>NC_073309.1:7307177-8507177 GCF_027595985.1 Sorex araneus | reverse complement strand
GAGGGTATGTGCTGACTGTGGTCTTCAGCTACTTTGTCTCCCGGGCTTTCTTTCCCAAACTGGTTTCTGCATGTTTGTATCTTTTCTCCCACACACCTAGTGATTTATGGGTCTAATCATAATCACCGTGTAACTATCCTGGTGAAATCGAGATACCCAGTCACCCCAGTAGAGACCCAGAGCAGTGCGGCTGCTTCTCCAATCTGTCTGCTCTCCGCCTCATTTTCTGCCTTGGCACCTCTGAAACTTGTCACCGGGCTCTCTGCAGGCTCACCTCCCCACCTCAGCAAGTTTAGGAAAGCTCCTTCCCTTCAGAGGTACAACACAGACCTGGGAAGAGATGGCCAAGTAGGTGCTCAGTAAATCCTGGAGGAATTAATGAATTTTGCAGCATCTCTTCTTGGCTTCAACTTGCCAACTCAAGCTGGACTTTCAAAGATGCTGGTGGAAATAGTTCCTGGTTGTCCAGGAGAATCTTCTGACTTCTGTGTTGTCTGTATCTGATTTCAGTTGAACTTTATACCCATCCTGGCGGTGGGACTCCAAAACAAAGAATCAGAGGAGGTGTTACTGAGTCTACCACATCTGCATCCCCTTCCTCCTGGCCCCGAGTGAGCCCTATGTTTTTGGTCAAGGCTTTCCAGACCAGACAGTCTTCTGAGCTCTGGGTATAGTTCTTGAATGTATTTTGAGGGAGGAACAAACTTAAAAATATTCACAAACAATATTCAAAATGCAAATGAACAAGTGGGTGAGACATGCAAACACATCATTTCTATTTTGAATAAAACAGGATCTACGAATAAACAAGAACTGAAATCCAGGTTGATCCCATCAAGAGAATGCACCCATTTCTGCCCCCACAAGCAGCCCAGGAGCTGCACACCTCTTGGGGATCCACAGTAAGATGAGTGAACCCCTAAAAGCCTTTCCCAGCCTCAACAGCTGTCTTGCTAGCAATACATTAAAAAAAAAAAAAAAAAAACAAGGAAAACAGCATTCCATTCATAGCCCAACTTGAACCCTCTCCCCACAAAGAATGCTGTTCTTGGCACAAGATCCACCAAAGGAAACATCTGCAAACCTCCACGAGGTCAGTGAAAAGCTGAGGCAGCTGAAAAATTCTTGGTCCCTTGTAATCCTGACTCACAGGGACATAAGGGAAGCGAGATGGGCACCAATTTCACAGCCAAGTAATTGCCCAATGCCTGCCCTGACACCACGCTAAGTGCCACAGCAGCCTCACGCTCTGCCAGTCTGAACAGAACTCCCATCTGCATCAACGGAAGCAGAGGCCAGATCAGGAGAGATTTAGATCTAATACCTACACAGACGGGACTGGTAAACTAGCCTCATTCTACAGACTGAAATTCTTTTTTTTTTTTTTTTTTTGCTTTTTGGGTCACACCTGGCAATGCACAGGGGTTACTCCTGGCTCTGCACTCAGGAATCACCCCTGGTGGTGCTCAGAGGACCATATGGGATGCTGGGAATCGAACCCGGGTCGGCCTCGTGCAAGGCAAACGCCCTACCTGCTGTGCTATCACTCCAGCCCCTGAAACTCTTTTAATAGCTCTTCTGTAGGTCCTGAGGCAATAGCTTTGAGCTCGGCTAAATTCCTGCTGTGGACAAGGCCACCTCCCTGTGCCTGTACTCCAGCAACGCCACTTGCTACAGCCCTCAGAGACTGAGCAAATGGATGGAGATGCAGAGCCCAGTGGGGACCATTCCGAATTCTCCAGATCAAGTTTCCTTACATCACCCTCCATTTCCGGAGGAAGAGGTATTGAAGGGGAAGCTGGGAACGAGTCACTGCTTAAACTTTTCAGCAGGGCTTCAGAAAACCACACAGCGTATCATCTGACAGAATGGGGCTATAGGAAAAAGGGGCCCCTGCAGGCTGCATGATACTGTGATTTCATGACGCAAACCACAAATTATTCAGAGTAAAACCTCACTCCCTGCAGAGTGATCTAAAACTGAGTAATTGTGCAAGAATCTATGTGGTGCCAGGGCGATCCTCACTGGATTTCACGTTGGATTGTGGGTTTGGGTTCAGTGTGTGTCTACACACAGCCCCACCTCCATCCCAATTCCAGAGTCTAACAGAGTGCTTGTCTGCTCAGTGCAAATGGCCAGAGAACACTTTATCTGGGAGAACAGTAGAGAGGTCTGGAGTCTCCAGGTTCAGTGACGCCAACAGACGTAGGTTTGTTACAGGAGGAAAGCTGACTATGAGCAGGCTGGCGTCAGACCGAGCTTTCCAGCTGCCAAGCTACCTGTGCTGAGTTCAGGACTGTTTATTTTTTGACCACACCTGGTGACACTCAGGGTTTATTCCTGGCGATGCTCAGGGACCAAATGGGGTACTGGGGAATGAATGTGGGTAGACCATATGCAAGGCAAGCGCCGTCCTATTGTTCCAGCCCAGGGCTGCTTACATGAATAGGAACCACAGAGCCTAATTTTTTGTCCCCCAGGGCAGATGAGTATCTGAGTTCTTGTTTCCTTACTGATCCTATTAGTCTTATGGCAAAAGATCTTTCAGGATCTGCAACAAAGGGCGCACCTATTGCAGAGTTCATGCCAAATTCTTCTACCTAAACCCTCAAGGTACGTGGGAACTAAAATGGACCAGAGAAAGCTCAGCAGGATGGAGCTCACGCTTTGCGTGCAGGAGGCTGGCGTTCACCTCCTGGCACTGTGTGGTCACCCCACCACCCCCGAGAGCAACCCCTGAGCATTAAGCCAGGAGGAAACCTCCCCAGTGCCCAGAAAAAGGAATCAGAACAGAAGGCGACGGCCACCGTTGCCCAACAGCTAGCGGGAAGGAGTGGATGCTCGCACTCACGGCCAAGCCCCGGGCTGAACGACACAGGAGAAAGCCAAACCCAGCTGGCCCTGCCTCGCACATCCCAGGCTTGATGGTTTGATCCGCCAAACCCCATACCAAGGCCACCACGAGCGATCCCTGAACACAGAGCCAAGAGTAAGCTCTGCACACCACTGTGTGCGGCCCCTGAACACAAAGCCAACAAAGAGAAAGCCAAACCAACTGTCCGGGGCTGGGAGCAGGAGCCAGCGGCGGCCTGAGATGCGACGTGAGAAGCGCAGCTCGTCCTGCTCAGCCCGGGCTCCAAGAAAAGACACAAACAACAGCCACCTCGAAAACTAGGTTTATATTTCTGGTTAGGTTCCAGAGTGGCAGAACTCAAGAATCTTACTTATATCCAACCTCGTCCCCACCCAGTTTGCCCCCCAAACCCCAGTGATAACATTGTACAAAACTCTATTTACAGGAAAACCAATTAAAAATTAAGGTGTATACAAAAGAAGACAAGAGCAGAAATATCAATGCAGGGCGGGCTTTGGGGGCGAGGACCATCGTATTCCACACGGACCCTGGCACCACGTACTATGCCAGGAGAAGCGTAGTGCGCCACAGCGCCGACTTCAGGGGAACAAGTCACTCCAGGGGGAAATCCGTGGGCAAGAGCTTTAATGTTTCAAAGTCTTGGTCATCCAGTGCCCCTTCTTCTGCCACATGGGTTCAGAGTCACATGGTGGTGGTGCTGGGGAGAACTGAACACAGAATCTCTGACAGGACCCAGAGGCAGAGGGCAGGCTCAGAAGGCATAGCGGGTCCGGATGTCCTCGAGCTTCTTGGATACCTCAGGTGGGGTTCGGTCCAGTTCTTCAGAAACATTCTTCTGTTTGTTAGGCTCCATGGAGTTGAACTGCTCACAGAGGTCTCCATCAATCACATTCTAACACACGGGGAAGTCAGAGAAAAAGGAAAATGTTAGTTGTTAAAGTAAAAGGGCCGATGCTAAACTGTCAGCTCCAAAGAAAAGGAAAACTTGTCCTTCTCTCTGAGATATCAAAACTCTAGTTACAGAGCCAGGAAGAGTTCTCTACGTTATCTCTCGACCCCACTCTCCACTCCTCACCCCACTGCGTGCTGTCGCCACCACCCCCTGCCTACCACCTGCTAAGCACAAAACAGGCTCAGCAAGAAAAGGCAGCTTTCAGATTCTGTCATCCTGACCTGCCTCTTGGTAGACGAGTTTTCTGGGCCACAGAGACAGAACAGTAGGTACAGCGCCTGCATGTAACCCATCACAGCTCAAATCCTCAGCACCGTAAGTGGTCCCCTGAGCTCCAGCAGGGCTCACTCCTAAGTAAGATGCCAGGAAGAGCCCTGCACACCCACAGTGACTGGTGTGCCCCCTGCTCGCCCCCAAGACATACAATAAAAAGAGTTTCTGTTTTTCACTGGAGGCAGTGAGACCTGAGTGCTGTGCTTCTTCCAGCCCCTTTGCTGAATGACTCGGGGAGCACCAGGGCCTGACCCCAGAGCTTCATACAAGAGAGGTTCGGTCTCCCGCTGGGCTACATCCTCACAGCAGGATTTTTCTGATTCGGAAGGGGACAGCCCAGAGAGAACACCGATCCAAAGGGCTCAGAATCCGTCCTCTCAACCCAGACCTCCAACCAATACCCACCTTGACGGGAAAGTAATAGGAGCGGAAGCTGAGATGGTCCCGGCCGCACAGAGGAGGGTGCTCAGAGCGCAAGTGCATCTCCACATGTTGGAAGAAATCATGGTCCTTGTGGGAAACAAAGATTCTGTTACTGAAAGAAAAATGTGATTCAAATTCTTTCTTTTTTTTTTTTTTTTTTTTGCTTTTTGGGTTACTCCTGGCTCTGCACTCAGCAATCACCACTGGCAGTGCTCAGGGGACAAAATGGGATGCTGGAAATCAAACCCGGGTTGGCTACATGCAAGGCAAACGCCGTACCCACTGTGCCTCAGCCGCGTGATTTCCAATTATTGATGAGGCTTCTAGAGGCCAAAAAAAGAAAAAAAGCCCCCAAAAAACCATCAAAAGCAAAAACAAAAACTAGACAAGGCACTGATGTTTTACCACACATATAGATGATAAAGAGACTTCCTCTAATTTCTGACAGGTTTTGCTATGACAAAAACAGCTGGAACCTACATGAAAATCTCACTGTTCTTTCGTAAGAAGAGAGAACACTATGCGAAGAGCAGTGAGTGCCCCAGACCAGACCATGTCACCTGCCTGTGTGGTTTGGCTTAGGGTCGTGCCTGTTTCAGAACCATATCCACAGATGAGATTCCGGGGTCAAGTCCTAGGATACCCCGCAACAACAAAACAAGTACACAAGAAACCGAGGGGCTCACAGTTTAAATCAAGATGCCTATGTCCTCGGGTACAGGGGCCTTCTGAATGTTCCAGAATGCTGCTAGTCACAGGTGGAACAGATGGGTTCCTCACCCTTGGCAGCCTTAGCACAAAGACAGAACCTTGGGAAGCGAAGGCAGAGCACAATGGAGACCTCACCTCATGGGATGTGAAGGGCACGAGGATGCCGATTCCTCCTGACAAGGTGGTATAGACCAGCGATTCGGAGCCCCCGGGGATCAGAGTGGTCTTCTGCAGCGACAGCACCGTCTCCCCCACGTGGTAGTTCATGATCACCTCTGCCTGAAAGTAAAAAGTGGACCAGAAGCTGTGACTGCTCTTGGGAACCTGGCTCCAGATTCCGCAAAAAGCAGACCTGATCAGCTTTAAAAATTAATAAATTACTGGGGCCGGAGTGATGATAGCACAGTGGGTAGGGCATTTGCCTTGCACGCAGCTGACCTGGGTTCAATCCCAGCATCCCATATGGTCCCCCAAGCACTGCCAGGAGTAATTCCTGAGTGCAGAGCCAGGAGCAATCCCTGAGCAATGCTGGGTGTGACCCAAAAAGCAAAAAAAAAAAAACCCAACACACAAAACAAAACAAAACAAAAAAACCCAAAACCAAAAAAAAAAACCCCACTAAAAAATTACTAACATTTAAAAATACTTTACAGTACTTATCCTTTAAGTTTAACCGCATTAAGTTTATAAGATGATAATAATAAAAAAAAAGTTTGGTTAAATTATCACATTTGTAATGGAAAGAAAAAAAAAAATCTGCTACAACAAAGCAGCTGGGGGAGGCCCAAGAGCTCGTGCAGGGGTTAAAGCACGCGCTGTGCCTGCAGCCCTTTCCTGCAACCACACAACACCCCCAGCACTAGCAAGAGCAACGCCCCCCATGCCCACAAAGCCCAGTGGACAAGAGCACGCCTTGTATGCAGGAGCCCAGGTCTGACCCCCAGCACTGCACGGTTCCCGAGCATTGCTAGGACAGCCCCACCCCGGCCTGAGCCAGGAGGAGCCTTGGGCACTGCAGGAATCTGCAGGCACTGCTCCAAACAAGGACACACCCAACAATGACTAGTACCGTATCCTTAAACACATGTATTTTTAAGAGTCCAGGACTGTGCTACTAAAGAAGCAAAGCCAAATAGAAAAGAAAAAAGCCAGCACAGAAGTACCAAGAATGAACTTGGGCAATCATCTTCCAAGACTTGCTACTCTGCCCAAAGAGATGTCACAAGGCCAGAAATAATTATGCCTCAGAAATAACTTCTATTCCACAATTATAAAGGCAGGAGGCAACTATGCCAAGCCCAAAGGATACCACAGGCTGTGCGTGGGCTCCAAACCCGAGGCACAGCCCCACGCACTTGAACAGCTCACGGGAACATCCCGGGGGCTGGGTGACCCTTCCACGGCCTTACCTTTTGGGAGGCCCCGTTGAGCAAGCCGCGGTCCCACAAGGCCTTGTTTCCAGTCGGATCCTCGTCCACCTCATCGTTGGTGTTAGGAGGAAGCCTCACCTGCAAGGACACAAACCACATGCCAGGTCCACCACCTGCTCACCTGGGTCACAAAGCAACGTTTACCCCAGGTCCTTGCAAGCAAGTTTGAAGGGCTGTTTCAGACAGTCCTAAGTGTAGGTCTCCCGAACCTTTGTGCCGAGTTAGAACTTTACAAGAATCAACCCATGAGCAAATAAAAGCAACCACAGGAATACTGAGCAAGAGAAGCCAAGCAATGCTTAAAAGGCCAAACTTCTGGCCCAAGTGATAGCTCACAGGAAAGGAACTCTGCCGTGCATGAATGCCCCTCAATACCCTCCCACCTCCAGCCACAATTCCGGCAACAAAGTGAAAATATTAGTCATCTGCTCAAACTAAACCTACCGTTACTAAACACACTCCACTGGAAGGAAGGAGATGGGGTGAGAGAGGGAACAAGTGATTTTTTTTTTTTTGAGCTGGCCTGAGGTCTGAACTTTATATAAACCATCGAAGACTGATCCTGGGACGGAGCGATAGAACAGCTGGGAGGTCGCTTGCCTTGCACTCAACCTCCCCAGCACCCCATACGGTCCGCTGAGCACTGCCAGGAATAATTCCTGAGTGTGGATCCAGTGGATCCAGGAGTAACCCCGAGCAGTCAGGTGTGGAGAAGACTGATTCTGGCTCACTGGCTTTACCACAAACGGAGCAGACCCCAAATACACACCAACTTACCACACAGATGTTGCCAAACTTGTCAGCCCCAGCCACAGTGTCGTAGTCGAGGAGGCTGGCTGTCGTGACCCACCGGGGGTAGGTATCATCCGCAAAGATGATGAGCTGGTTCTCGTTACGCTTATAGCGCACCCAGATGAAGCTTTCCTGGACGTCAGACACAATCACCCTGTGGCCAATGGTCTGGATCCCAGAGATGTAGTTGGCAATATGCTGGGGACAAGCACAGCGACCGTGAAACCTCGGGACTCCCAAATCCACCCGCACTCTCTGCACAATAAAGGTCTGGACAGCTGGACACAGCAAACCACGCAAACCAGCTGTGCCCTTACCCCACTCGGTTCCCTCGGCACAGCTGGGCCAAAGAAGCCCAGGAGCACCACTGGCGGTGCCTCCTCTCCGAGAGGAAGCCAGAAACTAAATCCTTTCAAGTGGTGAGGAACACGTGGCCGGCTCTCGGCTGATTTCCTCACAGAAGCAACACCACAGAAAAGTGGTCCTTGGCTGCTAGCTCCTGCCCTTCGTAAGCGTCAGGGACTGATTTGTGACTCCGTATGTAATGAGATTCCATGTGGGATTACATGGGCCTAATAAAGAAGTGGGATTTTTTAAATCAAGAAACTACGGTACCTGTACACAATGGAGTATTACTTGGCCATTAGAATAAAGTCATGACGCCTACTGACAATGCTGAGTGGAGTCAGAGGGAGAGAGGTGACACAGAATCATCTCTCACATGTGAGATATCAACACGAGGGTGGAACAACAATTCCCCAAAGGCAATGGTAACAACCTGAGAACCAGCTGGTCTTCAGTAGGAAATGCCACTTGAGGGACTGGGGACAGGACAGAGAGGGCACAGTGTCTATGGCAGAGGGAAGCATTCACCCGGGAGGAGGTGATGCTGAAAGGTGGGAAAGAGTTATGAATGAAACCCTTTTACAATAGTTCTATAAACCACAATACAAAACACCCCCTCCCTCTCTCTGTCTCTCTCTAAAGCGTCCCTCATAAAAGGAGGGTGGAGCCAATGGTGGAGGGCAGTGGGCATTGTGAAGGGATCAGTGTTGAAACCCAATCATGAGTAACTGTCATTTCACGGTGACTTAAGACAAACAAATGTGGTTTAAACAAACACTGCCACCACCCCACCAATGCCGCCTACTTCCTCAGCTAAACCCAAGGTTGCCACCATGTGTCACCTTATTCTCACACTTTCGAAGTAATTTCTTCTTCCCCAGGTCATAGACTCGCAGGAGCTTCCCCACTCCAATCAACACCCTTCCCTGGAATGGGGCAATGGCAGCCGGGACCTCTTCCACTGGAGTCTGTAAAAGGAAAAACAGGTAATGCAAGTATTAAATTAAAACAACCAGACATTAGAACTCCTGCCCACCCCAAAATGTCTCATCTTTTGCTCAGCCAAGAACAAACGATACGGTCCCTGTGCAACAAAATGTCTGGATAAACTGATCCCACACGCTGCATTTCACCCAGGGAGTGGACCAATGCACAGTAAAACAGTCCTGGCGTGAGGCTGGAGAGACAGTATAGTGACTAGGGTACTTGCTTTGTGTACGAGACTAGAGTTCAATCGCCAGCATCCCACATGGTCCCCAACCCCCCACACCCCCCATGGCCCTGGTCCTTGATGGACATGGACACATTACCCCCTAACCTATGCTAGCTGAATGGCGCTATTAATTAACCAAGAAGTAAAGCTTATGGCAAAGGAATGCTCAATGACCTAGCTGGAAGGAAGAGTCCAGCAGATCTATGTGGATGGAGTAACTGTTTACCAGAGACAAGCCCTTGCGGGAAGGCTGGAAGAGGCCAGATGGCCTTTTATTTGTTTCATTTACTTTTCGGTTTCGGTACTGCGGCTAACAGCAGGGTTTCTTACCCCGGCACCAAACCCTCCACCAAGAGTGTCGGCTTCCCTAAGTCACACATGTGGACATTAGGTGCATGCAGAGGAGGAGCCGGGGGAGGGGGCTCAGGCCTTGCGTGCAGGCACTAGGCATGATCCCTAAACACTGAGTAGGGGACTAGCGCCTGAGTATCACTGGGTGTGGCCCCCCTCCCCCAAAAAACAAAGGAAACAACTAGCAAACAGAGGCTACTCCAAAATCACCAATGCAGCTCATTGGTAAAATGCATATTTTGTATCCACAGGGTCCTGGAACCACAAAAATACAAACATGGGCCAGGGATCTAGTACAGCGGGCTGTGTGTGTGCCTGCATGGTCTGCCCCAGGCCCGCTCCCTGATTGCTGAGCCAGAACGGGTGGACATGCCCCAAAATCCAGGGGCTGCTCCCCAAATGGACCCCAAAGACCTGCCACACACCTTAAAGCAAGACAGTGTATTATGGCCCACAAATAGACCACCAGCTGGTTCCTACCTTGTGCAAAAACTCCAGTTTTTCCCCGTTGTTCACAAGCTTGTAGGTGTAGACAAAGCCCCCTGCCACAGAGCGGGGATTGAGGATCAGGTCCTTGGCCACGCCCACCAGCACGTACCAGTCCTCCCCAGTGTTGGAGAACCTGCACACGGCCACACTACGGAGAAGCCAGAAGGTTGGTAAGTCACAGCCCAAGAATCCCTGCCGCGGGGCTGCAGAGCCCTGAGGGGTCCGAGTGCCTTACCTAAAAGCAGCCTCATTCTGCTCCAGCTGGACGAGGTCCAGCGTGTTCCCCTGAATGGGATTCATCACTCGGATCACAGAGGCCCACTGCCCATTGCCGGCCTTAGGAGCTCCGAAAATGGACTCCGGCAGGTTTTCATTGAGGAATGCTGCGGCCATCTCTGCGGCCAATTCCCGCTCATCCTCCCCGGCGGCTTCCACCATTTCCTAGACCCAAAAGTGAGCAAGAATCAGTGTTCAGAGGTGGGCGAGAAGCAAACAAGAAACCCTGCAAACAGGAGCTTGCAACATTAGTGAACCAAACCCCAACTATCCCAAAATGAAACTAAACGACAAGGGGAGGAACATTACAGGCTTATTTCCTTCAAAGGAACATCGACTACGCAAAAAATATGATTACTAGTCTTAAAACTATGAATACACGATTTCCACCTAGCCCATCTGATTCCCTTGCTAAGACTACTTGTCTCCTTATCCTTAGAAGTCAAATAAGGGGCTGGAGAGATAGCACAGTGGGTAGGGCGTTTGCCTTGCATGCGGCTGACCCGAATTCAATTCCCAGCATCCCATACGGTCCCGAGCACCGACAGGAGTAATTCCTGAGTGCAGAGCTAGGAGTAACCCCTATGCACTGCTGGGTGTGACCCAAAACAAAAAAAAAAAGTCAAATAATTTTATGTGCTTGGGAAACCTTTCTTTCCTGGATATCACCTCTAAAAGACCTCGTAAGAAATATAAAAGCCATATAATGTAGCCTAAATCCCAGGAATCAAGTTACATAGACTTGTGGAACCTAAGGTCTAAGAACATTTTTCTATAAAGAGAGATGAAGACTCAAGACTCCAGGCAATTTATTTATCCTACAAGCCTCTACAATCTGAAGAGCCTCAAAAGAGCCTGAATTTTGGGGCTGGAGTGATAGCACAGCGGGTAGGGCATTTGCCTTGCACGCGGCTGACCCAGGTTCAATTCCCAGCATCCCATATGGTCCCCTGAGCACGGCCAGGGGTAATTCCTAAATGCAGAGCCAGGAGTGACCCCTGAGCACTGCTGGGTGTGACCCAAAAAGAAAAAAAAATTTTTTTAAAAAGCCTGAATTTTAAAATAAGTATCAATAGGCAAAACTTCTCCATCTGATTCCGTACAAATATCTTTTCAGCTGACCCCTGCAGGTCAGTCTCGTTACCTCCGCCATCTGCTGCTTCCTCTGCGCTTTCGTGGCCTCGGTGTAGGCATTGTGGTCGGTCTCAATGATGATGAGGTTATTACTCTCAGGGTGAATGACGAATTTCCTGGGTGTGTATTGCAATGGAAAGGCGACCTGATTGAAGACAGCACCCAGTTTCTCCAACGCCAAGATCCTATGGCAAAAGGCAAGGGAGTAGAGACGTCACTCACTCAGAGACTAGAAACGGGGAGTGAAATGGTCCGAGGCCTCAGCTGACACACGAACCCTGAAGTGGCTGAGCTACCCTTAGGTAAGTAACACCACGGCCTCCTCATCTAAAGGCTGCACCAGAGACAACTCCTAGCAGGGGCTCTGCGTCAGCCAGAGCCCGAGTTCACAGGGATTCTGGATTGCACCAGCAAATCCTTTGGAGAAACTTGCAGGTCATGCTGAGGAAATTGTTTTTTAAATCTCTCAATAATAATGTGAAAGGGAAACGACAGTTTCCTCATCCTACTGACAAACTGAAATAGAGAAACAATTCTGCGTTTGTTGTAAAGCACTTCTATTACCAGAACACAGGCAGACTATGTGCTAATAAATTGTTTTTCATAAAGCCAATGCCTTCTGAAACAAAACCACCGAATTAAGCTTTAGAAAATGTAACAAAGCAGAAATGACATGCCAAGAGTATATAAAAAGGAAAAAAAGCCTATGAAAAGATGTTCAATATCATTAACTATCAGAGAAATGCAAGTTTAAGTGATGGTAGTTTACTTCATGTGGTTAGAATAAAACCTATACCACAGGGTTAAAACAGTTAAAATCAAAAGATCAAAAACTACCAAATATTGACAAGGAGGTAGAAAATGGAAATGTTTGCCTTGTGGCCGAGAATCTAAGTGACACGTTTAGTTATTTCCCTCAAACTTTAAATGACCACAACAATTCTCCACTCTCAAGTCATCTGGAAGGAAAGCAGCGCGGCCTGCGCGAGTGAAGCGACTGGTTTTGCTTGTGGTAGCAGCAGCAGTATTCAGGTTACTCCCGAGGGCTCTGCTTTTCTCTTACTCTAGACAATGCCAGGAATCAGACCCAGGGTTTTGCACCTGAAGCATTAACAATACCACTGAACCACATCCCAGGTTTCACAAGTCTGCTTTAAAAAAAAAAAATCATCTCGTGGTCTTCACGAAAAGATTTTATTAGGGAGACTGGACAATTTTGCTGCTACAGGAATTTGAAAATGTGGAGCTCAGTGGTAGAACACAAACTGAAAATCTGGTTTACCTAAATTTTGAGAACTATATTAGAAGCAGAGATGGTACCGAGGTATTAAATCACCAAAGGGTACATGGAGGCATGCCAGGAGAGCCAATAACTATTGAAAGATCCCGGAGGCTGTTGCAGAGAAATCTGGGGATTCACTGGGAACAGCCAACAGCTAAATCCAGAACATGAACACAGCAAACATTAAAATACGGGAAAGGGCCAGAGCAGAGCGACAGCACAGTGGGGAGGGCGCTTGCCTTGCACATGGCTGACCTGCATTTGATCAACATACCCCACATAGTCCCTGGAACACCACCAGGAGTAATCCCTGAGTGCAGAGCCAGAAATAATCCCTGAGCACCACTGGGATGTGGCCCAAAAACAAACCAAAAAAAAAACCCTAAAAAGTGGGAAAAAGGAGTCAGAACTAATTCAGTGGGTAAGGTGCTTGCCTTGCATGAGCGCAACCCAAATCAGTTCCCAGACACTGAATGTGATCTCCCCAAGTGCTACCAGGAGTGATCCCTAACCCCAGAGCCAGGAGTTAGTCCTGAGCACTGTCGGGGGAGCGCACCCCCCACCTAAGAAAAACAAAAGCAAACTGAACCCTTTTAATCTGGTACTATTACTTACTTTTTTTTTTTTTTTTGCTTTTTGGATCACACCCGGCAATGCACAGGGGTTACTCCTGGCTCTGCACTCAGGAATCACCCCTGGTGGTGCTCAGAGGACCATATGGGATGCTGGGAATCGAACCCGGGTCGGCCGAGTGCAAGGCAAACGCCCTACCCGCTGTGCTATTGCTCCAGCCCCTGGTATTATTACTTTCTATCTTGTACTACTGTCACTGTTTGCTCCAATATTATCTAGACAAGCCCATTAACTGACGAAAAGCCTACATAACTTATATTGAAGTGACAATTTAAGATGAATCTGTACAAGGTACTAAATCTTAGCCCTTAAAGTGTGAACAGAGGCTAAAAATCCCAAACACCGATACGTGACTATCGGATACTTGTGAGTCAAGTGAAGGTTTCAATTTCAATATACCAGTTCCACGCTGAAACCAGCACTCAACCACTCCTTCACTTTCTCCAACATGCGGGCAAAATCATGGTCCAAAGTTCTGGCAGAAGGCTTATGTCTGGGCTTCAACTGCTAGAGTCACTCACCTCAGAGTATTGGTAGAGATGGCCACAATGCCCTCAGGACACTGTTCAGAAGCAAAGCCAGATGCAAATTCTAGGGTCTCATAAGACAGGGGAGTGAGATGGAAACGAGACTGGTATGAATAGCTCAACCACGAGCGGCTAGACATGGCCAACACCTGAGGAAAGGGAAAACATTTGCACTAAGCCTGAGAAAGTTCAAGCAGCCTGTGAACCAACCCAAACTTCAGCCAGACTGTCCCTATATACAAACCCATACAGTGAGGGCTGCACAGATAGTTCCTGGGTCTAAAGAAAAAGTGGAATTACTTTTCTAGATTACTCAGTCTCTGAGAGCTTCAGTTTCATATATAATGGAAATACTTTTATTACAAGGAGGACTGTTGCAAGAATTAGATGCAGTAACAATCTAACTTCTTAGCCCATTCTATGTGCCTAGACTGAGAGCAGAAAGGATTGGTCTCAGCCACCTGTGATCAAATCGTAACCGAGGACCATGAAACCTCACCCAAGCAGCTGTGGCAATTAACCAGTAAGATCGAACTGTCCAATTACTGAATGCACAGCTTACACTGAGATGGTATTTTCCCCAGATGCCACTATCATGGTGCCTGCCCGCCTGCCCACCCCCCTTCCTTACTTACAGCCTCCTGTCCTTGCATCCGGACACGGAAGAGTTTCACAGGACGAGACCCGAGGTATCTAGTGCGGGTATCAGAAAGATCACCGGTGACAGGGTCCAGAACAGTTCTCAGTAATACCCCATTCTAGTAAGAGAAGAGTGAAAACTACCATAATTTCAGAACAGATGGAAGGCCCCTGGGACCTCATATGGTGCCCCAAACACTGGCAAGAATGACTCCTGAGTACAGAGCTACAAACGTATCCTGAACACTGCTGGTTGTGGCCCCAAAACAAAACAAAACAAAACAAAAACACAATGCAGTTCAAATTATGATTCTCCCTTTAAAAAAACAAAACAAAAAACACTTTCTAATGCAAACAAAAGAATGCAAAAAAACCTCCTAGTGCCAAAAAAAAAAAAGACGAGAAACTGCTAATGCAGATCAAAGTTGAGAATGTTCCAAGACCTAAAGTGTGTGTGTGTGTGTGTGTGTGTGTGTTGGGGGTGGGGGGGAGAGGAAGGAAGGGAGAGAGACACAGAGAAAGAGAAGTGTCTGCCATAGAGGTAGGCTGGGGAGAAGGAGAGGGCAATGGACACGGGAAAAGAACAATGTTGAAGGGTTGGGTGTGAACATTGTATGACTGAAACCCATTCATGAACAACTTTGGAAGTGATTCGATCAAAAACAAACATGCTCCCAGGGGCCTGAGAGATAATACAGCCTATAACTGACTGAGCACTGCCAGAGGTGATTCTTGAGTGCAGAGCCAGGAGTAGGCCCTGAACAAGGCCAGGTGTGGCCCCAAAACAAAACAAAGCAAATAAATAAACAAAATAAAGTAAATCCAGTAAAAAGAAGACTGCTAAAATAAGGGGGTTGGGGCCGAAGCGGTAGTACAGCCAATAGGATGTTTGCCTTGCACGTGGCAGATGCCAGTTTAATTCCTGGCATCCCATATGGTTCCAAGCATCACCAGGAATAATTCCCGAGGGCAGAGCCAAGAATAACCTGGTGTGACACAAAAGTTTTTTAAAAAAAAAAATCCAAAACCCAAACCAAGAAGGATACATGAAGGTCCATGCATTAGCCCAACTTATACAAGTCTGGATTTCAAAAATCAGGAAGTAAAAACAAAAACTAGGTAACTGAGAATGCTGGGTGTATCTCCCACATCTTTGGAGTGACTCCCACCCCACAAAAACATTATTTACCAATCATTCATGAAGACTTATCAAGAGTGGGGTGCTATTTCAAAATCTGCAACTTTTCTGACTCCAGATCAAGTCCTGAGGACCCATCTAGTTCTAGCCAAGACCTATGATCGCAACACAATGGTAGCAAAGACTCCACATGAAAATACTGTTTTCTCCTAGACTTTTTCTGGTTTGTTCAGAGCTAAGAAATGCAAAACATGGAAAAGTGCACATCATTAGCCACAGCGGTAGCACTGTCAGTGTCATCCCGTTGCTCATCAATTTGCTCGAGCGGGCACCAGTAACATCTCCACTGTGAGACTTGTAGTTACTGTTTTTGGCATATTAAATACACCACGGGTAGCTTGCCAGGCTCTGCTATGTGGGCGGGATACTCTTGGTAGCTTGAGAGGGACGGAGGAATCGAACCCAGGTTGGCCGAGTGCAAGGCAAATGAATGCCCTACGCGCTGTGCTATTGCTCCAGTCCAAGGGCAATCATGGGTACATAAAACCAAACATCCATGTTGAACAGAAGAGCACAAGAACCCTAAAGACCTGACAGCAACAGAGGAGCCTCTGGGTCTCTTACCTGCAGCCCGATATTCAGGTAGAGGAAGCCGATAGAGCCCCTCTCCCCTAGCTCGTCCTGCTTCTCAGTCCCTCCCATTTCCACAATGCACAAGGACTCGGGCTGGGCTGGGAGCGCCTGCATGCTCAGAGGCTGCAAGCAGTCCTAACGGGCAAAGAGAAAACAATAAAACGTGAGGAATGATCAGTTCTTGAAAAGAAACTATTTAGAACTATCTAATTCTAGGAATGAAGAACTGTCTTAGGAACACTGGAAAACCTGAGGAGTAAATTCAAAATAAGTAGTGGGGTCTCATAAGGTTTCTGGAAGTTATCTACGGCAGCATTTCTCACAGGCGCCCCCAGAATATTCCAAGGGGGCCACTGGCAACAGTCACAGAAGGGGAGGCATCACTTAAAGGAAACAAAATCAGTGGGGGCTCCGGACGGAAAAGCCCTGAAACAGAGGCCAGCAAGCAGCTATGATAACTGGGGGAATCAACAGGTGCCGCTTCCAAGGACAAGCTAACTCGCTCAGGCTCCAGCTGGAAGCGCCTCAAAGCTGAGACTCACGGAGGGGTCCAGGGAGATGATTCTGACTGTGTTGTCCACCAGCCCCACAGCCAGGAAGCGAGACCGCTGCTCCCCAGGAGGCACGTTGGCCAGGCTCATGCACACCACATCTGCTGACATTTCCTTCCGCTCCGTGTACTCGTTCAGCTGTCCAGACTGAGGGAGAGAAGAAAAGAGGTCACAAACTACACCACCTGTTCCCAAAATGAAAAAAACGGAGCCTGAGCTTCATTTTGCTTCCTATCATTCCTTACTAAATAGACAAGAATTCTCTACTTGAGATTTTAAGAAATGAATTCCACAGGATAAGAGAAAATTAAGTTAAGGCCAGAGAAATAACTTGATAGGTTGAATACATGTACATGTGTTGTACGCAGAAAGCCTGGTTTGATTCCCAGATGGCACTGCTTGGCACCCCGAGTGATAATAAAGCAGGGAGTAATTCCCAAGAAACGATGAGTGTGACCCCAGAACAAACAAGCAAAGCAAGCTGCAGAACAGAGATTCAAAAGTCTTTCACAAGTACAACATAACACTAAATTCCTAAGCCAACCTCTCAGGAACTAGAAATAAAGCCGTTTATCTGTTCCTGAGAACAGGTGAAAGAGAATTTAAATATGAACATTAAAGATAAATCTCAATCTTCCACTGAGTCTGACTATAAAAAATGGCCAGAGACTGAGAGCACAAATAAGTATACAAGAGCAAAATTAGACATGGATTTTTTTTTTTTTGCTTTTTGGGTCACACCCAGCAATGCTCAGGGTTTACTCCTGGCTTTGCACTCAGGAATTACCCCTGGCAGTGCTTGGGGGACCATATGGGATGCCGGGGATCGAACTCGGGTCGGCCGTGTGCAAGGCAAACGCCCTACCCTCTGTGCTATCGCTCTGGCCCCTAGACATGGATTTTTTGTGGAAATGAACATATAGCCAATAATCGATAAAGAAGTCAAGTCTGAAGGGCAGGAGAAACAAGTATTTCAGAAATAGGCAGGTTTTCACAATCCAGTCAGAATCCATCAGCTCACCTGTGAACATAGCCCTGTAAGGCCCAGACTGGTGTGTGGATGTGTTCCTGCCTCAATTCTCTTTTTTAAGAATATAACCCAGATGGCTAGGCTTTAATTCTGTTTCAGCTTCTGGGTTCTACACCAAGTCCCACAATGAAAGATAAAAAATAAATAACATACGGGATCCATCTCAAAATAGACCAGCTCTCCCCCGGTCAGAGCAATCACAACTTGTCGCTGGTTCACTGCACATTTCACAATTGTCTTCTTGCCAGGGGTCTTCCACTCATTCACTCTCTTGTCTGCTCGTATGTGTCGGATGCCGTCGGGGTACACCTACAGTTACGGAAGGAAAAGAACTTCAGCGATCCGACTCATCACTTAGAACGCCACTGGAAGACTGGAGTGAGTGCACTGGAGGAACCACGTGGGTTAGTGACAAAAAAAGTCTTAGTAGGATCCAGACAAAACTGACTTATTTTAAAAGAACTTATTTCATAATATCCCAAGTTTAAAGCCCATTAGCACACGGATGCCACACTGCACCAACGCGCTGATGTGAACACAGCGGCCCCACGATGAGGGGCAGCCCAGAAGTGCTTACCTGCACTAAGGCATCGTCTCCCAGTAAGGAGCAAGACAGGGTTGGGGTGGTGCCCAGGAAGCCAGAATCTGTCACTTCTTCCACAGTCTCTCCGATGGACAATACAAGTGTGGCATTCACGAAAGACACAATGATGTAGGCATCAAATTCATCTGAAAGAGGAAGAGAAACAGTTGGTTAGCTAAGAATTCAAGAGTTACAAAAGTCAGATGAGACGCTATGTTTTCCCTTCAGAAACCTTCCAAGACACTTCTATGTGTAGCCATCAAACACGGTCATATGACAAAAACACTGGACGATCCAAAAGAAAATCGTGGAGAATAACAGCCTACAGATAAATTTTGCTTCTTTTGTAGAGCTACTATTATTACCTCTGAAATCTAGAATTTTCTTGAAACATAGCTAGAAAAATGCAAGAGTACAAAGCAAGGGAATCAGATGCGTGAGCAAACTTGGAATACAAAAATACTCAAGACACATCCAGGCTAGAGCTTGCTTATTTGATCAGTTGCCAGTCATAATACAATTTCTTTGCAGGGGGGTTGGCTACCACCTGAATCTGTGCTCAGAGATCATTCCTGGCTTTCTGGGGGTGAGGGAGAGACACGCTGCCAGCATTCAAAGTGCCCTTTAAACACATGATCTCTCCAGCCCCCTTAACCCGGTCTTTGGAGACCAGGAAAATACTTCAGACTCTCCCAAAAGTTTCTGTGGTAACATAAGACCTGATGAATAAAAAAATAATTACTTAACTCTCCATGAGACCAAGTAATCTAGAGTTTGAACTTTAAAAAATTCTTGTGTATCCTGATAGAAAAGGCGTTATTGAACACTAGAAACCAAGAAGAGAGAAGAAACTTGTTGATACTGGCAGTCCTTGACTGGTTTTTCACTATTTAGAAAAACGACTGTTCAGTGGTCATGAGCAATCCTATTAACATTTGATGTTTTTTTTTTTTTCCTTTTTGCATCACACCTGACAATGCTCAGGGGTTACTCCTGGCTCTGCACTCAGGCATTAGTTCTGGCATTGCTCAGAGGACCATATGGGATGCCAGGGATTGAACCCCAGGTCAGCAGAGTACAAGGCAAATGCCCTCCCCGCTGTACTATCTCTCTGGCCCTGCTTCTCATTTAATTAAATATAATTAAATAAACACTAATCGATTTTTCAAGGTCGAGGGACCTAGAATATCTGGGGAACTCCACAAGTATCACAGGCAAACAGAGTAAGCATCTACTTCCCACAGATCCCCCCTCTAGAACACTCCGCATCTCTCACATCCAGCACAATGTTGAACAGAAAGATTGATAAATGCTGAATAAAGGCACTGTTGTTATTGTGTGTGGGGGGGGGGAGTGTTTTTTTTTAAAGAACTAAAGTTTTCCCATTTTACACTGGATTCTTCCTCATCAATTTCTTCTCTCCTCCTTACCTAGAAATCTGGCCGGGGCTGGGGATACAGCTCAACCAACTGTGCACGTGTCAGAATCCCTGGTTTGGTTCCTAACACTGCACAACCCCCTGAACATCATGGGGAATATCTGTGAGCACTGAGCCGGGCATAGCCCCTGAGCACTGCTGGGTGCAGCCCCCAAACAAGAAATAAGTGATCAGATGAACAAGGGACAAAATAATGTGTAGACAAAATTACTAAACTGGAGTAGCAACTACAGAGTCTTTTGTCTGATTGGAGCTCAGTCCCATTGAACATCCAACCACCATCAAGAACGTTTTGGTTTTGACTGCTCAAAAGGTGGTAGGACCCAACTGCACTAAGATTACTAGACTAGATTAGTTCAGCAGTAAATGCAAGCAAAAATATTTCACTGATATAATCTTTTTTTTTTTTTTTTAGGTGGGAGGCACACTCAGCAATGCTCAGGGCTTACTCCAGTCTCTGCACTCAGGAATTTCTCCTGGCGGTGCTGAGGGGACCATATGGAATGCCGGGGATCAAACCCAAGTCAACCACATGCAAGGCAAATGCCCTACTCGCTGTACTGTCTATTGCTCCAGCCCACACACAGATATAATCTTTAGTAGTACTTGAACTTATTAAGATGTTAAAACCAATTTGGTGAGCTACAAACAGCATGTTTAACATACAGAAGTAAAAACAGCCTATGAAAGTGCTTCATCCATAATGTGGTTAACAACTTTAAAGAAACTGTCATCTCAGTTAAATATATTTCAGTACTTAGTGACTAAAAAGCGATGATTCTTCCTGATGGGTGAAATCTAGTGGCAATACCAGGAAACAAGAGTAAGAGTTTGATTTCCAAATTATATGGATTAACAGTGGACAAGGAGTTTTAGATTAACCTGTCATAACCATTGATACATAAAGTAACTCAGATAATTACTACAGTCATTGTCATAAAATATTAATCAACCCTCAAACAGGTCTAAAACACAACAAAACTAGAACCAGTTTCCACACAACACCAAACTCAGTACTTTTTAATCCAGTGCTCAAGTGTTTTAAGTGGAAAAACTTTTTGGTGCACAAGAATAATAGGAATTGCTTAATTTTAACACTATCTGAGTACTGTATCCTTTCTCCTTTCTTAAGCCTATCGTCCTTAAAACTTTACCAGAGTATACTTACGTCAAATAATAGGGTTCAGAATGCCCAGGATTGGGGTCTTTCCCTTCAGTAGAAGGGGAAAGGGAGCTCAACTCTAAACTAACATACAGAATGTGGGGGCAGGGGTGGGGGTGAGACTGGTTGCTGGCTCTTCCCAATGACCTAAGAAACGAACTGCTCAGATACAAGAGATGCTCAATAGCCTTACATATGATGGACACTTCAATAGCTGAATTTAATTTTGACTTGGTTATCTAAATGCTGTTTCAGCAAAATATCCATTGTATAATGTGCTTAGTATACTCTGTGACTTCTACCTTTCCTATTCCAAGTCTAGGCGGACCTTCTAAAGAGGGTCTTGAGGGGTGGGAGATAAGTATAAAACGTAGGATGCCTGCCTTGCATGCAGCTGACCCAGGCTCATTCCTGGCACCCCAGACAGTCCTCCAAGCCCCACCAAAGTGATTCCTGAGTCAAGTCAAGCATAAGCCTTAAGCTCTGCCAGGTATGGCCCAAAAGGAGAGGTGGAGTAGGAGGGAAGATAACCTGCTCCTACAACCTGAGGTTACAGATGCTGCATAATTCAAAACTACCACAAACTTCTAGGGGCTAGAGATAGTAGAGCACGTAGGGTGCTTGCCTGGCATGCAGCCTACCCGGTTCAATCTCCAGCACCCCATATGGTGCTCCCAGCATGCCAGGACTAATTCCTGAGTGTACTCCCTAAGCACTGCCAGGTATGGTCCCAAAACAAAAGGCAAAATATCATAAACTTCAGTGAAGATCAGTAACTATGAACTGTAAGTGTCCATTCTGCCTTTATCCAGGGCCTGCAGGCTTCCCTTGAAAGAACATTTTTAGTTTACAGCTCAGAAAAGAACCTATCAGGGACTGAGGGTGCGGCTCAACTGGCAGAGTATCTGGGGCTGGCTCTCCGCACTGCTGTGCGTGCTCCCCCAAAGACTATCAGGACACGAGAACATCCTCGTCTCAATTAAACAGGACCCGGAGCTCTCCGTGAGGTGCTGAGGCACCCCTCAGGAAGCAGCTCGTTCCAAAAGGCCAATGAGTGAGTTCTCTGGTGACCGGAGCCTCTGCTGCTCACTCTCCCTGGGTATCGAGGCGACTCAGTACTCAGAGCAGCAGTCCCGACTCCGCCTAAGAGATAAACACAGCTTTCTCCACGATCGTTCAGTGAGCACGCTGAAAGAAAGCCCCAAGAGAGCATGAAGATTCTCGAGCTAGAGGCCTTCACCACTTAGCGAAAAACTAAATGTCCTGTTTACCACACTGCGTGAGAGAAACTGCTTCCTGCCTCAGACCCTGATGCACATGCAGCTGGCCAGGCACACGGACCTCCAACTGTCACGTTCCCCTGGGAGAGGTGCCACCAGGTGTCGAAAAGCTCTGTGTGGGGCCCTCTCCCTGAGTACACGCTAAGACCCCGTGGTTGACCCTAGCAGTAGGTACACACCTGTGGTGATCAGCACGTTCACCAGCCACCTGTGGAAGAGAAAAAAAGGCTTGGTATTGGTAGTGTCATCACCAAGTACCAGCCAAGGTTAGTCGTTGCCTGGAGACTGCAGCATGTGCACATGTGGGGTGGTCACCCAGTAATCATTAGGGGAATCTGGAAAGAAACAGAGAAAACCTGACCTGTTTTTTGAGTGCTCGCCCAGATTATAGTTTTTAAAGAGTAAAATCTATCAGGAGTGTTCTCCCCTAGACTCCGGTATCTAGGTAAAAATATCCAACTGCAAGCTCCAGCATGCAGCATACTGCCTTGCCATTAAGCCATCAAGTGCTCAAGAAGCCTTTTCTCCTTGTACACATGACTACTTTCTTTCCTGACTTTTGGCAACAAAGCACTTATTACTTCAACACCTATAATGTTTTTGTGTGTTTTTAGATGGCAAGGTCCAAGAACAAGAATCCTACCTTAATTCTGAACACACAGTATCAGAGACTTACAGGAAGCAAAGTAGAGAAATGCAAAACTTCCAGCAAGATTCAGACTCCCTGAGCAGAGCCACTGCCATGAGCACGAAGCCAGACTGAGACGGGTTTTCAGTCTCCATCAGCCACAGGCCCCACCTTGGAGTCACTCCCCGCCTTTCTCTTAAGATTAAAGAGGAACTTTTCAAAACATCTAAATCTACTTTAAAATTAAAAAAAATAAAAAAATAAAATAAAGTCCAAGAAGGAAAGCAAACAATGAAAGCAAACACAAGGCACACTAAATTACCCTCAAAATATCTATGTCTAGGTAATGTTCTCACAAGCCCTATAAATAGCCCACCAAGCTAAAGGTGACATCGACGATAAACAATAAGAATATGTTTCAAACCAAATACCTAATAATAATATCTAGGCAAAAATGAAACCTACTAGAGCCACAGAGACAGTTCTGAGGACAAGAGCACATCCTTTGCAGCAGGAGGTCACAGCTGATACCTGGCAGCTCCTGGGCCTGAACAACACTGAGAGTGAACTTCGAAGCAGAGACAGGAGTAGCCCAGAGAGGCTGGAGAGAGTACAGTGGCAGGACATGTGCCTTGCCCGACGCCAACCTCAGATTGATACCAGGCACCCAATATGGTCCCCCAAGGGACACCAGGAATGATACCTGAGTACTGTTAGGAGTAAGCCCTGAGCACCAGCTGTGGCCCTGAAAACTTCCCCTACTCAAAGAGTAATCCAAAGACTCAGCCGCCCCTCCCCCTCCAAGAAAGCAAGCTACAGGGAGCAATACAGCTATTGCCCTGCAACCAGTCAGCCTGGACTCCACCACAGGGGCCCCATATGTATACCTGAACCCCACCAGGAGTGATCACTGAGCACAGAGCCAGGAGAAAAGTCCGAACATTGATAGGTATGCCCCCCCCAACCAAAACCAACTGCCCCCTAAAATTCCACAATGATAAAATTAAATTTTAAAAAACAAAATCTTATTTCCCTATAAATGTCCCTGTTTTTCTTTCTACTCAACTCAGACTTGACACCAATGCTCAATGAAAACAAAATCTGGCAAAACTATATGCTCTACTAATATTTCCTACATACGTCTTTCCAGGTCCCTAAAACTTGTTCCATACAACTATTATAAGCACTGGGAAGAATTTCAGCTGTCTTCTTGATGAAAAAGCATCATATGCTGACCACCCTGATTTACACACACCAGACTGTACATTCCTGAGCACACAGAGGAAAACGAGGTCTACGAACAGAAACAACCCACAGAGCCAAAGTGAGTCAAAGTGAGATGAGAGCCAAGTTTTACTTCTAGCAGACAGAAATCCAATTGTTAGAAGACATCCCTGCTGCTGCCGTACAATGCATTTCGACATAACAAACACGACTAAGATTTCAAAATCTTGGCCTAAGATAATTATGTACCCAGCTCACACTCCCTCTCTCCTCTAGGCCTTCTTTCCCAAGCACGCTACAGCCGCGCCCATTCAAATCTCTGCTTTCCATAAGCACAACCACAGCCAGTAAGCAGAACTAATTAGCAAGCTCTACTAAATCTCTTAATACCCTGGATTTCACTCTGGCACTATAGGAGAAAGTAGAGTTGATGAAAAGCAACAACTTCCCCACATCACATGATGTGTCTTAAAGATGAATAAAATCAAAGAACATCCTACAACAGCTCTACGACACTCAAGTGTGCTGAATATGAACAGTACTCTATGCAGATCCTTATCCATGTATGCGAAACACAGCAGTAAGCAAAGAACCCCAACTGGGAGAGCCTAAAATCATGGTGTTGGGCCAGCATAGGTTTTTATAAATGACGTTAGATAAAAATATCATGAATGCCGGCTCAGAAGCCTGTAAGTCTGACTGCTGGAAAAGGGATGCCTACCTTCAATGTGCCGACGCACTGTCCACACAGCATTGGGGTTACCGGGTAGCTCAGAGACAGCCATTTCTGAGACCTGAAGAGACAAATCAGCATGAACACGTGTCATATTCACAACTACACCAAACCAGGTCGCAAAGGAATGCTCACGCTAAATGCAACATCAAAAGCATGATGTTATCTAGTAAAGAGAGAACTGAGGAAACAACAATGTTGGAGGCTGATAGCCTCCACGACTGACTTTTCTGTCATGAACTTCTGGGATGTTCTAAGATGCTGCAGCCAAGATCACACTTTTTCCTTAGCAGTTGGCATCCCAACATCCATCTTAAAGGAAAACAAAGGGAGGGTGGAGGAGACAAACCAACTGAGGGTCAAACAGATATCTGGCCAGAATCTCAATTCCTTCCCCACTTCCTGTAAGGTCAAACGCTACCTCTTTTTCATGAACCAATTCAAATGCCACCCCCTCCCCTCTTTACCACCCCCTCCCCCCTTTATTCTCTTGGCTGGCAGCCATCTCCTCCTCTTCTGCCTCTCAGAGAATTCAATCACGTGATAAGGGGTCTATTTAAAAAGTAACTGAAGAGCAGAGTGATAGCACAGCAGATAGGGCATTTGCCTTGCACGAGGCCAACCTGGGTTCGATTCCCAGCATCCCATATAGTCCCCTGAGCACCACCAGGAGTAACTCCTGAGTGCAGAGCCAGGAATAACCCCTATGCATCGCCGAGTGTGAACTGCCCCCCCAAAAAGTAACTCAAGGGACTGTTTTGTTCTCTCTTAAGTAAGGTCAGAGTCAAGAACCACTAAAATGCCCCATATTCTCCTAACATGAAAATAGATGCAGTATCTAAGATGAACTCAAAACCCTCTATTGTGGAAATGTTAAGTCAGGGGTTAAAGCACTTGCCTTCCACACTGCTGACAAAGGTTTGATTCCCTGCACCCTCAGGACTGACCCCTTAGCACACAAACCTTAAACACCAATGGGTGTCACCCAACCCCCCCCAATTTCTCATTTTTTCAGGCCACACTTGGGGTGCTGGAAACACACAGTGCCAGGGTTCCTGGAACCAGGACCCCACATGCACAGTATGCATTCAAGTCCTTTAAACACTTATTCCTCTTCTTTTTTTCCCTCTTTAGAAATAGTAAAAGAAAAAGGCAAGAAACTCCCCAACTAGGGAAAAAATTAGTATAGGACTATTTTTGGGGTGTGCTAAGGGGTTACTCCTAGCTCTGCATGCAGAAATTACTCTTGACAGCACTCTGGGGAACATACGGGATGCCAGGGATTGAACCTGGGTTGGCCACATGCAAGGCAAGCGCCCTCCCCACCTTCTATCTCTCCAGCCTGACACCATCCCTTCCTTAATTTACTGAAATAAAAATATCTGCTCATGTGACATGAAAATACTAAAAAATACCAATAAACTTTGTTTAGGGGTCACCCCCAAACTATATTCAGGGGTTATCACTCTGACCTCCACACTTAAGAGACAGAGCTATACCCCAACTTATCAGCTTGACTGTTCAAACAGAAACATAACTGACAAGCAGTCTGCTTCTGAAAGTGAGTTTTCCATCCCAAACTGAAAGCAAACCCTCACACGAAATTTTAACAAAAGTGACTCTAGGGCATCTGCAAAATAAATCAATTCCAAACCATGTTGAAACTAGGACATAGAACTTGAGAAGAAAATTTGAGTGTCTACATCACATAAAAGGTCAAACAACAGAAGACTCACTTAAAGTCTGGTTCAGGGACAAGGAACAGTAGAGCAGAGAGAGAGCACGCCTAGCACATGCCCGAGCACGCCTAGCATATGCCAGACCTCGGTTTGGCATATGGTCCACACGTTCCTGAGGATGACTGGGTGCACCCCGGGGGGCCCCAGAACTGCTGGGGAAGCTTGGGTATCACCAGCCCTGCAGCAAGCAAGCACACTGCATCCTCCAGCCAAACCACTAAACCACGGCCCAGCTGGCCAAGAATGGGGGGGGGGGCCCGGGCACGCCCCAAACTCCCCGGAGCACTGCTTCAGCAGCACCTGCCTGCCCCTTCGCATCCATTTACTGCAATAGTGCTACAATATTAAAAACAATGCAACTAAAAAGCATATGGTAATTGTGGTTTTTAAAAAAATATACACAGTATTAAGTTCTTAAAAACTGTGAATAAAACCAAAACTAGAAAAAAGCAGAGTACAATGTTCCTTGTGTAGCTCCTACCCTCTGTCACAGCTAGAGAGCTTAAAACTTGTCAAGGTGTTTTTTCCACCTTCATCCTATTTCCCAATTCAACAAAACAGAAGTTGCTGAGGAACAGGAAACTTAAAGAGCCCTGGTCCAATATCTGCCAACATACACAAACACAGAAAAGGAAACTTCTATGTCTCTCACGGAAATATTAATCTTTCATCTCACCCACATGCCACTGTCCGTGCTTTCCTACACACCCTGAAGAGATCAAGACATTCCAATCTTACCTCCAGCCCGTGCCTTAGGACTCTCAGAGACGACCGGGGCCCTCTGCCACAGGCCACATACAACTGTGGAGTATCTTCATTGGCCAGATCGGCTATCTGCAGAGGAAAATTAAGAGAAAAACCGTCTACTTGTAGTGTCAAGCTTTCACACCTCACCCTGAATATTCTCTGTGGACAAACTACTTTGTCAGTTTAAGCTTAAACGCAAGCTACTAAGGGCTGAAATATGGAAGGGTAAATGCCCAATGTTACAAACAACAATCAACTTTTAAGGCTTTTTTTTTTTTTTTTTTTTTGCTTTTTGGGTCACACCCAGCGATGCTCAGGGGTTACTCCTGGTTTTGCATTCAGGAATTACTCCTGGCAGTGCTTGGGGGACCATATGGGATGCCAGGGATCGATCCCGGGTCGGCCGCGTGCAAGGCAAACGCCCTACCCGCTGTGCTATCGCTCCGGCCCCAATTTAAGGCATTTTTTTTAAAATTATAAAAACCATAAGTTAGCATTTTAAGAGTGAAAAATTGTATCTCTAACTAGAAACAAGCATTTCTTTACAACTAGAAAATACAGGTAATGGGGCCAGAGAACTAGTACGGCACTTGCCTTATGTTTAATGTAGCCACCAACTGCTGGGTAACTGCACCTGCTTGCTCAACCACCAAATGGAAAGACCATTTGTTCTTGTATTGGTCCCCAACCTACAGTACTGTCTAGTACTGGATAGTCCAAATTAAAGTTAATTACAGTAATTTTGGAGGAATAGTACAGGGATTTAAGGTGCTTGCTTTACATGCAGCCTACCCCAGTTCTCTCCCCAGCACTATATTCATATTGTCTCTCCCTCCCTCCCTCCCTTCCTCCCTTTCAAATGGCCAACTTGGGCTCCACTCCCAGCATCCCATGTGCTGCCTCCCCCCAAGGCACATGCACTACTTTTTCATAAATTAACAACAGATTAACTGGTGCAGGAAAGAGAGCCTTACCCCTAAACTATGTCTCTAGACCCCATATATTTGGCTTAACTTCTACAGTGGCAATTGCTCAAGTATGCTGACAAAACTTACTTTGTCTTGATCTTAATTTAGCCGAAGAACTTTATAAACTGATTCAGATTAAAAGACAGCAATGGACAGCCTAACAGGCCAAGCACATGCCTTGCATGCAAGAGGCCTTTGGCTTCATCCCTGGCACTGCAGTCCCCAGAGCAACAATGGGTATGGTCAAAAATATTTTTTAGGGGCTGGAGCAATAGCACAGCGGGTAGGGCGTCTGCCTTGCATGCGGCCGACCCGGGTTCGAATCCCGGCATTCCATATGGTCCCCTGAGCACTGCCAGGAGTGATTCCTGAGTGCAGAGCCCTGTGTATCGCCAGGTGTGACCCAAAAAGCAAAAATAAATAAATAAATAAATAAATAAAATATATATTTATATATATTTTTAAATAAGTAACTGGGGCTGGAGAGCTAGCAAAGGTTAAGGGCTTCTGACCAAGGTTTGACCCTCATCTAGAGCACTGGCGAGTGCAGCCTGGCAGTCCCTAAGCACTCACCGGCACACTGTATCCTTAGGCCCAGCAGTCACTCCCGGGACCCCCCTGGCCTCATCCGCCAAAAGAAACACATAACAGCTGAGAGTATACTATGGAGGTGACTGAAATGACCATACCTGGCAAAACAAAATGGGAGAGAGGCTGTCCAACTCATCAACCAGCACAAGATTTTTGAGTGGTCTTGGTTGAAAGAAGAATGTATCTCCCTCTTCCAGAGGCATGGCAGATGAAAACTCAGGTTCTTCATCATCATCTCCAAGATGTGCAATTTGGTACAAGTAACTGGGGAGAAGCCACAAAGAACGTAGTCACAACATCTGTGTGCCGGTGATGTCTATTACCAACATTATGCTCACAGAATTTCATTAATACAAAATCCACGTAAGTACAATACAGACAGAACTGCTATAGCTTAAAACCTATACTTATCCAAGGGGAAAATTTCTCTTTTTTTGGGAAAGATTAGGCATGAAAATTAAAAGTACTGAATTCAAACTGGCACATAACACTGTTTAAAAGCAATCACTTTGGGGGCTGGAGTGATAGTACAGCAGGTAGGGTGTTTGCCTTGCATGTGGCAGACCCGGGTTCAATCCTTGGCATCACGTATGGTCTCCTGAGCACCACCTGGAATAATTTCTGAGTGCAGAGCCAAGAGTAACCCCTGAGCATTGCCAGTGTGAGCCAAAAAGCCAAAATAAATTAATAAATAAATAAGCACTTTATTTCACACTGAAGTCCACGCTGAGGGTCAGAGTTGGAGGTAAGGCGCTTGCCTTGCATGTGGCAAACCCCAGCACCACAGATCCCCCAAGTGACAGAAGTTGGCCCTGTGCAGAGCCAGGAGTAACCATAAGCACCACTGGGGGAAACCCCAAAACCAAAATAATAAAGCCTGCACTGAATCCCAGATCTGACCTTTAACAACATTCATAACCTTATGCTTAAACCTATGCCTCACTTGCCTCATTTCTAAATATAAAATACCTCACACCAGAATTTAATTAGTATTTAGAACATGGCACATATTAAGTATACTAATTTCCCAATAAAATGAAGTATGGACAAAGTCTAAAGAGAACCTATTTTCTAAAAAATCTAAAGAGATTTCTACTTTAATCAAGCACCAGGTCAAATTTAAGAAAATAAGCAAAAATCAAGACTCTGTGACTTTATAATTATGAATAATTTTATTTTTTAATACAATTTTTATTTATTTATTTATTTTGGTTTTGGGGTCACACCTGGCGATGCACAGGGGTTACTCCTGGCTCTGCACTCAGGAATTACTCCTGGCGGTGCTCAGGGGACCATATGGGATGCTGGGATTTGAACCCAGGTCGGCCGCGTGCAAGGCAAACGCCCTACCCGCTATGCTATCACTCCAGCCCAATTATGAATAATGTTATATGCCAAACAAATCCTATAATATATCCTGCACATTAAATATTATATCCCTATATTATATCCCAAACATAAAAGGCAAGTCCTTAAAACCTGAATGGAGCATTCAACTGCAAGTGATGGAGAACAGATAGAATTGTGACTGTATAACATAAAATGCCTGGAACACTACTCATTTCTCAAATACTAAGGACAGTCTGAAGAGATAATACAGCATTTGCCTTGCATGTGGCTGACCAGGGTCCACTGCCAAAAGTAGCCCTTAAGGACCCTTCTTCACTGCTGGTGGGAATGCCGACTGGTTCAGCCCTTCTGGAAAACAATTTGGACGACTCTCAAAAAATTAGATATTGAATTCCCATTTGACCCAGCAATACCACTGCTGGGAATATATCCCAGAGAGGCAAAAAAGTACAATCGAAACAACATCTGCACATGTATGTTCATCGCAGCACTGTTTACAATAGCCAGAATCTGGAAAAAACCCGAATGCCCCAGAACGGATGACTGGTTGAGGAAACTTTGGTACATCTATACAATGGAATACTATGCAGCTGTTAGAAAAAAGGAGGTCAAGAATTTTGTAGTCAAGTGGATGGGCATGAAAAGTTTCATGCTGAGTGAAATGAGTCAGAAAGAGAGAGACAGACATAGAAAGATTGCACTCATCTATGGTATATAGAATAACAGAGTGGGAGACTAACACCCAAGAACTGTAGAAATAAGTACCAGGAGGTTGACTCCATGGCTTCGAGGCTGGCCTCACGTTCCGGGGAAAGGTCAACTCAGAGAAGCGATCACCAACTACATTGTAGTCGAAGGCCATGTGGGGGAAGGGAGTTGCGGGCTGAATGAGGGCTAGAGACTGAGCACAGCGGCCACTCAACACCTTTATTGCAAACCACAACAGCTAATTAGAGAGAGAAAACAGAAGGGAATGCCTTGCCACAGTGGCAGGGTGGGGTGGGGGGGAGATGGGATTGGGGAGGGTGGGAGGGACACTGGGTTTACGGGTGGTGGAGAATGGGCACTGGTGAAGGGATGGGTTCCAAACTTTGTATGAGGGAAGTATAAGCACAAAAGTGTATAAATCTGTAACTGTACCCTCACGGTGATTCTCTAATTAAAAATAAATAAATTTAAAAAATAAAATAAAATGTTCCTAAAAGGAAAAAAAAAAAATCCCATTCACAGTAGTACCTCAGAAAATCAAGTACCTTGGAATCAGTTTAATCAAAGAGGTGAACGACCTATACAAAGAAAATTATAAAAAAAAAAAGTAGCCCTTAAGTGTTACTGAGAGTAGTACTGAAATTTTATTTCCTTTTATGCTTTTTAGGTCAGACCCAGCAATGCACAGAGGTTACTCCTGGCTTTGCACTCAGGAATTACTCCTGGCATTGCTCAGGGTACCATATGGGATGCTGGGATTCGAACCCGGGTCGGCCGCGTGCAAGGCAAATGCCCTACCCGTTATGCTATCGCTCCAGCCCCCCAGTACTGAAATTTTTTTAAAAAAAGAGAAAGAAATTCTAAGGATAGGATGGTTGAAGTGGGTTCAGCAATTGCGGTTGTTGACAGGTTTCTGTTTTAGGTAAGTCCAAGTGAAGGTTTTGCGAAATATCTCTTTGATCTTAATCAATAAATATTTTAATTAAATGCCTAGCAGAAAGCTTAGAAGAGATTAAGTTAGCTTAGAAGAGACTAAGCTATTCCTGTAGACACCCAAGGGGAGTGGCTGAGAAAAGTCTCTGAAGTATAGGAAGATAACCAAATGAAAGCATATAGAAGGAGAAAGAAGGCAGAATCTGTTTTGAAGGAAAACATTCTTGTAAAAAAGCTCCATCACTAAAAGTGATAGCTTCCTCCTGTCAACTTTTACGGTAACTAGGGTGAAGAAGAGCAATAAAAGAACTACTCACTGGTTTCCAAATTCTGATGCTACAAAGAGGAAGCCTGTTTTAAGCACACACATGGCAGCAGCAACAGGAACAGTGTCAAAATACTTCAGCCGGATCTCAGTAACCTGAAATTTAGTACATAAGACTTCATGGCACATAAGCAAGTAAAGCGAGATCATATACAGCGCAGAGTAGCAAACACTGTACTTCGAAGCCAGCAGTCAGAAACCAGACACAGACTCACCAGACCTAGTCACTCAGCCTGGCCACAGCTGCTTTCCTGCCATACCAGGACAGCCAAGTAGCCGAGTATGACCCGCAAAAGCGGAAAATGTTTACCTCCTGGCCTTTACAAAAGCATGTCAATTCCAGATCTAAACAGATCATGTTATCAAGCTGTTCACAGAGCTCATGAGCTGAAAGTAAAAGATCGTGTGAATTCAGTTTTAAGCAGACTCTGCAGAGCTTTCTCCTATAAATAAAAGTGACCTTATCCAATCTCTTATGAGACTATCAGACTGTAAGTCTGCTAGCCAGAGGGAGGAAAACAAACATCTGCAATAGCTGCAACTTTTAAATACTTTAGCACCTAGGGCAACTGCCTTGTAAAGCACTGGTTTCAATCTGTTCTATCTCAGTCATTATAATAAATTATTTAAAAAATTACCCTGTAAACTCTGAAGACACAGGCAAGGTTATTTAATTATAGCAAAACTGAGAAGGAAATGTTAAATTTTCATCAAACTAGACTGTTATTTCACACATAATCGTCACACCCAGTTTGTCATATAGGTACAATTTTGAACGCTCAACATATGATTACACTCCAGTTTTGCACTCTGCCCCACCCGCCTCAAGGGGGTGAGGGGCATGAAACCTGCAACAATTACACAATGAAATGCAGTAATTAACAGAAGTTTTTAAGGTTTACTTTGCTCCCTCCATTCCTGGTCTTCTTACCATATCTTCATCTGTCTCCAAAGTGATCTTGAAAATATCTCCCTGCTCAGTTTGAGCCAAGAAGAAAAACATTGATTTGGTCTTATGGGTGGCAGAGCAGACAAAAATCATTCCTCTTTCAGGATCATCGAGGTCATTCTAGGAAAATAAAACAAACATGACAGAAAAATTTTTATTGCTGGTACTGAGCAATAAAAAGGGAACCTAGGAGTCACCCAAGATCTCGAAGATCTACAAGTTCTGCCCTGTGTAAGCTCCCTGCCAGTAATACACAACCCCAAACCTCATCTGTTATAAACACAAAACAAAGTTTGGTTTGTTATTAGTAGAACAAAGTCTACTAACCAAGCAATTTTGTTCTACAAAGAACAAACAAAAAATAACCAGGCACAATTCCACTTTACAACCTGATCAGATCAATAAGGCATGAATATCTCCAAAGAACAATGTCAGAGAAGAGACATGAAATTTAAATGATCATCATGTCAGGCTGTATATAAACTCCCAAAACCAAAATAGTAGTGATTCTTAAGACTGCCAGCTTACGGGGCTGGAGTGCATGGAAGATGTTTGCCCTACATGTGGCCAACCCAAGCTTGATCCCCAATATTCCATAAAATCTTTTTTTTGAAAGATCTTACCCGCCTCCGAGGAATTGGACAGCGAATATCTGGCTGATCACCGAAGTTCTTGTAAGTGATATAGTTTTCAGAGCAGATCAGCACTCCACTTGGACCATCGGATCCTCCAGGAACTAGAAGAAAGCAAAAGTTGGCAATGATATAATGTAATTACATAAGATATAACTATGAAAGATGCAACTATGAGATATAAAAGATAAATGAAAAATGTAACTTGTAGGATAACATTGCGTCTGTCCTTTCAGCCTTGCCACAGGGAACTTAGTTTACCTTAAAGCAATGTCCTTTCTGTATGGACACAGGAAGACAGTTAATATTATGCTCTGTAACTTGGGAGTTGATTGACTTCAATAATATAAACTCCTGGGCATCTGCTTTCTCAACTCAGTTGCCCTTAGTTCCTAACACCCCAAAAGAGAGAGAGACAGAGAGACAAAGAGACAGAGAGACACAGAAAGAGAGAGAGAGAGAGAGAGCGCTGCCCCAAGAGCTCACGAACGACACACACACATCACCCCTTTCTGCGCATGCGAGGGCATTTGTATTTTTTACAGTAACTAAAGTATATTTAAGATGCAACTTTGAAAGTAAAACTTGACAATAATATAACTATGTTTAGTTTTAAATTCTTTCTCACCTTTTACAAAACTAAATTACAGATATACTGGGGCTAGAGACAGAGTAAGAGGGTAGGGCATTGGCCCTGCACACAGCCAACCCAGGTTCAATCCCAGGCACTCCATATGGTCCCCCAAGCCCTGCCAGGAATGATCCTTGAGTGCCCTGCCAGGAATGAACCTTGAGTGCAGAGCCAGGAGTATGCTCTGAATATAACAGCTGTGGCTCAGAAACAAACAAAAGTATTATATATATAAAGTATCTACATCAATAAGTAGAAGACTGCAATGAAAACCTCTATGGAATCTGTCGTAGTTTTTGGCACTTTAACGATTTATCACTTACATTACTGTATATCACAGACCTCGATTAAAAAAGGCAAGAGTAATTTGGGCGCCAGAACAATAATAAAGCGGACAGGACTCTTGCCTTGAATGCAACCAATCTGGGTTCGATTCCAGGCACCCAGTACGGTCCTTCAATCCCTGCTAGGAGTAATCCCAGCATGCAGAGGCAGAAATAAGGCCACTGGGTGCATCCCAATAGATTAAAGTCCTCACAGGGGCCTGAGCAATGGTACACTGTACAAAGCATTCAATCTCTAGCAGATCCCCCAAGCCCTGCCAGAAGTGATCTGAGTACAGAGCCAGGAGAAAGCCTAAGCACAGCTGAGTGTGCTCCCAACTTCCCCAGCAAAAAAAAAAAATAGCCCTTATAAAATGATCTAGGCAAATAGATAGAGCTCTTCTGAGAAGAAAAATTACCTGTAATTAGAAAATTTCCATGTTCCTCCAAAGGTTCACTGTATTTTCGGACCACATGATTTAAGCCAAGATCTAATTCATAGAATGTAAGAGTTTGTTGTGTATTAGCTGCTGCTTCCCCTGTTGGATCATTGTCTGCTTCCTAGAGAGAAATAGAAAATGGTACAAAAATTAATCTATAAGAGCTAGAAAAATCCTGAAAACAAGAACTCTTCTATTTACAAGTAAGGAAATAGAAGATATATAAACCACTGGTAAAACTTTACAAGAAAAAACATTAAACCCCATCAAAAAACGGGGAGAAGAGATGACCAGAAACTTCCTCAAAGAGTACAACCGGCCAAAAATATATGAAAAAATGCTGATTCACCAATCATCAGAGAGATGCAAATCAAAACAACAGAGCAATCACAGAGACTGGCATACATCAAAAAAAAAAAGGAATAACCAGTGCTCAAGTGGATGTGGAGAGAAAGGGACTGCTGGTGGAACGTTAACTGGTCCAACCCTTCTGGAAAACAATAGGGACATTCCTAAAAAAAATCTAGGAATTGAGCTTTCATTTGACCCAGCAATTCCACCTTTTGGGAATATACTCCAAAAGCCCAAAAACAAAATAGAGAAAACACATCTGCACCCCTTCGCTCCTTGCAGCTCTATCTACAATAACCAAAATCTGGAAACAACCCGTGTCCCAAAATAGATAACTGGATAAAAACACTATGGTATATATATACAATGGAATATTGCTCAACCATTAATGATAGTCATGAAATTTGTCACTCAGGAGGGAGACAAATGATCTCTCTCACATGTGTGACATAAAGAAACATAATAATGGAATAATGAGTACCCAACAGAAACAAGTATGAGAACTGGTATTCAGTAGGAAACATGCCACTTGAGGAAGCTAGGGGTTAGGACAGCGATGGGGCGAACGTTACAGTGGAGGTAAGCATTCAACTGGAGGTAGTGCTGAAAGATGGTATGAAACCCTATCAGCAATAGTACTGTCAACCACAGTGCAGAAACTTACTTTAAAAAAAAAAAAGAGGGGGTTGTAACCAATAGTACAACATGTAGGGAATTCGCCTTGCATGTGGCAGACCTGGGTTCAGTCCTGACCTGGGGTTCAATCCCAGGGATCCCATATACTCCCCTGAACACTGCCAGGAGTGATTCCAGAAAGCAGAGCCAGGACCAACCCCCGAGCACCACTGGGTGTGGCCCCAAAACCAAAAATAAACATAAAAAAAAAAACAGGTAGACAGAACTTTTAATACTCAAAAGTCAGACCATGTCAGTCTTAAAACTCTTAATGCAGTTCTATGCAGCTGTAAGAAAACATAAAATTTTGCAATTCACTGAAAAAAAGGGGGAAAATCCTGAAAACACAAGACTTCTACTTTACAAGTGAGGAAATAGAAGGCCAGAGATGCCAGATGATCTGCCAAAGTTCACATCACTAGTATAATGGCAGAGATGAAGAATTCAAGTCTTCTAACTCTGGGACCAGCAGTGCCATCTAATAGATGACTTTCACTACCTCCCTGGGAAAAACCCCCTCAACAGTTTCACCGCCTTTCTCAGAGAGCTCTTTTCAGTAAGTATATAGTTTTCATTGGAAACTGTTCCAATCAAAGTAGTGCTACTACAGTCAGGGAAGAAATATTACAAAGAATTTCAGTGAAGCTTTTAAAAACAAAATAGGGGCTGGAGCGATAGTACAGCAGGTAGGGCGTCTGCTTTGCATGCAGCCAACCCGGGTTCGATTCCCAGCATCCCATATGGTACCCCAAGCACCACCAAGATTAATTCCTGAGTTTTAAGCCAGGAGTAACCCCTGTGCATCGCCAGGTCTGACCCAAAAGGCAATAATAATAATAACAACAATAATAATATAATTATTGTTATTATCATTATTATTATTAGCAAGTTAGACATAAGATATACACAATGAAGAAAATAATCCTCAGAAAGCACTAAAATGACTGGAAAAAAAAAAACTTGGGGCTGGATCGATAGACTGCACAGCAGGTAGGGCATTTGTCTTGTATGCGGCCAACCCAGGTTCGATTCCCAGCATCCCATATGGTCCCCTGAGCACCACCAGGAGTAATTCCTGAGTGCAGAGCCAGAAGTAACCCCTGTACACCACTGAGTGTGACCAAAAAAAAAAAAAAAAAAAAACATAGGGAAGAGACAGAGAGACACAGTCCTTTACCTCATAATCCATTTCCAGACAAGCAAACATTGGATTTTCAAATCCCACATCTACTCCAACCACATGATACACCAAAGTGTTGGCTTTGTGCGCCTCTAAAGGAGATGAAATGGTAAGCCGGGCTGCAGCATCTCTGTTCAAGATATACACTAATTTCTGCTTCTCAATGGCGCCTATATTGGAAGGAGACAAAACAGAGAAGAGCTCCACTCAACTGGGAGGACAGATCCACATGATAACGATTAAGTCAGCCCTAACTCGACAAGCTTATGAACTTGAAACCCTCCTTGCTATCCTTTCTTCTCCTTCCTCATAGGGCTCACAAAACTCCAAAAACTTCAAAGTGTCCTAAATTAAAAAAAAAAAATCATCCAATCCCTAGCAACAGAGATGGTCCCGAGTCCTGCCAGGAGTAATTCCTGAGTGCAAAGCAGGAGTAACCCCCGAGCACTTCTCAGTGTGGCCCCAAAACCAAAATAGTAGTAAGTCTTCAAAGTGCCAGCTTGTGGGGCTGGAGCAATAACACAGTGTGTATGGTGCTTGCCCTGCATGTGGCTGACCTGGATTTAATCCCCAACATCCCATTTGGTCTCCTGAGCACTGAGCCAGTAATCACCAGGCACAGTGCCCAAACCAAAACGAACAACAAAATACTACTAGGATTGCCAACTTGCTTCTTTCAATTGCATCTAAGGATTCTGTGACCAAGAAAAGGCTGCCCTCTGGAGGCTGATCAGATACACAGAAGTTTCTTCATGAGATTCATCAGAGAAGAGACATGAATGTGAATCATCACTTCAGGCCCAGGAGGGTAAATACATTGTCTGGCAAAGTCATCTAAATGTAGGTAGCCATGAACAGGAGGGGCTGGAGAGAGTAGCATCAGGTAAGAAGCTTGCCTTGTAGGCAGCTGACTCTGAAATCAATCCGGCGCCATATGGTCCCCTGAGCCCACCAGGGGTGATCCCTGAGCACAGCCAAGAGTGAGCTCTGAGCACAGTTGAGTGTGTCCCCTCCCACCCCACCCAAAGGTATTGTAAGTCCTTTCCAGCTGTTGAAAAGGAAAACTTTGTCACTAAATTAATCCAAATAGCCCCATTAGACCCCATCCGCCAGAGGTACAGTCACCCAAGCGAGTACTCACTGATCATAACAGCGCGCCCTTTGGGATCCACAGCTAAGAACTGCCCTGGAACAATGCGGCGGCATCCACTCTTGCCAAAAGTTTCTTGGTGAATTTTTTCAAACATATTCTTAGATGGTTGATACTCCAGGATGACAATCCGACCTGAGTCACTGCCAACCACAATATAGTCTTTGGTGCCACCTGTCAGCCTAAAGGCCATGAGTGACCGGATGACACCAAAAACTTCCACAGTTAGTAGGGTGTGTACTTTGCCAGTGTTGGGATCAGGACGAAGTAGCTCCAAGATCTTCCCACGGGAAACAACAATTTCCTGCTGTTTAGTTCCTACAATGCCAAAAAGCAGTTCGTGAATAATCACAGCGAATCAGGTTTTGATTATTCAGGTTAACCCAAAGAGTAATCTGGGGGCCAGAGTGATAGTATGGAAGTATAGGGCATTTCCTTATATACACAGGCCAGGTTCGATCCCTGGCATTCTAAATGGTTCCTGAGCACCGCCTGGAGTTAATTCTTGAGTGCAGAGCCAGAAATAAGCCCCGAGCATCACTAAGTGATGTAAAAAGGAACCCCCCCCCCACAAAAAAAAAGTAATCTGGAGGTCCAGAAAAATTCAGCTATTTGAGCCTAGAGCTCTGCTGTGTGATCCACACACCAAGTGATCTTTGGCTGCACCTGAGAGGTGCATCAACACCACAAAATACAGGAGCACCGTGTAAAAGTTCAAGTGCATGGCTAGGAAGTGTGTACTCTGGCAAGCAATTCTAAGCAGCAAGGAGACCTCCAATAAGCACCAAAGCCCTAGTGGGTCCCTATGCAAGCATCACAATTAAGAATGCAAATCTCTTGGGGCCGGAGCGATAGCACAGCGGGTAGGGCGTTTGCCTTGCACACGGCCTACCCAGGTTCGATCCCCGGCATCCCATATGGTCCCCCAAGCACCGCCAGGAGTAATTCCTGAGTGCAGAGCCAGGAGTAACCCCTGAGCATTGCTGGGTGTGACCCAAAAAGCAAAAAAAAAAAAAAAAAAAAAGAATGCAAATCTCGGGGCTGGAGTGATAGCACAGTGGGTAGGGCGTTTGCTTTGCACTCAGCTGACCCGGGTTCGAATCCCAGCATCCCATATGGTCCCCTGAGCACCGCCAGGAGTAATTCTTGAGTGTAGAACCAGGAGTAACCCTTGTGCATCGCCGGGTGTGACCCAAAAAGCCAAAAAAAAAAAAAAAAAGAACGCAAATCTCAAAAGCACTTTGGCCAAGAATGGGAGCACCACTACCTAATAATGTCTTATCTCTGGGGAGGAACACCACTGACAAGTGTATAAGCACCACAATCAGGTGTGTATACACTCCCCCATCATAATAACAACAGAAGGCAGTTTGCCCTGCTGTATCATGTGGGAGTCCCCCAGAAGTAATTCCTAAGTGTGTGGCCAAACAAACAAACACTAAAGCAATAACAAAAAACTTTTAAAAATAAATTTATCTATTGGGAGTGGGGAAGAGAGGGGCTGGATAGATAGTGTTGAATCCCTGCCACCTCATCCCATGAGTGCTAAGCCAGGAATAAGCCTGAACATTGCCGGGTGTAGCCCCTCCCCTGCCAAATCCCAAGAAATTAAAATAAGGGGCTGGAGAGAATACAGCGGGTAGAATGATTGCCTTGCACAAAGCCAACATGGGTCTGATCCCCAGCATCCCATGTGGTCCCCTGAGCCCAGTAGGATTGATTCCTGAGTGCAGAGCCGGGAGTAATCCCTGAGCATTGCTGGATGGCCCCCAAACAAAGTAAAACTAAATTCTAAAATAGAAGTAAGTTTAAGGGGCCAGGGAAGTAGCTCAGAGGACTGGAACACATACCTTGTATACTTGAGGCCCCTGTTCAAGCCCCTTCAAGGTGTAGCCCAGTGGCCACCAACATGGCAGCACTGGACCCAAGCCCTAAACTGGCAGGCCAGGGGTCATCAGGTATCGCACCCAAGCTCCTGAGCTCTGCTGGGGAGGGCTGACTTCCTCCCAAAATGTAAGTTATGTTTAGGGCCAGAAACCAGTGGTCCTGGGTCTGACATCTAACATAAAAATAAATAAATAAATAAATAAATAAATAAAAGTCAAATTCACTGAGAGCAACTGCGGAACTTACCAGAGAAGTTGCCATGAATGGCAAAGCTGATGCCAGTGGCTCGCTGCAAGGTCAAATTATACAAGAACATGGTGGCAGCAACACTCAGACACCAACAACTCCACAATCCAGGCCTTGGTTACACCAAGTCAAAGGCAAACTAAAAGCACATGGAAGCAAAGACATGTTTATTATGTAATCTTTAGTTTATTATGTAATCTTAACACTAATGGAATTTCTGCTGAAGGCAACAAAACCACCAGAATAAGGCCTACTGAACAAGTATTATTACTAGGTTGCCTTCTATATGCTATTTGGTGCACTAAATACTCATTTCTATTTTCACAAGAAATGCATAAACTTACAATGTTGAATCTCCATTTCTCTACAAGGAAACTTTGGCTAATCTAATAAAGGCCATATATTGTAGCTTCATTTATATCTCCTACACCAGCTCTACAACTCAGTGATTAAAATTAAAATTTAAGCTGACCATCAAAAATTAAAGCAAAACAATTCCTGATAGTTCAGAGACATTTATAAAAGCATACAGAGAAAAGGATTCTTTTCACCAGACTGGCCTAAAAACTGAAAAATCACTTCCACCACAATTATCCACAACTACACCAGTGCACATAACTAAACTAGAAAACAAACTTTTTAAAAGCCTTATTTAGACAAAAGGAACCTTAAAAACCTAAAATAATCACTGCAACATAGGAATTGGATTTTGCTCAATTTTAAATAGACATCCTCATAACCATTTCTAGCAGCTAGAGACAGTACAACAAGCAGAGCGTTTGCCTTGTGTGAGCCAACCCAGGTTCAATTCCTAACAGCCCACATGGTCCCCCTGAGCCCCACCAGGAGTGATCCCTAAGAGCAGAACCAGGAGTAAGCCCTGAGCACAGCCAGATGTCCTTCCTCAAAATAATAAGTTTTCATAATTTATGGCCAGGCAAAAACAAGCTAACAGGAATAGAAAAATCCATCAGAATAGAAATAGGGCATGGGAAAAGAAAACTGCCCACTTGAAACTGAGGCGTCTTTATGTTCTAAGATCACAAAGAAAAAGATAAGGAAAAGATTGGATGAGGAAAGGAATACAGATATGACCTAGAATGGGGAAAGGAATATAGATATGACATGTAAGACAGGGGCTGGAGATAGGGTGCTTGCCTTGCACAGAGCCTACCTGGATTCAATCCCCGGCATCCCACAGTCCTCCCCAGTACCCCCAGGCGCAATTCCTGTGTGCAGAGACAGGATAGCCCCTGAGCATCACTGGGTGTGATATATACACACACAAAAACAGGAAATATAGATAAAGCATCAGGGAAAATTTCACTCGGTTTTGAAAGTCTGGGAGACAGCATTTCCACTTCTTGACATCTCCCTAAGAGAGCATAAAAACAATCAAGGTGAGACTTTGGGCCAGAGAGATAGCCAAACGGCTATGGTGTGCCTTTATGTGGTGGAGGCCCAAGTTTGAGCACCAGCACCATATATGGTCCCCTGAGCACTGCCAGGAGCAGGACCCAGGCACAGAGATGGGCATGGCCTTGCTGCATGTGACCCCAAAACAACTAAACTGTGCTACACATACAAACAGACTACTTCCCAGCTAGAGAAGATAGGGGACTGGAGAAACAGTAGAATACAGAGGCGAAGGTGCTTGCCCTGCAAGCACTCGACACTAGTGGGCTGTTTCAGGTTCACACTGCGATGCTCAGGGCTTACTCTTGGTGGTCCTTCAGACACCATATGTGAAACTGAGGATCAAACTGAGGCCAGTACATGCAAAGCACCTTAACCTGGATCCCTAACTGACCCTGGGCACCAGCAGGTGTGATCCAAAGAATTAAAAAGATGAAATTCTGCAGTTCATTGCAACTTTGGTGGGGCTAGAGAGCATGGTCCTGAGTGATACAAGACACTACAAAAACTGAAACGTAGAGTACAAAACTGAAATGTAGAATTTGAAGAAACTAGTAAGGGAACAAAAACCAGTAATAGACCCTAAATGTCTAGAATTTGCTAAGTGGGGTTGGAGGACCAAGAGACAGTAGAAGACTGCCTATAGTGGTGGGTGCAGTGTTAATATTAACACCACTAAAAATCCAAGTGTCTAATTGAAAATAAATCTGGAGAGCAGAGATTAGCTCCAAATGCTCTCATTCAAAGTGGTGAACGCCATGGTCTCTTAAAACATACTTCAGTACTTGTGTTCTCTGACATTTTGACCTGCAATAAAATCTTAAACACAATTTCTAAATGGGGATAAAATTTACAAGGGAACGCCCAGCAAGCTGTCACTCAGACCTGTAACGGACAATAATACAGGTGAAAGGTGCAGAACTGGAGGCAAGGCTGGAGATACAAAATGGGTGCTTGCCTTGCATGCAGCTGAGCCCCGTTAGATCCTAGGGCTCAAAAGCTCCCTCCGAGCGACTTTTTCTTTTTGAGGTGCCAGGCACCAACCCAGATCTCACGCTCGCAAAGCTCGCACTTGGCCCCGAAGGCAACGTGGTGGCTACTCTCCCCTCTTCCTGGTTGAGGGCACAACGCAGCCCACCCTCCAATGCCCTGAGGCCTGAGCCCACCTAGCACAAACCCGGGAACCCGCTTTCCCTGAAGCTGGCTGCATCCAGATGCTACCAAGGAAATGGCCTTTTTTTTTCTTTTTTCTATCAGGAATAAGGGAGGAAACTGCATCTTGCTGCAAGACGGGAACCATTAATAGCCCAAGCTCAATAAGGGGGCTTGCCCCCGACTTCCCCGCCCCCCACCCTCGCCCTGGCTGTGACTATCAGAAAATGAGGCAGCTCAGATCAGCCCTTGTCCAGGAGACGGAAAGAACGTCACAGTATTGAAACTCTAGGAAGACAGACCCCGTGCCCCATTCTGCAGACGAATGATAATAACCTCAGAATAAACATTAGACACAAGCTGCCCAAGCACCAAAACACATTCAAAATCGGGTGTTGGCTCCGAAGAGTTTCCGTTACTGACGCTTTTTAACCAGCTCGATCTTTACACCTCCCATAAGGGTGTCGTTCACTCTTCGAGGGGAGACGCCCCCCCCCCACCCTTACCCCAGAGGCTCGGCCACCTCGGAAATACTTTGAACCAAACCTCGTTTCCCCCTGCAGGACCGAAGCCGTTTTCGAGCCCCAAGCGTTCCCCTGCACCTCCGCTCCGTTCCTTATCCGAACTCTCGGGCCTCGGCGGGCCGAGACCCCTACCAAACGCTCGCCCACCCTCCTACAGGATTCCTCTCTGCCGCCCGAGCCCGAGAAAGCCGGAAGAGTGCTTCTTTACCCTGCAGCGGGGAGGATGGCGCTGATATCCCACGGATACTAAATTTTCTCAGGGCCTAAGCCACAGCCAAGGCCGACCTACCGGCGTCCGCCATTAGGTCTTAAGACAAGGATCTTCCGGTTGGCGCGCAGCGACGAAGGGTTCCAGAGAGGCGCCTAATGAATATACGCCCCAAAAAAGTTTCGCTTAAGTTTTTGTAGTGTCCCCAAACCTCGTTGACACTTTCTTAGGCTTACCTATGGCAGTAATTTCTCCAAGGAAATACAAAAAGAACCGACATTTTGAATTTAATTCACAAAACAAAAACGGAGTTCGTCGGGCACTTCCTTGGGCAGCCCAAGGCGCGGCGCGCCAACGCGGAGGGGGCCTCGCGCAGCCGGAAGCTCGGCGTGGGGACCAAGATGGCGGACCTCGAGAGCCCGCTGAAGCAGGCCGGGGGCCCGGCGCCGGCCGACGGGCTGGGAGGCGGCCGCTGCTCGGAAATCTCCACCGAGTTCATTCGCTCCCTGACGGAGCTGCAGGAGTTGGAAGCTGTGTACGAGCGACTGTGCGGAGAGGAGGTGGGGCGCCGAGCCTCTTTCCCAAGAAGGAGCTGGGGCCAGGGAGCCTGCAAGTTGTCTGTTTGGGGAAATGCGGGTTAGAAGAAATTCTCTCCTTGCCGAGGGACACGAAAAAGCACCAGTTCGAGAAGCCCAAATGTAGTTGGGAGACCTGCCGTCTCCCTCCCCTGGGTCTGATGCTCCCCAGCTTGTTTTCCGTGGCTGGGCGACCCCGCCCCCGCGGTGACAGCCCTGACCCTTCATCTGCAGATCTCTCCACTGGGGTCGTTGTGGTTTGCGCCGGCTCACGTGGGTCTCAAAATTGGAATAAAGGCTATCTGGTGTTAGTTTAGCAATTTAGGAACTAGGAAAAGCTGTCACCCAGTTATCTCATTTAAGCAAGGAGTAATTGCATTGGTGCATTTTTAAGACTTTTTCGGGAAATCAGCTGTGTGTGTCGATTTTTAGAATCTCATTTTAATGCACAGCTTTGTAGAAGCGTGAGGCCTTACGACCTCATGCACCATTTTCTAACGTTTGACAAATCTCATAATCTCTTAATAGGCCACGAGGTTGTGTCCAGTGAGGGATGTGGACTTTGTTCTCCAAAATTCTTTTCATTCTTGGTGGTGTTCCTTTCTACCCCGTTTAGTTTTTTGTTTTTTTTTTTTTTTTTGTGGCTCCCTGAATTTGTCAGGATATTTTTGAAAGTCAGTGTCATTGATTCCTAGCCAATCAGAAGGATGACAGCTCTGCTCTAAAAATTTAGTGACTGTTGTAAAGTTTAGAGATTTAGATTGCGCACAAACAGCAGTTTTAGCTTGAGGGAGGGTGAATCACTAAGAGCTTTGATTTGCACATATTAACTTGTACCAACTTTGCCAATGAGATCTGTGTTACAAAATTCGGTACCTTTTTCTTTTCGATACTTTTATTTTTTCCTCGACAACCATATTGGGTGCCAGAGATCAACCCTGGTCAGCCTCATGTAAAGCAAGCATCTTACCCACTGTAGTACTTTGCCTGCCCCAAAGTTCAGTACTTGTAACTTAACATACCTACACTCAGTTTCATTAATTCTATCAAACTTGGAGAAGGCCAGAAATTAAGTGATCTTCCTTTTAAAACGAGGTCAATTCTGTATTTGTAGTTAGTAATTGTCACAGAAGGGGCTTCCCTCAGTTGTGCTGAATTATTTTAACACAAACGTACACCTAATACTGCTAGTTATTTTAGAGCTCTGCATCACACAGTGTGTTAAGCACGTTATGTTTACTATTCCGTTTGGCTCACCTGACAGTCTGAGGGGTATATATTACCGTATGTTGGGAAATGAAGAAATTCGAGAGTGAGGAAAACATCATTTGAGATGATACGGTTATGACCTGACTGAAATTGTATTTATCTCCTGTTGGTACTGACTTTGACGCCACTCTTTTGCTTTCGTTTTGGAGCCAAACTCAGTGGTACTTGGGCTTTATTCTTGGCTCTGTGCTTAGGATCGCTCATGATGGGATCAGGGGAACCCTGTGAGGTGCAGAGGATCTAGCCAGGTTTAAGGCAAACATTTAAGGCAAACATCCCACCTGACCTTACCCAGCCTTACACAGCCAGATTCTCGGTCTCACAAAAGGAGACTTTGTAATTGGCACTGAAGGAAGCTTCTGTTGTTTAGCCATTATGTTTTAAATGCTGTCCTGTGTTAATCACTCTGCTAATGATATTGAATAAAATCTTATTATAGTGGTTATCTGCTAGATAAAAGACAATTTTCGTAAATTAGCAATTACTGCAGTGTTTCAAGTGCAGAAATGAAATCGCTCAAAGCCTAGGGGATCACAGTATAAGAAAAGACATTAGAAAGGGGATTCCTCCTTTAGCTAAGTTTAGGTCATTCTGGGGTTTTGTTTGAGGCCACACCCAGGGCTGCATCATACAGTGCCTGAGCCAGGATTCGAACCCTGAACCCCTTCCAGCCAATCCCCCACCTATCTAGATCACTCTTCCGGTTCACTCCGACCATTCTGATGACAGCATGTTTCTCTGTGTACCAGAAAGTTGTGGAGAGAGAGCTGGACGCTCTTTTGGAACAACAAAGCACCATTGAAAGTAAGATGGTCACTCTTCATCGTATGGGGTGAGTCTCTTCTCAGCACAGCAGCTACTGTGTATTCTAAACGCTCTTTATTTATTTATTAAGCACACCTGGCAATACTCGGGGCTTACTCCTGGCTCTGAACCCAGGGATCACTCCTGGTGGGGCTCAGGGGACAGTATGTGGTGCTGGGGATCAAACTGGATTGGCCACATGCAAGGCAAGTGTCCTACCCACAGCATGTCGCTCTGGCCCCAGGTCATGTAAATTCTAACAGGCTCCACTGGATAAGTTATTCTGCTTCCTAAGTTTTTTTGTTTTTGAGCCATACCTGATATTGCTCAGAGATCATTCTGGAACTTTCAGGGATTCAGGAATCAAACATAGAACTCCCATGTTCTCTAGCCCCTTGAGTCATCTTGCTGACCCTGCTTATTTTTTACATTTATTATCTTTTCCTTAGCACAGCAGGTAGGGCATTTGCCTTGCACATGGCCGACCCAGGTTCGATTCCTCCGTCCCTCTCGGAAGCCCAACAAGCTACGGAGAGTATCCCGCCCACATGGCAGAGCCTGGCAAGCTACCTGCGGTGTATTTGATATGCCAAAAACAGTAACAACAAGTCTTGCAATGGAGACGTTACTGATGCCTGCTGGAGCAAATTGATGAACAACAGGACGACAGTGCAGTGCTACCTTTTCCTTCTTGTTTACCATTCTCATTGGTGTTGCATGGATATGGCACACACTTGGCAGAGGTGCTCACACATTTGGTTGTGGTACTTGCTGGGGTTACACATTTGTGGTGCACTGGAGATTGCACATTTTTGTTTTTTGTTTATTTGGGGTTCTTTGTTTTGTTTTTGGGTCACATACGGTAATGTTCAGGGCTTACTCCTGGTCTGCACTCAGGAATCACTCCTGTGGTACTCACGGGACCATATGGGATGCCAGGAATTGAACCCGAGTCAGCTGCGTGCAAGGTGAATGCCCTGCTCGCTGTGTCATTGTGTTTTGCGAGGGTGCTGGTGATCCCAAACAGCAGCGCCACCCTAATCATTCTGTGACATGTGAGACAGGACTGGGGATCGGATTCTCGGTCTCACGATTGCAAGGTACACACTTTGCAACTGAGCTGTGTATTCCCACTGGCCCAGCCAGTTCAGTTTTTTCTGTGAAGGTGCTTTACCTCAGATGGACACCTCAGGGTATATAAACTTGTTCTCAGCACTTCCCAAACACACTGAATCAGAAACTCTATGGATGGAGACTCAGAATTTGTATGTTATAAACACATCAAGCGATTCTGATGCATTCCTCAAGTTTGAGGACCAGTTTATAGACTGAAGAGTCACAGAAGTTTTTCTTTAATCCCAGCCAGGAGTAAGCCCTGAGCACCCCTGGATGTGGCACAGAAACAAAAGAAACAAGAAGGCCAGAATGATAGTTCAGTGTGTTGGAGTACTTCCTTTGCATGCAGGAAACCTGGGTTTAACCCCCAGCACCACCTAGTTCCCTAAGCACAACCAGGAGTGAGCACTAAATTAGGAGTATAACAGTCCATGTTCACCACCATATGTGAGAAAAAAAAACCAGAACACTAGGGCCAGAGCGGTAGTACAGTGGGTAGGGTATTTGCCTTGCCTGTAGCCAACCTCATTTCAATCCCCAGCATCCTATATGGTTCCCCAAGGCCACAAGGAGTCATTTCTGAACACAGAACCAAGAGTAACCCCTGAGTACTGCCAGGTGTGGCCAAAAACAAAAACAAAACCAAAAACCAGAATACTATCCCATCTGCTAAATAGAAAATTTTCTCTGTATTTCGTGTGTGGGGGGAGGGGGGACTTCTAGACCACCTGGCTGTGCTCAGGGCTTACTCCTGGTTCTGTGCACAGGATAATTCCCGGCAGAGTTCAGGGACTATGTGGGATGCTGGAGAGCAAACCCATCTTGGCCACATGCAAGGGAGACTCCCAGCTTGCTGTACTATCTCTCTAGCCCCAATAAAATCATCTCATTTGTTTTGGCATCATGGACAATGTGTGCTGTTATTGTATATCTCCAGACCCAACCTGCAGTTAATTGAAGGAGATGCGAAGCAGCTCGCTGGAATGATTACCTTTACCTGCAACCTAGCGGAGAACGTGTCCAGCAAAGTCCGTCAGCTTGACCTGGCCAAGGTAATCCCATGAGCTTGTGTTGTTTATTAGAAGTCAGTGAAGAAGGCATCGTTTTAGCAAAAAGAGCAGCATCATTCAATAAAAATCTAATGATGATACAAAGCAAAGCTAGTATAAAACACCAAACCAGGGGTCAGAGTAGTGGGTCTGGTGCTTGCCTTGCATGTGGCCGTCCTGGGTTCAATCCCTGGCATCCCATAGGATCCCCGAGCATCGCTAGGAATAATTTCTGAGTGCAAAGCCAAGAGTAACCCCTGAGCACTGCCAGGTATGGCTCCCACATAAAATAACCGAAAACCAGGGCAGGAGAGGTAGTATAGCAGGTAAGGTGCTTGCCTTGCACATGGCTGACCCAAGCTCAATCCCCAGCACCATCTCTGGTCACCCAAGCCTCCCAGGAGTGATCCCTGAGTACAGAGCCAGGAGTAAGCCCTGAGCACCTCCAGGTATGGGCAAAAGGAAAAGGAAACTCCAAACCACTAGACTTAATGAATATTGACAATAATCCACAACACTAGCAAGCCAATTCCAACAGTATATTATAGGAACTATACAATGACCAAGTAGGATTTATTCCAGGATTATAAGCTTCATTTAACATCTGAAAAATCAACCATTGTATGTCATGTTGATAGAATTACAAAATCACATAATCATCTCATGGCCTCACCAAATTAAATGGCTCTTGTGAGAAAGGAGACAAAACTTGGAAGGGAACTTCCTTTACCTGATCAAGGGCATCCGTGAAAAACTCCACATCTAGCACTCTATTTATTGGTGGAAAGCTAGGTTCTTTCCACATAAGAAGAACATAAGGAATATTGGTGCTTCTCTTCCATGCTGTACTTGAAGGCACTGGCCAGGGCAATTAGGCAAGAAAATAAAACATCCAGAGAAGTTGAGATTGGAAAAGAAGAAATGTAACACATAACCACAATGTTACATTTTCTAGGAGCCATATTTTAAAAGTGAAGTAGGGGCCAGACAGAGACTCCAACAGCTAAAGTCCTTGTCTTCCATGCAGCAGACCAGGGTTCAGTCCCTAGCGTGGGCTATGGTCCAGTGAGCCCTCCCAGAGCGATCCCTGAGCTTAGAGCAAGAAGTCCTGAGCATGGCTAGATGTAGCTCAAAAAATAGAAGAAAAAAGACCAGAGGGCCAGAAGATAGCTCAGTGTGCTAAGCCATATCTGCCAGCAAGGTTGGGGGGGCCACCTGGGTTCAGTCCCCAGCACCCTGTGGGCACCTGAGCGCTTTGGCCCCAAAGTGTAGCCCAAGAAAGTGGGGGAGGGCAGGTCTTTTGGAGGGGGTTGCTGTTTGCAGTGCCAGGGATCAAACAGGGCTTCACATGCGAAGCTTGTGCTCTCCTACTAAGGCACCTTCCCGGCCCTTGATGTTTCATGCTGCCCATTACATGAAAGACACTAAGACGTCTCTACGTGTCTCATATAGTAAGACCAAGACATTCTCTCTGAGCACCAAGTCTTTCTGCAGAACCGTCTTTACCAAGCCATTCAGAGAGCGGACGACATCTTGGACCTGAAGTTCTGCATGGACGGAGTCCAGACGGCCCTGAGGAATGAGGATTACGAGCAGGCTGCCGCCCACATTCATCGCTATCTGTGCCTGGACAAGTCCGTCATTGAGCTCAGCCGACAGGGCAAAGAAGGTAACCTCCTGCTCAAACTGCTGCTGTCTGACTGGGCTAGAAGCGTCCGTCCGGGGAAGCGCCCTTGTCTAGTGGGAGACCCGAAGTAGGTCCTAGACCAAGACCTTATAAACTTTTTCTACTCACAGCTTCTCTTCACCTGAGGAACGCAACATGAACAAGCTCTGCCAGAAATACCTCAGATTCATTAAGCATTTGATTTGGAATTCATTCTTGGTTATGTCTTCAGAAACCTTTTGCTGTTGCCAGGTTTTTCACAAGCCCCACCTTGAGTCACATGACACCTTCCCCCCATATGGGTTCACAACCTACAGATTAAGGTGGTAGTTCCAGGACCAGAGAGGGGGGAGAGCTCAGTGGACGAGAGTGTCCTGCATTCTGTCCCCTCAGATGGACAGCACCAGCATTAACCCTGGAGCAACAACCAGGACTAACCTCTGAGCCAAGTATGGACCAAGAGCAAACAAGCAAAAAGCTCGGTCTCCCCAGGAGAGCCACTGTAGTTATTCCTCTTCTGTGGCACAGGCAGCGGAGTCCTGCAGGTAGCATGGAATTCTGCTGCCTGCCCCGCCCCTCTGCCTCCTCAGGCTGCCTGTTAGTTGTGCAGTTACTGAGCTGCTCCCCATTTTACTATTTACCATGAGAGTAGTCTTTTCATCTTTCTGTTTCCGCTATTTGCCTTATTTTATTCCCTTTCCCCAGACTTATGTGCCTCCTTTTAGGCTTCAAAATCCTCTTCTTTCAAAGATGTGACCTGCTCTCAGAGACTCTTCTGGTGAATCAGAAATCTAACTTGAGGACACCTTTTCTTTTGGGGGAGAGAGGGGCGGTCACATGCAACTTAACTCAGGGATGACTCCTGGCAGTGCTCAGTGCTTGGGACTGTGTGGGGTGCCAGAAACCAAACCCAGGTCGGCCACAAGGAAGACAAATGCCCTAACACTGTCCTATTGCTCCGGCCCCAGGGGACATTTCTTGCCCAAAGATGATCTTTTCACTGAATTCTCTGTAACGAGATTATAGATGGTTTAGATCTTCATCGTTGATATTGCTGATGTTGTAGCTTGTTATATACGCATGCACAGTTATTTTATTTATTTATTTGTTTTTTTTTTGCTTTTTGGGTCACACCCAGCGATGCTCAGGGGTTACTCCTGGCTTTGCACTCAGGAATTACTCCTGGCAGTGCTTGGGGGACCATATGGGATGCCGGGGATCGAACCCAGGTCAGCCACATGCAAAGGCAAACGCCCTCCCCGCTGTGCTATCGCTCCGGCCCCCCATGCACAGTTATTTATATGCATTGGGGTGGATGCAGGGCAGGGGGGTGCAGTAGGTCACATCCGAGGGTGCGTAGGTACTGCTCCTGGATCCCTGCTTGAGAATTCCTCCAGGGGCTGCCTCTGGCAGTGCTTGAGGGACCATATAAGGTGCAAAGCCCGGGATCCAGTCTCGGCCTCCAGCATGGAACCGTGCACTCGGCTTGCTGGGCTGTCTCCAGTCCTTATTTAATGAATAATAGTGAACAGTGCAGCGTATGTGTAGATTTCACAGGGAGCCTTTCTCTTGTATTGTTTTGTGTGTTTCGGGGCTGCACCTAGCTATACTGAGGACTTGCTCCTGGCTCTGCACTCGGGGATCCCTCCTGGTGTGCTCTGGGGACCATTTGGGGGTGTCAGGATAATCAAACCTGGGTGGGCTGCGTGCCAGGCAAGTGCCCTGGCCGGCGCGCCATCTCTCCGGCGCAGAGCACCTTTCTTGGCGTTCATTCTCGTGCCTGTTGCAGGGAGCATGATCGACGCCAACCTGAAGGCGCTGCAGAAGGCTGAGCAGCGTCTCCGAGCCATCGTCACAGAGAAGTTCGAGCTCGCCACCAGGGAGGGTGACCTGCCGCAGGTGGAGCGCTTCTTCAAGATCTTCCCGCTGCTCGGGCTGCACGAGGATGGCTTGAGCAAGTTCTCGGAGTACCTGTGCAAGCAGGTATGGCTGCTGCTCGCGTGGCACCTCCAGGTGGGGACGCTGAAGACTCCGTCTCCTGTGGACGCCCCTTGGCCCTGGCTTTGACTCCCCTTCTCCACACACACCAGATGCATTCGTTTAGCACTCATCCATTATCGCCTGACAGCTGTGTACCTTCACATCTGCTGGTGTACTTTTATTTCCAGCAGACCAAGTGGAAGTTCAGGAAAATTAAGATGCAAATTATCTGACAAGCTGAATCACACTTATCAAGCTGTCAGCCTGGAACTGGCTGCTTTTAACATCATTTGAAGTTGTTGTTAGTGGTGTTAAGTGATTTAACTAGGCTTAAATCTCAGAATACACCACAGTGACGTGAAAGAGCTAAAGTCACTTAAAACAGTGGGGCGGGAGAGATAGTCCAGCAGGGAGGGCGTTTGCCTTGCACAGGCTGACCAGGGTTCAATTCCTGGTATCCCATATGGTCACCTAGGAGTAATTCCTGAGTGCAAAGTTGGGTAACCCATGAGTATTGCCTGTGTGACCCAGTAAACCAAAAGAAACGTCAGTTAGTCTCAGCCCCATCCACCGGCCACCAAGGCTATACCTAGTAGACCCTCAGGGCCTCACTGAGGGTTCAATATATGTTCTAACCCTTGGAGCTCTTTCTTGGATTTATTTTACTAGTTTTTAACTTTTATTTGACCCCTCTTTATTTTACTAGTGCTTTGCCTCTGAGGTCTAGGAATATCTGTTTCAGTACCAAGAGTTGGAGAGATGGTTCAACTGGTAGAATGGAAACCTCGCAGGTCCCATGCCTGGGTTCGATACTCCATACCACCTGGCTTTGTACGTGGCTGACCCAGATTCTATCCCTGCCACCCCAGATGGTCCTGAGCCCCATCAGGATCTGTCCCTCAGTACAAAGCCAGGAAAAACCACTGCCAGGCATTCCCCCCCCCCCACACACACACACACTGGAAAAATTAATAGTAATCACACCAGGAAGCATTAGCATATGCCTCCTGCCTGGCACCCAGGAAGTCAGACCCCCGCCCATGCCCCAGGCTTCCCTGTGTTCCCAGCTTTCAGCAGAGCCCATGGGAAACCGAGGCTGGCTGCTGAACTTCTGTGGCTCTTCCCACATCTCAGGTGGCCAGCAAGGCCGAGGAGAATCTGCAGCTGGTGCTGGGGATGGACTCGAGTGATCGGAGAGCAGCCGTCATCTTCGCGGACACGCTGACCCTCCTGTTTGAAGGCAAGCGCCCCATCCCCAGGGCTTTCTCCCTGACCCTCGCCCCCCACCCGCCGCCTCCCTCCAGCTCAAGGTCCTTAACTCCGTCCTGTAATTTCCTGTGTCTTGTTCATGGAGAATCATTTTCCCTGTTCATTTCTTCTTTTTTTTTTTTTTTGTAATTTTTTATTAGAGAATCACTGTGATGTACAGTTACAAACTTATGAACTTTTGTGTTTGCATTTCACTCATACAGTGATCGTTTACCCATCCCTCCACCAGTGCCCATTCGCCTCCACCAATGATCCCAGTATCCCTCTCACCCCCCCTACCCTATCCCCCACCACACCACCCTGCCTCTGTGGCAGGGCATTCCCTTTTCCCTGTTCATTTCTGACCAGTCAAGATCAGCCTCTTGGGTTTTTTTTTATTCTCCCTTGTTCTCAAGACCCAGACTCTAAAGAGTGAACCAACCCGAAAATAAAGCACTGAAAAGAGGGTCATGCTGACTGCCGAAGGGTTCCTGTAAAACTGTAACCGTGTCGTTTCTCCAGCCCTGCTGGTATACCAGGCCCTGTGCATAATTAGCAGACAGATTTGGGTTTGCTTAGGAGTACCCAGCACTGATCAGAACCACTTGTATGCACTCAGGGGGGAAAGCATTCAAATGGGGTTGAGGTGTAGACCCTCAGGTTAGTCCTGGGTAAAAAGAAAAGAGTGTTTCTAATGTAGGAAGAGTATTTGGATCCAACCTTTCTCTCTCTTTCTAGGGATCGCCCGCATTGTGGAGACCCACCAGCCAATAGTGGAGACCTACTATGGGCCGGGGAAGCTGTATACCATGATCAAGTATCTGCAGGTAGAATGTGACCGGCAGGTGGAGAAGGTGGTCGACAAGTTCGTCCAGCAGAGAGACTACCACCAGCAGGTGAGCAGAGGCAGCGGCGAGGGGGATGGCAGGGACACTAAGTAGAATGACATGGGCGGGGAAAGGTGCAGACGAGAGAGAGCTGAGCGCTGAGACAGCCCGACCTACACGCTCCCTGTCGCCAGCTTCCCTCGCACTCACGCTGACTCAGGGTAGTGCTGGCCTCAGTTCCAGACGGAACTAGAGAGGCTTCCGCAGGCCTCACGGCTCGGCCAGAGCACTACCTCCCAATGCTGTGCTGAGAAGATGATATTTTTTAAGATACTATTAAGGAATTTTTTTTGGGGGGGGAGGTGGTGTTGGTTTTGGACCACACCTGGCAGTGCTCGGAGCAGACTCCTGGCTCGGTGCTTAGGGATCACTTCTTGCAGGGGGGCTCAGGGTAGGTTGCTCAGGACCAAACCCTGTTCATCTGCACGCAAGGCAAGCACCCTGTCTGCTGTATTATTGCTCTAGCCCCCAATACCAAGTAATTCACCTGAAACTCCGCCATAGTTCTGGAAGTGCCAAGATAACAATTGCTTTATCAGAATATTTGTGCTCCACCTTTTTTTGAACAGAGAAAAAATGGATTGATCTTAACAGTGGGGTGGCCCAGGAAGTTTCCTCTGTAGACTTCCAGAGCGGGCTACCGTGGACGGCAGTCTCAGGGGACACCGCTGTGGCACTTCTAAATGCAGTGGCAGAAGTGAGCACTGGCCAGGAAGCCTTTGGCTCATCCTCCTGAAAGCCTTCCTGGCTGCCTGGTCACCAACACGCTCACCACACCGCACCTGGGGCTGGGGGGCAGCAGGAGGTAGATGGCAGAACAAGGAAACATGACCTCATTCCCTGGTGTGTACACGTTGCAGTTCCGGCATGTCCAGAACAACCTGATGAGAAATTCTACAGCAGAAAAAATTGAACCAAGGTAAAATAGCCATTTTCTTCAGCCCATAGGACTCTGAATTGGTAGTCGCTTCTCAGTCAGATTGCTCTGTTACAGTTACGTGGTTTTAAAATGTTCACCTCTTTTCTAACAGTAAATGGGCATTGTGAAGAGTAAATGACAAAGAGGTTGCAAAGTATTCAGTGTGAATCCAATGTTGCCATGAGCATTCAAGCTGTATTATTTAGACAAATTCTTCCATTACAGATTTATTACTTACTTAGAAATACTTAGTCATTACATGACTTTTCTTCTTAAACACCGACACCATCAACCTATGGACAAATAAAAGCTATTGAATAGGATGACAGACTTGTTTAAAAAGTTATCACCCACCATAAGAAATACATATCCCCTTGCATATGGGAGGAGAGAACTCTCTGGAAAGCACATATAGAGCGCTTCGAATCTCACTCATAGGTTATAACCTCATGCAGTACTATTTCCTTCTTATTCTGTTTGGGTTTATTAGCGGTCATTGTTTTGCAATGACCACTAATATACAAAATTTTGTTTTTTTTAATGAAACGATGACAGAGGTCTCCATACCAAGTCTGTCCTGCACATCTATGCCCATTAGCTTAGTCTTAACACCCAGAATCATTTTAGGAGGTATATCATACCACATTTACTTTCTCTGAACTTATATATCTTTCCTCTATTAGAGACCTCAAACTTGAAAGCCTCCGTATGCAACTAGTTTTCTGGCCCCATAGTACATTTACTTATTCTTATTACTTTAGATCCCACAAATGATCTTTAAATCATCAGCATTATTTTATAGTAACAATGGCATCTCTTTTTTATGTATAGATAGATATCTATGTGTATATATATATGTGTGTGTATATATATATGTATGCGAGTAAAAATAAGAAAAAAAATAAAAAATAAATAAAAAAAAAAAATAAAATGTTCACCTCCTGTTTTTGATTGAATGAGTCAGTGGGTCATATAAATAAGAGCATATGCGTGACATATTGCTATTAAGGATGTTTAGAAAGGGGCTGGAGCAATAGTACAGTAGGTAGGGCCTTTGCCTTGCACACGGCTGACCCCAGTTTGATCCCTGGCATTCCTCATGGTCTCCTGCGCACTGCCAGGAGTAATTCCTGAATGCAGATCCAGGCGTAACCCCTGAGCATTGCTGGATATGATCCAAAAAGCAAAAAAATGTATTAATTAATAAAAAAGAATGTTTAGAAAGAATAGATAATTATTACTAGTGAGTTTTGTTTGTTTTCTTTGATTTTTGTTTTTGAGTCACACCCAGGATGCTCAGGAGTTACTCCAGGCTCTGTGCTCAGGAACTGCTCCTGTTGGGCTTGGGAACTATAGGAGATGCCGGGATCGAACCCTGGCCAGCTGTATACAGAGCAGGCGCCTTGCTGCTGTGCTGGCTCTCTGGCCACAGTGGTTTCTAAATACCAAAGTTATTCTTCCCTTCCTCAGGGTCACAGATTTTCTCAGTGAAGCTGTCAGTGTGCCAGTACCGTACTGTCCTAGTTGTTAATCGCTTTGTATTAGTTATAATATCAGGAAGTGTGAGTCCCCAGCTTTGTTGGTTTTGCGGCCACACCCGGCCATGCTCAGGACTTCCTCCTGGCTCTGCGCTCAGGGACCACTCCTGGCAGGACTCAGAGGATTATGTGGGGAGCCGGGGATTGAACCCAGGTCTGCCTTGTGTCAGAACAGGCCCTGCCCACTATACTATTTCTCCAGTCCTGAGGGTTTCTTTCCCAGTGAGGCAACTGCCATTTTTACTCGGACTGCTAATAAAAACACACTTCTCTTAAATGAGTCCGTTGGAACATGTCAGTGAACCTGTGCCCTCCGGTCCCAGAGCCACCCTGAGGGAAATGTCGTCTGTGTTTATCTTCTGGCTCTTGTGTCTGAGGGGGTCCATTCCCCTCCCACTTCCTCCTTCTGTTCTGTGTCTCAGAGAGCTGGACCCCATCCTGACAGAGGTCACCCTGATGAATGCCCGCAGCGAGCTGTACTTGCGCTTCCTCAGAAAGAGAATCAGCTCTGACTTTGAGGTGGGGGACTCCATGGCCTCCGAAGAAGTCAAGCTGGGTAAGAGGCGTTTCCTGTCTTTCCCGGCCTGCCGAGGCGGAGCTGGCAGCAGAGCCCACAGGGCTAGTTGGTGGAAATAGTGAAGATTTTAGCCTCAGCGGTCTGTGGAAACAGTTGGCGCCCAGGGGGAAATCGAGACTTCCTGAAGCTTAGGATCAGACTGGGCCTGTGAGGCCATCTTGCTCTTTTTTTTTTTTCTTTTTGGGTCACACCCAGCGATGCTCAGGGGTTACTCCTGGCTTTGCACTCAGGAACCACTCCTGGCAGTGCTTGGGGGACCATATGGGATGCCGGGGATCGAACCCAGGTCGGCCGCGTGCAAGGCAAACGCCCTACCCGCTGTGCTATTGCTCCGGCCCCCCCATCTTGCTCTTTTGCACTACACCAGGGGTTCCCAGAATTATTTGACCCACCGCTGCCTTTTCATAAAAAAAGGGGCCAGAGAGATAGTACAGCAGGTAAGGCGCTTGCCTTGCACAATCCCCAGCATCCCTATGGTCACCCCTGTGCTCCCCCACCCCCCACCCCCAGTGATTCTTAAGTGCAGAGCCAGGAGTAACCCTTGACTTGCTGGGTATGGCCCCCAGACGAAAAGGAAACGTCACTGAGCACCCATCTAGAAATGCGCTTTCTTTGAGTAAGCAGAAAGTGCCCCTGCCACTTCCCCACCCCCACCCCTCGGATCACTGCAGCACCCTGCAGGGGGCACTAGCCCACTCTGGGAACTGCAGGCCTCTCTTCAGGCTCCCTCGCCAGCTTGCTGTAGGGGTCGGTGTCTTAAGTAGGTGATACTTGCACCATGGGGAAACAGAACTAAAAGACACTTGCAGCTTCAGGAGGGAACTTTTGAGAGTGAGAGGAATGTTCTGACAGTGGGTTGTGCCCATGCCACAGACCTCTGCAAAGTTACTTTTTTTTTTTTTTTTTTTGCTTTTTGGGTCACACCTGGCGATGCACAGGGGTTACTCCTGGCTCTGCACTCAGGAATTACCCCTGGCCGTGCTCAGGGGACCATGTGGGATGCTGGGATTTGAACCCGGGTCGGCCGCGTGCAAGGCAAACGCCCTACCCGCTGTGCTATCTCTCCAGCCCCAAAGTTACTTTTAAATACTTGAACAAGGCACATACAACAGGTGAGTGTCACATAGATTACATCTCCACATACTTCTGAGGTATATTGAGCTTATAGCAAAGAGTGTTAGGGTCAGTCCGGGGAGACGGCTCAAAGGACTGGCATGATGCTTTCTTTGCATGCAGGAGCCCCAGGATTGATTCCTGGCACCACATGGCACCATATTCTTTTTATTCACAAAAAGAATAAAGAGTCACAAAAGGATCTGGGTGCGAGAGGAAAGTACAGAGGCTAAGGCACTTACCTTGCATGCAGCCGACCTGAGTTCAATCCCAGCGCTGCATATTATCTGCTAAGCACTGCCAGGAGTGATCCCTGAGCACAGCTAGATGTGGCCCAAAAAGAAAAAAAAGAATTTCATCTTCTCTCTCAGTCTCCAGTTCCCCAGCTGCAGGTTTTAAAGGAGTACTACATGGGACTAAAGGTTGCTTCTTTCACTTATTAATTAACCTCCCGATTCTCTAAGAAGAACATGTTCTTCCTGCTAGGCAAAATATGCAGGATTCCCTGGACTGGAGCATGAAACGGACCCAGCATTTGTGGTTTTCTGCACAGTGTCAGTAATACCAAGGGAGGGCGGGGGTGTGCTCTGATATATACAACCAGGTGGTATTACCTTGCCTTGATTTGCTTTGGAGGGGGGGCACCCAGTGTCACTCAGGGGCTACTCCTAGCTTGGTACTTGGGGGTCACTCCTGGAGGTACCCCGGGAAGGGACCGGGCAAGCTTGGGGACCAGACCTGGGGCTCTCGTATGCAAAGCACACACTCCAGTCCACTGCGCGCTCTCCCCAGCCCTGATTTTTTTTAATTCTATCTGTACTATGACTGTAGCCATATAAGTTATATACAGATTTTGAACAAGATTAGAAAGTGAAATTTAAAACTAAGGAGATGAATCCTTCTGTTTCTCTGGGGGAAGAGAAGTGAGCGTTCTCTCCTTGGCTGTCCTCAGAGCACCAGAAGTGTCTGGACAAGCTCCTTAATAACTGCCTGCTGAGCTGCACCATGCAGGAGCTGATCGGCTTCTACATCACCATGGAGGAGTACTTCATGAGGGAGACGGTCAATAAGGTAGGCCGTGGCACATCCCTGGAAGTGGGCATCCTGTCCAGGAAGCGGCCTAAGGAGATGGCGGAGGCAGGTTCTCTTTCTGGGTCCTGATTGAAGAGAACCCTTGCAGGCAGGCGGGGTGGCCCCACTTGGTCACTGCATCCAATGGCATCTTTGGAGTTGGCAAACGCTTTGTGGCACCTTCTGGGACTCTTGCCCCAGGATCCCGTGGGACCCCTTCTGCTCAGGGACCTTCCTCATGCCCTGCGTCACTCCAGGTCCCCTGGGCAGTCCCCCAGGGACAGTGGACTTCTGATATTCACACCCCACGAAATAGGTGTCCCCAAGGCAGAGGCCCTCGGTCCTTCATTCCCCAACTCAGCCAGCCGTGGGGAGGCGAGCTCTTTCGGCAAGGAGGAGCCTTGGCAAGCTGTGCCCAGAGGAAGTCCTGTCGGGGAACAGGTGGAGAAAGCCTGAAAACAGGAGCAGAGGCTGCATCTGCGTCAGAACGGTCCGAACCGTGTTTGGCAGAAGCAGAGCCCTGACCGAGCTCTTTGCCTCTCGGTAGGCTGTGGCCCTGGACACCTGTGAGAAGGGCCAGCTGACCTCCAGCATGGTGGACGATGTCTTCTACATCGTCAAGAAGTGCATTGGACGGGCTCTGTCCAGCTCCAGCATCGACTGTCTCTGTGCCATGATCAACCTCGCCACCACAGAGCTGGAGGCGGACTTCAGGTGCGCCTTCTCCTCCCCGGCGCGTCTGCTTCTGGCTTCGCATCCCTTCCGAATCTTGGGCAGATCTGCACGCGATGAGCTGCTGTCCTTGGCCCCAGGCCACTGCCCAGCAGCCAGGTAGCTCCGGGGCCAAATTTAATCTGTGTTCTCTGGGCTGAAAGCAGCAGGTGGCCCTCAGACTGAGGAGACAGAGCAGGCGGCTCAGACGAAGGCAGCAGCTGAACGGTCAGTCAGTTGTCTCCGCTCTGGGCAGTCGCCGAGCTAATCTGCGCTGATCCCCGCTGATACAGGCCGTGGTGAAAGCTCCTGGCTGCTGTGGCACCGAGGGCCAGCTGAGGGGGAGACGCAGACCTCCGCCCTGACTGGGCGGGAGCTCAGTGGCGAGGGCTGGAAGCCTGGAGGAAGCGAAGTGGGGACCCGTCTCCTCTGCACGTCCCCGCCCCGTCAGTGGCTGCTGCCCGTGCTGCCCTGTCAGGCCCCACGTGCCTTTCTGTCCCCAGGGACGTCCTGTGTAACAAGCTGCGCCAGGGCTTCCCCGCCACCACCTTCCAGGACATCCAGCGCGGGGTGACCAGCGCCGTGAGCCTCATGCATAGCAGCCTCCAGCAGGGCAGGTTCGACACGAAGGGCATCGAGAGCACTGACGAGGCGAAGCTCTCCTTCCTGGTAGGGCGCCGCCCGCGACACGGCCCCCTGCATGTAGAGAAGGGAAACACCAGGGGCGGGGGGGAGGGTCTTGGGGGGTTGGTTGCTTGGTTTCTGAGCCACTGATGTGCCCACAGCCTCCGGGCACCGTGCTCAGGGATCGCTGCTGGCCTGCCCGCTGTGCTGTCTCCAGTCCAGGGTGTTTCTGTGGTTGTCTAGTTTTGGTTTTGGAGCATGCATGGTGGGTCTCCAGAGTCAGCAGTGTTCAGAGGAGCATGGGGTGCTGGGAACCAAAGCCAGAGCTGCATGCAGACCACACACCCCACCTTTGGAGCCATCTATCCCCTCGGCCCTGGGAAACCTCTTGAAGGAAAACTCCTGGAAGGCTCTGAAAAAAAATTTTGAGCCACTCAGCAGTGCTCGGTGCTAACTCCTAGCTCTGCTCAGGGATGACTCCTCACAGTGCTCAGGGAGCTCTATGGGGTGTACCAGGGATTGAGCCCACGTCAGGCACATGCAAATCAAGCTCCCTACTCGCTGTACAACCCCTCTGACCCCAAAATTATTTCTTCTCTTTTTTTAAAAAAATCTTTTTTCCATTTTTGGGGCTGCATACCCCACAGAATCCAGAAGCTGCCAGAGATGGCACCTCCTCAGATGCCCACAGCCTTTGTACCACAGGAGCCCCAGAACCTCTTCCAGACCCACATCTCAATAAGGGACAATCTGGAAGGTGGTGTCACTGCCTGTACCATCGCTGGGTCTGCCGCGTCATGGCAGGCACAGGGAAAGGCCAGGCCAGCTTCCCTCCCTACCCAGGTGGGGCTACTGCAGCGTAAGCGGGAGCCAGTCTGAGAGAACAGGAAGTCACCTGCTGTCCTCCTCTCCCAGGTGACTCTCAACAACGTGGAGGTGTGCAGTGAGAATATCTCCACCCTGAAGAAGACGCTCGAGGTACAGGAACTTGTGTGTCCACACTCAGCCATGGCCGGGGACCCGTGCAACAGCCAGCTCGCCCCAGAGCACTCGGGGGACCAGTAGTGATCAGCCTGATAGCCGGGCGCCCTAGACCACTAGGAAGAGCTCTAGAATCCAAGTGAGGTCTTCCTGCACTGACGTGGGAAGTGACCTGGGCTTAACTCCCAGGCTTTGGGCCTCACCTCAGGAGAGACACAAACGCCCATCGTGCCCTACTTTGGGTTTGCTAGGTGGTCAGATAGCAAAAGAGTCGAAAGCACTTTTTTGACATTTGCCTGACCCTGGTCACTCAGCTGCTAGCCGCCCAGCCAGGATTTGAATATTGACTCTTCAAAGTGTGAAACCTCTGGGAAAGTGTTTGTTTGTTTTGGTTTTGGACGGACACACACACACACACGCACAAGTGCTCAAGGGTTTTTCCTGCCTTTGCGCTCGGGAGTCACTCTTGGTGATGCTCAAGGATGCCGAGGATCGAACCTGGGTCACCAGACACCCTCCCCACTGTTCTGTTGCTCCAGCCCCTGGGATGCGTTTCTTACCCCGACCCCCAGCACCAGCTCTTCCACACAGAGGGGCAGTGGGAGCCCGCTCTGGATTGCTGAGGACGGGCTCCAGCTGCCCCCCGGGAAGGCTGGCTTGCCTGACCGCGGCTTCTCCCGCAGAGCGACTGCACCAAGCTGTTCGGCCAGGGCATCGGCGGGGAGCAGGCGCAGGCCAAGTTCGACAGTTGCCTTTCCGACCTGGTGGCCGTGTCCAACAAATTCCGAGACCTCTTGCAGGTGAGTCCCGCTGCGGCTGCCCGGGTGTGTGGCCGTGAGGCGACCGTGACTGCTGAGTGGGGCCTCCACGGCGTGGGAGGCTCAAGGTCCGACGGCTTTTCCCCCGCTGCCATATTCCCCAGCTGGCTTCCGGTCCCCTGCAGCCCCGCCTCTGGCCCGTGCCTCTGGCCTCGACCAGGATGGACACAGGTCCGGAGAGGAACGGACTGTTCCTGGCCCCCTTATTTGCCTCTGCCTCATTCTGCCTCACAGCCTGCAGAGGCGCCTCTCAGCTGCGGGCCACCCTGGCGGTCTGGGCAGGGGTGGGTGGGCCTGCCAGGGTCCATCCCTCTGTCCGTCCACAGGAGGGGCTGGCAGAGCTGAACAGCACAGCCATCAAGCCCCAGGTGCAGCCTTGGATCAACACCTTCCTCTCCGTCTCCCACAACATTGAGGAGGTCAGCCTTCCGGCAGCCCCAGCCCAGGATTGGGGTCCCCCGGGAGAGCGTTCCTGCGTGGAAGGGCGGCGAGATGGCGGGAGGGAGGCTGAGCCTGGCACACAGCAGCACTGCAGCCGGCTGAGGGGAGGGGCCTTTCCCCAGGCCCCTCAGAGGGCTGCGATGGAGGGGTGGGGGACTCTACCTAGAGAAGCCGGGGTGACCCACCCGCCCCCTGACAATAGGAGGAGTTCAACGACTACGAGGCCAACGACCCTTGGGTCCAGCAGTTCATCCTTAACCTGGAGCAGCAGATGGCCGAGTTCAAGGTGAGCGGGCTCGTGGCAGACCCTCCAGCCCACACCTCCGGAGGCCTGTCCCAGCACCCCAGTGGCCTCATGGCACGGGGTGGGACACCCGCTGATGCCTGGCCTCTCTGCACAGGCCAGCCTGTCCCCGGTCATCTACGACAGTCTGACCGGCCTCATGACGAGCCTCGTTGCCGTGGAGCTGGAAAAAGTGGTGCTGAAATCCTCATTTAACCGGGTACGGTCGGGGTGCACGGGGGGTGGAGGGGGCGCCTCCCCTCTGCTGCCTCTCCAGCCCGGCGCGGGGCCTGGGGCCCAGAGTAGGAGGCTCCCGTGACGGCTGGTGTCCCCGCAGCTGGGCGGCCTGCAGTTTGACAAGGAGCTGCGCTCGCTCGTCGCCTACCTTACCACGGTCACCACCTGGACCATCCGGGACAAGTTTGCTCGGCTCTCGCAGATGGCCACCATCCTCAACCTGGAGCGGGTACGTGGGCCCCCTCCCCCCGTCCCCAGCCCAGGCTTCCCCCAGCAGCGTCCCTCGGCCCACTTAGCTGTCCTTCCGCACAGGTGACGGAGATCCTCGACTACTGGGGCGCCAACTCGGGCCCGCTGACATGGCGTCTCACCCCCGCGGAGGTCCGCCAGGTGCTGGCCCTGCGCACAGACTTCCGCAGCGAGGACATCAAGAGGCTGCGCCTGTAGGGCCCCCTGAACCCCCAGGCATGAGCCAGGCTGCGGGGTGGACCTGGGACACACAGGGTCTCTCCCACAAGACAGGCCTCCCAGGCCCCCCAGGGAAGTCAAAGTGGGACATCATGGTCGCCGTCCTCGCCTGGACACTGCAGCCAACCACTGCCTCCCTGCTGGGCCTGGAGGACATGAATAAAGTGCCCGCAAATAAAGACACTCATTGGAGAGGCCCGAGGCCGTTTCCCAGGAGGGCCGGATGCGACCGGGTGCAGGGCCCAGCCACTCTGAAACGTGGAGACAGTAGCCACTGGCTCACACCACAAGTGACACACAGCTGCCACCAGGACTCTCCTAAGACCTGGCTCCTCGTCCAGTCACAGACCCTCGCTGGGTCCTCCGCACTGCGGGCTGGCCATCCCGGGGGCAGTGCCCCACTGCCAGGAAAGGGGGCAGAGCTCCTGCCAAGAACACAGCAAGCCTGATGAGGACAGTGTCGAAGGATGGAGTGGATTTATTCCCAGGAAAGTCCCAAACCTGAGAAGTCATTGGCACGGGCACAGGATACCCTTGCCGCGCAGCTGGTCAGACCTGGGCCGGCGGCCACTCATCAGAGAATGCCCAGCTCACCACCTGAGACCCCCCGAGCACCCTCCCTGCTGGCCGGGAGCGGGTGCTGCCTTGTTCAAGACGAGCCTGGCCTCAAAGGCAGGGCAGGGGCCGCCAACCGTCAGCTAATGCCAGGGGACAGTCCCCACACTGGGCCTGGCACAGTAAAGGCACGTGTGACGTGAGTTGAAAAGCTGCTTCTGCGGTGCCCGGAGAGACCATGGCAGGAGGGAGGGCCTTGCCTTGCACACGGCGACCCAGGGTCTGTCCCGAGCACCCCATGGGGGTCCCTCCTGAGCACTGCCGGGAGTGGTCCCAAAATCCAAACATTAAAAACCTTCCAAATTGGAGTGCGAGTCAAGGCCGAGCCCCAGTCACTCTCAGCAGGAGCTCCCAGGTGGCTCCCGGAGGGCCCGTGCCAAGTCCGAGGGCTTCTTTGGGGACAGACGCATTCCTGGTGGGGACGGCAGGTGCATCACAGCATCTCTGGCCAGGGGGCCCGCGGTGCAGGACGGCATGTCAGGGTGACGCCTCACTCCCCGGCAGCTGCAGGCTCAGGCCCTGAGTGTCCACTTCCACCAGGTGGACGCTGTAGTTCCCCAGGCCCTGGAAGCAGAGGGCACGCAGTTTGTAGGGGGGCTCTGTGGCTGTAGCGTGAGCAGCCAGGGCCCAGCACCCCAACACCAACCTCAGCCTTGGCCAGCACGGCCTCTAGAGCGTCCTTCTGCCGTGGCTCCTTGGTCAGCAGGTAGAGGAAGCCCCCGCCACCCGCCCCCGCCAGGCTCTGGCCGTGCACGTGGGGCGCCAGGACATCCATGAGTCTCCGCACAGCACGCGGCTCGCAGCCTGGAGCCATGAGTTTCTTCTGCTCCCAGTATGTGGCCAGGCACTGGCCGAGCAGTGGCAGGCTCCCTGGGGCGGGGACACAGCTGCCCGTGAGACGGCAAGCACCCCCTGAGGTCCTGGGAGGACTCGGGAGCAGAGGGGGCCGCTCCCTGGGATTCCTCTGAGGGCCTCCGCCTCTGCTGCCCAGGAGACAGGACTTGGCCTCCCCATGTCGGCAGGGCTCCCCAGCAGGGTGAGAGCCTGAGGGGACCCACCCGGACGCCCAGGGGGACACGCGTCACCTTGGCGGAAGGCCTCGGCACACCGCTCCGTGTGCTGCACCAGGCTGTGGGCATTCTGGACGACGGCGGGCAGCCGGGCATACCAGCTCCTCAGCACATCCTGCAGGGGACACGGGCGCAGTGGGGGCAGGGCCCTACCAGCCCCTCCCCCTTCCTCCCTCCCCCGTGGCCCTGCCCCTCGGGGCCGAGCTCACCTGCAGCAGGTTGCGTGCCAGGCGGGTCTTGCCGGTGTACACCAGGAGCAGGTGGTCGTTGAGCGTCTGGACAAAGCCCTCGGGCACCACGAGCTCTTCCACCTCCACCTTCAGAGGCAGCCGGGCACGGGAGCGGCCCACCTTGATGCCGGGCATCAGGCCACCCACTTGGTCCTGCCAGCCACCTCCTGCCGGCCCAGGGCACTGTCACTGTGCGAACCTGTCCGGCTCTACCACCCTCTCCCTGCCCAGGTTCCAGGCCCGGCAGAAAGGACAGTGTCCCCCTGCCCCACCAAACCCAGCTGGGCCAAGTGAACCTGTTACTTCCTCCCTCAGCCCTGGGAGTACGAAATTAGAGTTTGGGGCGAGGGGGCCAGGGAGGGGCTTACTGGAGCCATGTGGAAATGTGGAGTCAGGACTGCAGCTGAGCCCTCCCCTGAGCCCCCCCCAGGCAACAGGGGGCCGTCCTCTGGATGGCACAGCTGGACATGGCTCTGGGTCAGCCCAGTCAGCCGGGAGGAGTCGGTAGGGGTGTCAAGTATAAAGGGCAAAGGGCAGGAAGCCTGTGGGCGGTGGTCAGTGGAGGGCCCAATGTCAAGCCGACCTTCCTGTGCCCCTCTCAACCAGAGCACACAGCTCACAGCCAGTCTGTCCCCTTTCGGCCCTGGGACCACAAGGCAGACTCAGGAATCGCTCAGTTGACCCAAGGAAGGACTTGGATGGTAACCTCAAAAGAAAACCCCTCCAGGGCTGGAGCGATGGTACCGCGGGGACTGGTCCCCGAGCTCTGCCAGGAGCGACCCCTGAGCAGCACCGGGCATGGTCCAACAGACCCATCTGCCTGCTCCTGACCACGGCTGCCTGTGCTCCGTGTGCATCTTCACCCTCCAAAGCCCCAGGACTACATCGGGGGCATCTGCGTGGCAAGAACCTCCCCCGAGTCATGCAGAGTGAGGCCTGCACCTGGGGTGAACCTGGGGTCTGGGGTCATGCAAACAGCCTGGTGCTGGCTCTGCTCCTCTTGGGTCACAGTCATGTGACCCAGGGAAGGGCCACAAAGGGCCAAGAGGGGCCGGAAGAGAACACAGGGCTTAAGGTGTTTGCTTTGCGTGCAGTCAACTGCTTTGCGTGCAGTTCTCTCCCTGCACCTCACAGGCCCCGGAGCACACAGCTGAGAGGAGCCCCCAGCACCACCAGGTTTGGCCCAAAAATCAAAAGCAGAGAAAACTGAACCGCCAGAGAGATGGTACAGTGATGGCAGAGAGATGGCACGGTGCCCGGGGGAAGGAACGGCTCCTGAAACCCCAGCGCCTCCGCGGGGACGCCCCGCACCTGTGGTGAGCACCTGCTCCAGGTGCAGTACCGCGTGGACCAGGGCCTCGGCGCCCACAGCTCGACCTGCTGCCCGCTGCACGGCCGCCAGGGCCGCACCCGCCAGGATGCTGCTGGTGCCTGCAGGGGGCAGAGAGGGCGCTGGGCATGCCGCCCGAAGCCCAGCCCACCCGCTCCCGCTCGGGCCCCCCACCCCCCATCCAATGGGAGGGGAGTGCAGGGCGCAGCTCACCAAGGCCAGAGCCGTGGGGCAGCTCGGACCAGGTGTGCAGCTCGAAGCCACCCCCGAAGGCGCGCAGCAGCTGGTCACTCAGCGGGAGCCCAGAGCTCGGGTGCACGATCCCCGCGCACACGAAGGCCGCCTTCAGCAGGGCCCCTGCGGACAGACAGCGCCGGCCACTTGGTCTCCAAGGGCACCACCTCACTCCACTGCTGCCCCACCCAGCGGTGGGGCACCGGGAATGGCAACTCAGCGTTCCGCCACGCAGCCACCTGACCCAGACTCAGAAGGAACCCTGGACGCCCCAACACTGGCCAAAGCGCCCTCCACCTCCAGTGCCCACGGGTCTACGAGGGTGGTTTCCAGCGCTTCCAGCAGCTGGCCTCACCCCTCGTGTGCCATGCAGTGTGAGTGCGCCCATGCATGCATGCATGTGAGCATGCATGCATGTATATGTGCATATCAAATGTGACATGAATGCAGTATTCATGTGGCATGCATGTGTGCGTGCAGCATGGGTGCGTCTGTGTGCATTATTGCATGTGTGACATGAATGCAGTATGCGTGCGGAGTGCCTGCATGTGAGTGCGTTCGTGCGTGCATATGAGTGTATGTGAACACAGCGTGAGTGCATCTTTGCATGCATGTGCGTGCATATGGCATGTGTGATATGAATGCAGTATGAGTGCAGCATGTGTGTGTGCATGCTGTGGGCACAGCATCCCCTCCCACAGACGTCCGTCAGGGACCCCTCACCTGGAGCGTGCGGCTGGCAGTGATCCCGCAGGTCCTCCAGGCTCCGGCAGACGATCCGCAAGGTCATCTCGTCCCGCCGAGGCCCCACCGCCAGCCGCAGTTCGGGCTCTGGGATGCGCCGGGCCCGGGCCCCTATGGGCCGGCGTCCGTCCACCCGCACAGCCAGGCCCAGCACGGCACCCCCCAGCTCGTAGGCCAGGGGCGGCGTGTCGCTCCAGCCCCCTGGGCAGTTGGACACAACCTGATTGGTCACGGGGGCTGCCAGCCCCACCCTGCGGTGACTCCTCACCCTCCCTCCCCGCCTTTACGTCTCACCAGAGAAATCCACGCGCGCCGGGCACTCTGCCACCACCCACTGCCCGGATGCCGGCATCTCCACGGGCTCCGTGGACACAAAGCGCTGGGCCGACATCACCGCCTGGCGGATCAGGATCTGCCCGGCCCCCTCGTAGTGGCGGGCGGCTCGCACTAGCAGGGCTGGCCTGCGAGAAGGCGAGACAGTGGCCACGAGGAGCCAGGGGGCTGGGGTTTGGGGTTCTGGGGTTTCCACCCCCGAGGATGGCTGGGAGCTGGGGGCGACCCATCAGCACCCACCTGCTCAGCCACTTGTCGCGCTCCCGGGCCAGCGCCGCCACGCCCGCCGCCAGGTCTCCGCGCTCCAGCGTCCAGAAGGGCTGCAGCCACTCGGGGTTGGCAGCCGGCCCGCTTCGTAAGCCGCCGTGGCCCTCCGCCATGCAGCCCAGAACGTCGGCAACACAGGCCAGCGCCCGGGCCGCCACGCCAGCGTCCCCCACACCCGCTGCAACTGTGGGAGAAGTCAGGCTTGGCTGGGGAGGGGCCACACTGCCTCTGCTCCCCCAGGTGCTGCAGACAATCCGCCCTCTCCGCTTGAGCCCTGCCCGGCAGGGTCCCCTGGATGTGGCCCCACAGAGCAGCTGCTTCACCCCAGGCCCGGGATATCCATTCTGGGGACAGCTCAGGCATCTGGGTCACATTTCACCCAGCAGCTGGAGTGACTTCAATGGGGCTGGTGTCCACTGCTGTGGCATCATTCAAGGGGTCCTACCTCGCCGGCCGAGGTTCCACCTTGCTACATGCTGGCCTCTACGGCACAACGTGCAGGGTGGCCATTGTTCCCTGGACTTCACACGCTCTCCCCCAGGAACCCTCAGTGACCCCCCACAAGGGAGGGCCTGCCCTGCACATGTGTCACACCCACCCGCCAGCCCAGCCCACTCACCCTGGTCCAGCATGGCCAGCAGGGGCCCAGGGCAGCCCTCGCCCACGGCGGCCCTGATCAGCGGGCGCAGGCTGCGGTCCTGCTGCGCCTCCAGCATGTGCCGGGCCTTCTGCAGGGCCTGGCGGAAGAACAGGGCCCGGCGGGAGGCCAGCGTGGCCGTGCGGTCCAGGCACGCCTGCAGCTGCTCCCAGGACAGGCGCTGGGAGACCCTCCAGGTCTGCAGGGCCTCGCCCCCATCATCCGGGGGTTCCAGCATCCACAGCATGTCTCGGGGTCCCAGGGCCTTGGAGGAGTGATGCACCGGGAAGAGGCGGGCGCTGAGGAGGGAACGCTCTGCGGGCGGCACGCTGGGGTCCCACAGGTCCTGCTCTCTGCCAGAGAAGGACTATCAGTGACGGGGGCATGGGCCCCCTCCAGGTCACCACGCCCCTGAGCACCTGGCTATGGGGATAGCAGCTGCGGCAGGAGACTGGGATCACAGAACCAAACCCCCAGGCGCCGGCAGAGGTGGGGTCTGGCGTTGCCCATGGCAGGTGCCAGGGAGGGAGAGGGAAGACACAGAGGCACCGAGGCCCCCGCGGGCCGCGCACAACCACGCGCCTCACCGAACACCAGTCTTCCGGAAGAACTCACTCCAGGCCATGTTGAGGTAGGTGCCTGGGCGTCTCTGTGGGATGAGGAGAGAGCCGTTGGGGTGCAGGGGCCCCGGAAAGGGCTGAGGGCAGCAAGAAGCGGGCACAGAGGTGAAACCCTGCACCAAGCTTTACAAAGCTGTGGCGGGGACCCGGGTCTGGGACAGATTCCTAGTTTGGGGTTCGATTCCCCTCTGTTCTCCAAATCAGCTCAGCAGCCAAAGTGGGTCCCACCCTCCTTCCCGCTCCGAACCTCAGTCCCTGGCCCGACAAACAGTCATAAGGATACGCCTGGGGCGGCCCCCAGAAAGGCAGGATGAGAGAAGGCAGCAGAGGCCCCCTGCAACTCACTCCCCGCCGGTTCACCCCCTCCCCTAGGGCCCCCAGGCCTGAGGACGGGGCGGGCGCCTACCTCCCCACTGTCCAGACGGCCCATGAGGGTGAAGATCTGGCTGGGGGTGTCCTGCAGCCGCACATAGTGGCCCCGCAGAACCAGGTCCCGCAGCTCCCAGCCTTGCAAGGCCTCCGACTGGGCCGCGTCCAGGCCGCTGGCGAGGCAGCCGGGGCCGATGTGAAGGGGACCCTGGCGGGAAGCAGGCAGGTGGCCTGGGTGGCCAAGGCAAGGCGCTTCCTCTCCCGGACACACTCGGGACTGCCCCGCCCCACCCACCCCTGTGCTCCCAGCCTCGGGCCTCACCCGCAGGTGGCAGTGCCGCAGGACGCTCCCAGGACCCAGGCGGACAGGGCCCTCCAGCAGGCAGCTGAGCACGGAACTCCCGGCCCCCAGGAGCTGCGGCTCCTGTGAAGACAGACAGGTGGACAGGGTCCAGGGCCCGGAACCCCCTCTCCCTCCCCTCAACATTCCTGCTGCTCCCCTGGGCCTGGTCCCTCATCCACCCGAATCCCAGAGATGCGAGTACCCCACCCCTGCATTCTGCCAGAGTATAGGTGAGCCCAGGAAACCTCTTCGGCCCTGGCCGCCCCGAGGGTCCCTTCTGAGCTCCTCCAGCCCCCTTCTTTGCAGCACTGGCCCCAGGGGGCCGTCCCACAGGACTGCCCCCTTCCAGTCCCGGGCCCCTCTGCCCTCCGTACCTCCACCTGCGAGTGCACCACCTGGGCGGGGACCCCCAGGAACATGAGGCTGAGCAGGAAGTCACTGGCTGAGTTTGTCAGGTAGCGGTAGGAGCCGGTGGGGAGATAGGCTGTAAAGTCGCAAGGCGTCACCCCCGCCCGTGCCTGCTGCCACTGGGGGCTGGCAGGCACACTCCCTCCCACCTCAGGATCCCTGTGTGCCCAAGAGGAGGCTGAGATCCAGAGAGCTTCAGCAACCCAACCAAGGTCACACAGCTCACAAGGGTCGGGGTGCGGGAGGACCGGCAGAGGCAGCAGCCCAGGTGTCCAGCAGGGGGCAGCCTCACTCCCTCCCGCTCTTGCCCCTGTGGGCCACGAGGCAGGACCCACCCATGGTGAGGGGCTGGTCTCGGAGCTCTTTCCACAGCAAGGTCCGGGCGGCCCGAAGAGTGCTCTGGGTGCCGGGGTCCCCGCTGCCCGTCTCCTGGGGCTGCCTGAGCAGGAAGTCCTGCAGGCTCACATCCCGGGCCATGCAGAGCAGAATGTCGAAGAAGAGAGACAGCTGGGCGAGGGGGGAAGCACAGCCATCAGGGGGGTTCCGGGCAGAGCTGGGACAGACCCACAGGCCAGTGGCAGGGGATACCCCAGGCTGGGACCTGCCCCCCCGGGGCTGTCACCTGGACCGGCCGGGCTCCGGAATCCAAGCCCATGTAGGTGCAGCCGTCCAGGGGCGGGCTCACGTGGGTGGCCAGGAGGCGCTCGGCCGTCTCCACGGAGAAGAAGGCGATGCCCGAGACCTGGGAGGGCACAGGGGGTGGCACCCGGGAGAGGACGCGTGTAGATGTGACGCTGTACCAGCTGTCCTGGGTTATAGGGGGGGTCCTTTGCCTGATGTCGGAGGGGGTCCTTTACTCTGGGTCCTACAAGGGTCCTGCACCCTGGGGCACTTGGGGGTCCTTTACCCTGGGTCCTCTGGGGGTCCTTCACTCTGGTCCTATGGGGGTCTTGTACCCTAGGTTGTAGGGGGGTCCTTTACTCTGGGCCCTGTGAGGGTCCTGCACCCTGGGTCACTTGGGGTTCTTTATCCCATGTCTTATGAGGGGTCCTTTACCTTGTGTCCCTTGGGGGTCCTATATTTGTCTCCCCCCACCCCAGCCAGACTCAGCCTTACCTGGAGCAGACACCCCAATGGTTCCCCTCAGTTTCCGGGTTTCCATCTTCTCCCAAAGCCCATTCTCAGATCCTTCCCCACCCCCTCCTAACCTTGTCTCTTATTCTAGAATAGTCTTTCCCAAGTGGGCATTATCGGGGGCTGGAGCAATAGCACAGCGGGTAGGGCATTTGCCTTGCATGCAGCTGACCCGGGTTTGATTCCCAGCATCCCATATGGTCCTCTGAGCATTGCCAGGGGTGATTCCTGAGTGCAGAGCCAGGAGTAACCCCTGTGCATTGTCAGGTGTGACCCAAAAAGAAAAAAAAAAGCCAAAGTGGGCATTACCGCCCCCAGGGGGACACTGGAATAATCCAGCGGCCCTCAGATGCAGCCGGGGGCTTTCTGTTGTTCCCCTAAGGCTGACCTCCAGGAGGGAGCTGAGTAATTGACTTTGCTGAAAAGGGAGCAGTAGATCAAATAGGTTTGGAAACCTCTAATCTAGAAGGATCCCTGCTGATCCTCTGATCTATACCACCTCCCCACTGCACCCCCAAACTTGCCTACACTCTGATTCTAGCCTTTCAAGGTTTGGGACCACATGGGTTCGGGACCTCCCCGGCTCCCCGACCAGTCTCCAAAGACTCAATCCCAGCTCTGGCCTGGCCCAGAATCTTGCAGAAGTTGGTGTCCGGGCCAGAGCAGAGGTTTCCCTGCATGCAGCTCACCCAGGCTTGTACCCTGCATCCCATATGGTCCCCTGAGTCCCACCCCCTGCACACAGAGCCAGGAGTTAAGTCCTGGGCACCACTAGGTGAGATCCCCTCAAAAGAAAAAAAAAATAGAAGCTGGCATATGCCCCTGGTGGGAAAGTAAGGCATTTCTCCCCACCCCAGCTGGTTTCACATACCAGTGGCACCTGCCCGTCGGGCTGGGCACAGCTTTGGATCTCTGCCTCAGAGCCCTGGTAGTAAATGTTCAAAACGAAGCCCTGTTGGGAGAGAGGGAGATGACGGAGTTGTGGGAGAGGAGGGAGGCACGGGAAGGGGCAGGGAGACGACTTGCTCTGCATGCGGCCAAGCCCAGGTCAATCCCCCCTTCCCCACGCGACGCCTCATGATCCCACAGCACAGCCAGGAGTGACCCCCAGCACTGCCGGCTGTGGCTCCCCCAAATACAGAGCATCAGGAGGGAGAACAGGGGCAAGGCTGTCTTCCCAGTGCGACATCAGGACAGGACCAGCCTCCAAGGCACACGAGCAGCCGGACCCACCCCCACCAGGGAGGGGGCAGGCTCTGAACCCTCATCACCCCAGGCCTGGGCACAGACTGTGCAGAAAAACACAGGAGCCGCCACGCAGTCGCAGAGGAGGACAGAGAAGCTCGGAGTAGAACACGCGGGGCGCGGGTATGGGGGTGCTACCTGGGGATCGGTGAGATAGACCCCGTGGTCCTGGGCGTAGGCTGGGCTGCCAGGAAGAGCAATGACTCTGGCTCCATGGAAGCCGTCCCAGCTGATACCTACAAGAGCACGTTCGGGGCAACCCGGGACACTGCAAGATGCTCAAGGGAAAACCCAGGGTGGGAGGGAGTCCTGGAGCAAACGCAGCAAGCGCTCAAGGCTGGCGCGTGCTAGCACCTCGCCAAGGAAAATCGGATACCCAGTGCCAGACAACCCTGTGGGAAAATACACACACACACACAGACACACACAGAGATACACACAAACACACACACAGACACACACATATACACGGACTTCTTCCCCGGAGCTGTGACAGAAGACAGCACAGGGCTGGTCATGCCATCCTACAGACAGGCAGACGAGGGCATGCCAGGGCGGAGCCTGCTTGAGCGTGGCGGGGGCAGGCGTCCCGGCTCACCTGGGTTTGGAGGTACCGTCAGCAGCATGTCGGTGCTGCAGACCCACACGCCCGGCGGGGAGCCTGGGCCCAGCTGCGGGCAAGGAAGGACAGAGTTGGGGGACCAGCCCTGCCATCCGGTGCACCCTCACACTGCCCCGTCTCAGCCCATGGGGGTCACCCGGGTTCTCCAGTTGCCCATAGCAGGGTTGCCCCCAAATAGGACCCAGGCTACCTACTCAAGGGCCTCACCTCCCCCGGATGGCCGAGGCTAACTCTCAGGGCACCCCAAAGTCATTCTTCCTGGCCTCTTCCTCCGGCACCCCCTGGCTGGGTGCAGTGGGGGAATGCGGCTCCGGGCAGGGCCCTCACCCGGTGGCTCATGATGTCGAGCAGGCTGTCCAGGTTGCAGACCACGGCCTCCACGGGAGCCTGGGGCTTCTCCACAGGGAGGCAGGTGAAGGCCCGGCCACACTCATCAAAGAGGAAGTCTCGGCCCTGGGGGGTGGGACAGACAGTCTCACCATCAGAGCAGACTCTGGGGACCCCCATCAGTGACAAAGCCAGCCAGCTGGAAGGCTTTTGTTTATTTGTTCGTTTTTTTTTGTGGGGTCACACCAGGTGATGTTGAGGGGATTCTCATGACTGTGCTCAGGAATTACTCCTGGTGGTGCTCAGGGGACCATATAGGATGCCAGGGACCGAACCCTGTGAACCTCAGCCATATGCAAGGCAAACGCCCTCCCTGCTGTCCTACCACTCCAGCCTCTGGCAGAGTTTTTTGGGGGGTATGGCCATATCCGGTGGTGCCCAGGCTTACTCCCGGCTCTCAGGATCAGTCCTGGAGGGGCTGAGGGGACCATAAGAGGTGTCGGGGATCAACCTTGGTCAGGCAAGACAAGTGTCTTAACCCCGTACTATCTATGGCCCTGAGGACTTGTTCGAAAAGTGTTTTGTCTGAAACTTAATGTTATGAGTATAATAATAATAATAATATTATTATTATTATTATATTATAATCCTTCAATTAAAAATGTTTAAACAGGACCAGAGTGGTAGTACAGCAGAGAGGGCGCCTGCCCTACTACACACAACCAACCTGGGCTGAAGCCCCAGCATCCTATATGGTCCCCTGAGCACTTCCAGGAGGGATTCCTGTGGGCAGAGCCAGGAGAAACCCCTGAGCATCGTAGGCTGTGGCCTAAACAACAACAAAAAACAAAAAAAAAGTTTAAACAATGTTTGTTTCAGGCGAAGAGGGAACTCAAAGGGCTGACAGACACTTTGCATGGAGGAGGCCTGAGTTTGATCCTCTAAACCACACTGCACCCCAATGCCCCCAGCGCTGGCCTGGGGGCCCTATAAAAAAAACAATAAACTGAGATCCTTCTGTACAGCCTTTGTAACTGCAGAGTGAAGATACACCCACTGATACGGATGGGAAACTGAGGTCTGGATGGAGTCAGTGACTCACACCATCCCCAGGTCAGTGCCATGCTCCAGGCACCTTGGACACCCCCCACCTTCACCCCATCTAACCACCCTCAGACACCCCCACTCCCACCCCATCTACCCACCCCCACGGCAGGTTCTTCATCTGCAGCAAGTTCTGGGATCAGTTCTGATTCAACTGCTCCAGACATGCACATCCAGTACCTTGCACACACACAGATATAAGACATCCCCCAATGACATGGAGAGTATCATGCTAAGTGAAATGTGTCAGAAAGAGGCACAGGCATAGAATGACTGCACTCATCTGTGGAATATAAAATAACATAAGACTGATACCCAAGGACACTAAAGACAAGAGCCAGGATATTGTTCCTTTGTTGGAAGCCTGCCTCACAAGCTGGGGGAGAAGGCAGCTGGGATAGAGAATGAGTCAATGATGGTTGGAGGGATCGCTTGGGATGGGAGATGTGTGTTGGAAAGTAGACTGAGGACCAAACGTGATAGCCTCTCAGAATCTGTATTTCAAACCATAATGCACAAAAGTAGAAAAACAATTCCTGCCACAGAGGCAGGGGGTGGGGGTGGCGGAAGGGACACTGGGGACATTGGTGGTGGAAAATGTGCACTGTAGAGGGATGGGTGTTCGATCATTGTATAACTGAAATTCATCATGAAAGCTTTGTAACTATCTCACAGTGAGTCAATTAAAAATAAATTTAAAAAGACATCCCTAAAGTCCCGCCCACCCCAAGGATGGGGAGCCCCAGCCCTCTGCCCCCATTCTCCTCACCGTGTGCAGGATGAGAATCCAGGCCGCATGAAGGACATCTGACGTGACCACCTTGGGGAGGAAGGGGGTTCTGTGACAGAAGCCAAGGCAGCCAGCGCCCAAGAACCTTCTCATCCAGGAAGGGCCCCAATGCACCCGTTCAGGTGTCAAGAGGCAGAAGGGCAAGGCAGGGTCTAGGGCTCAGAGGGCCGGAGTGCAGGCTGCACGTGCTCAACCCCCAGCACCATGTGGGCCCCTGAGTACTGTGCTATGAGTCACCCTGACCTCTGCCCCCCACTGAACCACCTCCCCAATCCCCTTTATTTGGTTTCTTTTTGCTTTATTTTGGGCCACACCCAGTAGTGCTCAGGGATCACTCCTGGAGGTCCTGGGAGACCATATGGGATGTGGGTGACTGTACCCAGGTCAGCCGCGTGCAAGGCAAGCGTCCTACCCACTGCACTCTCTCTCCAGTCCTTCCTTTTCTTTGGTTTTTGTGGTGTTCATCTCCGATTCTTTGAAGCACAGGGACTCGCCAGGGCATCCGAAACGTCTGCCACCTCTGCTCAGGGTGCCCAGAGAGTTGTGCACGCCAAGGGCCAGAGAGACAACACAGTGGGCAGGGCTCTTCCCTTCACACGGCTGACCTGGGTCTGATCTCTGGTATCCCATATGCTCCCACGAGCACCACCAGGAGTAACCCCCTGAGCATCGCCAGGTGTGGCCCCCAAACAAACAAAAAGAACTGTGCAGTCACGCCCACGTGTTCACAGCTGCAGGATGCACCGCGTGCTGCAGAGCCTCAGCTGTAGGTTTGCACAACGCCCCTTCTCAGGAGGAGCAGAACGGCACACGACGAAGATGTGCTCACCGCACAGTCATCTGGGAGATGAGGGATCTGGGCCACTCCCAGTAGTGCTCAAGGCTACTTTTCGGCTCTGTACTGGGGGAGGGGAAGGGGGTTGTGCATGTGGTAGTGGGGACTGAACCAGGTGCATGCCAGATAAGTGCCATTGCCCCAGTACTATGCCTCTGGCCTCAAAATGCTTCAGTTAAAAAATGGGGGGGGGGGGGGATAGGGCGGGGTGCAGGGCTGGAGCATAGCACAGCAGGTAAGGCATTTACCTTGCAAGTGGCCAACCTGGATTCAATCCCAGGCATCCCATATGGTCCCCCAAGCACCACCAGGAATGATTCTTTTTTTTTTCCTTTTTGGATCATACCTGATGATGCACAGGGGTTACTCCTGGCTCTGCACTCAGGAATTACCCCTGGCGGTGCTCAGGGGACCATATGGGATGCTGGGAATCGAACCCGGGTCGGCCGCGTGCAAGGCAAACACCCTACCTGCCTTGCTATTGCTCCAGCCCCAGGAATGATTCTTTTTTATTTATTTTATTTTATTTCATTTTTGCTTTTTGGGTCACACCCAGCGATGCTCAGGGGTTACTCCTGGCTTTGCACTCAGGAATTACTCCTGGCGGTGCTTGGAGGACCATATGGGATGCCGGGGATCGAACCCAGGTCGGCCACATGCAAGGCAAACGCCTTACCCGCTGTGCTATCGCTCCGACCCCTATTTTATTTCATTTTTGCTTTTTGGATCACACCCAGCGATGCTCAGGGGTTACTCCTCGCTCTGCACTCAGGAATTACTCTTGACGATGCTCAGGGGACTATATGGGATGCCGGGGATCAAACCTGGGTCAGCTGCATGCAAGGCAAATGCTCTACCCATTGTACTATAACTCCGGATGATTCTTGAGTGCAGAGCCAAAAGTAAGCCCTGAGCATAGCCTAGTGTGGCCTCAAATTTTTTTTTTTTTAAATCAAAAAACCAAATAAAAAGCAGCAGCAGGGCGGGAGAGAGTGGAACAGCCCTCTGAAGAGAACAGAGTTAAAGAGAGCAAGTTTCACACCTTGGCAACCCAGGCTCCACGTCCAGCACCGCCTGGTCCCCCATGAATCCACGAGAGAATCACCCAAACACAGGGGTGAAAATAGCCCCTGAGCACTGCTGGGTGTGGCCCCAAAATCATCAAAACCAACCAAGAAAAACAGCAGCAGAACCAGGGACATGGCTCAGGGGCAGACAGAGCGGAAGAGCCTCACTGCACGCAGGAAGCCTGGGGTCAGCCCACCAGGGCCTGGGTGGGGCGGTGCAGTCTGCAGAGACGGGCAGAGGCTCCCGGGCACTCACCGTGAAGCCCGCCCGGGCACTCAGATGCTCAGCAGCCACCAGCAGGGCGTTGAGGGTGGCGCCTCCACTGCCCACGCGGGTTTCGGGGTCCTCCACGGCCAGCACCAGCGTTGTGGCAGGGATCTGCTCCCGTTTCTGCCGCACCTCCAGCTCTGGGGGCAGAACATGGGCTGAAAGGGGCGCCCCGGCCCAGCCTCCCGCCCAAGAAGCTGGCCTCGGAGGCTTCTCCCAGCCCCAAACGGGGCTGTGGGGGTCCCTTTGACCAGCAGCCAACCCTAGGCCAGTCCAGGGCGCCCCTGCGCACTGGAGGGATCAGCATCCGGGTGAGCCCAGGCCTGGGGCTGCCCAGTGGCCTGGGAGGAGGCGGAGGCACCGGGTAGGCCCAGCGGCGGGCAGGTCGCCTACCTCTCTGGAAGACCTGGACGCTGTCCTTGTACTGGCACGTGAGGATGACGACGGTCCAGGGGACACCTGGCAGCGGGTCCATTGCAGCCAGAGCGAGGTGCGTCCTCCTGAGGCAGACAGGGCCGAGGGAGAGTAACTTTTGTGCCGACTTACCGTGCCCTAGAAGGGATTATTTTCCGTGTCCGGATCCACAAATGCAACCCCGTGTGTGGATTCTGAAGGCGGCACACCTCCCCCACCTCCCGCACGCCACGGTGACGGTCTTGGGTTCTTTGTCAGTCTTGGGTGGGGCGCTCAGGACCTACTCCTCACTCTGCACTCAGGGATCACTCCTGGTGGCGCTCAGGGGCTATGCAGGGTGCCAGGATCGAAGGCGGGCCACTGCCTGAGCCACTGGACTATCTCTCTGGCTCCTCGGGCCAATCCTCAGCCACCCCATCCCCCCGACGGACACCACCCCCGAGCGTTGCGGATCTGTTCTGCACAGGCTGAGACACCACCCTGGGGGCTGGCTGCACCCCCTCTTCTCCCCCCCCCCCCCCCCCCCCCGACAGCGCCTCTGAGATTCACGCCGTGGGCCATGCACACCCACAGAGCTTCCTCCTTTTTGCCAAATGCAATGTGATCGATCCCCACTCCTCCGCCTCCCCTGCCCGGGGCCTGCATCCTGCAGGGCTCCCCCACATCTGCCGTGCATTCTACCTGGCGCCTTCCTCTCTGCAAAAGGGCCACGGGGAAGTGCTCTCCGGGACCTGCCCAGACTGGGGACCAGTGACGACCCCAAGAGAGGATGTGTGGGAGGCAGAGGCAGAGACTGAGCATGAGGGCAGCCCCTTATCACTCCACCCTGGGGCTGAGAGCTGAGGGCCCTCGGGGAGGCAGCGCTAATCTCCCAGATTTTTGAAGCTGAGGGCGGTTCTCTGGAGGACGGGGCGGCGGGGGGATGGTGACAGGCTGTGGAAGTGGGTGGGAACCTCCGGAGGGGCTGCAACCCCATGTGTTGGCTGAGTTAGTCGGGGGTACACTGAGCATGAGGAGGCAAGAGGAGGCCAAGACGAGGGTTCAGCCTCCCCTGCCCCCGGCACACCTCTCCTGCCAGCCGGGAAGCAACTCTGATATGAAGACCCCCCAGGGGTGAGACCCCAGTAATCTCTGTCCCAGCAAGCAGCTCCCCCTGCTGCTTCCCTCCAGCCCCCAAAGTTCAGGCGGGGTGGGGAGGGCGCCTTCCCTCCCACCCATTCAGCTGTATCAGCAACACCCCCACCCACGCTCACAGAAACCCTGAACTTCAGCCAGTTTCTGCCGAGCCACCCTCTGCGGCCACCAGGCCTGTGGTCAGGGCTGACCGCCAGCGCCACTGGGCCGCAGGGAAAGTCCAGAAGTGGCTCAGTGGGGGTGGAAGGCAATCCCGATAGGGACTCTCCTTGCGACCTTGGCCAGATACCTGAAGGTAGCACGTTCCCAGGGGTGCCCACGGGCATGCACATGGGGGTAGCAAGGCACCGGCACCCCGGCCCACTAGGGCCTTGGGCAGCAGAGCAGGGAGTGTCACCGGAGGCTCCCAGCTAGCTCACGGGGAGGCCACACTTCACCAACTGCTCCCCAATGACTCGGCCCAGCAGAGACATGAGGGTCTCCTTCCTGCGAGAAGGGGACGCTCTGACCGGCAGCTTCAGCTCCATGTACCCACTGAGCACTGCACGCAGCAGGCTGACGCTGCCTCCTGCCTGCCCTCCCGTTCTGCCTCCTTTCCTTCCTTCCTTCTCTCCGTCCCGCTTCCGTCCTTCTTTCATTTCTTCTTTCCCATCATCTCCCCTTCCTTCCTCCCAGAGCTCCTTTCCTGATGACAGTCCTGGGTGACCAAATGACAGCCCCGCAGCCTTTCCCAGCTCCCTCACCTTCCTCCCTCCCCGGGTCTTTCATAAATCCCATCTTTGTGTCTGTGTCCGAGGCTGGGAGGCAGGCCAGGGATGTAACTGAAGAGGCAGAGCACCTGACCTGCATGTATGAGCCCCCTAGCACCTCCAGGGGTGGCCAGCCCCCAAGCAAGGCCACGTGTGATCCCAGTTAAAGGACCTAAACCAATATGGGGAGAAGTGTATCATCTACTCTTGCTACCTCCAAAGTTACTGCAGAACCTCTAACGTAATGTCTGGGAAGCTCTCTTTACACTGGAAGGTGAAGAAACTGACACAGAAAGATTAAGTCACTGGCCCAAGGTCACACAGCAGGGGAGAAATTCAAATTTGAATCCAGGTGCTTCTTTTCCAGACGCTCATCTCTTTCGCTCATCTCTTTCGGGGGGCAGCGGTGGTGAGAATGCATACCTAACAGTGCTCAGGGGGTGCTCTCGACTCGGCGCATGCAGTCACTGAGCTATCTCTCTGGCTCCAGGTTCTGTTCTCTTTACCACTGTACTAACATGCTTTGTAGGACTGAAGAAAACAAAGTAAACATAGATAAAATGCTCAATCTGTAGCAGTTATTATAATCCGGGTAAAATCTAAGTAAATTTGTCGGTAACATGGGAATAACATTAATGAGAATAACCACCGGGACTGAGTTCACCCACTATAATCAGAATTAAAACGTGCTAGTGTGATTTTTTTTTTAAAGGTAACATCAAATGATGCTCAGGGGTTATTTCTGGCTGTGCTCAGGGGACCATATGCAGTGCCGCAGTCAGCGGGGTGCAAAGCCAAGTGCCTTACTCACTGTACTGAGAGGCCACCTGAGCAGGTGACCTAACCTCTCTGAGCCCGGTTCCTCTGAACACGGATCCTAGGCACCAACCTCCTGGCACTATTGTCAACGCTCAATAAAACGCCTAGTCGGGGCGCATGCAGGACTCAATGAACCCTAACACTCCCCATGGAAGGGGTAGGGGGCAGGAGAGTTTAACTTGGCGCTGAAGCCGCTGGAAGTGAAGGCGCTGAAACAGTCTCCGAACCAACGAGGCCCCAGGAAAAAAAAAAGATGACCGGAGGAAGTCAAGCATCCGGGTGCCAGGTCAGCCAGAAGGTGGTTCTGCTCTTAGGAAAGGTGGAGCCTTCCTGGGTCCCCGTGCCAGGGGCCCCGCGGGCTCAGCTCGCGGGACGCACCCAGCAGCCTGCGCTGGATAAGGAATCGGGAATCTATGCATGGTCAGTCCCTGCGAGCAGCCACGCGGGTCCACCTCCAAAGTTCATGATCTCAGTCATATCTCCTCGAGCCCTGGCCTGAGCCCTTCCTTACAGGACAAGTACAAAAATGCCACAAGAGCAGAGCCTCTAATTTTGCTGACAACCGGCCCATGGGTGCAGTTTCACCCACCGAGGCCAAGTAGAAATATGTTGAACGTCTTTGGCCACTCTGCCCCCAGCAGGACTGGAAAGCGACCGGGGTCCCCCCAGTTCCGGGTGCACCGGCTCCTGCAGCCCCAGGCAGGTCCTGGAGCTCCCCCACAAACACCGGACACAGTTCCCCGGAACTCTTCCCGGCCAGAATCCGGGAGGCCAACGGCCGAGCTCCGTCCAATTTACCCAAGAGGGTGGGCCAGGAAATCACTGGGGCTCGGAGTTTGCACTGCGGCGACCCACGTACCTGCCTCAGCCCGGAGCGCGACGCAGCGGGCTCTTTAACGCCGGAGTGCCCGCCCCTTCGCAGTGCATCCTGGGAAACGTAGTTCTAACCCATCCTCCCACACTGTCGCTGCCCCTCATTAAATCAGCTCCCAGCTACGGCTCCTCCCCGCGAAAACTGTCTTGGGGAGCGGTTTTCTAAAGGGCAGTGTGATTCTTTAGACCCAGAAAGCTGGCGAGGCAAAAAAGGTGGTTGCATTGTCCAAAGAAACTACAGCTCCCAGAAAAACCAATGCGTCTTAAAGACACAGACTCGTTTTCGGGACGGTTCAAAATTTGGGAGTGGGAGGATAATGATTTTTGTTTACCGCTCTCCTTCCCTTCCCACCCGTACCCATTCCCGGTCAGCAAAGATTTGGGGCTGCTGCATTTCTAGGGGGAAAAAAAATCCATGGGAAGTGGGAGGGTTGGGTGGAAAAATGACAGATTGTGTGCCCCAGGGTAAGCGGCTATGGTTGGTTTGGCTGTTGGCTGTGCTTTCGGAAGAAACTTTCCAGCTCTGCAGAGGGAGCAGGATTTGCAGAGCTTCGTGGGGAAGTTGTGAAACGAAGCTTTTAAAAGCGGAAACATTTAAATAAACTCTCTCTAGGGTATTTAAAAAAAAATAGAACCAGACTCTTTCATCCACTGGAATACTATACAGCAGTTAGAAATAATGCGGTATGAAGCTTGAAGAGGTAGTACAGGAGATAAGTTGCTTTCTTGCCTTGCATGTGGAGGCTTCTGGTTCAAATCCCAGACCCAGCACCTCCAGTGCTCACTCCTGAGCACAGATCCAGGAATAACCCTAAAGCACCATTGTGTGTGGCCCTCCCTGCCGCCTCGCAAAACAGAGAAAGAACAGGGTATACCTATCCTTGTGTACAACCAGAAAGGAGAATAAGGGCCTTTTGTTAGGGGAAGAGAGTCACGGTTTATGCTTCCTATGAAATAGTCACTTCTAAGAATCTCCTGACCCCACGCCAGGCTGTCTTCACAGGGGCACCTCAGAGAGGGGAGGGTTGAGTTTCCCTCCCCACCCAAGCAGAATCCCAGCAGTGGAAAACCTCCAGAATCCAAATGCCGCCATGCGCAAGGCCACTCTTCACATGCTCAGACGACCTCACCCAAGAGAGGACCAGCCTCACTCAAGACAGGATGAGGGGCTGAGGGGCTGGAGTGATAGCACAGTGGGTAGGGCATTCGCCTTGCACAGGGCCAACCTGGGTTCGATTCCCAGCATCCCTTGTGGTCCCCTGAGCACCGCCAGGAGTGACTCCTGAGTGCATGAGCCAGGAGTAACCCCTGTGCATTGCCGAGTGTGACCCCAAAAAAAAGAAAAGAAAAAAAGACAGGATGAACCTCACTGGATAGCAGACCGGCAGGAAAACCCAGGTACATGGGAACTGTGACTGAGATCTCCAAGCCTACTCGGCTCGGGACTGGGCCTCCTCCTCCCAGGTCCCCAGATTTCCAGTAGCTTGGCAGTCACACCTGCAAATTGCCCCCTTCACCCCGTGGCATGTAATCTCCTCAATGGCCAAGACCCAGAGACTGTAAGCGACTTCTTATACTCTCCCTCACTTACTTATCAAAAGTATCACACATTTGTTTGGTTTCTAACATACTTGCTTATATTCTCTTATATTTGGGCTTCAATGACCCCAGAATGAAATATAACAACACTCACACACTTCACTCTTATTGTGGTGGGAAGGTGGTCGGTGGTATGATTGGTGTTTGAATATTATCTGTAATGAACTATTGTGATTTATGAAAATAAAATATATATTTTTAAAAAGTCACTTCTATTAAAAAAAATCTGAAAAGAAATAGATCTGCTCCATAGGAGTTGACCACCATTTGCCTTGGGAATCACTTGTATCACTTGTCTTCCCGTTGATCTTTGATTTGCTCGAGCAGGCGCCAGTAACGTCTCCATTTGTCCTTGTCGCATACTAGTGTAGCCCAATGATATCTGCTCCCTCCAGGAATAGGAAGAGCCTCAAACCATTCATTCAGGGTTTTGACGAAGAAGTCAGACCATCTCATTGGTGGGTGGCCACGCGGTCTCTTGACATCCTATGGAATCCAATCAGTAACAGCTCTAGTCTAGCGGTCGTCTCTGAATCCCATTACATGTCTGGCCCATCTGATTTTTGATGCCTTGGCAAACAAGACAGCATCCCTGATTCTTGACCGTCGATGGAGGTCGGAACTCCAGATTCCTTCTCTCACTTGAGTAAAAAGTGATACTCCTAGCATAGCTCTTTGATTCCTCCTCGGGGTACCCGAATAGCATTCTCATCCTGTTTGCATAGGGCCCAGGTCTCTGAGGTGTATGTTAGTACAGGAAGAACGGTGGAGTCGCAAAGATGTGCCCAGAGCCGGAGGTTCTTTGTCCTCTTAACCACTTCTTCGACGCTCTTGAAGGCATTCCATGCTGCTCTCTTCCTCCTGCGCAGTTCTGGTGCCAAGTCATTCCTCATGTTGAGTTCTTGACCCAGGTACACATAGCTGCTGCATTCAGAGACGTTAGTTCCATTGAGATCAAATGGAACATCAGGAACTAGTCTGTTTTTCATGAACATTGTTTTGCTGAGATTCAGCAGCAGTCCTACCTTTTTACACTCGCAGTCAAAGTCAGCCAGCATTTATGCCGCTTGGCTATTTGGTGTTATGAGAACGATGTTATCAGCAAAGCAGAGGTGGTGTAGTTGCCAACCATCTATCTTCACTCCCATTCCTTCCCATTCCAGTTGTCACATGATGTTCTCAAGGGTGGCACTGAAGAGTTTCAGTGAAATGGTATCACCCTGCTGAACCCCTCTCTTTACGTCAATGATCACTTCTTTGTAGAATGGTGAGATCCTGGTGGTGAATCCGTAATACAGCTCTTGGAGGATCTTGATGTACTGAGTTTGAACGCCCTGTTTGGCTAGGGCTTCGATGACCTCTTCAGTCTCAACAGAATCGAAGGCCGATTCTGTTAAATCGATGAACATTAGATAGAGCGGCATCTTGAATTCTCGTGAAACTTCAATGAGTTTGGTCACTGTGTGGATACAATCTATCGTGCTGAATCCTTTTCGGAATCCAGCTTGCTCGCATGGTTGTCCTTCATCTAGTGTTCTGCCTATTCTATTCAGGATGACTCGAGTGAACAACTTGTAGACGACAGACAACAGGCAGATTGGGCAATAGTACTGATGTCATGGATGTCTCCCTTCTTGTACAACAGAACAGTCCTGCTGGTTTTCCATTGGGATGGAACCTTGCATTCAGACAGGTAGCGGGTGAAGAGCCGAGCCAGTGTATTGATGAGTACTAGCAGCAGATTCTTCAGGTGTTCAGGTCTGACCTTGTCTGGACCGGGTGCTGTACGCATCTTTACTGATGAAATGGCGTGTTGGGTTTCAGAAGGGAGGACGTTGGGAATGACATATCCATCCTGTGGAATTTGGTGTGTGAGCAGGTGGACATGGCTGTCGAAGAGATCCGAGTAGAAGTCGTGAATAATCCTCTCCATTGCCCTTCTGGAAGATGTGATAGATCCACCAGGTCGTCGGAGGGCAGACATCTTGGTCTTGTGCTTGGCGAAGACAGGAGAACATTGCAAATACTTTTCCCGGCTTCTGCCGCATCGGCCAACACTGCTGCTCTTCTCTCTTTGAGGTCTTCCTTTATCGCCTCTCTGCATGGTTTTGCGAGCTCGGACATTAGCTTGTGGTTTCCTGAGGCTCGTGCCAAACCACGTTGTCAAATGAGCTCGAGAGTTTCTGAAGACAGGCATCTGTTTGTGGCTTTCCCACTCTCAGCATGGAGGTGCTGAACCAGTCGATCGTATTCCTTGTTGATGTTGTCAAGGATGACATCTTCCCACGTTGCTGCAATAGTGCCAAAGAGCTCCCAGTTGGTGGTCATCTGGGAGTTCTCTTCTTAAACTTAAACTTTGTAGTCCTTTCTCCCCGCTCTGTGAAGTAGAATTTTGCACGAAAGAGACGGTGGTCCAATCCCTTTTGGACTTTTGGGACAACAGCGACATCAGTCAAGCAAAACTTTCAATTGAATATGATGTGGTCAATTCTGTCCACTGGGAGACTCCCATGTCCAACGCTTAGATTCGGCCTTCTGAAACTGTGAGTTACCATGGATGGTCTTGGTTGACATGATGAACTCAGAGAGTCTCTCACCCTGTTCGTTCCATTCTAGGCCATGGGACCCAATGTGGAGTTCTTCGGGCGACCTTCTCGGTTCTATCTTGTTGGTAAAATCACCGACAATGACCTTGTAGAAGGTGTGGTCTTCATTATAGAACTTCTCCAGCTCCACGTAGAACTTCTCAATTTCTTCTTCATTGTAGTTGGATGTTGGTGCATGGACAATGAAGATAGAAACTTGGGAATAGGAAAGACATCTGTATCTTTTGAAAAATTATTTACAATAGTGTACTTTCTAGTTTGGGCATACACACACACACATACACTGCCACACACTGCCACAATTTTAATTTTAGTTTTGGATGACACCTGGTAGTTATCGGAAGCTGTTTTTGGCTCTGTGGGGGGGCTACTCCTGGTGGTACTCAGGGGATCAAATCTGTGCCTCGGTGGTAAGCAAAGTGTGTATCCAGATCTTTCAACTTTCTTTCCAGTCCACTGCCACAAATTATATATATATATATATATATATATATATATATTGGCTAGAGAGATAGTAGTATAGCAAGAAGGGTAACCTTGTATGTGCCTAACCTGAGTTCGATCCCCGACACCCCATATGGTCTTGCTAGCCCACCAGGAGTGGTCCCTGAATGCAGAGCTAAGAGTAAACCCTGAGCACTGCTGGGTGTGGCTCCAAAACAAAAATAAATGCATAAATAAAAAATATTTTTTACACTTTGTGGGGGCTGGAGAGAGAGTGCAAAGGGCTGATTTCCTGATTCACATTTTAGGGCCCAGGTCTTAGCATTTCACACCCCAACCCGTCACCCGCCCCCACAAATTAATGAAAATTAAAATGTAAATAGATACTCTCCAATTTAGTAGAGAGTCCGAGAGGCCCTGCAATTAGTTCCAAAGAAGATGGGTGCTGCCCTGATCTGGGAGCCTTGGTCAGTTCTTCAGCTACTCTCCTAGTCTCCGTTGCTATGAGGGGTTAATCGTCGGGTCAAATGCCCGAGAGTGTTGGAGGTTAGGAAAAATGCTACTCCCTAGCAAATGTCTGCCAGTATTAACTATTTAGAGAATTTGCTGTTGCTGTCACTTTTTTGTGTGCATGTGTTGTTGTGTGACATCCCGGCTAGTCCTGGCTCCGTACCTCAGGTGACAAAGCAATGCTGGGACCAAACCCAGGGCCCCACCATGGAAGGCCACCGAGCCACATCCCTGGCCCCAGATTCATGCTGTCACTGTTCCCTGGATGCCCCCTGCCAGCAGGGTCTTTGGTTTGTTCACTCTTGCTTCCTCGTGAGTGGAATGGTGCCAGGGACACAGGGACATTGTGGGCGTGTAAAGGAATCTGTCGAGAGAAGCACCAGGAGTATTCCCTGCTCTGCTCCCACTAGCCAGCTTTGTTGCCCAGATCCTTCTCTCTTTTCCTCCCTCCCTCCCTCCCTCCCTCCCTCCCTCCTTCCCTCCCTCCCTTCCTCCCTCCCTCCCTCCCTCCCTCCCTCCCTCCCTCCCTTCCTCTCTCTCTCTCTCTCTCTCTCTCTCTCTCTCTCTCTCTCTCTCTCTCTCTCTCTTTCCCCTCACAGGCAGGTCTGCTCCTCCGTCCTCCTCTGCAGCATCTGTTCTTTCTTCTGTCAACCCAGGAGGCCTCCAGGGAAGTGAGGCATGGCCACCCACACTGCAGTGCTCAGCCGCCGGGTGGGAGGCAGGGATGCCGCAGCCGCAGTATGGCGGAGGCTCCTGGAAAGTTGGGTGCCCCAGGACATTTATTGGCTGGAGTAGCAAAGATTCTCAAGAAATCCTCCCCAGGCAGCACCACCGCCCCCTCTGCCCTCCGCCCCGCATTGCTGGGCATCAAACCCAGAGCCCCACACGTGCAAGCACTCTGCCACTGAGCGACATCCCCAGCCCAGGAAATTTAAGGGAGTGGTCAGCAGACTCGGCAGTTATGCTCAGGGGCTATTCCAGTCTCTGGCTCAGGGATCACTCCTAGTTGATCAGGTGACCTATTGTGGTATTCAGGATCAAACACGGGTTGGGCCATATGCACGGCAAGTGTCTTATCCCTTTACTATTTCTTCTTTCCCGCAAGAAAAAATGTTAAAGGCCAAGTATACATCTCACAGGACTGGAATATGTACTTTGCATGCAGAGGTCGGGCTCGATCCCAGTACCACATGGTCCCCCCAACCCCTCCAAGCACTGCCAGGTAAAAGCCCTGAGCACTATGCCGAGAGTAGCCCCTGAATATGTTGAATGTGTACAAAAGCCCCAAATAGCCATGTTCTCTCGGGGTCAAGGGATGCGTCTCAGTGGGAGCGTGTGCCTCCGCATGTATGAGGCCCTGGATTTTAATCCCTAGCATGGTGTACACATATAGGCACATACAAATAAAGATATTTTTGTTACAGAGTCTAGAAGTTAAAATACAAAGTCCTGAAAAGAGACAAACGCCCCCCACCCACTATGAAAGCAAGCTGCAGTTTCTTCATCTGTAAGAACACAACCGCATTTACCTAACTGGGCTGCTGGGAGGAGTCAATAGTGAAAAGCCATCAAAGGCGTAGGACAGCGCAGACTTCCAACATCCTTATTAAGTGAACAAACACTCAATGTGGAAATCCAGGCCCGGGGAGGCTTCTCCAAGGAGGTGCCATCTCCAGGACCCTGTGTGATGGGCACATGGCTGCTGCAGGCAAGAGGAAATCCCTCTGAGAGCCAGAACAAACAGAAAATTGGACCAGGTGGGGCAGAAAGATAAAGTAGAGGGTAAGGTGCTTGTCTGGCACATACCTGACCTGGATTTGATCCTCAGCATCCCATGTGGTCCCCCAAGTTCCCCCGAGCACGGAGCCAGAAGTGAGCCCTGAGCACTAATGGGTGTGGTCCCCATATGAAAGGGTGTGGCCCCTTCACTTCAAAGCCTGTCCAATGCCCTCGCCAGTATATCCCAAAGTATTTTCCAAGGAAAAGCAGATGCTAACAAGTGTTCCTGCAGAAGGGATGTGAGTCCAGTAGACAAAGCTGTATTTTCTTCCCACAACCTATTTTACCCTTGGGGATGTAACCCAAGGCCTCAGCTATACAAGGCAAGACTCTACTAAACTGCATCCTGCACCCTCCCGTCCCCCATTTAATCTTTAATTTGGATCATCTATACTTAGATCACTTTTAATCTTTGATTTTGCAATGCTGTAACAAATGTTCCTCTCTATAAGGAACTTGAAACACTTGCAGATGGAGCGGTTCAGAGAAGGAAAACTGCCACCCGGGAGGTGAGTTGGTGTGTCATTTGAAGCAGTTACCAAGTAGCTTCTCAGAGACAGATTCCAAGTTAGACTGGCAACACACTAGAGAGCTCCTTGCCCACACGCCTGCCAAGACAGTAAGTAATCAAACATTTTCTTCTTTGCCAATCTGATAAGTGAAAAAACGATATCTACATTTGATTGTAATTTGCATTTGCTTTATTGAGTGAAGTTGTGAGACTTGGGGCGTGACTCAGGGGTAGGGTATGCATAGTTTGGGTCTTTGGTTACATCCCCAAACCCCCCAAAAAAGAGACTGACAGACATAGAGACACAAAGAAACAGAGCGAGGAGAGAGAAAAAGCTCTAAAAAGAAAAATAACAAGCTTGGGGCTCAACAAGTAGCTCAACAGAATACTTTGCCTTCAAAGACTGGGTTCTGTCCCCAGCATTGCATGGTCCTCTGAGCACTGCTGGCTGTAGCCCAAAACCAAAAATTAAAAAAAAAAAACCCTAAAAATAACAGTGTTGGAGCTGGCGAGATAGTATAGAGGGTAGGGCACTTGCCTTGAATTCGGCCGACCTGGGTTCAATCCCCGGCACCCATATGATCCCCAAACTCACCAGGAGTGATCCCTGAGTACAGAGCCAGGAATAAGGCCTGAGTACCACTGGATATGGGCCAAAACCCTAATAGTATGAAGTCTTTTTTTAAAATATTTATTTATTTATTTATTTTTGCTTTTTGGGTCACACCCGGGAATGCACAGGGGTTACTCCTGGTTCTACACTCAGGAATTACTCCTGGCAGTGTTCAGGGGACCATATGGGATGCTGGGATTCGAACCCGGGTCGGCCGCTTGCAAGGCAAACGCCCTATCCGCTGTGCTATCGCTCCAGCCCCTAGTATGAAGTCTTATTGAAGGCATTGGAAGATGCTGAAGTTGTTGAAGAAATTGGGATGTTCGGGGCACTGTTGGCCGCAGTAGAGAAGACTCTGGTAGCTCCTGGGGCTGCAGCCATAGCACAGCAGGGAGGGCGCTTGCCTTGAATGTGACCAACCTACATTCAATCCCCAGCATCCCATACGGTCCTCGAGCACCATCAAGATTCCTGAGCATGCAGAGCCAGGTGTAACCCCTGGGTACCACCAGGTGTGGTCCCAAAACAAAACAAAAAAGAAGAGGGTAGTTCCTCAAGACAAAATTAAAATAGTGAGTTCAAGAGCTGGTGCAGGGGTTAAGGCACTAAGCCAAGGTATCTCTTGAGTCTGGCTCAATCCCCAGCACTACCTACAGTCACCCAAGCACTGCCAAGAGTGATCCCTGAGCACAGAGCCAGAAGTAGGCCCTGAGCACCACTAAGCTGTTCCACTTTGGGGTATACATCCCCGGAGTACTAAAAACGGGAACCCCAAGAGAGGTCGGTACTCACACGTGGCTAGCAGCATCATTCACAACAGCCGAAAGGTGGAAGCGAGCCAAGGGCCCCGCCCGCCAGCAGAAGAATGGAGGGAACGGCTCCGGGCACACAATGGAATATTATTCGGCCCCCAAAAGGAAGGAAATCCCGACACATGCTGCAACATGCATGGACACTGCTGACATTATGCTGTGAAATAAGCCAGATAAAGAGGAGACAAACGCTGCCTCAGAGGACTGACAATGGGAGTTGGAAGCCCAGAGCTGGGGCTGCCTGCCAGGACCGCGGGGAGCCAGCTCCTGGGAGCTCCTGCCGAACCCACGCTGTTTCAGCTCTGCAGAAGGAGGAGCGCTGGCCAGGAGCTGCTGGGGAGAGCAGCGCACAGTGTGGGAGCGCTAACGGCACGCACAGGTAATGAAAACGGCAGCAAGGCTACTGCAGGGGTGTCTGAGACCGAGCCCGCGAGTGCTCAGGCTTCCCCCCAGCTCCGTGCTCAGGGCTTCCCAGAGGTGTTCAGGGGACCATACTGGGTGCCAGAGATCAAATGGGGGTCAGTCCCATGTAAAACAAAAGTGGGCTGTTGTGTGGGGGGCACCCCTAGCAATGCGGAGGCTATTTCCGGTTCTGGGTTAGGGTCACTCCAAGCGGTGCTTGGGGAAACTATGTGGTGCCAAGGACGAAACCCCAGTCTCCCTGTGCAGTGTCAGCCGCAGCCCTCTGAGCGGTACCTCCAGCCCCTCACCCCCCACCTCTGAAGGTCCCCAGGGCCTCTCTTGCACTGGACAGTTCACCGTGAGCATCCTGTGGGCTTTTTGCTTGTTTGTTTTTTTGTTTGGCTACATTTAGAGGCGCTTAGGAGGAGTCCCTGAGTCTGTCTCTTTTGTTGTTGTTGATTTTTGGCCACACCTCCCTGCTCTGGGGTTACTTCTGGCTCTGCACTCAGAAATAACTCCTTGGGGGGTAGGGGTGGGGGAGCAGAGGGAAACTGGGGACATTGGTGGTGGGAAATGTACACTGGTAAAGGGATGGGTGTTGGAACATTATGTAACTGAAACTCAATCATGAACAACCTTGTAAACTGTGTATCTCATTGTGATTCAATTAAAAACATTTTTTTAATGAAAAAAAAAAGAAATAACTCCTGGCAGTTGTCCCAGGTCAACCACAAGCACCACAAGCAAGGCAAGCACCCTACCTGCTGACCTATCTCTTGGCCTCCAATGCTGTATCCTTAAGAATACATTTAGAGGGTCGGAGCGATAATACAGCGGGTAGGGTGTTTGCCCTGCACGTGGCTGACCCGGATTCAATCCCTGGCATCCCGTATGGTCCCCCAAGCACCTCCAGGAGTGATTCCTCAGTGCAGAGCCAGGAGTATGACCCAAAAGTCCCCCTCAAAAAAACATTTAGAGGTGCAGGGATGGAGTCAGGATCTCCTTCCCAGTGTACACTTCAGTGCTTTGAACTCTCTTCCAATCCTCAGAGCCAGGTTTGCTTTTTGTTTGCTTGGGGGCCACAACTGGCTATACTCAGAGCTAATTTCTGGCTCTGTACCCAGAGATCACTTCTGGGTGGGGGGGGGCGTTGTTGGGGGACCATATGCAGTGCTGGGCATCAAGTCCAGTCAGCTGTGAGCAAGCACATTCCCCAAGCACCACCAGGAGTGATCCCAGGACAGAGAACCAGGAAAAAACCCTGAGCATCACTGGATGTGGCCCTCCCGCAAAAAGATGCAGGGTTGGGGCACTGGAGCGAGTACAGAGCACGGTGGATAGGGCACTTCCCTTGCAAATGGCCGTCTCAGGTTCCATCTCTGGCAACCCATACTGTCTCCCATGTACCGCCATGTGTAATTCCTTAGTGCAGAGCCAGGAGCAACCCCGGAACACCACTGGGTGTGGCCCCAGATACCAGAAACAGCAACAACAGCAACGTTCATTCAGGGTAGGTGTTTGGCAGTTAGGCAGTTTGAGTGGCAAGTACAGGAAATCATAAGCGGAAGTGGGCGATGCAGGCGACGATGAGGTCCTGTGGGGTCCGGGAGATAAAGTCTTTCTGTTCTGATTGTAAACACACATTCTAACTCTCCCTGAACAATCTGCTCACAGAAATGTGGACAAAGGCTGGAAACTCAGAATGGCTCCATTAGCTCCTGCCTGGGGGAAGTTACCCATCATGCACGACGCAGATGCAGATGCAGTGAAGCCTAGAGGGGCTAGGGGTGCTCGTAGCTGATTTTATGAGCAAAGCATGGGGTCACAGTGCATTACTCAAACTCCCCCACCCCAGCCTGGCACAGGGACACAGTCTGAAGGAAATGAAGTTGATTCCAGAGTTGATGTTAGCCACGGTCCAGTGCCTCCACTTGGCCACCTGCCCAAGGAACTAAAGAGAACTCAGCCTTTGGCCTCTGGTGCACAGGCAGTAGCCAGGACTCAAAGATTCACAGCAGAGACTGGAGTGGAAGGGGTATGGTTCTGGGTGTGTGGGAGGGATAGCATGCCGGGTAGGTGCAGAACCCGGGGACTGATGTGCGCGCAGCTCAGGCCCCCTGGATACAGCTGGCGACAGCCTTGGTGGCTCCTGGCTGTGAGTTCAAAACGTGGGTGTGAGACATGATGTGTTTGGTGGCCTCTCCAGGCCTCCCCAAAAGAGGAACAAAGAGATGGGGACTCAAGGATAGATAGTGAAAACAGCCCCGTTTCATGCAGAGCTATTAGCATACTTATCGAGCACCCGAGGGGGTTCATAGCATAGGTGTGATTGATCATTTACAGAGGTAAAGTCTTTTGAAGGAGGCAGTTCTCTTGGGGGGGATTAACTCAAGGAGAAGTCACTGTCTCTCAGGGGCTATACAGAGAGATTCACCGAGGGGCGACAAGCATTATACTGATTTTCTCTTCCCCTTTAATTGTACATATTAAACAATTAAATTTACTTCGTATCAACACTTGCAGTTATTTGGATAAACACTGTAAGAGATAAAGATCCCAAAGCTTAGTTCTCTGGGCTCTAAGGGCAAGCAAGCCTTTTACCGTAAATCTCAGACTAAGTCCTCCTGTAGGTTCAGCTTGTCCTTCCCCAGTGGGGTCCTGTCTCTTAAGTCATAATGGCTTACATCAAGAACGAAATTTTATGCTCTCTAGACTGTCCCATTTAGATGCTGGGATAGCTTTGCCACTCGCCCCAGGTCCACCCAAGTCCCATAGTAAGGCCTCCTACTTTTGGGGGTGTTAGGAACTATAGCAACTGGATCCTGAGTCAAGTAATCGTAACAGATGCCCAGAAGCAGATATATTCCGAGTCAATCAATTCTCAGATATTAGGATCACAGCATTAACAGTCTTTCTGTGTTTAAGCAAATAACTTTGCTCTGTAGTAAAATGTGAAAAGGTTGTAAGGGAAATAGGAAAGCAAGTAATTCACTACAAATACCAAGTCCAGAGTCACCAGAAGGTTTGACTCATAAGTAACCAAGATTAACTTGGGGAATTGTAACAATGAGAGGTAAAGCACAAAGGAAAGGTTAAAGATAAATTCAGGGGATTAGGTGCCGATAAGAGCACTGTAAGCTTCTCTGGGGGGAGGAAAAGAGGCAATTCACTGACGAAGCCTAAAACACTCAAGGTTAATATCCAACATGCCACTGCTGGGAATGACTGGGAGAGGAGAAGGGTTAGGGACAGATTTTTTTCTTGTTGTTTGTTCCTGTTTTTAGGGACACATCAGCAATGCTCAAGGACTACTTCTGGTGTGTGCTGAGGGAAGGGGTCCCAGCAGTGCTCGGGAGCCACACGGTGCCAGGGATAGGACCCAGGCTTCTTACATGTGAAGCCCCAGCCCTTTGAACTCTCGCCCTGGCCTGGGACAGATTGTAACCAGTAATAAGCTTTTGCAATAAGCAAGTGGGGCCAACAGTGAACTCGAGTCAGAGGTGACTGGGTTTTATTTTATTTTATTGCTGTTTCTTTCTTCTTAGTTTGGGGAGGTCTCCCAGACAGTGCTCAGGAGGCACAGGGCCCTCTCCTGGTGATTCTCAATGACCCTGGCCAGCCGTCGATAGGACTTACAGTATTGTTTAGGATTTGGTGACAGGGATGACCTGAACCCCCCTGAATCCCGCAGTGACCTCCTGGGCTACCCAGACCATGTTCACAGGATCATGTGGTGTCAGGGATGGCATATGGTTAGCAGCCTGCAGGGCAAGTGCCTTACCCCTTGTCCCTAGCTCTCCAGCCCTTAGTTTGTATCGTTCCCGTATGCGGTGCCAGGGAGCAAACCTAGGTCTTGTGACACAAGGCATGTCTTTACCACTGAGCCACATCTCTGACCTTTAAAACTGGGGTTTATTAGCTTGTTTGGGGGCCACATCTGGTGGTGCTCAGGAATCACTCTTGGCAGTGCTAGAGACACCATATTCAATGCTTGGGACGGCAGCGGGGTTAGCCACATGTGAGACAAGTATCTATCGCTCTGTACTCTCTCCAGCTTAAAACTCATGTTTTATTTATTTTCTGTTTGTTAGTTTGGGGGCCACACCTGGCAGTGCTCAGGACTAACTCCTGGCTCTGAGCTCAGAGATCACTTCTGGTGGGTGTGATCCCCAGGGGTTCTGGGGATCAAGCCTAGGTCAGTCACTGCAAGGCAAGTGCCCTGCTCACTGTTCTACCTCTCTGGCCCCTAAAATGGTTTTTAAAGGGAAAAGGAGGGAATCCATAGGGAGATGGGAGGCCACAGTACCAAAGAGCGAAAACTGACGAAGGCCGGTCAGTGTTAAGTGTTATCAGCGAGCCGTGTCGGATAGTTAGTCTTCTCCTCCCACACAGGCTGCGAGACGAGGGCCTTGTCCTTTTTGATAATTACATTTCAGAGGAATGTTTTCCAGGCATGTATTATTTTTTTTAAAAAGAAGTTACTGAACTTTGGAGATAGGGACGTATCTGAAAGAGTCGGAGGAAGAGGTCACGGCGGCAAGCTTTCCCATTGGCAAGTGTTCCACGGAAGGGCAGGCAGGGCCTTATCTCTCATTGGCGGCTAGAGCAGATAACACGTTGGCCTGGCAGCCTGGAACTTTCTCAGGCGGCCCATCAAAAAGGGTTAGGGTCATGTGGCCTGAACTTGTTAGAAACCATGTTCTTGTGGGGGCAGGGAAATGGCTCAAGGGGCTGGAACACACACACTCTGCCTAAGGGAGCCCCATTTGTTCGCCCTGAACACCACTGGGAGCGACCCCTTGGCAGTGAGCTGGGAACAGCCCCTACTCACCACTGGGTGTGGCGCAAAATCCAGCCCAATTGTGTTATGATATTTGAGTCCTTTTAATGTAGGGGAGAATGTAAATTAAATAATTCATATCGAATTGTATGTTTTGTTGGTGTTTTTTGGTTTTTGTTTTGGAGCCAGATCCAGCTGTGCCCAGCTTATTCCTGGCTCTGTGCTCGGGGGTCACGCATGGTGGGGCTTGGGGGACCGTAGGTGCTTCTGGGGAGCCGTGCTCACTCTCACCAAAAAACCTGGAAGAAAGGCAAAGTCTCAGGCCCATCCGGGAGCTGATGGGACGGAAACCAGGGGTGTGTGTGAACTAACTCTCCAGGGGACTCCGGGGTAGCATCGGGTTTGAGACCCAACAACCTGCAACGCTTTTTCCGGCCACACCACTATCCCAGAGGGAGGGAAGCTAAGACGACGAAACTGATGGATCTGGACCTTCATGAAGAGTTTAAGCAGGGTTAGAAATTGGGGGAAGAGATGAGATGACGCGGCAGTGTCTGTGGGGCGTGGGGGTGTGCCCTGGGTGAGGAGGACAGCAGCAGTCAACCCAATCTCCAAGCAGATCCAGGTTCTGGTCTGTAGGTGGAATAGAATTTCCAGAGAAGGGCTGGACGGATATCTGAAAGGATTGGAGTACATGCTTTTTTTTTTTTTTTTGCTGGTGTCCTGGCAATGCGTGGTGTCCGTTGTGCCACTGGGAACAGCCCTCTGTGCACCCAGCTGGGAGCCCCTGAGCAATTCCAGGTGTGACCTGAAAACTTAAAAAGGAAAGAAAAAAAGAGAAGAAAAGTGCCTCAAGAAGCTGATTTTATAGGTTATGTTCTTCCAAGCTGCCTCAGTTAATAGGGAGTTGTCAAGGAAGCATTTTTTTGGGGAAGGAGATCAAACTTGTCAGTGCTCAGGGCTTACTCATACCCAGCATGGAGGACCAATCAGGGTCCACAATGTGCAAGGCAAGAGCCTGAGGCAGTTTTCTTCCCCCCAATATTTTTGTCTGTCTCTCCAAGCATTTGCTAAGGCTTTTTACATTAAAATTTGTTTATTTATTTGATATGCCAAATACAGTAACAATAACGTGTCTCATTCCCCTGACCCTGAAAGAGCCTCCAATACGGCACCATTTGGAAGGACGAGTAAGAAGAGGCTGCTAAAATCTCAGGGCTGGGATGAAGGGAGTAACTGGTGCCTGCTGGAGCAAATCAATGAATGACGGGATGACAGTGACAGTGACAGTGACAGTGATTTACTTATTTATTTGCCACACCGGCGGTGCTCAGGGCCTACTCCTGGCTTTGCATCCAAGGACCATGCCTGGCAGAGTCGGGGATAGAAGTCAAACCTGGGGGGTTGGAGCGATAGCACAGCGGTCCGGGTGTTTGCCTTGCATGCAGCTGACTGGGGTTCAATTCCCAGCATCCTTATGTGGTCCCCTGAGCGCCGCCAGGAGTAATTCCTGAATGCAGAACCAGGAATAACCCCTATGCATCGCCCAGTGTGACCCAAAAAAGCAAAACCAAAGAAACAAAACCTGGGTCGACCACGTGCCAAGGCAAGCTCTCTACCCGCTGTACTGCCACTTCGGGCCCCAATTTATTAAGGCTTTTTTTTTCTTTTATAATGTCTCTAAACTTTTCTTGGCTTTTACGGCTCCTTCAGAAACGTATCTCAAATGTGTGCACTTTACCCCGAAGAGGTAAGCAGACGCTAAGAATATTTAACGGGAAGAGAGTGAGGCTTGAGTGAGACTGAAATTTGCCGGCGGTGCCTAGCGGGCAAGCGCGCCAGGAAAGGCACAGCCACCCAGCGCCGTTTTCCCAGGTGGGGCAGAGCCCGCGACCGTGTAGCCCGGTGCGCTCGCGGCCACCACCACGAGGGCACAGCTGCTCGCGGAGCCGGGGCGTGACGCCCGCCTCCCCGCACGGCTCTCGGCGAGCACGCGTCGGGAGCAACCCAGGGCGCGGCTCCGGGCCGGAGGCGTCCCTCCAGCCGGGCTCCGCAGCAGGAGCCACAGCCCCCGCGGGGCACCGCGGGCTCGTTTCGCATCCCCCGGGGAGAGCTAGACGTGAATTCTGGGCCGGGCCCACTGCGGACTCCACCGCTTCTATTTCAGTCGCCGGGAGCCCGGCTTTCTGGGAAGGGAGATTTCCTCTCCCCGCACCCCTCCCGCACGACAGAGCCCCCCTCCCACTGAGCCACGACTGAACTACAAAGCCCACACTCCCTGGGGCGCGAGCGCGCTGCCTTCTGGGAGATGTAGTCTAGGGCGCGGAGTCTTCCTAGCAGCCCGGCGCCGGCTGGACTTCATATCCCAGGGTGCCCCTCGCGCGCGAGGCGGAGGGCGGGGGAGCCGGAGAGGATGTGAGTGGGGAGGGGGCAGCCGCCCCCCCTCCCCCCACCTTCCTTTCCAGCCGGGCTGGGGTGGGGGGAGGGGCCGGGCTCCGGCGGCGGCGGCGGCGGCGGCGGCGCTCGGGGCGGGCAGGGCCGGCAAGGGCGGGACTGGCCCGCTGCGGGCGGACGGGGGAGCCGCGGAGCTAACGGGTCCGGACGCCGGCGGCGCCAGCGGCTTTCTGCACGGGCGGAGGCGGCGGCAGCGGCGGCGAGTATGGCCCGCGCGGATCCCGGCGCTGACTGAGGTGCGCGGGCTGGAGGCGGGCGGGCGGAATGCGGGGCGCTCGGGGCCCCTCGCTGCACGGAGTCCGGTGCGCCGGGCCATCGGGCTCGGCCCAGGAGGCCCAGACCCGCCAGGTCCATCCCGGCAACTTCCCCGGAGTCGGGGCGCGGGCTCCCCCGTGGGGGCGGGGGTCCGCTTGCCTTGGCCTCAGTCCCCGGCCCCGCCTTGTGCTTCTGCACCTCAGACCGGTCCCAGTCCCCCGGGAGAGTGTGTTCCACTCCGGGGACAGCGTCCGCCCCGGCTTGCAGTCCACAGCCCACCCCGCGCCCCCTGGCCGGGGCATCCCTCCCACCTCGCCCCTGGCCCGCGCCTCTTGGCCAGAGACTGTCTTTGCATCCCGTGCGTCTCCCTCCTCTCTTCCCTTACCTGGCACTGTCCCCTCACCACCCCCAACGAGCGACCCAGTTCTCTCGCATCGGACCCAATAGCTTTACCTCCTTTCCTTCTTCTCCTCCGTGGAGAAACTGAGGCATGGCCCTAGCCAGGAACTTGGCCGAGGCGCGGGCCCGGCTCGAGGCACTGATCTGCGCCCATGCCTGGCCTCGGAAGAACCCGCCGCTTCCTGCCTTCCTGCCTTCCGCGGTGCCTGGACCAAACTTCCCAGCCCCTTGGCGGGCCGCAGCTCGGGACTGGGCCGGTTTCAGACTCCCCTTAGCTTGGCGGCTCTCCCGCCCCCCCCCTCCTCTTTCCAGACCCACTTCTGGTCTGCTCTGCGGTGCAGTCACACACCCCTAGCCCGGTGACCCAGGGTGGCTGTGGATTTTTCCTCCCTGCCAGCTGCACGCATCTCCCATCTTCAGAGCTGCAGTTGGCACCGTGGGACGGGTTGGGGTGGGGGCACTAGGACAGAGGAAGAGAGACTGGCAGCCCCTTTGGCCAGAGCTGCTAAAGGTGGTTTTGGGGAGGGTGGGGAGAGGGGGTGCTGGACACTCTGGGCCTAGCCCAGCCGTTGCTAGGTGGTTCCCTAGTCAGGACTCTCACTTTCTAGAAGCGGATTATCTCCTTCCTCTTTCGGTGTCTCACGAGATCCTGCCCCTCTACTTTGATGCATGTGGCAATCTAAGATGATGAGTCTGTGGACTCCAGGAGACTGTTTGGAGGGAAGAATGTGTCCTGGGGGCGCAGATGGGGGAAGGCGCCGGGTCCGTGGTGTGTGTGTGTGTGTGTGTGTGTGTGTGTGTGTGTGTGTGTGTGTGTGTGTGTGTGTGGTGTGTTGGCCACAAGGACCGGGGGTGTCTCAAGTTTTCTCCAGGGTGTGTGTGTGTGTATGTGTGTGTGTGTGTGTGTGTGTGTGTGTGTGTGTGTGTGTGTGTTGGCCACGAGGGCTGGGGGTGTCTCAAGTTTTCTGGGTGAGTTCAGGTTTGCAAGGAAGAGTCAGTACAGGCTTGTGTAGTTCAGTGTTTTGTTCCCGAATCTTCCTTGAGCGGAGTTCTCTTTGGGTCGAGCCTTCCTAAACCGATCCCCAGTTTTCCTGCCCGTGGGAAGAGGGAATTGGGGAGAAAGGGGGAAGCTCTGAACCGCCCGGGAGTTCCTTGGGTCCAGAAGGAGCAGTCTTGATCCTCACCAGATGGCTTCCTGCTCCAGCCACCCCTCTTCCCTCCCCCTGGACTGGGGCCGGCTGCCTTTAACCTTGTAACTTGAGAATGGAGTTAGGGAGGCCAGTGGGGTAACCGTCTGGGTGTGTGTTTATGTCTCTATCTCTGTGAGCCCGTCTGCCAGGGGCCTTGGGGAGTGACCCTGCCTGGAAGTGTATTGTTGTCACCGGCTCTGGCGTGCTCAGGGCCCCATGGGGACTCTCAGAGTCCAAACCTCAGATAGGGCAGAGTCCGGGAACGGTTCCTGTCAAACCAAGGCTCTGAGTAAGGCACCTCAGGCCTGCGCCCGCCCGAGGACTCTGAAGTGGGGGGGCCGGGGCTAGCTATCTCAAAACTGGGGGGTCCTCTCTCACCAGTCATGTCCAGAGCAGATCCCATGGGTGGGATCGGGGTGGGGCCTGGGGAACAGTGTCCCAGACTGTGTCCTGCCACCACGCTTGCTGGTCTGCCCTTGCCATGTGTCTTGGGCGCCCGTTGCACGGCCGGAGTTTCTCCAGCATGTGTGTCCTCGTTTCTGGAATGCCAGCACCCCACTCCTTGGCACAAAGCAGGCCTCCAAGGAGAGACTGAGCTGAAAAAGGAGGATCTTAGAGCAGAAGGTCGCAGGCAAGAGCCGCTACCCTTGACCAGAGGCCGCGGAAAGCAGCTGCGGACTGGGACCCACTCCCAGAATTTTCTGATTCAGTTGTCTGGGCGGGGTCGAGCGTGTGCCTTTCTGCCCAGCCCCTTGGGGAGAAGTTTGAGAGTCTTTGCTGGTGCCTCCGGGCCAACCCCGAGGTGGATGTCATTGTTGCTTCAGGGATCATCCAGGGCTGGAGATCAGACCAGGGCCAGCTGCAGGCGAGGAGAGTGTCTTATTCCTCCAAGTGTCTCTCCAGATCTAAAGGCCGCCAGCAGCACAGACATTTGCCTTGCATCCTGCCGACCCAAATCCTGGGCAACCTGTCTGGCCCCCTGAGCACCTCCCCATGTTGCTTCTGTGCAGTCCGATACTGCTAGGTATGACCAAACCTCCTCCCCCACCATTTTATTCATTAAAAAAAAAAATGTTGTTTGATTTTGGGCCACAACCTGTAGTGTTTAGGGATCACTCCTGGCCATACTCGGGGGACCCTATATGGTGCTGGGCTTCATGCAAGGTAAGTGCCCTACCTTGCAGCCCTTCCAGCATTTTTTCCAAAGAATGGTATTGCTAAAATCTTTTTATTTATTATTTTTTTTAATTTTTGGGTCACACCCGAAATGCACAGGGGTTAGTCCTGGCTTTGCACTCAGAAATTACTCCTGGCAGTGCTCAGGGGACCATATGGGATGCTGGAAATCGAACCTGGGTCAGCCGTGTGCAAGGCAAACGCCCTTGCACCTGCCAGCACGCTGTGCTATCGCTCCAGCCCCAGTGTTGCTCAAGTCTTAAGAGCAGCTTGCTTTCACCTGGCTTCCTTTCCTCGCTGCTCTTCCAGCCTTGCCTTGGGGCTCTCCTGGTTCGGCCTGTGTATTCTTGTGCTGCCCAGCATTGGATAGGTCAGTGGGGCGTAGATCCCGGTGCCAGAGCTCGCAGCCCCACTGTCCCCACTGGGCAGATACTGCCCCGCGGTTATTCAGCCCAAGGCCCCACCAAAGCCAGACATTTAAGAACTGTGGTTCACGAGAGGGGAGCCGCATGGGTGTATGGGCGCGGGCGAGCCGCACCCTGTGCCCCAGGCCCAGCTCTCAGACCCACCAGGCTGCGGTGCCCCCCCCCCAGCTGAAATCCCACCACAGCTGCCCCGCAGACAGGCTGCCTGGGGAGTACTTGGGACTTTAGGAAACCGGGAAGAATCTTTCCCATGTTGTGATTTCTCTGTGAGACGTGTTTCCCACCAGTTGTTTTTCGGTCCTGAGGGGAGGCTTTGTAAGGCAGCTGGAGGTAAGGGGGCTCACGCGGGCACATGGCCGGCCCCCGGCTCCCGGCTCCAGCCCTGCCCGAGCATCTGCTGATGCAGACTCTTGGCGCTGGAATCCTGCTGCTCTCTCCCAACGCTTCTTCCCACGCTGCACGGAGGCTCCCCCGCGACCACGCCTCCGTTCCTCATGCCCGCCGCCAGCCCCGCTGTGTAGTAGACGAACAGACCCTTGGGACTTAGGCGACACTCCCGGACCAGCCAGCCCGTGAGTGGAGATGTGGGGACTCGAACTCAGGCCTCCTCGGTGGCTCACACTCTGTGTCTTTGGTCACGTCAAAGGTGGTCTTGCGCGGCAAACCCATGATTGCCCTTTGGGGTGGTGTGCCCCAGAGCCTGAGCCTGGCGCCGTGCGGGAGACGAGGACAGAACCTTTCATCCTGTGACAGAAGAGAGCACAGAACAAAGAGGAAGCCCTGAGCACCGCTGGGTATGGCTCAAAAACCAAAACAAATGAGTACATAAAAATGAAGGAAGTAGAAGGCCTCTCTGCAGGGGGCTGGGGGGGCCGGGGCCAGGCGGTGGGGGGGGTGCAGGCAGGGTTCCGGCCGTGCCTGCAGCAGGCTCAGCAAGTGGCCATCGCGGCCATTGAGGGAGTTTTCCCTGCGAGCTGGGACACAGGAGACGTGTTTCCAAAAAAAGCGAGGAAAAGATCCTGTTTGGTTTCAGACAACAATTGGGCCAACTGTGGCTGGAAGGGAGGCTGTGCTCGCTCCCAGAATAGGGGACTGACTCAGGACCCGTGTCCCCTCCTGTGTTTCTCACGGCTGCGCCAGGAGCCCAGAGCCAGCCCCTCCGGGGTACCACTGTTACCACATCTGCTCAGTGGTTCGGTCACCACAGCTAGGGACGCCCGTCCCAGAGGCAGAGTGCCAGGTCGGGCTACTCTTTGGTCCCTTAGCCCAAGAAGGGCTGATGGCGTGGTGTCCTTCCTGTCCTCCCCACGCCCCCGTGGTTCTCACAAGTTCAAGCCCCCAGAAGAAGAGGAGACGGTTGTTGTATAAGACCAGTCCCGAGAGGTGCCAGGCAAGGCCTTGAATTGGCAGGTGGCAGAGGGAGCCCTTGGTCCTGACAGGTGTCTGAGCAGGCAGAGGGCAGCGGAGGAAGGGCCATGTCAGAGGGGACAGAGGCAGGAGGGAGGACACCGGATCCTCGCCAGGGTCCAGGGCAGAAGGCTGGGACTTGGCAGGGGAAGTGGAAAAGACGGGGCTGATTTGAGAGTGATTGTGAAAGTAGATTGCGGCGGCCGTTGGCTGGGGCCTGGCATTTCAGCATGGGGGTTCGGGGGGGGGGGGGGCGTCCTCCAGCCATCTCGAGGCTGTGAGGAGCAAGAGGAAGCGTTTGGCGGAGATGCTGTGTGCCGGGTGTAGGCGGGATGCGGGTCAGCCCCAGGGAACCTGGTAAGCTCCTAGCGGGCCTGCTTGTGGCCCCCACTCCCATCCCCACGCTCCCTGCCCCCGGCACCGGGGACTGTGACACCCCCCCCCCCCGGCAGCTCACTTCTCCCTTGGGCCGCTGCAGCCTGGCCCAGGCCTCTTCCTTCCCCACCCTGCGCTCGGCGTCCCTGCCCCACCGTCCCCAAATGCCCGTCCAGCCGAAGACTTCCCCGAGAACGGGCCCGTGGGCTCCGGGGCCCCCGGCTCGCTCCTCGGGACACTTGTCTCCCGCCAGCCCTTCCTCGCCGGCATCACAGACATCTCCAAGTGTCGCTCGGGCCGAAGGGGGTCTGAGCCGGGCCGCTCTCCGGGGAAGCTGGGTTCTCCCTCTGGCGGTGCTGTGGTCACCAGGGACGCCTGGCAGGTGTCCCTAACCAGCCACTCCGCAGTGCGTCTAGGTGCCTATTTAGGAATCATTATTGTAATTATAACCTGTTGTCAACCCACCTTCATGGGGCTGCAGCCTCGCTCTCCCCAGGCTCCGGGCTCTCCCGGCTCCCGGCTGCGAACCCGGGGCGGGCCCCCAGGAGCTGCGCTGAGGACACTTGTCTCGGCAGGGTCGCAGCGGGGAGAGTGTCAGCCTGGGGTGGAGAGGGCTCTTGTCCTCAAATCCAGCTCCAGACGCCCCGGAGGTGGCGCAGAGAGTGGGAGCGCGTGCTCTGTTTCGGGGAGCCCCGAGTTTGATCCCCAGATCTGAATGGTCCTCTGAGTACAGTCAGGAGTGCCTGCCTCCCCCGGCCCTCCAAAGAAAATAAAAAAAGAGAGAGTGCTGGCTGTTGGCATTGAAATATATGTGCTATTTTGCCATCTGTGAATGTCATGTTTACTACCATGTACAATAAGGTCAGCCAGGAACCAGGGGAATCCAGAGAAAACTGTAACTTTGCCTGGATTTTTGCTGAATTTTGTTTGATAGTAAGAAGAGGCCGGACAGACAGCCCAGGGGTCGAGGCACTTGCCTGCAGCCAACCCTAGTGGTTCCCGATACGGCAGACGCCCGAGCACAGGGCCCAGATTGGCCCCCGAGCATGGCAGGGTGCCCAGACTTTCCCCGGGAAAGGGAAAAAACGCAGAGGCCCTGGGAGAGGACTCCCGCGGCGGGCGCTCAGGCTTTGTGTGTGGGAGCCCGGGTTGGATCCCCGGCACCGGGAAGGGCCACCCCTCAGGAAGAAAAGGAGTTTTGGTGTGAGATGTCGGGAACTTCTCTTCAGATGAGGAAGCTGGAGGAGGGAAGTGATTCAGCCGAGCGGCTCTTGCAGCCATGAGGGGTGGGGAGGGTGGGGGTGAGGGAACCCACAGTAGCTCAGGGGGCCCCTTCCGGGACGGGCTGTGGCCTCCCCACTTCCTCCCTCGCTGCATCCTCCTGCTCCTGGTCTTGCAGTACTGGGGACCCTAAGGTGTGGGGCCCCAGCCCAGGGAGTGCTAAGCACAGCCCTCACCCCACGCAGCAGCAGCAGCATCAGCGTCCTACCCCCTGGGTGCCTGCAGACAGCGGAGGCCTCACCACCCATCCCCGCAGCCATCCCAGGGGAGAAGCAGCGCACACTTAGCAAACAGCTAATTGGTCCGCAGGGAGCTGCTCTGGCCAGGGAAAATCAACAAGCTTAGTGTGGCTAAGGGAATGTGTTGGGCTGGGTGGGGAGTGAGGAGGATTGCAAGGAGAGGCTCAGGGGAGAGATGGGGGGTACGGGAATCCAGCACCCACTCCACCCACTCGTCACCTCTCCCGCTTCCTGATGTCCGTGGGCCCCAGGGTGGTTCATGTGAAGCAGGGAGGAGAAAGACGGTCACTTTCTCCCCATCCGCCTCTGCCACCAGGTCCCAGGGTTACTGGGTTCTAGTCTCACCTCGCAGAAAGGAATCTCAGGAGTAGACAAGCAGTGAAGTAAAACAGATTTTATTTGGAGGTTTTGAAGGGAAGGAGGAAGAGAAAGTGAGAGAGTGGGGAGTAAAGTGCTCAAGAGAACCTGGGCTTCTCCCAGGGCGGAGAGAGCCCCTACACACATCCCAGCACTAGACATGAAAGTACACATGAAAGTACACTAGACATGAAAGTACACATGACGGTACACATGAAAGTACACATCTCAGGAGGGGAGATGCGGGTGACACATTTGGGGCCTCAGGGTGCAAGGGGCGCATGGGTTCGGACAGCATGTGCTTCCTTTGTTAAAGGTGGCTTTTTTTTGGGGGGGAGTCACACCCGGAGATGCACAGGGGTTACTCCTGGCTCTGCACTCAGGAATTACCCCTGGCGGTGCTCGGGGGACCATATGGGATGCTGGGATTTGAACCCGGGTCGGCCGCCGTGCAAGGCCCTACCCGCTATGCTGTCACTCCAGCCCCTGTTAAAGGTGGCATTTACAGGGTTCCTCCAACCAGCCCCCTGTGGAACTTTCCTACCAAGGTAAGAGTCTGTTGCTAAGGAGGTTACCAGGGGGGTTGGGCGTGGTGATGGTCTTTGAAATTCCTTTCCTGGCCTTTTGTTTTTGCTGGAGCTTCTCGGGATCTTTTGCTGGCGCCTGGTGAGGGTCTTATCGGGTCTTAGTTCCTGTTTTCTGCCAGGTTGGCCTTTGCGACTTCAGAGCTGTTGCTTCCCAGGAAATTTGCTGCCGCTGCCTGGGGAGGGGGCCTTCCCTCTCGGCCTGCCTACGTCACTCTCCTCCCTTGGCCCTCCTCTTGGGGCCTCCTTGGGGTCTGGGAGGGACGCTGAGCCACACTCGCCCGGCCCTGGGAATGAGTGGGCCCCTCCTGCCCCTCCCAGGAGCAGCTCGGGGCTGGAGGGCCGGACACGGTGCTCTGATCGCGCTGGGAGCAGGGCTGCGGAGGAAGTGAGTCCCCGGGGGACTGTGCTAAGGCCTTGGGCTGGCGGGTCCGCCAGATGGTTGGGGACCGGGTGGGCCCCCGTGGGAAGCAGAGGTCTCCTTGCGGCTCTCTCTCGGAGAGGCAGGCTGCCTCTCTCTGCTCCCTCCTGCCCCTCCCCTCATCCTGCCCCACCCCTCCTCTGGCTGCCCTGGCCCCCAGTACCAGGGGTGGGGGATGGAGAGGGGATCTGGTGGGCCTGCAGCTGGAAGGGTCAGTGTTGGTCCCAAACCGGAAGCTGCCGGTCAGGGGGAACAGCTTGGGTGGGGGGGGTTGGGGGATCGTGTCCAAGGAATGCTTCCTGTGCTGAAAAGCAACAGTGCAATGACTGTGACCTTTGACCCCTGGGGGCATTTCTGGGTACCTGAGACACCGCCAGACCTGCAGAGGGCTTCTTGGATCCCTGCCGCCCCTCCAGTTGCGACCCTCCCGCCCTGTCACGGGTGGTGCTCTGTAGCCGGCTGCCCGAGGTTAGCCAGAGAGACGTGGGCTTGGAAGCAGCTTGTTTGGTCCCAGCCCTGTTGGGCACAGACGGTTCTGTGCGTCTTCCCCACTCACAAGGCCTGGTGGCTGTGTGTGACCCAGGCTCACTGCCACCAGCTCTGTGTCCTCCTCGGTGATCGTGATGTTGGTGGGCCCCACGGGTGACTTATGTGAAGCCAGGAGGAGAAAGACGGTCACTTTCTCCCCATCCGTCTCTGCCATCCGGGACCCAGGGCTGCTGGGTTCTTGTCTCCCCTCGAAGAAAGGAATTTCAGGAGTAATTTCAGGAGCAGTGAAGTTGCGCAGCTTTTACTTGGAGTGTATTTGGAGGTTTTGAAGGTGTGGAGGGAGGGAGAGGGGGCGGGGAGGGCTTCAGCATTAGACAGGAAGGCATGAAAGTACACATCTCAAGAGGGGACATGCTGGCCACACGTGTGCTCGGGCACCACATGGGCTCGGCCACGTGGGCAGAAGCAGCACACAGCTTGGGCAGCGTCTGGGGCACGCCCCTCCTTTTTTTTTTTTTCTTTTTGGGTCACACCCAGCGATGCTCAGGGGTTACTCCTGGCTTTGCACTCAGGAATTACTTCTGGCAGTGCTTGGGGGACCATATGGGATGCCGGGGATCGAACCCGGGTCGGCCGTTTGCAGGGCAAACGCCCTACCCGCTGTGCTATCACTCCAGCCCCGCGGCGCCCCTCCTTTGTGAAAGGTGGCTTTTACAGGTTATCTTCTGGGGATGTCTTGGTCTGGAATGTTCTGACGTTTTCTCTGGGCTGAATCACTGAAGTTAATCAGATTGAGGGAGAGGTCTGAGGGTGTTTGAGGATTGTCCTTCCTGGGTAGGGTTCCAGCCTCCTCAGGGTCCCTGGCTGGCGCAGGGTGAGGGTCTTATCGGGCCTCAGTTCCTGTTTTCTGCAAGGTTGGCTTTCACAGTTTCAGAGCTGTCACTTCCCAGGAGATTTACGGCCACCCCTGGGGAGGGGCCTTCCCTGTCTGCCTGCCTGTGGCTACAGGGGTTTGCTCGCCAAGGCGAGGGACGCCGCGCCTCCGGGGGACAGTGTCCAGGAGTCCAGGCCTTGGTGGCACTAGAGGGTGGCGGCCCAGCCAGTGGGCATCTCTGCAGCCAGGGGAGCCGACCCCGGGGGCCTCTGCCCTGAGCACCAGCCTAGAACCCGTGTGGGGCTGTCGCTGGCTCCACGCCTGCCTGGGGCGCTGGGGGTCGTATTTCCGGGGTTTCTGCTCCTTTCTGCTCCCAGCCCCTGCTCCCTTGGCTCTGCTGTGGCTTGAGATCCTGGCCAGGTGCGAGGGGCCGGGTTGGCAGCACACACTGGAGGGGTGGGGGCGCTTGGCTCACGGGACAGAGGGAGAAGGAAGGGACTGGAAGGGTGGAGGGTGCTGCAGACGCCTCAGGATCCTCTTGTCGCTGCCCAGGGCGCAGCCCGGAGAGCAGCGGGGGGGCCCCAGGTCTACCCTGGCGAGGGACAGCGCGGGCTTCCTGCGGGAGGCATCGGAGTGGTGGCTAATGACTGTTCTCTCCTGGCTGTGGGCTGCCAAGGGTCAGGCAGATAAGGGGAGAGACAGGCGCCTCGGGTTCCCGGCTCCTGGCAGCAGCCTACTCTCCCGGCTGCCCTCCCCCCGCCCCTCCCCCGCCGGCCCCCCTGAGGCTGACAGGCTTTTGTGGCCATGGGTCTCTCCCCTCCTTCCTCAAACATGCAGGAGTTCCTGCCCAGGGCCCTGCGGGCGGGACTCCCCCCCCCCCCACTCCCCCACCCCGCCCAGTCCCGGAGGGTGAGGTGTCCAGTGGTGAGGTTTGCCAATCGAGCCTGGGGTGGGGCCAGGGACCAGGGCTGGGATTACCTGGCCACTTGTCCACCTGGACCTGGGACCTCAGGGGTGTCCTGCCTTGTCCCCAGAGCAACGGGAAGGTTCACTGAGTGATGATGGGATTGACAAGGGTAAGTCTCCCGAGGTCTCCCCCAGGTGAGGCGTGATCTCAGGGGCCTGTCCGGCTGAGCGGGGGACTGTCCCTGAGGGGCTCAGAGGGCCGCAGAGACAGCAGGCAGGGACACCCGGCGTCAGTCCCAGCCACCAGGAGGGATCCCTGAGCCCTGAGCTGGCCGACCCTGGCCCGACTCTGGCTGCGTGCTCGGAGTCCTCCCTCACCTACCGAGCACCCCGAGTGCTCACCCACCCCCGGGCTGCCTCCGGTCGTGTCCTGGACAAGGAAGGATCGAGGGGGCGAGGGGGGGGGGGCCGCTGGACTTGCTGGGTTCTGCTGGGGGATTTCCTGTTGGGGAGACGGGTGCCCCCTGCCTTCCCTTCAGGAGACAGTACCCCAAGCAGTACTGCGGTTCCGAGACAGGAAAGACAAATAGCAGGGGTGGAGCCATAGTACTTCGAGTCAGATGTTTGCCTTGTGTGTGGCCGACCCAGGCTCAGTCCCTGGCTTTCCCTGCAGTTCCGGAGCCCCCCGGGGGTGAGTCCCGAGTGCAGAGCCTGGAGTAAGCCCTGCGCGCCTCTGGGTGGTGTGGCTCCCGAGCCGTCCACACCGAGAGCACTGTGCTTGGTGTCCCGCAGCCCCACTTTGGTTGCCGTCCCCTCCAGTTTGTGAGGGGGCAGACATTTGACCCGGCTTGGCGGAGCCCCAAGGGGTGTTACAGAAGGCACTGGGGCAGGGTGGGGCAGGGTGGCCCGGAGGGCTGGGGCACACGCTTTGCACGTGGGAGCCCCGGGTTCCGTCCCTGGCACCACAAGGTCTCCCCCTGAAGCACCCCCGTGGGTGTGGCCCCCAAACAAATCAAAAGAACAGTGTTTCAGGGCTGGATGTCGAAAAACAGCCTCAAGCCAGACTTCCTTCTGGTCACGCAACTGTTCAGAGGAGGAAGCCAGAGAGAAAAGCAAATGCTTTTTTGTGTAGGGGGAGCCGGCACGTGGGGGCTCATGCTTCCTGGCTTTCAGACTGTGCCCTTACCCTCCTCTGCCTGCTCTCACCGCCCTTCCCCTTAGCGGCAGGGTAGGGAGCGCAGAGGGGCGGAAAGCAGCCCCCACAGAGGCCCCTCTGCCCCCACTCGGCAGGGAGGCAGACGAGATCTGAGTGTTGAACGTCCAGCCAGCAAGAGGAGACCAATTTCAGAGCTCCCACTCTCCTTTTAAACTTGATTTTATTTATTATTATTATTATTATTATTATTGACTGGAGCGATAGCACAGCAGGTAGGGTGTTTGCCTTGCACGCGGCTGTCCTGGGTTCGATTCCTCCGTCTCTCTCGGAGAGCCCGGCAAGCTACTGAGAGTATCCCGTCCACACGGCAGAGCCTGGCAAGCTCCCCGTAGTATATTCAATATGACAAAAACAGTAACAAGTTTCACAATGGAGATGTTACTGGTGCTCGCCCAGCAAATTGATGAACAACGGGAAGACAATGGTACAGTGCTATTACTGTTGTTGTTGTTGTTATTATTATTATTATTATTTGCTTTTTGGATCACACCCACTGATGCACAGGGGTTACTCCTGGCTCATGCACTCAGGAATTACTCCTGGCGGTGCTCAAGGGACCATATGGGATGCTGGGATTCGAACCCTGTTCGGCCGAGTACAAGGCAAATGCCCTACCCGCTGTGCTATCACTCCAGCCCCTATTATTATTATTATTATTATTATTTGGTTTGAGAGCTGTACCCGGCTTGCGCAGGGATCACTCCTGGCCATGCTGAATTGGGGGACCCTAGTGGGTGCCAGGGATCGAACCAGGGTCGGTTACCTGCAGACCAAGTGTCTTGGCCCCCGTGCAATCTCTCCAGTCCTTTATTTTTTAATTGTACAGTTTGGGGGCCACACCCAGGGTGTGGCAGGGCTACTGCCAGCCCTGTGCTCAGTGGTCACTCCGGGCGTTAGAAGCCTGGCGCCTGCATGCAGTGTGCGTCTCAGCCCACTGGGCTCTGGCTGTGGGCTGGTTCCCTCCCTGACCCTCTGGTCCAGGCAGGCGGGAGTGTCTGTTGCGGGCTGCCGGCAGCGAGGGCGGGTGTATTCTCAGGAGCTGGAGGTCAGGGAGCCCAGGTCAGTCCTCACACGCTCCCCTGGTGCTCAGGGGGAAGATGAGAACAAAGTGTCCCCCTCCCCTTTTTTTTGGCTTTTTGGGTCACACCTGGCAATGCTCAGCGGTTTCTCCTTTCTTGTACTCAGAAATTACTCCTGGTCATGCTCAGGGGAAATTACGGGATTCCGGGGATCAAACCCGGGTCGGCCGTGTGCAAGGCCGATACCCTGCCTGCTGTACTGTTGCTCTGGCCCCCAAGTCCCCTTTTATTGACTTCCTCCTACCCTTTGATCTTGGCTGGCTCCGGTTCTCTCCCCAGCCAACCGACCGAACCACCAACCATCTGCCGGTCCTGCTGGCCGCTGTTGCTCCGTCCACTACACACACCCTCCCCGAGGCCCCTGACTGGCCTCTTTGTGTCGGGGGCCCCGTTGTCAGCCGCCGCCAGCTGGGGTCAGACATCCTGTTCTGGGCTAGGGATGTGGGTGAGCAGTGGGGCACTGGCCTGGCACAATGTGGGGCCCTGGGTACAGTCCCTGACACTTGCAGGGGTGGGGCGGGAAGCCTCCAGTCCCCTTAGACTTAGCCACGGGATCCCTTCGCACCCCTGCGTCCCTGACTCGGAGGTGCCCTGGGAATAGAGGCCACCACGCTTTCATTTCGGCAGGGACTTTGAGGCCAGCGGCCCTGTCACCACGCTGGGTGACAGGTGGAGAATCTGGGCGCCGAGAGGCAGCGTTTTCTGGTCAGGGGCTCTCCCTTACTGAGCCGCAGAGCATGCTGAGCATGGGGGGGGCGCCTGGGTTCCGTCCACAGTTTGCTGTGACCTTTCACCCGGCTATGTATTGGAGTAGGGAAGACCCAGTCCCCAGCACTGCCGACACAAGGGACGCAGTAGAGCCAGGCTGCACTGGGATGACCTGGGCCAGAGGGACATCACCTAAGCTTGCCCCCTGGGCAGGACCGGGCAGCTGGGCCCAGGGTAGCCTCCTGGCCCCCCGCCCCAGAGGCGAGGAAGGGTTTGTCTGTCAACCTTGCGGGGTATTCTTGCTCCCAGGGGCCCACCAGAGTCCGTCCCGGTGCTTCGCCTGCTTAGCGGTGGCAGGGGAGGTGGCAGGGCCGCAACTGGGGAAAGGAAAAGCTCGTGTTCCTCAGGCGGGACCCAACCAGGCAGCTGGCCGTCAGCTCCCCCGGGTCCCCGGCCCTCAGATCCCCCAGGCCCTGCCCTGAGATCCCCTCAGCTCCCAGCACCCGCCTTCAGGTCCTAGCCCTGCCCACAGCCCCTTGGTGAGGTCCAAGGCAGGGGACTCGGGTCTTCCACGGCTTCCTGGGGTCGGTGCAGAAGTCTCTAAGGGCTCTGCTGGAAGGCACAGCCAGAGGGTGGGGACCAAGTGAGGACCCACCTGCTCCCCCTCCCCCTTCGCTCCCAGGGCTGGGGGGTGTGTGTGGGGGCGGGGGGCAGGCAGTTGCTTCCCTCTAACTCGTGTCCAGGCAGACACCTCGTTGCCCGTCCTCTGTGAGCAAGGCCGGCCTGTGGCTGCCTTCCCAGAGACATTCCTGAACTGAAAGGGAACAAAAGGAAGCTAAAGATAGCGCCTCTGAGGAGCGAAGGCTCACCGCCTGCAAATTGTTGGTCTGTTTCGGGGAGTCGGGCGTCCTCGGCCCACTCCCCGCAGAATCCGGCTGCTCAGGCCCCTGCACCTCTGCCCGAGACAGTCACCAGAGTCTTGAGCCTCCCGGTAGCCAGGTCACCTCCTGGGCACACGCCTGTGCCACCCTCTGCTCCCCGCTGGGCTGGCTGACGGGGTCTCTTTGCCCAGACCCCCCAGACCGCGGCCACCGTGCCCTGTCACAGCAGCCTCACCACCCGTCTTTTGACGCGGGTCCCCGTTTAGCCACCAAACTCATCAACAAGCCGGGCACTTGGAAGACGCTCTAGGTCACTCTGTCTGTCTGGATTCCTTCCTCCCACTGCACCCCAAGAATAGACACCGAACCCAAAAGGAGTTGGCCTGCACGGTGGACGGTGTCTGGAAGCACGGGGGGAAGAGGGTCCTGGTAAAGACTGAAGCAGGGTCTTTGCCGCGACCCTCTGGTGCTGCAACGAAGTGGGGAGAGAAGCCTGGCTGGGCCCCCCGACTCCCTCTGGCCGGCTGGGTCGCAGGGCCAGGTGGGTCTGAGCGCTCCAGACTGCTGCCCCTTCCCAGCTGAATGCCCACAAAGCCGTAAAAAGTAAAACAATGTATTTATATATGAAAGGAACCCTGACTCGGGAGATGCGTGGGGGAGGGAGTCTGTCAGGGGCTTCTGCCCAGCTCACGGTGGAGCCCACTGCACACTGTCGCCTCATGTCACGGGTCGCCCGGGCTCTGGCACACGGTGTAGCTGGGCCTCTTGCCCGGGCCTGGCGGGACTAAAGGTCACAGCTAGGTCCTGGAGTGACAGTACTGGGCACATGCCAGTCTGGCCCTTGTTGTGTCCCCAGCACCGCCTGGGTGCAGTCCTGCCCCCACTCCCAGCACCCGCCGCCCCTCCAGCGACACCGCGGCTCCCAGCCCATGGCCCAGGAATCACCGGGAGGAGCCCCTGGGCTTCTTCAGCATGCTGGGAAGACTCCCGGAAAACATTTTTTTTTTTAATTAAAAAAAAGGAGAGGGGGTGCTGGAGCGATAGCACAGCAGGTAGGGCGTTTGCCTTGCACGTGGCTGACCTGGGTTCAATTCCCAGCATCCCATATGACCCCCTGAGCACCGCCAGGGGTAATTCCTGAGTGCAGAGCCAGGAGTAACCCCTGTGCATCGCCAGGTGTGACCCAAAAAGCAAAAAAAAATAAATAAATAAAAAATAAAAAAATAATAAAATAAAGGGAGGGCAGAGCCGTAGTACAGTGGGCGCCTTGGCCAACCTCGGCTTGGTTCCCCGACACCCCAGATGGTTTCCTGCCAGGAGTAAACCCTGAGCACCACCAGATATGGCCCAAACTAACAGAAAGAAAGAAAGAGAGGACACTGCCTGAGCTCAGGGCACCCCAGTTCTCCCCTGCCCGCCCCGGGGGACCATCACCTCAGCGGAGTGAGGTTCCCTGCTGAATGCCCACAAAGCCGTAAAAAGTAAAACAATGTATTTATATATGAAAGGAACCCTGACTCGGGAGACAGGTCGGGGAGGGAGTCTGTCGGGGGCGTCTGCCCAGCTCACGGTGGAGCCCACTGCACACTGTCGCCCACCCTGGGGCCTTTCAGCAGGCGTTTCCTTGCAGGCTGTCAGCCAGGGTTGGTTTGACATCTTCCCTCATGGCCTCCCCCCGCCCCTCTGACCTGCCCATAGCCTGTCTTTATCAGGGGGGCCCTGGCCTGGGGCTCTAAGGTCTGGAGCACGCAGGAGCCCTGGGCTTCCATCCCACCACCACATGGACCCCCAGCCCCTTATCCCCAGCTCCACCAAGGACTGAAACAGGAAAAGTGAGTTCTTCAATTTTGAGACCTGGCTGGCGTTTTTTCTCTTTACTTCTGGTTTTGGGCCACACTGGTGGTACTGGGGGGCTTCTTCCCGCCCTCCACTCAGGGGCTCTTCCTGGTGGCACCAGCTATTGAACTCCATCAGTCGAGTTATTGATCGCGTTACGCCGAACTAGGGTCAGTGACATGCAAGGCTGGCGCCTTAGCCCCCGTGCTAGCTCTCTGCTCCCCTGACTGCTGTTTCAAACCACGGAGATGATGACCCAGAAGCTTCCAGAAGCAGTTTCTCCCTTCCCTGGGTGTACCTTTGCAGGACTTGTGCGTGTCCTAGATCAACCCTACTCCCTCAGCGTGGCCAGGCTTGCAGAACTCACGGGGGCAGGAGGGGGCACCAGTCCTGGCCATCACCCAGGCTCGGGAAGGGGCCAGAAAGGGCCCAGGGGGAGCAGAGCCCCTGGGGGGCCCGGGCCGGGCTCTCCAGAGGTGGCAGCTAGGAGGGGAATGGTCAGCCGTGCTTGCCCTGGTTCTTGTTGTATGAGTCCTTCAGGACCGTTTTCCCTGCGCCCTCACCTGGGGCGTCCTGTGGTGCCCCTGCACGCTCCTGACCCGGAAGCAGGAAGTGGGAGGCTGCGTGGGCCGGGTGGGCTGGCCTTCATCACTCCGCTGTGGCTGCCTGCCCGGCTGCTTGCCTCATTCCCCCATCCCTCCCAGCCGACAGAGCCTCAGGAGATGCCGCAGCACTTTTCCTGAGACCCAGGTAGGGGCGTGAGTGCGAGAGAGAGAAGGTGTGAGTATGTGTGAGTGAGACTGTGTGTGAGAGCGTGCGAGGAGTGTGCGTGCACGAATGCGTGCGAGTATGCTTATGAAAGAGAGCGTGTGAATGCATGTATGAATGAGAGTGCACGGGAGCATGGTGTGTGATGAGAGCGTGTGCATGAGTGTGACTACGAGCGTGAGCGCATGTGTGAGCATGTGTGAGTGAGTGTGAGGGCTCGAGTGGGTGAATACTAGTTTGAGAGAGAAAGTGAGAGTGCCTTGAGTGAGGGTGTATGTGAGTGTGTGTGTGTGTGTGTGTGTGTGAGTGTGAGTGTGTATGTAGTGGCTGTGTGGAGGGGGGGCAGTAACCTATTTCAGAGATAACTTCTGGAGGGTTCGCCACTTAAGACGGAGCTGGGTGGGGGAACATGGTTTCTTTCTCCCAGGTAGAGGGGGCTCTGCGTTGACGGTGTGCCCCCTCTTCCTTGGTGAAGCCCTCCTCTCTCCCCCCACGCTGCTGCTTGATGGCTGTGGAAGTAGCACCCGCTCCCTCGGCTCTAGAGCGGAGGCCAGTCTGTGGGGTCGGCCGCCCCCGGGAAGAGCCACCCCCCTAGAATAAGCCTGACTGGCAAAGCCAAGGGAGTGGGGGGAGGCGGGCAGGCTGGAGGGAGACGGGCCTGCGGGCCTCTGACCCGTCCTGGCGGAGCTGGAGAGAGCAGAGTCCGGGGCTGGGGAGGGTGCAGCGGGCGAGGCGCGTGCTTGCACACAGCTGACCGTGGTTTGATCCTTAGCACCAAATATGGTCCCCGAGCACTGTCAGGGGTGACCGCTGAGCAGAGCTGGGAGGAGCCTCTGAACACGGCTGAATGTGGCCAACCCTGAAGCAATAAGCGAAAGAAAGAGATGCCGGGCGTCAGCGACGTGGCCCGGCAGGGAGGAGTAGCCAGCAAATCCATATTGTCGCATGCACCCCCTGCCCCACTCTCGGGGTCGGAGACACCCCAGACACGGGACGGGGCGGGAGGGGGTGGGTCAGGCCGCCTCTCTGCCGCTCCCGGAGATGGCTGGCGGCTGCATTCTGAATCATAAACGGGCCAGAGCCAAGCCACCTGGCACTTTGAGCTGTAATCTGCTGGGGAAATCAGAGCAAACCGAGCACCCCCTCGCCTGCCCTCTGGTTTGCCCCGACTCGCCAGCGTCTGTTTGGCCCACGCCATGCTTCTAACCGCGGTCCCCGAAAAGTCGAACTTCTTTCCCCTCTCCTTCCTGTCTGCCCCGTCTCCCCGCCTATGCGAGTGAGGGGCGCTCAATCCGGGAGACGGGGAACCCTCTTGCCGACTCAGTCTTGTCCAGGACCTTGCTGCTGACCTGTGGCCAGCGGGCCACGGAGGGTCCGGCCCCGGTTCCACATGGTCTGGTGGTGCGGCAGCAGGCCGGGAAGGCCCGCCCGCCAGCCCCGCCGCCCGTGGTTTCTGGCTGCCAGGGCACGGGCGAAGTGCTGCCTGGGAAGGTCACACATAGTTGGCGTGTGCGAGACCCCAAGTTTGATCCCTGGGCTGCCCTCCCCCACCCCAGCACTTCTGAGGCGCGTTCCCCATAAAATAGGAGTCAAGAGGATCCAACTCTGGGGGCTGGTGACAGAGCTAAGTGGTAGAATGTTCTGGCATGTTTGCCACCTTGGGTTCAGTCCCTACAGGCTGGGGGTGCCTGGAGAACCCGTGGGGCCAGGTTTTGGGGGTTGGCCTTGTGAAATGTCTGTCCAGAGGCCTAGGGACCCCCGAGTTCCCAGAGCTGGGTCTGGGGGCTAGGAGAACGGTGACTGTCAGCCTGCACAGCAGGACCCAGGCACTGAACCGGGGGGCCTGTTTCCCTTTCCCAAAGCCCTGGAGGCGGGGGACAGCCCAGTTCCACAGGGAAGGCCCCGGGGGGTTAGTGCGAGGGTCCCCGGAAGGGGCGATCCAGTTCTTCCAGCCACTTTATTCGAGGAGGCTGCAGGGAAATGGCTGAGATCCTTCGGCCCGAGCGAGAAGGGGTGGGCTCAGTGGCCAGGAAGGGGGAGGGGCCCTCGGACCCATCCTGAAGCTCAGACAACTACCCATCCAGCTTTCCCCCCTCCTCCCGCTGCCAGTGCAACCCTAGGGCTGCCGTGTGTCCTGTGTTCCGTGGCACCCCTGACAAGCTGGGGGACGCCCATTGCTTCTAGACTGTCAGGCGGGCCTGAGCTCTGGGGGCTCATTTCTACCTGCATTCGTATGAGATAACTGCTGGAGTGATTTGGGGGAGCTTGGGGGCCTCATCTAGAGGTGCACGTGGCTTTCTCCTTCCAGGGATCACTCCTCGCGGGGCCCGAGAGACCTTATGGGGCTTTGGGATCAAACCCAGGCTGGTCACGTATAAGGCAAGCACCTACCCGCTGTACTATCTGTCCAGCCCCTGAAGTGACTTTTCGGTTCCAGAGCCTTCTTTCATTATTCCCGTCCTGGCTCCTGTTGCCCTGGGCTTAGAGAGATGATTCTATTCAGTTGGAGAAATAGGTTTCAAGGGCAGCTGTGCTGCTAGCCTAGATCAGGGCAGCATCTGGTGATACAGACATGAAAGAGGTCAGGGCAGCGTCCCAGGATACAAACACGGTACAGAGGTCAGGGCAGCATCCCGGGATACGGACACGGTACAGAGGTCAGGGCAGCATCCCGGGATACGGACACGGTACAGAGGTCAGGGCAGCATCCCGGGATACGGACACGGTACAGAGGTCAGGGCAGCATCCCGGGATACAGACTCGGTACAGAGTCAGGGCAGCATCCCGGGTACAGACTCGGTACAGAGGTCAGGGCAGTATCCCGGGATTCGGACATGGTACAGAGGTCAGGGAGCATCCCGGGATACAGACGGTACAGAGGTCAGGGCAGCATCCCGGGTACAGACTCGGTACAGAAGTGCTCAGTAATGGCCTCCAGACATGCACAGGATGCTTTGCTGTTTCGGGTTTTGACTCTCACTGTAGAGACGTGTTTATTGATCGGGTGGTTGATTTTTGGTTATTTGACCAGCCTGGTGGTACTGGGGACCCAGGCGGTACCGGGGATGGAACCTTGGGGCTCCCTCAGGCAAGTCCCACACTCCCACACTTTGAGCCTGTCCTCAGCCCCACACCTCTTTGTAAGTTCCGTCTAGAATCTTAATTACTATGCGCAAGACTGGGCCTGCAGCCCAAACAAGTTCACGATCGCTGGCGGGCCCGGTGACTTGGGAGATGGGGCTCAGAAGGGGGAGCCTGGCACGGGGACTCTGCGTATCCCTGATGGGGATCCTGACCTCAGTGCCATGAATAAGGGGCTTCATTTCCAGTGCTTTGGATTCGAAGTTTTTGTTTTGTGGTGTTTGGGGGGACACGCCTGGTGTGTGTGCGGTGTGTGGTGGGGGCCGCCGTCACAGTGGTGCTGGGTGCTGGTACTTGTACCCGACGATCCCGAGGGCAGCCCACAGTTGCAGCCCTTTGGCCATCTCCCCGGCCCCTCTCTGATGCGCTTAAACACGGGAAGATGCCGAGTTCACTGAGCCGGAAGCGCCGTATGGACATGCTGGGGAGGCACTGTTGGATTTGGAAGGACGCGGTGCCTGGGGGGAGGCAGAGATACAAAGAGGGCTGAGGGCAGAATGCTCAGGAGCAGCTGAAAGCAACTAGGAGGAAGGATATGAACCAAAAAACAAACAAACCAGCCCAAATTCGGCAGCGGGTAAGGTGATGCCTCGCGCCTGGCTTGCCCAGGTTCGATCCCAAGCACTATATATGGTCTTCTGAGCCCCACCAGGAGTGATCCCTGAGCACAGAGCTAGGAGCAAGCCCTGAGCACTGCTGGGTGTGGCCCCAAAACTGAAACAAAAACTAGACGGCAGTGGCTTGGGTATCACCCGTGGTCTTCAGGAACAGCGAGGGCAGGTGCCAGAGAGGAAGAGGGTTGAGGCGGCTCTGCCTTTTGATTCTTGTTTTTTTTTTTTGGGGGGGGACACACCTGGCAATGCTCTGGGATGACTCAGGAATGACCTGGGGGGGGGGCCTGGGATGACAGGGACCGAACCTGAGTCAGCCGCGTGCAGGGCAAATGCCCCGACTGCTGCACGACCTGCCTCTTGGCTCTGAGAATCTCAGCCTGGCAGCAGCTTGTTACCGCTGCCAGGCGGGGCGAGGGTTTGGCCCCTGGGACATGCTCTCAGGCCTCTGAAACTCCAGCCGGCCTGCTGCAGACGGGCTGGGGCCTTGAGAGGCAGGCCCCTCCCTGGGGGCGCCCGCACAGCCCGCAGGCCTCCGTCCCCTGGGCCCACTCGGAGCGCCAGTGCTGTGGGAGAGCGGCTGGGCGGTGCCCCTCCCCGAGGCCTGGCCAGCCCATCCCTTCCCACTCACTGTGGACTAGGGGGAGGAGGGCGGGAGAAGAGTTAATTGGGAGTTTTGCTCAGCCGACCCCAGGCGGTGTCAGTCTTCCCCCCTGAGCGGGCTGCGGGTCTGAGGATCTCTGAGATGATTTGATGTCCCTTCCCCAGAGACTGACACCGACACAGCTTGCTGCTTCCCGCGCGGAACCCAGCCCAGCCCGTCTGGACGGCGTTGAGCATGCGTGCTCCAGGCACAGAGGGAGATAAAGATCCTAAAGTCCAAGTTGTGTACCCCCCCACCACACACGCACGGGCACACGTGTGCACATGCGCATACATGCAACGCATGTGCACACACATGCATCACACATGTGCAAAAACACATGCATGTACATGTGCACACACATAACACGCTGACCAGACCCCTGTGAGTAGACCTGGAGCAGGAATCTGAAGGCGGCAGAATCGAAGCTACAGGCCTGCTGGTCTGGGGCGGGGGCCGGCAGCCCTGAGATCCAGGAATGGGAAGCTCCAAGTCCTCCCCACGAACCCTGGGCTCAGAGTGGATCCAGGGAAGCAGAGAGTAGCTTAGCAGCTGAGCCCTTTCCGTGCCGTGCCGTGTGGGGGCCTCTAGTCCAGCCCCAGCGTCCCGAGCACTATTGCCAGAGCCCCAGTGCCGCTGGGGAAGCCCCTGTAAGAACAATTAAAAACAAAAAAAAAACTGGGACTAGGAGAGAGCACAGGGGCTGGGGGCACCTGCGCTCCAGGCACCCGACCCCGGCATTGCCCCCCGCTGCCCCCCCATAGACACGTGCACACGCACCCCCCCCCTGCACTCGGTGTGGCCCTGAGCAGTGCTGCATGCTGCCGGGGCAGGAAAGAAGGGGGTGTGTCTGCTCACAGGCCACCAGCAGAGAGAGACAAAAATCCGGTGTCGGGCCTGGAGGCACTCACAGGGCTGAAGCATGTGCCTGGCATGCACAGGGTGGAATTTGATTCCTGACCTCGCATGGTTCCCCGGGCTGCTCCACGGTACAGCCCTGGTGCCCCCCAGCCATGCCAGGATTACCCTGGGGGCCCCAGCACCGAATTCTCACTCTAGCACGGGGAGGGCCCCGAGCCCGAGCACTGTCTGGAAAGAGCCCTCTCCCAGGAACATCGTCTAATTGGATTGCTAGCCCCATTTCCGTTGGCCCAGCTGTGCTCCTGGGCCGTCCCATGCTCCGGGTTCCAGAGTTGCCCCTGAGTGTGGCTGGTGAGAGGTGTGGGACCTTGGCCGGTGCTCGTTTGCGGATTGCCCGGCTGCTCTCAGGGGACGAGGGCTGAGGTGTTGGATGGGAAGGCCACCGAAGCCGGGCGTTGGGCCAGAGAGACAGGACAGCGGGGAGGTAGGACATTTGCCTTGTACTTGACCCAGGTTCCATCCTTGGCACCCCACCTGGCACCTCAGAGCCCCCGCAGGAGTGACCCCTGAGCACAGAGATGGGAGTCATCCCTGAGCCCCGCTGGGTACGCCCCAACAAGCAAAAGACAAAGCAGAAAGGTTAGGTGCTCTGCAGGAGGCCACCGTGGCGGAGTTGCAGCTGGGGATCCGGGAGGACACGCGCGGCTGGGAGGCGCGGGAGGCCGTGCCAGCTGCCGGCGCCAGGATGTTGCAATGCAGTGCCCCAGCCGCCGGGCATGCTGGCAAAGAGAGCGCCTCAGAGGCCAGGCGGAGGCTGAGGGTTGTGTGGCTGGAGGGGCCTGGGGCTCCCCCTTCAGGGGTCAGCTGAGCTCGAGCAGCTGAGCTCGGGCAGCTCCTGCAGAGGGGGGAGGGGCCGGAGCCTGGACTCGAGCCTCAGTCTCCAAGCAGCGCCCCGAGTGCCAGTGAGGACCGAGGCTCAGAACTCCCAGCAGGTGCTCCGACACTTTCACGGGGAGCCTGTGTGGGAGAGGGGCGCTGTCTCCCCAGATTCAGGCCCCTCCGCCCCCACCCTGTGCGCCGAGCCTTATTTTGACATTTCCTTTCCCCTCCCTGCCAAGAGCGTCCTGTCCCCCCCCCCCCCCCCCCCGCACTGTCTAGGGCCTTTCCGTGGCTGATCTCCAGAGATCTGCCGGGAACAGCCCTGACTTGACCTTCCCTCCCAACCCAGACCCCACAGCCCCTCCCCCGCCCTCCCTCTCTGCCTCCTGCACATGGGGTCCTCTGGCTTCTGCCAGCGCTCAGGATGCACCCAGGTGCCCTCCCCAGTGGGTGGCCGGGCCGGGCCAGGGGGACCGTCGGCTCTTCAAGCCCCTCACTGCCCCTCCCCTCTGGATTCTGATCATTTTTTATTTTGCTTTTGATTTGGCAGCCACCCCAGTGGTGCTGTGGGGGGCGTGTACTCCTAGCTCTGTGCATGGGGCGGGGGTGGGGGGGTGGGGGGGTGTCACTCCTAGCACAGGGGAGCGCCCGGCATTGCCAGGGACGGGTCCTGGCCTCCTGCACAGCGCGTGCACTGAGCCGGTGGAGAGCGTCTCTTTGTCCACGCCCGTCCCGTGTCCTGCTGCTTCTGACCACACACAGCTCCTCTGTTCACGCCGGCTTCTCGAGTCCCCGGCCTATGCCCTTCAGCGGACACGTGTGGTTGAACGATCTCGCTCAGTCTGCACAGTCGGCACGGCATATGGCCACGGGCACGGACACATTCTAGGCCACAGACTTGCCTCTGCCGACATTTACTTCCTTCTCTGCAAAAACACTTCCCAGCGCTCTTTGGCTCTGCAGCCCCAGCGGGAAGGAGGCCTCGTCACACTCCTCTCTCCGGCCCGGGGCCCCAAGGCCCTTGCTCTCCTGCGCCTGCCCCAAGAGCTGCTCTCTGAGGGAGCCCTGGGCCCCGTCCCTCCTGGCTACTCAGGGACTGTTTTTTTTCAATTATCCTCTTTCCTGCATCCTGAACTGGCCCCTTGCTGCAGCCGCCTCTGCACCTTTGCACACGCGTGCTCCCAGGTCTCCCTCGCAGCCCTCTAGCCCTCAGCCCCCATTTTTGGCGAAGCCTGCTCCTGCATGCAGTTAATTGGTGTTCCGTCTAGTCATTTGCCTCACAGGCTCAGGCACAAAGGGTTTCAGAGCATTTCATCACCCACTCAGGGTCACGCCCCTTCTCCCCGCTCCCCCAGCGCGGGGTGACCCTAACTGACTTTGTGGATTTACCTGTTCCGGACACTGCAGGCAAATGGAATCGTGCCAGGCCTGTTATTTCTCTGGGCATGGTGCGTTCAGGGGTCTCCAAGGGATGGAACGTGCCCGTACTTGGTGCCTCTAACGGCTGAGGAAGACTGCGTTCACATTCCGTGCCACCTTGTTTTATTGTCCTGCTTTTTGTTTTTATGTCTTTGGGGCCACACCAGCAGTGCTCAGGGCTTACTCCTGGCTCTGTGCTCAGGGTTCACTCCTGATGATGGGGCTCGGGGATCAAACCTGGGTCAACCGCGTGCAAGACCCAGCGCCCTGCCCCGCTGTGCCATTTCTCAGGCCCCTCTGCCCCCTTTTGTGGATCCGACTGTCAGCTCATGGCACGCGGCGTGGTTTCCGCTTGGGTGCTCGTCTGGGTAGCGCCGCGTCTGTGCGCGTGTGTCTGTGGCCATGCGGGTTCCGCTCTCTCGGGAACGCACCCAGCAGGAGAATCGCTGAGTCACACAGTATCTGTGGTTCTTTTCATTTTTTCCCCTTCTTGTTTTCTTTGGGTGTGTTGGGGTCACCGCCAGTCGTGCCCACCCCCTGCAGGAGCCGGGGCACCGTGTGGTGCTGGCGGAGGAGCCTAGGGGACCCGCGTGCAGCGGCTCCCTCCGCCTTGCACCTCCCCCGCCCCGGTATCTGCATCTGATCTTTTGAGGAACTGCCAGGCTGTTTTCCACATGACTGCACCGGCTCACGTTTCGGCTGCGAAGGTGCCGCTTTCTCTACACCCCCAGCACTGGTGTTCCCTGCCGTGTGGGTGGAGGGTGAACTCACTGCATTGTTGAGTTCGGTGCTTTTCCCTGGTAACTGATGAAGTTGAACCTCCTTTCTCTCTTTTTCTCTCTTTCTCTCTGTCTTCTTTCTCTGGTTTACTCTTGTTTCTTTCCTTTTTCTTTCTTTCTCTCTCCTTCCTTCCTCCTTCCTTCCTTCCTCTCTCTCTTTCCTCCCTCTCTCCTTCCTCTCTCTCCCTCCCTCCCTCCCTCCCTTCCTTCCTTCCTTCCTTCCTTCCTTCCTTCCTTCCTTCCTTCCTTCCTTCCTTCCTTCCTTCCTTCCTTCCTTCTTCCTTCCTTCCTTTCTTCCTTCCTTTTTTCCTTCCTCTCTCTTTCCTTCCTTCCTTCCTTCCTTCCTCCCTTCCTCCCTTCCTCCCTCCCTCCCTCCCTTCTTCCTTCTTCCTTCTTTTTACTCACATCTGACAATGCTCAGGGGCCACTCCTGGTGTGTTGCTCAGTGCTTGCTCCTGGAAGTGCTCAGGGCTCCTGTGGGACCAGGTACATCAAAGCATGTGCTCCAGCCCTTTGAGCTATTTCCCCAACCATTTCTTACACATCGGTTTGGGCCACCCGAAGTGGTGCTCAGGAATCATTCCTGCAAGGCTTGGGGGACATTAGCGGGTGCTGGGAATGAAACCCGGTTGGTATCAAGTACATTTACCCACTGTACTCTTTGGCCCCCTCCGTATGTTCATGTGTTTTGGAGTCAGCCAGCTGTACTCAGGACATACTCCTGGCTCTGTGCTCAGGATCACTCTGGCAGGCTCGGGAACCATATGGGGTGTCGGGGATCAAACCTGTGTGAGGCAAGCCCCCTACCTACTGTACTATCCCTCCAACTGCCTCCATATTTCTTGGGGGTGCCACGCCCAGGGATGTTCAGGGGCTATGCCTGGCTGTGCACTCAGGAATTATTCCTGGTGATGCTTGGGGGACCATCTGGGGTGCCAGGGATCGAGTCTGGGTCAGCTGAGTGCAAGGCCAGAACCCTACCTGCTGCTGTACTCCTGCCCCAATAGAATGATTGTCTTATTTTTTGAAGGTGGTGGTGGGGGACACCCAGTGAAGTTCAGGAGTTATTCCTGGCTTTATACTCAGGAATTACTCTTGGCAGTGCTCAGGGGACCATGTGGGATGCTGGGGAGAGAACCCAGGTCAGCCATGTACAAGACAAAAGGCCTACCCGCTGTATTATTGCTTCGGCCCCAGGAACCCATATATATATATATATATATATTTTTTTTTTTTTTTCTCTTTTTGGGTCACACCCGGCGATGCACAGGGGTTACTCCTGGCTCTGCACTCAGGAATTACCCCTGGCCGTGCTCAGGGGACCATATGGGATGCTGGGATTTGAACCCGGGTCGGCTGCGTGCAAGGCAAACGCCCTACCCGCTCTGCTATCTCTCCAGCCCCTCCCATATATATTTTTTAAGAATAAAAATGGGGGGGCTGTGTGTAAACACAAAAAAGGGGGCACCGCAGGGCTCTATCTCTCCCACCGCCCGCGTTCGGTAGTCTCATGCTGCTTCCCCCATCCTGGGGAGGCCGACGGACGATGGGCAGGAGAAGGAAGGAACCGGAGCCAGGCTGGTTGGTCTCAATTGCCGTTTATTCCAATCACCTCTCTATACACCCCTGTCTCTCTCTGCTTCCCCCACCCCCAGCCCCCTCTTACAGCCTAGTTAAATCCCCCCAGCATGAGGGGTTGGGCTTACACATAGGTGTGGTCACAATCAAGGGGTAAAGTTCTTTTCCTCAGGGGATGCTGCTTCTAGGACAGATTCTCTTTCAGCAGGATGACCCACCCAAGGGCGGAATCCCTTGGGTGTGTTTCTCTCCTCTCCTTGTCCAACTAACATTATAAGCATTCATAATATTAATCATTTTGTATGGACACAGTAAGAGATGCATTAAGCTTATAGAATGGCTCTCCTGGGGTCATCTCGATCTTAGACTGCAGTGCTCAGGCCAGATTAGTTTTTCCTAGCCCTAGCAGGGTCCTAGTCTTGTCGTTGCTTTTGGATCATGACAGCATTTGTCCATGGTCAAGCTCTTATAGTTAAGAATCATGGCGCTTTGGCCTGGCCCATCTCGATGCCACGGTAGCTCACAGCTTGCCCCGGGTCCCTTCTGTCCCTCGTCGGGACCCTGCTTTTGTGGTGCTAGGAACTAAGGGCAACTGAGACTTAAGTTGAGAAAGCAGATGCCTGAGAGTGAATAATATTCGAAGCCAATTAAATCCCAAGTTGCAAAAGCATATTAACAGCTGTTTTCCTTGGTCCGTACAAAAAGGACATTGCTTTAAAGTAAACTATTTAAAAGATACAAGGAGAGGAGAAAGGCAATATTAACTTACAGTACAAGTTCAATGTCCTAAAAAGATCTGACCTTACAAATTAACAGAGTGATTAGGGGGGGAAGCTGATTAACTGGTTGGGGAAGAGAGCATAGAGAAGTGGTTACAGATAAACAACGGAATGGGAGTGACTCCGAGCACCTTGATAGGTGTAACCCGATAAACCTAAGCTCCTTGTGGCAAGGGTGAAATGACGAACCAATGTTAGGGCTGAAATATTTAGAGCTGTGTTCCAACAGGACTGGAGTGATAGTGCAGTGGTTGGGCATTTACCTTTCATGTGGCTGACCCACTTTTGATCTCCAGCACCCCATAGGTTCCCCCAAACCTGCCAGGAGTGATCCCTAGGCACAGGACCAGGAGGAAATGCTGAGTGTCACCGGGTGGGGACCAAAACCCAAACCGAACAAGACTGAAAATTGGCTGGGGCCGGAGCGATAGCACAGCGGGTAGGGCGTTTGCCTTGCACGCGGCCGACCCGGGTTCGATCCCCGGCATCCCATATGGTCCCCCAAGCACCGCCAGGAGTAATTCCTGAGTGCAAAGCCAGGAGTAACCCCTGAGCATCGCTGGGTGTGACCCAAAAAGCAAAAAAAAAAAAAAAAGACTGAAAATTGGGGAGTCGGGGAGATATCTCAAAGCGTTAGTGCATAGCTTTGCATGCCAGGGGCCTCGTTGGATCCCCAGCATCTTTTTTGCTTAAATAAAACATTTATTTATTTTTTAAATGTATCTATCATGACTCAATAGGATTAATACCAGTGTCTTAGGTATCCAGTGCTGCTATACCGCATCTACTACCTAAGTTCCGATATACTTCTAGGGGGTCCTCGGGCCCTTCTAGGCACCAGTTTCCCTTCTCCAACTAAGTAAATTCAGTTCTGTTGGTGGAATAACACCCCCTCCTCCTTTTCCATTGTCTGATCTTTGCATTTAATTTATTGCTTTGGATCCCCAGTATCTTACCATGAGGAGGGGTCGATGGAAGGGAATTAGGGACGGGGGTGTGGCTCAGTGGGTTTGATCCTTGGTACCTCAAAAATAAAACTTTGTAGCCAAGAGCCAGTTAGGGTGTGAAAATCTACCTAGTCCCTCTGAGCTTCTCTGGGTTCTCCTTGATCCCGTCTTTTCTTTCCCCTCTAGAGGGATTTCCCGAGTTTTGGGTCATCTCCTTGGCTTTCTTGCTGTGTTAAACAAAGTCTTTTGACCCTTTGAACTTCTCCTGAACTCCTTCCCTGGGCTTTCTTCCCAGCTTTCCCCCCTGTTGATGCCTGAAAGCAGAGTTCACTCATTTTCACTCGGTGATGCAGGTTACACGAGTCTCAACACTCGGTCCATCCTCTGCTGATGGCAGTTTGGTTCTGCAGCTTTCAGTGATTCCCAGGTGCTGTCCCACGTTCTTGCGTGTGCTCCAGCCTTGGAGCCGTCTCCCCGGCCGTGTCTTTAAGTCATGCCAGACTCGCTTCCAGAACTCAGCCCTCCACATGTGCCCAGACGCCGATCCTGTCCACGTTCAAACCAGCTCCAAAGCTCGTTTTAAACCCTAACCCGGGCCACGCACTTGCCTCTGCTGAACCCCCGCTTCAGACTCCTGTTAAGCCCTCTGCCCTCTGACACTCTGTCCGCCGCGCTCAGACTAGCTCCTCCCAGACGCCGTCCTGTACCCGATCCCTGCGGTGGCCCAAGGGACGGCCTGAGCATTTGTCTTTGCCATGAGCTCCCAAGCTCCAGAGAGCCAGTCAGTTGCGTCCCCCTGCACACTGTCCCCACTTGTGGGCAGTGCTGACCACTTAATCTGTCAGATAAATCAAGCTCCTCAGCTACCAGGTCCCCCAGGGAGACCAGCAGCACTTTCTGGTGGACCCCGGAGTGGGGGGCATACTGGTGGAGTTGCATGTGTTCCCCTTTTTTGTTATATATTTCAGTTGAATTCATTTCTTTGGGGGCCACACCGGCAGTACTCAGTGCTTGCCGCTGCACTCAGGGATCACTCCTGGCGAGTTCGGGGAACCCTGAGGGGTGCTGGGAATCGAACCTGGGCACAAGCAAAGCGAACCGCCTCCCCGCAGTAAGGTCGCTCCGGCCCGTGCGCCTGCTTTCAGACTGGCACGCTTGCTGGTGGATCAGCGCGAGCAGCCGCGAGCCGTGTCCGTCTCCCTGGACGCGTTCCCGTCCCTGGTGGCTTTGTGGTTTGGCTGCTCAGAAGCCTGAGCTGTCATGAGCAGAGCGGGCCCATGAGCTTCCTGACTAGAGTCCAAGAGGCCTTCGGCGCGGCCTGAGGGCCCTGGAAGGGAGCAGGTGGGGCGTTCTCGTGAGGCCCAGGGTCAGTCCCGCTGCTGTTCTGCAGTGGCCTGCAGCCAAGGTTTAGTGACCCTCACACACGCCCTTTCCAGCCTGGTCTTGACCCTTGTCCTGATCCTTGTTCAAGCTCCTGTCCTTGGCCCAAGCCCCAGGTCACCTTGTCAGGACCTTGCCCCAGTTTGTTTGATTTTGGGAAAACAAACAAAAAAAATCTGCACTCAAGATCACCTTAGCGGGCTCAGGGGACCATTTGGGATGCCGGGAATCGAACCTGGGTCAGCTGTGTGCAAAGCAAGTGCCCTCCCCGCTGTGCTGTCACTCCTGCCTTTTCTCCCAGTTCCTGGCCTCAGGAAAGCACTCAGGGGTTGAGCCCCAAACCCTGCCGTCTTAATGGGGAGGGGAGCAGGCTCTGCCCCTTCACCAGAGCCGGCCAGGTGGCTAATGGTTCACCTGGGAACGCTCGCCCAGAACCCAGCGGGAGAGGAGGGGTCCAGCCCAGCGCCCCCAGCCCTGCCTCCTGGGTGGGGAGGGAGGCGCGTTATCCAGGGTCTCCTGGAATCCTCTCTGGGCCAGCCGTCAAGTTTCACCTGGAATTAACCTCACACAGCCGGACTCGGAACTTCTCAAACCCGTTTCTCAGAGTCACTCTGGGGAAATCTCTTTCCATGCTTGTTTACCTTCTGGCTAATAAGGGAGGCTGACGGGAAGCGCGTCCTCAGAGGCCCGCGGTGGTTGGAGGGCAGAGCCGGCCTCGCCTTCTCTCCTGCAGGCTCTGTTCCCTGGGGACCTGTGGGGACGGGGATCCTCTGGCTCTGTGCGAGGTAGTGGCATGTTCCTCACCCTCACCCCTCCTTTTTCAGGGCCCTGCGGCTGCAGCCGGACGCCTTGCCTGAGTGAGCCAAGGGATCAGTGCTAGCGCCAGCCCCTGGGGGCAGGAAGGAGGCGCCATAGACCCAGAGGACCAGCAGAGCAGCTCCCTGCTGACCACCAGCCCCCGAGGACCCGCAGCAGAAATCGGAGCTACGCACCTCCCCCCCGACGGCCACTGCAGTTGGGACCCGGGCAGCAAAGCGGAAGGACCAGCAGCCGCCAACGCCAGGAGGATCTTGGGCGTGGCAGCGGGGGTGACCCACGGGCCTTCGTCCCCTGGGTCCTGGATCCCCTTCCCTGGCCGAGGCTGGGGCTGGGCGGGCCCCTCCCCGGGCGGGCGGCTCTGTTGCATGGAAGCCCGGCCGCACCATGCCCAGGCCTTCTCTCTGCTGACGGGGTGGGAGGGCGTCCCCGCTGCCTCCGCCTCTGCTCATGAGCCACAAGGACCCCGGCTGCTCCAGACTGGACCGTTCGAAGCCGCCAAGGAGGGGCCCCACCAGAGCTGGCAGCCAGCAGCCCCGAGGAACTCGAAGGCCGGCATGGATTGACCCCTCGCTCGCCGGCGGGGCAGAAGGCGCAGAGCACCTGTGGCCCAGCTAGTGCCGGAGAGACTCCACGACGCCACAAGGGGGGGCCCAGGCGGCTCGGGGATGGGGGTCTGCTACTGCCAGCATCCTTCGCCCTGACGGGGGTGCGGACAGCGTGGCGTGGGGGCCCCGCCTCCCTCCCCTTATGTCCTGTGCGCCTGGAGCCGGAGCAGGCAGGCTACTTCGGGGCCCCGGCGCCCCCCCACGGCCCCCCTGCACGGCGCACCATGAAGTGCTCCCTGCGCGTGTGGTTCCTGTCGGTGGCCTTCCTGCTGGTCTTCATCTTGTCCCTGCTCTTCACCTACTCCCACCACAGCATGGCCGCGCTGCCCTACCTGGACTCGGGGGCCCTGGGCGGCACCCACCGGGTGAAGCTCGTGCCGGGCTACGCCGGCCTGCAGCACCTCAGCAAGGAGGGCCCGGCCAGCAAGAGCTGCGCCTGCCCCCGCTGCCTGGGCGACTCCGGGGCCTCCGACTGGTTCGACAGCCGCTTCGATGGCAGCCTGTCCCCCGTCTGGACCCAGGAGAACATGGACCTGCCCCCGGACGTCCAGAGGTGGTGGATGGTGAGAGAGGCGGGGTGGCGGGTAGCTGCCTGCTTCCCCTTGGCCGCATCCCTGTCCCAGCGGTCTGTGTCCCCGGCCTCCTGTGGGGGGCCCCAGAGCCTTCTGACAAAGCACGGGACCTGCCTGGCTCAGGCCGGCTGTCAGGTCGCACACCCGGGAGGGAGCCGGTGCCCGGGAAAGAGGGAACTCAGATGTCCAGGTGCTCAGAGGGGCCGAGCGCACGCCAGGAGGCCCCAAGAGCCAGGGTTGCAGGGAGCAGGTGGCGAGGCGAGGGGAGAGGACGACGCAGGTGGCAGGAAAGCCGGTGGGGAAACACGACGTCCCTGTTGCTCTGCTGGCCCTTTAAGGGAGCCTGGAAGCCCAGATCTGCTTGCTCTGTTTCTTAATTTATAGCTATTGGCAAAAGATCATTAAATTAATTTAGTTAGAGAGCTTAGGGGACCTGGGGGCCACCCTGGCTAATCAGGCCTCATGGTTCAGTGCTCGGGCCCTGGGGTGCTATGGCCACACCTTGCGTGCTGGAGAGGGGAGGGCGGAGTGTTGGCCTGGAGCCTGGGCTTGAGCCCTTAGCTGCCACCGTCCTCAGAATCTTTTTTGCTGTTGTTGCTTTGGGGCCACTCCTGGCAGTACTCAGGGGTTACTCCAGGCTAAGGGCTCAGGAGCGACTCCCGGTGGTACCTGGGGACCATATGGGATGTCAGGGATCGAACCCAGGTCAGTGTGTGCCTTAGACACTGCTCTCTCCAGCCCCTCCGAATCATGTTTAATACCTTGTATGTTACTCGCTTGGTTCTTCGCTCAGGAGGAAAGACGGGCTGAGGGGTCAGGGGTACCCAGCCTCTCCTTCCTCGGGGCCCTGGCTGCTTCTGCTGCCCTGTCCTCTCTGCAGCCTCGTTCCCGCAGGCGCTGCCAGGGCGGCTGCGTGTGTGTGTGTGTGTGTGTGTGTGTGTGTGTGTGTGTGTGTGTGTGTGTGTGTGTGTGTGTGTGTGTGTGTGTGTGTCTGGGCTGGTACCGGGCAGAAGGCTGACTCGGCCTCTCACTGTGGTGGAGCAGAAGGAGTCGCCCATAGGAGCAGCCGGTCAGACCCTTCCCCACAGCTCCTCGGCCCACACCTGACTGCCTGACTGCTCGGGTCAGCGGGCAAAGGTGGCCCTGGTAAGGCTGGGGCCACGCCTGCAGGGATGGTCCCCGGGGTCCTTTCAACACCAGCAGGTCCCAGTCGGCAAAGCTCTGCTCCCTGCGCTCAGTGCCTCGCCCCGCCTTGCTGAGTTGCCGCTCCCGTTCTTGGGTCCCTTTCTGTGTCGCCCCCATGGAGCAGCCTGTAGCCCCAACACCCCTTTCTGTATCCCCAACCCTGCCGTGTCTCAGAACCTGGTCTTTGACTGCTGGATGGGGGCCTGGGACCAGGGACAGTCTGTGCTGTTTGGGAGGTTTGTGGTGGTTCCCGCATCGAGGACCCTGGTGTCCTGTTACCCTGAAACCCACCCATTCAGCTTTCCCTGGAACTGGGCAGGAGCAGGTCCTCGAGGGGACTCACTGAGGGACAGTTGGCCGAGGCCGCCCCTTTGGGTGGGGCTTCCTGTTTGCCCTGCCCCCTCCCCGCCTTCCTGCATGTTACTTGTCTAACTCAGCCTTCCAGCTGACTGATTTCTGGTTTTTCATGGGTGTGTGTGTGTGTGTTTGTGTTCCTATGGGGCGGGTGTATCTGTGTGTTTCTGTGGGGCAGGTGTGTGTGTGTTTCTGTGGGGCGGGGGTGTGTGTGTGTGTTTCTGTGGTGTGTGTGTGTGTGTGTGTGTGTGTGTGTGTGTGTGTGTGTGTGTGTGTGTGTGTGTGTGTGTGTGTGTGTGTGAGAGACCCAGCAGCCTTCCAGCTGTGATTTCTGGTTTTTCATGGGTGTGTGTGTGTGAGACCCAGCAGTTTCATTCCAGTCCCTCCCCACTTTGCAGGAATTTCTGTGCCTCCTCCTTTCCCATGGGGCTCAGGGAGTGGCTCCAGGTGACCCCTGCATCTGTCTCCCGCCAGATCAGCTCTGGCATCCCAGCCTTCAGGCTGAGGCCGGGGGCGCCCCCTGGAGGTGGATGAGGAACCAGCCACTTCCTGCATCTGGTCACAATGGAGTCCCTAAATGCATGCCCAGGCCTTCACCCTGAGCCTGGCGCATCAGAACCTGTAGTTCAGGCCCATGGCTATGGATGAGAGGAGGGAAGATCCTTCGGGTTTGGGGGGTTTCACAAGGCCTGGGAGGGGCAACCAATGGGCGCCCCCTCCCTGCTGACCTGCCTGCCCCTGGCCCCTCCCTGCCTGTCCCCCCGCAGATGCTGCAGCCCCAGTTCAAATCACACAACACCAGAGAAGTACTGGAGAAGCTGTTCCAGATCGTCCCCGGCGAGAACCCCTACCACTTCCGGGTCCCCCAGCAGTGCCGCCGCTGCGCCGTGGTGGGCAACTCGGGCAACCTGCGGGGCTCGGGCTATGGGCCGGACGTGGACGGGCACGACTTCATCATGAGGTGAGCCCCCAGGAGCGGGTGGGCCCCGGACCCCCAGAATCTAATACGACATTCTTCTCCCCTTGGTGGAGTGGATGGTGAGGCAGGATTCCCGCTTTTGACCTTGCTTGAGGCCTACGCAGTTTCCGATACGGGGTTTCTCCGGAGAGAGCTGAGTCAGTTCCGGGGATGTGTAGTGACAGGTCCTGCCCGGGACCCTTCCCCGTGCCAATCTGCACGGGCGCTGCGCCACGAGTGAGCACCCACGACAGATGGGTGTGGGTGGGAGAGAGCTCAGTGGGCTGGAGGTCTGGCTTCCATCCTGGCACCCTGGCACCGAGCTCCCGAGCACTGAGCAGGGTGTGGCTCCCAAACAAACAATAGCCACGGAGGTCCCTGTCACAAACCCAGCTGGCTGTTCTGGGTAGGAAAAAAAAACAAAACAGCTGTTCAGTGCTTGCTCCAGCTGCTCTCGCCTCCCTTAACCTCTTTTTTTTTTTTTTTCTGTTTTGGGTCATACCCAGCATCGCACAGGGGTTGCTCCTGGCTCTGCACTCAGAACTTACTCCTGGCGGTGCTCGGGGACCATATGGGATGCTGGGAATCGAACCTGGGTCGGCCTTGTGCAAGGCAAACGCCCTCCCCACTGGGCTATCACTCCAGCCCCTCCCTTAGCCTCTTGAGTGTGTGTGTGTGTGGAGGGTGGGGGTTGTCGAGGACCAGAGAGGGGTGAGAGGAGTGGCCAGGAGCCTGGAACAAAATGGAACAGGAGGGAGGTGGGCTTGCACAGGAGCTCTGGTTCTGCTGAGAGCAGCGCTTTCTGCCTCATCCCTGGTCTCTGGGGGACAGGAGCCCCTTACCCCACCCTGATGAAGTGCCCACAGACTGGAGGGGACTGCAGATGCCGGGTTCTCCAGAAGCGCCTCTTTGGGTGAGCCTGGCGGGAAGACCAGCTTTCCCCGGAGGCAGAAGGAAGGGCTGTGTCTTAGAGACCATCGCTGTCTCCATAGCAACCCCGGCCTTGCAGGCTGATGCTTCCCACATTCCTTGCAAAACCTTATCTTATGTTTTGAGTGATGAGGGGTGCCAAGGAGAGGGGGGTACAAGCCCCATCCAGAACCCCGGAGCTACCTGAGCGTGCCTCGGGCTCAGTTACTGACTCCCAAAATGTCAGAGAGGCAGCCTGGGGGGTGCCAAGGGGCTCACTCGCTCCCTCTCCACCCAGAGAGACTGGCACTCTGGGCTGCCCTGGGAAATGCCCTGGAGGGCCCAGACCCCCCCTTGCCCTGCCCGCCACCTGCCTCTCTCTGGCCTGCTTGGGGCTGCAAGCATGCCGACCCAGAGGGGCCCGGACTCTAGGCTGCAGGGAGGATGTGGGTCTAGCAGGAAAGGGCGATACTTTGTTTTTTGTTGGTGCCGGGGCGACTTGAATCCAGGCTCTGCTGCTTGCTGCACTTGGCCTCCGAGTCACACCCAGCCCCGAGCAGTGGCGTTTTGATGTAGGGCTGAGGGTTCCAGTGTGGGGGGCGGCTGGTGTGCGGAACCCCGCTGTGGGAGCCAGTAGGGAGGCCTCCCCTCCTGCAGAGGTGAGTTAGAGGGTGTGGGACTGGGTTCTCCCTGCCACCCCCTGCCTCCTCCGTGTCTCTGAGCCCTGCCACAACTCTGGAAGGTCCTGCTGATAGGAGCGCGTCTGGGACAGAGCCTGGTGGCTCTGGAGTAAATTTGCAAATCTATCAAAGGGACGGTCCAGCTGCCTGAATTCTGGGTACAAATGCACACGCGCCCTGCTTATGTCCCTGCCTCTGGGGCTGCACTGGCAGCGAGAGACAGGCAGGGACAGAATTCTAGAATGCTCTCCTCCACTCCCACGCGCACTCACCAAAGAATCCACCTCCTCCTCACTGACCTGCCTGACCCCTTTCTAGAGCTTGGCTTCTCCAGAACAAATCAGAGCCCTAGAGGCAAACCCTCATTCCCCACAGTGCTTCATTCTGTCCCTTTGTGCCCCCCAAAGCGGAAAAGGATGGGCTAGAGCAATCGTTCACCACGTAGGTTCGATCCCTAGCATTCTGTCTGGTCCCCAAGCACCGCCAGGAGTAATTCCTGAGTGCAGAGCCAGGACTATCCCCTGAGCATCACCAGGTGTGGCCCCCAAACAAAGAAAAGCTCTCCTATGTTTTTTTTTTGGTTTTTTTTTTGCTTTTTGGGTCACACCCAGCAATGCACAGGCGTCACTCCTGGCTCATGCACTCAGGAATCACCCCTGGTGGTGCTCAGGGGACCATATGGGATGCTGGGATTTGAACCCGGGTCGGCCGCGTGCAAGGCAAACGCCCTACCCGCTGTGCTATCACTCCAGCCCCTCTCCTATGTTTTAAGATGCTTTGAGTCCGGAGCGATAGCACAGTGGGTAGGGCGTTTGCCTTCCACGAGGCTGACTCGGGTTCGATCGGCATTCCATATGGTCCCCCAAGCACTGCCAGGAGTAGTAATTCCTGAGTGCAGAGCCAGGAGTAACCCCTGAGCATCACTGGGTGTGACCCAAAAAGAAAAAAAAAAAAAGACTTAAAAAGATGCTTACCCAAAGTGGGAGCTTGAGTTTATCCATCGTATATTTTGCCCAAATGAGAAGGAAAGTTAGAAGTCTATTTTTATAGTGAAGCAAGATAGTTTTTTATTGAATAACACTTGCTATTCAGTAAACAGTTGAGAGGAGAGAAAGGGGAAGTATGTGTTCAGGAGAGAACACAGGCTTCTCCAGAGTGGAAATGAGCCAGCAAAGGAATGTAGGAATAAGCAAGCGAGCTTGGTATTCAAGGAAGAACATGGAACGAGCCAAGTACATAGACTTGGAGCTTGTTACACCCGGGGGGTTGACTCGAGACAGCCAGGGAGATGGCTCTGAGGACTGGAGCAAATAGTTTGCGTGCCCGAGCAGACTCCGCTCCGCCCAGAGGGTGTCCCCCTCCACCTCCAGCCGAGCCAGGAGTCCGCCCACCCCCAGCTCGGCCTGTGAGGCCCAGATTCTAACAGCGTGTTACGAGGGGGCAGCCCAGGACAGACGCCGTCAGCACCTGGGCTCTTCCTTTTGGCCTGGGAATGGAAAGGCTGAGGAGAACTTCAAGTTCTTGGCTGAGTGTGGTGGCAGAGGGGCTGGTGGCAGGAGTAATTGCCACCAGCCCAGGGGCCAAGAGAACGCACCAACTTCCTGTCTTGCTCTCACTGTCTTCTGGGAAAGTTGGACAGAAGAGGCCAGAGCTGCACCATTGTATTCATTTGTTGGAAAGAATTATAAATGGGCCTGAGAGAGAGTGTAGGGGTGAAGGCATTTCCCTTGCATGCCACTGACTCTGGTCACACCAGTGATAGACATTATGGGAAAAAAAAAAAAACCCTGAGGTGTGTCCAGTGAAAAGGAGGTCCTTAGTCTCTTCCTCTCACTCTGAATACTACCTTAGATTATATCTCTATGTCTTCCTTCATTTTTTAAAAAAAAAAAAGTGGGGCTAGAGCAATAGCACAGCTGGTAAGGCATTTGTTTGTCTTGCACGTGCCCAACCCGGGTTCGATCCCTGGCATCCCATATGGTCCCCCAAGCACTGCCAGGAGTAATTGAGTGCAGAGCCAGGAGCAATTCCTGAGCATCGCCGGGTATGACCCAAAAAGACAAATTAAAAAAGTATTGCCCTGGGGCTGGAGTGATAGCACAGCGGGTAGGGAATTTGCCTTGCACACGGCCGACCCAGGTTTGAATCCCAGCATCCCATATGGTCCCCTGAGCACCGCCAGGGGTAATGCCTGAGTGCAGAGCCAGGAGTAACCCCTGTGCATCGCCAGGTGTGACCCAAAAAGCAAAAGTATTGCCCTACCAGTTTGTTTAATTTTTTGGTTTTGGGGCACACCCGGGGCTCCTGTACTGCAAAGCACATGCTCGAGCCACCGAGCGCTTTGTAAGGCCTCACTGCTATTTCTGAGGGGCCGCTTACCCCAGCCCATTCTCTCACGGTCTTCCCATGGCGCTTTCATCTCATGGAATTCAAGGGTCATTGCTGGTGGTGCTCAAGGGTCGAACCCAGGCCACCTGCATATAGAACACATTGTGCTACTTTCAAGTTTCTTTCCTGCATTGATTTCCTCCTGCTGCCATGGCAAAGGAAGATGGGGTACTTCACCCTTTGATTCTGCGCTCAGGGATCACTCCTGTCAGTGCTTAGGGTTCCATGTAGGGCTGGGGCTCAGACTCGATGCTCCTGCATGCAAAGCAAGTGCTCCAGCTCTTTGAGCATCTCCCTGGTCCATTGGACTTACTTCTTACCAGCACGTAAATTAATTCTGATGGTTTCTAGGTTTCCTGTCCTTTGACTGTGCCTCCGTGTAGGCACAAAATTAGCCAATTTGTAGGATAGATTTCTAGCAGTGGGATTACTCTCCAAGTGTGTGCCCATTGACATTTGTTTCTTTTGCAAGGCCACACCTGGCGGTGTTCAGGGAACTCTGCGGTGCTGGGGACAGAACCCAGCACCTGTATGCAGAGCACAGGCTCGAGTGCCGAGCCGCCTCGCCAGCCCTCACTGCTGTCTCTGAGGGCCCGCTTACCCCAGACCATCCTCTCACGATCTATCTCCCCATGGCGCTTTCATCTCACGTCACCCTGTTGCCCTGCAGGATGAATCAGGCTCCCACTGTGGGGTTTGAGCAGGATGTTGGCAGCAGAACCACCCACCACTTTATGTATCCTGAGAGTGCCAAGAATCTGCCCGCCAACGTCAGCTTCGTGTTGGTGCCCTTCAAGGCTCTGGACCTGCTGTGGATCGCCAGTGCCCTGTCCACAGGCCAGATCCGATTGTGAGTGCTGTGGGAAGGTCGGGGGAGCCCTGGGGTGGAATGTGGGGGCGAGAGCACCTCCTTGGGAGGAGTATACCAGGGGGCGGATCTTAGATTTCCTTTAGCTGAATAACTCGGCCAATGGGAGATGGTGAAGAGGCCATCAAAGCGGGTGCCCCGAAACAGAGGTAGAGCAGAGCAACAGTGAGTTCTCTGTCACTTCCTGCAGGGCAACAGCCAGCAGACTGGGGGGTAGAAAGAGGAGAGGACAGTTGGCTTTGGTCACCTTTCCTGCGGGGGTTTCTCACTGGAGATGCTGCCTTTTGAGACTTTCTTTGGGGGTAGCTGCTCAGGGCTTACTCCTGGATCTAGACTCAGGGATCACTCCTGGCCGGCTTGGGGGACCCTCCTATATGGGGTGATGGGGATTGAACCTGGGTTGGTCGTGTGCAAGACAAATGCTCCATGGCTGTACCATCTTTTGGGAATACCATGTATTTTTATTTTTAAACACAGAAGTTTAAGTTACGGTTTCGTGATTTGGGAGACCTGGGGCCAGAAATACTGTAGAATTCCAATCTCACAGATACTAAAGAAAAGGAACACAGGTTCCGGGCCCCGCAACTTACCAGGAGGAGAGGAGGAATTTGTGCCAGAGATGACGGAATAGTCATCAGTGAGCTTAAGTAGAAAATTCAAGAAAAGCTGGGAGTGCATTATCGCATGTCAGATGCCAGTGGGAAGCCTCACTTGCCCCTGACGTTTCCTGAGCGAGGCACTGCTGTGATATGCCGTGGGCGGGCGCTGGAAACGGGGCAGCGTGAAGCTCCGTTATCACTGCCCGGGCGCATCTGAGGGGTGTTTCCTTACCTGTTGCAGCACCTACGCTCCAGTGAAGTCCTTCCTCCGGGTGGACAAAGAAAAGGTAAGCCCCCGCCTTCTCGCCCGGCTTCATCCCTCCTCAGTGGAAACGGTGCGGATGCCTGGACCTGTGGCATGCATGTCTCCTGTTCCTTCTGGATCTTCAGAGCTCATATCTGTGACCCCCGTAGGCCACGGGACCTGGGGAACACCAGCCCGCTGGCCTCCTGACAAGAGCTGCGCAGTGCTCGGCTGTACCCCTGGGCCCTAGGAGGCCCTGACCTGTGTTCTCTTGTCTTCTACAGGTTCAGATCTACAACCCGGCCTTCTTCAAGTACATCCACGACCACTGGACGGAGCATCACGGGCGCTACCCTTCCACGGGCATGCTGGTGCTCTTCTTCGCCCTGCACGTGTGTGATGAGGTACGTGCGCCGGCCAAACAGGGGGACTTGGGGAACTAAACCTGCCCTCCCCAGAGCTCAGCAGTGCTCAAGAGGCCTGTTTCTGTAGGCAGAACCTAAGTGGGGTTGATTCTCCCTCACAGAAGTTAAAATTAATTCAGAAAGGAAATAGAGGGGCTGGGGAGATAGCTCCAAGGAGTCCAAAGAGTCATTGACCTCTCTCCCCACACCCCTGAACCAAAAATGAATATACAATAAGGAAGGAGATTATTCTCATGATTATATACTCACCGCAAAATGTCATCATAAACAAGTAAAAAAAATTAGAACGGTAATAATGGAGCTAGGTGTTGTGGGGGATGGTTATGTGGCTCTGCTGTGAGCCCCAGACCTAAGGCTCACTCTTAAAAATGGAGGTTTGGGGCTGAAGAGGTAGAACGGTGGATCAGGTGTGTGCCTTGCGTGCAGCTGACTCAGGTTCGATTCTAGGTGCCACGTATGGCCCCCTTGCACTGCCAGGAGTGATGCCTGAGTGCAGAGTCAGTCCTGAGTACTGCTCAGTGTCACCCCAAAACAAACAAAACAAACAACAACTGGAAAAAAAAGTTTGGGGGCTAGAGATAGAGTACAGGCACTATCCTTGCATGAGGCTGAGAAGCCCTGGCACCAACAGGTGTGGCCCAAAAAGCAAAACAAAAAACAAAGAAACAGATTAATAAGCAGCTGGGATGTGACCAGCGGGCAGAGTTACTGTGCCAGGCATGCCAGTGCTTATGTTAGCATACCCACTTTCCCTACCATGTTCCCCAGTGTATGGAATTGGGTGTTTGTTTGATCAGATTGTAAAAGTACCCCGATTCAAAAAACAAAAAAAAACAGAGGCATTGAGTTGTCATAAACTAGCCCCAAACCAGGACCCGCAACTAGTGGAGCAAAAGTGGAGTTATCTCTCCCTGGAAGGCTCGGTCCTTTGTGCCAGATCTGGGTGACCCCTGTATCCAGGGGGAGGGAACATGAACAACCCTGTCCAGGGAAACGCCTCCCCCCATCTCCTTTCCGCAGGGTTCTTAGCTGTTGCTACACCCTATGTCTCTTTCTCCCCCATCACGACCCAAGGCGCACACCCCACCCTGTCCTCCCGGGTCCCCGATGTGGGGTGACCTGCACTGCCCTTCCCCGCAGGTGAACGTGTACGGGTTTGGGGCCGACAGCCGAGGCAACTGGCATCACTACTGGGAGAATAACCGGTACGCGGGCGAGTTCCGGAAGACGGGCGTGCACGATGCGGACTTCGAAGCCCACATCATCGACATGCTGGTCAAGGCGCGAAAGATCGAGGTCTACCAAGGCAACTGAAGTCGGCCTCGCCGCGACGCCGGGGAGCGGGATCCCGGGCGTGAGAAGCTCCCTCGCCCAGGGCCGCGCCAGGGTACGCAGTCCGGACCAACCGCGCTGCAGCCCGGCGAGCGCTGCCGGCTCCCGCCAATCACGAGACTCTGAGGGGCTTGGCACCAATCGGCGCTTCGGAGGGCGGAGCCTCGCGACCAATCTTGCAATTCAAGGAGAACTTCCGGCCGCTGCGCTCCGGCCCCTCCAATCAATGGCCTTCGGGGGCGGGCTGGCGGCCGTTTGAGTCCCCGCTTCCCTGCGCTTCCGGTTGGGATCTGATTTCTTGCTTTCTGTGGAGCCGAGGTGGGGTCCGGCTCGGTGAAGTACTGTCAGGCCGGCTCGGGGCGGCGACCCGGCTTCGCGGGAGGGTCTGGCCGAGACGCCGAGGCAATTGGCGTCCCCCGGGCCGCTGTGGGGGAGGGCCGATGCCCGCCGAAGGAACGCAGTGAGCAGCCCGAGGGCGCCCGGCCCCTCGCCCCCGCCCCTCCCGCCTTGGGCCATCCTACGGAATGGCCTTTCCGACCAGGGCATCTAGTGCCTCACGGGGAAAACAGAATCCTCTAACTCGCGTCTAGGTGTGAGGAGCTGGGCAGGGGCCCGGGAAGCCCCTCGCATCCAATGTCAGGTGCTTCTCGCTCCCGTGAGCCCTTGGCCCCTCTGGTCGCGCCCTTTTTAGCCTCTCTCCTGCGGCCCCCGGGCCGCCTCACCAGCCTACTTGTTGCTCAGAAAAAAAAAAAAAAAATCCAAACCTGCTCTGGGATCGGGGCGCTGCTGCTTCCCCTCCTTTCTTCTGTCCCTCTCACGTGCACACTCGCGTCTCCTGGCTCCGGGCACAGGGAGCAGCATGGGGGCAGGGAAGCTGGAGCAGGGGGCGATCCACCAAGGTTCGTGGAGCTCTGGGCTGGGGGCGCGGGTGGGAGGGTTGGAGGGGGGGGGAAGACGTCGACTGCCCGCAGCTGGCTGCCTCCCCCGCCCTGCCCGCCCCTGTCCACCCTCCAAACCAGGGGCACGACCTGGCTTCAGTCCCAGAAAGAAGCTGCCCTCCCCTTGAAGGTGGGGCAGCCTGAAGGGGGGCCGGGCTTCTGTGAAGCGCGCAAGCGTTAAAAGGCCCCCCCTCTGCACCCTCGAGGAACACCAGACACCCCCCTGCAGCTCTCCGGGCTCCGGGCCAGGAACGGGGGCGGGAGGGGGTTGTCTTTGGAGGAGGGTGGGCGCGGCATGAGAACCTCGCTGGAGCCTGTTTTCTATTTCAGAAGTAGGGGGCAGAAAGAATGGGGCAGGATGGGGGGGGTCCGGAGGGGAGTGCCTGGGGCACCGGTCCCTCAAGGCACCAGTTGCATCCCTGTGCTTCCTGAAGAGGCTGTCTTGAGTGCTTAGATGAAAAAAACAATGCAATTATGCCAAACAGTATGGAACTATGGAACGGAGTAATTTATTTCTTGTTTTGTTCTTTTTTTTTTCTATTTTGTTTAAGCCATTAATAAGTCCCCTTTCTGAAGAGGTAGGTCTCAGCACCCGTCCCAGATCGCCTTTTCTGTAATAGTTGTTTAAACTTTTTTTTTTTGTTTCCTTTCTCTTTCTGAATTAAAAGAACAACAACAAAAGCCTGTTTCATCGTAAATGTGTGGGTCCAAGAGTGTGGATGAACGTGGTTCTGAGAATGAGGAGCCGCGACTGAGGAATGGCTGAGGCTTGTGGGCGAGGTGGGGGACGAAGCCCAGGCGGTAGCATGGTGCTGGGTTCCTGCACAGCCCTCAGTTTTCTCAAGTGGTCCTTGGGGGCTACTCCCAGCTGCACTCCAGGGACTGAGCCCAGGGCTTTGTTGCATGCAGAGCATATGCCCCAATTGTTCCAGCCCTCTCCCCTGCCCCAGAGCTATTTTATTTTGGTGGGTGGCACACCGGGCACTGCTCAGAAGTCACTCTTGGTGGGGCGTGAGGGGCCATACGCAGTGCTAGGTAACTGCCTCAGAGGCTGAAGGGGTGGGCTGGGACTCAGCCATGGTGGGGGCCACCGCACCGCTCTGGGCGGGCTGGCATGAGCATCTGTTGCACTCAGTGCGGTAACACTTTCCAGGAGCTCACAGTACTCGGATCTGAGATCCGTTGCCCCTGCGTTTTCAAACGCAAACTTATGGGGACTGGACTGACAGTACAGTGGGGTGGGTACCTGACTTCCAGGGTTTCGTTCCGGGTACCCCATCTCATTCCCGAGCATAGAGCCAGGAGTAAGTCCTGAGCACCACAGGGTGTGGCCCCAAAAAAAAAAAAAAACGAAATCTGGATCAGCCAGATGCGAGGCAAGCGCCTTAACTGGGTACTATCTCTCCAGCCCGCTTTTGTGTTTTGTGGTTTTGAGAACATTTGTGGTTGAGTCTTGGTCTGTTTCTCATGCAGAGGGCCCTGGGCTGTAGTTCTCCAACACAGGCAGCGCCCAGCCTGCACCACTCAGCAGTCTTGCGGCCAGACAGGCTGCTTTCCCTGGCACCATATAAGGTCCTTTGAACACCACCAGGAGGGATTGCTGAGCGGAGCCAGAAATAAGTCCTGAGCACTGGCGTGACAAGATACCACTTCAGTACCACAGGCTGGCATTGCATCTGCCAGAATGTCGTGCCAGGATTCAGAGGGAGCCTGCAGGAAGTAGCCACTGCATGGCCTGACTTTGGTGGGCATCTTCACTGGACGCATGTCTCAGAGCTGGTGCAGGCAGTTCTAAGGACTTCTCTTGGCCCACCGCATCCTGATAACCACGCCTCCATGTGCCATGGTGCCAATCCAGGGCTTTTCCATGTATAAGACACCCCCGTTCTCATCTGAGACTAAAGAGGTTTCCTTAGCTGAGGCCTGTGTCATGTCAGACTTGCCATGAAACATGCTGACCCGAGGCCCTCTACCTGCCTCTGAGTGCCAGCCTCATGGGCGGCGGGGGCTCTCTGCCCAATCACAAGTCCTGCCCGTGGGCCCATGTTCCCCTATACTGGTACCCTGGGAGACCGCTTTCTTCACAGGTTAGGGGCCGCCGCAGAGAACAGCCATCAGTCGCCCCCTAGAGGCGTCCCTTTGAGGAGCAAGAAATAGATCCTATGCTAATGCTCCCAACCATGCTCCGAGGACCAGTAGGTGTCCAGGCTGGGGGACAGCTCAAGTGGTCAGGGACAGACCCAGCTAGCATAGACCCTGGTTTCTATTCCCAGCCCCCAAATACCCCACCCGGGCCTGAGGAGTATCACAGCAGCTGAGCGGAGTGGTGCCTGCCCCCAGAGGCAGTGTGGCCCCTTTGAAAAGGAGCACAATGGCCGGCATCACTGTATGCATTTTGTACAGGGGCACTGACAGGTGCCAACTAACCGGAAGCAAGAGCTGCAGCCCTGGATGGTGCCAAACAAGACAACTGTGCTTTCTGGATACATATTTTTTTAATTAGTATAAATTAGTCTAATAAGCATAGAAGTACAAGTAAAATAAAAATCATGATTAGTAAAGCATTGCATGATTTTAAAATTAAAATTTCTCGACAACCAAGATGCTGGTCACTGGTGCGGGCCCACACAGAGAATGCATGACCGCACCAAGGTGCTGTGAGCGATGGGGAAGAACCGGCTCACCGAGCCAGGCTGGACCCGAAATTGCTGACTGCCCACCACCCACTGGGGACAGAGCAAACCAGCCCCCTAGGGCGTGGCCATCTCAGAAGGCCTCATGTCTGTTCCGGCCCAAACCGGTGCACACCAGGGGGAACAGTGTGTGTGGACATTGCAGAGGGAAAGGGTCGGCCGGACCCACTTCGGATTTTAGAAAGAAGATGGCCGGCGGGCAGGAGGCCCACAGATCTCAGGAGAATGGTGGAGGCAGGCAGCTGCCCGCAGCCTCCATACAGGTCAGCGGGGTCACAGTGCCCTTCCCTGGACGCACCCCTGACCACGCTGAGAGGCTGGACTAACAGCACTCCAGGCCGGAAGGCGGGCGGAGGGCCTGGGGCCAGCCCCCAGCTCACTTATAAAGTTTGGGGAAAACTGGCTAAAAAGGATTAACTTTACAAAACGCCTAATTTCCCTTCTTCTCTCCCCCATAATTTGCAATTTCTGTCCTGTCCAAACAAAACTGAAATGAGGTAGGAAGTCTGTCGCGGCTCGCGCCTTCGTCTTGATGTGACGGCCGAGGCCGGGCAGGGAAAGCACGAGATTCCCGCGCGCGCGGGGGGGGGGGGGGGCAGCACTGGCGGGCACCGGGCACCCGGGACGCCTCAGTTGGCTATTTTCTCAATCTCGTCCAGGTCGTCCGTGTCCAATCTCTCGATTTTCTTATCTGAGGACGAAGACAGGGAGAGCTCAGCGGGGGCGCAGGGGAGACATCGCCCCGGGGAGAGTTGGAGTGGCAGAACTCACGGGGGCTCTGGGCGCTGCAGGCCCCAACGCGCTCGGACCCGCAGCCTACTCCTGGGTCGCAGGGAGCGTCCCCATGCCCTGACCCGGCAGTGGACGGGAAACAGGTCAGGCCCGTCTCCCCCTGGGCGGCGGCGCGGGGCGGGGCACCGCCCACTCACTGAAGTGCTCCTGGATCCTGTTGAGGATGTCCATGCTGTGCTTGCTGTCCACCATGTTCACCGCCAGGCCCCTCTTGCCGAAGCGGCCTGTGCGCCCGATGCGGTGCAGGTAGGTCTCATTGTCTGGGTTCCCGTCCTTGTCCACCGGGAGGTCAAAGTTGATGACCACGGACACCTGCTCCACATCGATGCCTGCGCGGGCACAGGCGTGAGGGCGGGGCCGGCGGGGCAGCAGAGCAGAGGGTGTGGGCGGGGCCCGGGCAGAGGCTCCAGGTCAGCAGCAGCCCCTGGGCCCCGGGCAGGCCCCTGCAGGGCGCCAGGCTTCTGGAAAGCTCCCCAGAGACCACAGCACCCGCGGGCCTGAGGGCGGCCGTCCCCGCACCCCGAGCCGCGGCCCCCGCGCGTCTGCTCACCGCGGGCGCACACGTTGGTGGTGACCAGCACCTTCTCTTTGCCCTCGCGGAAGCGCTCGATCACCGCAGCCCTCTGCTCCACCATCATCTCGCCGCTCAGCAGCGCCACCTGGTGGCCTTCCTTGGAGAGCTCGGCTGCCAGCCAGCTCGCAGTTTTGCGTGTCTGTGGTGCAAAGAATTGTTTGAGTTACACGCGGCTGACCCGATTCCCAGCATCCCATATGCCCCCCCACCCCCCGACACCGCCAGGAGTAATTCCTGAGTGCACGAGCCAGGAGTAACCCCTGTGCATCGCTGGGTGTGATCCAAAACCAAAAAAAAAAAAAGTATGCAGTATGCACAGCAAGTAGCAACCCCCTGTAGTCCCTCTTGCTGCCCGCCTCCTTTCTCACGCCAAGCCCTCAGCCACACAGAGGGAGGCGGGTCCTCCTGAGCCCCCCCCCCCACACACACACACACCACCCGCTGCTCACGTGGCAGAAGATCATGGCCTGCGCGATGGTGATGGCCCCGTAGAGGTTGCACAGGGCCTGGAACTTCTCGTCACGGTTACTGCATAGCACGTAGTACTGCTTGATGGTGTCCAGTGTCTCCTCCTCGCGCTTCAGCTTGATGATGTTGGGCTCGGGGACCACCTTCTGGGCAAACTTCCACACCGAGTCTTCGAAGGTGGCAGAGAACAGCAGCATCTGGCAGTTCCTGGGCAGCATCCTGCGGGGAGGTGGGGATCCTGCATGGCCCCAGCTCGTCCCCGGGAAGCACCGCAGCCCCGGGAAGGGGGCAGGAGCAGGCCCGGGGCCAGGCAGGGTGGGGGCCCACCCCGGCCTCTACCCCGGGATCCATGAGAGTGGCCCGAAGGGGCCCAAACAGCCAGTGCTCGCAAGGTTGGGGACTCAAGAAGCTGATGCCAGAGAGACCAGGCTTTGGGGAGAAGGGGGAGCAGCCTTGGTCCGGGAGGCTCCCGCGTCCCTCCCCTCCGGAGCTCCCACCTCTGGATGCGCACGCTCTGGTCCTGGTGGCCCTGAGTCGCGATCATCACGTCGGCCTCATCCAGAACAAACACTTTGATCTTCTTGGGGTCGATGAACTTGAGCTTGGAGCACCAGTCGAGGACGGTGCCAGGGGTGCCGATGACGATCTGCTCGCTGATCTTCTGACCCCGCTCCACTGTGGACGGAGTGACTGGTGGGTATTTCCACGCTAAACCCGGTTTGAAAGCCAAAGTCTTGCCCGTCCTTCCCTAGCTAACAGATCAAATCCACTCTTGCTGCCAAACGCTCAGGAGCTTTGTCAAATCTTGGCTTCTCCATGGAGGGATGCTCTGTGTCATGCGCTGTGGTCGGGCCAAAGGCCCTGAAGTGACTGATCAGCGCCATTTCCTCCTGCCACAATCCCCTCATTCCTGAGACCGCTGCTCACAGGGCAGGGATTTCCTCTACACTGGTAGTCTGAGCCCCCAATCCAGCCCGGGGATTTTGTGCAGTTTTTGGTTTTTTGCTCTGTGGTCAGGATCACTCCTGGCAGTGCTGGGGAGTGGAAACAGTACAAACGATTGGACTGGGGCCAGCCAAGTGCAGGCAAGTGCTTAACCCCTGTGTTATCTCTCTGACTATTTTTTTCTTTTGCTTTGTTATCTGGTATTGAGACAATATACTTATGTAGAATGTTTTCCTAAACGGAAAATCTAGCTACAAAACTGTGGTTGAAATTAAAACTAACAAATCACTAAAAACACTGGAAATCCATTTGGTTTTGGCCAACACCTTCACGAAACACTGTCTTAAGTATATTACATGAAACATGAGCTTATGCACGCATGACAAAGGCAACTCTTTCTGAAACTGGGCGACATCCTAATCAGTGACCGGGCCTCCAGGACTAGCCCTTCATCCCTGTCGTTCTCCAGCCTACGTGGCATTAAAAGCTTAACTAGGGCGAGAGATAGTACAGGCATAAGAGCTTTGCCTTGCATACAGCCAAACCCAGTTTGACTTTAAGGACCTGCAGCCCCGCCAGGAGCAACCCCAAAGCACAGATCCAAGAGTAGCCCCCAAGAACTACTGGGTGTGGCCCAGTACCCCCAACACACCTCAAGAAAACAGGTAGAAGATTAAGTAGGACACATGATGTGATACCCAATGGGTAACACCAATAAAAATATAAAGCTGTTCATAGACATGACAAGGAACAATCCACAACACACCTGCCGAGGAAGAGCCACAGAGCTCCTGAGCGTTTGGCCCAAAAGACGGGAGGAGCTGCCGGTAAATGCACCGACACTGCAGCTTCACAACCCAAACCCCACGCACACTCACACCTCAGCCTCGCGACTCACGTTTGTTGCCTCGGATGGCGTAAGCCAGCTTGAGCTCCGGATGAAACTTGCCCATCTGCTCAATGACTTTCCCAGTCTGAAGCGCCAGCTCATATGTTGGGGAGAGGCACAGACACTGGTGGGGAGATCAGAGGGTGAGTTTCGGGCCTTCAGGAAAGCCGCCCTTCCCCCGTGGGTGACTGCAACCCCACCAGGGGACACTGGCAAGTGTGCCAGTACAAGGTGTGTGTGGGGGGCCACTTTCTATTGTTTTCATAGAGAAGCTAGATTTCCATGGGAGTGCCAGGTAAAGTTTATTTTTTCTGGGAAAGTCAGCTAGGCCAAATGAACATGGGGACAGCCACTCTAAAGCGACAAGGAAGCTGGGAGGGCCCCTTGGACAGAGTAGAAACCCCTTCCTCTCCCTCCAGGCCCCCCTCCCACTCAGCAGACCCTTCAGCCCTGCTACAGGCTGCTATTTCTGGAAGAATTCTTCCTGGGTCAGGTCTGGGGGGCCCACGAGCCTGCCGGGCCTGAGCCAGAGCCAGCAGAAGCACACCCCGCCCCGGGCACCCTCACGAGCACCCCACCCAATGGCACCGTGCACCCGGGCCTAAGTCAGGTGCCCAGGATGCCCTGCCCTCACCTGGGGGTATCTCTCTGCTGGCTCCACTCGGCTGAGCATGGCCAGCACGAAGGCAGCGGTTTTCCCGGTACCCGACTGAGACTGCGCGATGAGGTTCTGCGGGCTGAGGGGACATGGAAACGACAGCGGTTAAATGGCCGGGGCCAGGGTTCCTTCCAGGCAGTAATTTTCTCCCCTCAGGCTTTTCTACATTACTGAAGTTTTCTGCAGAGGTACAATGATATATCGAGTCCCTCAAGAATAATTCCTCAATGCAGAGTCCCAAAAACAAATGCTAAAGGACAAATTGTGCTTATGGATTTTTGTTGTTGTTTTTTGGGTCACATCTGGCAGTGGTTGGGGGAACATACAGAGTCCGGGGAGCAACCTGGGCCTGTGTCTCCTACATGCAAAGAATGCCCCTGGCTCCCAGCAATATTTTTAGTTGTGTTCAGTCTAGATCTTAACACTTAAAGGGGCCAGTTTTGTACCCCAGAAACCCCGTGGCAATGGTAGAGGTGATCAATACTTTGGTGGGGGACCAGTGTGGTGATCTGCTTCTAAGAGGTACAATAAAAATACTTTTTTTTCTTTTTGGGTCACACTGGCAATACACAGGGGTCATTCCTGGCTCATACACTCAGGAATTACTCCTGGCGGTGCTCAGGGGACTATATAGGATGCTGGGAATTGAACCCGGGTCGGCCGTGTACAAGACAAACGCCCTACCCGCTGTGCTATCACTCCAGCTCCAATATTAGCACTCTTGAAACCTATGCAAGGCACATTATCTAGGGAGGGAGGGAGGAAGAAAGGCAGGAAAGCAGGAAGGCGGGAAGGAAAGAAAAGAGAGCGAGAGCGTGTGAGTGGGGCCGGGCTGGCACACAGCCCCAGGGCCGTTTCTGCTGAGTCACGGCCTGTGTCCAGGACTGGCTCCTTCCGTGTGTGTGCTTCTGTTTTCATAGCTTTATAGAAAATGCAAGATTCCTAATCAGGCAGATGTCTTAAAGGGAAGTTTTACATTTTCCACTACACGGAACCCACATTCACGGCATGGTGGCTATTTTTGGATTTGCGGCCACACCTGGCTGGCACTCAGGACCCACACACTGCCAGGGACAGAACCTGAGACTCCCCCACACGCCACCTTTTAAAACTACCTTCTTGGGGTTGGAGCGATAGTACAACAGGGATGGCGTTTCCCTGCACGTGGCTGACCCGGATTCAATCCCTGGCATCCCTATGGCCCTCCAAGCACAGCTAGGTGTATTTCCTGAGTGCAGAGCCAGGAGTAACCTTTGAGTATCACCGGGTGTGACCCAAAAAGCAAAATAAGAAAAAGAAAGAAAAAAGCACCTTTCCAGCCCTACACAGCATTTGTCATAAAAAAAAAAGGGGGGTGGGGAGCAGAGTGATAGTACAGTAGGGTGCCTGCCTTGCACACAGCCAACCCAGGGTCAAGTCCTGGCATCCTGTATGGTCCCCTGAGCACCTCCAGGAGTGACTCCTGAGTGCAGAGCCAGGAGCAAGGCCTGAACACTGCCGAGTGGCCTAAAAACCAAAAGAAAAATGAGGGGCTGGAGCGATAGTACAGCGGGTAGGGTGTTTGCCTTACACGTGGCCGACCCGGGTTCGGTTCCCAGCATCCCATATGGTCTTCTGAGCAGCGCCAGGAGTAATTCCTGAGTGCAGAGCCAGGAGTCAGCCTTGAGCAACACCAGGTGTGACCCAAAAAGCCAAAAAAAATAATTAATTAAAAAAAAAAAAAAAAGGAAAAATGAGGGAGCAGAGAAACAGTACGAGAGAGTAGAATGTTCCTTGTACACAGCTGACATGGATTTGATCCCAGACACCCCATATGGTCCCCCAGCCCACCAGGAGTGATCTCTGAGTGCAGAGTCAGGAATAAGCCCTGAGCACTAGTGGATGTGGCCCAAAACCCATGCACGTGGCCGACATGGGTTCGATCCCCAGCACCCCATACAGTTGAGTGCAGAGCCAGGAGTGATCCCTGAGCATCACTGGGTACACCACCGCCCCGCCCCAAAAAAGGCCAAAGAGCTACTCCAATTCTGTGCCACTGCGCTTCTCTCTCCCTCCTTCCTGCAGAGCGGGAAAAGCAGGCGCCCCACCGAGCCATCCGACTCTGCGCTTGCCCAGGGTACTTCCCTGAAGAAGCACACAGCCCCCCTTGCTCTCAGGGACAGAAACAGCTGTGGGCAGACAATAAACCAAAGACCACCGAGGAAGCTTCCGGGGCCCTCATACTCACGGCTCGGCGAGCATCATGGGTAACGCGTTCTCCTGGATCTTGGAGGGTCGATTAAAGCCCATGCCGTAGACACCCTGGAGTAGCTGCGGCTTCCTGGGCGCCGGGAAAGAAAGGAGGGAGTCCACGTTGCATGGCGGCAAGCAAACTCTGAGCTTCCTATCATTCTCCTATGCCTCAGAACACACACACACACACACACACACACACACACACACACACACACACACACACACACACACACACACACACACACACACACACACACACACACACACACACACACACACACACACACACACACACACACACACACACACACACACACACCACCCCCGCCCCAAACCTCCACCTTTCCCGACTAAATCTTTTCCCCTAAATTAAGACTGTTAAGTCTTAACTGCAACTCTTAGAAGATTCCTAGACTCATTTCTTTTCCTGGTGAAATTAATTGCTTTTGGCAGACCCAGACATGGTTGGTCTTGGATAACAAATCTTCTGCAGCTCTAAGAGTGTTATTTATTAATCCACAGTATAAATCAGAAAAGACATCTAAAAAATTAACATGGCTTAAGATACTGGGTCCCCTTTAGGGAATGGGATTCAGTTTTAAATTCTCAGTGCAGAGGTAAAACTGAACTACACTAATTTTGTGTTCCATGATCCTTCCAATGTTACCTGTACAAATTACCAGGACAATCAAGTGAAAAAACAATTGACTTACAGCCAATTTTTAGTAGACAGTAAGGAGAACTCAGGTAATTTACAAACACTCATACTCAGATACAATGTCAAATATAAAGAAAAGCCTCAACTCTGGGAGCTGCAATACAACCACGATCCTCCAGGCCACGCTCACGAGTGTGCTGTGAGCTCAGGAAGACGGGATTAACGGAGACCACACCAAACTGTCCCAGGCGCACAGCGAGGCTACGCCAAGTCTCTGTGCATTACTCCTCTGGAGCTTAAAGGACTCTCGAAAAAACAAATCCTTCTGGCTCCTGAGCTCTCACACACAAGGAACATTTTGAAAACGTACCCTTGGGCATGGGCTGGAGCAACAGCACAGCGGTTGGGTTTTCGCCTTGCATGCGGCCGACCCGTGTTCGATTCCTCCGCCGCTCTCAGAGAGCCCGGCAAGCTACTGAGAGTATGGAGCCCGCACGGCAGAGCCTGGCACGCTACCCATGCGTATTGGATATGCCAAAAATAGTAACAAAAAGTCTCTCAATGAGACGTTACTGGTGCCCGCTCAAACAAATCAATGAGCAACGGGATGACCTTTGGGCATCTCCCTTTGGAAGAAAAGGCCATAAAGCTTGGTAGATTCAGATTTAGGTATCAAGGAAACCAACATTAGCTAATGGGGATCCAAAGTGATCCAAAAACTTCCAGTGGGTTCCTTTTTTCCCATTTTGTGGATCAGTTCACACCAGTTCACTTTCTTTTCTTTCCTTTCTGGGTGAACACATCAGTATTCACTCCTAGTAGGGCCCATGGGCCCATGTTGTGGTGGAGAGACACTCAGATTCCCCAGATACGACACCTTATCTTCTGCCCATAGTACAAATCTTTTTGTTGTTGTCTTTTGGGTCACACCTGGCCATGCTCAGGGCTTACTTCTGGTTGGCTCTGGGGACCATATGGGGTGCTGGATTCATACTTAGTCCGGCTGCCTGCAAGGCAAATGCCCTACCCCATAGTATTATTGCTCCAGCCCCTATACACTTTTTACAATGTGAAACAGATCAAGTATATGAGGCAATTAGGCATCATTCTTTGTTTCCTTTTGCCATGAGCAACTAATCAGAGAACTTGTTTTTCCAAAAGGGCAATACATCACTGAATGGAGAACACAAGTCTTGCAAATGAAAGGAATTTAAAACAACACAGATACTGGAAAAGTAGACAGTTCACTCGGGAACCAGCTGAGACATACAGCTGTCCCCAGCTGTTTGAACAGAGGCAGAAATAGACTGGCTGGATGAAGCCCTGGCAGAAAAGATAAACACAGGAAAAACACACACAGTGTTAATTTCCCGAAAACATCCCAAAGAAAAGGCCATCCTTTAAAACTTGCTCTTAGCTCTTACTCCGTTGACAGATGTTCAGGAGAATCAGGGGGTTGTACTGAGCCTCCCGTGTGGAGTCTCTGTTCTACTGAGATAGGCCAGCAGTGAGTGCTACTCTCTGCCCACAGTGACACCGGAACGATGATGCCGAATAGAGGCAAAGCGGCTTTTATCCTCCCACTGCCTGATTTACCAGCTAGAACAGTCATTACATCTCGCTAGCAGAACACTCAGCCTGGCCTGGCCATAAGCACCGTTCACTGACTCACTGCAGAGAACAGAAGCCCTGACATGGCCATCTGTAGTCCTCCATCTTTAGGGCCCTATTGGAGGTCAGCCCGTTCTGTGATGCTGAGTTACGGATCCTGGAGTTTTTAAAATTCGGAACACCGAAGGCCATCTTCCATCGAAGCACTGGGACCCTGCCCAGGCTCTTCTGACAGAGCTTATAAAGTGGATTAACATTCAGACCTTTAACCCTACAGGCTAACAAAGGGGCTTACCTAAGAAGAAATGTTCCTGATATCCAGAAATCACCTGTCAGCCAATATTTTATTGAAAGTTCTAAGAGCATAAAAGAAAGAAGACTTTCAGCTATGAAGAATAAATTTGTGGCATTTAGAAATCCCTACCAAGAGAACCAGGGGGCCGACAGACCGGGACGGGAGGGAAACCATCACGGTAAACGCGTCATACTCTGGTCACTCTGGAGGCACATGAATTATTCACTAATCAAGTCTGTTAGGATCTCCCGGAATCAAAGTGAAAGATCCCCACGAGGCCTCGAGGTGTAAGCTTCCCGGGAGGCCGGGCTCGGAGCAGCGGGTCAGGGGAGCTACTCACAGGCGCAGCTCCTCGAAGGACTTGACGGAGTAGAGCGGGGAGTTGGGGTCCCGCTGCAGGACCTCCACCTGGTTCGTGTTATCCACGAGGTTGCTCCGGATCAGCTTGTTGAGTAATGACTGCGCGGCTCTGTCCTCTGCCAAAAGAAACCAGGAGATGTTCTTCCTGCTCCTCCAGCACCCTCCCCGCTGCCCGCCCGTCTCCAGGCAGCCGAGCACTACTGGGAGAGGCGCAGCCCAAGGCCAGTGGGTGCCGCTTTTAGCGCTTCATGAGCACACTCGGGCGGGCCGTGCACACGCTCCTGTATGTCCATTTTCTGGTCCTGCACTCTGCTCTTGGCCAACGTCCGGCCTCTCTGCCACCCTTCCAGAAGGGTCCCTCCGTGTTTCCTTTCCTCTCGGGGCTCACCCTCCCCGAGTCAGCAGCCCCACCCCTGCAGGGTCAACCTCTCGTCCAGTCGGAGCTTTGAGTCAACTGGCACCTACCCTCACACCCCACCCTACAAACCCCCCCGCTTCTGGGACACCACACTCCTAGGGTTCCCCAGCTCCCCAAGGCCAGTCCTTGTGGGTCCCTCTCTGCCCCCTGCACCGGGCGGTAGGAGCCCTTACCTTTCTCTTCTTCATCTGTCTTCTCTGCAGGTGCTGCAGGTTTGATGAAACCTGCACAAGGGAACAGTCATGCTGAGCGGCGGCAAATCACAAAGTCCTCCAGGCCCAGGGCAATGAAAACACCAAACCCACCCAGTGATCAAAATGCTAATGCGTGATATTTATAGTTAGTGGACTCCTCACCAGGCTGTTTTCACTCAGGGTGCCCTAGACGGGGGTGGGTGAGAACCCTGCCCCCCAAGGGACCCAGCCCCAGCAGCCGACCTCCACTACCCAACTGCTGACACGCTCCAGGCCGCCTTCTGCACCACACGGCTGCTTCTCGGCCTCATGACACATTATAAGACACTTCCTACCCATTTTCCACAATTACCACACCATATTTGATGGAGTTCAGACAGTAGGCAACAAATCATAGAGAGTAATATATATACGTATATATGTATATGTATATATACTTCTCAGAGAGCCCGGCAAGCTACCAAGAGTATCCTGCCCGCATGGGCAGAGCCTGGCAAGCTACCCGTGGCATATTCGATATGCCAAAAACAGTAATGATAGGTCCCATTCCCCTGACCCTGAAAGAGCCTCCAAACACTGGGAAAGACAGTAAGGAGAGGCTGCTAAAAGCTCAGGGCTGAGAGGAACAGAGACGTTACTGGTGCCCACTCCAGTAAATCGACAAACAATGGAATGACAATGATACAGTGGATTTTTATTCCAAGACAAACAATTCTGGGTGACAAGCGAAACCACAAGAGCTTGGGTGGTGACTCCTGGCAGTGTCAGGATGGAGCCTTCCCTCCCAGGGCAGGCGCACACTCCAGCCCTCAGCTCCTCAGCTGCCCAGGAGCCAGTTTCGTGATGGTTTGGGCCACATCCCGCAGTGCTCAGAGCGGCTCCTGAGCTGAGTCTGTGCTCAGGGATCATGCCTGCAGTGCTGAAGGTCTAGATGTAGTGCTGGTTCAAACTGGAGCCAGCCACATACATGGCAAAGCCTTAATACTCACAATGCCTCTCTGGCCCTCTGGAAGTTTTTAGATACATACAAAAACACTCAAATTAAAGGGCTGGAGCAATAGCACAGCGGGTAGGGCATTTGCCTTGCATGCATCCAATCTGGGTTTGATTCCCTACATTCCATATGGTCCTCCGAGCACCACCAGGAGTAATTCCTGAGTGCAAAGCCAGGAGAAACCCATGTGCAACACTGGGTATGACCCAAAAATTAAAAAAAAAAAAAAAAAAAAAAAGGGCTGGAGCAATAGCACAGCGGGTAGGGCATTTGCCTTGCACGCGGCCGACCCAGGTTCAATTCCCTGCATCCCATATGGTCTCCTGAGCATCACCAGGAGTAATTCCTGAGTGCACAAGCCAGGAGTAACCCCTGTGCATCGCCAAGTGTGACCCCCCTCCACGCCCCCCCCCAAAAAAAACACTTAAAATTTTTGGCCAACTTTTTTGGGGGGAGGGGAGGAGGGTTTGGGGCCACACCTGGCAATACTCAGGGATCACTCCTGGTGAACTCAGAGGACCACTGGGATGGTCAGGGATTGAACCTGGGTTGGCTGTGTGCAAGGCAAATGTCCTACCCACTGTACTAACACTCTGGCCCTTGGCCAACTTCTGTGTGATCACAATGTCACCTTTGAGGCGCAAAGATGAGGCCAAGACTTTAATCCTGGGCATGGCCATGCTTGTTGGAGATCAGGTGGCTCTGCCATTTGGAACTCCTGGCACTGCCCTCGGAGTTCGAGCTCCACACACCACTGGCAATGGGTGTGTGAGCACCACTGCTAGGAGCACCATACCAAGTATGCAGTATTAAGATGGGCAAATAAGGGGGGGTTGGGAAGCCACCTCTAGGGCCAGAGTGACAGCACAGTGGGTAACGTGCTTGCCTTGCATGTCGCCGACTGGTTCGATCCCCGGCACCCCACAGTCCCCCAGCGCCCCACCAGGAGTGATCCTGAACATAAAGCAGGACTAAGTCCTGAGCGTGGCTATGTACGGATGCCCCTCACTGCCCAACAACACAAAGTCACCTCTGATCTTTCCAAAATTAAAATATAGCATTACATCTGCAAACACATTTAGATGAGAAAGAAAATAAGGTATTAAAAAGGTAAAGGTGGGGCTGCAGAAATAGCACAGCGGGTAGGGCGTTTGCCTTGCACACAGCCGACCCGGGTTCGATTCCCAGCATCCCATATGGTCCTCCGAGCACTGCCAGGAATGATTCCTGAGTGCAAAGCCAGGAATAACCCCTGAGCATCGCCGGGTTTGACCCAAAAAGGAAAAAAAAAAAAAGGCAGATTAGGTAACAAGACGATGACTGGGGCTGGAGCAACAGCACAGCGGGGAGGGCATTTGCCTTGCACGCGACCAAACCAGGTTTGATCCCTGACGCCCCATGTGGTCCCCTGAGCACCGCCAGGAGTAATTCCTGAGTGCAGAACCAGGAGTAACCCCTGAGCATTGCCGGTGTGACCCCAAAAGCAAAATAATAATAATAATAATAATAATAATAATAATAATAATAATAAAACAATTACTTTTTTCCCCACAATAACTTAAGTACAAAAATTTTCACATGCCAAGCACATGGTCTACCAGGCATATCCCCAGCCCAGGATTTTTCTTAAATGACAGAAGGTTAATCAAAAAGAATTCAAATTGGATTGTTCGCCAAAAAAAGGGCTGAACTGAGCTACTTCTGATTGGGAAATTTCCAGCTGTGTGTTTTTTATTCTTATTTTAAGACTCTGGAGCCTGAGCGATGCACCCATTGGCTGAGCACTTGCTGGGCACGAGAAGGCCTGAGCACTCCCCCGTGCTGCAGGGACGCCAGCACAGAGCCAGCAGCAGCCACTCCCAGTGTGGCGGATGCATGTCTGTGCCCCCAGACAGGTAGAAGAGGCCGGTTAAGCCCCTTCCCCTACCCGCGAACAGGTGCCTCCAAAGCCTCCGGGAAAACTGGCGCTGCCACAGGGTTGTGCTCTAAAATGCAATTCTTCTGCTATTCGCAAATTAAAAAGTCTTTAAAACAATTCAGTTTGCCTCAAGCTGTCAAACTCAAGTAAGGACCCTGGGGACAGCTGGATGACAGAGCGTCTGCCTTGACCCCTGAGGCCCCGCACGCCACACCCAGCCCGCTTCACGTGCGCCAGGAGCCCAGAGAAGCAGTCACAACTCAGATGTGTGACCCTGGGTGGGCACAGCAGCGAGCACCACACACTGACGTGGGAGACCCCCCCCACTAACAAAACATCAGAGGCAGCGCCCCAGGGTGCGGGACCCACCTCTGAAAAGGCAGCACAGCCGGAGGCAGAGCACAGCCAGGTAAGCACAAGCTTTGCACGCAGAGGGCAGGATTAGTTCTCCAGTAGCACAGGAGCCTTCAAGCACTGCTGAGCACAGAGCTGGGAGTGGTCCCAGAGCACTGCCGGATGTGGCTCAAAAACAGCAACAAAAAAAAGCCAGGTGGAGAATACAGAGTTAAGGCGCTTGCTTGCATGCTGCTCCACCAGGAGACACAAGCAGGAGTAAGGCCTGGGCGCTGCTGGGTGTGGCCCGCCCCTCACAAAAGAAAGAAAAAAGGCTTTTTTTTTTTTTTTGAGGGGACTTGGGGGCAGTGCCAGAGATTGAACCCAGGTCTCAAGCATTGCAAGGCATACTCTGACCACGGAGCCACATCTCCGGCCCAGTGTAAATAAAACTGTTAAAACAAGTAAGACAGAAGGGTTGCAGAGATTTTTTAAAAAAATATATATATATGTATATATATGTATGTGTGTATATGTATCAAGTTAAAATCCAGGTCTGAAGAGATAGAATTAATATATGATTTGCATGCATTAAGGCCCAAGGTTTAATCCCTGGTACCTCATGGTCTCATGAGTATTTCTGGGAGCAATTCCTGAGCACAGGAATGGGAGTAGCCCTCATGCAGAGTCAAGTATGACCATGCCCCCAACTTTTCTAAGTTAAAATCCAGAAGTTTCCTCGAGATTAGTTCAACATAAATAAAATAATTTTGAAGAATTTGAATATATATGTATGTAAAGAAGGGTTGAAGAGATAGGAGCTGGAGTGATAGCACAGCAGGTAGGGCATTTGCATTTGCCTTGCACGCAGCCGACCCGGGTTCGAATCCCAGCATCCCATATGGAGCCCTGAGCACCGCCAGGGGTAATTCCTGAGTGCATGAGCCAGGAATGACCCCTGTGCATTGCCAGGTGTGACCCAAAAAGAAAAAAAAAAAAAAAAAAGAAGGGTTGGAGAGATAATAAGGCTGGTAAGGCACCTTGCACATGGCTGACCCGGGTTTAAGCCCTGGCACCCAGGATGGTCCCCTAAGCCTGCCAGGAAATGATCCCTAAGCAAAGAGTCAGGCGTAGTGGCAGTGTGACCCAAGCAGAGATTCTTAGGAGACAAAGGCCAGGTGAAATCTGGAGAAGCTAACGTGCTCAAGGAATGCGGCTTTTCCACTCGCAGCTGTGAGGACACAGCGAAAGTGCCTCTGCAGCTAGTGACTCACCATTGGAATCTGGTTTCACTTTCTCTTCCTTGATCTGCAAATCGCTCATCTGAAATGGAAGCAAAGGAAATCCAGTGATTCATCAGAGGGCTCTGAGACGGCAACCCCCATCAGCAACCCTCACTGCGGAGAGGAGTCGGACCGGAGCGGGAGCCGGCCCAGCCCCCGCCTCCAGGGAGCTCATCTGCGGCCAGAGAGGGGGGGGGTGGGAAGCTGCTGCCCTGGCACCAGTGGATTCCATCTGATCCCTGGCACTGTGTATGATCCCCTGTGCAGGAGTGACCCCAAACCAGAAGTAACTCCTGGGCCCCCCCGAGTGTGTCCCAAAGCCCCCACACCTCCAAATAAAGGCCGAGGAGGCCAGAGTGACAGGCTGACTGAGCACCCCATACGGTCCCCTGAGCCCTGCCAGAAGTGACTCCTGAGCACAGAGCCGGGAGTAAGCCCTAAACTCAGTCAGGTGTGGCTCCCAAACCAAAAATAAATAAAGGCCCAGGTGAAAACGTTTATCATCAATAGCCTTAAAAGGAGGGGATGAAAGGGCTGTAGATAGCTCAAAAGGCTGGAGGACAGAGCTGGGGCAAGAGTACAGTGGGCAGGGGTTTGCCTTGCAGGTGGCCAACCCAGATTCAATCCCCTGCATCCCATTTGGTCCCGAGTCCCCACCAGGAGTGATCTGGGAGCACAGAGTCAGGAGTAAGCCCTCAAAAGTATGCCTTAGCAAAGAAAAAGACATCCCCCCTCCTTTAAAATCAACCATCTCTACTAGGAGAGGGTCCAGAAAGACGCAGGATACTTTCTCATGCCTTTGCCCAACATGATTTTTCTTTCCCTAATTTTGCAATCTTCTTGTTGCAGTAAATCCCAGCTGGGAGAACAACTCTGCTCAGTCCTGAGTCTTGCTAGGAAATCTTTAACTGGACATCTTTGGGGCCGTCCGGCGCGTGCTTGGGTGCTTCCCAAGATGCACTCGCTGAGTTCTGAAGGCGCCAGCCAAGCTCTGCTACCTTCTCTGTACCAGCCCTGCGTTTCCTCCCCTCCCTCATCCAGGCACTTTACCAACACCACCTGTGAGATTTTAAGTTGCAAACAATTCTTTTGCTTTATCTCCCCCAACTTGCGGGGGTTGGGGGGCTTTGGGGCCACCTGAGCTCTGCTCAGGTCTTCTCCTGGCAGGCCACGGGGGACCATGCAGGGTGATGGAGATTGGACCTAGGTTGGCTGAACGCAAGATGTGCTCCTTGCCTCTGTACCTTCTCTCTGGCCCCCTCCTCCTTTTCTTTCTTTTTTTCTTCTTTTTTTGCTACCCAGCGATGCTCAGGGATCACTACTCCTGGCTCTGAACTCAGGAATTACTCCTGGTAGTGCTCAGGGGACCACAGGGGATGCCGGGGATTGAACTCAGGTCAGCAGCGTGCAAGGCAAATACCCTACCTGCTGTACTATTGCTCCGGTCCCCCCTTCTCCTTTTCTAAATCCTGCCCCAGATCTCCACCATTATGTCCTGAACCCACCCCTCATCTTCACTCCCACCCGAGGAACGCCTCCAACTCTACTGTTAAGAGAAACTTCTCCACCGATCACCTTCAGATTTCTGTTTGGGGCTAAACCCAGCAGTGTTCAGGGGAATATGCCATATAGGGCATCAAACCTGGGTCTCCGGATGCTTTCAGCCACTTGAGCTCTCTCTAGCTTTCTTCTTCCATTATTTAAAAAACAAAAATGTGGAAATGTGGAGGCAGGGGTGGGAATCCCAAGCCGTCTCAGGAGACCGTAGAAGCAGTTCTCGGCAACTGGGCCGTCACTTCAATGCAAGAGCCAAGGACACAATGCCGCTCAGGCCCTGCGGCAATAAACCCAGGGATTATCCAGGTCACTCCGCTGATCCTGGGCGCCTCTGGGCTGCGCCCGGCTAAGCTCAGGGGTCCAGGTGGTGCCGGGGTCACATGCAATGCTTGTTCCTTATCCCTGCACCCAGCAAGCCTTAACCCCTATATTACCACTCCTGCGTCTTCTCCTTTTCTTTATTCTCATTTTCTTTAGACATTACTCCTAACATCGTTTCTCTACAGTGGGATGAATCTTGCCAGTTCTTAGATCTATTCTCATAATTGTTTTAAAAATCCTTAAACCAAAAGCCAGAGCAATCGTATGGGAGTTACGGGGTTACGTATAGGTTGCATCCCGTCAGTCCCAGTTTGAATCCTCAGCAACACATCTGGTCCCATGAGCATCACGCCGGGAACAGCCCTTGATCATTGAGCACAGCTGGGTGACATTTCCCCCCCCCAAAAAAATCTTCCCTAAATTGGAGCTAGGGAGATAGCTTCAAAGGGCAGCAGCACATTCTCTGCAAGCAGGAAGCCAGGCTTGATCCCTGGAATCAACTAGTCTCCTGAGAACTGCATCAAGGTGTGTCTCCCACCGCCCAAAATAAAAACAACAAAACCCCCAAATGGACCCAAATAAAACCTCTCCTCTGTGAGCTGTCCCTGTGCGTCAGTGTTTTCACCTTGTTCCAAGCTCTTTTATCACATCCCTCTGACTCTGACCACAGCACCGGCCTCCCAACAAGACCCCGAAACTTCTTCCAGTACTCCACTAAACCCGGCGTATTTCAAGAATCTGCTGACAAACTGAAAATCCTCCCAAAGCAATAAAGAAATATAATTGGTGGAGCTGGAGCAACAGCACAGCGGGAAGGGCATTTGCCTTGCATGCGGCCGACCCAGGTTCGATTCCCAGCATCCCACATGGTCCCTTGAGCATCGCCAGAGTGATTCCTGAGTGCAAAGCCAGGAGTAACCCCTGAGCATCGCTAGGTGTGACCCAAAAGCAAAATAATAATAATAATTGGGACAAAAATTGCACTAAACCATACTACAAAAGAAATCTACATTCTGGACCAGGGAGATAGTCCAGTGGGTAGGGCATCTAACTGGACGGCCGACCCGGATTCAATTTCCTGAGCCCCGCTAGGAGTTGTCTCTGAGCACAGAGCCAGGAATGATCCCTGAGCATCACCGACTGTTCCTCTACCCCCAAAAGTCTGTATTATGAAAAGTCCATCATCATTACCAATGATGAATTTATTTTAATTTTGGGGTCACACCTAACGATGCTCAGGGGTTACTCCTGGCTCTGCACTCAGGAATTTCTGCTGGCGGTGCTCAGGGTTAGCCATATGGGGTGCCAGGGTCCAATCCTGGTGGGCTACGTGCAAGACCAAAGCCCTACCTGTAGGACTACCGTCCCACTAACGACAAATTTAAACTTAGATACCCATTCCAGTTGGATGGTCTTCAGTAATCAGAAGCCCAGCAATAAAGGTCACCCTGAACATCAGCTGAACAACTTACGGTGACTCGGGCCATCTGCGTGCAACAGACTGGAGCAACCTAAACCCGGATCTGTTATTCTGCAAGAGCGCAAAGTGCCGGCCACGCTGACCGCGGATCTACAGCTACTGAAGTAAAGGTGGGGCTGGAGCGATGGCGCCAAGGGCTGGGCCCGCAGGGGGCTCAAGCCCCAGCACCGCATGGGCCCCCCAACCCCCGTCCGCAGCAGAGACGCAGGGGCTGGGGCTGGAGGGGAAAAGCGCAAATCTTGGACGACCCAGAGAGAGGTTCCACACGGGCCATCTGGCCCGAGGCGCGGATCCCACCCGGCAGCTCCCCACGGGCGGCTACAGGGCTGGGCGGGCCACGACCTGTCCCCTACCTGCACCCCCGGGGTCACTCGGCCCCGCTGCGCCCACCCCAGCCCCAGCTGAAGCCACTGACCGACTTGACAGCCGCCTCCTGCTCGTCCACCGCCAGTGCCCAGGAGTCGGTGGCCATGGTCGGCGCAGGGCTGGCGGGCCGGCGCGACACGGCGCCCCGCAGCGCGCCCACGGCGACCCGAGCCCGCGAGAAGCTTCCTCACGCGAACTGGGAGCGATGGGGGGCGACGTGATGTCGGGACCCGGCCGCGCCATCAGTCCGCGTCGCGCTGACGTCATCAGCGCGCGCCGCGCGCCTAACGGCCCCGCCCGGGTTTCCCGCCGGTTCCCGCGACTTCGTGCCCGGCGAGACTGGAGAGCCGCAGCCTGCCCCGCGCTCTCCCGCCGGCACCTGACTGCCCTCGCCATGACGTCACTGGGAGCTGTCCTGGGCTCCGAAGTGACTGGGGGACCCAGGAGAATCCTTGCTCCTGCGCAGAGCGCAACGCCCTGAGCAGGCTCGGCTCAACGTGCTGGGCCGTGTTTGGCATTGCGGGAGCCCTGGCGGGCATGGCATGACTCCCCAACACTGCGGGGAGGAGCCCCAAAGGTTATCTTACAGTAATGCCCATAAGGGGTGAATAGGGAATGAGCGCAGGTACTAGGGGGGAAGTGGCAGAAGAATGAGGCACTTGGGCTGGAGTGATAGCACAGCGGGTAGGGCATTTGCCTTGCACGCGGCCGACCCGGGTTCGATTCCCAGCATCCCATATGGTCCCCCAAGCACTGCCAGGAGTAATTCCTGAGTGCATGAGCCAGGAGTAACCCCTGTGCATCGCTGAGTGTGACCCAAAAAGGAAAAAAAAAAAAAAAAAAACTTTCCTGAAACGTGGTTTCTGTCGCTGAGTAGAATGAGGTGGTTATTCTGGCTGTTGGCGCACCTTGAAGGGACCGGTTAACTCACAGTGTGTCCAAGTTCTCCGATGGGGACTTGGAGGGTCCCGGGCAGTTCAGCGCCCGTGAAATCGCACAGGTGGCCTCATGACTCAAGTGCCCATGCTTGCCGGACCCCTGCAGCCCTGGACGGCTCCCATTCCATCACCTTCTCTTTCTCCGTGTCCGTCTTAACGAGAATCCCAGGCGCCCAGACTTTCCCCCACTGTGAGGTTCCAGTAGTGAACCGTTCCTGCTTCAGGGCGGGGCAGGGATGAAAAGTGGCCAGGAAGTAACAGAAGCATCAGCTTCCGTGAGACACAGCCCACTCAGCACGGGACTGCAACAATAACGGCTGAAGTGAAGAGTATGAGGGGGACAGTTAGGCAAGTGAGCCTGGGAACCATGTTCCTATGAACCATGCGAAATCGTGTGTTTTATTACTAGGGTTTAGGCTACTCCTAGCGGTGCTCAGGACTTATTCCTAGATCTGTGTTCAGCGGTCACTCCTGGCAGGGCTCGGGACAGCATATGGTGCCAAGGATGCAACCTTGGCCAGCTGTGTACAGGCAACTGCCCTACTCCCTGTGCTGTTCTGAGCCCCATGCCCCATAGTTAGTAGGAACCACTCCCAGGTTCCGGCAGGGAACTTGCCCCCGGAGGGGTGGGGGTGCAGAAACACTCAGGATCTCACATACAGAGTAAGGACTGCAGGGGCCAGCGCCACAGTTCAGCACGTGGGGCATCTGCCTTGAACGCGGCCCGCTTGGGTTCGATCCCCAGCACCTGGAGGCAAGAGCCCCCACCCGCATGACCCCTCCTCCTCCTCAGGGCCTGCAGAAGTGAAGGCACCTGGGCAGCTGCAGTGTGGACAGAGGTGAGAGAGGGCAGGGTCCTCACGAACACCTACACACAGGAAGCGACAGGCCCCGCGCTCCCGGCCTGCCAGGCCCCCCCCAGTGGCAGCTACGACACACGCGCCATCGAACCCGAATCCTCCCCTGCTCACTCACACTCACAGCACCAGGCCTGGCGCACACGTGTCCCCTGGGCTTCTTTCTCGGGGCTGCCGCTACACATCCTTTCCCTCACTTGCACCCAAACACTCAGAACAGAGAGGTGGCAGAGCTGCCACCTAGGACGCGAACATGCCATCAGCCGCGGCAGTCAGGGCACCGGGAAACATGGCCAAAGACAAGGAATTGCCAAAAGGTAAATTTCTGTGTATTCACGCCTAATCTTCAAAAATTGTGTAAACATTTTTTCTCTACCATCCCCCATCATTTGTACAATTTTTGTCAAGTCCAAACGTAATTGAAATGAGGTAGGTAGTTTGTCGCGGCTCGCGCCTTCGTCTCGGTGTGACAGCGAGGCCGAGGCCGGGCGAGAAAGCCCGAGTCTCCCGCGCCGGGGCAGCGCCCGCGGGCACCGGGCACCCGGGACGCCTCAGTTGGCTATTTTCTCAATCTCGTCCAGGTCGTCCGTGTCCAATCTCTCGATTTTCTTATCTGAGGACGAAGACAGGGAGAGCTCAGCAGGGGCGCAGGGGAGACGCCACCCCGGGGAGAGCCGACACGGAAGAAATCACGGGGGCTCTGGGTGCTCCAGGCCCCAACGCGCTCGGACCCGCGGCCTTCCCCTGGTCACTGGGAGCTTCCCCACGCCCTGACCCGGAGGCTCCAAAGCCGCTCGCTGAGGACAGACACAGCAGTGGACAGACCGCGGCCAGTCCCGTCTCCACCTGGGCGGCGGCGCGGGGCGGGGCACTGTCCACTCACTGAAGTGCTCCTGGATCCTGTTGAGGATGTCCATGCTGTGCTTGCTGTCCACCATGTTCACCGCCAGGCCCCTCTTGCCGAAGCGGCCCGTGCGCCCGATGCGGTGCAGGTAGGTCTCATTGTCTGGGTTCCCGTCCTTGTCCACCGGGAGGTCAAAGTTGATGACCACGGACACCTGCTCCACATCGATGCCTGCGCGGGCACAGGCGTGAGGGCGGGGCCGGCGGGGCAGCAGAGCAGAGGGTGTGGGCGGGGCCGGGAAGAGGCTCCAGGTCAGCAGCAGCCCCTGGGCCCCGGGCAGGCCCCTGCAGGGCGCCAGGCTTCTGGAAAGCTCCCCCGAGACCACAGCGTCCCCCTGGCCATCCGGGCCCCCAGCACCCGCGGGCCTGCAGGGCGGCCGTCCCCGCACCCCGAGCCGCGGCCCCCGCGTGTCTGCTCACCGCGGGCGCACACGTTGGTGGTGACCAGCACCTTCTCTTTGCCCTCGCGGAAGCGCTCGATCACCGCAGCCCTCTGCTCCACCATCATCTCGCCGCTCAGCAGCGCCACCTGGTGGCCTTCCTTGGAGAGCTCGGCTGCCAGCCAGCTCGCAGTTTTGCGTGTCTGTGGTGCAAAGAATTGTTTGAGTTACATGCCGTTGACCCGATTCCCAGCATCCCATATGGACCCCCGGCACCGCCAGGAGTAATTCCTGAGTGCATGAGCCAGGAGTAACCCCTGTGCATCGCTGGGTGTGATCCAAAACCAAAAAAAAAAAAAGTATGCAGTATGCACAGCAAGTAGCAACCCCCTGTAGTCCCTCTTGCTGCCCGCCTCCTTTCTCATGCCAAGCCCTCAGCCACACAGAGGGAGGCGGGTCCTCCTGAGCCCCCCACACCACCACCACCCTCTGCTCACGTGGCAGAAGATCATGGCCTGCGCGATGGTGATGGCCCCGTAGAGGTTGCACAGGGCCTGGAACTTCTCGTCACGGTTACTGCACAGCACGTAGTACTGCTTGATGGTGTCCAGCGTCTCCTCCTCGCGCTTCAGCTTGATGATGTTGGGCTCGGGGACCACCTTCTGGGCAAACTTCCACACCGAGTCTTCGAAGGTGGCAGAGAACAGCAGCATCTGGCAGTTCCTGGGCAGCATCCTGCGGGGAGGTGGGGATCCCGCATGGCCCCAGCTCGTCCCCGGGAAGCACCGCAGCCCCGGGAAGGGGGCAGGAGCAGGCCCGGGGCCAGGCAGGGTGGGAGGGCCCACCCCGGCCTCTGCCCTGGGCTCCATGAGAGTGGCCCGAAGGGGCCCAAACAGCCAGTGCTCTCAAGGTTGGGGACTCAAGAAGCTGATGCCAGAGAGACGAGGCTTTGGGGAGAAGGGGGAGCAGCCTTGGTCCGGGAGGCTCCCGCGTCCCTCCCCTCCGGAGCCCCCACCTCTGGATGCGCACGCTCTGGTCCTGGTGGCCCTGAGTCGCGATCATCACGTCGGCCTCATCCAGAACAAACACTTTGATCTTCTTGGGGTCGATGAACTTGAGCTTGGAGCACCAGTCGAGGACGGTGCCAGGGGTGCCGATGACGATCTGCTCGCTGATCTTCTGACCCCGCTCCACTGTGGACGGGAGATGTTTGGTTGTTTTGCATATTCCTATGGTAAAGGCATCTCCCCTTCCTTAGAAACTTAAGGACACACACACAAGAAACTACGGCTGGAGAGCTATGGAAGAGACACAAACAATAGTATGAAAACCGGGCAGGAGCGAGAGGCCAGCGTGCTGAGCACAGGCTTGGGATGCAGGAAGCCAGTCAGCCCCACTGCACTGCATGGTTTTCCGGGGTCTGCAGGGAGGAGCCCCCAGGACCACCAAGTATGGTCCCTTCCCCAAAAAAGGGGAAAAGAAAACCTTTTGAATGGGATTTTACTCTAGAATCATTCCATTCTTGTTTAAGGTTCTGTGACCTGTGTTTGGGGAGGTGGGGTGCCCAGGGGCCTTCCAGCTCTGGCAGGGTTCGGGCAGGTGCTGCTGCACTTGGAACTGTGTTGGCCACCGGCCAGGCAAGTGCCCTACCCCTGTACCAACTCTCTGGCCATTAGGGTGATTTCTTCATCGACAGCAAGTCCCAGTGAGATGCAGGATGGGCTTGCATGTCACAGTAGACACGTTCCCATCTTCCTTAGCTGTTCTTACGGTGCGCAGGGTTCACGCACACCTGGCCGGCCGCTGTGTGCCAGAGATCGAGCTTGGGTGGGGCACAGCCATCCCAGTCAGCAGCCTCTGCAAGTATCTGTGCTTTCCGCCTCATAGTCCCGGGCCCAAGGACTCTCCTCCCCGGAGCACCCTGCCCCGCAGCTCCCCGAACATCTCTGTCCAGCAAGTCAGTTGTCCTCACTCCCCCTCTTCACCAATTTCGGGATATACGTGACCATTCAGTAACAGGATTAATTACAAAGACTTTGTCTTCTTTTTTTTTTTGCTTTTTTTGGGTCACACCCGGCGGTGCACAGGGGTTACTCCTGGCTCTGCACTCAGGCATTACTCCTTGCGGTACTTGGGGGACCATATGGGATGCTGGGAATCGAACCCGGGTCGGCCGCGTGCAAGGCAAATGCCCTACCTGCTGTGCTATTGCTCCAGCCCCAAGATTTTATATTCTGAGAGAAGCAAATAAACTGCCTCTTCGAAGTGCACTCCCAGACAAGGTCTCAGATCACGGCCCATTCTAGACCCCGTGTAGTCAAAAGCTGAGAAAATCCAGTTTTTCCCCTTATTTACTCTTTTCTGGCCACACCCAGCGATCCTAGGGGTTACTCATTCATGGCTCTGTATGAAGGAGTGATTCTATGCAGATTCCGGGAACCACGCCTGGGTTGACTCTGTGCAAGGAAGCGCCCTGCCCGCGGCACGACCTCTGCAGCCCCACCAGCTCTTTCTCTGGGGTCAGATGCTCCTTACTGAGCATCTCGTCCTTTGTTATCTTTAGGGACGGTCACAGCACGCAGAGCTCAGGGGTGGCTCCCGCAGTGCTGCAGCGAGATCTGGGCTCTCCGTAAACACACCCGGTACTTTCTCGCTCTGGTCCAACCTCTGTTCCCTGAAGGGAACCCCGACACACTCGAATCACCTTCAGTCGCATGGGAATATTCTCAAGGCTTACAAGTTCCCTCTTATAAGCTAAATGAATCACTGTCCTCTACACTAAGAAAAAAAAAAAAAATTCAGAGTTTGGCCAAAGTTCCCAGGTGCTGAGACACTTGCCTGACATCCCGTATCACACAGGGCCCCAAAGCACGTCCGGGAATTACTGCTAAGCAGAGCCAGGAAACTCCTAAGCATTGCAGGGCATGACAGCCCCTTGCCACCAAACATCCAGTGGGTCAGACAGGCGGCACAAGGTTAGGCATTTGCCATTGCATGTGGCGAGCCCCAATCCATGCCTGGCACCACACGTGATTTCACGAGCACTGCCAGGGTTAATTCTGAGCAGAGAGCCAGGAATACCCTTTGAGCACTGCTGGGTATAGCCCAGTACAAAATAAAGCAAAAACAAAACATTAAGGAGTTTCTAGAATGCTAGCTCAAATTCCAACTGCAAACGTTTAAATTCTCTTCAGAATTGAATCCAGGTTGCCTTTAGGCACTGGGACTGAGTGAATTTCTGTAGGTCACAGACTTGTGTGGAAGAACTATGGAATTTAACCAAACCTCTAACACATCTATTCTGACTAGCGGGGGCCTCCTCAGAGGTGCTCTGGGGCCAGGGCCAGTTCAAGTGACAGCTGGCCCCGCAGTGAGCTCCAAGAGGGCTACACAGTGCTGAGTAAGGGACAGGGGTGCTGGGGTCTCTAACAGTTGTTTAATACTGTTTATCAAAAAATAAAAAAATAGGGGGCTGGAGCGATAGCACAGCGGGGAGGGCGTTTGCCTTGCACGCGGCTGACCCAGGTTCGATTCCCAGCATCCCATATGGTCCCCTGAGCACCACAAGGAGTAATTCCTGAGTGCAGAGCCAGGAGTAACTCCTGTGCATTGCCAGGTGTGACCCAAAAAGCAAAAAAAAAATAAAAATAAAAATAAATTTAAAAAAATAGAGAAATAGTAGTAAAAGTTTCCAGAGTTAATTACAATGAACATTCTGGACTTTTACTTTATTTCTGGGCTATACTTAGTAGCTCAAGGCTTCCTCCTGGCTCTGTGCTCAGGAATTACTGATGGCAGTATTGTGGGACCATATGCGGTGCCAGGATTCGAACTCAAGTTGGCCACATGCAAAGCAAGTGCCTTCATCATTGTACTGTCTCTCCAGCCCCTACATGCCTAATGATAATGAGACATCATCACATGCCTTTCATGCAAGATGTGGGAGTTTGATCCCTGGCACGGAAAAATAATTAGGCAATAAAACAAATCCAAAAATAAAAAAAATTTTGACCAGGCTGTGTTCTGGGCTTACTTCTGACTCTGCACTCAGAGATCACCCCTGCTGGGCTTGGGGAGCTATATGCAGTGCCAGAGATTGAACCCGGGTCGGCTGCATGCAAGGCAAGCACCTTAACCCACTATGTTATTTCTTTGATGCCACTGTGAAGTATTTTATAACCAACTGACCTAGTGTCTTCAAAAATGCAAATATGGCACTGGAGAAATAGAACTGAGGGCAGGGTATTTGCCTTACATGTGGCTGATCAAGGTTCAATCCCCGGCACCACATATGGTCCCCAGAACCCTGCCAGGAGTGATCCTTGAGCACCAGTGAGCATGGCCCAAAAACAAAATAAAAAGAAAGTCAGATATAAGAGGGGGAGGGGAAAGGTAGGGAGATAGTCTAGATTGAAAGAAAATTAAAAGTACAATAAGCAAATCAAAGTGTAAGATTCAACCGTGGTTCAAAGAAAATTCCTAAGTGCTGGGAAGACAGATCAAGCAATGGAAGAAGCATGTCAAGTTAGATCCCTGGCACAACCCGGTCCTTTCAAGCAGGGCTGAGAGTGACACTGAGTACAGAGCCAGAGTTGCCCCCAAGCCCGAAACAAACAACAAAAAAGGCAGGTGTGCGACTCGGTGGGAGAGCCCCATCTTCACAGGTGCTGAGCTTGGTCTGATCAGCACCACCGCCCCATGAACCCCAAAACAGAAAGACATGGTGAGTTCCTGCCTCCACCAACGACATGGAAGAATGTAGAATAGTAAACTCAGTAAAGAAGACAAAAAAACATCATTGTGATTTTGCACTCATGTGACATACATATAGAGAAAACAAATGTATGAATAAAACAAATTAATAATAAACTTTAAGAAAGATTAGTGGTTACCAGGAGGAAAAGGGGACGAAGGCAGGTGGGTAAATCATGTTCCAGAGAACATTGTCAGAGCTGGAGACAGAGGGCAGGGCACTTGCCTCGCAAGCAGCCAACCTGGATTTGATCCCCAGCATCCCATATGGTTCCACATGCACCGCCAGGAGTAATTCCTGAGTGCAGAGTCAGGAGTAACCCCTGAGCATTGCCAGGTGTAGCGCCAAAACAAACGAACCCCAGAAAAGAATATTGTATAAAAATAGAATTAGACTCAGTGGTGAACTTAATGTAGTATACAGGCATACTGATTTTCAGTGGTGCACACCTGCATGTCCTAATGTCGTGGTACAGCAATAGAAAAGAAGTTGACATTCCTGAAAACCACCCAAACCCCCATACACGGAAGCAGCAAAGATGGCGCAGAGTTAGACGTTTGTGAGTTTAGGTGAGACATATGTATGTCTCAAGTACTGTGCATGTTTTGAAAGTTTTCAAATTACGGAGAAATATAATGATGGGATCACATTGTACTCACATTTATTGCCTCGAACAGCATAAGCCAGTTTCAGCTCAGGGTAAAATTTGCCCATCTGTTCAATCACTTTTCCTGTTTGAAGGGCGAGCTCATACGTTGGGGAGAGACACAGACACTGGTAGGGTGAGAGGGCAAAGATAATATCCCTTTGTGATGGGGAATTACCATTAGAACCTGATCACGCCTCCCGCGAAGGCTGAAGAGAGCTTGTATATAAAAGTGCACACCATTTCCTTTAACTTGCAGTCATTCAGATAGAATTTTGGGGGTGAGAGTGGCCCTAACCAGTGGTGTGAGGGAATCGTGCCGGGAATTGAACCTGTAGCTCCCACACGCTCATATTCAGTCCTCTGAACCATCCCTCAGCTCCAATAGTTAAATTCTCTGTCTCTCTCTCTGGTGGGGGCAGTTTGGACCACAGCAGGCTGTGTTCAGGGTTGACTCCTAGCTTGGTGCTCAGGGATCACTTCCGGTGATACTCCAGGAACCATATGTAGTAGCAGGGATCAAATCCGGCCTGCTGCACGCAAAGGAAGCCAGTGCCTTATCTGCTATATTATCTTTCTGGCCCACAAGTCAGAAGTCTTAAGAACTGCAGAACTGAGTGAAAACATCTACAGGTCACTAGAGCACTGAAACCCACATGAGCAAGAATGCAAAATTCCAGTTACAGAGAGATTAACATTCTCTTCAGCGCCCAGTGGATGAGCTGTGGGGCAGGGAGGACTCCCCAGCATGTGCAGTGTGCCTGTCGGCATTATCCCTGATTTGCCAGGAAAGGGGGGCAGGCTCTTTACCGCTACCATATGGCCCGTGGTCCATATAGGGGCTCTAGTTTAGGTGAAAATATGAGCCACGCCTTATGGTGCTCAGAGAGTAACTTCTGATGGTGCCAGTGGATGCTGAGTGCCAGGGATAAAATCCAGGGCTGCTATATGCAAGGTGCACAGCTTAGCTTTAACCCATCAAATGGACTTTTTCTTTTACTTTTTTTTTTGGGGGGAGGGGTGCTGTGGGCCATACCTGGCAATGCTCAGGGATTTCTCCTGGCTCTGCACGCAGGAACTGCTATTGGTGGTGCTCAGGAGACCATATGGGAAGCCAGGAATCGAACCTGTGTCAGCCGCGTGCAAGGCAAACACCATATATGCTGTACTATGACTCCAGCCCCTCAAATGGATTTTTCCTTTAGTTTGCTTTGTTTTGCGGCCACATTCTCAGGGCTTACGCCTCTGTCTCAGGATCGTTCCTGATAGATTCAGGGGACTGTATGTGATGCCAGGGATGACATGACAAGGCAAGTGGCCTACTCGCTGTCCTCTCTCTCCAGCCCCATCACATGGAATTTCTCCTTGTAGCTTCAAGAGCAGAAAACCCAAATTCACCAGCCCTTACCTGAGGGTATCTGTTGGCGGGTTCTACTTGGCTGAGCATGGCCAACACAAAGGCCGCTGTTTTGCCAGTACCAGACTGAGACTGCGCGATTAAGTTCTGTGGGCTGCATGAGAAAACAAGCTGTTTAGCACCTTCAATCTCCAGGATATGCTGTTACGAAAATGAAGAACACAGCTTACGGAATGAGTATTCAGGGAACATGCCACTCTGAGAAGTGGGGGAGAAGCTGAGCTGGCCTTTTTGGCCGCTCGCTGCACTGAACTCCGAGCTACGCGTTCCCGCTAGGAGCACTGCTTCTCCTCCAGACGCCATGGCGTTGGAGGGCATGAGGTTGGGAGAAATAGGTCAAGGGGAGAGGAACAAATGCCCCGTGATCTCACCCATATGAGGTGTATAAACAAACGAGGACTCCAAGACAGTGTCCGAGGAAATCAAACCCTTGGACAACATCACTGCGGTTGTAAAGCCGTGGGGGAAGTGGGCAGAGGGGCAGGGAAGGAAGAGGTAGACGGAAGTGGCATTAGGACAAGAGTGGAAGGTCTTCACCTGACACTTGGTGGGGCACAAATTATAAATACTGCAACAATGTTACCTCTACTAAGATAGTGGCTGACTTATTAGGAAAAGAGAAATAAGCAAATGTAATTCTTATAATAAAATTTTTTGGGTGGGGGGGTGGGAGGTATACTGGGGTTCTTGGTGGTGGAATATGGGCACTGGTGAAGGGATGGGTGTTCGAGCAGTGTATAACCGAGATAAGCCTGGAAACTGTAACTTTCCACATGGTGATTCAATAAACAATATATATATATATATATACATATATATATTTCTCATGGCCTCACAAAGGAATAGCACTGTTCCTTTTGTAGAAATAATATATACATGCGAAATATGATTAATTTCCTATTAAGGAAATCTTTCTGGATAAATCGATGGGTTATAAGGATTAGAAAAATAAACCAATTTTCAAAATTTTACCAAAAAAAATTTTAATGAATATTCAAAATCAATCTATAGAAGGCAGCCTTGGACTCGGTAGCACTTATATATGGTAGTTCTGCAAAAGCATGGTTCTACAGGGAGATTTGATTGCATGGGAAATCAAATTTGATTGCATGGGAATCCCATGTACATCAAAGCACATCAAGGTATGTACTTTGTCATTGAATGCAGGTCCAGAATTTTTAAAAAAAAATTATTTTTTGTGGTGGGGAGGATAGACTAAGTTGTGCTCAGAGCTTACTCTTGGCTCTGTGCTCAGGGTCACTCCTAGTGATGGCTCAGTGGGCTAGATGCGGTACTGGGTCGAACCAAGATCAGCCATGTGCAAGGCAAGTCCCTTTACCCACGTATTGGATCTCCAGCCCCAGTCCAAAGGGATTTCAGGTGGGATTTAGAAGCACTCCATTACTTCCACTGACTTTCAGTCCAGCGGTGATTCTTTAAACATGAGTCAGTACCAGGGCCAGAGAGACGGTACAGCTAGTAGGGCACTCGCCTTATACGTGGTCAACGTGATTTCAATCCTGAACACCCCAGATGCCTCCCCTCCAGAGTATTCTCTGAGTGCAGAGCGAGGAGTAAGTCCTGAGCACCACCAGGTGTGCGCCCAAAACACACAAACAAAAAATAATAAAATGATGCATTATGTTACAGCTCTGCTCCAAAACCTTCCAATCATTCCCATTTCAGTCACAGTGAAAGGCAAAAATCTTCCAATTCTCCCTGATTCTGCTTGATCTGGCTCCTGATGATCTCTGCTCTCATGTTCAAGTACCCGGCACTCCCCACCCTCACTGCACTTCACTCTACCTCCAGTGAAAACATACCCGCCAGGCGGCACCTTTCAGTGCCCCAGATGACATGCTGACACTGTGTTCCTCACGCCTGCAGACATCATTTGATGACGTCCTACCTGAGTCACTTCACTTACATTTGTGATTTACTTTGAAATGTGGGTGTCAGGGAGCTAGCACGGAGTCAGGGGCACAGACTTTGTATGCACAAGACCCCAGTTTGATCCTCGGTGCTGCAGAGCACGCCCTCCCTCACCCCCACACAGCTGGCAGTGGGGTTCCCCAAAGCAGGGGGGCAGTGGGCGCGAGAGGACTGACCTTTGGGTTCAAGTACTGAATAGGTCACTGAAAGTGGCTTCCAGATTCCCTGAGCACTGCTAGGGAGGACCAGCGCAAAATAGGACGTGCTGGCAAAAAGACTGGTGATAGAAATACGGAAACACACTGGTGGTAGAATCCAAGTTATAATATTTATGTTTTACCTTAAAATCCTTTCAAGGTTGATGCTTGAAAGTTCTCATAGTAAGATGTAGTGGGTGGGCGGGGCACATGGCTCAGCACAAGGGCACATGCTCAGCGTGTTCGAGTCCTTGGGTTCGATCCCCAACTTCACATGAAACCACAGGGTTTGGTTTTGGACAGGTGGCGCTGGCCCTGGGTCCTTAGCATGCCTAGGTGTGTAGTCTTCAAAATATTTTTTAAATGTTGTGGCTAAGATTGCAATGAGGACTTAGCGTTCCTAGTTTCCCTCTTACTTTGTTTTGTTTTGGGGTCACACCCAGTGATGTTCAGGGCTCACCTCTGGCTCTGTACTTTGGTACTACTCTTTTTTTGCCTTTTGGGTCACACCGTGATGCACAGGGGTGACTCTTGGCTTTGCACTCAGAAAGTGGTGCTCAGGGGACCATATGATATGAAATGCTGGGAATCGAACCCAGGTTGGCCGCATGCAAGGCAAACACCCTCCCGCTCTACTATCGCTCCAGCCCTCTGGTACTACTCTTGGCAGTGCTCAAGAGACCATCTGGGATGCCAGGAATGGAACCCAGGTTGGCCGTGTGCAAGACCCTGCATAATGAACTATCACTCCAGTCCCAGATCTCTCCCTTGCTCCCTTCCTTCTTTCCTGGCTCCATGTCAGGGCTTACTCCTGGCAGGCATACATGGTGCAGGAATCAAACCTGGGTTGGCCACGCGCGGGGCAAGTGCCCACTGTCCCATCACTCTGGTTCCATGCCCTATTTACTTTTCCCTTTCGCATTAATTACACTTAAAAAAAAAATTTTTTTTTGAGTTACAGTTCATATGTCACACCATTCATTAAAGTATATTCTTTAATGAACATTTAGTATGCTATTAATTTCTAAAACCTGTGATAAGTATATAAAATTTTTCTTTTTGTTTTTGGGTGACACGTGACAGTGGTAAGGAATAGTTCCTGGCATTGCTCAGGGGAGCCTGCCAAGCCAGGGATCAAACACGATCCTCCTGCTTTTCTAAAGCACGTACTTAGCCCTTTGGGCCATCTCCCTGGCCCGACATTTGCCATATAAATTACTTTTCTTTTAGAAGGGGTCCACGTCCTGCAGTGTTTGCGGGAGATACTCCTGGCAGTGCTCGAGAAACAGTACAGGGCTGAAGGCACTGGCCGGTCACAGAGCCAACCCTGGTTCCATCCCGATCCCAGCACCGCATGTGGTCCCCGAGCACCACCAGGAATGATCCCTGAGCACAGAGCCAGGTGTATACACCACAGCCAGCCGTAGCCCAGCAAAAGCCAGTCGGGCGGGAAAGACAGTACAGGAGCCAAGGCTCCATGTTCTTTGTATTTAGTTTTCACTGTTTTCTGGGGGGACGCAGGTCCTCTTAGCAGAGCTCGGGACGCACAGGGTCCATGCCAGGCAGTCCCTGGCTCAGCCCAGCCACACAAACCTGGTGGCTGAACACTCGGGCCTGACAATGAGCTGCTGCTGCTCTGGCCCAACTGTGTTTGTGTGGGGCGGGCCTGGGGGAGGGCAGAGGGGGAGGGAATCATGTGGTGCCTCCACTCCAGCCCTTCAGATCATCTCCCAGGCCCATCTCCTAATTGGTTTGTCTGTTTGGTTGGTTGTTTTTGGTGGGGCGGCGGGGGAGTCACCACCCAGTGAGGCTCAGGGGTCACTCCTAACTCTGCACTCAGGAAATAATTCTGGCAGCGCTTGTGGAACCATATGGGATGTCAAGGATTGAACCCGGGTCAGCCATGTGCAAGGCAGAAACGCCCTCCCCGCTGTACCATCATTTCAACCCCACATTTCCTAACTTTTATGAAATGACCCTATATTACTAGGATAGCTTTTGAAAATAAAATGAAAAAAAAAATAAAAGAGTGACAGCATTATGTCAGGACACGTACGGTTCAGCAAGCATCAAGGGCAAGGCGTTCTCTTGGATCTTGGAGGGGCGGTTGAAACCCATGGCATAGACTCCCTGGAGAAGTTGGGGTTTCCTAGAAGTTGAAAATAAGTATCTTAGTTCCTTTGGTTATAGAAAGAAGCTAAAGACCTGGGGCACTTTTTCTGGTTTTTAACTGCAGCTGTGCACATTTTCTAATCACCGGTACCTGAATTATGCAGCACTGAATATAATGTGCAGGAAACTTAAGAGCACAGAGCAGCAAATTTTCCCATTGAATGTGTGTTAGCTAAAGACGTCCTGTTCCCCATGAGGGCTCGATCACTACCTAATGTGGCAGGAGAGTCAGAGAGAAAATCAATGCTCACAGGCGCAGCTCCTCGAAGGACTTGACGGAGTAGAGCGGGGAGTTGGGGTCCCGCTGCAGGACCTCCACCTGGTTCGTGTTATCCACGAGGTTGCTCCGGATCAGCTTGTTGAGTAATGACTGCGCGGCTCTGTCCTCTGGAAGGAACAAGATTAAAGACTTTTTTTTCTTTTTTCAAGTTTTTGGGTGACACCTGGCAATGCTCAGGGGTTACTCCTGGCTCTGCACTCAGGAATTACTCCTGGTGGTGTTTGGGGGACCATATGGGGTGCCAGGGATCGAATGCCGGTCAGGCACATGCAAGGCAAGTGCCTTCCCTGCTGTACTATCTCTCCAGCCCCACAAAGGGTAAGTTCTTTTCTTAAATGGACTTAAAATCTACCGTGAGGGCCGGAGCGATAGCACAGCGGGTAGGGCGTTTGCCTTGCACGCGGCCGACCCGGGTTCGATCCCCGGCATCCCATATGGTCCCCCAAGCACTGCCAGGAGTGATTCCTGAGTGCAAAGCCAGGAGTAACCCCTGAGCATCGCTGGGTGTGACCCAAAAAGCAAAAAAAAAAAAAAAATCTACCGTGAGCTCAACTGAATTCAACTATCTTTGCTATCTGAAACAGTAATATGTGTTTGCACTGGACAGTTGAATTCCAAACATACAACAGTTTTGATTTATAAATAGAATTGAAGTTTTAAATAAAAGGGTGATGACATTAATACCGTCCTTTCCCGCTCATATTCTCCTCCAGAATACCCCTGCTTAATTCTCCTCCTTTCCTGAATTTATCTATTCCTATCTGATGCAAAAATCTACTCAATTTGCACACAGTATAAACTACTGTTCGCTTAACATACAAATCACAACAAAAAATGAATGAAATGTGTATCTTTATATATGTTGCTTGTGCCTTTGCCATTTATGTTAAATGTGTTAAAATATCATTAGGTTTAGTTTTATTAGACAATGGACAGGACTTAAATTTTCTTTTGGAATGTCCCTGCCATAATCATTCAGGAAATATTTCCTGCTATACTGAAGTTCATCAGTTGATCACAGTAGAATTTCTTGGAAAGGTATACTATTAGTGTTCCTTCACTAAGAATTATACTGAAATTTTAATGGTACTATGATTGCCATTAATGTTAAGCCAAGTCTGTATAAAAATGAAGCATCGTAACAATCCATTATCTTGTAATGTAGACCCTCACTGGAATAGGACTCAAAGGCTTACCTTTCTCTTCTTCATCTGTCTTCTCTGCATTTGCATTGGTCTTAACAGCACCTAAATCAAATACAAAGTGACCACAATTTAGGGGCTGGAGCGATAGTACAGCTGGTAGGGCGTTTGCCTTGCATGTGGCTGACCCGGGTTCGATTCCCAGTATCCCATATGGTCCCCTGAGCACTGCTGGGTGTGACCCAAAAAGGGAAAAAAAAAACCCAAAGTGACCATAATTTAATCCCACAATTCAATCAAATCACATCCCATGCCCCACAGCTAAGACAACTCAAATTCTAACTTTCAAATTCTTTTTCCTTTTCTGGGTCACACAGGGTGGTGCTCAGGACTGACTCCCGGCTGTGCACTCAGGGATCACGCCTGGCAGTGCTCAGGGTACTATAATAGGTGCCGGGGATCGAACTCTGTTCAGCTGTTTGCAAGACAAATGACCTACTGGCTATACTATCACTCTAGCCCCTCTAATTGTCAAATCCTAAGACACCATAAATGTAAAGACCTGGAGAGTGAAAAAAATAAAAAAATAAATGAGGCCAAGCTACAGATCAAAAACATATTACTGGGGCCAGAGATAGCAGTTTAGGTGTTGTTTTCCAGGGAGCCGACCCAGGATCAATCCCTGGTACCACATGTAGTCCCCCAAGGCCTGCCAGGAGTGATTTCTGAGCACAGAACCAAGAGAAGTCCTGAGCATAGGTGTGTGGGCCCATTCTCCTCATTCATTCATTCACTCATTTTTTGTGATTGAGCCCAAAAACTCAAGCTTTTTTATTTAATTTTGGTTCTGGGTTTACATGAAACAGTGGGGGAAGGGGGTCGAGTCAGCCTGCACAATGAGCTGAGGGTGTTTTCAGCCCCTCCCAAAAAGTTTTTAAAGCATTTTATTGTTCCTAAATAAAATTACTGTTCCTGGAACCAGAGAGAGAGTACAAAGGGCAGGGCATTTGCCTTGCATGCAGCCGACCCAGGTTTGGTCTCTGGCATCCCACAGGGTTCCAGGAGCCTGACAGGAGTGATTACTGAGTGCAGAATCAGGAGGAACCAAGCACCACTGGGTGTGGGTCCCCAACCCCACCTCCCAAAAAAAAGAGTACCACTGCTTATATTTCAATTTTTTTCCTATTCTAAATCCTAGCATTGTATCTCAAAAACTGTTATTAGGGCTAGGGATATGGCTCAAGTGGCAGAGCAGAGGACAGGGTGATGTGGCCTGGTTTCCAAGCAGTTGATACCATTCAGCCCCTGGCACTGCCTATGGTTCCCCGAGTACCACCAGGAGTTAATTCCTGAGTATAAAGTTACAAGGAACCCCTGAACACCATCGGTGTGACTCTAAAAGCAAAAATAATGAGCAGTATATTCTGATACTTAGTAATAAGCCTAATAATTATGAGTTAATTAAATGCAACCCAAAACTAAATAATCCAGTTTGCTAATTCGCAGATCTAGTGACTGCCAGTACTGGCCAGTTCCATCAGGTACTTAAAACTTTTTCCCAGGGCCAGAGAGACGAATAGCAGGTAAGGAGCTTGCCTTGCACTTTTCCCAGCTGGGTTCAATCCCCAGCACTCTCACATGGTCCTCTGCGCCCCGAAAGTAGTGATCCCTGAGGAGTAGGCCCTGAGTACGGCTAGATGTAGCCCCAAAACAAAGCACACAAAATTTTTTTTTCCCAGATGGTTGTTAATGTTAGGAATGCTAAAGGAAGTCACATTTGTTTTCAGAGTAGATTTTAATCACTCACCATTGGCGTCTGGTTTGGTTTTCTCCTCTTTAAGGTGCAAGTTGCTCAACTAAATAGAGAATAAGGAGGGAAAGTGTTAGGAAAACCGCATGAAGATTTTGGTTTTTTTGTTTTGTTTTGTTTTGTTTTTTTTGTTTGTTTTGTTTTGGTTTTTTTTTTTGCTTTTTGGGTCACACCCGGCGATGCACAGGGGTTACTCCTGGCTTTACACTCAGGAATCACCCTTGACGGTGCTCAGGAGACCATATGGGATGCTGGGAATCGAACCCGGGTCGGCCGCGTGCAAGGCAAACGCCCTACCCGCTGTGCTATCACTCCAGCCCCGCATGAAGATTTTGAATCAACAGAACCTCTCTGGTGAAGCTGAGGAGATACAGGACGCTCAAGACACATTCATAGAGTCTATTCATGAGGGTGTTCTATGGGGCTCTTTTGCTTATGAAAGGTTTGACAATAAAATAACCATCAATACAGTGACAGAAATTGGGGGTCTGGAGCAACAATACAGTGGGTAGGGCACAAGGCGTAGAGCACCTGATGCAGCAGACTGGGGTTCAATTCTTGGCATCCCATATGGTCCCTCAAGCACTGCCAGGAACAATCCCTGAGCACAGAGTCAGGAGTAACCCCTGAGCACTGCCGAGTATGGCCCCAAAAATTTAAAAAATGCTTAAAATAGCTCAAGATTCACATGTCCTGGGGCCAGAGCGATAGAACAGTGGGTAGGGCGTTTGCCTTGCACGCGGCCAACCCGGGTTCGATCCCCGGCATCCCATATGGTCCCCCAAGCACTTCCAGGAGTAATTCCTGAGTGCAAAGCCAGGAGTAACCCCTGAGCATTGCTGGGTGTGGCCCAAAAAGGAAAAAAAAAAGATTCACATGTCCTAATTACAGCCTCCAGAAGAAATGACATTTTGTGCTTTTTCATAATGCCCTGATTCCAGAGACTCCCAGCGGAAGACCTTCTGTGCTGTCATTCTCCCGATTCCAACCAAGAGGAAGCTTAAAGAGGGCATGGGAAAGGCAGTCCTCCTTCAGAAGAGAATGCTGAGCTTGGAAGTCTGCACTGGAAAGCACCTGAGAGGAGGAATCGGTTCTGCTGAGGACGGGGCAGCCCGTGGCTCAGCAGGCCACAAGAAGCCTCGCACGTGGCTGACCCGGGTTCGATCCCTGGCATCCCGTATGGTCCCCCCCAAGCACTGCCAGGAGTAATTCCTGAGTGCAGAGGCAGGAGCCCCCTGAGCATTGTCGGGGGTGACCCAAAAACAAACAAAAAGACCCAAAAAAGCCTCGAGTTCCGGTCACCTGAGCTGAAGGTCTGACATTCTAAACCTGGGTCACCGTGGCATGCTGAAGTGGAAATACAAAGAAGGGATAGAGTGGAGACATTTCAAAGAAAGAATTATTAGAACTTTGATAAAAGTCCATTAGGCAGGGATGTCCTGGCAGGACTTTTCTCCCTAGTAGAGTACAAAGACACTTTTATTTGTCAGTCAGTTATATCTCAATAAAGTTAAACAAAGAAAACACCTTAAAGATGAGATATTTTTGTTTGGAATAGGCCTTTCGGGGCCGGAGTGACTATACAGCAGGGAGGGCACATACAAATGGCCAACCTGAATTGGATCCTGACACTCCTTTCGGTCCCTAAACAACAAGAGGAGCGAGTCCTGAGTACAGCTGAAGGGGGGTGGGGGGAAAATGGGGGAAAGGAGAGGGAGAAATGAAAAATGCTTTGGTTTATCCTAATGGGTGATTAGCTGAGAACAGGGGAAAGCGGACAGTGAACAGTCTTTGGTGCTTCTGCTCTGGCGGTGGGTGGGTTTGGGGAAGCACGGGGAACACGCTGAAGGCTGGGAAGAAAGCAAACTGTAAAACAGAAAATTACCAGAGAGCAGTAAAGATCCTATATAAACTCTTATTTTGGGACCACACCCAGCAGTGCTGAGGGCTTACTCCTGGCTTTGTGCTCAGGGATCACTCCTGGAGGCTCAGGGGACCACACAGGATGCCAGAAATAGAAGCCGGGTCAGGTGCACGCAAGGCAAACACCCTGCCCTGCCTGCTGTACTGTCTCTCTGATCCCTCCTTCATGAAATCTGAAGGGCAAAAGACACTACCAGATAACAACTATGAAGCACCCAGCAGTATGCATGAGTTTTTGAACAAGTTTTTTGTTTTATTGAGATTCTATACTATTAACAATGGTTTCTCATGCAGAGAATTCCAACACCATTAGTATATTTCTTTACTATATTTCAACCTGCAACGGACCTAGCTTAAGTCTAGTATTCAGGATGTTCAGAGAGAGAGAGAGAGAGAGAGAGAGAGAGAGAGAGAGAGAGAGAGAGACTTAATGCCTTACTGGCAATATTTTCAAAAGTAAAGTTAATAATAATTTCTCCTAAGGTGACAACTGTTAGCTAAAATAAAAAATAGGGTTGAAGTATAACTGAGTCAATGAGGTAGAACTGTGTTAGAAATATTCATTACTGAGGCTAGAGCGACAGCACAGTGGTTGAGGGTGTTTGCCTTGCATATGGCCGACCAGGGTTCGATTCCCAGCATCCCATAGGGTCCCTGAGAACTGCCAGGAGTAATTTCGGAGTGCAGAGCCAGGAGTAACCCCTGTGCGTCGCTGGGTGTGACCCAAAAAGAAGAAAAAAAGAAAGAAATATTCATTACTAGTGAGACCTGAGAGAGTACATACAGTACAGAGATAGAGGGTTCGAATGCCTCAAATTGAACATGCCAAAGGGAGGGGGAGGGGACACATTTCTACTTACAGACCCAGGAACAAGACCCTGAGCACCACTAGGTGACCCAAACAAAAAGAAATATTCATTACTTTAGGGGCTGGAGAGATAGTACAGCAGGTAAGGGGAGTGTCTGGCCAGGATTTGGTCCCCAGCACCACATTACGTCCCCCAAGAAAAGTTAGTAGTACTCAGTATCCCTGAGTACAGAACCAAGAGTAAGCCCTGATTGGGTATGGCACAAGAAAGCCAAAATAAAGTAAAAGATATATTCATTATTATAAAGCACTTTACTCTGTTTTTTTTTTTTTTTTTTTTTTTTTTTTTGCTTTATGGGTCACAGCTGGCAATGCACAGGGTTACAGGGTTTACTCCTGGCTCTGCACTCAGGAATCACCCCTGGCGGTGCTCAGAGGAACATATAGGATACTGGGAATTGAACCCGGTCGGCCGCGTGCAAGGCAAATGCCCTACCCGCTGTACTATTGCTCCAGCCCAAAGCACTTTATTCTTAGTCAGAAAAGAACAAGGCTGGACCCGGGCAATAGTAGAGCGGGTAGGGTGTTTGCTTACCTGGATCTGGGTTCGATCCCTGGCATCCCATATGGTCCCCCAGCACTGTCAGAAGTAATCCCTGAGCACAAAGTCATGAGTAACCCCTGAGCATTGATGGGTATGACCCAAAAAGCCAAAAACAAGTAAGAAATGAACTTGGCATTCTTTCCTGTTGCTACATTGTTCAAATGTGACAGTGAATTCTTAAAATAACTAAAATACTAAAATGCAAGGTGAAGGGGAAAGTTGGTAGCAACAATGTAAACAAGGGGTTGCTTTGAGTAACAGAATTTCAGGAAGCTTGCAACAGAAACTAAAAGCATCAGTGCTCAAGTCTATTAGGAACCAGAAGAGCAAAAGAAAGTTTACATTGTCTGCTGCAGTGGTAAGTAACTAACTGAATGCTGATATTTATTCTGAACATAACATTGGTTCAGAAAGCTTCTTTTATTTATTTATTTATTTATTTTTCTTTTTGGGTCACACCCAGCAATGCTCAGGGGTTACTCCTAGCTCTGCACTCAGGAATTACTCCTGGCGGTGCTCAGGGGACCATATGGGATGCTGGGAATCGAACCCAGGTCAGCCGCATGCAAGGCAAACGCCCTACCGCTGTGCTATCACTCCAGTCCCCAGGAAGCTTCTTTTGCTCTACTTGCACAAAATAGAGAAATCAATTCTCTTGGAACTTTTAAGGAAACTATTTGAAATCCAGAAAATTAAATAAGAACCTCCACAATTTAAAAAAAAGGAGAGAGAAAAAATCAGGGGCCGGTGCAGTGGTTGAGTGTTTTGCCTTGCACAGAGCTAAATTCAATCCCAGTATCCCATATGGTCTCCTGACCCCACCAGGAGTGGTTTCTAAGTGCAGAGCCAGGAATAACCCCCTGAGCATCTCCAGGTGTGGCAAAAACAACAACAACAACAACAATAAAGAGACAAAATTATCTACCTACATTTACAGTTATGAACGCCTTTAATATTTTAGGTTTTACAATGTTAAGATAATTGAAAGCTATAAAATCACTAATTATATTTTGGGGGGGGGTAATTCCTGAGCGCAAAGCCAGGGGTAACCTCTGAGCATCTCACTGTGTGGTCCAAAAACAAAAACAGACACAACAAAACAAAAAAACCCTAACACCAACAAGCCAGGGGGTGAACTGAAGTGATAGTACAGTGGGTAGGGTGTTTGCCTTGCATGAGGCCGGCTGGGTTCGATCCCCAGCATCCCATATGGTCCCCCAAGCAATGCCAGGAGTAATTCCTGAGAGCAGAGCCAGGACTAACCCCTGAGCATCGCTGGGTGTGACCCAAAATGCAAAAAAAAAAAAAAAAGCCAGGGGGTAGCTGAGTAGTTGAGCTCACACCTTGTATGTGAGGAGTTCTATCCCAGGCACAGCCGGGAAAACGGGTGGGATAGAGGAGTTGGGGGGGGGGGGGCAGGGGAAGATACTAAAATAGGGAAAATTACATTAAAGGAAACAGACTCCATAAAAGAAAATATGTGAGGCCCTCTACTAGAGGGCAAAAAAAAAAAAAAAAAAAAAAAAAACCCAAACCACCTTGCGGTGGGAGGGTTGGGACACAGCCCTGTGATGCTGGGGGTCGAGGGGGGTGGAGTTTACTTTAGGCTCTGCATTCAGGAATTACTCCTGGCAGGCTCAGAACACCATATGGAGTGTCAGGGATTGAAACCAGGTCAACTGCATGAAGAGCAAGTGCCCGACCCACTGTGCTATCACTCAGGCCCCCATGACCCCAGTTTAAACCTCCAGCAACAGGGGCTGGAGCAATAGCACAGCCGGTAGAGTGTTTGCCTTACACCCAGCCAACCTGGGTTCGATTCCCAGCATCCCATATGGTCCCCTGAGCACCGCCGGAAGTAATTCCTCAGTTCAGACCCAGGAGTAACCCCTGTGCATCGCCAGGTGTGACCCAAAAAGCAAGCAAGCAAACAAACAAAAACCCTAAATCTCCAGCAACACATATGGGTCACTTCTGAGCACAGAAACAGGAATTATCTATAAGCATTCCTGGGGGTGACCCAAAAACAAAAGGAAAAAATATATCCTAATGTATAGAGCTTCGTTTATAACTGCCCCAAGCAGAAAACACCCAAATGTTCATCAACAGAAGAATATGTGTTGGGGCTGGAGCAATAGCACAGCGGGTAGGGCGTTTGCCTTGCACACAGCCGACCTGGGTTCGATTCCCAGCATCCCATATGGTCCCCTGAGCACCGCCAGGGGTAATTCCTGAGTGCAGAGCCAGGAGTAACACCTGTGCATCGCCAGGTGTGATCCAAAAAGCAAAAAAAAAAAAAAAAACCCAGAAGATTAAGTGTGGTACATTCACGCAATGAAATACTATTCATCAATATGAAGGAACATACCACTAAAACATGTAACATGGATAAATCTCAGATACATTATAAGGAAACCATAATTGCCCCCTCCCCCAAATTACACATTATATGATTCCATATATATGACATACTGGGAAAGGTAAAAATTGAGTGACAGAAAACAATTCAGCAGGTAGTTGCAGAGAATGATGGGGAGAAGGAAGAAATTCCATGAAGTCTGGAGGAACTCTTTGAACTAGGTGGTGGAAAAATTCTCTATCTTGATTGTGGTATCGGTACATAAACTGCATGTTTCAGTCAAAATTCACATGAGCTTACACTTCAATACACCTGACTTTTTTTTTAAAAAAAAAAAAAAGCAGGTACAGCTTGCATGCAGCCCTTATCTGGGTTCAGTCCTTGGCACCCATTATTGTCCCCCAAGCCCCACCAGGAGTAAGTCATTAGAACTGGGTGTGGCCCAAACACAACCCCAAGTGAAGACTTACTAATGACACAGTAATATTGACATAATATTACACTGTGACATATAATAAAAAGATGGAGATGGGAAGGTCATTCATAGATGGTGAAGAAGAATGGAGGAGAGTCAAAAATCAAATACCAAAAAGAGAGAAATCAAGAAACAGAATTACTTTGAGGAGGAAAAATCTAGCGGCCATTTTCAAAACTATTCGTTTTTTATTTTTTTAAATTTTTGTTTATTTACTTATTTTTGCTTTTTGGGTCACACCCGATGATGCTCCTGGCTCTGCACTCAAGAATCACTCCAGGCCGTGCTCGGGAGACCGTATGGGATGCCGAAGATCGAACCCGGGTCGGTAGAATGCAGGGCAAACGCCCTCCCCGCTGTACACCGTTCAGGCCCCTATTTTTCTTTTTAAAGTATGTGTATATATGCTCTCTTTCTTTTTAATCAGACTAAATCTTTGTTCTGGGGAAAGTCACGGGAATAAGTACGAACAGAAGTAGGTGAGCACCATCAAAACTGCTTAGGGAGGAGAAAGGCCCTCCCCACAATCACTTCTACTACCCATCTTGCTCACTGACGCATCAGACCCTGAACAAAGTCAAACCACCACGCGGGATTGACTGGCTGGCTGCCGGGCCTACGGAACGGATCAGAATCATCACTGAGCAAGGAGACGGTTCAGAGAGGCAGGAACTGGCGACGGTCCCAGGTCCAGCTAAGATCAGGAGCAGCTAAGATTAGGGAGGCGGAGACTGACACCTGCAAAGGTGATTCCGGTCCAGGGTGGTCTAGGCGCCAGCCTGAGCCCTGCAGATAAGACAGCAGCAGCACTCAGCTGCGCTCGCGAAACCCGGCAGGCGATGGATCAACATCGCACCTCTGGGTCCGAGTTCCGTCCCACCCACGCTTCATCCTGGCCCTGACCGCCCTGGGTCTGATGCTTGGCCACGCTGACCCCAACCCCTCTCGTGGCTGAAGCCCACTCACCGACTCGGCCGCCGCTTCCTGCTCGTCCACCGCCAGGGCCCACGAGTCGGTGGCCATGGTCCCGGGCGCCGGAGGGACGCTGGTGCGGGCAGGCTGGCTGGCGGGCGCCGCGCGATCGCGGGTCCTCGCGGGTGGCGACGAGCCAGCCTCCCGCCCCACGGAGGGAGAAGTCATTCGCTCCGGCGCTGGGGACCGGAAGCGGCGCGACGCGATGACGCAAACAGCTCGCGCCCACCGGGCGCCCGTCGCCCCCGAGGGGCTGCCACTTCCGTTGCTCGCGGCTTCCCGTCGCCGACGCTGTTCGGCTCCAGCCTCAGTAACCCGCGGCCAGATTACTACAGTTTCTTACATGTCTCGGTCCAAGTGCAAAACCACACTCGCACGTGCCACATGGTGGCACAGGGGACGCTCGTGGAGACGGAGTATATTAAGCACAAGGCTCCTGCCGTATACGCGGTCATCCCGGCTTCCATCCCCGCCTTCCCATAGGGGCTCCCCAGCTCGTCAGGAGTAGTTCCTGAGCAACGCCGGGTGTGGCCCCGAAACAAACAAAAAAGAGTGTGAATGACTGTGTGTGTGCGTGCACGCGTGCGTACAGGATCAACTGGGTAAAAGGAGTCCTGCCAATCAACGAAGGAACAGCATTTCCATGGGGTGATTCCGGGATGCATAGACAACGTTCAGACGCTAGATTCTTTCCTTTAAAAAGCACCAGGATGGGGCTAGAGCCATAGTACAGTGGGTTTGCCTTGCACGTACCCGACCGGCTTCCGTCCCCAAGCAACGCCAGGAGTTCAATCCTGACTGCAGAGCCAGGAGCCCTGACACTGCAGAGTATGACCCCAAAATTTAATTTATTATTATTATTATTATTATTTTTTCTTTTTGGGTCACACCCGGCGATGCAGAGGTTACGCTCAGGAATTACTCCTGGCAGAATTACTCCTCAGGGGACCATATAGGATGTTGGGAATCGAACCCGGGTCAGCCGCGTGCAAGGCAAATGCCCTACCCACCGTGCTATTGCTCCAGCCCCCTAAAATTTAATTTAAAAAGCATCAGCATCCTAGACTCGTCTATGTCCGCCCTGCCCCCCAACCTCATGGCCGCACGTATTCAGAAGGGGGGCGCGGGAAACACTGAATTCCGAGCTCCCGCACCTGTTCCCATGTGACCTCGGCTGGCCTCCATCTACACAAAGCTAAGGGGAGCACCCACCTCACGGTTCATGTGCTCCGAGGATTCAACAAGCCAAGGCCCCGCGGCAGGCCAAAGTGCCATAAGTAGTAGCTATTATTTGGAACTGACCCCGTGCTCTATCCCCAGCACCCCATATGGTCCCCAGAGCCCTCGTGGAGTGATCTCTGAGCACTGTTGGATGTGACTCAAAAGCCATGGGGCCGCGTGGGGGAGGGGGGACGGGAAGCCAGCTTTTTATTCCCACATCTATCCACCCAAATTCGGGCGAGGAAGATGCTCAAATGGGGATGGGGGGGATGAGTGAGTGGGGAGAGGCTCGTTTTTACCCTCAGAGATACTCACGTCGCCCACAGGCAGGGTGAGTGGAAAGCGTCTCAGTACCCGGCCTCCAAAGCAGCCGGAGGACCCAGCCATCGCCCCAGCGCATGGCGGTTAGAGCAGCCAACGGCTGATCACGACCCCAGTCACCTACTAGAGGGTGATCCCGCCAGCCAATCAGCGCAGGGGTCAGGGGACTGTACCACTGCTCCTCAGGCATGCGCACTTCCTTACCTCCGTCCAAAGGCTCAGCATGCTCCAGCCTGCTCCAGCCAGGGGTGCCTCTGTGCGCGAAGCTTTGCCATTCTTTTTCAGTGGTTGGGTTTTTTCCCCCTCCAGAGCACCACCACTCTGAGCCCAGAGAGGGCGGGGCAAGTATCGGCTTTATTTAATGAGGACTCTCAGAGACTTAGGCATGACTGACACTCCAGTTGGTGAATGGATGCAGAATGCACATCTTCCAGAGCGACTTTTATATTTTTGCCACTGACCCAAAAAGTGCAGTTTATTCTTGTAATTCCAAGTAGGACCCCTCAGGACCCCTGGGGAGCACAGATAACACATAACACCTGGGAGCCTCATAGAACTGCAGAATCTATGGCTCCACCAAACTGACAAATATCTGCATTTCATGATCCTATGTGATTCCTTATTGCACCTTTGAATCCGAAAACACCTGATAGCAAAGAAACGAACACGCTGGCCCCGGGGACTTAGCTCAGCAGTCAGATGGGCACGCATCTCACACGGCTCTGGAGCTCCCTGGGGTTGTCTGGGTGTCCCAGTATGGCAAGGCCTGTGCAGCTACGTGTCTTTGGACCCTAGCATTAAATCTCCCAACATGCTTGCAGGTTTTGCCCCTGCCAGAAAGAAAGACAGAAGGAAAGAAAGAGAGAGAAAGAGAGAGAGAGAAAGAAAAGAGAGAGAGAAAGAAAGAAAGAAAGAAAGAAAGAAAGAAAGAAAGAAAGAAAGAAAGAAAGAAAGAAAGAAAGAAAGAGGAAGGAAGGAAGGAAGGAAGGAAGGAAGGAAGGAAGGAAGGAAGGAAGGAAGGAAGGAAGAAGAGAAAGAGAAAAAGAAAAGAGCAAAAGTACAGCCAGTAGGGGTTTGCCTTGTAAGTTTGCCTTGTAAGTGGTTGACTCAGGCTCCATCCCCGGCATCTCATATGGTCCCCAAAGCACCACAAGGAATGATTCTTGAGTAAGGAGCCAGGAGTAACCCCTGAGTATCCATCACTGGTTCTGACCCAAAAAAAGCAAAAAAAAAAAAAAAAAAGAAAAGAAAAAAGGAAAAAAAGAGAAGAAATTAACATTCTATGTTATAGGTATTGAAAGCTGCTTATGGGCCAGAGCAATAGCACAGTGGGTAGGGCAGTTGACTTACACTGGTAGGCCCAGACCTAGATTCAATCCCTGGTGCCGTATATGGTCCCCTGAGCTCACCAGAAACAATCCCTCAGCACAGAGCCAGGAATAAGCCCTGAGCATTGCTTGGTGTGATCCCACCCCCACCCCCCACCAAAACAAACAAAAATACATGGCAGAGTTAGAATCTAATAATGCACTTACTAAAAATAAGTATTTTTGTTTGGTTTCGGGACACATCTGGTTGCGCTTCAAGGCTTATTCCTGGTTTTGTGCTTAGGGCAGGGGGACCACATTGGGTGCCAGGCATGGTATTCTGGTTAGCCACAAAGGGCCTGTGCCTTGTACTCTGTATTATCTCTCCAGGCTAAAAATATAAGGATTTTTTGGGGGCTGTGCTGGAGTGACATTACAGCAGGCAAGGTGCTTGCCTTGCATTTAGCCAACTCAGATTTGATTCCCAACACCCCAAATTGTTCCTCGGGCTTCACCAAGAGTGACCCCTGAGCGGGGCTGGAGCGAAAGTACAGTGGGTAGGGTGTTTGCCTTGCACACAGCGGACCCAGGTTCGATTCCCAGCATCCCTTGTGGTCCCTGAGCACCGCCAGGGGTAATTCCTGAGAGCAAAGCCAGGAGTAAGCCCTGAGCATCGCCGGGTGTGACTTAAAAAGAAAGAAAAAAAAAGAGTGACCCCTGAGCATAGACTCAGGAGTAAGCCATGAGCACGACCAGAAACCAAAATCAAATAAGAAGTATTTTCACTTGCACTTGTTAGGGATATTTTCAGAGGTGTTGGGATAGAACTTCACACAGACAATGTAGTTGCTCCACCACTGAGCCACTGAAGGGTATGGGCTTTGGAGTTCAAGCACCTGTGTTTGGATTCTAGCTCTGCAGCTCACTTTTTCTTTTGTGATGTGGGGTCACACCCTGAGGTTGTAGGGGTTATTCTATGCCAGGGATCTGAACCTGAGCTTCTCAGGATGGCTCTATACTTTTGAGGTATCTCTCTGCCCTCTCTTCCTTTTTTTGAGAGTCAGGAATAAAACATCAATGCAATACACACACACACCGGCCACTCCCACACATTAAGCAATAGTGTCTCCCATGCTTGGGGAAATCATCTCATGAGTACTCCCTTGTCCCGAGAAAAGAATCTTTTGTGATCACTGTACTCCCTTGCCTTGTAAGTGCACAACTTATACTTTTGTTGTTTTGTTTTGGGGCCACACCCAGAGGTGCTCGGGGCTACTCCAGGCTTGATGCTCAGGGAACTAACTATAGCCCGCAGGAGACGGATCCTGGACGTCCCTCTGGCATGCGGACCTCCAGCCCATCAGGCGCTTTCTCCCATTCTCCCTACTCTTGCGCGGGCACTTGCGCGAGACAGTTCAGCCTGTAAAAAGGGGGTCCCTGTTGTCTTGTGTCAAACGCAATTACAAACTAATCTGCATGAAAGATTTCCTCTCATGACTCGTATGTATTTCTCAAAGGCAAATCTTGGACCCGACGTCAATTCAGCTGCCTCATAAGGAGCAATTCCTTCCTTGGCTGCCCAACCCGGCAAGGCTCAAGAATCACTCCTGACAGTGCTCAGGGGACCATACACGATGCTAGCTCTCCACGCCAACAAAGTTAACTGTTCCTAAGGAAGTCCGACCCGGGCACGCGTCTGGATAGAGGCGATCTAGCACCGTCTTTGAGGTCTGTGAAAAACTCTGCGGCTAAAGGAGCACTACTATATAGCAAGGGACTGGCCTGCTTCCAGCGAAAGTAGCCGCTTCCCTGCCGAACTAAGAGCGAGAACGCTGCCTAGGAAACCAAAATGTCGCCCTCCGCGAGTCCGCATTCTGCCCGGTCACGTGACGGGCCCGGCCGCGTCTTTCCCCGCCGTTGCATCAGCCGCAGCGGAGCCGCTTTCCCAGAAACCGACTCTCCAGCCGCTTCGGGCTCGGCTTGATTGTCGTGGGTGAGAACCAATAATATCTCAGGACGTTCCGGCTCCGCCGGGCACTTTCCCACGGCGCAGTTTGATTGGACGGCGCGGGGCGGCTCGGAGCGCAGGCTGAGCTGCGGGCCGGTGCAGCTGCGCGTCTGTCTAGGGGAGCAGGTAACCCGGGGGCCGGGCGCGGTGGGCACTGCGGGAGGTCTTAGGGGTGGCCGCCCTCAGGGCTCGCGGGCCGGCCGCCCGGTACTCAGAGGCACCGTGCGAACGGTTCATCCGAGGGCTTGAAATCGTGGCGGCCACGGCCAGGCTCGCGGGCCTGACCTGGCGTGTCAGGCCCTGGGCTGGAGCTGTGGCCGGGACACTGGCACCGAATGGCCTTTTGTCGAACCCCCGGGGTTCTGGGGAGGAGCGGTCCCCACCCCCCGGGTCCTTGCTGAGGACCTGCAGCATTCCCGGGAGAAGCCTGGTTCCTTTTTTATTTTTCCTGTTTTGGGGGCCACACCCGCCGGTGCTCTGGGCTCACTCCTGTCGGCGCTCGGGGATTACTCCTGGCAGTGCTCGGGGGACCATATGGGATGCCCCGGATCGAACCCCGGTCGGCCGCATGCAAGGCAAGCGGCCTATCCGCTGTATTGTCTCTCCAGCCCTTGCCGGCTACATTAAATACCGTTCACATGAGACGTTTTTCTCTCCCTTGATTTTAATCCCCTAGGACTGTAGGCTTTGGGGGTGGGGGCTGTGGTCTAGAGGGTGGAGACCCACCATGAGCTTTTTTTTTTTTTTTTAATTCTTAGTATTAGCTTAGTAACTGGTGAAGATCCAGACCTATCTGGACGCACTCCCCTTCCTGTCCTATCCTCTATCCTCCTGTCCTGTCTGCTGGCCACGATGTTGTCAGCCAGCAGGTCCTGCTCTGCTTTAAGTCCGTAGGGAGCTGGGCTTGCTGTACCTGTGTGCAGATTCATTGAGTCACTAGCGTCCCAGATGCTGAGGATATACCTTGGTCTTGAGCAAAAAGAGTCCTGCTTCCCACTTGGGATGGAATTGACAGCCTGGTGGGAAGTTGGACCTGAAACCCGCTGTCATAGAGTGGGGCTGTGAGAATAAAACAGGGGCGGTGCTCCGGGAGGACAAGGATTCCTTAAACCAGTGAATCAATGTCTAGAATTAGAGACATTAAGTACGAAAGTAGAAAGAGTTCAGTGGACAGCTGAAGAGCTTGTCCCAAGTATGTGGTTAAGCTCTCAACCCAAAGGGCAGTGTGATCAGACCTTATAGCCCCGGGGCTTCAGGGCCCTCCTGTGCTACCTTGCCTCCATTCCGCCTATACATATATTTACATGGAGTGAATGAACGAGTGATGGCACAGCTTTTAATAGTCTCGGGCTCCATGGCTTCTTTTATCCACTATCCTTGAGTCTTTTTGGGTTTTTGTCTTTGGGGCCACACCTGGCTATGCTCAGGTCTTAGTCCTGGCTCTGTGCTCAGGGATCAGCCCTGGTGGACTTGAGGGGCCAAGTGGGGTGCCAGGGATTGCAAGGCAAGCGCCGTACCCTCCCATCCACATGCTAGAGCCTTTTCACTAGTTACTTCTGTGTATGGCTGTCTCCTCATTGAAGGACATGGGCTGTACTGGACATGGGAAGGAAGAATGCCTGGGGCTGCGCTGGACTGAGGGCAGGTTTTGCTCTGATGAGTTACGTTGTAGAGTTTTGGGGTCAAATTCCTGCAGGAGTCTTGTGTGAAGCCTGTTGATCTTAGTTTCATTTCCCCTCATTTCTCTTCATTGTTTCCTTGGTTAGTTCTGTAGGTTCCTTTCAAAATGGACTCGACCCTAACAGCAAGTGAAATACGGCAGCGATTCATCGACTTCTTCAAGAGAAATGAGCACACCTATGTTCATTCATCTGCCACCATCCCGCTGGATGATCCCACTTTGCTCTTTGCCAATGCTGGCATGAACCAGGTAAGGGTTTTACCTTTCCTCTTGGCTCTCTCTTCCCCCGGAGAGCAGCGGGGCAGTGATAATGGCCGGGTCCCTGGAGGTGGCCAGAACCAGGTTATGGCATTTGTCTTGCACACGGCTGACTGGCGACTCAGGGTCCCCTGAGCAGCGCCAGGAATGATCCCTGAGCACAGAGCCAGGAATAAAAACTTGTGGGAAAAAAAAACAGAACATCAATTTCACCTTCATTCCTATTGATTTTCCTCCTGGCTCTGCTCAAGGTTCACTCCTGCGCAATGCTGGGATCAAACCAGGGTCAGCTGAATGCAAGGCAAGTACCTTACCTCCGGTCCATGTTCCTGTCCCCTTCCTCATAATTTTTATGACCAAGTGAGAAAACAAATGTTCAGAATAATGCCTTTCATAAAGATGGCAAAGCTCTTACCATCCCAGATTTGGCTTACAGCCTTTGGCACTGACCAGAGCCAGGGAGAAACTTGCTTCTTGACCGGCTGCTTCTGCACCAGCTCCTGAAGCCACGGGCCTCTGATGCTTCAGAACTCGGGGCTGTTTAGATCAGCAGCTGAGCTGTTTGTGCATGCTTCTTCCTGCCAGACCACCGGGTATACCTGCAGCTCTTGAGAAACTAAAAAGGCCCCTTTCCTTTTCAGTTCAAGCCTATCTTCCTGAACACTATTGATCCCTCTCACCCGATGGCAAAGCTGAGCAGAGCTGCCAATACCCAGAAATGCATCCGAGCAGGAGGCAAGCACAATGACCTGGACGACGTGGGCAAGGATGTGTACCATCACACCTTTTTTGAGATGTTGGGCTCTTGGTCTTTTGGAGATTATTTTAAGGTAAGGTAGAAGTAAAGTGGAAAATCTGTTGGTTTTAAGGCAGTTAGTCCTTTACTTTTTTTTTTTCCCTGTTTGTTCTTGTTTTGGGGTCACACCTAGCAATGCTCGGGGGTACTCCTGGCTCTTCATTCAGGAATTATTCCTGGTGGTGCTGGGTAGGACCATATGGGATGCTGGGGATCGAACCCAGGTCAGCCATGTGCAAGGCCAATGCCCTATCCACAGTACTATCGCTCCGACCCTCCCCTCCCCCCAAGCTGGGCCTTTCCATTGAGGATTTGGGGTCTCCTTTCGCCTGTATTAAGACAATGAAATCCCATGATCTAGGAGATGCAAGAGTGAAGGAAATTGATCCTGTCTTTTGAGAGGAGTGTCTAATTCAGTGACTTCAGATTATATTAGATTTCGGATGCACATTGATTTATCAGGAAATGTTTAGATTTCTTTTTTTTTTTAAGTTAATACTCAATTGATTTTTTTTTAAATTTATATTTTGATTAGTGAGTCACAGTGAGGGTACAGTTACAGATTCACACATTTTTGTTCATACTCAATTGATTTTGATATGATCATTTTTCACATCTCTCTGTGCTTTTTGTAGGAACTGGCGTGTAAGATGGCACTGGAACTTCTCACCCAAGAGTTTGGCATTCCTGTGGAAAGACTTTATGTTACTTACTTTGGTGGGGATGAAGCAGCAGGCTTAGAACCAGACCTGGAGTGCAAACAGATCTGGCAAAACCTGGGGTAAGGTGCAGCCTCCGTGCTTAGGGTATGAAGGAAAAGATAATTCCAATACTTAGGGTCAAAGGTCCCAGCACCACCTCTGGCCTGTGAGCACAAAACCAAAACATAAAAAACCAAAAAAATTCTATAAGAAACATAATCTGGTCCAGTACAGCATAAATATTTTAATTTTCATATTTTTTTCTTTCTATATATACATACTTTTGTTTTGTTCTTCTTTTTGGGTCACACCTGGCGGTGCTCAGGGGCTACCCCTGGTTCTGTACTCAGGAAGTACTCCTGGCGGTGCTGGGGGTCCATATTGGATGCTGGGGATCAAACCCAGGTCAGCCATGTGCCTGGAAAATGCCCTACCCACTGTACTACTGCCCCGGCCCCATTTGCACGTTTTAAATTATGAGCATAGCATATCTTGTATTTCACATTCTGTTGCACACACTCTTCCTTTTTTTTTTTTTTTTGGGGTCACACCCAGCGATGCTCAGGAGTTACTCCTGGCTTTGCACTCAGGAATTACTCCTGGCGGTGCTTGGGGGACCATATGGGATGCCGGGGATCGAACCCAGGTTGGCTACGTGCAAAGCAAATGCCCTACCCGCTGTGCTATCGCTCCCGCCCCCACACTCTTCTTTTTTATTGTTTTTCTTTTGTTTTGAGGCCACACCTGGTGGTCCTTAGGGCTTATTCCTGGCTCTGCACTCAGGGATCACTGCTGATGGTGCTCAGGGGGACCATATGGGATGCTGGGGGTCGAACCCGTGTCAGCCACATGCAGGGCAAATACTCTACCTGCTGTACTGTTGCTTTGGCCCCTGTTGTACACACTCTTGAGAGAATCGTTGTCTCTCTCTTTAGCAGGATTTGTAGGCAGACTTAGCATTAGTTTTTGCCAAAGGGTTTCATTTTTAGAAATTTTGAAGAATCGAGGCCTGGAACATACTATAGTGGGTAGGGTGCTTCCTTTGCATGCAGCTGGCCTAGGTTTAATCTTTGGCACATCATTTTGTCCCTTGTGCACTGCTGGGTGTGGCCCTAAAACAAACAAAAAACAAAAAGAAATGATGGGTCAGAATGATAGTACAGTAGGTAGGGCGTTTACCTTGCACACCGACCCGAATTTGATCCCCAACATCCCATATGGTTCCCCCAAGCAGTGCCAAGAGTAACTCCTGAGTGCAGAGCCTGGAGTTACCCCTGAGCTGTGCCGTGTGTAACCCAAAAGCCAAAAAAGAAATTTGTAAGAATTCCCTTTGTGATGGAGGTAAGCCTCGGGGCAGAATCCCCGTCAGTAACTGTAACCGAGTTTTTTCTTTCCGCCCTCTGCAGGCTGGATGACAGTAAGATTCTTCCCGGCAATATGAAGGACAACTTCTGGGAGATGGGTGACACGGGCCCCTGTGGTCCCTGCAGTGAGATCCACTACGACCGGATTGGTGGCCGGGACGCAGCACATCTTGTCAACCAGGATGACCCCAACGTGTTGGAGATCTGGAACCTCGTCTTCATCCAGTATAACAGGTGACCTTGGGGCCTTGCTCTTGACCTACAGGTTGGAGAAAGCATGACTTGGAGCATGTGACTATCATCTCCCTCTTCATTATTGTCTTTGGAGACAGGGCATGGCCGATGGAGGCATCAGGGATCTGAGAGAGGAGAGAGAATGGGTGTGGGAGAGGGGAAGGAAAGAGCTCACTCTTCATGCCGTGGAAAAATGGGAGGAGGGAGGAAGAAAGCTCTCTTCAAGCTTGTGTTGTCCTCTGAACATGTATCTCACTTGCTTCTCTCTGTCTCTTTGCTTGCTCATTTCCATTCTGGAAAAGCCCCTGTTCTCTCTGGAACACATCATTTCCCTCTTTCTCTCCTCTCACATTTTTCTAAGCAGGTTTCATTCAGTAAAAATTTTATCTTACGGGCTGGAGATATAGTGCAGAGGGTAGGCACTGCCTTGCACACGGCCGAGCCAGGTTCAGTACCTGGCACCCTACATGGTCCGTTGACCCCACCAGGAATGATCCCTGGGTGCAGAGCCAGGAGTAAACCCTGAGCACCACTGGGTGTGCCCCCCACAACCACCCCCGCCAAAAAAACCAAATAAACAATCTTAGGACAGAAAGAGAAAGCAGAAGACTAGGGCTAGTCTTTTATAAAGTAGTTGGAGCTGATGTAATACTTGTTTAAAGACCATTCTCATCATTTTACTCTTAATTTTGACTGCAATTTTATTTATTTATTTATTGGAAATAGGCTTGTTGGAAAGTAGAAGGGAAAGGGAAGGAAACTCCCCACTGGGGAGGAACTTAGTATTTAGTATAGGATAGTTCTAAGTTCTGGACTGCAGTGTTTTTCTTTTTTGGATAACTAAAAAAATTTTAATCACCGTAAATTACAGCGTTACAAAGTTCTTTTTTTTTTTTTTCTTCTTGGGTAAAACCTGGTGATGCTCTGGGGTAACTCCTGCCTCTCGGTGCTCGGGGGATCATACAGGATGCCGGGAGTCAACCCGGGGGTGGCCATGTGCAAGGCAGAAGCCCTCTCCTCTGTACTGTCATTCCAGCCCCACATTTATTCATTATTAAGTTTTAGGCATACTATGTTGCAACCCCAATCCCTTTTCCTGTGTCCACAAACCAGGTTTCTTCCACCAATATCCCCAGTTTCCCTCCTGTCCCCCGTCTCTAGAGCAGGCACTTTCCCGCCCAGAAGATTGTCCCTTCAGCGTACCACCCAGAGTTCTTCTTTCCGTCCTTCCTCTTCCTCCCGTCACGACAGGCAGAGGCAGGTGGCAAACTTGCAGTGAGCTTGGCCGGCAGGCGAGCCGGCGGGCCTCGCTGTTTCAGCTCCTGTTTCTCGGCCCGTGCAGGGAGGCCGACGGCGTCCTGAAGCCTCTCCCCAAGAAGAGCATCGACACGGGCATGGGCCTGGAGCGGCTGGTGTCCGTGCTGCAGAACAAGATGTCCAACTACGACACTGACCTCTTCGTCCCGTACTTCGAAGCCATTCAGAAGGTACTGGTCTCGGGCGACACCGCGCCCCCGGCCGGGGATCCCCCGCTGCACCCCACGGGGCTGCCCCAGCTGCTTCAGCAGTGGAACCTTGGAAGCCGCAGCTAGGTCCATCCTTGATAACGGGGTCCTCGGTGGGCTCCAGATGTGGCTGAGCGCAGGCGGCTGCCCAGAGGCGCTTTACTCCCACTGGCAGGGGGTCGGTCTCTGCCCTCTCGCAACCTGTAGGCCAGGCAGTGCCAGGGGCGGCTTCCTGATGCCTCCTGGTTTGTGTCTAGGGCACAGGTGCGCGGCCCTACTCAGGGAAAGTGGGTGCCGACGACGTGGACGGGATTGACATGGCCTACCGGGTGCTGGCTGATCACGCGCGGACCATCACCGTGGCCCTGGCTGATGGCGGCCGGCCCGACAACACAGGCCGGGGGTGAGTCGAGGGTCGGCCCTGTGAGTTTCGGGCCCCCTTCTTGGCCCTCTTTACTCCCTTATAACTGTCTTTCTGTCTCTTTGGAGGAAGCTCTTTATTTTTTTTCTTTTTGGGTCACACCCAGCGATGTACAGGGGTCACTCCTGGCTCTGCACTCAGGAATTACCCCTGGCGGTGCTCAGGATGTATATATGGGATGCTGGGAATCGAACCCGGGTCTGCCGCGTGCAAGGCAAACACCCTACCTGCTGTGCTATCATTCCAACCCCTGGAGGAAGCTCTTTAATTATTTTTATTTTATTTTATTTTTTGTGGGGCTGGGGGGGGTAACACCTGGCGATGCTAAGGGCTTATTCCTGGCTCTGCACTCAGGAATCACTCCTGGGAAAGTGCTCAGACCATATGAGATGCCGGCGATCAAACCTGGTCAGCCACCTGCAAGGCAAACTCCCTACCTGCGATACTATCACTCCAGGCCCGGAAGCCCTTTATTTTTATTTTTTTATTTTTATTTTTTTATTATTATTATTATTATTTTGCTTTTTGGGTCACACCCGGCGATGCACAGGGGTCACTCCTGGCTCATGCACTCAGGAATCACCCCTGGCAGTCGTATATATGTATACTCAGGATGTATATATGGGATGCTGGGATTCGAACCCGGGTCCGCCGCGTGCAAGGCAAACGCCCTACCCACTGTGCTATCGCTCCAGCCCCAGTCCTTTATTTTTAATAGGTAAATACAGTCAGTTCTGGGGCAGGGGAGAAGGTTCGGAGGCCCAGAGCGCACACTTCTCCCCGCAGCGGGCTGGTTCCATTCCCAGCACATGTGATCCCCCAAGCACGAGACCTGGAGTAGATGCCCCAGATGCCCCAAAACCAAAGCTGGAAAAATAAGAATTGGTTCATGTGAAAGAGCTGCCATGATATTAAATCTTTGCTGCTCAGGTCCAAGGTCGATTTTAAGGCTGTCTGAGAGGCCGCTGCCGGGTAGTATTGACTACCTCTGGGCAGCTTGGGCCTGGGATGGTGGACATCAAGTCTTTGTCCCTCAGTACTTCTGCCTCTCTGGGCCTGTAGATTGTGGTCGGGAAGCAGACGAGGGTTACTCCAGGTCATCCTTGGTGCGTGGCCCCTGTGGGTCTAGTACGGTTTTATGTTGGGATGATTTTTGGTGACGGTGGAGGGTGCAGCGAGCAGCAGGCAGAGGGCAAAACTGGCGCTTTGGATAGAATTCCAGAGCACCCCTGCAGAGTGTCACCCAGCAGAGGGGCTGGGCTCTGCTTCTTACAGGTATGTGTTGAGACGGATTCTCCGCCGCGCCGTTCGCTACTCCCATGAAAAGCTCAACGCCAGCAGAGGGTTCTTCGCTACCTTAGTGGACGTTGTTGTACAGTCCCTGGTAAGTGCATTCCCCTGCTGGCGGCTTCTGCAAGGCCTCGGCTCGTCATGGGGGGACACCAGCATGCTGCCAGTGAGAGCTTTTAGAGGGGCCCGCCTTCCCTATTGGTGTTTATCCTTCATCAGGGAGATGCATTCCCTGAGCTCAAGAAGGATCCAGATATGGTGAAGGACATCATTAATGAAGAAGAAGTGCAGTTTCTCAAGACTCTGAGCAGAGGGCGGCGCATCCTGGACCGGAAAATTCAGAGTCTCGGAGACAGCAAGACCATTCCTGGTAAGGAGCAGTGCGCCCCTCCCCCGGCCAAGCCACTTCCTCTTCATGGAGGAGACAGGTTTATTTCAGCAGGCTGACAGTCATCAAGCCATGTCTGCAGAGGCTGGGCAGAAGCTTTGTGAAAAGACATTTTGTGTAACATGGAATTAATAGGGCCAGAGAGAGAGTACAGGGGTGAAGGCACGTGTCCCTCTGACCCAGGTTCAATCCCCAACACACTGCCAAGTACTGCCAAGGCTCACTCCTGAGCACAGAGCCAGAAACATCCCCCGAGCGCTGCCAGACATAGCACGCACGCACACACACACATATACACACGCGCGCCCACACACACGCACACACTCGCCGCCCAAATTATAGTAAAATTACAAAAGCAGTGCATTGTTGTGGAAAATTACCCTATAATTCAGAAGCAAAAAGTGAATGTTCTCTTCCCAAAGGTCATTTCTCAGAAATAACAACTCAGCTGTGTATTCAGTACTTACTCTCTAACTGTACAAATATTTGTGGATTTTGTTTTGTTTTTTTTTTTGGGTCACAACCAGCGATGCTCAGGGGTTACTCCTGGCTCATGCACTCAGGAATTACTCCTGGTAGTGCTCAACGGACCATGTGTAGTGCTGGGGATTGAACCCAGGTCAGCTGCATTCAAGCCAAGCACCATACCTGCTGTACTATCTCTCCAGCCCAATGATGCCTTGTGGTTTTTTTCCACTTAATGTAAACATTCTGGTTTACAAAGTTGTTCATGATGCACTTGTTACAGGCATTCAATATTCCAAAATCAATCTCACCATCACTGTGACCTTCCCCTCCCCCAGTCTCCCCATGTTCCCAGCCACCCCTCAAGCCTGCCTCCATAGCAAGCCTAAGCTCATTTATTTAATACTGCTTGTTACCACTAAATGAGATGGTTCTGATCCTGCCATCACTGCCGCGTTCTCCTGGGAAGTTTTGAGTGGGAGGGAAGGAAGGGGTCTGCCATGTCGCTCTAACATCCTTCCTTTGTGCTGTGTAGGGGACACTGCGTGGCTTCTTTATGACACTTACGGGTTCCCAGTGGACCTCACGGGACTGATCGCTGAGGAGAAGGGCATGCTGGTCGATATGGATGGCTTTGAAGAGGAGAGGAAACTGGCCCAGGTAAAGCGTTTGGGGCACAAGCAGAAGCCCAGCACCAAGCATCGCAAGGACGCGGCAGCAAAGCAAGAGTCCTTGCACCAAAGTCTTTGGCCTTTGGTTGGTTTGGAGGCCACACTGTGCAGTTCCTGGGGGCTTCTTCTGTGGTGCTCAAATATGCAGTGATGGGGGCCCTGCATGGGAAGCACGCACTGAGCTACCTCAGACCCCTGTCAAAGACTCTCCATATCAGATTTAGAGATACTTTTCTTTGGTTTGGGGGCCATACCCAGGAGTGTTCAGGCCTTACTCCTGGCTCTGCACTCAGGGATCACTCCTGGCAGGGTTCAGGGGACCATGTAGGGTACTGGGGACTGAGTCCAGGCCGGATGTGTGCAAAGTAAGTGCCCTAGCTGCTGTATTATCCCAGCAGTACACAGAAATTAGTTTTTTTCCCTAGACCAGTGGGTCTCAGCTCAGAATGGTTCCTCTCTGAACCCCCAGCCCCCCAGAACATTTGAAGCCCCCTGAATATTTGAAGTCATTTTTGTTTTTCATGGCTGGGGACAGGATCTCACTTATATCTAGTGGGTGGAGACCAGGAGTGCTACGCCGTACCCTACAGTGACAGGACAGGACCTCTTCCCCCTACAGAAAGACTTATGCCCCGTGATGTTGTGGCGCCGAGATGGGAAAAGCCATTTCTAGAGCTTCACATCCGACATTGCGTATTGCCCTTGAGGCGCTTCAGAGTTTCAGGTTAACTTACGAGCATTTGTCTTGCGGCAGCTAAAATCCCAGGGCAAGGGAGCTGGGGGAGAGGACCTCATTATGCTGGACATCTACGCCATCGAAGAGCTCCGGGAAAGGGGTCTCCCGGCAACAGATGACTCCCCAAAGTACAATTACCACTCGGACTCCAGCGGTAGCTATGGTACGTTACTCCGCTCCCCTGATCCTTGTTTCTTCTGCAGTGGTTAATAGTCAGGCTCCGTAACTTTAAACGCACATTCTTGGTGACTGGTTTTCTTCAATCTTTATTTTGGAATTATAGATTCACAGGAGACTGTTAAAAAGGGAGATTCCCTATACCCTTCTCCTAGCTTCCCCTAATTGTAATAATATGTTTTGGGTGGGGGACACACGTGGCGATGCTCAGGGGTTTCTCCCGGCTCGGTCAGTCCTGCCAGGCTCAGGAAACCACATGGGATGCCAGGGCTTGAACCGGGGTTGGTCACGTGCAAGGTAAACGCCCTCCCTCCACAGGCTCTTTTGAAATAATGACTTGCTGAAATAAGGATAAAATCCATGGTGACCACTGGATTTCACATCAAGTTAGTAACATTCTGAACTTAAGAAGGGAACAAAAAAAAAAAAAAGAAGGAAACAAAAGAAAAAGAAACAGGCGATACACATTTTTGTCTTTTTTTCTAGCTTTCATTTTTTGGCTAAAATATTCAAGGACATCCACAAAACAAGCACGTGCTTTGTGAACTGACCTTGGCATGGAATGTTTAACTGCTCTTAAAGTCTAATCATACTCACTGCGTTTCTGCGTAGTGGCGCAGAGGTGGGGTGACCACCTGTCCCAATTTCCCAGAACTGTCCCAGTTTTAACATTGAAAGGCTCACAGCCAGGACACGCCTCAGTCCTACACAATGCAGGGTGCTCAGTCATCCTGCTGAGTACTGCATGGGTCTGCTCGGTCAGCCTGCTGGGTACTGCATGGGTCTGCTCGGTCAGCCTGCTGATACCCCTTCGTGCAGTCTTGGGGCCTGGGCTAGCTTTCAGAACATAGACATTTAGGAGCATTTTTTTTATTTAATTTTTTTTTTAAAGTTGTTCACAATAATTGATTACATTCAGCATTCCAACACCAACCCCACTACCATTACACCTTCTCACCATTACTTCCAATTTTCCCGCCACCATCCAAGCCTACCCGAAAAGCAGGTCCTAAATAATTTATTTTGTATTGCTTGTTATGAATAATCCACTAAAAATGATCCAAAAAAGTTTCCTTAAAGGAAAGCGTGAAGGTTGTATGTCACCCTGGATCCATTAAGCCATCGTATAAGAAATTACTAACATATTGTTATAGGTCGAACTTTTGTGTGCTAATATTTTTTTTTTTTTATCAGGATGAGATCGGTTGCCTTGTGCTTTACACTCCAAATGTGGTGTGCTACTCTTGGTACATCAGTGGTGTAGAGTACGAGGTGTCACCTGCACGCTTTAGGAGCATTTTAGAAATAGAATCCTGGGGCCAGAGCCATAATCCAGCGGGTAGGGCGTTTGCCTTGTACACGGCTGCCTGTACAGTCCCCCAGCACTGCCAGGAGTGATTCCTGCGTGCAGAGCCAGGAAGAAAGCCCTGAGCACCGCTGGGTGTAGCCCCAGAAAAACAGGAGTGAGTGGGAGGGAAGGAGGGAGAGGGACAAGCCAGCAGAGACTGCAGATGGAATCACTGGCCCTTCTCCCCCGCCCGCAGCGTTTGAGAGCACGGTGGCCACAGTGCTGGCTCTGCGCAGGGATAAGATGTTCGTGGATGAGGTGTCCACGGGCCAGGAGTGTGGAGTGGTGCTGGACAAGACCTGCTTCTACGCTGAGCAAGGAGGGCAGATCTACGACGAAGGCTACCTGGTGAAGCTGGAGGACAGCAGTGAGGATGTGAGCCCGATGGCGGGGGGGGGGGGGGAGGGGGGGCGGGGGCCCATCTCCACGCGGGGGTCCCTTGGCACTTTCTCTAGGAGGGGGTCTGCTGCTTTTTTTGTTTCTTGGGGGCCCATGCACACTAGTGCTAGAGGGCCAAGAGCACATCAGACGATGTTGGGGGCTGCCCAGCCTTGCCAGGCCGTGGCCCCAGCCCCAGGAGCGGATACTTGCACCGTGTTGCTCGCAAGCCTTCTGGTTGTCTCAGAGCAGGGCCCTTATAGCCAGCCTGCCTTGGGTGGTCTTAGGTTCTTCCATAAATACAGAGGTTCTTTTTGCTTTTTGGGTCACACCCAGCGATGCACAGGGGTTACTCCTGGTTCTACACTCAGGAATTACTCCTGGCAGTACTCAGGGGACCATATGGGATGCTGGGATTCGAACCCGGGTCAGCCGCGTGAAAAGCAAACGCCCTACCCACTGTGCTATCGCTCCAGCCCCCAGAGGTTCTTTTTATTCATTTGTAGGTCTGTTTTGCGGGGGCACATCTGGCCGTCTTTGTGGCTGCTACTCCTGATTCTATGCTCAGGGGTCACTCTTAGCTGTGCTTGTTTGGTGGGGGGGAGGGGAGACTGTATGTGAACCAGGCCCAGCCACATGCCAGGCAAGCCCCTTACTATCTCATCAGTTCCAAGACGCAGCTTGCTTTTTGGACCACACCTGGCAGTAATCTTGGCTCTGCACACAGGAATTATTTCTGGTGGTGCTCGGGGAATCTAACCCAGGTCGGCCACATGCAAGGCAAGCCTCCGACCCACTGTGCTATCGCTCTGGCCCCAGAGGCAACATCTAAAGAATACTCAACATTCTATCTTTTTTTAATTGTGGCTTTTTTGATTACACTCAGCTGTGCTCAGGGTTTACTCCTGGCGGTGCTTGGGGACCATATGGGATGCCGGGGATCAAACCGGGTCGGCTGTGTGAAAGCAAACACCCCACCATTATACATCGTCCCGGCCCAGAATACTCACCTTTCTTTATGGTCCCCCAAGCACTTCCAGTTTTGATCCCTGAGTACAGAGCCCGAGTAAGCCTGGAGCACCACCAGATATGACCCAAGAAACAAAATTAAAATGAGTTTGTGGCTTGGGAGGATAGCCCAGCACTAGAATAATTGAATTGCATGTGTGTGGTGCTGGGTTCACTCTTTTTTTTTTTTTCTTTTTGGGTCACACCCAGCGATGCTCAGGGGTTACTCCTGGCTTTGCACTCAGGAATTACTCCTGGCACTGCTTAGGGGACCATATGGGATGCTGGGGATCGAACCCGGGTCGGCCGCGTGCCAGGCAAATGCCCTACCCACTGTGCTATCGCTCCGGCCCCTGGGTTCACTCTTGGTCACCAGCAAATCTCATACATATATAGGTAGAAATCACGTATGTGGGTCCCTCTGTATTCATGCCAACCTACGTGTGTATTTTCAGAACTGACATGTTTCCACCTTGTCTCCTCCACTCTTAGAAAACTGAGTTCACAGTGAAGAACACGCAGGTGCGAGGCGGGTACGTGCTGCACGTGGGGACCATCTACGGCAGCCTGCAGGTGGGGGACCGTGTCCGGCTCTTCATTGATGAGGTGAGTTGCGTCGCTCCGCTGCACGGGGCTGGTCAGTTATTGCCCAAGTTCTGCATGGATGGGGTGAGCAGGGACCAAGAGACAGTGAGGCAGCATGCTGGCACTGAGGGGGTGGCAGGCAGCACCCTCTTACAGGGCTGTATGTCAAGGCACTGCCTGAATATAAAAGCGCAGCCCAGCTGTGCTCAGGGCTTCCTCCTGGCTCTGTACTCAGGGCTCACTTCCGGTGGGGCTCGGGAACATATGGGGTGCCACAGATCAAACCTGGATCAGCCATAAGGGAAGTGCTGTACTAACTCTCTGGCCACAAGGACCAGTCATTGACCAGAACTTAGTCCCTTAGCTGAGTTCCACATCCAGGCGTAGCTACTTAGCATCTGAGAAATGTTACCTTTCTTCTGGGCAACCATTTGTGCAACTAAAATTTCTAGTGCGGAGTTTTCCTTGTGATGGGGCTGTGCCCGTTGTCAGTTAGTTGCAAATATTTATTGCAGGGGCCAGAGAGGGTACCCAGGGTAAGCCTTGCTGTAGCCGATGCTAGTCTGATCTGCTCAGCCTTTCCAGGCATGGTCTTGGAGACCCCAAACGGCACTGGATGGCCTGGGTGATTCCCTGGCAATAGCCCGGGGAGCATCCCCTCCTCGGACCCTCCCACTGAACCACAGGTCTGCTTGGCTGAGAATCTGGGAGGGCTCCGAAGTCTCCTACACATCACTTCAGAGGTTCCCCCCACCCTAGGAAAACAGATGCCTAGGAAATACACATTTTAAGTTGAAAATGCATTTGAGAGGCCAGAGAGCTAGTTTTTAAGAGGCTGGAGCCCAAGCTCTGAATGTAGGAACCTTCTGTGGGCCCGATAGGGCCCAGGTCTGAATGCAGCAACCTTGGATCAGTCCTTGGCACTGCTTTTTTCTCTGGAAGCATCCGGCACAAAGCCAGGCTTGGATGTAGTCCCACTCCCCAAATGAGGCATTTAAGGGGGAGGAATAGAAAATTTGAAAGGGGGGATGCATTTAATACGCCTGGCCTACTGCACAGCATAGTAACTCAGCATAAACTGGATTACTTGGAATCGTTCAGGCACCTACATTAGCCTCCGGCTGGGCCAAGTCACCACTGTTAGAAAGTGTCAGCCAGCGTGTGGCCTCGGCTGAATTCTGCTCGAGGTGGGAGGGGGAGAAGACAAACCGCTGTGCTGGAAGCACTGGTGGGTGCACTCTGGTGTCTCTGCGATTAGGGGGCTGACAGAGAGCCTTGGGGGCGCCCCCCATCTGGCTCACTCCGGAAGAGACCCAAATCTGATGTGTGCGGGTATTGCTTCTGGCCGTCCTAAAGCCGAGACGTTTTCAATGTCGTGAGTGGGGAACTAGCTGGGGCCAAGCGTGGGTGCTGGCCGGCCTCTCCACCAGCTCCTCTGCCTGCCCCACAGCCCCGCCGCAGACCCGTCATGAGCAACCACACGGCCACCCACATCCTCAACTTTGCGCTGCGCTCCGTGCTGGGGGAGGCAGACCAGAGGGGCTCCCTGGTCGCGCCCGACCGCCTGCGGTTCGACTTCACAGCCAAGGGGGCCATGTCCACCGAACAGATCAAGAAGGCCGAGGAGATTGCTAACGAGATGATAGAAGCGGCCAAGGTGGGTTGGGTCCGGGGCCGTGAGCCTCCCGCCTTCCGCGCCATCACCTGGTACCCAAGAGCTTCCGCACTTGGCCAGGGACCAGCCCCTGCTTTGCGGGCAGAGTTCTTTCAGGCAGTGTTTCTCAGATCTGCCCACTAGGGGGCAGTAGTGGTGGCTGGTGAAGGAGTCCGGGGGTGAGGGTGTTGGGGGGACACCGCAGGTGGAAATCCTGATACCCAGCCCGTGCAGGGGTCGCCTTTTGACACGATACTTGAAATTTCTTGTGATCCCCCGGACTGGCTTTGGGTGGCTGTGGCTATTGGTGGGCTTAGAAACCCAGCGTGGCCGCTGCCCTCGAGCCCAGCCTGTTCTCTCTTGCTCACCTTGGCAGCCCGTCTACACCCAGGATTGTCCCCTGGCAGCAGCGAAAGCCATCCAGGGCCTGCGGGCTGTGTTCGATGAGACCTACCCTGACCCCGTGCGTGTTGTCTCCATTGGGGTCCCCGTGTCCAAGCTGTTGGATGACCCCTCAGGCCCTGCTGGCTCCCTCACTTCCGTGGAGTTCTGTGGAGGAACGTGAGTGGGTCGGCGCGGGGCGGGGTGGAGTTGCTGGGTCACCTGTTGTATTTGGCATGACCTCAGGGTGTGGGCTACAGGCTGGACCGCGCTCCTTGTCCTAAGGGGCAGTGGAGTCTCAGATTCAGTTCCTGGGGCTGGAGGCCAGCGCGTAGTGCGTCACGGCTGACCTGGGTTCGATCTCCAGCATCCCATACAGAGTCCCTCGAGCACCACCAAGATGAAAGCCAGGAGTAACCCCTGAGCATCACTGGTGTGACCAAAAACAAAAACGAGAGAGAGAGAGAGAGAGAGAGAGAGAGAGAGAGAGAGAGAGGGAGGGAGGGAGGGAGAGAGAGAGAGAGAGAGAGAGAGAGAGAGAAGAGAGACGAGAGAAGAAAGAAGGGAGAGAGGGGAGGAGAGGAGAAAGAAATTCAGTTTCTAAAGCAGGATTCCCCCGTTTCTTGACCCGGTTCCCGGGGCTGTGAACTCAAGATTCAGCTGAGAATGGAGTGCTTACGCAGCTCCAGATCCGCTCCTGGAGATTTAGCTTCCCCGCCAGCATGAGCAGCATCTAGAGAGTTAAGCCCCTTGTCTGAGACACAAAACACACACACACACACTCTAAGAACCAGTTTAGGGGGCAGATAGAGTAGTGGGAATGGTGCTGTTCTTGCATGTGGCCACCCTAAGTTTGATCCCCAGCACCCTAAATGCTCCCCCAAGCCCGCCAGGAGTAAGCCCTAAGCACCAGATGTGGCCCAAAAACCAAAAACAAAAGACCCCACTGAGTTTGTTCTGGGAGCACTGGCTGCACTTTCCCATATCATTTGGAGTCTTTTAGGGTCAGTGATGGTGGCCTGGGAGGTTCCTGCTTCCTGACAAATCCTGGGAGAAGAATGTTTTTCGGGGGAGACTGAAGCAGTGCTCAGGAGGATGTGGGGTCCACTCTTGGTGATAGCCAGTTTGGCCAGGTGGCATAGTCCCCCGAGCACTGTCAGCAGAGACCTCTAAGCCCTTCTGTGTGTGGCCAAAAACAAAGATTCAAAACGATCCTTCCAGGGCTGGAGCGATAGCACAGCAGGTAGGGCGTTTACCTTGAACGTGTCCGACCCGGGTTCGATTCCCAGCATCCCATATGGTTCCCTGCACACCTCCAGGAGTAATTCCTGAGTGCATGAACCAGGAGTAACCCCTGTGCATTGCCGGGTGTGACCCAATAAAGCAAAAAATAAATAAATAAACAAAACAATCCTTGGGGGCTGGAGCAATAGCACAGCGGGTAGGGCGTTTGCCTTACACGTGGCTGACCCGGGTTCAATTCCCAGCATCCCATATGGTCCCCTGAGCACCGCCAGGGGTGATTCCTGAGTGCAGAGCCAGGAGTAATCTCTGTGCATTGCCGGGTGTGACCCAAAAAAAGCAAAAAAAAAAAAAAAAAATCCTTCCTTCATAGTTCCCAGATTCTGTCAGGAGAGATCCCTGAGCACCACTGGGTGTGGCCCCCAAACAAAACAAGAGTAAACATAAACATAGTTCCATTCAATGTTCTCTGGCTAGAGCTATCCTCTGAAATTCTCCCAAGCATGAGGGGCCTTTGTCCACTGTGGGAAGGACTAATCCCCGAGGGCTCCCAGGCAGTGGTGAGGACCAGGGCACCTGGCTTGGCTTCCCCATCACCCCCGACTCTGTGTCCTGCCACCAGGCACCTGCAGAATTCGAGCCACGCAGGCGCCTTTGTGATTGTGAATGAAGAAGCCATTGCCAAGGGCATCCGGCGGATTGTGGGCGTCACGGGTGCGGAAGCCCAGAAGGTGAGCGGATGTGTGGCTTCTTGGAGCCCGGGATGGCCGTCTAGGCAGCGCTGCCGGGGGGATATCCCGGCTCCTGCTGCCTGGCCGCAGCCTCTCCTGCCACGTCTCCTGCTCTGGAGAAGTCTGTGGAGTTCTGCTCTTGAGGCAAGGGAATGGCCACTCACCTGCCTCTGGGTGCATTATTGCTGCTGTGGCTCCAGCACCCTCAGCCCTGGCCCATGTCTCCCGGGGGGAGGTGCCTCAGGAGTCTGAGGACTGATCTGGGTGGTGGGGCCCGTCACTTGGGGCCGATGTCTGTGGAAACCCGCAGGTGACCATGCCTGCTGGATAATAAGGGCTGTGCCTTGGGTTCTTGGGCAGCCCCTGGCCCTGTGTCGTTCCAGCCTTTCTGCTGGCCAGTAAGGCCCGTGAGGCGACACTCCTCTGGAGCACAGGAAACCGCTGGTGTCGGGGCAGGCATGTGTGCGGGCCCAGAGCTGCCATCCGTGCCCGCCCCTACTTACAGGATGACCTGACCCGGGTCTGCCCCTGCCCATTCCCTTCCCAGGCCCTGCGGAAAGCAGAGAGCCTGAAGAATGCCCTCTCGGACATGGAGGCCAGAGTCAAGGCCCAGACCACACCGAACAAGGACGTGCAGAGGGAGATCGCGGACCTCGGGGAGGTAGGGCGCCCACTGCCCGCCCAGCACAGGTGGGCCCGCTGCCTGCTGGGGTCCAGGTTTCTCAGTCCTGGCCCTTTAGGAGGTGACCAGTCGAGACCCGTGGGTCCTGTTGTGTTTGTTTCCTCTCCTTTGAGGCTCTAGTCGGGCAGGATGTTTAAAGCCGGAAGGGTGAGAGGGGCTGGACCCTTGTGCTCTGGCTGCCCGTGTCTGACCCAGATGGCCTTCCGGTTCTGGTTCCAGGCCCTGGCCACCGCAGTCATCCCCCAGTGGCAGAAGGACGAATTCCGGGAGCACCTCAAATCCCTGAAGAAAGTCATGGATGACCTGGACCGTGCCAGCAAAGCCGACGTCCAGAAGCGAGTGAGTCCTGGCACCGGGGCTGCGGGGGCGCCCGAGGCTCTGCCCAGGGGGCCGTTCCAGCTGTGGTCTGGGCGGCGGCCCGGGCCCCAGACCTGAGTCCTCTCCGGGGGAACCCCCCTGCCTTGCAGGTGTTGGAGAAGACGAAGCAGCTCATCGACAGCAACCCCAACCAGCCCCTCGTCATCCTGGAGATGGAGAGCGGCGCTTCGGCCAAGGCAACGCAGGGCTGGGGCTCCCTCCTGCCGGGCCACTTCCTTCCCTGGACCCGGCCGAGATCTTGGGGGGAGCCAGGTTGGGGGGTGCTCTGAGAACCGCCGTCTGGCCTGACCCCAGCTTCTTCCCACAGGCCCTGAATGAAGCCTTGAAGCTCTTCAAGATGCATTCCCCTCAGACGTCTGCCATGCTCTTCACGGTGGACAACGAGGCGGGCAAGATCACGTGCTTGTGTCAAGTCCCCCAGGTCAGAGCTCTGTGCCGCGTGTGCCCGCGGGAGCCTTCCTGCGGGAGCGTGGGTCTCCGAGCTGCCCGGCGAGACCCCCGGGGCTCTGCTCTCTCCAGCCCATCCTTCTTGACCCCCCCCCCCGCTCTCGATTTTTCTCTTCCAGAACGCAGCCAATCGGGGCCTGAAAGCCAGTGAGTGGGTTCAGCAGGTGTCCGGCCTGATGGACGGCAAAGGGGGTGGCAAGGATGTGTCGGCTCAAGCCACTGGCAAAAACGTGGGCTGCCTGCAGGAGGCGCTGCAGCTGGCCACTTCCTTCGCCCAGCTCCGCCTGGGAGATGTCAAGAACTGAGGGAAGGGCCAGCTCCCACGGGGCAGTGCTTGCCCTCACCCAGGTGGATCTGTCCAGCCAGGACCGCCCCAGCCACAAGGACACTTGAGTCTCGGGACCTTTAACCTCTCTCACCTGCCCTCCTAACCCAGCAGTAACCGGAGCTCACCTGGGAGCCGGCCAGTGACTCACGCCCACCTTACATTTCTGCCCTGTGCCATCCACATTGGCACCACCTGTCTGGAACCACTTTCCCAGGATTGCTATTTATCATCCTCGCACTCATGTCTACCTATGAACTCTGCGGGACGGGGGCTCTGGGGCTGTAGACAGGAGCCATCTGTGCTGCAGAGAATTAAAGGACCATGTGCAATACTCAGTGATGCTGTGTGATCTCAAACCCCAGGCCACTGCCCCTGGGTCCCTGGTTGTGGGCAGAACAAAGGCTGTGGCCCGCACTGGCTTCTGTTTGTAAAAAGGCCACTGGCCTCCTCAGAGAGTCTTGCTTCAAACCCCTGTACATGGGGGTGTCCCCTTGGGATTCACTCAAGTAAGGTAACTGGAGGTAAAATGAGAGACGGAGAGGCCTTCATTATTCTATTAAAGATACTCCCAGGAATTTCTAAATACTATGAAGGAGCCCCCCTTCCTCCCACCAAGAGAACCCCACTAGTGCGTAAGCCTCCTTTCCTCTGGCCCTTCTGATGTTGGGGTCAGGTTGTGGGGTCAGGCAGTGCCTCGGAAGCCTCCACTGGCCATCCCGTCATTTCTCCTTCCCCGAGCCGGAGGACAGTGAGTGTGGAGAGCTCTCCTGCCGACTGCCTCGCCCACTTTGTACCCACAAGTGAAGACAGCTGAAGTTGGGGACTGACTGCAGGGAGGTTTGCGGTGCCCTTGACTGCTGCTAGCGCATTTCACGTCTTCCGAGTATGGCAGGCTGCTCCTGGATGCAGGGTTGCTCTGCCAGAGCAGGCAGAGGGCCAGGCCTCAACAGATGTGCCAGGGAAACAGTTCACAGCCCAGTGTGGGTGAGACGCTGTTCATTCATGCACTGATGACGCTGAACGTCACAGCCCGGTGTGAGGGAGAAGTGGTTCATTCATTTATTCATTCATTCATTCATTTATGCCACTCTGGGCACTGAGGGCACAGGAATGAAAGGTTTGCCCCTCTTGGGCAAGACAGTGAAAGACACATATAAAATAGTCACACAAAAGGTGCAAGTTTCGGGATCGGGGAGAGAGAGTAAGGGGATTAAGGGCCTTGCACGCGGCCCACCTCGCTCAATCCCCCCCGTACTGCATAGGGTCTCCCCAGCATCGCAGGGTGTATGTAGCACGGCCAGGAGTGATCCTTGAAGGCAGAGCCAGGCGCAAAGCCTGAGGATGGCCGGTCACGAGCCCCGTACGCCCCAAAGAGCAAATCTTAAGTAATTCAGGGTTCACAAGTGAAGGACATACGCCCCCGCCCCCAAGAGGCTTCCAGCCACGCCCAGAACCCGGAGCCCCGGGCCTCGGCCCACCCGGCACAGGGGGCGGGGCGCGCCGCACGCCGATTCCCGACAGCCCCCGCGCGCGCGCGCGCGGCGTTAACCGGGCGGAAGCGCGGGCGAGCCGGGCCGGCGGCCGGGCGGAAGCGGCACGCACGCCGGGGCCGCCATGCCTGGGGACCACCGCCGCATCCGCGGGCCCGAGGAGTCGCAGCCGCCGCAGCTGTACGCCGCCGAGGAGGCCGAGACGCCCGCGCCGCGCGACCCGACGCGACTGCGGCCCGTGTACGCGCGCGCCGGGCTGCTGAGCCAGGCCAAGGGCTCGGCCTACCTGGAGGCGGGAGGCACCAAGGTGCTGTGCGCCGTGTCGGGCCCGCGCCAGGCCGAGGGCGGCGAGCGCGGCGGCGGCCCGGCGGGCGCGGGCGGCGAGGCCCCCGCCGCGCTGCGCGGCCGCCTGCTCTGCGACTTCCGCCGCGCGCCCTTCGCCGGCCGCCGGCGCCGCGCCCCGCAGGGCGGCGGGGAGGAGCGCGAGCTGGCGCTGGCGCTGCAGGAGGCGCTGGAGCCCGCCGTGCGCCTGGGCCGCTACCCGCGCGCGCAGCTCGAGGTGTCGGCGCTGCTGCTCGAGGACGGCGGCTCGGCGCTGGCCGCCGCGCTCACGGCCGCCGCGCTCGCCCTGGCCGACGCGGGCATCGAGATGTACGACCTGGTGGTGGGCTGCGGCCTGAGCCGCGCCGCCGACCCCGCCGCCGCCTGGCTGCTGGACCCCACGCGGCTCGAGGAGGAGTGCGCCGCCGCCGGCCTCACCGTGGCGCTCATGCCGGTGCTCAACCAGGTGGCCGGCCTGCTGGGCAGCGGCGAGGGCGGCCCGACCGAGAGCTGGGCCGAGGCCGTGCGCCTGGGCCTCGAGGGCTGCCAGCGCCTCTACCCCGTGCTGCAGCAGTGCCTGGTGCGCGCCGCCCGCCGGAGGGGCGCCGCCGCGCCGCCCTGAGGACCCGCCGACCCAAGCTGCACCCCGGAGAGAGGATCGGTTCCCGGTCGCTGCGCGCCGCTGTTGCACTGGACGAGCTACAGGATTGGTCGCTGCTGAACTGCTCCGTTAGGATCCTTTCGGACCTTGGAGAAACCAGCGAAGGCCGCCCGGTCGCGGGGGTCTGCGGATGGACTGGCCTGGAGCACGGCACCCCGGGAGCTGCACCCTTGTCCCGCAGCCCAGACTGAGCCCATGATGTGTCGCGAAGCTTCTTTGGGCCGAAGGAAGAAGGACCAGGGGGCTGTGCCTTCTCGTTGGTTTCTGAACTGAAAACAAAACCCTTTTTTTAAAAAAAAAAAAAAATCGTAAAAAGCCTTTTTTGTGTTTCTTGGTGCAGGATTTCAGGGAACAGGCCCCTGCCTGGCGGGGCAGTATGTTTTCCAGCCCAGGTGTGAAGGGCTGGGCATGGTTAATGGAGACAAGTGTTCCCAGAAGAGTGTGTCTTCAGAGGGCCACTGCAGCAGCACAGGGAGGGGTGTGACCCTGGGGGGGCCTGTCAGGCACCTCTAGCCCTCTGCTTGAGTGTTGGGGCAGGAAGGCAGTTTGGGATTGAGCAGTGGGGAAGGGTTTGTTTCTCGGGGAAGCCGGGTCCTACCCTTCCTCCGCCATGTTCAGCCTGCGTCTTCTCTGCCGCTCAAATAGGGGTGAAAGTAGGGGTGCAGACTGGCTTCATTACCCGGCGCCTGTGTTCAGGCTAGGAGGGCTGGATTGTTAGGTACCCTGCTGGAAGAGCTTGAGATAGGGAAGCAGAAACAGCCTGGACACTTGGGCGCAGCTGGCCTGGCCAGAGGCTCCCAGAGGTAAAGTTCCTGGACCCCACAGCGAGGGGTGGGCGGACTTGGTGTGTGTGGCTAGGAAGGGCTGGCCCTGGGCCCTGAGACCAGAGGAGTAGGGCAAAGAATCTATTTTTTTCCCTTCCTGACAATACATCTGTGCCCAGAACTAGGTATGAAGCACGTAGTGTCCCACACTCAGCAGACAAGATGCAAACTAGATCTACAATGATCCTCCGTACCCCTGCTTTTCATTTATTATAGAGGCCACAAACACACAAACACTGGTGGTATTTAATAAGACTTGGAACATTGGTGCCAGAGGTGGATTCCAGGTCTCCTGCGTGTAAAGCAGGTGCTAAGCCACTTTAGCTCTGGCTGCGATATCCCCATCCAGAAGGATAGCTTGTAGAGTGGTGGGGAGCCAGGAACAAGAGAAGGGGGACTTGGGGGCATAGACCAAGGACTTCACATCTCACTGGGGCTGCAGAAACAGTTCCGTGTACCACCAGCAAGAGAAAATTGGACTGGCGGGGCTTGAGGCAGTACTTGGCAGTTAGACTGGCTGGTCCACACGGGACCCGCCTAGCTCCCCCTTATAAGAGGCACTGCCAGTGCCTGAGGATGCCGAACTGGGATCAGGCATTTGCCAACTCCTGATAAATGACCTCTGAGGCTTTCGCCACCAAAGAGGCATCTAGGTGGTTTGGGTGAGTCTGCCTCACTTGTCCTCTGAAACTGCTTTGGAGACAGAACCACCAATGGGCCACAGATAGTACGAAGGTTAAGGCACTTGCCTAGCACGTGGTTTGGGGCACAACCCTGCTTTAGAGCCTGCATATGCCCCCCCACACACACCATGGTGAGCAAAGGGGCCAGTGGGCAGTGCAGCTCCGCCTGCAGGAAACAGCAGGTCTCACCACCCACCTCCCGTTCTTTGTGTTTTTCTCAAAATTCTAAGGCTGGAGCAGGAAACAGGTCAAAGAATAGCCCAGTCCTCCTTCCAGAGCTCAGTAGTGGTGCTAGGGGACAGTCAGTTAGGTGGGCAAAGGGATTAGGCTGTGCAGACGCCCTCAGCAGCCCTGACAGCATGACGGGGGACGGGGCGGGAGGGTGTGGTTGCAGGGAAGGTTCGACCATTTAGTCCTGTCTCCTGTCGGGGCTGTCCAGGTCCGTGGACCACAGCTTCCCAGGGGGGCTCCTGCAGGCAGCCCAAAGGGTGGCAAAGAGCAACTGTCTGAGCTTGCAGGGTGTGCTCCAGTGGTCTCTGATACTCTCTTGGCAGCACTTCAACCCTACCTTCATGGGCCGCTGCGGTGGCTCGGGTAGAATGCCCACATGTGTAAGACCCTGCAATAAAAGTAAACTGTCCCTGTCCAGGAGGAAAATAGGTTTCAGTCAGAACTCATTTAACTGAGCCCATATGGACATCTGAGCTCCATGGTGGAAGTTGTTTTGTTTTGTTTTTTTTGCTTTTTGGGTCACACCCGGCAACGCTCAGGGCTGACTCTTGGCCCTGCACTCAGGAATCACTCCTGGCAGTGCTCGGGAGACCATATGGGATGCTGGGAATCAAACCCGGGTCGGCCGCGTGCAAGGCTAACGCCCTACCCACTGTACTATCGCTCCAGCCCCTCCATGGTGGAAGTTGTATCTTCCCCTCAAACACAAGAGGATGGGGGTGTGGAGGTCCCCAGTCACACACTGCCACCTCGGTGCCTCTGTTCCGGCCTCTGGCCTCCGGAACCCTCACTCCCAGGGCTTCTGTTCACTGCTTCCAGGAGTCACTGGTCAATGGTGGAGGGTTGAGTACTAAAGACTTCAAGGCCACCAGGATCCCCGAGCCCCAGGAACTGCCAGGGGTGTGTGGCGGGGGTGGGGGGATGTGGGGAGAGGGAGGCCCTGCAGAGAGGGAAAGCTTGCGGCAGGACACCTGCAGGCAGGGGAGCTGGAAGGAGCCAGGCCTGGACTCCCGGCCTTCTGCTGGTGCCGGTGCTCCAGAGTAGAGCCGGCAGTGTGCCAGGTTCTGGCTCAACTCCCCCACGAGGGAGGGGATAGGGCATAGAACTGGGGTCCCACCAGCCAGCGGGGTCATGCTTCTGCTATCTAACCAGCCTGGGATCAAAGCTGCTCTGAGCCTCCAATCCACATGAACGCTAAGGGTCTCTACAGGGCAGAGCTGGTGAGTGGGCGCCCATGGTGCTCAGACGCCCTGTAGGGACAGCAGCGAGGGGTCGGGCTGGCAGTCAGTCTGCCCAGGGGAGAGTGAAGGGGCTCAGCCACCTTGGGCTCAGAGTGCTGGTCCGTTTCTGCGTTGAGCAAATTCAAAGGGACAGGGGTCACTGTCTGGGGACAGAATTCCAGTGACAGAAATCCTGTCCAAACCCCAGCAGAACTTGGGGGAAAGACCCTGTGGGGGAGGGGGGTCTTCCTTTCATTTGGGAAGGCCAGGGACTCAGGCTTCCCTAGCAAGAATGAAAGAGAAGAGTTAAGTCTGTCGCCAAAGCTACCAGGGGATGCCAAAGCCTTTACGGGGTGTGTGGGGTCGGCAGGATGCAGGGCTGAAGGGCGCGGTAAGAGCCAACCCCCCTTCCCCTGGGCCCGGGAGAGAGGCTGGCCCGGCTCTCACGGCCTCTGTTCAGGCATGTCTCCTGCCACCGAATTCCAGGGACGGGAAGGGCGGGCGGGGACGACCCAGACGGAGAGGGGTCCCTCCCGGGCAGGAAGGGCTATGTGGGGGGACACAGCCGCCGCTCAGGGCCCCCAGCCTGGGGGTCGGCGGGTGAGGGTGAGCGGGCGGCCCGCAGGACTCAGTCACGGCTCCTGCTGAGAAGAGGACGCGCCTCGGCGGGTCCCTGGGGCGGGAAAGAGCGGGCTTTCGGGGGTCCTCCCTCCCGCGGGGTCCCGAGCTCTGTCGGGGAGATCTCCCACCACCCCAGGGAGTGGCCTGGGAGGGCAGCCCGGGACTCGCAGAGCGCAGATCCGGGGGTGGGAGGCGGATCCTGGGGGCGCGGGAGCGGGAACCCGCGGCCGGGGCAAGTCGCGGGGGATTCTGGCTACGCCAGGCCCTCCCGGGCTGGCTGGGACCCCCTGGTGTCGGCTCGCGGGCTTGCACCGCCGCGGAGACCGGCCGCGGACCACCTGAGCTGCAAAAACGCAAGCTACCTCGTCGCGGCATTGGTGGTTCAGTGGTAGAATTCTCGCCTGCCACGCGGGAGGCCCGGGTTCGATTCCCGGCCAATGCATGACTTGTGTTTTTCTTTTTTTTTTTTCCCCTTAAATGACTCGAGTGACCAGAGACATCTGTGTGAAAAAATGAAACAAAAACAGGCTCTCGCCGCCCGCTTAGTTCACGGCTGGGGGCTGCGCCGTGGAGGTGCGGAGCGCTGCGGGGCGTTTGGGGTTCAGGGCGCATGCGCCGCTCCTGCTGCCCGGGCTCTACCCGCCGCGGGGGTGTCCCGCACTGGCCGGGAGGTGAGCCAGGAGTCCAGGGAGCTGCAGCAGCGTGCTCGCGCCGCCGTCCCCGCGCTCCTTCCTGCAAGGGTCCAGGCGCTGGTGAAAACGCCCGGGAGAGGGGCCGGAGCGCCCCTGTGCACGGGGATACTGTGTCCCCTGGGTAGGTTCCCTGGCCCGGTCTGAGTGCTGAGGGGTGGGAGGGGACCGGAGGGGGTCCCCTGGCTGCCTGGTTTGTCCTTCCTGATTCCTCTCTCTGGGGAGAGGGTACCAGTTCCCCTCTGAGAAGGGAGGGGAACTCCCTGCTGCCTCTCTGTCCTCTGGGGACCTTGGCCAGTTAAGGACATCAGGGTGGGGTGGGGACTGCTGTAACCTCAAACCAGCCCGCAGCACTCACCCTCTCCCGGCCCCGGGGCATTTGCTGCCTGCAATGGGCAGGAACTGGCCGGCCTGTGCGGCCTGTCCGCTGTGGAAACACCGACCCAGGACTGGGGTCACTCTCCTGGGCCCTCCTGCTGTCAGTCTGTCTCCTGAGCTGGCCCTGGCCTGGCTGTGTCTGACTTGGCTCCATGCCCTGGCCCCCAGCTCAGCCCACCGTCTCACAGGGGCCGAGGACACACCCCTTTTCCTACCAAATCTCTGCTCTGCATCTCTGGCCAGGCAGTCAGTAACTGTGCATCTTCACCCCGGAGACAATGTCCTGCAGCATGTGCTTTGCATGTAGGGGGCCCAGATTCCATTCCTGGCACTACATTGTCTCCTGAGCACTTCCAGGAGTGACCCCTGAGCACTTATCTGCGAGCTTCCTAGCCTGGTCTGAGTGAAGAGGGCCACCAAGAAGAACGGTGTGAGTTGGGCCCGAGCAATAGTCCAGCACTTAGCCTTGCACATGGCTGACCTGGGTTCCATTTTGTGTATCCCATATGGGCCCCAGCACCACCACGCATGATCCCTGGGCATAGAGTCAGGTGTGGCCCCAAAACAAAACCAAAACATGTGTGAGTCAAAAAAATTTTTTTCATGTGAGTCATCCCCTTTTTTCACCAGGTAGCAGGGCTAGGGGTGATCATACTCGGAATGCTCAGCATCCATCCAGGTCACACCCGACCATTATTAGGGGCCACCAACGCCATACCTATCAGTGTGTAGGGGACCATGCTGTTCTGGAGACTGAAGTCAGAGCCTTGGATGTGGACTTTGTTTCATTTGGGGGGTCCTGCAAGGCTTGGGAGACCCTGGGTCCTAGGGGGTGGGTGCTTTAAGCCATCATCCTGCTCCTGAGAACTTTTATGTTAACAAATGAGGGTTTGGGCTAGAGAAATGATGGTCCAACAGGCCAAACACATGTTTTGCATACAGGAGGCTTAAGATTTGATTTCCAGCACCTCCAGGAGGAGTGCCCCTAAACACTAACGAGTAGCCCCTGAGCATTGCTGGCCATGGGCCCCAACCAAAAGAAAACAAATGAGGTTTGATAGAATAATTTTTTTTTTGCTTTTTGGGTCACACCTGGCAATGCACAGGAGTCATTCCTGGCTCATTCACTCAGGAATTATCCCTGGCGGTGCTCAAGGGACCATATGGGATGCTGGGATTCGAACCCGGGTCAGCCGCGTGCAAGGCAAATGCCCTACCAGCTGTGCTATCACTCCAGCCCCTTGATAGAACAATATTGTTAAAGGAAAAACAAATACAAAGCAAGACAGAGAGCTAGCTCAGTGTTCGCTCCCACCACACTCTATTCCGGACACTGTAGTACATTCTCTCATTTACTATTATTATTTTTTTTGGGGGGGCATGACCCACTGTACTGTCTCTCTGGCCCCTTTGCAGATCTTGGTCCCAACACCAGCCTGGCACGTGTGAAAGCATTCCAACAGGGGAGACGGTCTCTGTCTCTTTCTGTCTCTGTCTCTCCCTCCATACCCCTGCTCCCAACACAGGCAACAACCACGCCTTGTCAGACACCCTGCTCTCTTCTGAGTCATCTGAATTCCCTTTCAAATGGGCACTCTAATGGCCGGGAACGTGGGGATCCAGGGCCCCGCGTTTGACCCCTGCCACCACACACCTGCACACACACGCACACACATTTAAAATCGGAGTCCACTGGGTTTATTCCCTTGTGGGGTGCATCCTGGGCTATAAGGAACTCCATTTGACTAGGGGATTAGGGGTGAGCGCCAAATTGAGCCCATCTGAGCTAATGCAGGCTGAGGGGCCACCAGGCCCTTCCCTGGTACCAGGCGCCCCTCTCACCCCATTACTTCCCACCCCTCTTCCTATGCAGTTGGAGCCCTTGTAGACACTGCTCGTGGCCCTGCATGACCCTCCTGCAGACAGGTGGGCATCTCTGGGTGCTGGCACTGGCGGGGCGAGGCCTGGCCAGCCTCAGGGCCCTGGGTCCCACCGGGAAGTGTGCGCTTCAGCTGGAAGGAAGCAGAGGGGAGGGAGGCTCGGTTTCTGCCTGGGAACTCCTGATGGCGACTCTATGCCTGTGTCCAGAAGCACATGTGGCTCTCCAGAACCTTCTGGAAGCTTCCAAAACTGCTGGAGGTGGGCTCCTTGCCTGTAACCTCTTCCACTGGGATCTCACAGGCAGATGGGTTGTTGGAGAAGCTTCTCCATCTAGAGCCCTATGGTGCCTCAGAGGGGACCTGCTATGGGATGGCCAGGTCCCCGACAGGACCCCCTCAGTGGCCCGGACAGTGACCTGATCAATGGAGCTGCCTGCAGTGGGGAGTCTGGGGAGCGGAGAGCAGAGGCGGGCGCTGCGGGCACTCACTGAACTGGCAGATGTAACGGTTCCGGGTTCTGCAGCGCTGGTCATTCCAGTCGAAGGCAGACGAGGCCTGCAGCTCCACACAGTTGCCAAACCTGCCGACAGAGAGGTGGGGGGCGCGGGATGGAAGGATGAACTTAGGGGGGTGGCAGAGGCTGACATCCTCCCTTGGCCTGCATCCATCCCATGGGGTGGGGGATAGACCAACCCCACACTCCATCCCAATCCTGCTCTGTTCTTTCTGGACTGCTCAGCAGGGGTGTGTGTGTGTGTGTGTGTGTGTGTGTGTGTGTGTGTGTGTGTGTGTGTGTGTGTGTGTGTGTGTGTGTGTGCGTAATTTCCCTGGTTGCTCTGTGTGTGTGTGTGTAATTTCCCTGGTTGCTCTGTATGTGTGTATGCGTGTGTGTGTGCATGTGTGTGCATGCGTGTGTGTGTGTGTGTGTGTGTGTGTGTGTGTGTGTGTGTGTGTGTGTGTAATTTCCCTGGTTGCTAAGCAGGACAACTTCCTGCACCAGCTGGGTGCTGTGGGCTGAGAGGTTGGGCGGAAAAGAACTAACTGATGGCCTGGCTGCCTCCCATGTCCAGGCCCTGGGCTTTGAAACCTGAGCTGTGTCATGTGGTCAAACACCTAGCATGACCAGCTTTTGTGTGTGTGTGTGTGTGTGTGTGTGTGTGTGTGTGTGTGCGCGCGCGCGTGTGTGACTAGGTGCAGGCAGGGTATAATCCAGGTGTTCATAAAGGCAGGAGTTTCAGTGGGACCAAGTGTGAAGGGTGGGATGGGTCGAGGGTGTGTCCCAGGGTCACGCCTGACGTGCCCACATCTGACTGGGGCCCTGGGAAGCCCAGACCCTCAGAAAGCTGGGCCAGGCAGTCAGCTGGGGGCTGTGTGAGTCTTCAGGATCATCAGAAGGCTCAGAGAGGGGGCAGAGGGTAGGACAGCAGGGACAGTGCCTGCCACACCTGCAGCCCACCTGGGTTCCGTCCCTGGCTACCCATATGGCCCCATGAGCCCTTCCCAGAGTGACCATGAGTGCAGAGCCAGGAGCAAGCCCTGAGCACTTCTGGGCATGCCCTCCCCCAGGAAAAACAATGTTCAGCAAGAGGGTTCAGGGAAGAGGGGTCCCCAGACTCACCCCTGGTTGTCAGGCTGCCCAAAGGCGAAACTGGAGAAGGACTGGTGCTCCCCAGTGCCCCAGCGGAAGGCGTCCTTGGCAGCCTTGTAGGTGAGCCCTGGCCCCGGCAGCAAGGTTGACCTTACTCCACGCCACATTCCAAGCCGCCCCCCCCCCCCGCCCCGGACTGTCCTGCCCCAAGATGGCCCGCCTGCTGTGAGGCTCCTTCTCCCAGGAAAAGGGGCCCTGCCTGATCTCTGTCCCCTTCCGTTCCCAGACCTCACTCCCACACTCCCCTCCACCCCCCCACCAGGTCCTCACCGATCCAGAAGTTCCTGGTCTCCACATCACCATGGGTGACCTCGTTGGTGGTCTCCAGACGGCCCAGGTAGAAGGCGAGGATGTCCTGTACTTTCTGGCTCTCAATCTGGGCTAGCACCCCGCCTCTTCCCTGGAACCCCCACTCAGTGTCACCTGGCCAGGCCCCAAGGCCAGTCCAGCCAGCCTTTCTGGCCCATCTCGCTGTGACCCTGGCTATGGCTGCGCAGGGCAGACTGCCCCTCTCACCCCCTACTTTTGGACTCGGGGTACTCCTGCTTCTCTTCCCTGTGCACGGGACCCAGATGGACACTTGGAAGGATTTAACTCCCTGCACTGAGTTGCAAAGACTCTCAAAGACGCCTAATTGGGCATCAGTGCGAATGAATATAGCGATGCCACCAAAAATCTGAATTTTTGGTTCTCTTTAAAAATGTTGGGCTAAGGGGCTGGAGCAATAGCACAGCAGGTAGGGCATTTGCCTTGCACGCGGCCGACCCGGGTTCAATTCCCAGCATCCCATATGGTCCCCTGAGCACTGCCAGGGGTGACTCCTGAGTGCAGAGCCAGGAGTAACCCCTGTGCATCGCCGGGTGTGACCCAAAAACAACAAAAAAAAAAATGTTGGGCTGAAGAGAGAGTCCAGGGTAAGGCCTTGCATGTGGCTAACCACAGTTTGATCCCTGGCACCATACATGGTCTCCCTGAGCCCCACCAGGAGTGATCCCTGAGTGTGGAGCCAGGAATAAGCCCTGAGCACTGCTGGGTGCGGCCCCCAATAAACAAAAGTCAAGAGGTTAAAGGAAACTTCTCTGTGTCTCTCCACTGAGACTTCACTCAGGCCCTGGGGAAAGGCCCTGGGAAGGCGCAGCCTTGGTGGTCACCTGGCATTTCACTTTGGCCCCATAATAGGTGTCAGCCTCTGAGGACACCAGGAAGCAGTCTTGGTCGATCCTCAGGTCACAGGTGTGGAAGGGAAACTGCACCTTGGCTGGGGAGAGAGAAGCCTGAGTCAGTGTGGAAGCCCCAGGCATGACCCGCCCTGCCCGGCCCGTGGGGTGGGCCGGTGGTGTGCTGGAACGTGTGGTAGCATGGTGGGGTTTGGACCTGGAGCTGGGGACAGATGCTCACTTGGGCTCCTAGGGAGCAGGACCTAGCACCCCACTGAGGAGGCCTGAAGGGGCCTGGAAGGTTGGGGGTCTTGTTGGGAACAGGACTCACTGGCACACTGGGCCCCGCCGAAGCCAATGTCACAGACGCAGGAGCACTCCTCTTCCTTCAACCGGCCATGCACACAGGACACACCGCACCGCACTGCGGGAGGAGAGGGTTAGCGAGCTGCCGCTGCACTGCATGGATGGGACTGTAGGGGAGCAGCCCTGAGCAACCGCCGCATTGTTGGAAGCATAGGGGGCACTGCACTGCATGGCTGGGACAATAGGGGACAGCACTCAGCTGCCACCCAGGCCCTCATATGTCATGGATATTCAGGCCTGGCCAACCTCAGGGTCAACCCGCCTCTCAGGGATGGAACTCATCAGGGTAAGCAACCTCATCCACCTTCACTGTTGCTTTTATGGCTATTGTAAGAGAGAAGGGAGTTGGGTTTGGGGGTGACCTGCTCACGATGAAAGAGCTGGCAGCAGTGGGGGGATGGGACAGGAAGTCACTCCTATCTTCTTCCCAGAGTCCAGGGAGCGACACTGGGACCCCTGCATAGAGGGGCCTGGCAAGCCGTGCTCCGGGCACACTTGCTAAATGTCTTTCTTCCAGTGCAGCTCTGCCAGGGCACAGGGCACCCCACTGCCAACCATGTCTCCCTAGAAACTCCCTCAAACACCACGTTAGCACCTGTTTGGGGTCCAGCTGAGCCCCCAGCTCACCCCAAGGGGGGCTGCCTGCCTTTGCTCTGGGCCCAGAGGCCCCGGGAATGGGGCACAGGAGCCCACAGGTGCCCACCTTGGCAGTATCTGCCCGTGTAGCCAGGGGGGCAGTGGCAGCGGCAGGAGCTGACGTTGAGATGACCATGGTTCCGACAGTGCATGCGACACGGATTCCTGGGGACCTCTGGTCAAACGAGAAGGGAGTCTGAGAGGGGTGTCTCCAGGGGCTGAGGCCCAGGGCGCTAGGAATGGGCCTCGGAGACAGGCGGGCAGTGGGCACTCACCACAGAGTCCGCCTGTGTGATCCCAGGCCTTGAAGCAGCCTGAGACACTGGCCGAGCAGAGCGAGCACCAGGCGCCTTTCTTATAGGGGGCGACCGGCCTCCCGTTCGCCTCCCAGTTTCCTCTGTGAGAGCAAGCAGTGGCCAGCTAGTCAATCCTGGCCTGGGGATTGGCCCACTGTCCCCTTCTCACTCCTTCTGGCCCATCCAGGGAGCTGGGTGACCCAGGGAGACTTCCTAGGTAAGAAGAGATCACCTCCAAACGAATATGGGGAAGATGCCCTGAAAGCGTGGAGGGCTTCCAGGAAGTGGCACTGAGAAGCCACATTCTGTAAGGTCAGTCTTGGGTGCTGCTCACTTCAGCAGCTTCCCCCTTCTCCCTTCCTCCCTGTCCCACCAAGAGTGAGGCCAAGGAGCAGAGGCCTTTAGGGTGGGAATCTCTGACGGCCCCCCCCCCCCCCGCCATCCCTGCCCTCCCACCTGTTGCTAATTCAGCCAGGGATAGCTAGGCAGCTGCCCCCGCCATGGGGCTTACCCGGGAGCGTAAGCGCAGACAAAAGCTTCCATGTGGGCCTGGGCGCCGGAGCAGGGGTGCCGCCCACAGCCCAGCTGGCTTGAGGTGGCCCACACAAGCTGCAGGAAACAGTGGCTCAGACATTCATAAGGCACACATATGCACACATACATACACACACACACATGCATGCACACATGCATGCACGCATGCAGTGCTCCCCAGCTGTGGGTCAGTAGCACAGCTGGGGCTTGTCTAGGAAGGAGACACAACCTGAGCCTCAAACCAGAGGAAACTGGAGCAATAGTCCAGTGGGGAGGGCGTTTGCCTTGCATGCGGCCAGCCTGGGTTCGATTCCCAGCATCCCGTATAGTCCCCTGAACACCTCCAGGAATAATTCCTGAGTGCAGAGCCAGGAGTAACCCCGGTTATCGCTGGGTGTGAGCCAAAAAAAAAAAAAAAAACCAGACAGACAATGTTTGCAGTGCCCTCAGGGTCGCAGGGTGAGGAGGAGGAAGGAATCAAGAAATACCCAGGATGGGGCTGGAGCGATAGCACAGCAGGTAAGGCGTTTGCCTTGCACGTGGCCCACCTGGGTTCGATTCTCAGCATCCTATATGGTCCCCTAAGCACCGGCAGGAGTAATTCCTGAGTGCATGAGCCAGGAGTAACCCCTGGGTGTGACCCAAAAAGAAAAAAAAAAAAACAACCCCAGAAATACCCAGGAGTGGCAGAGAGAGAAGAGAGGGTACCCCAAGTGAGTACCCGATCTGAACGCCAGGAAGGTTTTCTCTGGGTTGGGCGCAAGATAGGGCTTTAGTTGGTTACAGAAACAGAAAACAAGTATTGCTGACATTTGTAGCCAAGCCGAAGCTTAGGACATACCCTAGATGTGTGAAGCCTGATCCCTGCACCCACCAGAAAAACACTAGATACACAGGTAGTTCTGATTTCTGAGTCTAGGTAGTAGGACAGTGAACACCACTACTGGACCTGTGTTTGGCTGCAAACAGAGCAAACAGAGGGGCTCGGGAAGCTAACTCTGCAGTGTGGGGGGTGGCCCCAAGGGCCGGAGGGCAGCTCTCCATGCGGGAGCCCTGGGCTCAATCCTGCCACCGGGTTCCCAAGCACCAAACTAGGAATAGCCCCTGAACACTGTAGATGTGGCTCCAAAAAAAAAGCACAGCCATCTTTCTTGGTAGTGGTTGTTTGGGGGTTACATCTGGCAGGTCCCAAGGGGCCATACATGGTGCCACGGATTGAACCTGAATCAGTAAGTGCCCTCCCCGTTGTATTATCGCGCTGGTGCCATGAGTGTAATTTAGATCCCCATAAACTAGGACTTGACAGCACTGAGCCTGGGCAGGCATCACCGGTCACGGCCCCCAAGCAGCCAGCCCCTGCTCGTAGGGGTGAGAAAGATGTTTGGGGCCCTGCCCTGCATTGGTCGTGCAAAAGACTATACGTTTTCATCCTATTTATAGGAAAATCTGCATTTGGTAGACCCCCATGAATTTCAAATCCCTGGAGTTCAAGGATCAACTGGATTTAATATTTTAAATTGACAAAAGCAATAGGAAACCAAAGAGAGGAAAAGTACCCTCTAGTTTGGGGAGCAGCTATTGCTCTTCCGGGCATGGGGCCTGCAGAGCCTCACCTGTGTGTAGTGGGTGCACGTGGTATTGTGGGCACACGTGGCCTCCGCAAAGCTGTACCGCTGCCCCTCTGCGAACCAGAGCCCCAGCACATGGGGGAAGGACGTGGAGCCCAGTGGCAGGCGCTGCACATTCCAGCCCACGTGCAGGGCGACCCCGGGAACGGACGCTGGGCTCGGGGCTGCGGCGCCGCACAGGGCTGCCCTGGCCTGAGCCCACTGGGCCAGGCTCTCGCTCCAGTCCTGGGGCAGCACAGACAGATGTTCGCCAGGGTGCAGGCGCCCAGTCTCCCGATGCCCTGCCGCCCCACACACGCCCCGCAGGGACAGAGCCCAGGTCAGAAGTTCTGCTGGCCCCGGCCGCCTGATGAGCTGCTTTCGCCGCTTCCTGGGGTCGGGAAAGGCCAGAGCGGAGCTGCAAGGGCTCCAAGGAGTGATGCAGAGAGCATTGGGGTGTCTGGACGTCTGGCCCAAAGCCTGGCGCCCCAGGACAGAGAGCGTCTATCCCTCTCCCCATGAGGCGCAGGGACCCCTGAGGGGCAACAGCCAGCCTGTGCAACAAGGTGGTCATTTCCTGCGATTTCTGAGACCCCGACCGAGCTTGTGTGCACGAGGCTTCCCCTGCTAGGTAGGTGCCGTCTTCCCTCTCCTTGGTGCTGGATCCCCCCAGCCAGCCTGGGGACACCAACATGGACACGGGACAGGACAGAATCTGTGGTTGCCAGGCCGGGTAGGCAGCTGGGCAGCACCGTGCCTTCCTGAAACACAGCTTTCCCGGGCACTGACCAAAGGGCTGGGAAAGCGCAGGAAGAGCTGGGGGTGGGGGGCAGGAACACCCCAGTGCAGGGTAGGATAGGTGAGGGGGCGGAGGGCGAAGGAGCCTGACTCTGAGCCGCTGCAGCCGTGGGAAACTGGTTGCAAAGTGCTCCAAGGTGACCTCGTCATGGGAGGCAGCCACGGGAATCCTCCCCCCCACCCGCCATTGCTTCCCACACTGTGGGGGCAGCACCCGGCCCCGCCCCAGCCCCCAGCAAGGGGGAACTGGCGAGGGGCCTCCTGGTCCTGCTGACAAGCCCGGGTTGGATGCGCTTTCTGTGCACACACAAGCCCCTCCCCACGCAGTGCTGGGGTCCCCTGCCCTGGCCCGGGCCCAGCCGGGACCCCTTTGTGAAGATCCTTCTCCTGGAGGCGGCGCCCTCCGCGCCTGAGTGTCTTCTGGTCTCCGGGGCAACAGGGCTCAGGAGGGGAGGCTAGAGGCCGGCAAGTGACACTGGGGTCCCCGAGGAAGGGTGAAGGGGCGAGGGAGGAGGGAGGATAGGGGGAGGCGAGGGAGGGATGAAGATGGGATGAAGTGGTCCCGAGGGGATGAGGGGGTGGGGGTGGGACTCACCATTCTCCGCATGTTGGCCGCAGGGGGGTGCACCTGACTGCGCAGACGGTTGTGCAGGGTGAGAAGCAGGAAACTCTCCTTCCTGCTCAGGGCTGGCAGGGGGGACACGGTCAGGCCTGCACCCTCACCCCAGCAAGAGGAGAGCCTCCCCCAGAAAGAAGAGGGGCTGAGGAAGCAGGGCTGTGAGGAGCACTTGGCCGAGAGCAGGTGGGGCCTGGCCAGCTCACAGCAGTCCTGGGATGTGGCTCGTTCTGTCTGTCCTTGACCCTGCTGGGCCCACTCCTCTCCAGTCTTCTCCCCCGCTGGCCAGTCTTTCAAGTGTCCCTCTTTTTATTTTGTTTTGCTTTTGGGTCACACCCAGCAATGCTCGGGGGTTACTCCTGACGCTTCACTCAGGAATTATTCTGGGCGGTGCTCAGGGGACCATATGGGATGCTGGGGATCGAACCTGGGTTGGCTGCGTGCAAATCCCTGCTATCTATATGTAGCGCTGTACTGTCGCTCTGGTCCCGAGGATTCCTCTTTAGTTAATTGTGCTTGGGGTTTGGGATCACACCTGGCGGTGTCAGGGCTCACTCCTGGCAGGGCTTGGGGAGCTGGGATGGAGCCCGGGTTGCTCAGCCGCATGCAGGACGAGGCCTTACCTGTCTGCTGGATCACTCCAGCCGTGAGGGTGACTAAATCCCTCCAAAGGGGCTTTTAGGAACCCCTGAGGGTCCCCAGCAGAGCCATGCTCCCCCCACGGGGATCTCCTTACCTCCAGGCACTGTGGGGGGTTCCTCCTGCCCCTGAGGCTGCTGTAGCTCTGCCCAGGCAATGCCCAGCAGCGCCAGGAGTGCCAGCAGAAGGCCGGGCAGACGGCTCCCCAGCCCCGCGGAGGGCCCCAGCCACTGCATGCCCCTGATGCCCGGCTTGGCTGTCCAGTTGTCTAGCCCCCTCCCAGACTCTCCCGGAGATGTCCCCGATCAGCGGTGTCAGGCTGGACTGCAGAGTCCTAGGTATGTCCAAAGAGCCTCCCGTCGGAGATGGCAGGAAAAGAGACAGGCCCGGGGCTCCGTCCCCCTCTGGCCTGCGGCCTAGCCCGCCCGCCCACTGCTGCAGTGTGCAATGACCCCGTGGCCTCTGCTAATCATTGCAGGATTATTAGAAGCCTCGGGGAGCCTGCAGAGACCCCACTGATTGGCCCACAGACATTCCAGGGCTGTGGATTAGTGACCCATGACTGTGCCCCCACAGGGACTGTGTCCTGGGAACCCACCGGCGCTGCGATCCCACCTCGAGGTCTGGGGAGATGAAGGCTGGGCCCTCACTCTGTGCCCCGCAGACCAGAGGACCCCAGGCTTCATCCTCTGGGGGTGCTGCTCCCAGTCCCCAGCCCCAAATTCAAGGGTGATAACTGCCCGCCAGCGTAGTGCCAGGCACACGAGGGGCACCAGTGTGGTGGGCCCACTGGGAAAGGAACGGGGTGTCTTTGGACAGTTGTTTGGGCGCTGCGCCTTTACCTATGTGCCTGCCGGTGATGCTCAGGTAAGGCCAGAGCACACGGCGGCCTGGCTGAGTGGGGGCCTGCTGGGGGCTGCGCTCAACAGGAGGGGAAGTGGGAAGGAGCCCAGCACAGCGCCATGGTCCCACATGTGCCCCCCCCACCCACAAGCCAACTGTTTCCTCCGAGTGTAGCTGGGGTAACCCCTCCCCCCACCCCTGCCCCTGAGTGATGAGTGGGCTTGGATGGGGAACCCCCACCGCTGACTAGCATTCTCCCCTCCCTCCCACCCCCTGCCCAGGACCTGAGGAGTTTCTTCTCCCTCATGATGCAGATGATGGATAAGCTCAAGGTGGACCCTAGCCGTTTCCCACCGCCCCCTTTTCCTGTGAGAGGGCGAGTTCGCTGAATTGTGGCTGCACTGAGTGTGGTAGTAAGGCTGGTGATTGCTTTGGAGGTGATTGCATCGGGGAAGTTAGCTCAAAGAGGTTAGCTCGGGCTTTGTCATGCAAGGGCACAGGGGCACCACCGGAGCTCCGGGTTTGCATGTGGCATCACCGGCACCACATGGTTCCTCTAGTCACAACAGGGAGAGAACCCCTGCTTTGTGCCCCTCGGACAAACCTAACCCACAACAAAACTCACAAAGCTGGGCTCTACCTGAAGCCCCTGAGGGTGGCTGGGGTCACAGGTACGCTGGTCTCTGTCCTCACAGCCCAGAGCTTCCTTCCCAGTGTGCCCCTGGGACCTCAGTCTCTTTCTTTTTTAAGGGAGGGGCACCCCCAGCGATACTCAGGGGTTACTCCTGACTCTGCACTTAGGAGTCACTCCTGGTGGTGCTTGGGGGACCACACGGTGCTGGGGATCAAACCCCAGCTGGCCACGTGCAAGGCAAGCACCTTCCTGGCTGGACTATCCCTCCAGCCCTCTTGAACTCAATTTCTATCGCTCTGCACCAGAGAAAAGCCCTGATTCTTGCTCCTGTGCTTTGATGATGAATATGGTTCATTCTCCCAGAGAACACTGGGGATGAGCAGGCGGAAACTGCATTTCGGGAGCAGGCTCCCTGCAAGTCAGGAAGCATCAGAGAAGACGGTGAGTGGGTGAAACATCAGAGCAGATATGAGGGTCGCAGTTCTAGCAGAGATTCTTGGATGGTCATTTCCACCCCTGGCCACAGGGTCCTAGGTATAAAGCGGAGGTGGATAGCTGGGAGGGAGGCAGATGATTAGGGAGAGCAGTGAAGGTATAAAAGAGCTGCCACGATGAGGGACTAGACCAGAAACCCGCAAAAGACTGTGTGTTGGTGGCAAGGGCTGGTTGGGCTTGGACACTGCTGTCAGTTGAGTGACATTCATTACACAGCCATGTTTTTCTCTAGCAATTTGAAAGACAAAATTAAAAAATAACAGCAAACAGAAATCAGGTAGACTGATTAAAGAAAAGGGCATATAAGGGTTGTGAGAAATTACAGCGATGGCATGATACACCATTAGGGTTGCTACCGGCAAGGCTGGGAAGGTTGCTCAGAGGGCTTGAGATCATCTTTATATGTGGGATTCCCTCGTCTCAACCCCTGGCATCCCGGCGTCCCCCAGAACCTCTAGAGTAGTCATCAGGCCCCAACACGTGTGCTCCCCTCCCCTGAGAAAACCCTAGACTAATTAGACAGAGGGGCTAGAGAGATAGTACAGCAGGTAGGGCGTTTGCCTTACATGCCGCTGACCTGAGTTCAATTCTCAGCGCACATATGGTCCCCTGAGACTTTCAGGAATGATCCCTGAGCATAGAGCCAGAAGTAAGCCCTGAACACAGCCAGGTGTGGCCCCAAACAAAACAAAACAAAAACCATTTTTGATAGAGCTCCAGAAAAGCATGATTCAGGGTCAGAGAGCCAAAAGACTGAAGCGCATGCTTTGCATGTGGAACTCTTGGTTTGATCGCCAGCTCTGCATGGTATCCTGAGCATCCCCAGGAGTGACCCTAGCACTGAAAAGAAACAACCCCCAACCTACTACTCCCCAAAAGCACAATTTATACAATGAAAAATTTTTAATTTTTTGACTTTCAAAAGACATCAATGTGACTAAAAGACTAGTCACACATAGACAATATTTAAAACTCATTGTTTTGGTAAAGGCTTTATTTGCAACTTTCAAAAGACTTTTACAACAATATCATGAGGAGAAAACAACCAATTGAAAAACAGATTAGGGGCTGGAGCCATAGCACAGCGGGTAGGGCATTTGCCTTGCACGTGGCCAACCCAGGTTCGATTTCCAGAATCCCATATGGTCCCCTGAGCACCGCCAAGAGTAATTCCTGAGCACAGAACCAGGAGTAAAATCCCTGTAATCCCTGTGCATCGCCAGGTGTGAACCAGAAAGTGGAAAAAAAAAGAAAAGAAAAATAGATTAATGGGGCTGGATAAGTAGTATAAGGGTTACTGGATAAGCAGTATAAGGGTTGTTTTGCATATGGCTGATTCTGGTTCTATCTCCGGCATTATATACAGTGCCCCATGCACCACCAGGAGTGACTCCTGAGCAGAGAGACAGGAGTAAACTTAGAGCACAGTAGACATGGCCCCCAAAAAAGCCAAAACAAAGGGGGGATTATTAATGAAAGTTCCTAGGAGTTTTGCAGTTACTTTGAAGTTAGATATAGGGACTAAAGGGACCAATGACTTAATTTCACATGTAGAAGGTCAGGGATTGAATTCTCGTAATGCAACCCCCCCCCTTCCCCAATAGGGCAAGGAACAACCCTCCACCACCACTTGTATGCCCCAAACTAAAACAAAAAGTTAAATATATACTGAGCCAGAGAGATAGTTCAGAGGGCTAATGTGTATGTTTTGTATACCAGAACCCCAGATTGGACTCTCAACACCCCAGCACCCAGCCGGTAAGGAGCAGTTTGGGGTGTAACCCAACACCCGCCCCAAATTGTATGCTTAAATAATTTTTAAGCATAATAAATAAATAATTTTCATTTGTAATTTTCTACGCAAGAAAAGCACACACACCCATACAAACACTTGTACAGAAATCATCACAATCCATCATCCATCATTGCCAAAGCCGGAAACAACCTAAACAACGAATGAAATATGAATATCTATAGACAAAAGGAACAATAGTCTCAGCTTTATTAAGATATAACTGAAAACGGCGCTGGAGAAGTAGTACAGAGGGTAGTATGCTTGCCTTGCACGAGGCCGACCCAAGTTCGGTCCCCGGCACCCCATATGGTCTCCTGAGCCCACCAAGGGCGATTCCTGAGTGCAGAGCCAGGAATGAAGCCCTGAACACCCTTTGGGGGGTGGCTCCAAAACAAAACAAAACAAAACAAAACAAAACAAAACAAAACAAAGCAAAACAAAAGTATGAGAGAACTTTCTGCAGTCTTCGTGTGCTCCCGCTCCTTGGGACAGTAGTTTTGGGGTGTGGCACCGCTTGGGTCCAGTTGTGGCGACAGGCTTCGAAGGGAGAGAGGCACCTGCATATCCAGTTATCCATTTTCGATCTCCCGCAGGACTTGTGCGGACCAACTGGGCCTGGGCTCCAGCCCCTAAACCCATTTCGCGAGCCCAGCCCGCAGTCCGCTCACTCGGCCCCCCGGAGCGCGGCCCGGGGGCGGAGCCTCGCGAGACCCAAACAAGCCCCACGTGCCAGGGGCGGGCCGCCGGGTGACGTCACGCCGCGCAAGCGCGCTGACGACGACTCACCGCCGTCCCCTCGCTGGGGGACCGTAAAGCGCGGAAGGTCGCGGCCCGCCGCTTCCCCGGAACTCGGCGCTCCCTCCGCCCCGCCCCTCCCGGCCCCGACCCCCCCTTCCGGCGCCCCGGGACCCCCCGACTGCTGCGGCTGCCGGCCCGGCGCGGCGCGGGGTCGCTGAGCGCGGAGCCCCGGGGGCCCGTGAGGTAAGAGCCCGCGGCGGGGCCTGACGCCCGGCCCGGCCCGCTGGGCGCTCGGTCCCGCGCACGGCGGCTCCCCGGCGGCGCCGTCGCCTCAGGAAGGCGCGTCCCGGCGCTCGGCAGCGTGTGGGGGCGCCCGCGGCCGGGTGGCCTCGCGCGGCTCGGCCCGGGCCGCCGCATCTTCCCTCGCGGGGAGGGCCGCGGTCGGCAGCGGGGAGGCGCCCCTCGGGGCGGGCGCGATGGCCCTGCGCCGGAGCCAGGAATGTTCTAGGCGTTGGAGACGCTGGCGGGGAACTCGCGGCGCTTCCTGGACCGGGTCCGACCCCCGGTGCCTTGTTGGAAGCGCGATTTTCTGAGGCGGGGACAGCGGGGGGCTCGGGGGGGGGGGCGAGGTCACGCGGTCATGGTATAGCAGGGATTCTTCCACAGTCACCGTATTCGAATTAAATTTGTTTTCTTGGGCCACAGCTGCGATGCTCAGGGGCAGTCTCCAGGCTCTGCTCTCAGGACTCAGTCCTGGCGGTGCTGGGGTGGGTGATACGGGGTGTCGGGGCACTGAACCCCCGTGGGCAAGGCGCACGGCCTTCCCGCTGTGTTGTCCTTCCGGCTTTGGAATTAAATTTTTTTTTTTTAATGTGGGAGTACGGCTCTTTATTCAGCCATTAATTAAGTTGACTGAATTGGGCATGAATTCGGGATTAATCTTCGACCGGGGCTGTCGATGAAGTTTTGTAGTTAGGGATGTTGTGTGTGTGTAGATGGGGGTGTGGAGGGAGGGGGGAGCAGACGAGAGACTGCCAGGGAGCGCTGTGGTAGTAACCTGAGAAATGCCCACGTCTGTTCAGGTTTGGAGACGCGGGAGGATGGTTCATCAGTCTAAGACAAATTTAGAGTGTAGATTTGTCGGGCACTGAGATTAGAAAGAACAAAGAGAAAAACGTAGAATGCAGGATAACACCCAGGATTCCGGTACGTGGTGTTTCTGGGGATTCCGGGAAGTGGAACGGATTTTGTAACTGAGGGAGATGGATTTACCTTTGGGATATGCTCAGGCAGTTATGCAAATCCAAATGAGATGGCTATCTTTTTTGTTGTTGTTTAATTTCTATTGTTTTTGGTCGGGCAACCCCAGCGGTGCTCAGGGTTACTCCGAACTGTACACTCAGACCACTCCTGGTGCTTGGGAGACCGTATTGAGTTTCCAACCTGGATTGGATCTAGACTGGCTGTGTGCAAGGCCAGTTCCTCCCCCCACACACCTTTTTTTCGGTTTGGTTTTTGCTTTTTTTCTGGGGGGAGGGGGTCACATCTGGCGATGCTGAGGGGTTACTCCTGGCTCTGCACTCAGGAATTATTCCTGGTGGTGCTCAAGGGACCATATGGGATGCTGGGAATCGAACCCCGGTCGGCCACGTGCAAGGCAAACGCCCTACCCGCTGTGCTATCGCTCCAGCCCCTCGGTTTGGTTTTTGGAACACAGACCTGGCTATACTCAGGGATCATTTGTGATCGTTCTTGTGTCTGCATGCAAGGCAAATATCTTACCTGTTGTACTATCTCTGACCCCTTGGGTGGTTGTTTTGTTTTGTTCTCTGTACAGCCAATCCAGTCATCAGTGTTAGTACCAAGAGCTGCTGGGAGGATCCAGTGATCAGTGTTAGTATTAACAGCTGCTGGAAGGTCAGGTGACTGGTGCCCAGAGTGCCCTTGGGAATTAGCAGCATTAGCATTCTTCAGGAGAGGGCATGGCACAGCGGGGCAAAAGCCTGACTACTTTTCATTTAGGAAAAAGTAAGATTAGGGAAAAATGAAGAACAGAAAATAGAAGCAGTGTCTCCTGTATTTTATTTGCTGTTATGTGAAAAAAGTTATATATTTAAATGTGTTAAGAATAGGTCAAGAAATTTTATTAAAGGGCTGGAGCCATAGTATAGCTGGTAGAGCGCTTGCCTCGCACTCATCTGACCTGGGTGTGATCCCCAGCATTCCGTGTAGTTCCTGAGCATGCTAGGAGTGTTTCCTGAGTACAGAGCCAGGCATAACCTCTCCCCCTAAAAAAAGAAATTTCATTAAAATATGTAAAGAAATTTTTGCCTAAAAAGTTCTGCAGAGGGCTTAGAGTGATAGTACAGCAGGTAGGGCATTTGCCTTGCATAATGATATGGCCAACTGAGGTTCATTTTGAGACATCCCGTGTGATCCACTAACAATACCAGGAGTTATTCCTGAGTGCAGAACCAGTAGTAACCCCTGAGCACTGCTGTGTGTGGCTAAAAAAATTATAATAATTAATTAAAAAATTTGGCAAAGAACAAGTGAGTTGAACAAGGGTTAGGGCACATGCCTAGCATGTATTTGGCTGGAGTCAACCTCTGGTACCCACATGGCCTTGCAAGCATCCCTAGTATTAGCGCTGGAGTTCCTGAGCGTCACAGGATGTGGCTCTGGAGGGACTCAAACTGAACCACATCCTCTGGCCCTGTCACTGAACTGCGAACTGAGTTGTCCACATATTGCTATGATTGACCCTGGACCCCTGAGCACTGCTTGGGAGCTCCCCCACTTCCCAAAAACCTGGTAGAGTGTGCAGTCACTGAGGTATAAGAGGAAAACAAAAACAAAAAACTGGCAATCAAAGGGCTTCATGAATATAACATTTCAAACTGGTCCCCTCTGTCTTTTTTCCTCCACAATTGTCTCAGGGATCCACAACTCATTTATTAGTTTTCTTTGTCTGGATTTTCTGCATAGCATTTAACCTTATCTCTAGCTCTTTTACCAGTCTGTAAATAATGTAAAAAAAAAATCAGAATTCTTTGGTTGGGTAAGTATTGTATGTATACTAATGACGCCCAAAAATTTCCTCCAAGTTTCATGCTTGTATATATAGCTACTGTTTGCTTTTTCCATGTGGAGGCCTGCATGGTATCTCACTTAATATTTGAGTGGAACATATGATTGTTCTCCCCATTCACTCTCTCTCTCTGTGTCTCCCTTCTCTGCTCTTACATACTCCCCATTCACTCTCTCTCTCTGTGTCTCCCTTCTCTGCTCTTCTTGTCTGCCCAACCTCACTGTCTCCCTCCTGTTCACTCTCCTTCTCTATTCCTAAACCTTTGCACTGCAGTTTTGTGGTAACAGATGCTTAACAGAAACTTACACATTATCCCTCCTTCTCCCTGTTTTATTTTCCTTTTTTTTTTTTTTTTTTTTTGGTTTTTGGGTCACACTCGGCGATGCACAGGGGTTACTCCTGGCTCTGCACTAAGGAATTACCCTCTGGCGGTGCTCAGGGGACCCTGTAGGATGCTGGGAATCGAACCCGGGTTGGCTGTGTGCAAGGCAAATGCCCTACCCGCTGTGTTATTTCTCCAGTCTTATTTTCCAATTTTTTTTTTAAATTTATTAGTAAATCACCGTGAGGTAGGTACAGTTACAGACTTACAAACTTTCATGCTTGCATTTCAGTCATACAATGATCGAGTACCCATCCCTCCACCAGTATGATGTTTTCTTTTTTTTCTTTTTGAGTCACTCCTGGCTCTGCACTCAGGAATCACTCCTGGTGGTACTCAGGGGACCATATGGGATGCTGGGAATCGAACCTGGGTCAGCCGCATGCAAGGCAAACGCCCTACCCGCTGTGCTATTGTTCCAGCCCCTGAGGTTTTTTTTTTTTTTTTTTTTTTTTTTTAAGATTTGGGGTCACACCCAGTGTTGCTTAGGGCTCTGCACTCAGGGATCACTGTTGGTGGGCTGAGGGGACCATATGGGATGCCGGGGATTGAACCTGGGTGGCCCCAGGGAAGGAAAATGTGCTACCTGCTGTATGTACTCTTGTCCTGGTCCCCTCTTTTTCATTTTTTATTTGGTGTCTGGAATTGGTACCCAGGATCTGTTCTACTGAGTTACATTCCCAGACCCCCTTTTCCCATTTTCAGTTTCTTGGCAAGTAAGGTCTGTTAATTCTGTTTTCAAAATCATTCTTTCTCTAACTTCACTCTACTTGTCTAAGCAACCAAAATAACCTTCTTAAACTACTGTAGTACTTTCCTGTTTCTCACTTATCTCGACTCTCCTCCTCATTCTACAACCCATTCTCAGTTTATTAGGTTGCTTAAAATTCCCCTGCATTGGTATTTTCATTTGCAGTTAGTTGGTTTTTATTTTGCACCACACCCATCAGTGCTCAGGGCTTCTATCTTTTGGTGAAATTTGGAAAACCATATATGGTTCCTGTGATGAAACTAAGTCTGTTTCATGTAAGGCAAGGGTCTTACCTGCTGTACTCTCAGTCCCCTTTTTCTGGTTTTTTGTTTTGTTTTGTTTTGGTTTTGGTTCACACCTGGCAGTGCTCAGGGGTTACTTCTGGCTCTGCACTCAGGAATTATTCCTGATGGTGCTAAGGGACCATGTGGGATGATGGGGGTGGAAACCAGGCTGGCTTCATCTAAGTCAAGTGCTCTACCCACTGTTTTATTGCTCCAACCCCTGTCTGGACTCACAGTTTCCTTCTCATCTATTTAATCTCTTGAAACTACCTTTCCTGAACATCCTATCATTTCATTTATTCTGTTGGTTGTGAGGGCCAGGGCCACTCCTGGAGGTAGTGGGGGTAGGGTGGGGTTGGAAGAAAAGGGTACATGTGGTACTGAGGCTTAAATCCAGGGCCTCTTCCATGTAAAGAATGTGCTCTGTTGGGGCTGTAGTGATAGCACAGCGGGTAGGGCGCTTGCCTTGCATGCGGCTGACCCGGGTTCGATCCCCGACATCCCATATGGTTCCCCAAGCACCGCCAGGAGTGGTTCCTGAGTGCAAAGCCAGGAGTATCCCCTGAGCATCGCTGGGTATGACCCCCCAAAAAAAAAAGAATGTGCTCTGTAATTCAGATGACATCCCTGTCCTGCTGGTCATCTATTTTAAATGTCCCCTTAGTTATTTTACCACGTTGGCTTTATTTACTCATTTTGTGTATTCACTGCCTCACTCCCATTCCCGCATCTCAAATGTGTAAAACCAGGGACCTGCTCATTTACTGTTCTCTGTTGTATCTATGAAATGCATGTGGAACTCAGTAGATCTCTAGTATTTGCTGAAAGAATGATTATTGTTCATTGTTGCATCCTCTTCTAACTAATCCTATGCACTGAGTACAATAGAATGAAGTTTGGTTTTCTCTGTTTAGGTTGAATGTGAAGGATCTTCTAGTTGCTGGCAGACGTGATGTTTTGCTGGTTGCTCTCAGTTGGCCGAAGACAGAGAGCCAGCAGAGGATGGTGGAAATGGTCTTCATCAAGAAGCAGTTCTACAGCTGCTGAGGCTCATTCTGTAACTCTACCTGCCCAGGCACAGGTGGTCATATGTGGTGGTGGAATTATGGGCACATCTGTGGCCTATCACCTCTCCAAGATGGGGTGGAAGGATATTGTCCTCTTGGAGCAGGGCAGGTAAGGAGCCCACTGGACCAGACTTGGGGCTCTTCTGCATTAGCTGTGTGGGATTCTGTCGTTCCTTTTGGTAATAGTGTACTGTGAACAGTACTTTAAGTGTTGCTAAGTAGCAAGAGAAGAATCATAGAAGGGGGAAACTGGTGCTTCATTTTGTGATGACTTATACTGTGGTTTTGTTTTTTTTGAGTGGGGCAGATTTTATCAAAGCAAGTATCTATGAAGATATATTTTATTTTTTAAATTTGAGCCACATGCAGCAGTGCTTGGGAATTGCTTTTGTTGGTGCTTGTTCAGAGCACCAGGGAATGGAACTTGGGCCTTCCACATGCAAAGAATGCTTTGCATGTGCCCAGACTTTTGAACTATCTCACTGCCCTGAAAGGATGTATTATACTTCCAGTTCATACTATATCTGATCATCTTGCTAATTTATTTTTTTTTGTCTTTTGAGCTACACTCTGGGGCTGGGGCGATAGCCAAAAACAGTAACAAGTCTCACAATGGAGACGTTATGTCAAAAACAGTAACAACCAGTCTCACAGTGAGACGTTACTGGTGCTCGCTCGAGCAAATCAATGAGCAACGTGACAGTGACAGTGAGCTATACCAGTGGTGCTCATGCTTATTCAGTTGGTGCTCAGGTTGACATAGTGCCCTACCTGCTATACTGTCTCTTTAAACCCACTGCTCTTTTGTTGTAGTCACACAACACAAAAAAAATCTATAATTCCAGAGCTTCCTATGTGAGCCCAGGTGAAATCAGCACAGTCTGCCTTGTTTTTTCATTTAATTAGCTTGTTTTAAAACAGTTTTAGGGGGCTGGAGTGATAGCACAGCGGGTAGGGTGTTTGCCTTGCACGCGGCCAACCCGGGTTCGAATCCCAGCATCCCATATGGTCCCTTGAGCACTGCCAGGGATAATTCCTGAGTGCATGAGCCAGGAATGACTCCTGTGCATTGCCAGGTGTGACCCAAAAAGCAAAAAAAAAAAAAAAAAAAAAAAAAACAGTTTTAGATTTACAGAAAAACTGTGTAGCTCAGGGCTGAAGCAATAGCACAGAGGGTAGGGCATTTGCCTTGCATGTGACCAACCTGGGTTTGATTCCCAGCATCCCATATTGTCCCCTGAGCACCACCAGGAGTAATTCCTGAGTGCAGAGCCAGGAGTAACCCCTGTGCATCTCTGGGTGTGATGCAAAACAAAACAAAACTGCAGCTCACAGTTCCTGTATACCTGAGATCTGTTTCACTTAGAATTGGTATCTTATGTTAGTATTATTATTTCAACTATAGAGCCAATATTGATATTGTTATCTAAAGTCCATACTTTATTTGATTTTTCCCCCCATGTCTTTTTTTTGGGGGGTTAGACTATGTTCTATTACCTATAACAAATCAGATATTTGAAAAATTACATCATAGTTGCTTATGAATAAACATATGTCTCTGTGATTCAGAATTGAAAATACATAAGTGCATGTGAAAAATATGCTTCCTATGGGGCTGGAGCAATAGCACAGCGGGTAGGCGTTTGCCTTGCACGAGGCCAACCCGAGTTTGATCCTCAGCATCCCATATGGTCCCCTGAGCACCTCCAGGAGTAATTCCTGGGTGCAGAGCCAGGAGTAACCCCTGTGCATCACCAGGTGTGACCCCCCCAAAAAAATATGCTTCCTAGGATGGGGGAGATAGAGCAAGGTGCTAGAATGTATTTTTTACATGTAGGAGCCCTGGGTTCAATCCCTGGCACCTCACGGTCTCCTGAGTCCTTTTGTGTGTGACCCCAAAAGAAAAACAAAAATAGAAACAAAACAAAAATCTCTCCTATTCGTGTAGATCTCTCACTACATGTTTCCCTTGGTGGAAATTAATTTTTTGTTTTTTTTTTGTTTTTGTGTCATCTACTCTGGAGATGCTCAGGGATTACTCCTGGCTCAGCATTCAGAAATGACTCTTGGAGATGCTTGGGGCCCATAAGGGATGCTGGAGATTGAACCCGGGTTGGCCGCAAGTACCCTACCCACTATACTATCTCTCCAGTCCCATTCTTTATTTCTTGTTCCAGCTAGCCTATAATGTATATGTATTTTTTACACATATATCTGTTTTTTTTTGGGGGGGGGCACATCTGGTTGTGCTCAGGGCTTACTCCTCTGTGCTCAGCGATCACTCTTGGTGGGGCTCAGGATCATAAAGAGTGCTGGGGACTGAATCCGTGTGGTGACTGGCAGTGCTTGAGAGACTGTGTGCAATGCCAGTGTTGAACTGGGATCTACTTTGTGCAAGACAAGCACCTTACCTCCTGTATTATCTTTTTGAAATCTAAAATGAATGCAGTTATTTTGTTTTGGTTTTGGGCCATACTTGGCAGTGCTCAGTGGTTACTCTGGGTTTTGCATCAAGGAATTGCTCTTGCAGGGCTCAGGGGACCGTATCGGATATAGGAGATTGAACCCATGTTGGCTGCATGCCAGGCAAGCTCCTTACCTGCTGTACTATCTCTCCAGACTCTACATTTTGCTGTTTCTTAATGAAATTAAATCTTTGCAAAGACATGTGTTGGGGATGAGTTTTGCTCCCTTTTAATACTGTCTTTGGAAATTCTCAAGGAGTTTTACAATTGGGAAATTGACTTGTTGAATTATTTAGATGTTAAAATGCCAATCCTGAAATAAATTAATTCAGTTAAATGGCTCCATTCAATTTCTTTTCTGTTTTTTTCTTTTTTTTGCTTTTTGGATCACACCTGGCGATGCACAGGGGTTACTCCTGACTCTGCACTCAGGAATTACTCCTGGCGGTGCTCAGGGGACCATATGGGATGCTGGGAATCGAACCTGGGTCGGCTGCGTGCAAGGCAAACGCCCTACCCACTGTGCTATTGCTCTAGCCCCATCCATCCAGTTTCTTAAGGCAGTCCTGTAGGTGTGTCCCAAAGCTCAGACTATATTAAATAGTATGTCTTACTATTTACAAGTATTAAGGGGTATTTCTTGCTTCTGGCCTGTCAGAAGTTCAAGATTTCCTTCTCTTAGTTGTTTTGGGAAGCAAGCAACATCTGGCCTTTTGATAAATCAGGCTCCTGCTGTGTTTCCCATACAGGGTGCAAAAGAAATCATCCCATAATCTTTAGGATCCTTCAGATTAAGAGCTTTATTAGTAGAATGTATCACTGTATCACTGTCATCCCGTTGATCATCGATTTGCTTGAGCGGGCCCTACTGCTCCATTGCTCCTATGTCTCCATTCATCCTCGCTCTGAGATTTTAGCATCCTCTCTTTACTCTTCCTTCCCAATGGTGCTACATTAGAGGCTCTTCAGGGTCAGGGAAATGAGACCCATCATTGTTACTGTATTTGGCAAATGAATATGCCATGGGGAGCTTGCCAGGCTCTTCCCCGTGTGGGCAGTAAACTCTCCGTAGCTTGCCAGGTTCTCCAAGAGGGAGAACTAGGCTATCAGATGTCTTTGCGGTGCACCAGTGTGCTTCTGGGAGCTTGGTTTTATAGTCTCTGGATGTTGGCCAGTGATGGGATTTCACAGCGCCGGGGGCAGTTTCTGGATGTGACTGCCTAGCTACTGGAAAATGGGGGATTTGGGTGGAAGAGGCCCAGTCCCGATCTGAGCAGCCTTGGAGATCTCAGTCCCGGATCCTGCACTCCTGGGTTCCTCTGCTGGTTGCTTCATGCATGAGGCTTGTATACCTATTGTAAACATAGGGATAGAATGTAATAGAATAATAATGTAATAGAATGTATACCTATTGTAAACACAGGGATACCAAACTGCCATGTAACTCCTCCATCTTTTGTTATTACAAACAGTGCTTGCTGTGATGAGAAATCTTTGATTTGTCGATTTCATAGAAACAGTCTACCTAATAGCATTTGCCTTCATAATGTAGGTTGGCTGCTGGCTCTACGAGGTTCTGTGCTGGCATCTTAAGCACTGCAAGGCACTCGAGCATTGAACAGAAGATGGCAGACTATTCAAACAAACTCTACCATCAGTTAGAACAAGAAACAGGAATCCAAACAGGTAAGCCGGTAGTTCCCTAGACACTTAGCACTCAGAGTTGTCAGGTGATTTGATAATACTTGATTTTTTTTTGGTGGGGGGGGCACACCCAACACTGTTCATGGGTTACTCCTGGCTCTGCATTCAGGAATTACTCCTGGCAGTGCATAAGGGAACATATGGGATGCTGGGGATTGAACTTGGCTCATGCAAGGCAATGCCCTACCTGCAGTAATATCACTTTATCCCCTAATACTTGATTTTAATCCTAGCTTTACCACTGGTCGGGGTATTACCTTGGGTAGGGTTTGAGTTCAAAGAGTGTCTGCCTGTTGGTCCAGAGATGGAACTACTGATTCCTGATCTGTTGGTTCAATTACTAATGGTCTGTTGAGTTCTGCTAGTTAGACTCCCTCCCCGCCAAAAAAAAAAAAAAAAAGAAAGAAACCACGCTAGTGGTAGCCAGAAGATAGGTCAAAGACTAGAGTACCAGTTTTACATTAAGAGGTCTGGATTTGATTTCCAGTACAGCTGAGTGTGGTCTGAAAATTAAAAAAAATTTTCTGAGTATTGTTAGGGATGATCCCTGGACACAGAGCCTGGAGTACGCCTTGATCATCTCTGTTGTGACTCATCCCCTACCCCGTTTACCTCCACCCTCCCCATTCTGTTGTGAAGTCTAATGGAACAGATCAAATTCTCTCTCTCCCACTCCCTCTCCCCTCTTCCCCCTCCCCTCCAAATTTTCTCTCTCCCCTCCTTTCTCCCTCCCAGTCCTTCCCTTCATTCTTCTCCCTAGCTTCCCTCCACACACACATAGTCACTTGTTTTACTTAATTTGGTGTGAGGGGATGATATGTGGCCTTTGGACTACACTTGGCTAGCTCAGGGCTTACTCCTGGCTCTATTCTCAGGGGAAAAAAAAAATTAACAGAGTTTTTTTCCAGTGGATGCTGTTAACTACTAGCAGTGAAGATCTAAGGAGGAAAGGATAGTTATTATTATTATTTTTTTAGCTAACCCTAACCACTGTACTATCGCTCTGGCCTAGGATAGTTATCCTTAAAGAATCTTCCCACTAGATGATAGTTATAAAGGGGGAAACAGTGACTTTACAGTTCTCTGGCAACCATGTGATCCAAGTTAATGTCACCAGGAATGGAACATTCAGTCTTTTTTTGGTTTTTGGGTCACACCCGGCGATGCACAGGAATCACTCCTGGCTCTGCACTCAGGAATTACTCCTGGCGGTGCTTGGTGTACCATATGGGATGCTGAGAATCGAACCCGAGTTGGCCACATGCAAGGCAAATGCCCTACCTACTGTGCTATCGCTCCAGCCCCTAACTTACCATTTAGTGAGCTTGTGGCTCTGCCTTTGTCTCAGTTCAGCCTGATTTTTTTCTAACAGGTTACATAAAGACAGGTTCCATTTTTCTGGCTCAAACTCAAGATCGACTGATCTCCCTGAAGCGCATCAATTCAAGGCTGAAGTACGTATGAGACTGGAAGCTTGTTATAACTTTACTATTAAACTGACTTCTCCAACAGGGCCAGTGAATGTCATTGTCCCCTTGTGTTCTGTGGCAGTGTTATAGGCATTCCTTCTGAGATCATCTCCCCCAAGAAAGTGGCTGAACTTCACCCTCTCCTCAATGTGCACGACCTGGTGGGGGCCATGCATGTTCCCGAGGATGCAGTGGTATCCTCCGCCGATGTGGCTCTTGCCCTGGCAAGTGCTGCCTCCCAAAATGGTAAGCAGGTTGGTATTTGGATTAGGAAGAGGTTCACTAAGAAAGTGTCTCACCCGAATTAGGGAATGACCGCTCCTGTTTTGAACACACACATTTTTCTCTTAATGTAGTATCTACTAAATATTTTTTCCTCAAGGTCACATTTTTTCTTATTAAAGTCCTACGGAACTGCTTTTAGTTCTGAAAAATACACTTTAGTCTTCAGGGATTTTTTTTTTGTGAAGAACTTGAGAGCTCCACTATTGGAGCACACCTCAAGGGTTAGTCAGTGGCATAGATGGTGCTTTGTGGTGGAATGGGTGAGAGGAGACTAACCAGTGTCTTGGCTGTTCCATTTCCTGGAAATATCAATTCATAATGTGGGTAGAAGAGAATCTAAGACTCCTGTTTGTGTTTCTGTCTCTTGCCTTTTTTAATCCTAAGACTTGTGTGCTACAGTTGCTTTTTTAATTTTTATTTGCTTTGGTTTTTTGTTTTTTTGGCTGTTCTCAGCAATACACAGGACTGTTTCTGGCTCTGTGCTCAGGAGACTACATCTGGTGCTGGGATTTGAACCAGGGCTGTGCCTCCGAAACTGCATGTAAAATCAGTGCCTTGCCTTCTATGCCATCTCTCTCTATAGCAATTTTAAATTGGCTTGCCATTTTCTGTGTACATGGGAAAGGCGCATGTCCTCAGTCTCAGCATGTGGTTCTTAGGAGTTTCTTGTTGTTTTTTTTCCCCTAGTTATAGCTTTGACTTGGGCTGTTCAGTATTTGAGTTGAGAATCTATTGCAGATGATTTAATTCTGGATCATCAGATGGATTCACCTGTTGTGTCCCCCTCCCTCCACCAACACAGTTTTTGAGCCACACCCAGGGGTTATAAGCTCAGGGCTTACTCCTGGCCCTGTGCTTAGGGATCACCTCCTGGTGGGGCTTGGTAAACAGTAATGTGGTGCTGGGATTCAAACCTGGTTCATTTGTTTGCAAGGCAAGTGCCATCATTGCTGTGCTGTCTCTGGTCCTCATCAATTATTTCTTTACCTTGGAACAGGTGTTCAGATCTATGACCGGACAAGTGTCCTTCATGTAATGGTCAAAAAAGGTCAAGTTACTGGTGTGGAAACAGACAAAGGACAGATTGAATGCCAATATTTTGTCAATTGTGCTGGTCAGGTAGGTAGTAGTAATACCGGGTTACTAACTTTTATCTAACTTTTGTCTTCAGGATTTTGGGGTATTGAGACAGATGAGTAATACTGGGACAAAGTAAACAGATTTCTGAGATCACAGACACCTGGACCTGTTCTCTTACAGAAGTACCCTTGACCTTTTCCTTTATGCACCATGGCTTAGTTGGTGCTGTCTTGTCAAGGAAGGCCAGAAGGCGGTTTGAGCACTGACAGACCCTGTGCCCCTGGGTTCTCTCTGTATTTTATTTCATTCTGCAACCTAGCATATACAGCATGGAGCTCTTGTGTCATTCTCCTGTGTCATTCCAGACACTAAAATGCTTTTATTTCTAAGGAAAATTTTGGTCCCTTGGCCCTCCACCATAGTCTTAAGATAACCTAGAAATATTTTTGCCACATGCAGTTTCTTTATGATTTGGTATTTGGGGCTTGTAGTGAGACCAGGGACTTTGTTGAAAGGGACTCATTTGTTTCCCATGAGCTGCTTTTATTGGTTGGTAGATCTCTTTGATCTAACAATAGAGTTTTTGGTTTAAAAAGTACAGTGTTGCTCCCCATCAAATAATTGAATTAAAGCAGGCTTGAACTTGGCTTCCCAAAACTTGACACTGTAGCAAGAGCACACATAAGCCACTTGAAATTAAGTGCTTTTCAAGTGGTTGAAGTTGCTCATTTGTCTTTCTGTTCCTTTTCCCACCCACAAATAAATCTGTCCATTTGTAGTGGGCATACGAGCTGGGTCTGTCCAACGAGGAGCCGGTTAGTATCCCGTTACATGCCTGCGAACACTTCTACCTTCTGACTCGCCCCTGGGAGACCCCTCTGCAGAGCAACACACCAAGTGAGGACTTGCACTTTGTTTTTAATCTTGTTTTCTTGCCACTACTCTGTCCTCTGAAAAAGAAGGCTTTCTGCTAAGGACAGACTGCCGGAGTCTTTTCTCGAGCATGTTACAGGGAGTTGCACCCAGTTCTAACTTTTTCCTGATAGCTTTGTATGAAAGGATGGCCAATTTTGGGGCTTTTTGTTTGTTTGCTTTGCAAGTTAATTATTAGTTCCCCCAAAGTCTATAAATTGGGATTATTTGCAACATAACACTGAGTTTTTTATTTGAATGCTGTACATTATAGTAGTGTCATAGGTAAGTTGTAAACTTAGTTGATGAGTGACTCGAGCACCATGGGAGCTTTGAATAATACTGTGAAGGTCTTACTCCCTAGCAGTGAGCTCTAGCAAATTACTCTTGCCAGAGTTTCATATGGTATGGTGGCTGTTGTGTGGCTGATTTTGAGGACTAGTTGAAAATTTCTAAGTAACTGATGGGATTAGATTTACTCAGAAACAATACCCACTGTAAATCTGAGTGTGGGATAGGTGTTTTTTTGAAAGCTGATTAATGTCTGTGTTCAATTGGATGCTTTCCATTATTAAAGCCATTAAAGGGTGGTTTGGGTTGGGTGTTTTCCTGTCCATTTAGAAAGATGACCCTGTCTTTTTTTCTTCTCTTCCCTATTCCCTATGATTTCTCGTCCTCAGCCATTGTGGATGCTGATGGGAGAATTTATATTCGGAACTGGCAGGGTGGCATCTTGTCTGGTGGCTTTGAGAAGAATCCAAAACCAATTTTTACTGAAGGAAAGAACCAGCTGGAGATTCAGAATCTTCAGGAAGACTGGGATCACTTTGGTGTGTGAACTAGATTGTTATAGTAATGTCTTTATATTTGATTGATGTTATATTTTCATTGTTTTTTGAGATATAATCGATGAACAACATTTTTTATTTGAATAAGCCTGGTTGGCTATAAACCTGGTTACTATCTCTCACTATTCAGTTAATCATTTTTTCCCTTGAAATTTTGGGTTATACTTGGTGGTACTTGGGGACCATCCTATGCCAAAGATCAAATATGGACTTCCTATATGTAAAATATGTGTCCCAACCTTTTTGGGATCACCCCAGCTATGAAGTTAACATTTAAGATTTCCATTTTTGGACTGAAGAGAAACTTTAATAGGCTAAGTGCTTGCTTTGTATGCAGAAGGCCTGGGCTCAATCCTTTGTAGCTCAAGGTTCTCTACATGACCTTTTTTGTTTGTTTGTTTGTTTGTTTGCTTCTTGGGTCACACCCGGTGATGCTCAGGTGTTACTGCTGGCTCTGCACTCAGGAGTTACTCCTGGCGGTGCTCGGGGGACCATATGGGATACTGGGAATCGAACCTAGGTCGGCCATGTGCAAGGCAAATGCCCTACCCGCTGTGCTATTGCTCCAGCCCTCTACATGACCCTTTGAGGACTGTCAGGAACAGCCTCAAGCACCGCTGCCTCCAAATTGACTAAACTCTTAAATCTGCTCTACAGCAGTATTGACTGTGGTTACCAACCAAACTGATTATGATCACCGTTATTACACCTCCATGATTTATTTAATTTATAACTTATCCCATTCCCCTTTTCCTTTTTTTGTTGTTGCAGTCTCTGGGTATTGTGTACTTGGTTCTAATGCGCACACACACACACTTTGCACTCAGCTAGAAATTACACATTTCCTTATGTTTGGGATCCCAAATGGCAGTTGCTGAGACTGTGCTCTGTACATGGTCTTGAACTCACACATGATAGGTAGACACTTGCTACAACGGTGTTTCTGAACCCCAGGCCTTATTTTACAGCTGGGAGTTTGTATAATTTTACTTCATTTTTTTTTTTTTTGCTTTTTGGGTCACACCTGGCGGTGCTCAGGGGACCTTATGGGATGCTGGGAATCGAACCCGGGTTGGCCACGTGCAAGGCAAACACCCTACCCGCTGTGCTATTGCTCCAGCCCCCTTTACTTCATTTTTTCTGCCACCCCAGCACCCTTTCCCTCTGGGAAGCCACTCCACTGTTCTTCTATTTTTCATAGCTGAGAAGATGGCTCAAAGGGCTGGAGCATATGCTTTGCATGTGTGATATGGCTTTGATATCTAGCACTTAGGGCTGGATATCTAGCACAGTGGTAGGGCAAGTATTGAGTGGCCATCATGTTTGATCTATAGTCTACTTTCGGCATGCATCTCCCATCGCGAGCGGGCCCTCTAAACACCCTTTACTTGGTGGGCCCTTCTCTGTCTGAGCTGTCTTTTCCCCCCAGCATGTGAGGCCGGCTTCCAAGCTGTGGAGTGATCCTCCTGGACCTTATCTCTATTATTCCATTGTTAGTCTCCCATTCTGTTACTTCATATTTCACAAATGAGTGCAATCTTTCTACATCTGTCCCTCTTTTTCTCTCTCTCTCTTTTTTTTTTTTTTTTTGCTTTTTGGGTTGCACCTGGCGATGCACAGGGGTTACTCTTGGGTCTGCACTCAGGGATTACTCCTGGCGGTGCTCAGGGGACTATATGGGGTGCTAGGAATCGAACCCGGGTCGGCCGCGTGCGAGGCAAACGCCCTACCCGCTGTGCTATCACTCCAGCCTCGTGTCCCTCTCTTTCTAACTCATTTCACTTAAGATGATACTTCCCATGTTGATCCACTTATATACAAATTTCATGACTTCATCTTTTCTAACTGCATAGATGTGCCAGTTTCTTTAACCACTCATCTGTTCTTGGGCATTCAGGTGTTTTCCAGATTCGGGCTATTGTAAACAGTGCTGCAGTGAACATACAAGTACAGATGTCATTTCTACTATACTTTTTTGCATCTCCAGGATATATTCCCAGAAGTGGTATTGCTGGGTCAAATGGAAGCTTAATATCTAATTTTTTGAGAAGTGTCCATACTGTTTTCCAAAAGGGCTGAACTAATTGGCATTCCCACCAACAGTGAAGGAGAGTCCCTTTCTCCCCACATCCATGCCAATACCATTTGCTTGTGCTTTTTTGGCTGTGGGCCAGTCTCTGTGGTGTGAGATGATATCTCGTTGTTTTGATCTGCATCTTCCTGATGATTAGTGGCAAAGAGCATTTTTTCATGTGCCTTTGGGCCATTCGAATTTCTTCTTTGAGAAAGTTTCTGTTCATTTCATTGTCCCATTTTTTGATGGATGTTTTCTTCTTATAGAGTTCAACCAGTGCCATGTAGATCCTTGATATCAACCCCTTATCAGATGGGTATTAGGTGAATATCCTTCCCCATTCTGTAGATTGTCTTTGTATTTTGATCAGTTTCTTTTGAGGTACAGAAGCTTCTTAGTTTAAGATAGTCTCATTTGGTTATCTCAGGGAAACGTTATTTTACTTTATTTTTTATTTTATTTTATTTTTTTTGCTTTTTGGGTCACACCCGGCGACACACAGGGTTACTCCTGGCTCTGCACTCAGGATTTACTTCTGGTGGTGCTCAGGGGACCATATGGGATGCTGGGAATCGAACCCGGGTTGGCTGCGTGCAAGGCAAACACCCTACCCGCTGTGCTATCACTCCAGCCCCAAGTAAAACCTTTTTTAATTAAAAAATTTTTTTTAATTGAATCAGGGTGAGCTATAGTTACAAAACTTTTTTTTTCCCCTTTTGGGTCACACCCGGTGATGTACAGGGACTGCTCTTGTCTCATGCACTCAGGAATTACTCCTGGTGGTGCTTGGGATGCTGGAAATCGAACCCGGGTCAGCCACGTGCAAGCAAATGCCCTACCTACTGTGCTAGCACTCCAGCCCCAAACCCAAACCCAACTGTTTGAGTTTCAGTCATATAGTGGTCGAACAACCATCCCTCCACCAGTGTACATTTTCCACCACCAATGTCCCCAGTATCCCCCCTTAATCCCCCCCATCTCACCCTCCCCCTGTCTCTATGGCAGTCAGATTCCCTCTTAAACTCTCTCTCTACTTATGGGTATTATGGTTTGCAGTACAGATAATGAGAAGCTTTCATGTTCAGTCCTTTATCTGCTTTCAGCACAGATCTCCCATCCCAAGTGATCCCTCCAACCATCACTGCCTTGGTGATCCCTTCTCTATCCCAGCTGCCTTCTCTCACAGGTCTTAAGGCAGGCTTCCCATCATGCAGCAATCTTCCTGGCCCTTGTCTCTACCACCCTTGGGTTTTAGTCTCATATAATGATATTTTATATTCCACAAGTGAGAGCAGTCATCTATGTCTGTCCGTCTTTTTCTGACTCATTTTACTTAGCATGATACTTTCCATGATTATCCACTTATAAGCAAATTTCATGACTTCATCTCTCCTAACAGCTGCATAGTATTCCATTGTGTAGATGGAATGTTTCTTTAACATTCCATAAGATGAAAGTTTCTTTAACCAGTCGTCTGTTCTTGGGCACTCGCACAGTAGTAGACATCTGCATCTGTACATTCATTGCAGCACTGCTCATAATAGCCAGAATCAGGAGGAAACCTTTTAATAGGACTTGATACTACTTTTAAGAGAGTTTTAGAAGCACAATTGCTTAATAAGGTCTTTTTTGTTTTGGAGGCCACTCAGCAATGCTCAGTGATCACTTCTGGAGGTGCTTGGGAGATTGTGATTCTGGGTTCAGCCTGATGAGTTTGCTCCTAACATAGTCTTTTTAGGAAATTTAGGTAATTTTAGGTAAATGTATGTATTGTATAGTTAACATACAGTCTCATGGTTCCAAGTTCATAAGGTATGAAATTTGACAGGACTTGCAGGGAAGTTTCCCTTGATGATTTTTTTCAGTAAATCTTTTATTATGGGAAATTCTAAACTTTTTATTTATTTATTTATATTTTTGGTTTTTGGGTCACACTCGGCGATGCACAGGGGTTACTCCTGGCTCTTCACTCAGGAATTACCCCTGGCGGTACTCAGGGGACCATATGGGATGCTGGGATTAGAACCCGGGTCGGCCGAGTGCAAGGCAAACGCCCTACCCACTGTGCTATTGCTCCAGCCCCTGAAATTCTAAACTTTTTAAAGTGGAGATACTAGTATAAAGAAACCACCATGTACTTGCCAATTGGCCCTAGTTTGGTTTCACATATCCCACTGGACTATTCCCAGAAAATAGATTTACAGTGAAACAGGCAGACTTTCTTCTGCAGCTATCCGGATTAGAACGACAATGCCTTCCATTCCCCTCTCTTTGCGTGTTATTGTTGTTTATGCCTTTCATTGCATCACTGGATGTGGCCCCACCCTTACTTTAAAAAAGCATAAGGAGTTAAAAATGTTTCCCTGTAAGCTGAAGACTCTGGATTTTGTTTCATTGCTCAGAGCCCCTGTTGAGTTCCCTCCTTCGTCGAATGCCAGAACTGGAGAGTCTGGAGATCCTGAAGTTGGTGAACTGTCCTGAGACCTTCACCCCAGACATGAGGTGCATCATGGGCGAGTCTCCCTCAGTGCAGGGCTACTATGTCCTGGCAGGAATGAACTCTGCTGGCCTCTCGTTTGCTGGGGGAGCTGGAAAGTAAGTCTTTCTCATTCAGAGCTTGCTGGGCTTCTTCAGCTCCAGTTATCTCTTGTTGATATGGTAGTATGCTATAATAAGGTGACACATGTAATTTGAGAGTTGTTTCCTTTAAAGCACCATGAGAGACTCTGCCATTATTCTGGAAATGCTGTGCAAAAGGTTTTAGAGTTTTGAAGTGAACCATAGAACCTGTGGGATATTCCTTTTGTATTTTTGTTTTTGTTTTTGGGATACACCTGGCTGTGTTCAGGGATCACTCCTGACAGGGCTCAGGGTGGGTGTCTGGATGGAATGTCAGGGATCTGAATCTGGGTTGGACACTTGAAAGGCAAGTGCCTTACCTACTGTGGTATCTTTCTAGACCATGTCTTAAATTTTTTTTTCTTTTGGTAATTGAGATTCTGTGGTTTATAATACTATTAATAATGGTTTCTTATGCACATAATCAACTGTTTGGATCAGTGCTCCCATTATGTTGCCTCTGGACCTTGGTTGCTACCTTGCTATGTATCTTTAAGTTCCAAGTATGAGAGAGATCCCTTTCCTTCTAACTTTACTCCTGATTTTCCTGACTTTTATGTCCACCCATAATTCTGCAAATGGCATGGCTTTGCTCTTTCTTAGAGCTGCATATTATTCCACTATGTAGATATACCACAACTTTTTTTTTGGCGGGGGGAATCACACCCAGAGGTGCTCAGAGGTTACTCCTAGCTCTGCACTCAGGAATTACTCCTGGTGTTGCTTGGGGGACCATACAGGATGCCAGGGATCAAACCTGGATTGGCTACATGCAAGGCAGGTGCCCTATAGCTGTATTGTCGCTCTAACTCCAGCTCATCTTCCTATATTTTTGCCCCTTAACCAATGTGGACCATTGAGTGTGTATTTGAGTTTGAGAACATCTATATTTAGTGAGTGAAATAGGTGATCATGTTCTATAATATGAATGTATTTAAAAATTTGATACACGGAGCTGGAGTGATAGCACAGCAGGTAGGGCGTTTGCCTTGCATGTGGCTGACCCGGGTTCGATTCCCAGCATCCCATATGGTGCCCTGAGCACCGCCAGGGATAATTCTTGAGTGCAGAGCCAGGAGTGACCCCTGTGCATTGCCGGGTGTGACCCAAAAAGAAAAAAAATAATTAGATTCTATGAGGCTGCACACTGCTAAAAGTGACCCCTGAGTCCTTAAGCATTTTCAGGGAAACCCTGAATGTAAAAAAATCAGTAATTAATGAAAATAAACCAGCATTCAAGAAAAAATACCATATGATTGCACTTACATGGGACACTTAAGAGTAGTATGGTGGAACCAGTATGATAGTACAATGGGTAGGGCATTCGCCTTGTATGCATCTGAACAGGGTTTGATTCCCTTGCATCACATATGGTCCTTTGAGCCAGCCAAGAGTGCGAGTGCGGTCCAGAAAGCCAAAAAAAGTACAGGGGCTAGGTTTAGTGGTAGAATACATGCCTCTCGTGTGTGAGACCTGGCTTCAGTCCTTGGCAGTGTGTTGGTGGAATGGAGGTTGTATAGGATGAAACAGGATGAATGGCAAATGACTGCTTAGAAGAGGCAGTCTCAGTATGGGAGGAGAAAAGTGCTTTGGTGATAGTTACACATTTACATACTTAATGAGTAACACGGTTAATTTTGATAACATGATAAATTTGGGTTTATTTTTGTTTGGTGTTTGGGTCATACTCTGTGGTACTCAGGGGCAACTTTGTGTGATACTTGGGGATTGGTCCTGGCAGACCCCAGGGGGACTAAGCAGTGCTGGAGTAAGCAGTGCTGGAGACCCAGGACTCCAGCATGCAAAGCATGCACTCCAGTCCTCTTAAGTGCCAGATTTTTATTTATCTGCATTCCCACAATTGTGTTTTTTGGGGGCTAGGTGCCTCCCAAACAGTGCTCAGGAGACTCAGGGGCTCCATCAGTGATTCTCAGCACACAGGTCTGGAGGTTCAGTCTAAGGGCCACCGACGTGATGTTCCCTGCAATACTGGGGATACCTGGGCCTCCCTGGTGCTGCTGGGGGCTGCCACCAGCAATGCTCAGAGGACCAGGTGATGCTGGGGGGATGAGATCTCGGTTGCTGCGTGCTGGACATGCACCTTATTTCCCATCCTTCACAATCAAGATTTTTTAATTTAATGGACCATTTTCTTTGAATTGATGTTCTGATTGGCTCTGAAAATAGTTATAGAAAAGGAGTTGCCAAAAGTACAGATATGATCAGATTGCATAAGGTCCTCAAGGGGTTGTTTGACAGGAAAATCAATAGAAACAGACTGCAACGTATCTGTACTTTATTCTGTGTTAAGAATTGGGACTTGAGGGGCTGGAGTGATAGCACAGCGGGTAGGGCATTTGCCTTGCACGCGGCCGACCCGGGTTCAAATCCCAGCATCCCATATGGTCCCCTGAGCACTGCCAGGAGTAATTCCTGAGTGCAGAGCCAGGAGTAACCCCTGTGCATCGCCAGGTGTGACCCAAAAAGAAAAAAAAAATACTGGGACTTGAGGGCTGGAGCAATAGCACAGCAGGTAGGGCGTTTGCCCTGCATGCAGCCTATGTGGGTTTGATTCCCAGCATCCCATATGGTCCCCTGAGCACTGCCAGGAGTAATTCCTGAGTGCAGAGCTAGGAGTAACCCCTGTGCATTGCTGGGAGTGACCCCCCCCCAAAAAAAAAAAAAGAAAAAAGAATTGGGACTTGTGTCTTAAATACGTTCTAGGTAATCTTTAAAGCTAAAATCCTCAGGGCCAGAGACATAGTATGGCAGATAAGGTATTTGCACATAACTGACCTGGTTTTGATTCCTGGCATCACTTATAGTCCCCTGAACAGAAATCTGCATGTTGCCCAAAAATGGATTTAAAAAAAAAAAAAAAGACTTTTTTTTTTTTTGCTTTTTGGGTCACACCCGGCGATGCACAGGGGTTACTCCTGGCTCTGCACTCAGGAATCACCCCTGGCGGTACTCAGGGGACCATATGGGATGCTGGGATTTGAACCCGGGTCGGCCGCTTGCAAGGCAAACACCCTACCCGCTGTGCTATCACTCCAGCCCCCCAAGACTAACATTTTAAGTGGCTTTGTGTGGGGTAGTGGTGGATCCATGCCTCTCCCCTCCCCCCGCAAAAAAAAAAAAAAGAAAAAAACAAGGACAACTCTCCAAAATTGCTCAACCAGTCTCTGACAAGGTAGCATTTTTTCTTTTTTCAAGATAAGATAGCATTTTTCAATTCAACATAGAGTCTTAGTAGTAGTGTCACATCTGATCCTCTCACACAGGTACCTTGCTGAATGGATGGTGTATGGTTATCCCTCAGAGAACGTCTGGGAGTTGGACTTGAAGCGTTTTGGAGCCCTCCAGAGCAGCCGCACGTTTCTTCGCCACCGGGTCATGGAAGTCATGCGTAAGGAGGCTTGCTTCCTCTTCATCTGGTGCAGGGGTCTTGGGCAGAACCTGCTCATCAGAGAGAGGGCAGCTTTCCTTTAGTTTTTTTAGTAATTGCTTCAAGTTGGGCTTCTGATGTTTGACTGTTTCAGACCTTTATTAGGGACACTGGCACACATCTACATGGCACATTTTCTTGTGTATTTCAAACTTTATTTCTGGAAGTAGGCTGTGACTCATGGTGGTACACTTTGGAAAGATCTGCTATTAGAGGAAAAAGCTGTCTGTTCCTACTTGGTCTTGGAGATCATGGTTTGTTCCTGAAGGCAAAGAATTTGTGAAGTCATCTTCAAAGCTTTGAGTGATTTTCATTATTAATTCAACATAGACTAGCAAGTTAGGAAATTATTTTACACAAATACAGAACATACATTTCTGCCCTCTTTGTCTCTGGTCTTCCAACTTCGAAGTATTTGGTCTCTTTATTTTTATGTTGTTATTCAGTAAGCCTTAAAGATGTAGCAGGCATTAAATCAGATTCTAATTTCATTTTCCTATATACTGAGGATCTGTTCTTTGCCAAAGTGAATGTGAATATTTTGGATATATTTATGCTCAAGAACTAAGTTTCTATATTGGTTTTTTTTTTTTTTTTTTTTGGTTTTTGGGTCACACCTGGCGATGCACAGGGGTTATTCCTGGCTCTGAACTCAGGAACCACTCCTGGCGGTGCTCAGGGGACCATATGGGATGCTGGGATTTGAACCCGGGTCGGCCGCGTGCAAGGCAAACGCCCTACAGCTATGCTATCATTCCAGCCCCTCTATATTGGTTTTGACTTGATTACAAATGAACTGCTGGGGCCAGGGAAATAGCTGTATATGTACAAATCCTGAGTCCAGTCCCCAGCTCCCAAAAGCAAACAAAACAGTTGCACTATTGACTTAGCACTTAAGGTGAGCCTTTAGATAGCCCTTTAACCTTGCATGCTCACATTTGGCCAGAGTCAAGAGCCTGGCAGTAGTATATGTATAAAGCAAAGAAAACGGTTAACTACTGACTTAGCATGTATGGTGAGCCTTAAGATAGCCCTTTAACCTTGCATGCTCACGTTTGGCCAAATCCATGGAAGAAGAAGGGCCTGGCAGTTGTGTGTGTGTGTACACACACACACACACACACACACACAAATCTGCTAATATTTCTAAGATTCCTTTTTTTTTTTTTTTTTTTTTTGCTTTTTGGGTCACACCTGGCAATGCACAGGGGTTACTCCTGGCTCTGCACTCAGGAATTACTCCTGGCGGTGCTCAGGGGACCATATGGGATGCTGGGATTCGAACCCGGGTCGGCCGCGTGCAAGGCAAACGCCCTACCCGCTGTGCTATCGCTCCAGCCCCCTAAGATTCCTTTTTCTTTTTTAAGCAAATCTTATGGCTAATGTGTTGCCCTTGAACAGTTGTTGAGCTCTAACAGATATTAGGGCACTTTTGGTGCCTTCTCTGATTTCTATGAACTAGAAATGCAATTATGGTGGAGACGGACAAACTGTTTGACTGTAAGTATCTAGCATGAATTCCTTCTCATCAATCTCCGGTCTCCTTTCCCCTCTTGTTTTGGAATCCTTTGAGGTCAGATCTTCATTGTAGAAGAAACTGGTGATTACGCTCTTTCTGGATATCAGTGGTTTTGGTGTTTTTTTAATTTTTAAATTTTCATTTCTTTTATTGAATCACCATGAGATACACAGTTACAGAGTTGTTCATGACTGGGTTTCAGTCATACAGTGTTCCAATACCTGTCATTTTGTTGTTGTTTTTGTTTTGATTTTTGGGCCATACCTAGCAGAACTCAGGGCTTACTTCTGGCTTTGAGCTTAGGGTTCACTTCTGACCAGGATTGGGGGAACCAAATGTTGTGCCAGGGATTAACCCAGGTTGGCTGTGTACAAGAGAAGCATCTTATCTGCTGTACTATTTCTACAGTCCTTTATGGCTAACTTGTTGCTATTGCAGATTGGACATTAGCAGAACTTAATTTTGATCCGAGCTTTGTTTGTAACTATTGGGACACTACTGTGCAGATGTCAAGTACTGTCAGGTTTCAAAGCTGCCAAATCAAGGTGAAATAGGTGTCCTTTCATCCCAAAATAGGTAAACATTGGTGCTGGCACATTGTTTGGTGACTCACACTGAATGTGGCTTTTTTTTTTTTTTTTTGGCTTTTTGGGTCACACCTGGCGATGCACAGGGGTTACTCCTGGCTCTGCACTCAGGAATTACCCCTGGCTGTGCTCAGGGGACCATATGGGATGCTGGGATTTGAACCCGGGTCGGCCGCGTGCAAGGCAAACGCCCTACCCGCTGTGCTATCTCTCCAGCCCCCTGAATGTGGTTTAATTAACACAAATTGCAGGGCTGGCATCATGTTAAATATTGAGAGAAAAAGTCTAACAGGTCTGAAATCCCAATAACACAGGTGAAGATTCAATAAATTAATTTTCCCACAATTATAACTATCTGTGTACCATTTAAATGTCATCTTCATGCCTGCTGTGGAGATTAGCAAAGTTTAGAATGGTAGACAATCTTTAGTCATTTCTACGCATAATTTGGAATGATAATTGAAAAGAAACTTCAAACCATTGTTTGCTTCATACCTATAGTGCCTTTAATTGGATGATGCTGACACAGCTATTGCAATGTTAATCTTTCGTCTGGTGCTAGCTTATTATGAAAGGTCCTGTTTGTTGGCAAATTTAGCTGCATTAACCTAGGAAGTCTGTCCTTTTGAATAGGTGCACTCTGAGTCTACTGGATATTGCCTATTACCTGTGATTTGGGCTCTCATAACTGCCATATGTGTTCTAGCTCTGCTGTATGACCTGAAGGTTCCCCGTTGGGACTTCCAGACTGGGAGGCAGTTACGCACTTCTCCTCTCTATGACCGGTTGGACGCACAAGGAGCCAGGTGGATGGAAAAACATGGATTTGAGAGGCCAAAATACTTTGTGCCACCAGACAAGGGTAGGAAGCTATTGTTTTCTTCCTTTTGTCCTGAGAATTAAAAACCATTTTTACTTATGTTATATTGTGCTGGTAGTGTTCCTCCCAAGCAGTGTTTAGGGGGCCACTCCTGGCCATCCTGAGCCAGCTAGGCCTAAGGTTCAATGTTAGTGTGTTGGTTCTGGCAAACACTAGGGTCAAGCTTAGTGCTTGTGGCCTCCAGGACTGTACCTGGCAATGCTTGAGGGGCGGTCTTGTGTCAGGGATTATGGGGGTCAGCTGCATGTAAGTCATGCACCTGAACCCTTGTACTCTCTCTCCAGCCCAGGAAAACTTTGTTTTTGGCCACACTTTGGTGGTATTTGGGGCTTACTCCTTGCTCTGTGCTCAGAATCTCTCCTGGGGGTGCCAGGGATTAAACCAGGGTCAGCCACATGCAAGGCCAATGCCTTACCCCCTGGTACTGTCTCTCCAGCATTCTAAGAAAACAACTGTTTTTGTTTTGGGGCCATACCCAGAGGTGCTCAGGGAGCACCTTTAGAAGGGCTTGGGGGGTGCTGGGGAGCAAACTGGGCTACATGCAAGGCAAACATCCTACCTGCTGTACTATTGCTCTGGTGCCTGGAAGAATAAATCATTGAAACACTGTGCTATACTGCACTATAGGGAGACCCTCCAATGGAAATCCCCTCTTTCATCCTGTTTTTTTTTTTTTTTTTCGTGTTCTACAGATCTGCTTGCATTGGAACAGAGCAAGACTTTCTATAAGCCAGACTGGTTTGATATTGTGGAGTCAGAAGTCAAGTGCTGTAAGGAAGCTGTATGTGTTATCGACATGTCCTCTTTCACCAAGTTTGAAATCACAGTAAGTATTTGGAACCAAAGTAATAGACTAGGAAACTGCATATATATTGTTTTTCATCTGTTACTTCAAAATTAACTGTTTAAGAACTCTGATGCATTTCAGTGTTTTATCTTTATCATAACATTTTTCTCAAATCTTAGCCATTTCTGGTCTCTTAAATTGCTTGCAGAAGTCCATTTATCATTAGAATCTGGTGGTAGCTTTCTGTGGCACTTTTTGCAGTGAACTAAATTTGCAGATATGGTTTCTTGAGTAGTGACTAGTTGAATTTCCTCAGAATAGCACTACATGTCAGGCCATGCTACCCAGCCAGATGCTCTCCTGTTCACTCTCTCTGCTTTTTTCCCTAACTTGACAGTCCACTGGGGATCAGGCATTAGAAATTCTGCAGTACCTCTTCTCTAATGACATTGACGTGCCTGTGGGCCACATCGTACATACCGGCATGCTCAACGAGGGCGGAGGGTATGAGAATGACTGCAGCATAGCCCGGCTTAACAAACGAAGGTGAGGGGCCTAAAATGCATGTTTTTATGTTCAGTGGGCTAGAATGCATGTTTGGCATGTAAGAGACCTGTCCCTGGAACCACACATAGTCCCCTGAGCACCACCAGAGGCAGTCTCTGGGACAGTAAGCCAGATTATGGTTCAAACACTCCCCCTCACCCCTCACAAAAACCCTCACCAGATTATATAAAAATTGGGTGTGAAGAAATTACTCTAATTTCTATTTACCGTACTAGGAATAGATGCTTTATCTCATGTTTATAGGTATGTATAATTTCTTGGCACTAACAACAGGTAGCTAAAAACCTATTTTGTTCTTTTGTGGTATATTCTAGAATTAATTGGTCTTATGTGCCAGACCTTATTCATACTTAGAAATGAGCTGAAAACATGTTTCCTGACCTTTTTCTGCTGCCTGGTTTTAATTACTCTTGGATATCACTTTTCAGTTTCTTCATGATTTCTCCAACTGACCAGCAAGTCCACTGTTGGGCCTGGCTTAAGAAACACATGCCAAATGACAGTAACCTGCTTCTGGAGGATGTCACGTGGAAATATACGGGTAAGGTGGCCTGCTGGGCCAGCTGATCCAGGGTCTCTTCTTCATCTGCCTTTTTGATTTGATATTCAGAAATAAACAGCGGTATTGGAAGCTTGGGGGCTGGGCATAGACAACAGGGTTGAGGCAGTTGCCTCACACATGGCTGACCCTGGTTAGGGTTCTGGCCCCCAAGCACCACCAGGAGTCATCCCCTAAGCAAGAGCCAGGAGTAAGCCCTAAGCAGCACTGGGTGTGGGGCCCCAAACAAACAAACAAAAAGAACTGGAGGCATGCAAGAGGCTCTCGGGTCATAGAAAAACAGGTCCCTAATGCCTCCCCCATGTTTTTCTATAAGTGAAGTGTGGATAAGATAGTGCTTTAATTTCTTTGCTTTGTCCACTTCTGGATTCCTTGTGGCTACCATATTTGAGTTCAAATATTTGTTTAACGAATCAGGGAATTAAAAATATTTGTAGAAAAATAGATGTTTAGGGGTCAGGGAGATAACTTGAAGGGTTGGTGCATGTGCTTTGCATTGAAGATTGGGTTCAATCCCCAGCACTCCACAGTCACCCAAATAGCTTGCCAGAAAGTAGCACCTGAACACTGCTGGATATGCTCTAAAGCTCCCCTCCTGGGGTCCAAAATGATAGTACAGTGAGTATGCTTTGCACACAGCTGACCCGGTTTCACTTCCTGGCCTCCCTTTTGGTCTCCTGAGCACTGCCAGGATTGATTCCTGAGTGTAGAGCCAGGAACCCCCTGTGCACTGCCAAGTGTGGTCCTACTCTCCCCAAGCAAAACCCTAAAATCAAAATACTCCCTCTCCAAATTGAAACAATTATTTGTAATATTTTCTTCAAAATATTCCCTTCGTTGTTTTAAAATCACTTTCCAGGATGGCTTATGTCATGATTATCTCTTCTCAGTCTCTTCCTTCTACCCCTTATTCCTGTACCCACTCCACTGAGACCTTCATTCACAGTTCCTCCAGCTCATCCTACCACATCGCAAACTCTGGAATCTTGCTGGACCCAAGTTGTTTCCTAGCCCATATAAGGGTTGTTGTGGTGTGACTTGCACAAGCTGCTGTCAACAGCATGACAGAACCCAGGGTGGTCACGGCAGGTCTTGTCAGAGTTCTCCTCTAGCTAGTGTCAGGGGACTGGAAAGGAATAGGTATTGTATAAATGGTTTATGGCAAGTCGTGGAAGTGGGTTTCTGCTACCCCATGGCCAGGACATGGTGTTTGATTCCAGTCTAATTGCGGGGGAAGCTATGGGGTGTTGTCATCCTATGGACTCTGGAGAGGGATCTCTAGTAAGGCTTTCATACAAGCAGCAGCTGCCTTCAGTAGGCCTTGGGGTGTGTATTTGCCAGCATCAGATTGCTCTGTGTCTGTCTTCGATATCTAAGCAAAGGGATGCTTTCATCGTTGTAACCCCAGGCATTGCCATATGTGAGCAAGTCTAGAGCAGAGCTTACCCTTTGGCCCAACTGTTCACCTGGAGAGGCCAGACATGTCTTGTTCTTTTCCATTTAGCCCTCAATCTGATTGGTCCTCGAGCTGTGGATGTGCTGTCCGAATTGTCCTATGCCCCTATGACTTCAGACCACTTCCCAAGTCTGTTTTGCAAGGTGGGTGCTAGTAAAGCTGTGGTTTTCAAGTGAGTAGGAATGTTTCTTTTATAGAGATGGCAAGAAGTTTTCCTTATCTATGGCTTTAGCACCCCAAAAAGGGGTGTTTTTTACTAAACGGAATTTTTCACATTCAGACTCTTCTTAATCTAATAAGCGTAAGGACACCTCTGAGGTGATGTAACTTCACTGAACAGCAGTTCTTTTTATTTGTTGCTTTCTGTAGCAGTGATACACTTTTTAAATAGAGGATTAAGACAATGATGCCAAAAAATGCCAGTCAAGACCAGGTGCCTTTTCTCCATGCAGTGTTTCCTCCTTCCCCTGAGTAATTGCTGTATGTCTGGGTATGTGGCATCTTGAGGTTAATGGTTTAGTTAACTAGGAAACAGCTGATTAGAGGGGTTGAGACATGTTTTGGCAACACAAGTAACTGCAGAAGTTATGATAGAGGCTCTTTGAAGTTGCAACCAAAGTTCGGCTGTACCTATAAACTGATGTTTCATTTTTCTTGTTTCACAAAGCGAAAGCAACAGGACTGTTTCTGCTCAAGCCACTCCCTTTGCTGCTTGGAGCAACCCACATGCCTTTGCCTCATGCCAGAGCAGCACATGAGGTTGAGCCGTGTATGGAGTCAGCAGGCCTAGAAGTAACATTCGAATACTAGACCCAGGTCTCTGCTTCCAGTGTAGCAGGAGGATTGTTTTCTGTGATTATCGGCATCATCTCTTGTGGGGTAGATCCCAACCAATCTGTCAAGACCCTCAAGACATTTGCCCTGGTCTTTACTGTTTCCAAGCCTAAAGTCAATCTTCAGAATATCGCGAAAAAGAAACATTTCCTCCTTGTCAAAGTCTTTGCCTCTGTTTCCTGTCAGCAGCTTAGACTAAGCACCCCTAATGCTAACATGCTGATGTTTGCGAGAAGAGCTATTAGAAAGGCTGTGCTCCCTTCAGAGTGACCCCAATACCAGAAATAGGTTTAGGATGAAATAAATTCTTTCTGTATATCTCCCTTGGGGCCAGACACAGGGAGCACAGCCAGGAGAAGTTGCCTCAGGCAAGTGGTTCCCACTGACTTTGTCCCCTTGTTCCTCCAGGAGATGAGTGTGGGATATGCAAATGGGATCCGGGTGATGAGCATGACGCATACAGGGGAGCCGGGATTCATGCTTTACATCCCTATCGAGGTGAGTATGGAAGTAGGAATGTTGGCTTCATTGTCAGATATGCCATCTCAATTGAGGGTTAGGAACAGGTTGCATTAAAGACAGCAATGATTTAAACTAAGTTAATCTTTCTGAACAAGAAATAACAGTTAACATAATTCAAAAATAAAAACCTATAGAATCTGATGCCATCTGACCAGTTCCACCAACTATCACCAATGATACTATTCTATTCCCTTTTTTGTGTCTTGAGAACTATGCATATCTAAGTTTGAAGACTTCTTAAATCCCCTTGAAAAATGCAAGTTTTTTTGTTTTTTGGTTTTTTATTGGGGGGGGGGGTCACACCTGGCGATGCACAGGGTTTACTCCTGGCTCATGCACTCAGGAATTCCTCCTGGCAGTGGTTGGGGGACCGTATGGGATGCTGGGAATCTAACCTGCATTGGCCGAGTGCAAAGCAAACACCCTACCCACTGTGCTATCGCTCCAGCCCTGAAAAATGCAAGTTTTGGGGCCTGGAGTGATGTTACAGCTGGTAGGATGCTTACTTTTGCACACAGGAGCCAACCCAGGTTTGATCCCTAGCACCGCAAGTCATCTGAACACTACCAGGAATGATCCCTGAGTGCAGAGGTGTGAGCCCTGAGCATGCCAGGTGAGGAATTGGGTACGGAGAAGATGACTGTCTTAGACATTTAAATTAAATGTGTTGCTTTATAAAAGTGGAACTTTCGGGCTGGAGTGTTAGTACAAGGGGTAGGGCGTTTGCCTTGCACACGGCTGACCCGGGTTTGATTCCCAGCATCCCTTATGGTTCCCTGAGCACCGCCAGGGGTAATTTCTGAGTGCAGAGCCAGGAGTGACCCCTGTGCATCACTGGGTGTGACTCAAAAAAGTGGAACTTGAGCCTGAGTTAGGGGTGATCTGACTCATTACTACCAGGCACTTTAAAGGATTTTTGATGTGGAGTCTGTTTGGGGATTTTTAGCCCTCAGTCTGACACTGCTAGACATATTGTACCATGCTTAATTCTGAAGGTCTATTGATGACTAACCTGTGGTCTCTCCCTTTAGTATGCACTACATGTGTACAACGAAGTGATGAGTGTTGGGCAGAAATACGGAATCCGGAATGCTGGGTACTATGCTCTTCGTAGTCTCCGAATTGAGAAGTTTTTTGCCTTTTGGGGTCAGGATTTAAATACTCTCACCACACCCCTGGAATGCGGACGAGAATCTCGGGTGAAATTGGAAAAGGTACTGTATAGCTCCAGACATCCCTTGTGGTTCCCCAAGCACTGCCAGGAATAACTCCTGGGTTTACAGTCAAGGAGTAACCCTTGTGCATTCTGGATATGACCAAAAGTACAAAAAGCTGATGGGGAAGAAAAGTAGGAAAATGATGAGGACTTGGTGAGAACATTGGGAGAATTCAGAGGTCCTGAGAATTAAACAGGTCTGTGTGGGATGAAAAATACTCAAGTTGGGGGGGGGGGTTTGGGCCACACAGTGATGCTCAGGAGTTACTCCTGGCTTTGTGCTCAGGGATCACTGCTGGTGGGTGACCAGGGAACCATATGGGATGATGGGGATTGAACATGCATCAGCCTTGTACAAGGCAAGCACAATAACTGCTGTACAATCTTTCTCTGGCCCCTGGGATAAAAAATATTAATATAGACACAACATAATGGATGACACTTAGGCTCCAAGCACTTTGGTTTCTAGATTAAGTTCCTTCTGGGAAGATTTTTAGTTGATTCATTAACATGCCACAAGTCAAATTATGATTTACATCCAGCTAGTTTCTTTTCAAAAGTGTATTCAGTGAAAAATCTCTCTTCCGCCACATGCAGTCTTCCCTAATTTTGTCCAAAGAGGGCCAGAGAGCTAGAAGCTGGTAGTACTTTTGCCTTGCATGCAGCTAACCTGGTTGATCCTGGCATCCCATATGGTCGCTGAGCCCATCAAGAATGATTGCTGTTGGGGCTGGAGTGGTAGCACAGTGGGTAGGGCGTTTGCCTTGCACGCGGCTGACCTGGGTTCGATTTCCAGAATCCCATATGGTTCCCTGAGCACCACCAGGAGTAATTCCTAAGTGCAGAGCCAGGAGTAACCCCTGTGCATCACCAGGTATGGCCCAAACCCCCCACCAAAAAAAAAAAGTGATTGCTGAATGCAGCCAGGACTCCTGAACATTGCCAGGTGGGCTCCCAAAACAAACCAAAAAACCCTTAAAACCTACTTTTACTAGGATAAAATATCTAGAGAGCTTTAGCGTAATACATCGATTCCCCTCTCTACTTTTCTTGGGGGCTGAGGCTTCTCCTGAGGATAGTTGCCAGTTTTCACAAATCTGTATAAATTACATGTAACTTTTTTAAAAATAACATTGCTACATAAACTTTGTTGCAGTCATGGTTCTAACAAGTATGCCTATGTACACACACAATTCTGGTGGTGCTCAGGGGCTACTCCAGGCTCAGTGCTTGGGGTAGCTTCTGGTGGTACCAAGGCTGGAACCTGGGCCTCCGCATCTAGAACACATGCTCCAACCCATTGAGACATCTCTTCAGATTCTCTATCACATATAGCATTTTGACCATTGATTTTTCTAAATATTTTCTATGTGGTCCTATAGTTAGAATCTGTAGGAAAAGTAAAATATGTTCCTGTTAAGAAAGTTTTCTTAGGAAAATAGTTTCCCCAGTTTGATAGGGTGCGGAGGAGTGCTACACCTCCCTGCAGTGGTTCCTGTGCAAGCCAGACCCATCTCAGTGTGGCCTTGCTTTCCTAGGGGATGGACTTCATTGGCCGAGATGCGCTGCTGCAGCAGAAGCAGAATGGGGTGTACAAACGCTTAACCATGTTCATCTTGGATGACCACGACACAGACCTGGACCTCTGGCCTTGGTGGGGAGAGCCCATTTACCGAAATGGGCAATATGTTGGCAAGATCACCAGCAGTGCCTACGGCTACACGCTGGAACGTCATGTCTGCTTGGGCTTCGTGCATAATTTTTCTGAAGACACTGGGGAAGAACAAGTGGTGACCCCCGATTTCATCAACCGGGGCGAATATGAGATTGACATCGCAGGACACCGGTTCCAGGCCAAAGCCAAGCTCTATCCTGTCACCTCTCTCTTTACCCATAAGCGTCGAAAGGATGATGAGGAGCTAAGTGACTTGCATGGGAAATAGTGCCAGGCAATCTCACCGCTTATCATCTCATCTTTGGAGTTTCTTTCTTCCTTCTGTTTCCTTCCTTGTGGCCCACTTCTTTCAATCTTTGTCGCACATCTTTTACCTCATGGATACAATTTTAAACTTGCTATGTCTCATGTTTTTCCATCTCCTGGTCCCTTTTGTCCAGTTTTATCTTCACTCTGGGCTTTTTCCCCCTTCCCTCTGCCCCTCAGATTCCAATGGTGACAGAAAGCATGTGTGCCAGGCAGGACTCCTCTTGAGGAATTGGGTTACAATGACAGTTGAGACTCAAATGCTGTGTCTGAGTAACATGCCGATTTCAGTGGGTTGCTAGATGTTTGCTATAGTCCTGAAGGTTAGGTTGTGCCTTTTAGCTTGTTCTGGTGTGCTGTGGGCACCTTGACAACTTTAGCAAGAGGATGACCATCTACCTCACCAATGACAGGCAGGCATCATGTGGGCATTAATTTGACCCATAGCAAAGATAAGCAGATAACCAGGTAGCCATCCTGGCTTTCCTTGCCCAATGAGTTAACCAAACTACTGGGTTAAAGCCACTGCTTACAATTTTCTCCATCTCTTGCTAATCTCCATAAGTGGTTTTGTTTAAACTGAGTAAACAAGCCAATGTTTCAAAGAGGAAAAATCACTTTGCCTTTTACAAGGGTCTAACTTCAGAAAACAACCAGTGTTGCTGAATTTCCTACCATTAAAACTGCTGCTTTAGGGGCCTACTTTGGTTCAATCTCCAACACCAAAAACAAAACACAAAACAAGTGCTGCTTTTACTTCAGCTACTCAAAGCTCAGTTATTTCATTTTGATTTTATCACCACCACAGGAGCTCAACATGCACTGCTCTCCTGGGCCTGCAATCTGTGCTGAGCCACTGGAATCTTAAATTCCATGGGTGGTCCACATGGTACTTTGAAAGTTGATTACAGAAGATGTTATGTGAGTCTGTAGAGAACTGCTTTACATCTTTTCTTCCCAAACTATTTCTCTACCTAACCATCTCTAACTTCTAGGACAGAAAATGTACTGCACATTTTCAAAAAAGTATTTCTGCTTCCTGAAGTGATAGTACAGATGTTGCTACCATCCCAACCCTCACCTTTCTTTTAAATCTAAATTGTCCTAATTTGTTTTTTCCCTAAGCTGCTTTTAACATGTGGTTTTTACAATTAAGGGTTGTTTGCCTAACTTATATCTCAAGGTTAAGGGGAAATACTAACTGAAGAAATACATTCTTAGGATAATCTTTTCAGTCTTGACGGAGGCAGAGTGATTACTAATGAGGAAGATCACAGATGTGAAGGCAATAAGGCAGAAAAATTTGTAATGACTGCTAGGGATTATTGAGGCTCCATATATGGCTTTGGCACAGTAGTGCCGTGGCAGCTTTGTGTGGCTATGAGGAAAGTGTAGTTCTGTTCCAAGAACTGGATTCTTGAGGGTTTGGTTTATAAAACTGACCAGCTTTTAAAAAGAAAAGTTGAGTGGCTCCACTGGATGAACCATCTCTTGCTCATCAAATATGGCAGCTTTCCTGAGACTTCTTGGCACAGGATTTTGTGGCACCATCTATTGTGATTTACAGGAATATATCTTGGTGTGGATTATATGTCACAGGTGAATCCTGCTTGCTTGCATATTTGGGCCAAGAGGACCAAACCATACAGTACATACCTTAAAACTGGTCTTTGAGCTCTCTGTATGGTGGTTTGTACATGGTTCTCCCAATTTAAGTGCAAGCAAACTGCTGTTAAGAAAATTTTAACTGTAGCTTTTTTGTGTTGGTATTTTGGAAGGATTAGCTTAGTTGGTCGGTTTGTTAAAGCTTTTCATTTTAGTATTGCATCTTAAAATTTTCAGGTGCCTGTTTGCTTTGGTATTTGAAATTTGTTTACCCAATCAGACCTGTTAACTCTAGATAAATTTCTTAGTAAGCAGCACCATGATTACAGATTTTAGTTTCTGCCTTTTAAACTTGTTAAGGGAGTATGTGATTAAGTTAGGGAGCCTTGCTATTTTGGAACAGCAGTGAAGATTTGGTGAAGGGAAAAGACAGGAACTCTTAGATAGATGCTACCAAGAGGGATCCCACTGTCCCGTGAAGATGCATATACACCTAAACTAAAGGTACGGGAACCATGCCAAATAGCTTGCTAAAATGAAAATTGTTTAGATGAGGTCCAAGGGAAAGTCTTAATTTATGTATAAATTACATTTGTCCATAAATAGGATATGCCTAAGGTTTTCTTTTGTTTGGCCACACCTGCTGATGCTCAGGGGTTACTCCTGGTTCTGCACTTAGGAATTAATCCTGGAGGTGCTTGGGGGACCATATGGAATGCTGGGGATCAAACTCTGGTTGGTTGAGTGCAAGGCTACTGTACTTCTTCTCTGGCCTCATTTGCCTAAGATTTTCATCTTCTAAGTTAGCACTTGTCTGTTGAATACTATGAAACATTTATCTTTTGCCACTTTTAAATCCATCCTTGAGGTCTCTTTTGGTTCATTCATATGTAGCTATTGTGAAGTTAATGTTTTCCTAAAGCAGTGACCCTTTTAGTATAACTGACAATCAGATATCCTCATTTGCACGCCATTTCCATCTCCTGGGCCTGCTGCTTCTTTGTAGAGCCCTCCCTGGGGGAGCTGATTCATTTCTCTAGCTTGAAATTCTAAGGATTCTTAGCTCTTGTGCATGAAGACTGGCAATTCCCACCCCCAGCCCCCCAAAAAGTGTTATTTCACTTGTACAGCTTACATTTCTAGTTGTTTCCCCTCTGGCTTAGGGACGTATTTGCTGGCATCTGAGTCTTCACCATCCTTTGAGAACCCTAAACAGATAAGCAAGATTCTTCTGTAACCTCTGGTGTGCATTCTGGCCTAAAAGACTGTCCTGATAGAATATTGCACTGGTTTACTTACAGATGTTCAGCTACAAGGTACATTTTTCTGTTTGTGTTACTTTGTGCACAACCCCTCTTCACATTGCTCAGACATGAGATAAGCAACAAATTATCACCAGGATAGGAAATTCTTCTCCTAAGTAAAAATCTCCTTTTCATACATGTGGTTTGCAAGCATATGAATTTTGGATAAGCACATGCAGTGTTTTAAGAGATAACGTTTCCCTACAGTCATGAAAGAGTAATGGGTCTGCAATCAGCACCCCCCACAACCCTCATTTTAAGGTGCTGAGTTGTAATACTCCTTCACTGTCAGTATGGGCTTACACCTGCAGGCCCTTGTCACTATATTGCACTATTTTTCAAGAGGATTGAGTATTTTTGTATGTCTTTTCCGTCATTTCATCCAGTAGACTCCAGAGTTGTTTCTTGTATATAATCCTTCTTAAATCAGAGCATCCTTTGAAGAATTACATGTTTCTTTGTGGGCCATTTTCCTTGTGTATGTAGATGCACCTATTTTTGTCCTTTGCAAATCTCCTGCCTTCTTGTCTCTAAAAGATGGGAGGTGGGGAAAATATTTTTAGCATCTGTTTCAGAAGATCTATGCCAGGATTTCCTTTGCACACCAAGAACTGATGCTTGGAGCTCATTTTTCCGAGCCAAGTTCTAGTGCCTTACACTCCAGAATGTCAAATGGTGGGTGTAGTGAGGCGGAGGAAGAGGAAGCAGAATACCTTCATTTCAGTCTAGAGGTTCCCAACTCCCCACAGAGCCTGTCCTGCAGGGAAGAGATGGTGTGGAGTAGAAACTGCTGCAGCTATCTCAGTTGAAAGAGTTTCTAGCAGCACAGTTAATACTTTACTCTGGTCAACTCTTGGAATGTATGAAAATGCCACTGTAATTACTGTCAAGTGCTACAATTCATTCTTCGCATCTGAAAATGTGTAGTTTGTCTCAGCCCTCTCTTATCCCTGTATAAAGTTAGCGTGTTGTCCTGAGGACATTGGAGGCACTTTAGACCATGGGATCTATTTTCCAGCGCCTTGGTGACCTCCTGACACAGGGTGACTGAGCATTTCTGCCCTCTGTGAACATGATATTAACACTGTGCACTGTATTTCTATCAACCAGATTTCAATGAAGGATTTCTTTTTCATGTTACTAGGTTTGTAAATGAATAAACATTTTAACTGCTCTTTCCATGTCCATTGTGAAATGTCTTGCATTTATTTAACTTGGTGGCTGTTTTCCAATACAAAGGAGGAATACTGTACATAAAAGGCCCTTTGTAGGGCAGAAAGATAGTACAGTGAGTAAGGTTGCCTTGCATGTGGCTGACCTGGGCTCAATGAATCCCTGGCACCCCATATGATCTCCTGAGCCCACCAGGAGTAAGCCCTGAGCTGTGGCCTCCAAACCAAGGGAAACAAAAAACCCTTTGTACCATGTTTTGAGTTATTGAACCATTAAAAAAAAGAACTTGGTAAGAAGAAAAAAGTTTTTGTTACTCTTGGTGTGCAGGGAAGCTTTTATTCCCCCATCCTGCAGCTGCTGTCCCTTGACTTCAAAGTCCTAAAGTGAACATAGTAAGAACCAGACACTTAACCAAAAGCCTGTGTGCCCACATCAGTGGAGAGAAAGGACATCACATGAGAGCATGTAAGAGGCACCATCATTGATCTTTTTCTAGACTGAGTTTACACAGCCACCTTTTGAGCAGCTACATGGGGGAACTGTAGGTTAATGAGTCTGCAATAATCAGATAACCTTGCCTTCCAAATCTGCACCTTTCATTTTTCAGGTTTTTGGCTATTTAACCATACCAGAAATCTGGGGTGATTTGGTTACCTCACTTCTTCCTAAACCTCAAGTTCTTCACAAACCTAGCAGAGTCTTCTCAGTATTTCTGATCTTTTCTGACTTCCTCCCCTGTTGCCATGCAGACGTTTCATCTTAGTCTCTCTCACTTCCATGGTGATCTCTGAAATGATCTGTGTTTTTCTCCTGTCAACCCATCCACACTACTGTCTGTCTTCTTAAAACGTGTCTGTTCCTTCCTCTCACTGGTATAAAACTCTCAACTCTCCTTTTTTCACAGCTCAAGCTTAGACCTCTTAGTATGGCAATCTTCACAGTGGGACTGGCCAAATAGTTTCAGTATCCCACACTGGTTCATTCTCCCCCTTGTATTTGGCTGTTTTTTTTTTTTTGTCATATCTGCTCTCAAATAGTCCCACTGAGGGCCTGGTCACACCTGCTCACTGAGATTCCTGCCATCATCCTAAGCCCGAATTGCAATCAGTGGTCCTCTATTTCCCCCTCCCATCATCCTGTGAGACCCTTTAGAATTTCAAAATAACCCCCAAGAGCACTACCATCTTAGAGAAGACTTTACTTTCCTAAGACAATTAATCTCTATTATGTTTCATTGCATCCCTTACTTTCATTCCCCTCCTGCATTTATAATTACTCTCAAAAAGGATTTGGCTTCTTAGAAATCCAGCCTTAGATTTGTGCCTGACATTTATAGAGGAATATATGGGGAATACAACTCAATTTGCTAGTCCGTAAAGTGGACTAATGTTACAGTGGCCTCAAAGGTATGATTCATTCAGCTGTTGGCCATATTAACAATAGGTGGTGGTGTGATGTGAATTGTCATTTTCTGAGTTCAAATATCTCTTATAAGAGCACCAAGTTAGACTGATATAATCCCTCCCTGTGATAGCCTAGCAAATCCTGTGACTCCTCAAAAGAGGAGGCTCCTTTGGAAATTAAGTATTAAGTTAAAAAACAATGAGATGCGGAGATAAATCCCACAATGGTCAATCTAAAACAAATGAACCCCAAAAATAAAAGTTCAGGAGACCTGGGTTCTCAACCCCTAATCCAATCCAGTACCACATGGTTCCCTGGGGGAAAAACAACAACAATAATAACAACAAAAAGACCCCAAAGGGTAAAAGACAGGGCTGGAGAGAAAGCATAATGGAAAAGGTGTTTGCCTTACATGTGACTGGCCTAGGTTCAATCCTTAGCATCCCATATTGTCCCCTGAACACCACCAGGGGTAAGTCCTGAGTGCATAACTAGGAGTAACCTTTAAGCATCACAGGATATTGCCCCCCCCAACAAACAAAAAATGGAACAATATTTTATTTTATCATTTATTTTTTGCTTTTTGGGTCACACCCAGCGATGCTCAGGGATTACTCCTGGCAGTGCTTGGGGGACCATATGGGATGCCAGGGATCGAACCCGGGTCGGCCGCGTGCAAGGCAAACGCCCTACCTGCTGTGCTATCGTTCCAGACCCGGAACAGTATTTTATACCACACACAAAATACAATCAAAGTAGGGGTTCTGGAGCAGAGTAGGGCAGGCAAGGCACTTGCCTTGCATGCAAACAATCCAAGTTCATCCCCCAATATCCCATATGGCTCTCTTAAGTTCTACCAGGAATGGTTCCTGAGCACAAAGCCAGGAGGAAGCTCTTAGTGACCCAGAAAAAAATATATAATAAAATTCTTGAAGTGGGACTACATCAAATTATTAAAACTTGTCTAGGACTAGTGATACTGAAGTGGTAGAGCACACGTCCTGCATGTGGCAGGCCCTGAGTTTGATCTTGGAGATGTAGCTCTGATGGTCCCAAGTACCACCGGTTGAGTGTCCCCCAAACCTCCCTCAAAAAAAAATACAGCAAACTATTGCTCCAGCCCCAATAACCAGTTGTAGGTTACAATAACCAGTAGGTGGGGCATTTGTCCTGCATGTGGCCGACTCGGGTTAGATATCCGGCATCCCTGAGCATCACCAGGAATGATTCCTGCATGCAGAGCCAGGAGCAACCCCTGATCCATATAATAATGATAAAGGTAACCAACTGGAAGTGGAAAATTTTGCAAATCTGAGGAGTCAATATTTAAAATATTTAAAGAACCCACAATTCACAGAAAAAATAGTGAGATTTAAAAGAATAGGGCAGAGCATCTGAAGAGACATTTCCCAAACATACAGGCCAAGAGACATGAAAAGGTATCCTATATACCACCCATGACCAGGGACATTCACATCAGAACCACATGAGATATTGATCAAACCTATCAGTACTACTACCAAAGACCAGAAAAAGAGGCAGGAATCAAGCATATGGCAGAGTGCATGTTCTGCATGTATGAGACCTTGGTCTATCCCTTGGAACTACACCCTTGGGGTACCTCACATAAAAAAAAAAAAAGCTGGCAAGGATGTGGAGAAAAAGGAAACATGCACTGTTCCTGGGTATAGACACCGGAGAAGCATATGAAGAACAGTATGGAGGTCATCAGAAAAGTGAACATGGTCTAACTTATGATTCCCCACTTAACCTGAGTATTTATTTCAAAAAAGACATGCACTTCCACATAGACTATTTACAATAACCTAGCACTAGTTACAATAACCAAGACTGGTAAACAACTGTGTCCATCAATGGATTAAAGAATAAATCTAAATATAAGATTATATACACAGGAGCTAGAGTGAGTACAGTGGGCAGGGCAAGTTTCCCATGCTAAGTCCTGGGAATATAATGTACAGCGTGGAGACAAGTTAAAAGATGTTGATGGGGTCAGAGATAGTACAATGGGTAGGGCACTTGCTTTGCAGGTGGCTGACTGGGTTCAATCCCTGGCACCTCATGGTCCCCTAAGGCCCAACCAGGAGTGACCCAGTGTCAGGAATAAAGCCTTAAGTACTGCTGGATATGGCCCCCCCAAAACAAAGAAAAACAATGCTGCACATCTGGGGGCGGGGAAAGAAGCTGACAGAATCCATAAAGTTCTCAGTATCTCATTACAAGAAGAAAAGTGTCAAGTATATAAGTTTAGAAGATTCCTAGTGTACACAAAAATCCAACCAGGGAGAAAGCTCAAAGGGCTGCAGAACATGCTTTGCATGTGGGAGTCCTGGATTTGATCCCTGGCACCATATGGTCTCCTGAGCACAGCCAAGTGTAACACCTGAGCATCGTACTGGGAGGCCCCTACCCAATTTAAATCAGTATGCTGCCCACCTGAAAAGCTTAGTTATACATTATATCTCAAAGGAAAACAGAAAGATGTAGCCAGAGAGATAGTACAGGGGTTAGGATTGATCCTGACATATGGTCTCCCAAAACACTTGGAAGTGATTCCTGAGTACAGCCAGGAGTTAAACCCTAAGCACCAGAGTGTACCCACCTCCCAAAGAGAGAAAACCTACTCTGCAGGCCAAGAGACAGTACACAAGTTAAGGTGCTTGTCTTGCAATAACCAATCCGGATTCAAATTTATTCAAATGTATGTATCCCGTATGTATACCATCCCATATGGTCCCCTGAGCACCACCAGAGAGCCAGGAGTAAGCCCTGAGCACAGCCGAGTGTGCCCCCAACCCCAAACAATAATAAAAATGAAAAGGGCCAGAAAGATGGTACAGAGGTAATAACTTACCCAGGCTCAAATCCCTGCACTATATGTGATTCTTAAGCACAGCCACGGATTACTCCCGAGCACAGAGCCTGAAAGGTGTGGCCCAAATACCAAAAATAAAAATGATTTGGGGGCCGGGGTTCCATCCCCAGCACTGTATGGTCCCCCAACTCTGCTGGGAGCGACTCGGGAACACGGAACTGAAAATAGTCTGTAAGCAAGGCCTGCTGTGGCCCCAAAAGAAAATGAGTGGAAATGAATGCCCAGAGGAATACTGCAGGGACTTACAGTACCTGTTCTGCATACAGTTCAAATCCCCGGTGACCCATCGGAACTGACCACTGGTAAAAGACGGATAGCCACCCACTTAAGACAAGCTTCAGACATGGACATACGTGGGTTAGAAAACATCCTCCAAGGGCTGGAGAGACAGCGTAGCAATAAGGTGCTTGCCTTGCACACAGCAGACCTGGATACAGTCGCTCGAACACCACCAGAAGTGATCCCCGAGCACTGAGCCAGGAGGAAACCCTGAACATCTCTGGGTGTGGCCCCCAAGCAAACAAAACGTTCTCCAAACTTCTGCGGGCTTTTTGACTTCAGCAAGCTGCTCAACCCCTGGGTCCCGTGCCCCTCAGTAACAGGCTGGGAAGACCCACTTCGTGTGGTGCGGGGTCAGCCGGCGCAGGCGGAAATGCGGCTGTGGGCACCCAGGGCACACTCAGAGCCGGCGGCCGTCAGCGCCTCGTTCCAGCGCAGCCCTGAGTGCAAGGACCGTCACCCCAGAGCATCCTCTCCTCCCTGTAAGCACCCGGGAAGGAGAAACGAGTGAGAGTGGCCACAGGAGTCCGAGATGGGGGAAACGTTCGGCCAGGGGGCACCTGGGACGCTGCTCTGAAAGACCTTAAATACTTGCCAGCAAAGGTGCGGGGGAGGCGCGCACTCCTGGGGGGTGCTCAGTCTTCCAGCTGTGCTGAGCCGGGGATCAAACCCGGGGCCGCAGCACTTCTAAAAGCAGCAAGGCGCGCCCACCGGGCCCCATCCCCGGCGCCACCGGGGGCACTTCCCGAGGCGGACGGGAGCGAGCCGCGGCCTCGCCGGGCGGGGGGAGGCTGAAACACACGAACTAATAAAACTGACTCTCCTCAGCTGACCGCCGGCTCTCCGCGCCTGAGGCACGCAGTGGGGGAAAGGCTCGCGAGCCCCCGCGAGGCCACCCGGCCGCGGGCGCCCCCACACGCTGCCGGGCGCCGGGACGCGCCTTCCTGAGGCGACGGCGCCGCCGGGGAGCCGCCGTGCGCGGGACCGAGCGCCCAGCGGGCCGGGCCGGGCGTCAGGCCCCGCCGCGGGCTCTTACCTCACGGGCCCCCGGGGCTCCGCGCTCAGCGAGCCCGCGCCGCGGCGGGCCGGCAGCCGCAGCAGTCTGGGGGTCCCGGGGCGCCGGAAGCGGGGGCCGGGGCCGGGAGGGGCGGGGCGGAGGGAGCGCCGAGTTCCGGGGAAGCGGCCGGCCGCGACCTTCCGCGCTTTACGGTCCCCCGCGAGGGGACGGCGGCGAGGCGTCGTCAGCGCGCATGCGCGGCGTGACGTCACCCGGCCGGCCCGCCCCTGGCACGTGGGGCTTGTTTGGGTCTCGCGAGGCTCCGCCCCCGGGCCGCGCTCCGGGGATCGGGGCGTGCGCGCTCCTGCGCTCCCCTGGCAGCGTGGCGAGGACCCGGTCCACGTTTCCGAGCTAGTCTCGCATTAAATCTCGCTCCTGCGCCATCGTGCCTCCACCGCGTTATCTCCGTGAAACGTCACCTAGGGACTGGGCGGAAGATGAGGGGCATCCCCGCTTCACGCTACTGCATGAAAACGTGCACTGTTTAAACAACTACTTTAGTATGTGGCAGAGACACAGAAATACTTGTCCCTTTACAAAAGCAATCCGTGCTCAGTGGCTGAGTTATCTGAGACTCGCAGGAGCGAGTGTGCAGCTGCCTACATCCCAAGCAGTGGGACACGAGAGAGGAGCACCGGGTGCCTCCCGGTCTCAGTCGCGCAGAGGGAGGGCCGAGAAATAGGTCCTGAGGCTGGGGGTGAGAACCGGGCTCATCTTACGGTGCCACCCGGGCTGATGGTAAACTGAGCTCATTAGGCCTGTTTGCTAATAACACGGGTTTGATACGGACTTACTCCAGGATGCAATGAATTTTGGGGGTGCATTGTGTAAGTTTTATGAGCCATTTTGCATGTCAAACAGCCGAGCCCCTGTTTAGGTAAAATGTGAGCAGCTCCATCTGGGCCCGGGGTAATCTGGGTCTGAGCTCTGGCTTCTTCAGGCCCTGCACAGAGCTCAGGGATTCTCCTGGTGGGACTTGTGGGATTGAACTCAGGTTGATCACATGCTAGGCAAGTGCCTTATCTGCTGAACTATCACTTTGACCCCTGAAAAACCTTTCCATTCTCTTCCTCATTCTCCTCTTCCTTTCCTTCCCCTGAGATCAAGTTAAAACTCTGCACTAGTAACCTGTGAGGCGGGTGATGGTGATGTTGCTACACCATGTGGCTTTATCTTTGACCCATCACTGCTGTGGGCTTCCTTTTTACCTTTGACATGGGCCACTTCTCAGAATCTTTTTCTTCTGAGTTGAGTCTGTTTTGCTGCTGGGAGTGCCTGGGGCCCTTTGACCTGTTCTGTCCATCATCAATGGGGGTAACTGAGGAAAATATTTGTGGCTTCCTCAGACGCCTGCTTTCCCCTGAGCTCTGAGGCCTGCTCCCTGGACTGTTTCTGCAACTGTTTCTGGGTGTCTCCCAGGAGTGGGCAGTGCCCGGATCCAGGTGTCCTGGGATCCCAGGCTGAGGAAGCTGCATGCACAGTTCCCGTGGGATGGATCCTTCCCAACAATGGCCAAGAGGCCACGCCACCAACACAGAACATCAACCGAGGTGGCCAGGGGCTGGGTGGAAGGCTGGATAGGATAGAAACAGGCATTGTAGGTGTGTGTGTGTTTCCTTGGTTTGCAGAGGTGTTGCTTTGTGCTCATTATTTCAAAATTCACTTTCTCATTACCTTTATAACTGGGGCCACACAACTTAGTTGTGAAGCTTGCACAGCCCTGGTTTAGGTGTAGTAGAAGGCACACTTTGTAGGGGATGGTCCCCACATGGCCATGCACTTGGGACTCTGCTCAGCCCCGGGGTCCAGCTGCCGTTGCATGCTGAGAGCAGATGGATTTCCTCTCACTATTCCCAGACACATTCCTGAACTCATATCTAACCTTTATTTTATTTTTGGCTTTTTGTGTCACACCTGGAGATGCTGAGGATTCACTCCTGGCTTTGCACTCAAGAATTACTCCTGGCAGTAATGCTCAGGGAACCCTATGGAATGCTGGGGATTGATTCTGGATCAGCTGCATGCAAGGCAAATATGCCCTACTCTCTGTCCTATCCTTCCAGATGCCCAGCCTTTGTTTTAATGCATGTGTGCATTTGTGTCTTTGGGTCATACTTGGTGGTGTTCAGGGTTTACTCCTGGCTTTGTACTGTGGGGTCACTCCTTGCAGGGCTCCAAGGACCTTATGTGGTTCCGGGAATCAAACCTGGGTTGTCTGCATGCAAGGCTACCACCTGCTGTACCACCTCTCTGGTCCATGCCTAACCTTTTTAGTGTTGGCTATTTCTTCTTCTTTTTTTGCTTCTTTGCTTTTTTTGGATCACACCCGGCGATGCACAGGGGTCACTCCTGGCTCTGCACTCAGGAATTATCCCTGGCGGTGCTCAGGGGACCATATGGGATCCTGGGAATCAAACCCGGGTTGACCGCGTGCAAGGCAAATGCCCTACCCACTGTACTATGGCTCCAGTCGCTATTTCTTCCTGAATTTCCATGTGTTCATATAGGAACTTTGTAATATCTGGTCCAAATATCTTCCTTTAGGCCTCCCACATTCTGAGCTCAGTGCTCAGGGGCTGTTCCTGGTGACGCTCCAGGGACCATGCGGTGCCGGGGCTCCCTCGGAGAGCAAGAGCTCAGCCCCGGAGCCCCATCTCTGGGGCTCATTCCAAGTCCGGTTACGCCAGGTTACACTCAGGAGCTCACCCAGTGACAGTTCCAGGCCAAGCCCCCTCACTGAGGGCTGCGAGCGTTACCCAGCGGTCACCTAGGAACCATGTATGAAGCGGAGCTGGCACTAGGTGCCCCATAAATGACGCTGCCCTTGTTTCATGGGGGGTCCCTGTCCTCTGCCTCCTCAGTTACCTTAGAGGTTGCCCAGCCGTCTCTGTTCCAGCCTCAGCTTTCTGTGACAAGGCAACCCACAGATCTGGTATGTGGTGTGGAGTGGGCCTGCCTGGGCCCACATCCTCTCACGGTACCAGCAGCCGGTGGGTGGTCGCCCACACAGGCTATGTCACAAAAACGGTGGGAGCACCAGCACCTGCAGGGAGGACGAAGGGCCCCAGCCAGGCATTTAGAAGCCCACATGGCTGAGTCCAACACGGCCAGTGCTTAGAATGCAGGAAGCTGAGGAGCGGGAGGAAGCTCAGTGGTGGGGGCCCTGGGAAGGTGGGAAGCTGCCGAGGAGACGGAGTGGTTCCCAGTCTGGAAATGGATGTGGGGGGCTGGAGGGGCCCCACCAGGCACAGTGGGTTAGACTCATTCTGTCCTCTGCTCTGTGGGCCCGTGGGGGCCTTTCCCTTCTACAGGGTTCAGTGGTACCCACCTGTCCCCACCCCACCTGTCCCAGCCAGCTCCAGCTCTGCCCTTGGGGGGGTGCAGGGCGAGGGGATGGAGGCGAGAAGCTCCACGTGGCCTGTGCCGTGTGCCAGGAGCCCTGGAGACCCTCACTGCTGCCACCTAAGGCTCTTGGCAGCTCAGTCTACAGCCTAATCCTGGCAGCTGCCCAGAGGCATCACGGCTGCTATCTGCACCCAAGAATGTCCGGTGCCAGGGAGGGCTGAGGGGCAGGCCCTGGAGCCAGCACTCAGGCGGGTAGGAGCTGAAGGGCCAGAGTGGCCATTGCCCCAAGCTGTCCATGCTCCGCTGGCCTCTAGTTCTCGGCCTGTCTGGCTGTCCAGTGCTGTGTGGGGGCCCAGTGCCACGGTGAGGCTGTGTGTGGGGTCCCTATAAGCCCGGGGGGGGGGTACAGGGCTTACAAGGGTGGGTCCTCACCCCGCAACCTTACCACCTTCTTCCATCCCCTGCACAGATGCGGTGGCCTGAGGGCCCCTTTGCTCTGCGTCCCTTTAGAGAACCAGTGGCAACTTGGCCGTGAGGCCTGGACATGGCTCAGGGTCTTTACCAGATAAACCTTCCCCCACAAAGCTGGTGGTGAGGTGATCTGCTCCGAGGCCTGGCCCCCATCTGGGGCGGCTCCTGGTCCAGTGCGCCCTACTTCCCTGGGCGGGCGGGGACGGGGGTTTCCTGGGAGCAGGAGCCCAGGCCTGGCACCTCACTTCCCACCTCAGACCATGAAAGCAGAGCAGCGCCTCCAAGATGCTTGCACACCCCCAGCCCCGACGGGAAGGTTCACAGCTGGGACTCAGGACCCTGAGCCCCGCGCTCTCGGGGGTGAGAAGGCTCTGAGGAAGCCAGCAGGGCCCCTTCCTCTCCTCCTTCCTCGCACCCTGACAAAGATCAGCTTTGCTACAGGGGGTGGTGGGGTTGCAAAGGTGCGGGGTGCCCAGCGGCTGCTGACCCCAGGCCTCAGGAGAGGAGAGCAACAAACACAACGCGTCCTCTGACGAGCGTCTGAATTTGCGGAACCCCAGGTCACCCCTCCAGCCCCCCCTCTGGCTCTGTGGGAGCCGAGACACGCTCCCCACACCTCTCAGAAGCCTCAGGAGTGGCGGCCGGGCTCACAGCTCCAGGAACGCTCGCCCAGACACCACAGAGCAGATTTAACAAGTAAAAACCTGCAAACTCTTTATTAAATTCTCCCATTTCTTCTGTACAGAAAAAAAAAAGCACATTAAGTTCAGAATCTCGGTAACATCTCAAAATTACACAGCATGAACATGTAAAAACAAGGAACTGCCAGAATTTTATACATAGAAAGAAAACCATTTACAAAAGAGGCTGGGGAATTTCACGTTCCTTTTTTCTTTCCTTAAAAAAAAAAAAAAAGAAAGAAAAGAAAAAAAAATTTCAAGGCCTGGGACCTCCCGGTGCCTGGGCGCTGAGCCCTGAGGGCGGTTGTGGGCTGGGTCCCCGCCAGGGCTGACCGGGGCGCCTGCAACCATACCTGCAGGTCTGGAACGGCCAAGCTGGGCTCTGGGGTCCGGGAGGGAAGGGGTCAGCACGGAGAAACATAGGTGGGAGGACCCGCCCCTAGCCTGGCTGTGCGTGGCAGAAATGTGGCTGGGGCTGCCGAGCAGAGAGGTCCTCCTTGAATGCTCCTGGTGACCCAAAGCGCCCAGGGCCCTTCCGTGCCATGACCAGCCTGCTACTCTGCACATCCAATATGAGTCCGTTAATGTCCCGTCTGCTCCCCAAGACCTGGGCTGGAAGGGGGGCTTGGCCTTGCAGCTGATGACCCCCACATGTGAGCTTGGTTCACAAGAGGGAGGAGGTGCAGCGAGCGGCTAGAGCAACCAGACGAGCGGGTGCCAGACCCTGTAAATCAGAGGCCTGGGAAAAGGGGGAGAAGGAAGAAGCGGCCCCGGAAAGACAGAGGGCACAGCTGGCAGCCTTCCCCAAAGCACCTGGGTGGTGCTCAGAGGGAGTCCGAGGCTCGGGAGCTTCCTGACCCGAGGGCTCCGAGTTCCCGAGGCCCTGAAACAAGTAGACGTACCAAACGCGAGCCTTGAAGAGCTGGGTCTATTTTGTTCGACGCTGAGCATGCTGGCCGTGGGGGAGCAGCCCCCCCAGGCTGACGGCACCTTCCCCGCCCCAGGACTTACTAGGCTGTGGCCCTGGGAGCACTGGTGCCCACGCAGTGGTCAGCTCATGTCTCAGGGGTGGTGGCACCTAACTCGCTCCACGCCATGGGCTGGGAGTTACTGACATCTTGGAGGAGCTGCGGATGTCAGCGCCTGCTCCTTGCACAGGGTCCCCAGACACAGACGCTCTGGCTCCCCACAAGCTGCCGGGGCGACTGATTAGCATCATGGGGGGTGATCCCATGAAGGAGCAGCTCCTAGTGGGGTCAGTCTAGCTTCCCACAACCCGCCAGGATCTCCCCGTGCCCCCGGCTGCAGTCCAGGGAGCCCTCCCCGTAGCGCAGAGTGTCAGGGGGGCCAGCTACGGTCACCTTCCACTGCTTATGCTGCTCACGGGTGAGGCAGCAGGCAGTGATGAAGGCCAAACCCCTCACCGTCCGCCTCGAGGTTTACAGCGACTGACCGATGAGAGAGGTCAGTAACCAGAGGAGCCCCTGGGTCTGCTGTCACACCAAATGAGGTACAGAATGATTCAGGTGACATGAAAAGGGCACCGAGGGCTCTTGTCCCACTGTGCCCGCTGTCCCTGTCCGGTCCTTTCCAAAGGAGACGCTCTAGGGAACAGACTCCCAGGCTAACTTCCCACTGGCTGCGGGCAACGGCCGGGAGCGAGTCTTCTCTCATGGGGCCTGATCCCAGGCCCGGGCAGTCTGGCTGGGGCGCCCAGCAGCACCCGGAACCCCAGGAGACCGGAGGCCTCAACTCACAGCGTTTCAAGTTTTGGGATGCCTGGACACCTGCTGAGGACCAGGAAGACCCTGACTATGGACTGAGGGGAACTTCGTGGCTCTCAGTGGTGACAAGGAGCCACACTCCAGGCCTTCAGGGACAGGATCGAAGGAAAACAGGAAGGAAACCACAGTTTTCAAACAAAAAGTCAGTCAGGTTAGACAAGGAGTAACGGGACCAATGATCCACACGCCGACCGGGGTGACGGAGACACTTGGGGAGACAGGGCCGCCGGGTTCCAGGGATGCGACTGGGGTGGGGGGACAGGTGGGCACGGTCTGTGCGGACAGTTTTAGGCACGTGATTTATAATACTCTGTGGATGTCTAACAGGTTAATAAAATATATATTATATAAATATACCCCCCACTGTACACGCCGCCCTCTTGCACAGCCTCTGTGCCTGCCCCCGACTCACGCCAAGGTGCCAGGGGGAGCCAGGCGCTGGCACCCCCACTCGCCCCTGCACTGGTCACTCGTGGCCAGGTCATATATTGCTTCCATAAAGCTCCGGGTCGGGGGCGTTAGGCCCATCGCCAGCACAGGGGTCAGCCCGAGCCCACTCCGGGGGAAACGCAGCAAATGGACGGACGGGAGAGAATGGAGACGCCTCCATCTTTTAATGTGACAACTTTCCGCGCCCGCTCTGGGCTGAGGTACAAAGGAGACTGTCCAGTACCGGGGCACGGGGCTGCCGGGCCTGCCCCCCAGTCTCTGCCGTCTGTTCCCAGTGCTCCCCAGTGGACGAGTCCCGGCGCCAGTGCCCAGGCCTGGACCAGGCGCAGCTCGAGTCCTGCTGGCCAGGCACCCACACTTCTGACCCTCCCGGCCCTGCCCGTGCTGGGCGGGGGAGGTGCATGCTGGAGGTGAGGACGGGAGGAGGCCTCAGGGCATTAGCAGGCGGGACCCGGAGGGCATTGCTGTTCTGGTGGAAACAAAAGGGATCCGGAGCTGGTCAGTGGTTTCCCGCTGCCCGGAGCAGCCCGCAGTCCTCCTGGCCCCCAGCTGCTTCTGAGAAACGGGCGTGGCAACCCTGTCACTGCATACTGAGGTGGTTTCCCCGAAGTCCTGCCTTTGTAGTACAGTCACACAGAAGAAAGAACCCCACTGCCCCACACAAGCCTGGAGAGGATGTGATACTATATACATTTTTTTCGTTCTTAAAAAAATTCCTTTCTTTCCTTTTTTTTCGTGTTTTTGTTTGTTTGAAATTGAGTTGCAGGTCGGATGCGTTGGTTCTGGAAGTACTGGTGGTTCCACTGGCACAGGAGAGACTTGTCTACGGGCAAGCCGACCCAAGCCTGCCACCGAAGGCGAAGCGGCCAGCTGCTGCAGCGGACGCCTTGGACACGGGCAGGTCAGCGTCGGGACAGCGCAGTGGGGCCCTGCTGCTCTAACGGGGCGTTGGTGGCACCTCTTGGAAGAATGAGGTGAGTGGGGACACTATACAGGAGGGCTGTACAAACGGGGCTCTAGACAGGTCGCTCGTCTGGCGGTCAAGGTGGCTCTGGCTCTACCTGTCTTTGAGCTCGCGTGTCACCCGCTTGGTAATGCGTCCGCACATGAGGCCGACCAGGAACAAGATGCAGATGCTGCCACTGATGACGGAGAGGATGTAGTTCTTGGACGGTGACGTCATCACTTGCATGGCGAGGTCGGAGAAGCCGTCGGCAGGTGCCACCTGGAACGACAGGCCGCAGTGTCACCTTCCCAAAGAGCAGCGGGCCAGGCCAGCGACGGGCTGCCGGGTGAGCCTCGAGCCCCAGCTCGACCGCACATCCTTTCTTTTGGGGAGACAGGGCAGGGGCTGGGGCCTCGAGCACGGCCAGGCTAACGCACACAGCTCCACGAGACTCGAAGGGAGAGAGGGAGTGGGCAAAGGGGCCTAACAAGTCAACCCAGTGACCCTCACAACACGCTACTGGACACCCCTGCACTGAGAACCCCACCCTGATCTGGGTGCACTGTGATTTCAGTCATAAAATCATTCTGTCAATCCTCACAGTGCAAGGGATTCTCCCAGGTCACGTGATTTATAATACAAGGTGGCTGCAGCCTGAAAAAGGTCCCGATGGACCTGCCGGTCGCCTTCACAAGCAGAGGGGCAAGCACCGGACTGTACCCACCTTCCTTCCGTCACCGCTACACCAGCCCCCGCATCAGAACAATGTGCAAGCGTGGGTGAGACAAGCGAGTGTAGCCACAGACTTGGCCTCTGCAGTGCCAGGCATCGAACCCAGGACCTCACACACGCAAGGCAAGTGCCCTCGTGTCCAGCCACACCTCCGTCTCAGACTTGAAAAGCCCAACCAGTTCACGCCCTTTATTTATTTATTTATTTTTGCTTTTTGGGTCATACCCAGCGATGCACAGGGGTTACTCCTGGTTCTACACTCAGGAATTACTCCTGGCGGTGCTCAGGGAACCATTATGGGATGCTGGGATTCGAACCCGGGTCGGCCGCGTGCAAGGCAAACGCCCTACCTGCTGTGCTATCGCTTCAGCCCAGTTCATGCCCTTTTCTTCACCGCTTGCCACCAGCTGCGGCAGAATCGGGACTGAGAGGTTTCTGGGGTACACCTGAACCTGGGGCTCAGCCAGACGTGGGCAACATGGCCCACAGGAAAAAGCAGGGGAGCCACTGAGGCAACAGAGCGGTCCAAGTGGGCAGCAGGCCGCTCCCCTCTCACGAGGGCTTCCCGGCGGGCCGCGCCCCATCACAGCCCTGGGCTCCCCGTGGCTGGGCTGTGCCCTCCAGCCCTGACCGTCCAGCAGGTGGGAGAGGCGCTCTCACGGCTCCTCTCTCAGCCTGGCTCTGGCCAGCGCTGCCATCTGTCAGGCGCCAGTGTTCAGAGAGCTGGGTGCGTTCAGCCGGGACGTGTGTGTGTGTGTGTGTGTGTGTGTGTGACACACCCGGGGTGTGTGTGTGTGTGTGTGTGTGTGTGTGTGACACACCCGATGGTGCTTGGGACTTGCTCCTCAAGGTGCTGGGGATCACAGTGGCTGGAACTGGACCCAGGCCTCAGCAGACTCCTGCACACACGCCCCACTCTGCCTACTTTCCTCCATGCTCCCAGTTTCACACAGACAGTCTAAAAAACACAGCCCGGAGAGGAAAAACAAACTTCAAGATTCAAGCGCCTGGGTCTGTTCTGTGCCCATGGCGGCTCACGGCAGGGCGCAGTGGCCTGGTGAGGCCTGCAGGGTGCCCACACAGCGGGGCTGGTGGCTCCAGGCTCCCCTCGGGGCCGCTGAGGCTGGGACACGGGAGGGGGGCACGTGCTGTACCTTTGCCGCGTAGCTCCACATCTCAATCCGGTCGTTGAGGCGTTTCTTGCACTCCGGCTGTAACCTCACCCGCTTATCCTCCAGGGCCTCCATGAGACAAGACATCTCTGTGGGAGGAACGGAGAGTCTGACCAATACAGAACACAGATGATGCAGCAGGGTGGGTGCAAGGGAAATTGGTGACTAGGGAATTCATGTTTGTGGACAAAAAAAAAAAAAAATAGTCCATCCAGGGAAACTACGTGGGACACAACGTGAAGAAACCAGATATTTCACGCCCAGGCTGGCAGTCCCATCTCTCTGGAAACGCTCTCACTTTCCCGAAAGCCTATTCACCAGAACCCTTTGCGGTTAATGAGTCTATTTTCGTGCTTTGGTTCAGGGGGTCTGAGCTGCACCCCGCAGTGCTAAGGGGCTACACCTGGTTCTGTGCTTGGGAGTGCTTGTGGCGGTGCCCAGGGAATGATGCAGTGCCAGAAATCTAACTGTGGCTGCTGCAGGCAAGGCCTTGCAAGCACTAACCCCTATGCTACCTCTCCTGGATAAACCTTTCTCATTTCATTTATTTGTTTTTCAAAGGTTACTCCTGGCCTTGCACTCAGGTATCACTCCTGGTGGTGCTCTGGGGACCATATAGAGTGCTCTCACTTCATTGTTAAGCTTTTTTTAAAAACCTTTTTCATTTTTATCAGGTATGTCTTGCTCAGGGGCTGGAGCGATAGCACAGTGGTTGGGTGTTCGCCTTTCACGCGGCCAACCCGTGTTCAATTCCTTTGCCCTTCTCAGAGAGCCTGGCAAGCTACCTGTGCAAATTGAATATGCCAAAAACAGTAACAATAAGTCTCTCAATGAGAGACGTTGCTGGTGCCCGCTCGAACAAATCGATGAGCAACAGGATGACAGTGACAGTGATGTCTTGCTCAGAAATAATTTCACGCCCACCAGTGCCCCCACCTTGAAACCTGTGTCCCGACCCACTGCAGCCGCTGGGAAGCCGAGTGGGACAGTGTGACGGGCAGGTGGCGGCGGGGTGAGAAGCTGCTCAGTCTCTGCTTCCCGGCCCCAGTTCTCTGCTTTCCCCGTCACATTTCTAGGGGTGGTCCTGGCTCGGACAGCTAAAATTAAGGCTGTTTGGCAGAAACGCCCAGCCCCAACAATAGGACCCGTGTGGACATGGTGACTTACGGCGGCCGCGGCCCGGGGTGATGGCTGCGCAGTGGTGCTTGATGTCCAGGGCGCACGCCGTGTGCAGGACGGGGTCCACGAAGATGTCGGCCTTGCTCTCCTTGAGCATGTTCAGCACCTCCTGGGAGGGGAAGGTCGTGCCGAGAGCCGGGTGAGGGGACCCCACGTCCTGCTGTCTACACACCCAGTGGCGCTCGGAGACAGACAGCTGGGGGCGGACAGGCTGCCAGCAGCACGTGTGACCCGTGTCACCACCATGACAACAAGTAAGGGACAAAGTGGTGGGTGATTCATGGTCGAGGGCAGGTCACGTTTGATGAAGGACCAGCACGGGACCCAGGAGGGGGCAGGTCTGGCGTCAGTGCGGGCCGAGGGCACTGAGAGGCGCGAGAGAGGAGCGGGAGGGGCCGCGAGGGGAGTTGTGGCCGCGGGTACCTTTTTACAGATCTCCGTTTTGATCTTCAGCAGGTTGACTTTGAGGCACTCCTCCACCTGCCCCGTCTGCTCCTGGGCGGCCGCCTCTTCGGCGCAGAGATTGGAGATCTGCCCGGGAGACACCGACACAGTCCCCGTGTGCTCCACAGAGCCGCTCTCTGCCACCCGTGGTCACGCCCTGCCCAGCACAGGAAGCCGGGGCCAAGTCCTCCCCGGGGACGGGTTAGGGCCGTAAACCCGGCCCGAGACCTGAGCCAGCCTGTCCCACGACTGCTCGCAAGGAAGCCGGCTGCTCCCGGGGTGCACAGAGCCAGGCAAATGCCAGCCACGGCAGGAGATCAGGGCCCTCAGCGCGTGTACACATCACACGCACAACACAGGTCACCTTTCCCCCCGCCCCGCACATGTCCTGAAGCATGGCCCACAGCACAGAACGCATTCTAGCATGAGGGGCTGGGAAGTGGCTCAGCTGCAGAACACTCGGTTTGCAAGTGTGAGGCCCTGGGCTTGATAATGCCAACCAATAAATAAAAACAAGCAGAATAGGACCCAACGTTAGCCTTTTTTGAGCAGTTCTATGAATAAGTTTCTTTGAAATAGCTTTCAAAGACACGATTCCTCAATACTGACATGCTTAACAGGACTTTCTAAATGTGGCCTTTTCTAGCTAGAAAATAAAAGTTTCCAAACATAAATCCTGTTAAAAAATACTGAAGAATAGTCTTGTTCAACAGAGAAATACGGGAACATCATATGAAGCCGAGTTAGAACAAGACACAGAGCAGAGACCCTAGGAGATGGGCCTTCAACTAACAATGGAGTCAGAGAGAGTGAGAGACACAGATGCAGGGAGACGGACGGTGAGCGAGCGGAAGAGAACCAAGAACTTTCCTCTGGTAAGAACCTCCCTCCCAGTGGCCCCGCCCGTTCCAGTACCTCATCTGAGCAGTGCAGCTGGAGCTGAGGGTCTAGTCGGTAATCGAGCGCGGACTCCTGGATAATGACCCTGATCTGGTCCTCACAGTCTGAGGAGAGCCGCTATACGTGAGAGAGAGAATAGGTCAGCCCGTGAGAAGATGTGCCCCCCCACCCACACGTGAAGGAGTGAACAGGGTGTGGGGAAAGCAGAAGTGAGATGCAAGTGCCAGGCACAGTGGGGACCGTGTGGGGACGCATCTGCAGGGCGCCCCAGTGGTTTACCTGGTCGGCATATCTCAGCTTGAGACAAGAGATGACTTGACCTTCGAGCTCCGAGTCGTCCTTGGCCTTAGTCAGGATGCCGTGACAGAACTTAGGGATATCAGCTTTACAGGCTTTCCTCAGCACAGGGTTTAAGCGGTAATCTGGAGAAGGAAGGACACGTCGTAATCTCCCCCACCTGCACTCACACATTTGGAGGCCTGTATTCCAAACGGGGCTATGCTGTGTCATCGGTAAATGTTTACTGAGCAGCATTTACTCCACTGATCTTCACCTTCCTTGGCGGGAGGGTGGAGACCCAGGAGTCCAGCTCTGAGGGTCTGAAGGGTCCTACGGCACCCATCACCCTTGAGGTGGTCTGTGCAGTACCGTGGCCCACAGCCACTCCGACCCGGGACGTCTGAAGACGCACTGGCCTTTAGCTCAGAGCTGAACCTTCTCTGTTGTAAGATCACGGCCTATGTATTCTCAGGCCAAGCGTGCGGAGCTCTAGGAACTCTCTAGATCTTCCAAGGTGCCCGAACCCTGGTTCCTGCTAACAAAGGCGACACTTGCTGCTTCAGCACTGCCAGCCCCATGGGGATGTCACCCACTTCCTGGTGACCTCCAAGGAGGGGTCAGCAGTTCCACGGGGGCCTGAAGGTGCAGGGGCAACAAAGCACCTGCACTTGACCCTTTCTGTTTCTTGGTTTTGGGGCCACACTCTGTGATGTTTGGGCTCCTCCTGGAAGTTACCTGTGTTTTGGGTGATCTGGCGCTTGGTTATCATCTGCTTACACTTGGGATCCATCAATTCGCTATTTTTATTTTGTTTTAAGCACTGCAACATGGTTTTGGAATCTGCTTCCGGACAAAATCTCTGCAAAGAAACACAAGTTTTGCCAGTGACTGAGGGTCTGAGGGTCTGAGGGGTGAGGAGAATGCCCCACAGACAGGAGACTCTGATCCTCCACACGAGCCCGCTGCTGCCTATGCCTGTACGCCCTGTCACCTCCCGGAGGACTGAGAGATACACAAAGCAGACGGAGTTTCCACCATCTGCATCGCTTCTGCTTCTACTGGGAGGCTTGTGCCAGAAGCAGCCTGAAGGTGTCACCTCTAAGAACAGTGACTCGGCCTCAAGCTGCCCACTCCTCACCTGACCGGGTTCCCAAGTTCCTTTCTACTGAGTCCTCGTTCCCTATTTTGCTCCACACCTTGACAACTTGGGAGCTTTCACAGGAGGCCAGAGAGCTGACCGGACAAAAGAAACACCCACCCACCCAGGGGGTCGGGGCTGTGGGCTTGGGCAGCAGAGCGGGAGGTGCTAGGCCCTGGACACTGGCCAGTGACCTTGAAGTCAGAGAGCCATTCCGGAAGAGGAGCAAATGTCACACCCATCTCCTAAGTCCAGAGGTCTCCTGCAGCCGCCCAGTGGGCGACAGTCCGGCAGAGACACGGGACGATGGAGCCTCCGTGGCCAGGCCTGCTGGCTTCCTCACCCGAGGCCCTGCGCTCTCATGCTCACCCGCGCCTCACGCCTCAGCTCAGTGCAGACAGGCCCAGTCGAGAGCGCACATCAGACCAGATTCCAACCCAGTGGACCTGGGGCAGGACTCAAGAAACCCGAGTGCCCGGGACATGCTGTAAGAAGCAGGCGGGCGCAGGGGGAGTGTGGGGACTTTGCTGGCTCCTGGGAATGGTTCTGCTGTTGGGGCTTCTGTGCCTGGCTCAGGGGTTCGAGGCCCTTACCTTTATCATCTGCTTGCAGACTCTCATGAGCGTGTAGTCTAGTTCTGGGTCCATCATCTCAGTCTCCTGCAGCTTAAAAACTTTCTGGTGGCAACGGGCACCGAGCTGCTTCTTGTTCTCCTTCAGACACTCGATGATCTAGGCCGAGAGTGATGCCCAGTGCAAGTTATTAACTTGGGAAACGAAACTGAAGAGTTATCTCAGAGCAGCACAAAAGAGAAAGACAAGAGAGCATGCGCGGAGACCCCAAAGGCCTGGAGGCCTGATGCAGGAGCGCCAATCGCTACATAGGACTTCCAGAAGAAAGGAGAAAAAAAGCTACCACTGAAAGAACAGTAAAGAGAATTTCTGAGATCTGGAGAAAGACATAAACTCAGGGGTGGAAAGAATCCAGCAGAACAGAAAAAAATTTCAGACCACCACAGTAAAATTGCAGACACTTTCAGATAAGAAAATACAGAAGCAGAATTAACTACACAGAAATGAGAATCAGATTGACCTGAAACTCTGCAGTAGCAAGAAGACAATGAAACCATTAGCATAAAGGCAAAAAAGCAAGGCCCCAAAGCAGAAGCAGCGACTGAGTCACTGGAAGAACAGAAAGAGAAATCATTAAAAAAATTTTTTCTTTTTGGGTCATACCCGGCGATGCACAGGGGTTACACCTGGCCCTGCACTCAGGAATTACTCCTGGCAGTGTTCGAGGGAGTATATGGGATGCTGGGAATCAAACCCAGGTCGGCCGTGTGCAAAGCAAATGTCCTACCCTCTGTACTATCACTCCAGCCCCCAAGAGAAAGCATTTGTTTGCACTTCCTTTCAGGATGATTCTGGTAGGACCCTGCTCTGTGTATCTGAAAAGAAGAAGGATCCTTAGATGATTCTTCTGTGTCACAGGAACAGATGAGGGACTAATTAATTATAGGTGGAGGGGGTGGGGAGAGCCAGTGAGAAGGCCTTGGAAAGATCATTTCTGGTAATGACACAGACAAGGCGGGGAAGGACAAGGTAGCTTGAAGAAGGAAAGAGAATGAAGAGGTGACAAGGAACCTGGGTAAGGATCTTGGAAAATGCAGCGTGGGGTGGCCTCACAGGAAACGACACGGTGAACAGAAGCGCTGGGGCAATCACATCTGAGAGTAATTATTAAACTGCCGCCATCACCTTCCTTTCCCAACTGAGAGACAGCGAGAGTACCTGAGCGTTGCCGTACTGCACAGAACCACAGTAGTTCTTGATATCACTCTTGCAGGCTTCGTACAGGTCAGGTTCTAGACGGATGTCCTCTGTCTGCAGGAGAGGGAACCAGCATGGAAAAGTGACCTTGCTTTACACTGGTCCCACACGCTTACATTACAGAATGTATTACTCCACATTCATAATTATAGGATCTTATTCAAAGAGGTCTGAGACAGAAACCCCAAACAAAATCAAAACACTCAGGGTGTGTGTGTGGGGGATGGCGGGGGAGGTGGCAGAGCGGGTGGGTTTGTCTGCCAACCTGGCAGTGCTCAAGAGTACACCTGGCAGTGCTGGGAGATCTAGTGCTAGCGACTGCATGAAAACTATTTACACTCCAGCCCTTGAGCTGTAGCAGTATAAGACCTTTGGAGACACTGGCTGTATCTATGGTTTTTTAATTTAATTTAATTTAATTTATTTATTTTGCTTTATGGGTCACACCCAGCAATGCTCAGGGGTTACTCCTGGCGGTAATTATTCCCAGCATATGGAATGCTGGGAATCGAACCAGGTCAGCCGTGTGCAAGGCTATGCTATTGCTCCAGCCCCTGATTTCATCTTTTTATTCCCTATTAGCTTTTGCTTAAAGGGGAAACAGCACTATTCACAGCACAACAATGGACATGGTTTTTGGGATCACACCTAGTGGTGCTGGGAGGCCCACACGAGGCACCAGGGATCAAACTTGGATTGGCTGCTAACAGGAAAATGCCCTCCCCCCTGTACTATCACTCTGGCCCTAACCACACACTTAACTTCTTTGCATGGTTTGGCCTTAACCTCCAGGGGAAGAAAGATGTTCCCTCTTCCAGCCCATGCAGTGCTGACCCCCAATCCCCGGGTGCCCCCAGAGCAGCTCCTCAGTGCCAGGAGGCTGCTGGGCCGGGGGGCGGGCACAGATCCCCACATCAACACAATCCAACGGAATGGAAGGACTTGGCCTTGCACTTTCTTGCTCTCCTCTGCCTGCTGGAGCCCACCCTGAAAGAGTAAGCGGGTGGCTGTGGTCAGCCACTGCTCTCAAGCCTATTCGCTGAGTGGGTGCCAAGGGCCGCCCCCTCGGGGAGGGCACAGGCAGGACTTCCACTTGCATGTGGAGAAAGGGTTCGGACCGTCCAAAGGAGGAGGCGAGCAGGGAGCGCACTTTCCAATGGTGAAACTTGGACCCCTGCCCCTCTGGCTGCGGGTGCCGCGGCCGTGCCCAGGGCATTACCATCTCCAGCTCCTCCACCCGCAGCTGCTTCCGGCACTTCAGGGACACCCGGTGCTCCTTGGCCTCCTGCAGCGTGTCGTTGCGCACGGTCGTGCTCAGGCAGATGACCACGTCCACCCTGCCGGGAAGAGAGAGCCAAGGCTGAGGGCTGCACGCGGGGCGGGCGGGGCTGACAGCCACGCTGCTCTGGGCAGTGTGGCCCAAACGCTGATGCCGCGGCTGGCGGGTGGAGAGGCCCCAGCCGTGAGCAGAGAGGAATGCTGCTCTTGAATCTGCGCTGTCTCCCAGGGACAAAGCCCTAAGCCAACGGGAGTGCAGGAGGGGCAACATGGGAGAGGGGCCGAGGCGTCCTGGGCGCCCGAGGGGAGCTGTGCTGTGAGCGCATCCTCAGCGAGCCCCAGTGGCATGAATCGAGGTTTTGTTTCCTCACGAGCTCTCTAACCCAGTCAAAGACTTTGCTGCTTCCCCCCAGAGATGACATAATGGAAAGATGTTGGAAGGAAGTCAGCTCGCTTCTTTCTTCACACTGAACTTGCTCTGCTAAGTCCACAATCTGCATTTGCTTCACTAGTTAGACAGCCTGAGCCTGAAAGAGCGGACGGGAGGAAAAAGCTCCTTTGGCCCCAAGCTGCTGCTTTTTAATTTAATGTGTTTGTTTGTTTGTTTGTGTTTTACGCCATACCAGATGCTGCTCAGGGCTTACTTCTGGCTCTGAGCTTGGGGATTTGCTCCTGGAGGTGCTCCGGGAACCAGATGGGATGCCAGAGATCAAACCCGTGTCAGCCATGTGCAAGGCAAACATCCTACCCACCATATACCACATCCGGCCCCTAGCTTCTCAAACTGGGGTCATGACCCCATCTGGGATCCAATACTGAACTTTGGGGTCAGGAGAAATTTGTCTTTCAATAGATTTATGATTTGTTATCAGTAACTTTAAAAAGTCATCATTTTGTTTTATAAGGAATCATTATGTTTATGCATCAGTATCATTTACACGTATAAGTTGAAATGTTTGTCAGTTAATGTTTACAACTTTTTTTATATACCTATATACTTGGAATAGCTTAAGAATTTCTTGCAGAAAGAGGTCGGAAACGGAAAATGTTTAAGAAGCCCTGCTTTGGGGCTGGAAGGACAGTACAGCAGGTAAGGCACTTGCCTGGCACGCGGCCACCTCAGGTTTGATCTCGGGGAACCCCATATGGTCCGCCAAGCACCTCAAGGAGTACCGCTGAGTGCACAGCCAGGAGTACCTCTGAGCATTGCTGGCTGTGGCTCCAGAACAAAACAAAAAAGCTCTGCTCTGACCGCTGACTGTCCCTGTCAGAACCAGCAGCTGATGAGACAATGGAGCAAATTACCACAGGCTCAGCCCTTCCACGAGAGGAGAGCGGAGGTGGCCTCCAAGGCCAGTCTCTGGACAGCAGGGCGCTGCCTGGCATCTTTTTCTCCTTTTCTTTCTTTCTTTCTTTCTTTCTTTTTTTTTTTTTTTTTGCTTTTTGGGTCATACCTGGCAATGCTCGGGGGTTACTCCTGGCTCTGCACCCAGGAGTTACTCCTGGCAGTGCTCAGGGGACCCTATGGGATGCTGGGGATCAAACTTAGGTTGGCTGTGTGCAAGGCAAACGCCCTATGCCCTGTGCTATCGCTCTAGCCCCTGCCCCGCACCTTGAAAAGTCACTCTCTCAGCAGTCAGGAGAGACTTCAGGGCAAGCAGAATGCGTTCATCAAAAAGTGACTTACTTCTTTTTTATGTTGGGGCAAAGTTTCAACACGTCCTCCTTGCAGGCCATCTTAAACTTGTAAGAGAACCGGAAATCCTTCATTTGCACCTGAAAATGGTGAGAAAGAAAAACAGAGGCTTGTGGCAAGCTCCCCACAGTGGTGCTGGGCAACAGCGTCCAATCCTTCCCAGAGCCCCCTTTCCTGGACTCGCAGGACCCGCCCCGCCCCGCTCCCCAGGACGCTGCCTGCTGGCTTCCCCAACCCACTACTCCTTCCGCCGAAGGGCCACACAGACAGGTGTCCCTGTCTTGCCCTGTCGCCTTCTTGATGTTTCCTCAACTTCCTCCTTCATTGCCCAACCCACCTACATCGCCTAGACAGCACAGGGACGTGCTACTGTCTGTCCCTGTGCAGCCCCGGCTAAGGCGCCACTGATTTGCAGACTAGCACACACAGCCAACAGGCACTCGGGGGCCTGGGTAGGGAGGGGAGCGCAGAGGAGGCCTGGACGTGCCTCTCGGGACAGAAGTGGCTATCCTGCCCGCAATGGCACCTTCAGGGAGCCACTATGCACCACCTTGGAATGTGCTTTCACTTTCATACTCCAACAGGCCAGGGCAGCAGGACTCAGAAATAGGCACCGTGCACTCTGGGGTCCCAGTACTGCACGGTGACAGAAACAGCTGGCAGGAGGAGAGGCTAAAACACCCCCGAAAGCCAGTGACACAGAAGCAGCAAAGTCCCGGCGGTCTGTCTGCTCCCTGGGACAATGGACGGTTCTGCAATATTCTTATTTTCTCAAGTCCCTGCCCCTTTCGGGAGCCGAACCACTGCCTGGCTGTAGATGGTAAAAACCACACGGTGAGGTGGCTGGGGGTATCGATGGACAACAAACTGAAACAGGACATGTATTTGGAAAGAAATGATTTTCCACACACAAGGAGCCCTATCTTCAGGAAGAGGAAGGGATTCAGCAATGATCCCAGCAGTGACAAGGAAAGAGACCACCAGGGACTACTGACCAGCTGGAAGTGAGTGACCCCGATGGCGCACTTCTCGTTCATGTCCTTCTGGTGCTTGTTCTGTATCAGACACTCCATCAGGTCCCCAGAGTCGATCTGGTTATCGGCCACATCCTGGGAAGGCAGACAGCCTGCTCACTGCCACGTGCGACAACCGAGGAGCAAATCCTGCACCCGGTTCATAAAAAATGCAAGTGGGTCTACTTCTAAAACCTCAGCAATGAGACATAAAAAAGTATGCCAAAGGAAGCCTGAAAACTGACAGGGGAGGGCTGGAGAGACAGCGGAGTAGGTATGCTTGCATGTGGCTGACCTGGCTTCAATCCCTGGCACTTCTCAGGGTGCCCCCCAGCCCATGCCTCATCAGTAGTCACTGAGCACCGAGTCAGGAGTAACCCCTGGGCACTGCCAGGTGTGGCCCCCAAAATAAATGGGAAGGGCGAATGGAGTGATACAGTGATAGCAGATATAGTGCTTCTCTTGGCATGTAACTGACTCAGATTCAATCCTCAGCACCCCATAAGGTCCCCCAAGTCTTGTCAGGAGAAGTCCTGAGCACTTTTGGACTTCTCCTGACAAGGAGAAGCACTTGTGGCCCCAAAAACAAAACCAAAAACCTCGGGCAGGAGAGATAGCACAGCGGGTAGGGCGTTTGCCTTGCATGCGGCTGACCTGGGTTCAAAACCCGGCACCCCCTATGGTCCCCCAGCATCACTAGGAGTCATTTCTGAGTGCAGAGCCAGGAGTAACCCCTGAGCATTGCTGGGTGTGACCCAAAAAGCAAAACCAAAACAAAACAAAACACCCAAAAATCTCGACCCCTCCCAACCAGAAGGTGTAATTATTTGGGGCATCGTGTCCACAGTGAGCTGCCCCGAGACTCTCCAGGAAGGTACCCTGGCAGTATCCTGACTCTTTTTCTCGAATCACGACGCCGACACCCTTCTCTGGGCGACTTTCACACCCACAGCGTAAGCGGTTCAACATAAGTGAGGTCCTTCGGGAACAGACGGGCTCAGCAGGGAGGAGGGAGCTTCTAAAGGGGCACCCTCTCCCCTCCTGCAAGGGGCAGCCCAGCCCCTGCCACCAGCCACACGGGTTTCTCACAGCAGACACCCAACCTTCCCCGCAAGAAGATGCCCTCTCAAAATCCACTTTCCGTTACTCAGGAGTGAAGTATGCCACGAGCCCAGCACACGGCGGCCTGTGCCAGACGGGTTCAGTCAGCCCGATTTCACCCCAGTTTCTCCAGACATCACTCACGTGGCAGAAGTTCTGGATGATGGGCTCGCAGGCTCTCATGAGTAAAGCTTCTATCTGGATATCCTGTGGAAGATGAAATGCATGGGTAACTGCTTCAGAGAGGGTGGACGAAGGGTGACTTCTTTTCCCAAGTGGTCTGCTGGGCCAAGTGTCTAACGGACACAGAAACGAACCTCCCTGCACACGCCTGATGCCCAGCGCTGCTCCCCCCACACCACGGAAGGCAAGTTCGCAAGAGACAAACTTTCCTCCTCCCTGAATGAGAATCAAGAATCAGAATCAAGAACGGGAGGCGGACAGTCTCGGTCTGATGGCCGCCACCACTCTACGGTCTCTGCAGAGTTAGGAATGAGCCTTGAGCACTGCCGGGTGTGCCAAAAACAAAGCCAAAAGGAAGGCTGGTGGGATGGCCAGGGAGACAGTGTGGGGTGGGGCGGGGGTAGGTGTTTCTCTGCACCTCTCTGAGCCTGGTTCCATACCTGGGACCACACTCGGTTCCCGAGTACCACCAGGAGACCTGGAGTGATCTCTGACCCGAGCAGGAGGAATGCAAACCCCTTCTGCCCCGCAAATGAAGAATGTTAGGGGGAAAAAAATCATATCGGTATGTAAAGCCTTTGGAGTTTTTCCAAAAAAATAAGCAGAACACAATAAAAACTGGGATAACCCACATCTGTCCTTAATTCAAAAGCTCCAAAACGAACTACTGTCCTCAAATCAGAAACCAGGAACTGCCTTCAGGGAGTACACGAAAGGCTCTGAAGCCAAGAAAGCCTGGAGCAGCGCCAGCGACAGGGAGGCCGTCCTCCAGAGTCACCAGAAAACCCTCACGAGCTCCCGGACTATGAGGCTGGGGGAGGAAGTGACAGAGACATAAGATGAGGCGACAACCAGAAAGCAAGAGAGGAAGGACATGGGGAGGGAATGGGCTGGCTGAGAAATATTTTGTAGTACCACTAATTTTGACAAAAAATTAATTTAAATAATTCCAAGAGGCTTAGGAGGAACAAATATCCAGTCCTTGTTTCGCTGAGTTTTGCCACCCAAGCTTAAGCCACATGAAGGTTTAAGCGTTCTTAGGTGCACCTCCTTCCCAGTAATAATCTCTTTCCCACACACAGGGCCTATGGTTCTGGGCTTCCTAAGGCCTGTTCTCTCGGGACGAAACAGGATAAACACACACGTTCAGTCTTCCGTTCGAGTGGAATTCCCCGAACACACAAACGTTACCAAATGACCCAGAGGTTCATAGGACTACGGAGAGAGCAGGGGTGTGTGACGGCACGTGAAGAGCAGCGGCCCTTTCCTAAGAGATGGGGAGAGCTCTAACCCCAGGGGTCCGTCTCACTTAGCGCTGCTGGGCTGCCCTGCTTACCTCGGACTCGAGCTCGGTGAGGTTGCCGACGATGTCCCTGCACTCCACTGCCAGGTCGTCGAGGTGGTCCTGGAGGCACTCGAGCTCCTGTGGAGAGAGCAGTCCCTGGCTGTGGCGCTGACAACGGGACTACCTCTTTTTCAGTTGCTTTACCTTTCTTTTCTTTCTAAAACAGAACACTGAAGCTTCATTTGATTCCCCAAAGGGATTCTGTGGAAAAGTTAGTGACCTGATGAAACCGAGCGGTCAAGAGAAGGTGTAACGGCCACAGAAACGGTCCAAAGGCCAAGTCAGTATGTCCACAGGACCAATGCGCGGTGTCCTCAGCCTGGGCCTCCTCCCAGGCCTTCCCACCGGCCCATCAACAGCCATTTCATCACTACCCGTGTGGATCGAATAATCCTTGCCTCCCATTCAAAACCTGAGCGGTGCCGACAGTTACTAAAGGCGCGGAATACCCAGTCTTTAGGGCAGGACTGTCTCACCGGCTCACTTCCCCAAAGCACCAACAGCTATGTCTCAGCACCGGGCGCTGTCAGACAAGTTTAACTCATGGTCCGATACAAAAATCTCTTTTGGGATTAGGATGGGGAGGAGGAGAAAAAAACGGAGAAATTATACAAAAGAGCAGGATCTCTGTGAGCAGAAATCCTAACTGCTTTAGGAAGGACTTTACAATCCTAAAGGAAAACCTACAGACCCCGCAGGGCTGAGAGCAGCAGCTGCAGGGAGCGGCCCTCCCACTGCTGAACTGCTGTCCTGAAGGTACAGAGGGTAGCGCGTGGCACCGCTGTCATTCTCGGGGCCTCTTTCCAGAGGGACGGGAAAGGAAATGGGGATCTCTTACCACCACCTCCCTTGTGCCAACAGACAGACGCAGCAGAGCGCTACACCGAGCAACACTCCATGGCGAACCCGACAGCACCAGAGCAGCCTGGAGGCAGACGCTCAAACTTCCCCAGGCAAAGCACATGAGTGAAGGTCAACTGCTTCTGCAAAATGCCTTTTCTGTACGTGGAACTTTCTTAACAGCTTTTGGAATGCTACAAATGGACCCTGGAGACCTGAGCTCACTCCTTGTTTGGGGATGAATGTTCTAGCAAGTAGCCATTCTTTGTTGCTTGGTTTTCCTGCCTTAAGGTAGAAGACCTTGCTAAGGCAGGGCAGACCTTGGGTTCCTGACACTTCTGGGAGGTGGGAGTGAACCACACTTGCGGTACTCAAGGGTGAATCCCAGGGTTCTCAGTGCCAGGAACCAAGCCGGGAAAAGCACTCATTCATCCTTCTGAGCTATCTCCCTGGCCTACATCCAGGTATTTTGTTTTCTTAAATTGAATACAGATTTTCTATAAGGCAACATGGAAGGAAAACAACCACTCACAAAATATAGTAACCATAATATAAAAGCAACTGCTTAGAGAACGTACAATTATCCTCAGACAGAGAACAAAGAGGAACTCTCCCTAAGACTTTCCTGCAGAGAGCGCTTGGTAGCCAAGAGGCTCCTGTTCAAGCCAGGCACTGGACGGTCCTGTGAGCACGGTCTGGAATGCCCATCCCCACCACCCCCCACACACCAGATCTTACAGAGAACCTTGAATAATTTATCATGTCATCTCCACAAAGTAAGCAGAGGTGAATTTGGTGGAGGCCAGACTCCCTGTCACACATTCATCTTGAACACTGCTGCTACAATCACGGGCCCTGCATAGATAGGGGGAGTGGTCTCCTACCTGTCCAGTCTCTGTTTTCTCACTGCACCATTTCCCAAGATCAATCAGGCACTTATCCTGGAGGGCAGGGTCCAGCTTGACATCCATGGCACGCTGGTGCAGGATCCTTTGGACTTCAGCTCTGCACTCCCGGGAGAGCTGCATGGGAAAAAGAGGCAGATACTGACTCAGTACCAGGGTCACGGGAGAAAGCAAATCTGCTGCCAGGAAGCCGGCAAATGACTTCACAGTTAACTGTGAAAAGCTCTACACCAAGAGACTCTTCCAGAAGACTGAAGACTTCTCGGGCCTCGTTAGCCAGCAACTCTGGGGATGAAACGACACACCCAGCATCTTCTACGCGCTGCACAATGCCCTCCCTTTTCGGAGAGTAGCCTCAGCGAAGAAAGTCGGGTTCTAGGCGGGTGAGCCTGGTGCTGAGCTAAACGACCTTCCCACTTTGTGGTGGTTGCAGGAGAGAATGTCCTCTCCGACTCAGGAGAGAAGGACACACACATCCGAGTCAGGAGAACTGAACTCAATCAGACTCAAAACAGGGAGCAGAAATGACTGTCCCTTTGGGTCAGGCCCACAACCCGCTGGTTGACTGAGGGAGAATCAGCAGAGGAAGAAACAGATGAAAAGCAGTATTTTGGAAAAGGCTGTGAGAAAGCTGTCATTTGCAGGTACGGTAAGTCGCTTCCTAAAAAAAGCCAACACACCTGGGAGCGGGGTGGAGAGTTAGTCTAATGGGCTGGAGGCAGAGAGCTGTTCTGGAGGAAAGACAGTGGCTGCACATGGCCGGGAATGTGCTGCCACCGAATTCCTCCCTCAAAGTGGTTCTGGGGCTGGAGAGAGCACAGCAGGTGGGGCTGTTCTGGCTTCCTACCTGGCACCCAGGAGTATCCCTGAGCGGGGCCGAGGGCAATCCCTAGCACCGCCCAGTGTAGCACAAAAGCCAAGAAAATAAAATGGTCCTGATCACATGTGGATTTCGCTTCAGTTCTTGCAGAGCAAGCAGCGTGTCAGGGTCGCCCGAGACCCAAGCACACACAGGTCCCAAGAAGCCGCAGCAAGCAGGACAGACCAACACCGAGACCGGGAACCGAGATGTCTGCTCCAACCGGGGGCCTCGGCGGAGCGTCATTCACCCCGGCCTTTTGGTTCTTCTGCCAGAGAACAGAAACCTCAAGGCTTGTATCCGGGCTCAGGATGTCTAATGGATTTGTTTGCTTATGTTTTGGGGCCACACCTGGCAGTGCTACTGCTCAAGGGGTGCTCCTGGCCTTGCAACTCAGGAATTACTCCTGGGTTTGAGGATTTTCTGAGATGGGAAGGATCAAACCTGGTTGGCAAGAGCCCTACCCACTGCACTATCTCTTCGACCCTGAAGAATTTTTTAAAGCTAAATTATAGATAGGGCCACACAATTTCACTGTCCTCTGGGATTCAGAACTCTGGAAATGTTCCTTCACTCTCTGTGATTTGCTTATGGTTCTCATGATCCAACACCTGATGGCGCCGGGGATTCAATCCAGCTTCAGCAGGCAAAGCACGTGTGCCAGCCTCTGACCCACCTCCTGAGCCCTCTGATAGATCCGTTTGATCTTATTTTCAGACCACATGAGGAGGTGTGCAGGGCTTACTCCTGGCTCTGTGCTCAGGGCATTCCTAGACGGGCTCCAAGGACCTTATGGGGTGCCAGGGATGGAACCCAGGGTACTGTGTGCCAGGCAAGCGCCCTACCCACTCTACTATCGTTCTGGCCCTGATGAATTTTTTTTAAAGCTAAATAATAGACAGGGCTGCACAATTTAATTGTCTCTTTGGAATTCAGATGTTAGCAATTTAAAGAGAACTCTGAAAATGTCCGTTCACTCTGCTGCATTCCTGCTGTCAAGGGGAGGGGGCTGGTCTGCCCCTGAGGGAGGGATCCTGCAGGGTAACCAGGCCTCCCCTGCCAGAAATGCTAAAAAAACTTTTCCTAGGATGACAGAATCAGAACAATACACGGCAAACTTATTAAAAATCAAATGAGGAGAAGAAGAAATGAAGGCAGTGTGAGTGCATACCCTTCTTCCCTGCTCCTCGGTGCGGTAGGCGTGTCGGTATAAGCAGGAAAACACAGCTCCTGGAGGCATGAGCTCACTGGTTTCATTCCAGCCATGGGTGTGGCAGAGTCGAGATGCATCTCCCTGACACTTGCGGTATAAGACAGGGTCCAGCCTGGAAGGTCGAGATAAGGTGAGAGTTAAAGGTAAGCTCGCTTAGGATACGTCCTTCCAAAAGCGTGCTAGAGGCTTTTAAGGTGCTTTGCTTTGTATCAGTTCATAATCAACTTTAGTCTAAATGGACTGTGGGTAAGCAAAAATATTCTGGAATTCTGATCTGCAAGAAAACAGTGGTTAATATTTTTTGGGGGGAGGGGAGCGATGTTAGAGTGTTATAAAGCATGTGCTCTGCTCATGGGCTACATTCCCATCCTCTAAGTGATCCAAATGCAAAGGACCCAGGTTCTGGTCAAAGTTCACGGTGAAGGAAAGCACACGTTAGAGCAACAGGCGCAGCTCTGATAGGTCCTGGTGCAAATCAGCAAGCAGGTGCTGCAGCTATTACTGGGCAATCTGCAACTTAAAATCAATTTCTTTTGTACATATGAAAGAAATTTAACCCTGGGGATATTGGACTAAGATCAGGAAGTCACAAGATAACAAAATCTATTCAAATCAACTTCCTTTCTAGCTGGAGAGTCCCTCTCCTTTCTCTCATGCAAAAATAGGCAATGACATTTTTAGTTACACTTACCACTTAAAAACACATGAAATTTAACTTTTAATCTGGAGGCAGAGGATTAAGAACCTCGCTGCCACTGCTGCTTCTCTAAGTAAGCCAGACTGCTTAATTCTGCTCATATTATAATGTCAACCCTGGGAGAGCTTCTGCCAGGGGAAAAAGCTCACATTTAGCAATCTAAGACTCAGGCATTTTTCGGGGGGTGGGGGTGGGGGTGGGGGCTGGGAGGAGTCATAGGTGAAAGGATTAAGGGAGAGGAAAAGCACAATTCTGATTAAGGTAGTAAAATCCTATTTCAGTTTAGAGGGAGCGAGTAAGCACAGGAAACTTCTTAACAAGATTTCTACAGTTCTTTGTTGAGCTAATCTGAAGGAACAGAAATGAAAGCGCACCGACACTTCCAAGTAATCCTCAAGGACTCTCCCTGGCAAAGAATGTGAACACACCAGAAAGGACGGAGGAGGCTGGTGGCCTTGGGAAGCGAGCAGAGGGTTTCCGTCTGGTACTGGCTGCTGGGGAGGCAGGGAGGGAAAAGAAGAGCAGGCAGAGCAGGGGGCTGGAGCAAGACAGGAGAGCGATTCCAGAGCCCGAGCAATGGGACCGCAGGTAGAGCGCTTGCCTTACAGGTTCGATCCCCGGCATCCCATATGGTCTCCCGAGCACTGCCAGGAGTGACTCCTGAGCATCGCTGGTGTGGCACAACCACCCCGCCCACCCCTCTCCCTGCAAAAAAGAACATCAATTCTAGCAATTCTGACTGTTCCACAGATCTTTCCCTGATTTCACCCCTTCCACCCTTTTTGGCCTGACAGGATGAGAAGTGAGCCAAGTTGTCACTTATTGACAGCAGCCTCCTAAGACAGAATAAATTCGGTAATGTAGAATAGTTAAAGAAATGAAAGCAACTTCCCATACCTAGTGCAAATCAATAAAATGAAAATGTGCCGTGATCTCCAGAGAGACACATCTGAAGGGGCCTCTGCTGCCCCAGGCTTTCGAGCCTGAGCCCTTTTGAGACAGAGAAACATGTGACTCTGACTCTCAAAGCCAATGTGGACCTGGAAGGAGGTGGGGGACAGATGTGCAGGGGGCTGTTTAGAAACACTTTTGGAAGCAAGAAAGAAGAGGTGGGGCTGCGAGCAGGTCCAGCTTCCCAGAACTGAACAAAACCAAATCCGAAGGGTTATCTCAAAGTACCAGGGACAATGACAGGAGGCTGAAGCTGGCCCTGCCTTGGCTTCGGAACACTCACTTCCAATCTCGGGAGATGAAATATTGCAGCTCTAAGAGACGGTGCTCACAATCCTCCACCATCTTCTCTGTATATAAATGCTCCATCAGGCAGGAGAGGATCCTGGCAAGAAAACAAGCGCTCTTGAAACAAGATTTCTGGACAACAGGCTCGGGAGTCTCACATCTGTATTTTCTCGGCCCTTCGGAAAAGCCTTAGAGCCATTTCCCCAGGCTAATTAGGGGTTGACTTTGCTGAGAATCATTCAAATGAACTCAAGCCAGGAGTGATTATGCCTCTATCACTCCAGAGCCACTTAGCCAGGAGGTCTCAGCTTATACAAATTCTCTCTGCAGCTGCTTTAGCTTTAACTGTTCATTATGGAAATTTTCTGACACATGTAAAAGAGAATCATGCCATACCCACCACTTCTTCCCCATAGCTAAACCAACCACCAAATTTGTTTTGTTCTTGAGCCGCATCAGAGATGCTCAGGGCTTATTCCTGTTTCTGCACTCAGGAAATAGTCTGTGCAGTGCTCAGGGACCATACGAGATGCCAGGAGCAAACCCAGTTGGCCCCGTGTAAGGCAAATGTCTTACCCTCTCTGCTATCTCTCTGGGCTCAAAATTTGTTTAACTCTCTACCCCTTTGCTGATGCTTTGATACAAACCCCATAGAGCTTATCATTTTACCAATAGCCTCAGCTAATCTCTCTGTAATGTAAAAACATACCCACCAATGGCAATTAATTGTAAAAAGTCATCAAATAATATCCTACTGATTTTTTTTGCAATTATTTCACTTTCCTCCCATCTTTGCTCAAACTGGACACAGGACAGACTGTACCAATTCTTTCACTTATGGAATCCCAAACCTATTTTAACCTGTAGCAGGCCCCTCTCTCTTCTTCTTTCTTGTCTGTTCAGGATAGATGCAGGTTTTTTTTTTTTAAATTGATATTCTTGGCTAAATATTCTTTTTTGTTTGTTTGTTTTTTTGGGTCACACCCGGCGATGCACAGGGGTTACTCCTGGCTCATGCACTCAGGAATTACTCCTGGTGGTGCTCAGGGGACCATATGGGATGCTGGGAATCGAACCCGGGTCGGCCACGTGCAAGGCAAACGCCCTACCCGCTGTGCTATTGCTCCAGCCCCTCTTGGTTAAATATTCTTAAAAAAAAAAATTTTTTTTTGAGCCATGCCTGGAGATCCCTCTGCGCTCAGACATTACCCCTGGTGAGGGCTAGGGGACTATGGTGGGTGCTGGGGATCAAACCCAGGTCGGGTGTGTGGAAAACAAACTCCAACCAGCTGTACTATCTCTCTGGGCCCTCTGGTGATGCTTAGGGGTTACTCTTAGCTGTGTTCAGGAGTTATTAGTCCTGGCATTGCTTGAGAGGTCATGTAGGATGCTGGGGATTGGACACGAGTCGACAAGGCAAGCATCCTGCCTGCTGTACTATCTCTTTAGGCTCATAATATTAGTCTGAAGAGTGTTTTATTGTGTCCTCCAACCACACAAAGCTTTAAGGAACAGCAGCGTTTTAAAATCCTCTACCATAACACGAATTTAGTAGTGTATTCACAGCAGAATGATGATAAACATGGTCTGCATTCATTTTATTGTTGGGTTCTGCAGCTGTAGGCTATGAAGATATTTGCAGCATAGGAAATTTGCTTTGACATGCAACTTGGTTTTATGAGCTGTTTAAATCACATGGAATAAAACTGCCGCACACCACACTTCAACTATAATGAATTACTTTTGGGGCTGGAGTGATAGGACAGTGGGGAGGGCATTTGCCGATTCAGGTTCAATCCCTGGCATCCCTGAGGACCACCAGGAGTGATTCCAGAGTGCAAAGCCAGGAGTAACCCCTGAGCATCACTGAGTGAGGGGCCAAAACAAAAATGAACTCCTTTCCCATGATGATCAAGTAGCCAATGTATAAATCAATAAATAGAAGGAAAAGTACAGAGACACAGTACGTGTTACTTTATCCAGAGTGATTCAACTCTTAAGTATTAAGTGGAATCATTCAGTGACAAATATATAGGCTTGCACATGTTCAATTATTATTAATAGACACTGGTACAATGCTGAACTAGATGTGTCTACGTCAGAGAAGAGACAGAACCAAAGTTTACATTTTATGACTGGCCTTGACAAAAGCTAGTGCCTCTTCCTATTTAGCAAGATTTCAGTTAAGATATTAAATCGGGGGCTGGAGCGATAGCACAGCGGGTAGGGCGTTTGCCTTACACCCGGCCGACCCGGGTTCGAATCCCAGCATCCCATATGGTCCCCTGAGCACCGCCAGGGGTGATTCCTGAGTGCATGAGCCAGGAGTAACCCCTGTGCATCGCCAGGTGTGACCCAAAAAGCAAAAAAAAAAAAAAAAAAGATGTTAAATCGTCCAAAAATCATTTGAAGAGGTGTGCTCCTTGCTGCACTGCCGAATGAAATACAGTGCGGATCAGTCACTTCAAATAAGAACCTACATTGGATCTCCTGAGCGTATGTGTTTGCAGGCTGTCTGGATCACAGACTCGCAGGCTTCATTCAAAGCTCTGTCAATGCGGTAATCAGCACCCGGGTCAGTCTCCTGAATCAGCGTTTGAAGCTGGGTTGAAACAAAATCAAGAAGAAAGTCATTTACACACAGGAAAGGAGAGTGTCATCTTTCTATGTACTCAGTTATCAGTTTGGCATATCACAATGTATTCTAAACAAAGTATTGCAACGATCACTGGCCAAACTTCAAAAGATATTGCCAAGTACTTTCCAACGAGTTTTCTACCTGCTGATACCATTCCATGCCAACCTGTCTGACCCACGACCAGACACTTACAAAACAAAGTATCTCTACAATATGATGTCTGCCTCTTTCCTCACATTAATTATTTGGCAATCAAATGACTAAATCTGACACTCAGTTTTGGTTAGAACCAAAACTGAAAGGTGAAGCACACATGTTAAGACACTTCGCTGGGGCTGGAGAGACAACTCAACAGGCTGGAGCACATGCTTTGCATGCAGGGGGACAACTCTGATTCCTGCTTCCACACGGTCCTCTGAGCACTGTCAGGAGCAACTCTCAGGCCTGAGCCAGAAGTACCCCTGAGTATGATGGGAGTGGTCCAAACCCCCCCCAAAAAACAAATACAGCGATTAAAAAAATAAATAAAAATGAAAACATCCAGTTAGAGACCAAATTTGGTTAAAGGACTCTAAATTTGAACTTGGTTGTAAAGACACTGGCAATAAAACAAACATACTCTGTTTTACTTAAAACAGATGTGGTATCCTTCCACTTGCAAGAAATAGTAATCACAAAAAACTTGAATATAATACTACTTATAATTTTCCATTCTTCCTCCACCATCTTGTATACAAACAAGAGATTTTGTTAGGAGTATAAAAATACTTGTCACTCAAAAATTCTGACAAAAACAATGAGGAAAGAAGAAAAAAAAAATAAACAAGTTGTCACTGTATAGCTGAAACTGAGGAAGTATTATTGTTACTTCCATTCTGATTTTGGGGCTACTCCTGGCAGTGCTGAGGGAACTATGCAGTGCTACAGAATAAAATCTGGGTTCCTGCAGACAAAGTTTGTGCTCCTGCCTTTTGAGTCTAGCTCTGCACTCAGAGGTCACTCCTGGAGGTGCTGGGGGCCTCTCTGGCCCCTGAGGATACATTCTTCAGAGGAAAAAGTCATTTGGGTACCAAGAAAAAGCTTTAAATTAAGGATCAGAAGACCAGAGTTCTATTATTAGTTCTGACTCTGTCAGAATCTGCAGTCAAAACTATTAATTCAGATCTGTAAGACCTGGGCAAAAAAGATTAACTTCTAAGTTCCAGTCCCCCCTCTTCCACTCTTCTTCCTCCCTCTCCCACCCCTGGCTGTGACCAGGGCTTACTCCTGGCTCTGTGCTCAGAGCTCACAGGACCATATGTGGTACTGGGATCAAACCCAGGTCATCTGTGTACAAGGCAAATGCCTTCTCCACTATATATCTCTTTGGCCCAAAATTCTATTTTCTTTTACTGATGAAAATTATGAGACAATCATATATCGAAGAAGGCCATGTAAACCGTAAAGCATTTTACAGATGTAAATAGTGTTACTGCTACAGATGGGGAGCAGATGGTGTTTGGGGTGGGAATCTCAACTAGCAGAAAGCAAATCTGAAGACTACAATTCTCACTGGTCTAGGCTCCATTTTCCTGGAGGCCTGTTTGTGTCATGCATTTAGCCTGTAGGAACTGAAATTCTCTGATCCCACACACTTGACCTGCAATCGTACAGGGGTGCCTAGAATAGCACCAGCTCATCACTACTGATCATAGAGCATAAAGCAACTCTATCTCGCCATCCTAACATAAATCAATAATCATGACTGAAGAAATATTAACAATTTTCAATATTCTGTAACAAAAGTTACTTACACTAATTCTTGGGCAGTTTACGGAAAATGTGGTGGGTGGTTGGTAGGAAGATCACTGTCAAGCAACAACCAATTTTACTTACAACACTGCTGACAAAGACTGAAATATTAACAGCTTCTTCTGAGATGAGTCAGCCTAGGAGTCTGAAAGTCTCTGCAAGAAATCTATCAGTTAAAATCTATGGCTGACAGGCAAACTGGAGACTTCAGAATGGATATAGCAGACGGTGATACTGAAAGGGGAAAAATCAATGCCCCATAATCTCCAGCCGGCAAATGGCTTCAGGGATCATGACCACCGGGGACTCCACGAACAGTGTGGGAAATAACTCGAAGCAACCTGGGTTGCTCCACGGTTAGACATCTGGTGCAGCCCGGACTGCTTAGAAAGAACGCTTCCAAGAAATGACTGGATGGTAAGCTGGCAGTCATGTTTGGTCGTGGAGAAACTGGGACTGGACATTCTCAGCCATAAAGAAAGCCCAAGCTTTTATGATTCAGAAAAGTATATACTCATTAAGATAATGATTATCTTTATGCTCCCCAGTTTACCATTTCCTGACAGACCATTAAACCAAAGAATTAAGCAGGAAAACAGGGAGAAATCAATGGTTGATCACAGACAGGTACCTAAGTCTATTTGTGTCAGGGAAAAAAAAAAACCCAAAATAGGAAAATAATAAATATGCAAAAAAAGAAACCCATTCAAACACAACCTCAGGGGCTGAAGTGAGAGCTCAACAGGCCAAGCACAAAGCCCAGGGGCAGCTGCCAGCACTGGCAGAGACTCGGCCTCTGGGGCTTGAGAGAAAGCCCAGCAAGGGAAGGCGCCTTGCATAAGACCGTGAGGGTTTGGTCTCTGAGCACAGGGCAGAGAGCAAGGAGGAAGCCCTGAGAACAGCTCCCGCCTCCCACAGTAGTCCCTAAATCTCTTTTTGGATCACTCATGACTCAAATTTTTGTGAACAAAGGCTAAAGCCCACTAAGTCCATAAATATAAGAAACAAAGTGTTTCTTTTCTACTTGGCTGAGTTTAAGGTGGGCAAAACCACATACTTTACTCTTTTAGGCTAATCTGTGTTGGAAAACACCTAGTTTCTGGGTAGAAAAGATGCAGTGGGTAGCACTTATCTATCTTTCAGGTTGATCACTAAGTCTTTTAGCAAGATACATTTTTCAAAGCCCTGGAGGTAAACCTGATGCCTCAAAAGAAAGTCAAACCAACTTCTTTTCTCTTCTTTGTTCATCTTAGTACAAGTAAAACCTCAAGAAAAAGAAAGGTGGGGGCTGGAGCGATAGCACAGCGGGTAAGGCATATGCCTTGCATGTGGCTGACCCGTGTAACATCCCATATGGTCCCCTGAGCACCGCCAGAAGTAATTTCTGGGTGCAGAGCCAGGAGTAACCCCGGTGCATCTCTGGGTATGACCCAAAAAACAAAAAACAGAAAACAAACAAAAACAGAAAAAAAAAAAAGAAAAAGAAAGGTGGAGCCTGAGTTATAGGACAGCAGGCGAGGGGGGTGTGCTGTACCTTGCATGAGGCCAACCCTGGTCTGATCCCTGGCACCCACACAATCTATTAAGCCCTATCAAGAGTGAACCCTGAGCACCACTAGTTGTGGCCCAAAATCCAAAAAAGAAAAGATTACTCCCAACTGTATCTACAACCCCTATTCCATGCTACATTAAGGACGAAATACATTATTTTCTTTTTAAATGGATGAAGTGCAAACATAGGAGGCCTTGACTCATTCCTGGCCTGCGACCCAGCACCCCCCTTTCACCACTCTGTGGTGTCCCTAATACAGCCACTCCTGAGGCCACTGAGCCACCAGCTCAGACCATGGTTGGTTCTGGAAGCTGTCCTAGTAGGCTTGGTACTGTGGGTAAGAAGGGATGTTCATTTACCTTCTGTCCAAGGAATGCATAAATTCCTGTCTACATAATATTTCCTGGGTGAGAGCGAGCAACCCAATCTGAGATAACATTATACTCAATACCAACATTCTAAAATTTAATTTTTATATGACCAATGGAACATTAAATGAATATTCAATTTTTATTTCTGTATTTTTAGAAGAGTTTAAAGTCAGCAAATCTGACAGCAATCCACCTAGCAAGTATGAAAGCACTATCCAATATTCATTTTTTTGGGGGGGGGAGGGCAGGGTTCACTCCTGGTGGTGCTTAGAGGCTACTCCCAACTCCGTGCTCAAAGGTGGTTTTCCTGATGATATTTGAGGGATCAAGTGGCATCAGTCTCACACATGCCCAGCAAGCACTTTATTACTGAGCCATAGTCTCAGCCTCCAATACTCAGATTTTGACAAACATGCCCACCATGACATAAAAGACCCCTTGTGGTTCCTTGTAAGGTTTCCCTGAGGAGAGAGCCTCAGCCTTCTCACTCAGGAGGAAACTACACTGTTTAGCTGTCTGCTTTGATTTTTGGGTCACACCCAGCTGAGGTCAGGGCTCCCTCCTGGTGCTGCTGGCGGGGGGGTGGGGAGAGCCGTATATGGTTGCTGCCGGTAGAGGTCGCAGCCCAAGTGGTCATGTACAAGGCCAGTACCTTACCTCCTGTATTCTTTCTCCAACCCATAAATTACTGCTGACCTTTTTGTTTCTGGGCCACAGCCAGCCATGATCAGCTCCGGGGACACCGGTGCTGGGGGCTAGGGATCCAGCAGAGTGGGCCATACACAAGGCAGGCAGGCTCTGCACCATCTCTCCGGCCTGGGCAGAATGAGCTTTGTATTCTGTGCTTCCTGAAGTAAGTACTGGCCTAAACAGCATCAGTGCTGAGGCCAGAAGATAGCGCAAGGTCTGAGGTCCTTGTCTTGCACATGGCTGACCCTTGCAGGCACCGTATGGTCCACCAAGCACTTCCGGGAGCAATCCCTGAGCAGAATCGACCCTTGTGTACCACTGGGTGTGGCCCAAACTCTACCTACGCTCCCCACGAAATAAATAACCCAAGAGGGGAGAGATACTGGGCCCCAGAGTTAGCCAACAGCGTGGATCACAGATGTTGCAGACTGGAGGGCTGGATTCGATAACTGTGGTTGGCTTGGATTTGGTCCATGACACCACACAGGACCAGGCCTGCAAACCTTGCCAGGAGTCATCCCTGAGTGCAGAACCAGGAGTAAAGCCCTGAGCATGGCCAGGTGTGGCCCCCAAATACAAAACAAACAAACAAAATAAACCAGAAAAGGCACCTGTGCTGCCTGAGCCCATGTGGTGCCTGAGCACATGTGTTGCCTGCATCTCCCCTCTTGAGATGTGCACTTTCATGAAAGCTTCCATATCTAATGCTGGGTTTGTGCAGAGGCTCTCTCCGTCCTTGGAGAAGCCCACGTTCTACCTTGAGCATGTTACTCTCTAGCTTCCCTTCCATCCTCACTTCAAACAAACCTCCAAATAAAATCTGTTTTACTTCAAATAAATAAGTAAACCAAATGACCCAATGAAAAATGAAATAAGCTGGAAGAGTTTCAGAGAGTGTCTGTGTTCAAAAGAGGCGTGTGGCACTTCAGGAGGCTGCAGGAATGCTTCTCTTACCGCCTGCTGGCAGTTGATTCCCAGGTTCCCCTTCTCTCCGCGAACCACTTTCATCAGACAGTGCAGGGTGCGGCCTTTCCGATGTAATCCGGAGCAGTGGTGTTCAATCTCCGCCCGACAGCTCAGGATGATCTCAGGGCTCAGGGAAAAGTCCTCCATGAGCATGCGCCGGTAATCCAACATCTCCCCCTGGCACTCACTGCTCACCTGGCGCCCTAAGTTAGGAGAAGCCACAACATACAGGGGGTGAGTAGCAGGATTGGGTGTGACCACACACCAATGTAACAGACCAGTTATGTAGGATCTAAAAAAATCCAGAACCTTGTAGAAACTCAGCCGATGGGGGTAGGTGGTTCTATAACATCGATTTTGCACAAATTAATCAATAGTACAATTAATTACTTGCTGATGGAAGTCTTATCAATAATCAATGGGGTAAAAATAAATGCAAGTCAGAATGATCCCTGCAGAACAAAGCCTGTGGAAAGCACTCAGCAGCCCTCCCTATCCACAAAAAGCGCTGTCCAAGACCCCCGGGATGCCCAAAGCCTGATGTGAAACCGAAACCTACAGAAACTGTCTTTCCTACACACCCATACTCAGGATAGTTTTCTGGTGGTGGTGGGCACACCTGGCACTCAGAGGTCCCTGCCAAGTATATGCTCCAGCACTTCAAGCCACCTCTCTGGTACCCATGATGAAGTTTGATCTATAAATGATGTACACTGAAAGATCAATAGCAATAAAATAAAACAATGTGTTATAATAAAATTTATGTGAATGTGGTCTCTCAAAATATCTTATTGTACCTAATGACTGAACTGCGGCTGACCACGTGTAACTAACACCCCAAATTAAGAGGGGGACTACTGGACGTCTCAAATAGTCACTCCTGCTCCCCTACCTTCTTTCAGTAGTAAATGTCAGCCAACTTGGAAAAATTATTTTAAAAAAATCAGAACAGCTTTACTGAGGTATAATGAAATATGGTAAACCATAAATATTTAAAGCATTTTCTTTGATGAGTTTACATCAGTGAAAACTAAGTATAACCAGGACAATGAACATGTATGTCAAGTTTATGTCCTTTCACTTTACTTATAGCCTTTCTTTTGGGGGGGGTCACACCCAGTGATACACAGGGTTATTCTGGCTCTGCACTCAGGAATTATTCCTGGAGGTGCTCCGGGGATCAAATGGGATACTGAAAATCGGACCCGGGTCGGTCGCATGCAAGGCAAACACCCTACCCGATGTTCTGTCACTCCGCCCCCCTACTTTTATTTATTTATTTGGGGGGGATCCACACCCAGCGATGCACAGGGGTTACTCCTGGCTCTGCGCTCAGGAATCACTCCTGGCGGTGCTCAGGGGACCATATAGGATGCTGGAAATTGAACCCAAGTCAGCCGCATGTAAGGCAAACACCCTATTCGCTGTGCTCTAGGCTCCCCCATTTTTAAAAGGATTATTATTTTGGTTTTTGGGCCATACCTGGTGATGCTCCAGGCTAACTCCTGGCTCTATGCTCAGGAATCACTCCTGGTGATGCTTGGGGGACCTATGACAAGTCGGGTCTCAAACCCGAGCCTGGAGCATGAAAGGCAAAGGCCTTACCCACTGCATGTCTCTCTAGTCCTTAATATCCCTTTATTGTAGACTCCAGCCCACCGACCCCATCTCTAGGCAACTGGTGACATGTTTTCTCTGACTATAGATTAGTTTACTAGTTTCACATTTTCAAGGTTATATATGGAATTATACAGAGTAAGGCTCTTTCATTTGAAATCTTTTATTTAGCATAATTATTCTGAAATTCACCCATGCATCAAGAGCTCATTTCTTTCCATTGTTGAGTTGTAACAAGTCTTCAATGTAGACCCTTCATCTGCTGGTGGAGCTATTCGAGTGAGAAGCTATTACAAAGCTCTTATGATTATTCAGGTATTCAGGTATAAGAATTATATGGAGATATGTTTTTATGTGCCTTAGGTAACCTAGGAATTACAAGAATAGGTCATATTTTAGATGTATATTTAACATTTTCAGAAATGAGTGAGGTATTTTCCGAAGTGGTTGTGCTGTTTTAAATTCCTATCACAGTGCACGACAGCTTTAGTCCCTTAAATTGTTGGTCTAACATTAACCATCTGAATAACTTTTCTAAAGCATCTGCTCATATTCTTTGGCCATTTATTCTTGGAGGGTTTCTTTGTTTTCTTACTAATGTACACTTAAAATACTACTTCTCCGGTCCCCCGTGTAATTTCTTCTTCTTCAGGAACTCAGGTATCACTCCTGGCAATGCTCAGGGGACCATAGAGAGTGCCAGAGATCAAAGTTGAGTATGCTATGTACAAGGAAAGCGTCCTACCCACTGAACTCTCTGTGGCCCCCAGAGAATTTCTTTTCTATTTTTCTTTTTGGGTCACACCGGTGATGCACAGGGGTTAGTCCAGGCTCATGTACTCAGGAATTACTCCTGGCGGTGCTTGGGGGACCATATGGGATGCTGGGAATCGAACCCGGGTCGGCCGAGTACAAGGCAACACCCTACCTGCTATGCTACCGCTCCAGCCCCCCAGTGAATTTCTTAATCCTACCACAATTACAAGAAGTTGGTTGTTACAAGCCAAATTTTTGTTTTACAAATGAGAAAAATGAGCACTGAAGAAATTAAGGAAAGTAAGTACAGGTGGGCCACCAGGTCCTGTAGGCCTGGAATGAGCCTTCTGACCGGAGTCCGTGCTCAAGGCTCAGGTCCCAGGCACAGATGCGCTCAGAAAGAGACAACGTGGGAGAAAGCCAGCAGGGAGGGTTAAAAGACCTGAGACTCCAAAATGGAAGAGAGGAGAGAGAGAAATGGACTCGTACCTCGATGCACAGCTGACTCCAGACACATGAGTAGGTAGGAGAGCCTGGCTTCCCGGGAACGAGGAAGGTTTTCCACATTACACCGGTATTTCTTCAAGTCACTCTTACAGGATTTGGCCAGTGAGTAGCTGACTTTATAATCCTGGGCAATCAGCTTCTGTCGGGTGGTCAGTGCTTCTCGACACTGAAGAGGAAAGCAAAAGAGTCGTGGGAGGGACGGCTTGAAAAGTCGAAAGGGAAAGTCATGAAAGATATCAGTGCATCCATGTACCCAATCCAAGCACAGCCCCATGGCCAGGTCCACTGTGGTTGTTACCCCAATGGATCAGAACTGAGCTCTAGCAGAGGGCAAGGGATCTGGCTGTGTGTCCCACGAGCGGAACATATTCCTGTTATGCGTGAGGCCTGAGGTTTGATCCCTGGTCAGGCAGAAAAACAAACTCAATACCAAAACAATTGTGTGGCCAGAGAGAGATGCTGGTGGGAAGGCAATTGCTTTGCCAGTGCTGCACTGCATACGGTCTCAAAGCACCCAGCGAGAACCACCAGGAGTAATTCCTGAGCAATGCTGGGAGTAGCTGGTATTGTTCAGAAACTGCTCAACAACAACAATAACAAAATGTTTAAAAATACAAACACTTGTGTGTTGAACTAGCACAGTTAAAGTAAGGGCGAGTGGCGGTGGCAAGTCTGGGAGCTCTCCAATGAGTGGCTGACTGCCACGTCCCAGTCGCTGTCCTGGACAGGGCCTCTGGCAGGCTCTCTCTACCAAGCTGACAAAGCACTCTCCGACTCCAACAAGATTCCTAGAGATCTGTCACCAGAACTGAGGTGGTCAGTAATAAAACATTTTGTGAATTACATATAACCATACAATTACTTTTAAAATTGTTCAATAGTCAAGTCACTGTCACTGTCATCCCGTTGCTCATTGATTTGTCTGAGTGGGCACCAGTAACGTCTCTCGATGTGAGACTGATTGATCTGTTTGTTACTGTTTTTGGCATATTGAATACGCCACGGGTAGCTTGCCAGGCTCTGCCGTGCGGGCGCGAAACTCTCGGTAGCTTGCCGGGCTCTCCGAGAGGGGGGGGGAGGAATCGAACACAGGTTGGCTGCGTGAAAGGCGAACACCCTACAACTGTGGTATTGCTCCAGCCCCAAACAGACAAAAAGAGTTAATTAACGGTCTATGAAACACACTGGTTTGGTTAGTCTAACTTTCCTGAGTAGAAAGGCTGGTGGTTTCAGAATGATGTAAAAATGTTCCAATCTTCCTCCCAAAAGCCAATAATCAAGGTTCGCTCTTCAAGCCCAAACACATATCTCACTTGCTTGTCTGTTTCTTTGCTCTCTTATTTCTCTCTTGAATACACTTCCCCTCTTTCTTTCCTTTCACATCTTTCTTTCATTCTCTTTTTTGAGGGTGGGGGCTGGGGGCACAGCCAGCAGTGCTCAGGGTTACTCCTGGCTCTGCACTCAGGAATTACTCCTGACGGTACTTTAGGAACCATACGGAGTGCCGGAGGTTAAACCTGGGTCAACCCATGCCAGGCAGAGCCCTGGCCGCTGTACTCTTGCTGTGGCCTTTCCCCTCAAGCTTTCTAAGCAAGCTTCATTCAATGAAACTATCTAGATTCACTTCAAACAAAAACCAAAATACTTCAATTTTGCTACCCAAATTGATTCCCAATTAGCTTCGTACTACCTAGGTACCACAATGAAAGCTTTATTTTCCGGGGCCAGAAGCCACAGAAGAGTGGGTAGGGTGCTTGCTTTGATGCAGCTGACCAGAACCGGATCCCCAGCACCTCACTGGTCCCCTGAGTATGCCAGGAGCGCAAGACCCTGAACTCCGATGGCCCCAAAACAACAACAGCTTCATTTCCCTTTTAAGCAAAATATCTTTGGCTCCCTACTAAAAGCCAAATTTCATCTCTGGAAAGGTAAGTTTCACTAGTTCTTTATATTTAGAATAAATATACCAGAATATTGCTTGAAGAGTTTGAGAAAGTCTTTGGAAACAAAATATTGATTTGCTTCACAGTAATACTTACTTTTTCACTCATGGATTCTTCGAATTTATGATTGAATAGGCACTTATAGACTCTGCCTTCACCAGCTTGCGTCTGTAAGGCAGAACACAGACAGCGTGACAAAGATGGCAAGCTGAGCAGCCACCATCATACCGAGAACTTCTCTGTTCCTATAATGGTGTGTACTTTTGAACAAATGGCTCATCCATTCATTAATTTACAAGAAAATAATGCCCTGCAGTAAAAATGAAAAAAGCTTCCCCTGAGATTTCTTGCTATTGTCACTGTTCCGAGGCCATTTCTCCTGGGGAACCCAGGGACGTGTCAGAGAGTCCCCTTCTTAGAACTTTCTGCTAGGGTCAGTCCAACCCTTACAAACTGCAATGGTTAAAGCCGAGAACTGGAAACAACAGGCAGCTCGGGAGCATCTCCCGTCCTTCCCACTGTGGCAAGGACAGACTCGATTCCATTTAAAGGCTTAGAAAACCGTTTTTAAGGATCTGCTGATAGTAGTAGTCAAGGATTGATTTATTTATTTTCAAGGACTGATTGTAAACATAAGCCTGTTTTCTTCATCTCAGCTAAAAACACAGAAATGAGTAATATAGTGAAGTTTTACTCACTGAATGAATGCAAATGGGATTCCCTGGTAAAATGAATCCTACAGATAAAAGTGGGCTTCTAAGAATGACAAGAAAAAGTAAGATAAAGCAGAAAAACAATGTGTGGAGATTGTTGGAAGCCAACTGCTAGCTGGATGCTGACTCACGCAGGCTGGGCACTCCATACTACTTTGCTAGCCCAGGACCAGCTCCATCTTCTATTTCAGTAGCTTTTCTACATGTGAGGGATTATGCTGGCTTATTTCATTTTGGAATAAACTATTAAAAATATTTTTAAGAGGAAAGAAAGAGAAGAAAACAGCTTTGAGCTGACTCACATTTTCACAGAAGCGCTCTCGATCATCTCGGCAAGCAAAATATAAATGCCGGTCTAGATGGAAGTCGTCCGAGGACAGCTCGGCTACCCGCAGGATGGCTTTCTTGCAGAGCTCAGAGACTTGAATCTTGGGGTCTCTTTCTTCCGCCTCCTTTACCAGGCCTTTCTCCAGGCAAGAGACCACCTCACCCTGTGAATGTGCATCCTAAAACACAAAGAACACAAGTGCTTTGAAATCCATGCAGCATGGGGCCGAGAGCTAGTATAGTGGGGAGGGTGTTTGCCCTGCACACAGCCAACCTGGGGTCCATCCCCGGCACCCCAGATGGTCCCCTGACCTTGATGAGATGACTAGGAGTAATTTCTGAGTGCAGAGCCAGGAGTAACCTCTGAGTGTCAGTGGGTATGGCTCAGCTCTACTCCCCCCCACTCCTTTGTAAAAAATCCATATAGCAACCAGCAACGAGTTTCAAATAAACATTGCTTGCTTTTGTGTAAATGTGTTTAGATACTTACTGATATGCTAACCACCCTCATTTATTATTTTTTTCTTTTTGGGTCACACCCAGCAATGCTCAGGTGTTACTCCTGGCTTTGCACTGAGGAATTACTCCTGGCAGTGCTTGGGGGACCATATGGGATGCTGGGGATCGAACCCGGGTCGGCTGTGTGCAAGGCAAATGCCTTATCCGCTGTACTATCGGTCTGGCGCCCTCATGTATGTTTTAACACCTTAGGATTCTATGAAATTCCTAAAATTTGTGCCTTTTGTACATTCCACCTAAGGAGGGATCACAGCATTTGTTAAGTTTTAAAAAGATCTGCTGAGCTGAGAATGTTCTGGAAGCACACTAGGCTAGCAGCTTCTCACGCCTTCGTGACCGCAATCTGTACTTAACCATGAGCAATATGGCTCTGCACAGTTTAGAAACCTCTGATGAGCAAAAGGGGCTTTGAAATCTCTCTAAAGCGGTCAGAAAAACTCCCCTCCACCCCCCCACTTCAATAATTTAATAGTAGCACACAAGTTTGTCTGCCTCTGGCCTACTCAGATGAGACCTACCCAAAACTACTTTCTTAAATAAAAGCAAATCTGGGATTAGATAAACAGTACAGTAGATGGGGTGCTTGTCTTGCACACAGCCCACCTGGGTTCGATCCTGAGTATTCCATATGTTCCCCTGAACACCGCCAGGAGTAATTGAGTAATTCCTAAGATCAGTGCCAAGATTAAACTCTTGAGCATAGCTGGGTGTAGCCCAAACATTTTTTAAAAAGAAAAGCAAATCTCTGATATAATGAAGATTTAGATAGAAACATATGGTCAGTAACATGATTTCACAATAAAAAAATGTCTTATACCAAATTTTAGTAACCCATAACTTGCATCGATGGTTGCTAGCAATGAGGTTTTAATAATACAAAAAAAGTGAAAATACTAACAAAAGTCAGCTCGATTTAGAATCAGTCTTTTATTTTATTTCTGGGCTCAAGTGGTGCTCAAGGGTTACTCCCAGCTCTGCACTCAGGAATCACTCCTAGCAGGCTCATATGGTCCCCCAGGCCCTGCAGAAATGATCTCTGAGCACAGAACCAGGCGTAAGTCCTGAGCACTCTCAGGTATGTGTCCCCCACTCCCAAAAGAGGCAATGTTTTAATTTTTATATACTTTACTCTGTATCTAAAAAAAGACCTGAGACAGATAACACATCTCAAAAAAGTAGACAAGAACTCAATTTTCATCTCCATTCTCCATTCATATAATCCAGTCTCCATTTCAATATTTTTGGTGTTGTCTGTGACATCACTAGATATAGAGAAAAAAAAATCTGAATTAAAGTCATCGATTAAAAGCAAGAAATGAGGGGCAGAGCAACAGTACAGTTGCCTCGCCAACCCGGTTTTGATCAATGGCACCCCATTAGAGTCACCTAAGCCTCTCCAGGAGTGACCCCTGAGTACAGAGCCCAGAGTAAGCCAGAGCACCACCAGGTGTGGCCAAAAGCCAAAATTAAAAAAAAAAGGGGAGGGGGCAAGAAGTGATACAATCATTTAACTATGGGATGAAAAGTATGAAAGTGATAATAATATCCTACTACATGCTGGAATGGAGTGATAGCACAGGGGTAGGGCGTTTGCCTTGCACATGGCCGACCCGGGTTAGATGCCTCCATCTCACTCGGAGAGTATCCCGCCTGCACGGCAGAGCCTGGCAAAATACCTGTGGCGTATTCAATATGCCAAGAACAGTAACAAGTCTCACAATGGAGACGTTACTGGTGTCCGCTCGAGCAAATCGATGAACAGGACGAAAATGCTACATACTCTCAATTCCTACATGGGGGGGCCTCATTGTACTTTTATCTTTTCAGAGGATGTAAATAATATACCCTGTACTTCTGGAGATCTGAGATTTTGTTTTAACAGTATTTATTTAGAAAATTCTAAAGCTCTTACGAATAGTTCTAAAATGAGTATTATTTTGAAAAAAATTTAAAAAAATGAGTATTATTATTTGGGAAAAAAATATGATTAGGGGCAGACAGACAGTTTGGCAAGTAAGCACTTGCCTTACACACGACCCACCCAGGTTTGACCCCAGTACCACAGAGTCTTCTGGAGCATGGCCAGGAGTGGTCCCTAAGGCCCACTTGGTGTGTGCCCCCCCCCCCCCCAGGAAAAATGTGTTTGCTGTTCTGCAATGGCAGTTTTAGATTCACAGAGGCAGGGTACAGATTAGCCACAAGCCCCCCTGCTTTGCTCTTTGGAGGAAGTTAGTTCAAAGCCAGTCTCGAGCCATCGATATGACGAGCCATTCCCTTCTGTGGTCAGAAAGGGCAAGGAAGGCCCGTGGACAAGCCCCACAATGGACTCTGGGAAGGAGCGGGCTTTTATAGAAAAGCAGGGTAAGTCCATCTCACAGCTTCTAGAACCTCAGACAGCTTTGATGCTGGAGTGGCGCTGAGATCACCAATCCTAAAAGGGATATACAGCGAAAGATAAAAGTGACAAAAATGTACCTATGATGGCTGGCAGGAAGTTTTTGCTATTTTAAGAGTGATAAAACTGTCCAACTGTCACGCGGCTGGGCTCGACCATTGCTATTTTCTGCAGCCCTTTCAGTCACTGCAGGGAAAGGAGGTTTTCCACTGACCACTCAGACGGTGGGTGGGAGGCGAGGCAGCGACTTGTAAGTGTTCACCAGGGAAGAACTACTACAAAGAGGTGAAGCAAAAAAAGCCCCACTCCGGTGGGGGCCACTTGGTCATAGTGCGGAAGTGCCACCACTGACAGTGGAAAGGACGCCCAGAAGACTTCCAGGAAGGTATCAAAAACTTAGGGTTGGCATGGAATTGAATCAAATACTCTAAATAAAGTCTGAGGAGTTTCCTGAATTACCAGGGTGACTCAGGTGACCGAATTACTTTGGTACCTTCTAGAATTGGCTGGGAAGGGAAAAAACAAACAAACAAACCTACTTTATATATGAAAATAAATAAATTAATAAAAAAATTTTTTTTAAGTGCCTGAAAGTTTGTTTTTCTGCTGCTGCACAAGCATGATCCCAGAGGCCAAATGAACTACTTTGGACACCAGCAGCTCGCAGAAATGCCTCTAGACTGTGAACTGAGCCACTGCCCCATGCAGCGCCAGTGGGAAAAGGGTTTCTCTCATTCAACCCTTCTGTTCCAGGCACAGCACGGAGATAACCACTTTTTGAGCACAAAATGGAGGTACCAACCGGCTGCTGCGGAACACGCGGGAGGCGGGGGGTACCGGCCCCACCCTCCGCCAAGATTTAAGCACAGTGGCCACACTCGAGGCCTTTCCGCTGCTGCACGAGCATGATCCCAGAGGCCAACTAAACTACTTTGGACACCAGCAGCTCGCAGAAATACCTCTAGACTGTGAACTGACCCACTGCCCCATGTGGTGCCAGCGGGGTAGGGTTTCTCTCTCCAGGCTTTTCCATCTTATGAGCACCACAAAAGGGAAGTAAAAGCTTGCAGTGATGCAATTTCTGGCAGATTTTCCCTGGACTTTATACAGAAATCCAAAACCATGCAGCCACAACAGCGGCCGTGCGACCTAATATCTCTTAATTGTCAGCAATGTGAAACGGTTCCTTTTTAGCAGGTCTGACTTTGGGGGGAAGCTCCAAACAATAATAGTGTTTTTGTTGAAATATTGAAGGTAATCAAAGTAGCAACCGTGTCTCTAGATTGTGAACAAAGCCATAGCCCCACGCCGGCCGAGGAAATATCCTTCTTTCTCGTTTTTTCCCCCTTTTTGGGGAGAAGTGGCATGGCATCCGCCATATTATGAGGTCTATTAAGCATGTACGAACTTGGTGGCTCAGGAGGGAGTAAAAAAAATAAAATAAAAAAGATAAAAAAAAGGGGGCCGGAGCGATAGCACAGCGGGTAGGGCGTTTGCCTTGCACGCGGCCGACCCGGGTTCGATCCCCGGCATCCCATATGGTCCCCCGAGCACCACCAGGAGTAATTCTTGAGTGCAGAGCCAGGAGTAACCCCTGAGCATCGCCGGGTGTGACCCAAAAAGCAAAGCAAAAAAAAAAAGATAAAAAAAAGGTATGTACTTGAACAGTGGGATGCTTGGGCAGTCTTGGACCGGGGCCGATACCAGCGCACGCTCCACTGAGATTCGACCCAGGTGGCCACACTTTTGTGCGGCCGCTTCGCTGCTGATTGACCAGGATCCGGAGGCCAACTAGACTACTTCTGGTCTCAGAAACTGCTTGCAGCCATGTTTCTAGACTGTGAACTAAGCCATAGCCCCACGCTGGCCGAGGAGGGGAAATATCCTTCTTTCTCACTTTTTTCCCCCTTTTTGGGAAGAAGCGGTGTGGCATCCGCCATATTATGAGGACTATTAAGCAGGCACAAACTTGGGGGCTCGGGAAGGAGAAAAAAAAAAAGGAGTTATGTACTTGGACAGTGGGACTTCATATCTCTTCATTCTCAGCAATGAAAAGCTAATTATCAAATGCTTCCTTGGCAGGAGGGCCGTCTTTTTTGTGGGGGAAACTCCAACAACAATAGTGAGTTTTGTGTTGAAATATGGAATGTAATCAAGATAAAGAGAAAATGAAGTGAAATTTATCAGTTACGCAGGCGAGGTGGGGGGGCAGGGGGTGGGAGGTATACTGGGGTTTTTGGTGGTGGAATATGGGCACTGGTGAAGGGATGAGTGTTTGAGTATTGTATAACTGAGACATAAGCCTGAGCTTTGCAACTTTCCACATGGTGATTCAATAAAATAAATAACTTAATAAAAAAAAAAGTGCCTGAAGAGATGCCCTGACTGGTCTGAAGAGAGGGCAGTGCTGACCAGCACACAACAGACAGCACCAACCCTCTCATCTAAACTGTGGTGGCAGTCCGGAATCAGCGAGGGAAGCCTGGACGCCACAGGGCAGAGAACAGCCAGGGCTAAGGGGCTCAGGGCTCCCTCTCCGTCAGAGCCCAGCAGAAGGTCAGTGAACAGGGCTCTCGGTCTCAGATGGCCTCTCCCACCAGTACCTAAGGACTTCTCCAGAGTTTATTTTCTTTTTGCTAAGAAAAAGAAAGGGGGGGATGGAGAGAGGGGGAGAGGGAGGGAGGGGTGTGAGGGGGTGGAGAGAAAGAGAGAAAACACATTTCCTCAAATCTCCCCATTGTAATCTCTGGACAATGACAAAGATAAGACAAGCTATAGGGCTGGATCCATAGCATAGCAGGTTGGGTGTTTGTCTTGCACACGGCTGACCCCAATTCAATCCCTGGCATCCCGCATGGTCCCTGAGCCTTCCAGGAGCTATTGTTTTTTTTTTTGGGGGGGGGGGTTACACCCAGCGATGCTCAGAGGTTACTCCTGGCTTTGCACTCAGGAATTACTCTTGGCGGTGCTTAGGGGATCATATGGGATGCTGGGAATCAAACCCGGGTGGGCCACATGCAAAGCAAACGCCCTACCCGCTGTGCTATTGCTCCAGCCCATCAGGAGCTGTTCTTGAGTGTAGAACTAGGAACCCCAGAACTCCTGAGTGCCCCCCCATCCTACCTAAAAAAGAACAAGCTATAATTACGAGGAAGAAACCAGTTAAGAACTTACTTCCTTTTCCATCTTTACTAAAACTAATTCTTCTGTGATGAAGATAACAATGTATCATAACTATAGACTACCTTCTTACAAGTCATCCCAAATACTTCTAATATCTAAATAACTCTTTATACTGATATACTTACATAAAAAAATCTGTGAGAGCTGTATTCATAGAAAAATTAAATAACTAAAGTCTCTACTAATCTAATTACTGTTCTGAAACAAACATGATAATGCCAGAGGAACAGTATTGATAACCAGGAAGTGGTCTAAAGGCTTGAACACTACTAGTTTTCCATATGGCAGGTAATTTTTTTAAAGGACAGACTAAATGCATTCACAAGATCAGGACTATTGAGACTTTACCTTTAAGGTCCCCTCTAGTTGCCAATTTTCCCAGCACCAGTTATATGAAGATTTCACGCAATTTCATAAAATCCCTTTGGTAAGCTCAGCGTAGTTAGTTACCTTTTCTCCCAGCCGAATGCTGCCACATTTCAGAATGTTGATATCATTTTTGCAGTTATCCATAAAGCCACAAATGAGACGGTAATCGCTGAAAATGATGGCCGTCATCTTGGTAATGTACTGGTGACACTGGTACTCAGTGATGTTGCCTCGGTGATCCACCAAGCAGGAAACCAAGTAACCTTTTCCAACAGGTTCATCGCTACATTCTTTAATCTGCTCAGAAGAAAAGAAGCTGTTTTACACGGTAGTCTATGCTTGTACCAAACAGCCTTATGAAAGAGAATGACTGCGAATTAGTTATCATTGATTCTCCACCTCAATGGTTAAAATAAAAGGAAACACTTAGAACTACATTTGCATAGTGTGTCATGCATACTTATATCAAGCCTTCTGAGAAATGTTTCTACAAGTTTGCACACACACACACACACACACACACACACACACACACACACACACACCCCATTATGAAGTAGAAATAGTCACAGAGGCATTAAGATCAGACAATCAATAATTTAAAAATGTGAAGCAAAGGGCTGGGGAGAGAGTACAGGAGGTGAGGTTCTTCCCTTGAACGAATTAACTCTGGGTTCATCCCTAACTGCGTATGGTTTTCACAGGGCTTCCAGAGGCCAATCCTGAACACAGACCCAGAAGCAGCCACTAAGCACCCCCTGAGACGGCTCTCCCAAATACTAAAAAAATAAAATGAAGACAAATTGAGGGTCACAATTGCCAGTAAATGTTTACTTAGCTTTAATCATGTCAGATGTTAGAGAATGCATAGCTGTAGGAACTGTATTTCAGTTCTACACCAGCTACAATAGGCTGAGGGTTTAACTAGAAGTTGATGCTTTTCTCCAAACATTCTGTTGGAGACTATTAAAACAGAAGAAAAATATCTAAAATTAATGAAGAAGGAAGAGGAAGGATGGAGGGAGGGAGAGAAAAAAGGAGGGAGGGACGGAGGAAAGAAGGAAGGAAGGGAGGGAGAAAGGGAGGGAGGGAGAAAAAAAAGAGAAAAGAGCACTAAACACCAACATAGTAAGAAGCGGGAACAAGCTGTGGAATGGGGGAAACAGTCAAGGTTCCTGACAGGAGGCAGCAGGAAGCAGAACTGGGCTTAGTCACAGACAGTAAATAACAAGCTTGGTTTGCGTTGGCAGATAATTCTTGTGTGGTGTTTTTCTCCTTGGAAGTAGGAGAAAGTAGGATCCCCAAATAAAGAAAAGAAGATAGGAGGAAGATACAGAACAAAGTGTTCTGTTGATGACTATATTTTTTACCATTTTCTTTTCCTAACTCTAATCATTTTCGAGATAGGAAGATGTAACCTTGCCCCAAGAATCCTTTACAAAACCAGAACAATACAAAAGGTTAACAGGCCTGTTGTTACATCCACATTACCAGGAAGCCAACCTTATTCTAAAAGGAAAAAAGAGAACTAAATCTAGCCAAGCAGAATTAGGTGACTATCTACACCCCACACTAAGTTCCACACCGTGGCCAAACTCTTAGGTACAGCTCCTAAGGGAACCCGCGTCGAGATCTGAGACGCAGTTACTGAAGCTACATGCTGAAGAACAGTATTTCAAAAATAGCTGTCTACTGGGGCAGGAGCGACGTACAGCAGATAGGGTGCTTGTCTTTCACATGGCCGACCTGGGTTCAATCCCAGGCACCCCATCTCCTGATCCCTGCCAGAATTTACGCCCCACTAGAGCCAGAAGTAACCCCTGAGAATTGCTGGGTGGGCCCCCACCCAAGAAAAAAAAAAAGAAAAAAAGAAAAAGCTGTCTTTTCTAAAAGTAAGAAGTCCTCATAGGTTGAAAACAGTCTGTCTGATCTCTGTGCTATTGGACAAGCAGCGCCCACCAAAAGTACAGGCGAACAGTAACCGAGGGTCTCTGTGACACCCGCCTCAGCTGATCTCTCAACCACAGATGTGAATTTCAAATCCACGATTCAGCCACGTTATTCTTAATGACTGGTCAACAGATGTGATTCATACTCCTAAACCATTCCAAATCCAGGAACTTCTTTTACCACTTACCTCTGATATTGTAGACTTGCAAACCTCTCTGGCCACAGACTCAAATTTGGGATCTGTCGTTAGGTTCAGCTTGTAATTCCACAACAACTAGACAGAGAGTGGGAAAGGGGAAGAAACCCTCTGGTTAGAATTTATCACCAATGGCTACTATAAATAAATGATAAGAGCACAGAGACAGATAAAGCATATTCGATTTCAGTTAAAACAGATAAAATGCCACTGGGTTTGCAGATAAAAGGGGAAACCCTGCAGACAAAACACCATTCAAACATACCTCTTCATTTTTATCTAGCTGGCCATTTTTAAAATTTGTGAATTTCAAAGTCATTAAAAAGCCAAGAAAAAATTTAAATTAAAATCTGATAAGGTTTTCAAAAAAGATATGAATAAGAGATATAGGCAAAAATTCCTCTTGTGGGGCTGGAGCGATAGCATAGCGGGTAGGGCGTTTGCCTTGCACGCGGCTGACCCGTGTTTTATTCCCAGCATCCCATATGGTCCCCTGAGCATACGAGTAATTCCTGTGTGCAGAGCCAGGAATAACCCCTGTGCATTGCCAGGTGTGACCCAAAAAGAAAAAAAAAAATCTACTTGTATCATAAAGTCAAATCTGGAAGCTTAAGTTTGGTGGGTTTATCTGCAGATTTTGCAACCAATAGATGAGATTTACGTTGTCATACAGATTATATTCCCTACTGCTGACCCCACCAGCAGGCTGGAGAATTGCTCCTACTGATACTTAGCAAACTTCTTACCCATTGTATTATCTCCCTGGCCTTGGTATACTCTTTCAAAACCCTGAATTGATGGAGCCAGAGAGATAGTATAGTGGGTAAGGCATTTGCCTTCCACACACATGACCTGGGTTCGATCCTCAGAATCTTATATGGTTCCCTGAGCACAGCCAGAGGTAACTCCTGATTGCAAAACCTGGAGTACCCCTTGGCATCGCCAGCTGTGGCCCCCCAAAATAAAATAAAATAAAAACCCTGATATTTACACAATAAATTTATTTTACGAAACTTTAATCTAAAGATACTATTACTTAAAAAAAAAAGATACAATTACTAGAGGTGAAGGTTAGCGGGCTGAAAGGATAGTACAGTGGGCAGGGGTAGAGTGTTTGCCCTGCACCTGGCAAACCAGGGTTCGATCCCCAGCATCCCAAATGGTCCCTCGAGCACTGCCCAGAAGTAATTCCTGAGTGCAGAGCCAGAAATAACCCTTATGCATCTCCAGGTGTGACCAAGAAAGCAAAAATAAATAAATAAAGGTGAGAGTTGGTTGAATATCTTTGTAGCTTTGAGAAAATTTCAGTAAGTGATCCAGTATCTGAAAAATATAAAATGCACGCTCCTAAACTTTATTCAGACGGAGAGAGAGAACAGGGGCATTGTATGATGTGGAACATGAAGAGATTTGAGGAGTGGGGAGGTGGTTTACATGCATTTCTCTCCACTACAGTCCAAGACTAAAGAACATAATCAAGTGGGGTGGGATGGGTAGAGAGATACAGTACAGGGGTGGCGCTTGTCTTAGAGGAGGTCGGCCCAGGTTTGATTCCCAGCACCCCCTAGGGTTCCCTGAGCCCCACCAGAGAGATCCCTGAGTATAGAGTCAGGAATAAGCCCTGAGCACCACCAGGTGTGAGCCGAAACAAAGGACATGATTAAGAGAAGGGGATCCAGCTGAACTGCTCAGTACTGCACAGGCCGGCGCACCGTGTGCGGCAGAAACACAAAACCAAACCAGAAGAATCCATTCATCAATTACTCACGGAATCATTCAAATTTCTTCTTAGCTTTTTTTGGGTGTGCTCTTCTGTTTTTGGGGCCATACCTGGCAATGCTCAGGGGTTACTCGTCTTTCAGTGCTTGGATCTGCTCCCTGGGGGGCTCAGGGGACCAGGTGAGGCCCGGGACTGAACCAGGGTTCCTGTATGCAAAGCCCACACTCCCTACCTTTGAGCTGTCACTGGCCCTGCTTAGCACTTTTTGTGGCCTAACATGCACACGTGGGGACTCTTAAGAGCCTGGCACTGTCCCTGCAGCCATGGTCAGCAGCAGGGCAAGTCACTGAATACCTGACTAATGGCATCACCACATCGGGGAGGGCGCCAGGCATTGGAGGGGGGTTTGGCCAGGGAGGAAACTTGAATGATTAGTGGCTGTTAGCCATATTACAAGGGGGTGTGGGAAGAGTGTGTAAGAAAACAAGAGAGTTGTGGGAAAGCTCCCTCCAGAGGGAAGCTTAGAGGAACTATTAGTTCTCATTAGAGGAACTGAAAGCCCAATAGAACACTGAATCTGGAAAGGCAGGAAAGGCCATAGCATAGAGCCTTGTAAATTATGTATGAACTTTTCTGCGCTGGGGGGTGGGGGTTACCCACATTCAGCAGTGGTCAGGGGACCATGTGGTACCCCGGAATCTGATGCACGCAAGGCAAACACCCTAACCCCTGTACAAACAATCTCTCTGGCCCTTAGTCTCTTTTTAAAGCCAGAAGTCTAAATTATCATGCTTGTATTAGTTCCTGTTTTATTGATTTGAAATATGTAATTCCAATCTTTTATGGTGAATCAGTGTTTGTCTCGAGATCTGAGTTTCTTGTGTACAAAGTAAAGATGGGATCAGGTTTGGGGTTTTTTTTTTTTTTTTTTTTTGCTTTTTTGGTCACACCCTGTGATGTTCAGTGGTTACTCCTGTCTCATGCACTCAGGAATTACTCCTGGCGGTGCTCAGGGGACCATAGGGGATGCTGAGAATTGAATCCAGTTTGGCCGCGTGCAAGGCAAACGCCCTACCCGCTGTGCTATTGCTCCAGCCCCTCAACCAGTCACCTTTATTATTTTTAAAAAATTATTATTATCTTTTTTTTTGCTTTTTGGGTCACACCCAGCAATGCACAGGGGTTACTCCTGGCTCTGCACTCAGGAATTACTCCTGGCGGTGCTGGGGGACCATATGGGATGCTAAGAATCAAACGGGTCGGCCTCGCGCAAGGCAAATGCCCTACCCGCTGCTACTGCTCCAGCCCCAACCAGTCACCTTTAGACTATATACTTTTGTCTTATTCTTCCTCGTCTTTAATGCTCTATGTCTCACTTTTTCTTGTTTCTAATTCTGTATTAGTGTTTAGCACTGCTCAAGCTTTGTGTTCTTTTGTTTGTTCTTTTCCTATAGAAGAACTGTCAATTTTCCTGTAGGTCAGGTGGTGGCACACTCCATTACTTTTGTGTAGCAGGGAAAGCCTTCCCTTCTCCAGCACATCTGAAATGCTGCAAGACAGAGTAGTCTTGGCTGAAAGTCTGATCTTTTACAATTGTAATGCATCATTTTTTTTTTTCAAAAGCTGGTAGAGCTGCAGAGAAATCTGAGGTGCCTGTTTATGCTGCATATTTTCCTTCTAGCAGCAGCATGAAATAATTTTTCTTTTTTTCTGACTTTTAACAGCTTAACAATGTTTCTTGGTTTAGGCCTTTTTTTCCTCCCCACCCCCTTTAGTTTTTGGGTCAGGTGCTACTCCTGGCTCTACAGTCAGGAATTACTCCTGACAGTGCTCAGCAGACCTTACGGTATGCTAGAGATTGAACTTATGTTGGCTGCGTGCAAGGCAAAAGCCCTCCCCGCTATACTATCGCTCTGGTCTCCAGAGACAGGCCTTCCTGCTTTTATAAATCTGGGTGAAAGTTCCCTCTTTCTCCCTCTAACTGTCCCTTCTCCTGCTCCGTTTGGCAAACAGAGTTTGACAGTTCTTTCTCCTCATGCATTTGAGTCATTCTTGGACTTCAATCTTCAACTGAAATTTGTAGTTGTAGTGTGACTGGCTAGTTACAGTACAAGCAGAAATCAATCCCAGACAACAGAGATGCCAAGCACATACAACAACTTTCAGGGTCTCTCCTGGCACATGTGCGGGCACTGGGGACTAGAACTTATTACCAGACAATTAGCAAAGCAGGCATTCTTAGCCACCATGCCAATCCCTCCAGGGTCACTGACTGCTTCTATAGCTTCAGGCTCAGGTGAATATCTCCTGCTCCTGCATTTCTCTCCTTATTTCAAGGAGCTTCCCTTTGTATTAGTGTGCATGTACTTTTTCTAGCTAATCTGCTTACAATAGATCATTAAAATGTATCCTCTCTGAAGTTCCCCATTTTTGTACTGTTAAAAGTGAAAATTTTGTTTTCTCTATTCAGTTGGATGACTTGGCCATTTTTGGCATTTGCTTTATTCTTCCAGTAGGAGGCTTTGTGGCTGTGATTTTGGAGAAGTTTTACAAACATACATACACACGTACATACATACAAATAAATATATATAAATAAAACTTTATATATACATATATATCAGAACCTCTTGCTGGTCATTTATTTCAGAAATCCATTTTTAAAAAACTGGATCACTGATTAAATTCCACTAACTGAAATTGAATCTCTGAAACATTTTCCGAGTGACAATCTGCTCCTGGACTTCTCCATCTTGCTTCAATCAGGGCTGGGGCTTGTTCTATTTCCATATTACTGGCATTCCTCAAATCTCCTTTGCTTTTTGTGTTTATGCTGATTCGCCAATCAGAGTTCTGATTGAGTTCTTATCTTTTGTCTTTGGTAGTTCCTCATTTTATTTTAAAACACATCCTCCAGTAGTTTTATGAGTAAACAAATGCATCACATGTTTTGAAACACTGTATCCCGAAACAGCTTTATTTTACATTATCTTGACTGGATTTAATTTTCCCTCAGAATTTTGATGCCAATAGTCTCTAGTGACTTAGGGGAGAAGTATATATGATATTATTCAAATTTCCAGTACTTTATTTTTCCCTCGCTGAAAGCTTTTAGATCACTTATCCCCCAAAGTTCTGAAATTACAATGATATGTGCCCCAGTGGGGGTTCTCTTTCTGTCCATGGTGCTCGTCCTTGATGGGCAATTTGTTTGTTTGTTTGTTTGTTTGTGGGCCATACCTGGGAGTACTCAGGGTTTACTCATGGTTCTGTGCTCAGGGATCACTCCTGGCGAACTCGTGGGACCATCACGTGGTGCCAGGAATCAAAGCCAAGGCAAGAGTTCTATTTACTGTACTAACATCCTGGCCCCTCTGTGGGCACTTTTAATCTAGGAGTCACTATTTGAAGTGAGGAGAGAAAATGGGACGAGAAAACATACAGCCGTAGAAAAAAATCTCAAGTTTGATTGTGGAAACTGTTAGCAGTCTGAACAGAGAAAGCCTGAAGGTCTGTGGGCCAGGCTGGATGGCCCACATTTAGACAAGAAATGCTCGTGTCTACTGACCAACTGACCAGCGGTCGGGCTGCCTGGGAGAGCACAGCCAGAAACAGGCACAGCAGCCTCGGTCAGGGCCACGCCCACCGCACTCTCCGCATCAGGCCAGACTGGGATACGCCAAGACAAGGACTTGTTCAGGATTGTACCTCACTGGTATTTATAATTCTCATAGTGATTTGTGATATGTAGATGTGTAATTCTTACCAGTCCATGTGGAATTTATCAACTGGGATCATTATTATCATAAGAAATGAAATACTGAAATTTAGCTGAATTTTAATCTCATTAGGTGTAGGGAGCCATTTTACAAGCCTGGCTCTGATCTTCTGATCAAACAGAGGCTTACTTAAAATTCCTCATCTTACTGACCTTATAGCCATTTGTTTCTCACTAGCCAACGCCCATGCCTGATCTGCATTTTACTACTGTTTGTATGGGGGTCCAGGCACGCATACCATACCACCTCCTCCCAGCAGAGAGGTATAAGTACTGTAACTGCCAGTAGAATAAACTCTCTCTCTCCTCTCCCCCCCTCCCTCTCCCTTTCTCTCTCTCTCCCTCCCTCCTTCTTGCTCTGCATCTGTTCATTTGGCTGTGTCCCCTCCTCAGTCCCACGAAGGGTCCTCCCTGCTGGACAGGACAGGACCCCCACAATTAGGTTGCCAACCAGGAAACTAAGCTAGGAGGTTAAAAATATTCAAATTCTCATGGAAGAGGAAAGGGTTCTGCTAACCTTTAACCATGGGGTTATTAAAGCCTTAATCATTCTTTCCGTGGGTAGATCTATAAGCACTTCTGGGTAAATACCTGGGAAGTGAGTGGTTGGATCACATATGGTGTTTATGTTTAAGTTTAACTTAAGTGAGTAATATTACACAGCTTTGAAAGCAGTTGTGTTAATTTCAATTATCACCATCATCACATGAAATTCCCTATTCACACCTTAACTGGTATAGATTTATCTTTTGAGGTTCAACAAGTTTTTGTGGTACTGTTTTTGGGCCACACTTGGCAATGCTCAGGGCAAGTTACTCTTGGCTCTGTGCTCAGTAATCATTCCTGGCAGTGCTCTGGGGACCATATAGGGCGCTGGGGATTGGACCCTGGTCAGCTGTGTGCAAGGCAAGTGCCCTGCCTGCTGTACCATCTCTCTGGCCCTCTATTTTTTTTTTCTTTTTTGGGGGGTAGAATATATCTGGCAGTGCTCAGGGGATCATATGGAATGCCAGGGATCGAATCCAGGTTGGCCGTGTGGCTGTGTGCAAGGCAAGTTTCCTACCTGCTATACTATCTCTCCAGGCCCAAAGTTTAACAATTCAAATGGTGCATACATTAAAATTTCACTGGGGTTGTTATACTCACCCCCTTGCTGCTAAGGAAGTTGAGCACCTTTATAGTGACTCAGAAGTCATTCTCAAGACTTGGTGAATGTGGATGTAGCATCAATTATTTTCAATTCCATTTCCTTTTCTCTATTGCTTTGCATGATTTTAAAAATATGTATATATATATTCCAGGCAGTGTGACATACACATATACACACTTCATATATAAGACATTTTCTCCTCAATGGTGATGGCTCAAGAAACCAAATACTATGGTGGGCATTAAAACGGGGGTGGGCGGTCAGTTGCAGGACTAGCGCCTAAGCCTCTACACTTTCCCTCCAGTCTTGAGTACATGCTTCACATGGGGAAGACACACGTAATCTCCTGAGCACTGCCATAAGTGGCCCCAAAACAAAAACAAAAAAAATCCAAACAAAGTGTGTTCCAAGGTACTTTTGTAGAAATGTCACCATAGCACTCAGTACTCGGCACACATCTGACTGACTCCCTAAGTCTCTTGAATGTCGACTGAATATAACTATGGATAAGTGAGTATGTGTGCTTAACTTTTTACATATTTAGTTATCGCTGAAAATTATGATAGGTTTTTTTGGGTGCTAGGGACCAAACCTAGGGTGTCACGTGTGTGGGGTGTGTACTTTCCCATAACCTGGCCAATCTCTGCTAATGTTGGACAGACGGCTGCCAATAGCTCTGTGTGTGTGCGCCTCTAGCTTTACTACAGTGGCTGGTACAGTAGATGATTAATAACTAAATGAATTAACTTTAAAAAGCAAAATTCTCAGGAGCTGGAGAGATAATACAGAAGGGAGGGCACCTACCCTGCATACGGCACAGCTGACCCTGGTTCAGTCCTGGCACCCCTATGGTTCCCCAAGCACCACCAGGAGTGATCCCTGAGCACAGAGCCAGAAGTCAGTCCTGAGCACTGCTGCTACTCAGTATTTTGTTACTCCAAAATGAAACAAAACTACGCCAAAAACTGGAATTCTAAACAACCAATTATTTGTACACAGTAGCTGTAACTGAAGAAAAATTTAAATCTAAGTAAACCAATATCTTTTTGGAAAATCTATTCAGTTTTGAAAATGGAGGAGTATCTACAGATTTATTGTGACCCTTTTATTAAAATTTAAAGAACTGAGAAAATATTATGCTTCCCAAAACTACTGAAAAAGCACCCTAAAGTCTATCATCTCATATATATATAAACACACACAAGCATACATGTGTATGTGTAAAGTACAGATGACAAGTTGTAGAAAAGCCATACTTACATGATTGCAGTCTGATGAAATTTCATTTTCAGGCTAAAAAAAAAAAAAAAAGAAGTGTCATAAAATTCAAGTTTTCAAACACCACTAAAATAAAGTCAAACAAAAAAGTCTGAATATTCAATATATAGCATAAAGTGGGGCATATGCACCTTTTAGCTGGCTGTGGAGAAATGTATCAGAAAGGCAGATAAAATATATACCCTTCCCAACCAACGGTTTAATACGAAAATGGGGAAATGAAAAGACACACACGAAAGAAATAGGACAATAGGCATAGAAGGATTCTAAATAACAAAGTGTGTTCCAAGGTGCTTTGTAGCAATGTCACCATAGCACTCAGTCAGTACTCTGCACACATTTGACTGACTCCCTAAGTCTGATAATTCTGACAGCTGAAGATGACCAGGTACAATACAGGTATCCTTTTTCAGTATTAATTTTTATTGTTACTTAGGTAAGACGTTCACAATAGTGCTAAAATTAATGGTTTTGATGCATAAAGTGACTACATACCACCCCCCCAAGTGCCAAGCCCCTCCACCACTGTCCCACTGTCACAGGTGTGTTTCTCTAAAAGCCAAATATCTGAAAAAACAAAACCAAACCACAGGCTTTTGAAAGAGGGTACAGGAAGTCTATCAATGACCTAAACATTTATCAAATGTCACCATCAGGGGAAGCTGGGTGATGGCACTTGAGGCCTCTGTGTACTAATGCTTGTAACTTGGTTTGAGTCTATAATCTTGTGGGTCTAAAAATTAAAACACAAGGGCTGGAGGGATAGTCCAGCGAGTAGGATGCTTGCCTTGCACTGGCTGACCCAAATTCACTGCCAGCACCCATATAGTTCCCCAGACTGCCAGGTGTGATCCCTGAGTGCAGAGCTAGAAATATGCCCTGGGCACCACCAGGAGTAGTCTGTCACCTCCAAGAAAGGGACTTGAATGCAAACTATATTATCTATTTCTTTGATAAGAAATCACCATACCTGGAAAAAGTTCTGTAAGAAAAGAAAGAAAGATGGGGCCAGAAGAAGGATATGGAGGTGGGGGGCGGGGGGAGAGAGACTGGTCTAATGTGGTAGAGATTCTTTCCAGCTTCATGAGTCTATAAAATCTGAAATGTAGAATATAAGAACACAAGTATTTACTGAACTTTACACCTCTTAATGCCAAGTAATTTTCCCCTATTACGATTATAGCTCTTAGTGCTTCATCTTGATCCTTCTCCTCCGGTCAAAACCACAGCTAACACGTGTCAGAATAATCTACTGAAAAGCTTGAGTTTGAATGTTCTCAGTTCAATCAAATGCCATACGCGTGTTAGAAGGATGGTTTCTGCTAAAAGGCACACGCCTGAAACTCTAATTTCCCCAATGTGAGCAGGTTGAGCTAATGCATCCGGCAGAGAAAGGAGACAACTCACGAAGCTACCGTGGACACTCTTCCAGTCTCTGAAACACCAATGTTTGCAAGCTGGCCTGTCCGAGATGCAGAACATTCCAATTACCCAGACTGAGGCTGAATTACCCACTAGATCACACTTGCTACTAAATTCAGTGACAACAGATCCTGCTTGTCACAGAGGAGAAGACAAACTAACAGAACATGTCAACAGTGTCTATTTTTTTCAGACCCCAGGAAATTCCCAAGGCTGGGCAGTGGAGCAGAAACTGTCCACTGCAGTGTAAGCAAACGCTTACTGGGTCCACCAAGAACCCAATAAACTCCCAATCATAAAAATAATTCAGCTATTAATGAATTATTAATGTATAATAAATACCCAAGCCGCCTCACCCTCCTCGTAAACTTTTGCTGAGCAATTGTAAATTTTTATTTTGAGGGGAGGACACCCAGTTATGCTCAGGGCTTACGGGACCATGCATGGTGCCAGGAATCAAACTTAGGGCAGGTACATGACAGGCAAGTACCTTATCTACAGTACTATCTCTCTGACCCTCCTTAAACTGAATCTTAAAATGCACACAGATTTACAACCTTTTTCTTAGTGCTGCCTTACAATGGTTTAATCAGATTTCTCGTATTTTTACCAAGGGACACTCCGTCCTCCCAGCACCAATAGTTCCTTAGAAACTGTGCCTATAAAAGGAGTTCTAGGGGCCAGGGAGTTATCTCAATGCTTTGCATGTGGGAGCTAAAGGTTTGTGTAGGATGACATTGCTTTGTCCTTTCCCCCTGGCCACAAGGAGCTTAGATTTATCCAGGCCACACCCATCAAGGTGTCCCTGAATCACTCCCATTCCTTTGTTTATCTGTAACAACTTCTCTGCTCTCTTCCCCCAACAGTTAATCAGCTTTACCCCCTAATAGACTCCGTTACTTTGTAAGGTCAGATCTTTCTAGGACACTGAACTTACACTGTAAGTTAATATTGCCTTTTTTTCCTCTCCTTATGTCTTTTGAATAGTTTACTTTAAAGCAAAGTCCATTTTGTATAGACAGAAGAAGACAATATTATGCTTTTGTAACTTGGGATTTAATTGGCTTCGAATATCATTCGTTCCCAGGCATCTGCTTTCTTGACTTAAGCCTTAGTTGCCCTCAGTTCCTAGCACCCCAAAAGCAGGGTCCCGACAAGGAAAGGGACGGACCCAGGGCAAGCGGTGAGTTATGTGCTACCCTGGCATCGAGATGGGCCTGGCCAAAGTGCCTAATTCTTAACTGTAAGTTAAGAGCTTGATCATGGCAAATGCTGTCATGATCCCAAAGTAATGACAAGACTAGGACCCTGCTAGGAATAGGAAAGACTAATCTGGCCTGAGCACTGTAGTCTGAGATCGAAATGGCCCCAGAAGAGCAATTCTATAAGCTTAATGCATCTCTTACTGTGTCCATACAAAATGATTAATATTATGAATGCTTATATGTTTGCTGGAGGAGGAGAGAAGAAACACTCATGGGATTCCGCCCTTAGGTGGTTTGTCCTAGAAGTAGCATCCCCTGAGGGAAAGAACTGTACTCCCATTGATTGTGACCACACCTATGTGTAAGCCCAACCCCTCTTGCAGGGGGAATTTAACTAGGCTGTAAGAGTGGGTTGGGGGTGAGTCTGAGAGCCCGGAGAGAAGCAGAGAGATAGACAGGAGTGAATGAAATAAACGGCAACTGATCAATCAACCGGCTTGGCCCTCCTCCGCCTGCCCCACGGCCTGGCTGCTCCTGCCGGGCAAGCGGCCTGGGACCACCCCCCTGCCAGATGATTTTTACAGGTTTGATCCCCTGCACTGCTCTTACATATGCTCTCAGATGTACTGCTGGATATAAACCCCACACCCAATCCCAAAGAAAGAAACCCCAAACAATTCTACCATAAGAAATTGCACACATACAAATTCCTATAACATATCTGGGCACAAAAGCAACATGTACCTTCTACATGAAGACCCCCAAACACTTTGATCAGCACTCCCGGCCCCCAGAAGTGCTGGGGTGCTCTGGAAGCATCACTCAGGGCTACCACCAGAACTCTCTCCCGGTCCCCAAACACTTTCAATATTAAGTGAGCATGTAGAGTCACTTGTTCAATCATTTAGCTTCCAGAGTATTCCAGCAATCCAGGGTGTGAAAAAGTTGCTGATCCTCAACAGGAAGCCCTTCCACGGCAGGACCCATCACACACACTCACATTCACTCAGACCGTGCCATCTGGGCCACCCCAGCGGGCCTTACTGCACAGCCTTGGCAGATGGAAACTGAGGCCCGAGGAAAGCAAAGCCAACATGGAGAGAACCGTAAACTCCACAGACAGCGGCAGTCCTGGCAGGGAATTCTTTCCTCTTACCCTTAATTCAGTTTCTTTTCTCTCACCATTAATGAAAGCACGCTGGAGAACGCGCCCTTACTTAGGGCTGCTGGTCTGCTGTGGTCCACAGTGTCCGGATTCATCCAAGACTTGTGCTTCTGCAGGATGCTCTAACAGCACCCATTTACCCTTCAACACTCATCCTTTCAAAAGGGATATACCCAACAGGGTCAGTTTAAAATTCTAAAAAAAATGGCAGGAGATACACAGATTACAGCTGCTGCCTCTCAAACTAGTGTAGTGGTGGAGATAATACAAACCCAAGTCCATATCAACCATGACACAAAACTCACTAGCAAGTCTGTACCAGAGGAAGGATCCTGATACTTTGGGGAGTTTGGGGTGTGCAGGGGCTACTCCTGGCTCTGTGCTCAGGGGACCACATGCACTGCAGGGAATGTACTATCTCTCCAGCCCCTGTGTGACATGTTAAAGAAAAGAGCGTCAACATCCATCCCAAGTAGAAAGACAGGAAAGAAACCAGCTGGAATCTTCATGGAGGAGAGTTGAGCTTGAACTAGGGGCGGCCGTGTCTCATCTGGGTGGCGAGGCTGGAAAGGCACACTCGGTGCAGAGGGCAGAGCCCAGGGAGAAAGTCACAAATTCCTATGGGAACTGCTCCTAAGCTCACCTATTTAGCATCTCCTAAATGAACAGTGGGATAACTACAAAGTTTTAATGAAACCCCTACGCTGACCATATTATGGCTTCCCACAGCTCCAATGAGCATGCTGAGCGCAGCTGGAAGAGCGGTGGTTTTCTTTACTAGTGTGCTTGCCCGCCCGGTCGGGAGCTGGCCGAGGGCTGCTCTACTATGGAGCACGTTGAGTTTTGGGCCCACGGATCTCAGCTCTTAAGCAGTTCTGTTCCTTTGTACTAAACGCAGGGCAGCTTAGGGCTATCTGTCAGAGCACGCTGCTCAGGAGACCATGTCTCCCTCATGCAGAGCCAGAGCCCTCTGAGTTATTTCCCCCGCCCTGAGGAAGCTAGATGAAGTTAAAAATTACTAGTCTTGGGCTGGAGTGATAGCACAGCGGGTAGGGTGTTTGCCTTGCACGCGGCCGACCCAGGTTCGATTCCCAGCATCCCACATGGTCCCCCGAGCACCGCCAGGAATAATTCCTGAGTGCATGAGTCAGGAGTAACCCCTGTGCATCGCCGGGTGTGACGCAAAACAACAACAACAACAACAACAACAAAAAATTACTAGTCTTGGGCTGGAGTGATAGCACAGCGGGTAGGGCGTTTCCCTTGCACACGGCCGACCCGGGTTCAATCCCCGGCATCCCATATGGTCCCCCAAGCACTGCCAGGAGTAATTCCTGAGTGCAAAGCCAGGAGTAACCCCTGAGCATCGCTGGGTGTGACCCAAAAAGAAAAAAAAAATTACTAGTCTTGTACTCTGAGAACAAAAAATACCCTCAGCACACTTTTACTTATGAAATAAATGTGCACATGCCTAAGCATATGTGCAAACACGTGTACACACACAGAGATATATGTACTGAGATAGAAATTGATGTTGGTTCTGCTGGGATTGAGACAGCATACTTTCTCATATATGTACATGTGTAGATTGGCAGGACTTCCAGGTTCATTAAGTACTAACTTATCTTCCGTGAGGTTACACAATGAAAATACAACAGTCTGGCTAATTACTTAAGATGATTAAAAGATATGACTGAGTAACTTGGTTCACTAACAAGAATGATGCATAGTTACAAAGATATTATGTCCTAAACTTTGTTTTGAGAAGCCAAGTACATTTTGGGGTGAAGGGAAGCACCCAGTAGTTCTCAGGGGTTACTCCCAACTTGGGATCAATCCTGGCAGTGCTCAGGAGACCATTTGTGGTGCCAGGATCAAATTTAGGCCCCCTGCATGCAAACCATGAGCTCCAGTTCACTGAGCTCTCTGGCCACTACATCTTATTTTTAAGAGAAGTCTGAAGTTAGTTGAAAAAAAAGAGAATATCACAAAATTAATATTATTTGTCATCTTCTGTGTCCAGAGCAAGAAATATCAAATAGTAAGGATACAGGAACCTGGGGGCCGAAGAGACAGCACAGCAAGCAGGGAGCCTGTCTTGTACATGGGCAACCCTGCCAGGAGCTCCAAACCCTGAGCCAGGAGTTAGCCTTGAGCACCACTCAAGTGTGCCCTCACCAAAAAAAAAAGGGGGGGGGAGGGGGAAGACCAAAATAATTACTGGACCACAGATTTGAAGAAAAAGAAAACAGATAAATGTAAGGAAACAATCTGATTGACAATCAGAACACAGAAGTTCCCAGAGGTAGTCCTAATCAAGAGCTCGCTCCCAGGGCCAGAGTGATAGTACAGTCAGTAGGGAACTTGTCTTGCAATCAGCCAACCTGGGTTCAAACCCCGGCATCCCAAATGGTGCCCTGAGCACCACCAGGAGTGATTCCTGAACAAAGAGCCAAGAGTAACCCCTGAGCTGGTGACCACTGGACGTGTCCATCCCCGGCCCCCCCAAATAAGATCTAGCTCCCAGAATCATCAGAAATCAAGAGAACAAAGAGAGCAACACAGATATTTTATTCAAACACATCCAAACTTTTGGAACCTCATCCTGGTAGCTTGTGATACCTCAGACCGAACACTACTGGAGGTCATTCCCCCCAACTCTGTCCTCCACTGAAGCTCAGAATGGGCAACTCAGGGCCCCCACAATAGTACGGCAGGGAGGGCACTTGCTGTAGTGCTCATTAGGCTGGCAGGCATGCAAACTGTCTGGGTTCGATCCCAGACATATGGTCCCTGAGTACCACTGAAAGTGACCACTGACCTCAGAACCAAGAGCAGCCCCAGGGCACTGCTAGGTATGTCCAAAATAATAAACAACCTGCATCCCAATACAAAACAGAAATCCAATAGAAGACTACGTCAACATCACCACCAGAATCATTATTCTAAAACACTCTAGAATCCCTATGAACACTCCTATCATGTCACACTAAGGAAAGGAGGATTCTGCCTTCACTGTAACAAGACTTAATGACTACTTTCAAGAGCTAATCTGTGACTAAAAAGTCACAAGAAATAGACGTACTTATTTCTCTTCTTTACAGGGATGTTACCACATAGGTAGTGGGACTCTCCCTACCACATTTAACTCTATACCTACTTGGTGTTCTCCAATTTATAATCCCTAACCAACATCTAGCTACCTATTTCCAACATGTACATATTGTTGTTGTTTTGGAGTCACACCCAGCAGGTGCTCAGGGTGGGATGCCGAGGACTGAACCTAGGTCTGACCAGTGCTAGGCAAACGCCTTCCCTTCTACACTATCTCTCCGGCCTGCCCTCCACCCCCTGCATTTTATTATTTATTATCATTATTATTATTACTATTATTATTATTATTATTATTGGGCTAGAGCGATAGCACAGCAGTTGGGTGTTCGCCTTTCATGCGGCCGACCCGAGTTTGATTCCTCCGCCCCTCATGGAGAGCCCGGCAAGCTCCCCATGCGTATTGGATATGCCAAAAACAGTAACAAATAAATCTGTCACTGAGAGACGTTACTGGTGCCCGCTCGAAAAATCGATGAGCAATGGGATGACAGTGACAGTGATTATTATTATTATTTTGCTTTTTGGGTCACACCCAGCGATGCACAGGGGTTACTCCCGGCTCATGCGCTCAGGAATTACTCCCAGGGGGCACTCGGGGGACCATATAGGATGCTGGGAATCGAACCCGAGTCGGCCACATGCAAGGCAAACGCCAGCTGTGCTCTCTCTCCATTCCCCCCCCATCTTAAAAGACTGCTCTTGTTAAGTTGTATGCATTCTTTATATACCTTGGGTACTATCTGCTTATCTAATTTCTGATATGTAAATATTTTCCCCTACCTAGTTAACAGTCTTTTTGTTCTGTTTATGTTTTCTTTTGCTGTACAAAAGGTTTTCAACTTATGCTTATCTTTTGCTTTGGTGTGGGAGGGAAGGAGGTTGGACCACACCCAGGGCTTCCTGGCTCTACGCTCAGGGATCACTCCTGGTTGTGTTTGGGGGACCATGCAGAGTGCTGGGGAGCAAACCTGGGTTGGCCCTGTGCTCTCCTGCTAGCCCCCTCATCTTTATTTCCTGTACTGCTGGGGTTGAGACGTCTCTAATGCTCACGTACAGGAATGTTTCACCTGTTACCTTCTATGTGCTTTCTAGCCTCAGGTCTTACACTGAGACGTTAATCCATTTTCAGTTTGTGTTTTATACATGGAGTTATAAAGCAGTCAGTCCAATGCATCTGTGTGCGGCTGTCAAGTTTTCCCAACGCCACTTGTTACAAAGACTATCCTTTGTCCCCAGCACGAGTTTAGAGCCTTTGTCAAAGTGAAATCAAGCAAGAACTTAAACACAGGCTATACATTCATGTATGACACTGGAACAGACCTAGTGCCTGGGAGAGAACTCAAAGGGAGAGCACACTTGGCATGTTGGAGCCCCGGCTTCTATTCCCAGCACTACTTGGTACTTTGAGCACTGATCGAGGAGTAGCCCCCTGAGCATTAGGCGTGGCTCCCCAGAAAACAAAAAGTAACAACAGCTTCCTTCTGGCTTTGATCCTCATGCACATCATGAAAGGCATAGATAAAACTGAAATGGAGGGAACCTTCCATACTACATGGTTCAGAGACTGTTGCAGGAGCTAGACAAGAAATCACAAAGCGAGGTAACTCGGCAGAAAGCGCCCCTAATACTCCTGCGGTTCTCTGACTGCTGACGAGATCTGTTCTCTTCCTTTAATGTGGGCATTGTTTCTGGATTTAGAAATGAACAACATAATATTTTTTATTTGACATACAGTGTTCAAATACAGGATATCCAGAATCTGGAATGGCGCATTAGAAGATCCAATGATCAGACACAATAAATAAAAAAGTAACAACTTGACATACTACGTAGCAGATGACTGTCCCTAGGAATTGGACATATAATCATGGTTGTTCTTTTCTTTGCAGTGCTGGGGAGTGCTCTGCCACTGAGCTACATCATGGGTTGCAACCATAATTTTCTGTTTTGTTTCAGGGCCACACCTGTTAGTGCTAGGAGACTGCAAGTGCTAGGGACAAACCCAGGTCTTGAACACAGGTTTCCCACAGGCAAAGAATGCTTTCAGCCCTCTGAGCAATCATTTGTGATTTACTAAAGACTGGACCTGGGTCTACGTCAGTCAGATCCCAGATGACAATGTTCTATTTTCCAGTTTGAATCAAAAGACTACACAAAGAACTTGATAACCAAAACCAACTATGCCAATATAATTTAAGACTGTAGACCACTTATGTTAACTATGAAACAGGGATTTCTTTCAGGATATCTGCCCAAGAGTGATAAGACTGCGTGACTAATTTCCTATTTGATCCAGGAACTGCCACAAACCAATCTGTGAAAGACAAACCAATTTATCTTTTCATATAGAACACTTCCTCATCAAGTTTATGTATAAGAACTGCCTTAAGACCTTTATCTCAGGGCTGGAAAGAGAGTACATCCCTTGCACATAATTGACCTAGCACCTGGCACCCCATTTGGGTTCCCAAGCACTGCCAAGGAGCAATTCCTGGGTGCAGAGCCAGAAGAAGCCCCTAAGCACAGGTGGGTGTGGCCCCAAACAAAAACACCTTCATCTCGTCCATGTCCATCAATTCTAAATTATTATAACACAAAACAGATCCCCTTTTAAAAGAACTTTATTTATTTTTTTTTTGTCACACCCTGCAATACTCATGGGTCACTCCTGGCTCTGCACTGAGGAATTATTCCTGCCAGTGCTCAGGAGACCATATATAGGATGTATCGGTGATAGAACCCGGGTCGGCTGCGTACAAGGAGAGTACCATCCCCACAGTAATTCTGCTTCGGCTAATAAAATAACTTTAAAAGTCACTTAAAGCTGGGGGCCGGAGCGACTGCAGTGGGAGTTTGCCTTGCATGCCAGAGAACTGGGTTCAATTCCCAGCACCTCATATAGTCCCCCGAGCCTACAAGGAGTGATTCCTGAGTAAGGAGCCAGGAGTAAGCTCTGATCATGGCCAGATCTCACATTTGATTTCCTCCTCTTGGGGCAGTGGTCTCTTTTATTGGTATTATGTTCTTATCAATTCGGCTTTAACAGGTGAGATTTGGGGAAGTTGACCTAAATCCATGATAACTGATTCTTCAAAAATCAGTTCAGGGGCCAGAGAGATAGTACAGTGGGTAGGGCGCTTGCCCTGCATGTGGTTGGTCAGGCATGGTCATCCATGCCATATGGTCCTCCCACCGCACCCCACACCACCACCTGGAGTGATCCCTTAGTGGAGAGCCAGGAGTAAGCCCTGAGTACTGCTGGGTGTGGCCTCCATATAAAACAAAACAGAAGAACAATAAAACCCAGCTCAAAACAGGGTTTAGAGCTGAATTGGTTAAAAAAGAACTTAACTGATAGATTTTAATTTATTTTTATTGTTACATATTTCAGTCGCCAGTAGGGATTTATCATGCACATGCCAAAGGTGGACAGACTGCAAACCATGAACACTCAAACCAAAACCAGGTCAAGGGCCCTTTGTCCACTGCTGTAAGCTTAATCGACAGCTCAGTCTAAAGCTGACAGTGGCAGGTGCTAAAATAACTGATATAATTTAAATATGAAATCTTGGGAGGTCTACAAACAACAGTAATTTCATAAAATCTAATAAAACCTTCAAAGCGTTCCCACAGTGCTTCTTACTTTCATAATTTCACCCTACCACTGATAGAAAAAGAAACCAATTATACACCAATAATTCTACCCATGCCTTCTCATTCATATTTCGTCTTTTAAAAACGGTAATTTTCTAAATTCAAAGAAATCAACTGATTTTGAAAACAAAGCTCAAATAAGTAATGACCAGGAAGAATCTTCTGATGGTATTCCAACTGTGACCACGATGTGACCAGAGTAACTCACAGCTTCCCATGCTTCTGTTAGAAGGGTTGTGGCGGGGAAGGGTGCAGAGCAGAGTGAGAGCACAGTGGGTAGGGTGCTTGCCTTGCATGCAGCCCTCCAAATTTGATACCCACATCCCACATGGTCCCCCGGCACCGCCAAGAGTAAGTCTGGAGTACAGAGCCAGGAGCAAGCCCTGAGAATCACTGGGTGTGGCCCCAAAACAAAGCAAATAACAAACAAAATCAATTTTTTTTTTTCTTTTTGGGTCACACCTGGCGATGCACAGGGGTCACTCCTGGCTCTGCACTCAGGAATTACCCCTGGCCGTGCTCAGGGGACCATATGGGATGCTGGGATTTGAACCCGGGTTGGCCGCGTGCAAGGCAAACGCCCTACCCGCTGTGCTATCTCTCCAGCCCCCACAAAATCAATTTTAAAATCAAACAACAAAAAATCACTTTGGGGCTACAAAGAAAGCAGAATGGGTAGTGCACTTGCCTTGAACTGGCAAACGGAGGTTCGATCCCTGGCATGCCCTACGGTGCCAGGAGCCTCGCCAGCAAGTGATCGCTGAGCTCAAAGCCACAAGTAAGACCTGAGCCCCACCAAGTACAGTCCAAAAACCCAGGGGAAAAAAGTCACCTGAGCAGATTTGGCACAAATCAGTATGTGTAGATTCTGTTCATCTTTCTCCTAATCTCTTCACCCCCAGATTTGATTTTCTATCTTGAGCTTCGTATAGGGTGTTTCTCAGAGGGGTGCTGGAAAGACTGGGGTGAAGCAGCAGTATCCCCAGGGTGCTCTGTTTGCTTAAAGAAGGCAGACTTCCAAGCCAGTAGCAAGTGATTTTTTTTCTTCCTGAAAAGAAACCAATAGGCCAGAGAAGTTTTGGAAACTGGTTTGGGTTTTGTCCACTCATTTGTTGTAAGACTCTCAACAACCTTTGTATTGAAATCGGTGCAGATATCTTTAAATACGGCAACAAACCAAGGCTGTGAGTCATCTAAGATCACTTCTAATTTTACTTGGGAAATATTTCTAGCCCACCACCAGCAGTCAAGGCACTTGTCTTAACTGAGTCCAAGTCAAATGGAATCATTTGGTCGAAGTAAAAATTGTCTGTTACCAACCAGTTGACTTTCATAAGGAAGATCAATGACCGACTTTGACAATTTCACTGAAATGTCATCCATGTGGCCTGCTGAGAAGTATTTTGTGTGTGTGTGTGTGTATGTTCTGGGAATTGAACCCAGAGCCTCACATGTGCAAGGCAAGTAACACCGAGTGACACCCCCAGTCCCCTATGAGTTTTATTATTTTAAATCAACTAACAGTCACCTGTGCAAAGGTAGCACAGAGCAGTACAAGAGCTGCAGCTGACACCATCGGTACTTAGTTCAAATATATTCTGACCTTACAACAGCATCTTTCATTTCTGATTATTCTCCATCTGCTCTCCCCAATCCTTATAAATAAAATTTTGAACGTGGGGCCAGAGCAACAGCTCAATAGGCTGCACACAGGTTTTGCATGCATGTGGAAGGCACGGGTTCAGCCCCTAATGCTGGGAGTAGCCTCTATTTCATTATCATAGATGACTACTCAGGAAAGTGCTAAGAAATCTAATGTCTAAAATGTAAGGCTTTGAAAACTTAACCATGAACAGCTTTGTAAGGGTCTATCTCACAGTGATTCAATAATAAAATCTTAAAAAAAAAAAAGCAAGGCTTTGATGGAAAAACCTCTGAAATCTCTGGCTAGATGAAAGTTAGTTCAACGGGGCTGGAGAGATAGCACAGCGGGTAGGGTGTTTGCCTTGCATGCAGCCCGACCCGGGTTCGATTCCCAGCATCCCATATGGTCCCCTGAGCACCACCAGGGGTAATTCCTGAGTGCAGAGCCAGGAGTGACCCCTGTGTATCGCCAGGTGTGACCCAAAAAGAAAAAAAAAAAAGAAAGTTAGTTCAAGACAGCATTAAAAATCTGACATGTAACACAAATGAAATGCTTGTGGACTGCAGACATACCAGGTAACATCAGTGAGCTCAGAAAGCTGCAAGCATTTCCCCAAATGTGGTATAAATAATCCACATCACAGAACTTTACTGGGGCATGATTCTGTGTGTTAAGTAGAAGATAACTAAATTCAGAAGCAAGCAGTGATATTTAATATCCAAAACAAACTTTTGCTTCATGAAAAAAAGAAGAAAAAAAGACTGTGCAGCAGAGACTAGCAGAAGTTAGGTCTGGAATGTTTTCTCTGACACTCTTGCTTTTAGGGCTGCTCGGCTTTTATGTCCAGGGATGCAAACCTAAGCCCCAGCACTGAAGTCCCCCAGCGCAGTACCACCACGTATGGCCCGGAAGGCACTTAGTCCCAGGAGCACGCATGGAGCATGGATTATATCAGGTCTCACACCCCGGGGAGTGGTGTCAGGACTCCCTGAGCACTGTGTGGCAGGCCCCAAAATAAATAAAATGAAAATTTTAAAATACACGAAACTAAAATCTCACTTTCAGAATCAAGGATCTTTAAAACATCTACTGGTTCCTTATTTTCACCTCACTATGGACACAGAAGCTTCAAGCATTTAAACGAGATAACCTATCTGTAATAGGTTTCAAATAGATCCATGAAATGCAATGATCCTCTCACTCAAGAGCCTGAGGCGGGAGTCGAGTTCCAGCACCACTAGGTCTGGGAGCCCAGCTCACTCTGTCATTTTGTTTTGGCTCTGAAGCCACGCCCAGTGGTGCTCAGGGATCAAACCCAGGCTGGATGCATGCAAGGGAAGAAAGCCCAGGACCCTGCTCAGGGGCTTTCCTGCCGTGTGATCAGGCTCTGTTCTCAGGAGCAGGAACCAGGGTCGTGGGTCAAGTGGCTGCAGCAAGCAAGTGCCTTATCTCTTAAGCCATCTTTTCTGTCCTTAAATACAGGCTTTAAAATAGGAAACAACACTGGATAAATCTTTTTTTTTTTTTTTTTTTGCTTTTTTGGGTCACACCCAGCAATGCACAGGGGTTACTCTTGGCTCATGCACTCAGGAATTACTCCCAGTGGTGCTCGGGAGACCATATGGGATGCTGGGAATCAAACTTGGGTCAACCGCGTGCAAGGCAAACGCCCTACCCGCTGTGCTATCTCTCCAGCCCCACACTGGATAAATCTAAGAGCAAACTACTGAAGTTTGAAAGATGGGGAAGTGAATGCATCATTTCCAAGGCTTGACACTGAACAAAGGATCTCAACTTTCATGATAAAATTAATCTACTTAACCAGTTCCTAAAAAAAAAAAAAAAAAAAAGCGCCTGCTTCCAGAACAAAAAAATAAATAATGTCTATAAGAACAGGAAGCTGACTTCCACTGACTGGAAGTCTCGTCAGTTCATTTTGGGACCGTTAAAAATTCCCAAATTTTTCTGGTTTTTATTTATTTACTTTTTCTCCTGATACCTTAGAGATGGGAGGACCTCCGTTAAAAACAAAAGCCAAGGCAAGGAGAGAGCTCAAAGGGCCAGTGCACATGCTTTCCATGGGGAGGCCTGGCCAGTACCACATGATTCCCTGAGTACCACAGGGAGTGACATAAGAGCACCAAACAGGAGTAGTCTGGAGCACCACTATGTCAGCTCAAAACCAAAATAACTTCTATAAATTTAAGTCCTCAACTTTTTCCCTGTTTCACTAATAGCTAATTTAATGTAATTATAGACCCTCCAAAAATCTCAGAAAAACAAAAACATTTAAAAAAAAGAACAGATGATTCTTTTCTCCAAGATGACTAATCACACTCGCCTTAGAATTTAAAAACAAGGAGATGGAGCTTATATAATAAAATTGCCCCAAAATAGATCAGACACAACAGAAGTGTCACTCATCCGTGTAAGGGATTAAAGCTATAGTTTCCATTTGTGTCAAAAATATTTATTTTGATTATTTGGCTTTATTTTTGCACAGTGGATAAAACAACTGATTGATCCTTGTTATCTTACCGGTCAATGTTATTCTGCAAGGACTTGAGAAAAGTTCACCATTGACCCCAAATTCTATCAGTAGGTGCTCTGAATCTGAACCATGAGAGCATTCTGAGGGCTGGCGGAATGGAATGTCTGCATCAACTTTCTGGCTCCGTGCTCAGAACAGCATATGCGATGCTGGGGATTGAACTGGGGTGGGTGGCATGCAAAGCAAGAGCCTTAACCCCTATAGCTCCCAACTAGCTGTCCAACCCCAAGGCAACATTTTTCTAAACCTTTCTCATAAAAGCCAGAGCTGCAGGGTGGAAAGTGTTACTCAGGGCTCCAAGTAATGGATTAGAGAGCCCTGGGTTCCATCACTGGCTCCCCACGGTCCCCCAAGCACTGCAGGAGTGATGATGCCAAGCAAACTCTGTCAGGTGTGGGCCTTCCCCCGTCCCAAAATAAAATTAAAGCCACACCTTCCACAAGACATCTGACATTCAGAGAGCACCAACTCACACTACTTGAACACCTGTGAAACACATCTGCTTTCAAAATGTTTCGGATACCAGAAAGAATTTATTTAATCCAAGGACAAAAGCGTAAACTTACATTTTTCAGAGCATAAGAATTAATTCAGAGTGGAAAATTCAAAGTTGGAAAGTCAATATCCAATATCAGTTTCTGAATGACAACCTGACTCAGCCCTTGAGCAGCCCCGCCATTCTAAAAATATCACCCACAGAACACTTGATCAATCGGCAATTAAATAACAATTTCAAATCTGTGAATTCCTTCTCAGTGGAACCATAACTTCGAGAGCACATACAAAAAAATCTGCTGCCATTAATTTGGTGCTGAGTTTGATCTATCTCGAAATTCTTCCTGAAAAGAACAGAACCCTAATGAATTAAATTCTTGTATGATCAGAATCCTTCTCCACTAGCCCCAGACTCTGCCTAGGGTGGAGGACAAAGGGTTCTGAGGGAGGTTTCTGGAACGCCTCTGTACACTTCTGACAAAATTCTCCACACCTGGTTAAATCTAATGACCAAGGAGAACCTGCTTATCCTTTTGATGGAGCTTTTAGGAACGACTGAGAAAATAAATGCCATGTTAATAAGCTCCAGTGTACTAATGCATTATCTCAGTGTCTCTGAAAAAAAGGAAAAATTCCAAACTAAATTAAAGTCTTGTTACTTTTATGTCCTTAAACCTTCCCTTTAAAATATCTGTCCAAAATTATCTAAAACTGTGGCTAACATGTTGATCGTTACTACATAAATATACAGTAATTTTCTGCTTCGTAAAACAAACAAAACCAACTAACTAACCTCAGAAATCAATCTCACGTGACACCTTGGTAAATGCTGCTCATTCTCTCCTACAGGCACCTGCTCAGGGTAGGAGGAAGAGGGGTGGCTGGGGGGGCGCAGGCCAGTGGCTGTGGATGGCATCAGTCACCTCTACAAGGAACAGGAAAGGCCTGTACCGACTCGGGGCCCGCGGTGACGGAAGCAATGAAAGTGAGAGGCCCCGAGCAGTGAGGGGGAGAAGAGCAAGAAGGGACTACACGCCCTGCAGAGAGCAAATGAAGAATTAACTCAAAAGACATGAGGATAGGATGGGAAAGCCTTTTTCGTTGTTTTTTGGTGGGAGGAGGAGGGTGACTCACTTGACATTGTTTGTTGCTTGCTCCTAGCTCTGTGTTCAAGAATCTCTCCGGGGAATATGTGGCGCTGAGGACCGGGGCAGCAAGGCGAGCGCCCTACTCTCGGTACTATCACTCCAGCCCCTTCTTGGCGGAAAGGTAAACCCTCTGCATCAGTGTCTCAGCAGCTGCATAAAAAAACGTGATCCTGCAGTTTCTTTGAGTTTTTTTGGGCTGTGCCTGGGTTTTCTCTGGGCCTGACGCTCAAGGGCTGGTCCTGGTAGTGATTCAAGGAGACCAATGTGCTAAGAACTGAACCCAGAGCTGCTGTGTACAATGTCTACACCGCCTTTGTGCCATTCTCCCAAGTCCCATAAAAGATTTATTTAAAGAAATCTGCTTAGGGGTTAGAGAGAAAGTACAGCAGGTAGGACACTTCCTTGCATGGAGTGGACCTGAGTTCAATCCTATCACCACACACGATTTCCTAAGCCCACGAGGAATGATCCCCTGAGCATGGCCTGTGGTGGACACCCCCCCCCCCCAAAAAAAAAAAAAAGAAATCAAATCTTCTCAGAGAAACATGAGAAGAGAAACATGAGGAGATATGTGTTCCAGAGACTGGAGGGGGGGCTAAAAACGTCTCCTAGGGGCGGCAACTAAAGAAGCACAGCACCACAGCCATCGTGGAGCCACTGGGACGGGGGAGTGGGGGGATAGGAACAAACTAAAGTGTGTGACCCTCTCAACTATCATCGCAGCAGGAAAGGGGGAAAAAAAGCTATGTAAGAATTTTGAATGGACTGGAGCCATAGCACAGCGGGTAGCCTTACCTGTGGCCGCCCTGGGTTCAATTCTTCCGTCCCTCCCGGATAGCCTGGCAAGCTACTCATGGTGTATTCAATATGCCAAAAACAATAGCAACAAGTCTCACAATGAAGATGTTACTGGTGCCCACTTGAGCAAATCGATGAACAACGGAAAGACAGTGCTATAGTGCAGTGCTAAGAATTTTGAAGCTTACTGACGATATCCTCACTAAAGCTGTACCAAACTTAACCTTCTGACCCTTAAAGCTAAAGGCACCGGTCAGATGACAACATGGACTCCTGTGAGCCTGCTCTTCATCTCCACAGCCGTACATACCACTCACACTCAGATCAACTCTACTCAGAGGAAGGGAAATTGAGGAGGTGACCTCAGAGTTGGCGACTCTGAGGACGTGAGTGCCGAAGGCTGTCTGTGCTGATAGTACCTTCTCTGAGGTGTGAAATGTAGGAGTAGTGGATACGGGGCTCCGTTACAGAGATGTGGAGACGGCTGTGGCTGGGACACGTGCCTGCGGCTCTGGAAATCAGTTCGGGCGGGGATAGAGAAATAGGGAAATAGGGAAATAGGGAAATAGGGAAATCATTGCAATCAGGTATGAATGAAAGACACCAGAGTGAGTGGGAGAGAATAGAACGTTTACACCCTGGGCAGAGGAAGTGACAGAGAGCAGTCTACTGGGAAGACACAGGGAAGAGTTTAAGAAAGGAGTGGTCACATGCGGATGATTCCAACTTTATACCCCAAAGGGCAAATTTTGAGATTACATAGCATATGAGTAACACCTGTGTGTGGGAATGGAAGTGCTATCATAACTGGGCAAAGAGGGCTCTTTCTGGGGGAAAAAGTGCTTTAAAATATGGCTGGAGCAATGATAATACAGCGGGTTAGGTGGTTGCCATGCACAAGGCAGACCTGGGTTTGATCCCTGGCACCCCCTAGGATCCCGAGAGTCCCAGGAGTTGTTCCTGCACGCAGGGCTGGGAATAAGCCCTGAGCACAGCCGGAATGGCCTAAGCAAAACAATCTGAAACTGATCTGTTGGGGCTGGAGTGATGGTACAGCGGGTAGGGCATTTCACTTGCACGCGGCCAACCCGGGTTCGATCCCTGGCATCCCATATGGTCCCCCAAGCACTGTCAGGAGTAATTCCTGAGTTCAGCCAGGAGTAACCCCTGAGTATCACTGGGTGTGACCCAAAAAAGCAAAAAGCAAATAAATAAAACTGATCTGTGATAATGGTTACACTATTCAGTAAGATCTTAAAAATTACAAAATTGAGGGGCTGCAGCAATAGACAGAGGGTAAGGCATTTGCTTTGCATGCGACCAAACAGGTTCAATCTCCAGCACCCTTTATGGTCCCCCAAGCACTGCCAGGAATATCTCCTGAGTGCAGAGCCAGGAGTTACCCCTGAGCACTACCAGGTATGCCCCTTCTCTCCCCTGCCTCTGAAAATTAAAAAAAAAAAAAAGATTACAAACTTGAGGGCCAGAGAGACAGCTCAGTGCACCGGAGTGTATGCTTTGTACAGCATGATCCCCTGAGCACTGCACCGAGAGTAATCCCTGAGCATGTCTGCATGTAACCTGAAAATAAAAAACAAAACATGAAAAGGAAAAAAATGTCTAAACACTTCTCCATAGTAGTACCCACTGCCACTTTTCCCTTTGAGTCTTTAGAAAGTTTAATTCAGGGGCTGGAGCAATAGCACAGCGGGTAGGGCGCTTGCCTTGCACGCGGCCGACCCGGGTTCGATTCCCAGCATCCCATATGGTCCCTTCAGCACTGCCAGGAGTAATTCCTGAGTGCAGAGCCAGGAGTAACCCCTGCGCATGACCAAATGTGACCCAAAAAGCAAAAACAAACAAACAAACAAAAAAGAAAAAACAACCTCATTATTATAATCTATATGATGATCAAACCCTATCTGTACCTAATATATTTTCAGGAGTATCAGTTCATTTTATACTGAACAGCTTTGAGAGCGATTCTGTAAGGCGGAGCCACAGGCCAGAGCTCAAGAGACTAGCATGCATTCTTCGCCTGCAGGAAGCTGGAGTTCAATTCCCAGCACTGCTGTCCCCCAGCACCACCAGAATCAACCCTGAAGTACTCATACACTCTTACATCAGGTGAGGCCCCAAAACAGAAAGGGGTGTGTGTGTGTGGGGGGGGGGTGTGCGTACTGAGAAACAACTGGATGAAGATCACAATGAACTAAGTAACTGTTCTAGCATAAAGGCAGCCAAGAGCGGGCAGTGAGTGCTCGGGAGCACAATGCCCCTCTCCAACACAGGGCACAGAAGTAAGGGAAGAGCAGCAAGGCTGTCACACTCTAAACTCTTCCCAGCACACAGCCCCACGTCTCTCCTCACTTCCACCAACACCCAGACCACAATCTATAATCTGCCAAACTTCCTTCTGGTTGGGGGGGGGGGGGGGAAATGAGGGCAGGAGGAAGAGATTATCAGGAGCTAAAATACTGATAGTATTCTAAAAAATTCACACTTTCTTGTCACCAGAGGCTTTCTCTCTGAAGCTACGAGGTTCAGTTCATGCAGTTTTGTTTCGCAAAGTGGCCCAAGGTTCAAGCTGATCAGGAAGAGCTGGAAGGCTCTGTCGACAGGACTCGCTGACGCCCTAGAATCCTCATCTATCCTGGTCAGTGTGTTGGCGTGGAAAGCGGGACATATGGGGAGCAGCGGCTCCGCAGTGGTGGGTTCCCTAGCGTAACAGCAGCCAGACCATACGGCGCTGCTCTTATTGGCACCAGCACGAGAGAAGCCGCCAAAACCCGAGTGTGCTATTCCGGGCCGCGAAACGGGATAAAACCCCAATTTAAAACAGAAGAATTTTTTTTTTTTAAGTTTTAGGGCCACACCCGGCAAAGTTCAGGTGTTACTCCAGGCTCTGCTTTCAGGGGTCACTTCTGCTGGAGCTCCTGGGGCCATATGCAGCATAGGGGATTGAACTTGGGTCAGCGGTGTGCAAGGCAAGCTCCCTACTTTTCTACCATTTTTTTTTCCAGCCCCATAAAACTATAATTAATTGAGGTATTTACATATTTAAAAATTATTGATATTTTATCATTCAAGACTCAACTGGGTATCTGGTCTTTGATTCCTGGTCTGGAAAAAGACAAAGACTTAAAGAGAAATAGAGAAGAGTTTGTTAGCTGTTTTCTGGGAAAAAATGGTGTTAAGAATTTAAACAAAATCACTTTCTACCATACATACAAAGGAGCAACGTATTAGAAACATCTTTCGGAATACTACATTCTGTCTTCTATTTTTTGGGGGAGGTGTGGGGGGGGGACAACGACACTCTGTAAGATGCTGCAGGGACTGTGCAGTGCAGTGCTGGGGATCAAACCCAAACTAGGGGCTCCTGCATCCACTCCACACCTTTCAATCTCAAACCTAGGCAGGGCCGTACACACGCAAGGCACAGGCTCTACCACTTAAGAAGCCTCCGATCTGCTGGGTTACTGGATGGAATCCCTTATTGGGGGTGAGGGGTGGGTGGTGGTGGTGGTGGTGGTGGTGGTGGTGGTGGTGGTGGTGGTGGTGGTGGTGTGTGTGTGTGTGTGTGTGTGTGTCTTTTTGGGTCACACCCGGTGGTGCTCGGGGCACAGTATGAGATGTCAGGGATCAAACCCAGGTGGACTACATGGGACACAAGCATCCTATCCACTGTACCATCACTCTGATCTGGAATCTCTATTTCCTCAGCCACTTCTCTAATTTTTGCAGTTACACACCTCCAACCACTTGAACATGCTGAATGAATGGTTACAGGAAAATTTGATTCATATCACAAGCTATCTAACCCTTACACCTTAGCCCTAGACTTGGGTAACGAGGTTCAGAACCCTAAAAACAAATTCAGTTGCCATGCTGAAGCAGGTAATGTTCATTTCTGGGGAGGATTTGTGAGCCTCCACATTTGCTTCGATGCAAGCCTTCCCCCCACCCCCCTCAAGCCTGCTCCTTTTCCTGAATTAGGTTAATTATAGGCAATAAAAATAGCTTTCAGTTTGCCCTGGGCTGGCAAAATGGTTTTATAAGCTGCTTTATAGAACGCAAGACATTTTTAAGATAAGGGATAAGCTGACTCTAAAACTCCATTTTCCTGCCCACCTTGCAAAGCCCTTATTATGCAGAGTGGAGTTTCTTAAACTTTTCCCATCCAAGACCCCCTTTGGTCAGAGAAATGCAGCATGAGTGAGCTCTGCCACATGGATTCACACGCAGTGGACTTTGAATTGATTTCTGACCACACATTCAGAGACCTTATGTTGCAGCAATGTTTCCCCCTCAGACGTAGAACCGGGTTTTAAGAAGCTAAGGTATGGACACAGGTGAGCTGTGAAAGAGCACACACCTACGGAGGAGTCTTGGTCAACCAAACCAAACATCTGCACAAGCAACTGAGGTTCTCAATGCGCATCAATGATCGATGTCTGCAAATACCCTCGACCACTGAAAAACTTAAGGACAACATGCATGATTGAGAACCAGTGAGGAGGCTGGGGTCTCCAAGGGCTAGAGGCTCTGCCTGGCATGCAGAGGACTCCGGGTTTGATCCCTAGCACATGTGGTCTCACGGGCATGGCCAGTTGTAGGTGAAGTCCTGGGGCCCTCATTACAGCAGGGAAACCCCACCACTAAACAAACAAACAAACAAACAAAATCAGTGAATTAAGAGCACTGGGGACTTTTGATATAAGAAACCAAAGTATGCCAAATATAGATCACTAATGCTGAAAGGCAATTTAGCAACTCTGGTTTGTCCCGTCATGCTTTCTCGGCTGCAATTTTCTGAGAATATCAATGCCTCGAAGTTATGTTATCAAAAGCCTATGACAGGAGGAAGTGAAAAACAATTTTTAGGTCTTAAGAGAATTATAGCTTCTCACTCCTTCAAATGCTTTATCCTTTTTTTTAAAATAAAAGAAAATATGACTATAAAGACTCGGGTGATTTGTGTGCAAGTATGTGATGGAGGTGGGGTGGGAGGGTTGTCTTTAGGTGTCATGCTAAAGGTTATGATGATATTATATAATTTCAAATGTACCAGGATGAATCATGCACCAGGAGAATTACTGAAGAGGGGGAGGAGGAATGGAGAGGAACATCTTTTGTAAAATACTTTTTCATTTGTTGGTGCTTAAAAACTTTAACCACTAGTCCAAGAAGACACCAAGAAGCTAGTCTAGAACAAGAAAGAATGACTGCTAGGAGAAAATGGAAAACGCTTCCAAGCTGTTTCCTGGCAGTCCTTCCCCTTTCCCTCCTGAGAGCTGTTTTGTTTTTTCAGTTTGGGGGTCGCACCTAGCGGCGCTCAGGGCCTACTCCTAGCTCTGTGCTCACGAATGGCTCCTGGTGGGTTCGGAGGACTGTATGTGGTGCCTGAGAGCGAACAAGGATTGGCTGCATGCAAGGCAAGCACCTTACCCTATGTATCACTCTGGCCCCGAAGAGCTGTTAGTAAAACAAGTTTGAAAGGTGACCAGTTTAAGCCACTGCTATGAGACAGTTTGAAGGATGAGGAAAACAGGTTCTATAAAAATTTCCCTGAGCAATCAAAAATTACAGCTACTTGAGACTCGGCCAGGCCCTCCGCTGTTTGGATTACCATCTGTTCCTCCAGCGTCCTGACTCAGGAGGGAGGAACTCTACTAAACTCCAAGTCCTTTTGCTTAAGCCAAGGTTCACCTGCTCCTTAGTTCTAGCTCAACAGATTTGAAGGCATTTTATTAACACTAGCTTATTATTCAGGGAATTTTAATTCTTTAGGAATTAGATAGGAGAGTCGAAAGAGGTTCTGAAAAACAGCTGTCATCTGAGCTGGGCCTCCTAAGATGAGGTGAGGGATGGAAAGGATTTCAGTAGATGAAAGCAAGATTTCAGTCTTCAAAAAACTCAGGCTACAAGCTAGAGGATAGCACAGTTGGCAGGGCACTTACCCTGCATACAGGTGACTGGAATTTGATCCCTGGCACCCCATACGGTCCCTGGAGCACCCACCACCAGGAGCGATCCCTGATTACAAAACCAGAAGTAAGCCCTGAGCACTGTCGGTATGACCCAAAACAACAACAATCGGGAATGTGTAAATTAAGAGCTATAACCTTCCAATAAGACTTTGTTGCAGAACATGCAGACAGTCTGTGGACCCCTGATTATAAGTTGACCTTTCCAAAAACACCATACGGTGCCCCTGACTTTATACTGAGATGTGATAAGTCCGGAAATGCAAGACAGATCTTTCGACTTTACTGTTTTCAGTTGTTTTAGCTCTCGAGTTCACTTGGGCTTCACAGGACTTTCAGACGCAGACTGTCAGTTCCACTCTCTCCTGGCAGACTGCTGGGATTTTGACTGGGATCACACTGAACTATTTCTGCAAGTCTCCCAAAGCCAGAAACAGACTATCTGTTTAGTCAGATCTTTATCCTGGTGGAGCTCAGGGCTTCCTCCTGGTTCTGCACTCAAGGATCACTCCTAGCCAGGCTCAGGGATCAAATGCAAACCAGCCATGTGCAGCCCAGTGCCTACATGTTGTACTATCATTCTGGCCTCTCAGTAAAATATTAATGCAAATCTACTACCTCCTAAATACACAACAAGACGAAACAGACCTTATTCTTTGTGTTACAAATTCTCAGATTTGGGGCTGGAGCAATTATGACCGGTAGGCATCTGCCTTGCACTTGGTCAGCCCAGGTTCGATCCTCAGCACTCCATAAGGACTCTGGGGAGAGTCCACTAAGAGTGACCCCTGAGCACAGAGCCAGGAGTGATCTAAGCACCACAGGTGCAGCCCCAAAACAAATACAAACTCTCTGAGTCTCCAGCACCACTTGCAGCCAAACAATTAAATTCCAACATAACTCCCTGGAGTTATCGCAGAGCCCCCTCAATTCCCCCCACACGCTCAGATCCAGAAGATTAACCACTTCAGATGCCAGCCCTAAGGGCCAGAGAGATAGCACAGGGATTAAGGTTCTGTTACAGGTTTGGTCCCCAGTACACCAAATGTCCCCCAAGCCCTGCCAGGAGTGATCCCTGATTGTAGAGCCATTCTCCAACGTAGAGATGTAGAGGGCGGGGTGGGGAGAGAGCAGAGAGCTTCCATAACCCAAATCATAAGCGTACTTGCTTAGGAGCCTTCATGCAGATTCAAAAAAACTGGATCCCCCCAGAAATGTGAGGGCCCACAGAACTGTGAGGGATCCCTGGTTTTACCTTCCTGGGCCACCCACAGCCTCATCAAGTCAGTGCCGGCTGCAACTCAGAGAGAATTTTCCCACTGCCCAGAGACATCTAGCTTTCACTTCCTCTTACAAAAGAGTTCCCACAAATTTACATGAAAGTTTGTGGCTGAGTCACAGGACTCTGAATGATGGCCTCTTTCATCAAAATTTGATTATTCTGACAAGTTTCTAGCTTAACAGTATTAGGTAAATAATTGACAATTTTCTGGAACATTCATTAAAATATTAAAATGAGTATTGAGTTACAGCAGTTTCAGTTCCAGTTCTTTAATTTTTAATTTTCAATAATCTTATTATTGGCAGGGGGGGCTCATTTGGGCCATAGCCTGCTGCAGTGCTCAGGAACTAGTCGTGGCTCTGTGCTCAGGGATCACTCCTGGAGCTGCTTGAGGGACACGTGTGGTGTCTGGGATTTAACTGATCAGCTGGGTGCAAGGAAAGCAGCTTAACCACTGAACCATCCTTCCAGCCCTCTTTTAAACTGTTAACTCCATAGTTAAAATGTGATTTCATTCTCCTAACAACGACCTGCAACTATTTTTTGTTTCTGTGAAAAATAGCCATGCATGATATCAAGATGATTACTGGGACTGGAGCTATAGCACAGTGGGTAGGGCATTTGCCTTGCATGCGGCTGACCCTGGTTCGACTCTTAGCATCCCATATGGTCCCCTGAGTACCGACAGTAGTGATTCCTGAGTGCAGAGCCAGGAGTAACCCCTGAGCATCGCCACTGTGACCTCCCCCCCCCAAAAAAAAGATGATTACTGACCTGTTAGCTTCTAGCATATGGTGCAAGAATGTCACAATGTCACATATAGGAGTCAAAGACAGTAGAGCAGGTGGGGAGCTTGCCCTTCGCACAACTGACCCTGGTTTGTCCATGAGTGCAGCTACTAAAGGCCACTGAGAGAGGCCAATACAGACAGGAGGAAAAAAGACCAAATGCCTGAGAGGGTGGAGTTTTATCCTGAGCAGGTAGCAGAAAACAAAGGCTGCTGAAGGGCCCTGATCAGGATCCAGAATCAACTTCAAGTTGGTTTTAAGGGGTTGTGGAAATGGTTATTTTCAGCAGCCTAGAGCCCTGGGTTCCATTCCCAGTACTGCACGGTCCCTGAGCACTGCTGAAGCAACCCTTGACCACTGAACCAAAAGTAGGCCCCAGACAACACCGACTCTGCCTAACCCACCCCTCCCAATACGTACACGCACCTTTCCCAAAAAAATAAATACTGCTTTTATATACCATGTTTATTGGCTAACAAGTTTGAGCAGCTGTGAGGAGAGGCTTGCCCACCAACACTTCACTTTGGGGAAGTGTCTTTATTATTAGAAAATTTTATTGCATTCAGGAAACACAAGTGCTAATAATACTAGCTAAAAAGAATTGATGGCTTTCTGATTTTTATCCAGTCTTCCATGTGCTCAACTATAAAAGACCAATAATCAAATTCTGAAAAGTGTAAAATTTTTTATCTATATTCCTGAACACTGTATCTAACATGTCAAGTGCAATTTGGGATTTTTTTTTTTGATCACCTGCTTTGTAACACGAAGTATGATTTTTAACCTACACAGCTTTCATCCATGTTTCCATGGATACATATTCATAAATCTGAGTACTTGAGAATCTCAAGACATTTTTAGAATATGTGAAAGGGGTTGGGGTTATTTTTCGTTTTGTTAATTTGTTTAATACAACACAGTACAGCTTAATACAGTATAGTAAAATACAAAAATATAAAATAAGTTATTCTATTTTGACTAAGGGGTCTGTGTAGTTTTGAGTGTGTGGTTTTTAAGAGTTTTTTGTTGCTGTTGTTTGTTTTGGGGGCTATCTCTGGCATTGCTCAAGGATTAGTTTTTGCTCTGCGCTTGGACAACCCATGTGAGGTGTCGGGAATTGAATTTGAGTCAGCCACACGTAAGGAAAGCGACCTACCAGCCATACTATCTCTCCTACGGTCAGTGTCGTGTTTAAATCACAGTCATAGCAACTTTTGTCTAGTATCTTGCAAAAGTAACACAACATATTCTCATATTCTTAAATCTATCTAGTTTCAACAGAATATTCAGTATTCTAAATCACATGTTCTAAAAAAGCTTATAAAAGTTATTAAATTCTCACCTACTTATTTAAAATCATATCAGGGGAGGGAAACTGGGGACATTGGTGGTGAGAAATATACACTGGTGAAGGAATGTGTGTTGAGACATTGTGTGACTGAAACCCAATCATGAACAACTTTGTAATTGTGTATCTCACAATGATACAATATAGAATTTATTTGTAGTGATTAAAAAAAATCTTATCGGTTCTTTAATAGAAATATATGGCAAACTACTATGTAGTTTTTTTGGGGGGAGTAGGAGCACCCAGTGGTGCTCAGGTCTTAGTCTGGGCTCTGCACTCAGGGATCACTCCTGGAGGGACTGGGTATCACATGCAGTGCCCAGGGACCGAACCCAGGTCTGCTGTGCGCAAAGCAAGCACCCTACCCACTGTCCTATCTCTCCGACTCTTAAGTTTGTAATCATGTATTAAATTCTAATTAACAAATCCCTGACTGTAAATCCCAAAGGGACAGTCCCACAGCAGAACAAATCAACTGGGAATTTTGTGGAATTAAAAATAAAATGTCTGCTGCTCTGGAAGGCCCAGAAATACGTCATCATGTTTGTTTTATCAGAGATAGGTTTACAGGGGCTGGAGCGATACAGCACAGCAGGTAGGGAGTTTGCCTTGCACACGGCCGACCCAGGTCCAATTCCCAGCATCCCATATGGTCCCTTGAGCACCGCCAGGAGTAATTCCTGAGTGCATGAGCCAGGAGTAACCCCTGTGCATCGCCGGGTGTGACTCAAAAAGCAAAAAAAAAAAAAGAGAGATAGGTTTATAAAACCAAAACAAAACCAAAACAAGCACACAATCTTTCTCAGGTGGGAGATAGCGTTAAGTGTCAGAGCGCATGCCTAGCATCCACGAAGCTCTGCTCTGACCTCCAGCATCAGTGGCTCCTAAGCATCACCCTGTGGGCCATAAACACTGGCAGGCCAGAAGAGCCAGTGCATCGCTGGGACAGAGCATGAGCCATGAAGTTGAGCATCACTGAGGTTTGCCCCCATAGCTCTACCCAAATAAAACAAGCCTTATAAAAAATAAAAGAGAGCTCTGTGGCTGTGTAATATAGCAATTGCTGCTACCACTTCTACAAGGATGAGTCAAGAGAGAAAACAAAAGTGCATCAATGGGGCAGGGAGTCAGCTCACAGGGCTGGAGTGAGAGCTCTGCATGCAGAAGCCCTGGGGTCAAGTCAGTACCGAGAAAGACCGTCAGTCCCCAAGTATTGCTGAAAGGTGAAAAAGTAAAACAGAAAGAAAGCAATGTGTTCAAAGATGCATAGAACAAAAAGAAAGGTATGTGAGGAGAGGGAAGAAGGAAGGTCAGAGAGAGCAAAAAGCCCAGAGTCTACCCTTGGCACCATCTGAGCACCCCTACAACAAAAGAGAAAAAGAAAGGCATGGGAAGACAACTAACTTATATTTTCGGGACAAAGGGTCTAAGTTGCTGCTGCAAAAATGTGGTAGCTGTTTGATGTCTGGTAAATATTAACACACTAGATTTTGCATTCAAAGCATTTTGAATTATTCAATGCTTGGAATAACTCCAGTTTGACTTTATAGTGACTATCTCAGTCGACAATGTTCCTAGACATAATTCATTGTGCAAAATGTAAACATCCGTGTTTATTTTAATGCATAATAAAATGCTCGATATGAGCTAGTTATGAAGCACACACAGTTGTCAGATCATGTAAGGGACATAACTTTAATCCCAACAGCACAATCACATTTATTAATTTGCTTTGTCGTCTGCCTTTGTCAACTACAAGATGCAGTGCGTGGGGACAACAGGAGCAGCTGTTAAGCATCTACTCACCATCACGCCAGCATGACCCACAGCTGCCACGTCTCACACGGTGCTCTAAAACATCTGTTTGCCTGCTCAAAAAGACACCTCTACCCAGCCCAGCACTGCTGGGGCTAGCCTTGGTGGCCTGGAGCACCCCTGGGAGAGCAGCACACAAAACCAGGCCCCCTGAACACAGCGGGAAGATACATCTAGGGTGGGCGAGCATGTGCCTTACTCCACAAAAAAGGGGAAATCTTAAAAACCATAAACGACATTATAGTACCAAGTTAGAGCAGGGGAGAGCCTGAACATCTCAGTACAGGAGTGAGGGGAGCGCTCCGAGGGCTGGAAAGCATCTTCTGCATACAGCAGGTTTGGTGCCAAGGAAGCAAAACAGCTCACATTTGCCTCAAAGGCACCTACTAAAACCACCAAAACACACTGTGTGAGTGTAACCCAAACATCACAGTGATTCAATAAAATTTTAAAAATAAACAAAAAATAAAAAATAAAACCACCAAAACATGGCCTCCTCTTTGAAGGGCCGCATAGGCAAAAACCAAGAAAATCTTTAGAGATTTGCACCCAGTTTTAAGTTAGAACCTCCAAAAATTATACTTCTGGTCACAGCCAGAAGTTCCATAGAAGTGACTTGTTTAGACATTTCAGAAACTACTTTTGGCAGCCAAATAATTTCTTCTTCCCTTGCCAGGAGTCCTGGACAGCAGGCTGTTTAGGTACACAATGGTGCGTGAAGTGCACGCTGCAATGCCCTGGGCACTGCTTAAGCCACTGAGCCACCATCTTTGGGACCTTCTCACCCAAACTACACATACTGGGGCTGTTGTGACATGATCACCTCAGTGCATGTGTGCACCAGGGCTTGAATCTGTGGTCTCAAGGCTACTGAACAAACCCATTATACCACTAAACCATCTTCAGGACCTTTGGTTGTGGGTCCCCTCCACCTTAATGACTTCTATCACACTTTTTTCATGAGACCCCCCTGTTTCACAAGCCAAGAAAAATGACAAAGTAACTTTTGGACAATGATCCCATTTACTTTTGCTAAGAGCAAAATCTCTCTAGTCTCTCATAACTATAGAGAAGCATAAATCTCCATGACTAGTGAAAAGCGACCTGGGTTCGATTCCTCCGTCCCTCTGAGAGAGCCCAGTAAGCTACCGCCCTCACGACAGAGCCTGACAAGCTACCCATGGCAAATTCGATATGCCAAAAACAGTAGCAAGTCTCACAATGGAGATATTACTGGTGCCCGAGCAAATCGATGAGCAACGGGATTATAGTGACAGTGAAAAGTCAAAGTTTGAAAAAAGACTTTTTGTATTAGAACTGTCCAGTACAAACTTACTATGAAAGAGGGAACTGGGGCCGGTGCAACAGAATAGCAGGTAGGGTACTTGCCTTGCACCCTACGTTTGAACCCTAGCACCTCCACAAAAATATGGTCCCTCAAGCTTGCCAGGAGCGAATCCTGAGCGCAGAGCCAGGAGTGACCCCCAAGCAACCACAAGGCGTGGTCCTCTTTAAATCACACATGCAAACAAATAAATGAGAAAACAAGTTTTAATGAGTTTTCTCTAAGTGGAATTCCAAACAGGAGAAACTTTAAATTAATGCCAATTCATGAGAACCTCTATCAAACTGGTCGACAGGGACAAGAGAAAAAAAATACAGGGGTGATGGTTTTTGTCTTGCATGTAGTCAGTCCTAGAACAATCCTGAGCACCCCAATGGCACAGGCAAAAGCTAAGAATATTCCCTGAGCAATGTGGGGTATGGGCAGCCCCAAAATCCAAAATAAAACAAACCAGAAAAAAAGAAATGCTCTGACAGATACCTTAACTGTTTCTATAAAAGAAACAGTTCCAACTTTTTTGGCAGGAAGAGAGGTTTCAGCCACAACTGGCTCTACTCAGGGGATACTTATGATTCTGTGCTCAGAGATCTGTCACTCCTGATGGTGCTAAAGGAACCATAAGCGGTGTCAGGAATTGCCCTGTACTATCTCTCCAGCCCAATATCCCCAAATTTAAAAGTCAAATCCACAAAAGTTCAAAAAACATTTATTGTGATAAATTGCTCTCTATATATATTTCAATTTGGGGTCACACCCAGCAATGCTCAGGGGTCACTCCTGGCTCTGCTCTCAGAAATTACTGCTGGCGGTGCTCAGGGACCATATGGAATGCCAGCCATCAAAGCCAGGTCGGCTGAATGCCAAGGCAAGCACTGTACTATCTCTCCAGCACCTATGATAAATGGCTTATTATAATTTTCACAAAAGAAACACTCTAGGGGCTGGAGCAATAGCACAGCAGGTAGGGCGTTTGCCTTGCACGTGGCAGACCTGGGTTCGATTCCCAGCACCCCATATGGTCCCCTGAGCACCACCAGGAGTGATTCCTGATTGCAGAGTCAGGAGTGACCCCTGTGCATTGTCAGGTGTGACCCAAAAAGCAAAAAAAAAAAAAAAAAAAAAAACTCTAGGAAAGATGAACTCGTTCTACAAAGGGGCCAGGGAAATAGCTCAAATGGCTGAGCAAGGGCCAAGGTGTGTGAAACCCTGAGTTCAATCCTGAGCATGGCATAGCCCTGGTGGCCATGTAGAAGGGATCACTACAACAATGATAGAGGGAAGTGGTCACTCTGGATGGGGACAGAGTGCTGAAAGGAGGGGAAGGGATATGCATGATACCCTCTCAGTAACAGTATTATTACCCACATGCCTGAAGAACAAAAGAAAAAGAAAGTGGCCGCCATAGAAGCAGGCTAGGGGGCAGGAAGGACACTGGGGACACTGGAGAAAAGCAGTGGACAGTGGTGACAGGATTGGTACTGGAACATTACACCCCTGAAACAATCATGAATAACTGTCTAACCCTGTCACACTATAATTCATTTTTAAAAAAATTATATAACAACTGTGGAATTCTAGGTAGGGCACTTGCCAACCAGGGTTCGATCCCTGGCAACATATATAGTCCCCCCAAGCCTGCTAGGAGTGACCCTGATTGCAGAGCCAAGAATAAGCCCAGAGCAGTGCTGGGTGTGGCCCAAGAGGGGGAGGGGGGAAAAATCAGACCTAAGTAGAAATGAATTTTATCTTGAATTTTATCTCTCTTTGAAAAACTGTTCACGGTATCAGTATGTAGATGACTCATGATTGATGACTAAGAATGAGACAGAGACAAGAAGGAAATAGACCAAAATTGATCTGATTAAAGTAGATAAAAGGTTCTCCAAAGCTACTGACCGTCTGCTCCGTGGGGCAGCAGCCTCTCTCATCCTTCGGCTCTCTCGCATCACTTGCTCTATGAAGTTTAATTTCAGAGTAAATACTGTCAAGTGTGTTTTGTGAGGACTAACTGTATATCACTTAGAAATCAATTGATAAGATCCAATAGATTTAAAAATAAGAGTACAGCATATCTATTTTTTAATTTTATTTTAAAATCTTATTTATAATTTGATTGTTTGAAACTTGGAAACTACTTTCTTTCTCTTTTTTTTTTTTTTTTGCTTTTTGGGTCACACCCAGAGATGCACAGGGGTTACTCCTGGCAGTGCTCGGAGGACCATACGGGATGCCGGGAATCGAACCTGGGTCAGCCGCGTGCAAGGCAAACACCCTACCTGCTGTGCTATCGCTCCAGCCCCACATCTATTTAAAAATAATATAAGAATGAAGAGGGGATGCTCAGTAATCCCTGAGCTGGGTGAGACCCCCCAAACAAAAATGTTGTAAACTTTGGTGTCTAAAATAAAAATGAAAATGTGTAGTGAATATAAAGCATGAATTTTAAATATGTATATATGAATGAAGAGCTAAAGGGGTTGAAAATAATAAAAATTATAATAGGATGTTACAATATTCCATTTTACACCTCATATTACTGACTTTTAAAACCATACACTACGGGGCTGGAGTGATGGCACAGAGGTAGGGCGTTTGCCTTCCACGCGGCAGACCCGGGTTCAATTCCCACCATCCCATTTGGTCTCCCAAGCACTGCCAGGAGTAATTCCTGAGTGCATGAGCCAGGAGTAACCCCTGTGCATCGCTGGGTGTGACCCAAAAAGAAAAAAAAAAAACCATACACTAAGACCAGGGCTGTGTTAGCCTATTAAACAAGGAGAAAATAGGACGTTATCTGCCTGCCAGGATATATAGTATCTATGTTATGACAGGAACATTTTCTGTTGTTTTTATTTGCTTGTTTGTTTGGGGGCCACACCTGGCAATGTTCAGTGTTTACTCCTGCTTCTGCTCAGGAAATCATGCAGTGCAAAGCATCACTCCAGTCCACTGAATTATCTCTCTGGACCTTAAGTTTGTGTAATTTGGGGGCGAGAGCGATAGTATAGTGGGAAGAGTATTTGACCTGCATGAATAGGTTTGATCCCCAGCACCTCATATACTGAGTACCACAAGAAGTAATACCTGAGCGCAGTCAGGAGTGAGCCCTGAACACTGCTGGGTGACCTCAAAACAAATCAAGCTTGTAATTTTAAAAAACTCTACAAAATAGTGTAGTCATTATTATGAATCAGTTTTAGATTTGGGGATGGGGGAACTGAGTCACACCCAGCTATGCTCAGGGCTTACTCCTATCTGCACTAAGAATCATTTCTGGGGGCTGGAGCGATAGCACAGCGGGTAGGGCGTTTGCCTTGCACGCGGCCGACCCGGGTTCTAATCCCAGCATCCCATATGGTCCCCTGAGCACCGCCAGGGGTAATCCCTGAGTGAAGAGCCAGGAGTAACCCCTGTGCATCGCCGGGTGTGACCCAAAAACCAAAAAAAAAAAAAAAAAAGAATCATTTCTGGAAGGTTCAGGGGGTCATACTGGGTGCCTGGGATTAAAACTGGGTCTGTTACCCAAGGATGGTAGATACAAGGGCCAGGGGGATTGCCCCATAGCTGGAAGACTGCTTCATGAGCGGAGGGGAGAAGGCAGATGGAATAGAGAAGGGATCACTAAGAAAATGATGGCTGGAGGAACCAGCTGGGATGGGAGATGCATGCCAAAAGTAGATAATGGACCAAATATGATGACCTCTCAGTGTCTCTGTTGCAAGCCATAATGCCCAAAAGTAGAGAGAGAGTATGGGGAATATTGTCTGCCTTAGAGGCAGGGGGAGGGTGGGAAAGGGGGGTATACCCGGGATATTGGTGGTGGGGAATGTGCACTGGTGGAGGGATGGGTGCTTGATCATTGTGAGATTATAACCCAAACATGAAAGCTTGTAACTATCTCACAGTGATTCAATAAAATTTTAAAAAAAAAAGAAGAAGAAGAAAAAAAAAAGAAACTGGGTCTGTTCTGTGCAAGACAAATGCCCACCCTACGTGTTTTACTGTCTCTCAGGCCCCTACAGAAGAATTTTCTGAAAATGTATTCCTATTCTATGCTGCTGGATAAATACAAGAAAAGTTATCTGATCCAAAGATACTGGTTTTATTTTTCTGTTTCTAAAATTCCCCCAAATACCACTTTTGTAGAATATTTTGAATCCTTTTGTTAAAACAAGATTAAGACCTTCGATGTTTCTCTTCATGATGACTCGGTCTTATATGGAATTTCAGTAATCTTTAACCTGTTGAAGTAGATAAATGTGCCTTGAAATTTGTGTATTTAGTGAGTCATCTGTTAATAATCCTCATAAATGGATGATCCTGAACCTCAAGATTCAAGACTGCCTAGAAATACTGAACAGCAATAAACAAATGCTAGAGAAATCAAATGCATAAACTGTTTTCAAAACTCAAGATCAATTTAAATTTACTAGCATAACTTTTCCAGAATAGTTGACTCTTCTGCATAACCATAGGTTTTATTTATTTGGTTGACTGTTTTTTTGGGGTCACACCCAAAAAGGTAAGAGCCCTACTTATTGCACTATCTCTCTGGCCCCTGATATCTTTATTTAGCATGGGCTAGGACTAGCAATATGCTGTGTGTCTGCCAGCAAGCACTGTGCATTCCCTCAGAGCCTAAGGGGTCAGCTATGCCTGCACAGAGAAAATTTGATGTTATATGGATAAAGATTTACTGAAAAATTCTTAGCTGGATCAAGAATATTCATCCTGTGATCCTGACACTGTACAGTTCCAAAGCTACAACTCTCTCTCTCTCTCTCTTTTTTTTTTTTCTTTTTGGGTCACACTCGGCGTTGCACAGGGGTTACTCCTGGCTCATGCACTCAGGAATTACTCCTGGCAGTGCTCAGGGGACCATATGGGATGCTGGGAATCAAACTCGGGTCTGCAAACGCCCTACCCGCTGTGCTATCACTCCAGCCCCACAACTCATTTTTGTTTGGGTTTTGTTTCTGTTTTTCTGTTTGTGGGTCACACTCTGTCAGTGGTCAGGTCGACTCTTAGCACGTTACTTGGGGGTAGTTGCCAGCAGGGCTCAGGGATCACACAGTGCCACAGATGAAATCCGGGCCTCCTCATGTAAAGCATGTGCTTCAACCCTTTGAGCTATATCTCCCTGGCTCAAGCTAAAATTCTCTGCAGAAGCTACTTACAGTGCTTTCCCCAACTGTTTGGATCGATTCCAGAATGGCACTTAAACCACTTTGGTTTTTTCTCCTAGGGGCCTTCCAGCTTACTAAACATTACTTGCAGGGCACAAAGCTCCAGTGTTTTGGTCCTACCGAAAAACTACCTTGCATTATTAATCAGCACAGTGACAATTTTATAAAGTGGCTACACAATTGTTGTGGAAAGCAGGGTTAAGCATCTCTATTTCTCCTAAATTTCCAGTTCACAATGAAAAGATTCTGAGGAAGAGAAAAAAGAAACAGCAGAACAATCTTTACTCTGGATCTAAAATTAAGCCAGATTCAACAACTGTCCTGAGAACTGATAGCCTGTAAAATTCTTTGAGAAAGTGACATGGACAGGGAGACGGCTCCAAGGGCTGGAACCCATGGGTTCAATTTCCAGTACTGCAAGTGGCCCCTCCAATGTACAGATCATCTCTTCTGACACCAAACATTTGAATCTTCCCTGCCAACCCCCTTTTTGGGGGTGGGGAGTGGGCATCTCAGGGATGTAGTACCTCCTCGAGGTACTTAGGGGACCATAAGTGTTGCTAGGTTTTAGCCCCGTATTAAGACAAGAACCTTACCCCTTGTATTATCTCTCCTGCCCTGGTTTCTTCTTTTTTGGCTTTTAGGCCACACCCTAAAAGTTGTGATGCTCAGGGGTTACTCTTGGCTCTGCACTCAGGGATTACAGGCAGTGCTGGGCGGTGGGGGGACCATATGGGAAGCCAGGGATCAAACCTGGGTTGGCTGGTTGGCTGTGTACAAGGCAAGTGCCCTACCTTTCCATACTATCTTTCCAGTCTCTCTCTCTTTTATTTTTGGCCACATCCAGCAGGGCTCAGGCACACTCCTTACTCTGTGCTCAGATGACTTCTGGTGGGAGACCATGTGATACTGGAGGATCAAACCTGGGTCAGCCACATGCAAGGGAAGTGCCTAACCCACTATACCATCTCTCTAGCCCCTGGTTCCTTTATTTGCTTAAAAACTAGACTTCCTTAATCTTAAGAAATCTTTCTGATTCTCTCTTTTAGATGTTCTCACCTCATGTCTTTTATTAAGTTTTAGGGGTTGACACAAGCGATGCTCAAGAGATCACATGGAATGACAAGGGTCAAACCTGCAGTGGACATATGCAAAGCAAGTGCCCTACCAACTATATTATCTCTCCAGTCCCATCTTCATGCCAACATGAAACTTTTAAAATAAAAAAAAAAAATAGTTCCGGACAATCCAAATCTAGATTCTACAGAAACTATTCTGCTTTTTACCAAAAATGTGTTGTTGTTGTTTGCCACATCCAGCTGTGTTTACTCCTGGTGAGTCTGGGAGACTATATGTGATGCCAGGGACTAAACCTGGAGCAGCAGCCTCAAGGCAATCATCTCACCCACGGTACTATAGTTCTGGCCCCAAAACTACGCTCTTTTTGCAATCCATCCAGTTTGATTCCTGGCACTGCATTATGTATGTGCCCGAAGCACTGCCAGAATGACCACTGAGCACAGAGCTAGGAGTAGCCCCAGACCACTGCCAGGTGTGGTCCCAACTCCTCCCCTCCCCTCCTCTCCTCTCCTCTTCTCCTCTCCTCTCTCTCTCACATACACACACAAACACACAAAAAAAACTCTTTTGCTCAGTCATTAACCTTAACTATGTTATTCTACATACCCTAGTGATTACTATCACCTCCTTTTAAATTTCCCTTTCCTTGGCTCCCACAGCAAAAATTTCCCTTCTTGGCGTTCATAACTACATTCTTCTAATCTTCTTTTAATTCTCAACCACTCCTTCCACTCCCTGTAATTCTCCCAACAAGTCTCTTTCCAACCCTCAATTATGAGCAGTCCCAAGGGCTCGGTCTGTGGAATTATCCTCTTCCACTGACATATTCCTAAAGAGAATGCCATCTTTATTGTTTTTCCAACTTGCAGCCTCTGAAACTGGATGACTCTAAACTTTTAGATTCAGTTCAAGATTTAATTACAAATTTACATCCTCTTGGGGCTGGAGAGATAGGACAGGACACCAGGCGCCTGCATCACACACTGAAGACCCTGATTTGATCCCTGGCATGTGGCTGTGTGTGACTTAACCCCACCCTCCCATGTGCGACCAAAACAAACAAACAAAAAGCACAAATGTATATCCTCTTGCTGGAATATGAAATCATATCAAGGTTAACACAAACAATGAATTGTGTGTGGGGGTGTGTGTGTACTTAAGATAGCTCAACAGTTAAACTCTGATTTCATTTCCAAGTGTCTTTAATTTAGCTCGATCATCATTTTGTCTGAAAACATGGCCTATTCTTCAGCCTAGCTCGAAGGGCCAGAAGACTTGCTTTGCATGCAGGAGGCTCAGGTCTGATTCCTGACACTGCACGCACCTCAAGGTGTGATCCCAAGCACTGAGCCAGAGTAGCCTGAGTACTGCAAGGTCAGGCCAGGGGCCAGAGACATGTTATAGAGGGCAGGGTGCTTGCCTTGCATGAAGCTGGCCCAAGTTCAATCCCCAGTACCCCATATGTCCCTTAAGCACCTTCAAAATTGATCCCTGAGTACAGAGCTAGGCATAGGCCCTGAGCACTGCCAGGTATAGTCCCCAAACCAAAAACAGAAAAACTGCCCAACTCTCTGGTCAAACATCCACGCATCTCTTTCGCAGCTCTTTTAATTGTCCATTTTTGACTGTTTAATGACGGCCTCTTCTATAAGGTGGTATGTGCCAAGGGAGTGATGAAGGCTGGGATGTGGCTGAGTTCAAGTTACCTCACTAACAAAAAAATGGGAAGTGAGTGGTATGATAATCAAGACATTCCCATGACCTAATTATCAAGTTTGGGGCATGTTGTTAAAAAATATTTATCCAAAGTTTGTTAAATAGACAAGAAAGTACTTTTTCCCCTGCTTTTCAGCTCACACCCGGATATACTCAGGGGACCATATGGGATGCCAAGAATCAAACCAGGATTGGCCATGTGCAAGGCAAACACCCTACTCACTGTACTACTGCTCTGGCCCCAATAAGAATATTTTATATTCTTCCTAGTCTCCCATCATCCATTTCCATCTCTACTACTTCTAGTCTACTGCACTCCAAGCCTCAATTCCATGTGGTTTAATTACAAAGGCAATTTACTCAATGGATTCCTTCAGATTTTCCTCACTTCAGTCTATATCACCCAAGATTAATTTCCCCAATTATTTTACCATATTATTCTTCAACCCAAAACTCTTTAGTGACTCACTAATGTCCCTCAAAATCAAACTTTGGGCCAGAGAAATAGCAAAGGAGTTAAGGCACTTCCCTAGCACACAGCCAGCCCTGGTTCAAACTCCAGCGCAGTCTATGGTCCCCTAAGCACTGGCCAGAAGTCATCCTTGAGCACAAAATTAGGAATAGCCCCTGAGCACTGCTGGGTATGGTCCTCACCAAAAAATTAATTAATAAATACAACTTGAATTTAAAATAGTAAGTGGGCAAAGAAGCAGACAGGTAATATTCTAAAATCATTACAGAATCTTACAGAGGGGCAGAGGCAAAAACTACTTAATAGTCCTGCGAAATGTAGTGCCCACAGAGAATTAAATGAATTTATTATGAAATTTAAAATAATTTTAATATCCTTAATGTGCCCCCTTAAAAAATAAAAGAACAATTATAGTCTCCTTGAAACTTTATTAAACAATTCTGTCCTCATATCATACATAAACTTTAAGGGGGGGCAGGAAAAAGACACGGATGTGGTGGGGGGCAGGGAGACGTGACAACAACTTTACCACAAAAATTTTAAAAGGATTACAATTTGTTCTTTTCAAAAAAAAACTAAATAGAACTCCAACTGTTCTGTGTCTTATCTTCAATGTTATAGTAAATCCATAGGCATTAGGCAATTTGCCCAAAATGGAAAGGAAGGAGAAAGGGTGTAAGAATGAGACAATAGCAAAAACTCAGAATCTGTTTTAAAATGGCATTGTCATTAACCTGGATAAAAATTTAAAGCAAATACAGATGTCAAGGCCCTGGAGCTTAGCCAAAGAGCGAAGGTCCATCATGATAATCGTCCCCATTCTAAAGCTCATCATTACCAGAAGCAGCCGTCTGGAAAGCCTGATCCCAAGTATTGGATTACATCTCACTTAATCTGTACTCCACATCTGCTCATTCTCACAAATAAGAAAAATGAAGTTCATCAAACTGGTTTGAGCTCAAGTGTCTACACTCTTCTACCTCAAGGTCAAAATCAAATTTATGAAGCTCACCTTAAGTTCAAAGAACATATTAGGCCTGGTATGTTCTGTTCACTCAGCTCAATGGGCTGAGTGCATGCTTCACCTGCAGGAACCCCAGGCGGGATTCCCAGAACAACCACACCGATGGGCCTCCCTAGGGACCCCCACACTGCTGGCCTAGGCAGTATCTCAGGGCCATGCCAGAAAGAGACCCCTCAGGTCTGTGCAGTCAGGCCAAGTAACACTGGAAAAGGAACACTGTAAGACCCCTCAGATATCATCCAAAAAATGGTACACTAAAGACATTCTGAAATGACAACACTCTATCCAGACTCATATAATCATTGAACGGGCAATTTGAGTGCACGATGGAGTAACTGACTCTAACAAAGATTCTATACTTTTTCACAAATCCCCCAACCCCCATCAAATAACAGACATGCAACTTTGGCTGTACAAAGGGATGACTCAGTATTTGAATATATTACAAATGATCACCATTATGAGACTAGTTAACATTCATCGCCATAGTTACAAAAAGCTTTCCTTGTGAGGATGTTAAGATTTGCTCTCTTAGCCACTTCTGAGAAACGTGCAGAATGGTACTAACTACAGACAACATGCTTCCCTTCTGACCTGCCTCCACCCTTTACCCACTGCTCCTCCTCCAACCCTGCAGTCTGACCTCCGTTCTCATTTTCATATTTTAATATTTCATGTATAATTATTTTGCATTCTCGCTCCTTGCTATGTTCTAATTAACTGTAAGACTAAGTCTATTATTATCGCAGTGCAATCTATAAATCACCAGGGATTGCTAAACACTCATGAAAAGCAGTACAAGTTTCACTATCAATTCAAACTGCCATGCCAAGTTGCAGGGGCTGTCATTGAGAAGAAAGCTTAATCTGTACTTAAATTTGGGATCATCTTGAATCACTCAGCATTCCTTTTAAAACCTTGTAAACTGGGGCTGGAGCAATAGCACAGCGGGTAGGGCGTTTGCCTTGCACGCGGCCAACCTGGGTTCAAGTACCAGCATTCCATATGGTCCCCCGAGCACTGCCAGGAGTAATTCCTGAGTGCATGAGCCAGGAGTAACCCCTGTGCATCACCGGGAGTGACCCAAACCTCGCCCCCCCAAAAAAAACCTTGTAAACTGACACTGGCATCGAACAACTGTGACAACATATTCAGAAACAAGTTTAAAAAGTCTGAGAGTGACCTATTAACAGTAGTATGAAGGCTTACTACAGAAATTATTTTTCCCAAACATTTGTGGGGGCTGTGGGGGGTATACCTGGGCTTACTCCTGGCAATGCATCAGGAATTACTCCTGGTGTTGCTTGGGGGCCCAAATGGGATGCCAGGGATCAAACCTGAGTTGGCCGCATTCAAGACAAGCACCTACCCTCTGCACTGTCTTTCCAGTCTCGTTTCCCAAACATTTTGAATGGGTGTGTGGGAGAAAGACTAAAAATAAATGTTCTAGGGGCTAGAGTGACAGTACAATGGGTAGGGCACTTGCCTTGCACACAGCTGACCCAGGTTTGATCCATGGCACCCCATGTGGTCCCCCAACCCTGCCATTGAGTGATCCCTGAATGCAGAGCCAGAAGGAAGTCCTGAGCACTGCCAGGTATTGCCCCAAAACAAAATAAATAAATAAAAATAAGTGTTCTGATTTCTTCTAAAATGTGCTTTTTTTAAATTAAGTTCTAAAAGTAGGTTTGTTTCTGGTAAGTACATGAAAAGCTATGAATTAAAAGGATAAAGAGGGGCCAGTTAAACGGTGAAGGACAGTATTAGTGGGGAAGTTAATGTTGTATGTATGTTTATTTTCTTAAAAAGTGGAGACTCACCCAGCCTGATGGTTTGGTGTTAAGGGCCACCAGGAACATATACAGAGGTACTTTACCATGTTTGAAACTTTGCGTGATATAAAATGGGGTATTAAAATTTATCTCTTATGAGGCTAAAGAGATTTTATTGTACAAAGGGTATGTCAAACAATAACAACAGTGATTATAAAGATAATAAGCACACAGCAGCTGCCCAATAGGTGATGATCTACCTCCTAGTCCCTTTTAAACAATGTTACTTACGCACAATATGGGCTGCCTGAAAGTGTGCAGCAATATATACGCTCTTCAGATTTTAGCACTAGACTCCAACAAAGAACATAGCATAAAAAAACTTCAACGAGGTCTTTTGAAAGGCACATACAGGGTCTGAAAGATAGTACAGGGTGCCAGTGGCCACTCAACACCTTTATTGCAAACCACAACAGCTAATTAGAGAGAGAGAACAGAAGGGAATGCCCTGCCACAGTGGCAGGGCGGGGTGGGGGAAGATGGGATCGGGGAGGGTGGGAGGGATGCTGGGTTTACTGGTGGTGGAGAATGGGCACTGGTGAAGGGATGGGTTCCCGAACTTTGTATGAGGGAAGCATAAGCACAAAAGTGTATAAATCTGTAACTGTGCCCTCACGGTGATTCACTAATTAAAAATAAATAAATTAATAATAATAAAAAAAAGATAGTACAGGGTGCCTGCTTTCCATGAGGCTAAGTCCCTTCAGGAGTGACCCTGAACACAGAGCCAAGGACTGAGCACATACACTGCATGTAGGAACCCTGGGTACAAGGCTCAGCACCACAAGGTCATTTAAGCAGCACCTGGACTAGTCTCTGAGCATCACTGGGTGAGGCCCTGAAACAAACAAGATAAAATTTGAACCATGGTGAGCATTTCCTAATGCTCCAACTTACAATAAATAGTTAAGACTGAACAATGAGAAAAACAACAACAAAATTTTTGAACCATGCATCAAGAAGGGGGTGAAGAAAGAGGAAAGTCTCTTTATTGAAGGACTCAAGGGTTAATGACCAGAGAAAGTAAGGACATAAGAATTTAACCCTCAGTAAGTACAAAGTTAAGAGGGCCAGTGAGGTGGCTAAATGAACTGAAGTAAAACGCCAGTGATCACAGGTCCCAATCTGGTTCCTGGTACCAGGTGCAACCGACGCCTCCATCCCACCCTAAATACAGAAAATAGACCTACAACTCAGCTGGGTGTGGTCCCAAAAATGGGACAAAAAATATTGGAGCTAATGTCAAGAAAGTCAAAAGAAAAAAAAATACATATTGGAGCTGAGATCACTAGATGAAACTAAAACTGTGGGAGCTAGAGCCATAGCACCGCGGATAAGGCATTTGTCTTGCACGTGGCTGACCCAGGTTCAATTCCCAGCATCCCATATGGTCCCCTGATCACTGTCAGGAGTAATTCCTGTGATCCAAATAGGGAAAAAAAAAAAAAACCTAAACTAAAATTGCTTCCCTACTTCATTGTGGTTTGGGGGCCACACCCAGCAATGCTCAGGGCTTACTCTTGGTAGTCCTCAGGGGGACTGTATGTGTTGCCAGGGATCAAATCAAGGTCAACTGTGTACAAGGCAAATGCATTACCCATTGCACTATGGAGGTCCCCTACCTCACCTCCAGGGATGGGGACTGAAGCAAAGATCTTACAAAATGTAAAACAAGTGTTCTGCCATTGAGCTATGTCCCATGTAATGCTTCCATACTCAATTCAAAGATTGTAATACTGAAAACTGCTTTCAAGAACGGGCCTCCCTTCCACGTCTTTAGAATAGAAAAAGGAGAAATGACTGCTTAACAGCATTCACCTTCCTGAAGAAAACAGGAAGGAAAAGAACCTCAACATAGGGGTCGGAGAGGCAGTTCAGCAGGTAAGGCGCTTGGGTTGTACTCAGCTGACCCAGGTTCTGACCCCAACACCACCTCTGGTCCCTCAAGTCCACCAGGAGTGATCCCTGAGCACAAATTCTGGAGTAATCCCTGAGCACAGCAGAAGTGCCCACGAAAGAAAACAGGCCAGAGAAATAGTACAATAGATGGGCATTTTCTTTGCACATGATGAACCGGGATTCAATTCCTGGCATCACATATGATCCCCTGAGCACCACCAGGAGTAATTCCTGAGCACAGAGCAGCCAGGTGAAACCTCTGACCATCATCAGGTGGGGCCCCAAAACCAAAACCAAGGGGCTGGAGCAACAGCACAGTGGGTAGAGCGTTTGCCTTGCACACAGCCAACGGAGATTCGATTCCCAGCATCCCATATGGTCCCCCAGCACCGCCAGGAGTAATTCCTGAGTGCGGAGCCAGGAGTATCCCCTGAGCATTGCTGGGTGTGACCCAAAAAGCAAAAAACAAAAAAAAACTAACGAAAACAAACGAACACACACACACACACACACACACACACACCACACACACACACACAAGAACCCCAATATGACAACTCAGAGGCTGGCTCCTGGACATGAGCAGAGTGGCCCAGAGCAGTGGGGAAGCAGCTGCAGAACATGGGCCTGCCACCCAGTGTGGTACCCCGTGCCCCCACACTGACCTGCCACCATGGGGAGATTTCTCACCAACAGAACTGGACAGAGGGGCTGGAGCGACAGCATAGTGGGTAGGGCGTTTGCCTTGCACGTGGGCAACCCGGGTTCGATTCCCAGCATCCCATATGGTCCCCTGAGCACCGCCAGGAGTAATTTCTGAGTACAGAGCCAGGAGTGACCCCTGTGCATCGCCGGGTGTGACCCAAAAAGCAAAAAAAAAAAAAAAAAAAAAAGAACTGGACAGAAGGATCTGCCAGTTAGAAAGGAAAAGAAAGTGCTTTTAAGAGTAGGTGGCTAAGAGGTGAATTTTCGGACATGTGAGTTATTTCCCTAAGAAAGAAAGAAATGAAGGGAAAGGAGGAAGAGAAGGACCTTTTAAAAAGCCCAGCAGTCGCCCTTTGGACCCTGCTGCGGAGCGAGCATGATGGAAGAGCCCAAGGAGGCGCTCTTGGACTCCAAACAGCCCACTGAACTAATTCCGGCATGGGACCAGAGACCCCACGGTGCGCTGAAACAGTGGGAGCCGGGCATCCCCCAATTCTTTTAACCTCTCTCTCTCTCCACACCTCCCCCCTGAGCACAGCGCAGGATCCGCGGTTTTCCTGAGCGCAAAATGGGGACGGCGATCCAGCTGAAACGGGAGGCGCGCGCGCTTGCGGGAGGCCCCAGGGGGCGGGGGCGGCGACCCCCGCCCACAGCAGATAGATACTTAAACCCACCTCCCCCACGTGCGCTTCCCTTTGGACCCTGCTGCGGAGCGAGCATGATGGAAGAGCCCAAGGAAGCGCTCTTGGACTCCAAACAGCCCACTGAACTAATTCCGGCATGGGACCAGAGACCCCACGGTGCGCTGAAACAGTGGGAGCCGGGCATCCCCCAATTCTTTTAACCTCTCTCTCTCTCCACACCTCCCCCCTGAGCACAGCGCAGGATCCGCGGTTTTCCTGAGCGCAAAATGGAGACGCCGAGCCTCTCTCTAGGCTTCTCCATCTTATGAGCACCATAAAAGGGTAAAAGTTTGTAGTGATGTTATTTCTGGTTGTACTTTCCCTGGACTTTATACAGAAACCCAAAACCACGCGGCCGCTGTCGCGGCCGCGCGACCTAATGTCATCTTAGCATCAGCAATATGTAATATGTCCCTTTTTAATGGGTCGGACTTTTGTGGGAGATCCTAACAAGAATAGTAAGTCTGTTGCTGAAATATTGAAGGCAATCAAAGTGGTAGCCATCTCTCTAGACTGAACTAAGCTATATCCCCACGCCGGCTGAGAAGAAATATCCTTCTTTCTCGGGAAGAAAGGCGGCGTGGTGTCAAACATAGTGTGATGTCCATTAAGCAAACAGACCTGGTGGCGTGGGAATGGGATATAAGGGGAAAAATTATGTACATGGAACAGTGGGACGCTGGTGGAATCTCGAGCCGGAGCCGATACCAGCGCAAGCCCTTCGGTTCCAGAAACTGCTTGCAGAAACTCTACTAGTCTATCAACTAAGCCAGAGCCCCACGCCTGCCAATGACGGGAAATAACCATCCTTTTCGGTTTTTTTTTTCCCTTGTCAGGCAGCGTGGTGATTACCAAACAGGCGTGAACTCGGTGGCGCGGGGCAAGGGGGAAAAAGAAAAGTTATGTAACAAACAGCGGGACTTAATATCTCTATATTCTTAGCAGTGGAGAACTATCAAATGCCTCCTTGGCAATAGGACTGCTTTCCTTTTTTGGGGGAAACCCCAACAACGGTAGTGAGTTGTGTGTTGAAACATGGAATGTAATCGAGATAAGGCATAAACGAAGTGGAACTTATCATGTACAAGGGTGGGGACTGGGGAGGTGGGAGGGGGTGGCAGGTATACTGGGGGGGTTGGTGATGGGAGATGGGCACTGGTAAAGGGAAGGGTGTTTGAGAATTGTATAACCGACATAATCCTGAGAACTATGTAAGCCTCCACATGGTGATTCAATAAAATTATTTAAAAAAAAAAAAAAAAAAAAAGCCCAGCAGTCAAGTTTCTGACTCTAGGCCCCAGAAGTGAGCCACAGATGGGAGAAACCAGGGTCATAGGATCACCAGATGGCTGGGAGTTCCCCACAACTTTTCTTATGTTCTGCCACTGATATTTTGGGGTTTGGTATGGGCAGTTAGTTTTTCCCTAAATAACACGTTGTCTGAGAGGAAATCATTCTGGTTACTAAATTGGGAAATTGCTCAACTCAATCCAGTTATAGGATGAGCTGCCACTCTTGATACATGATGAAATGATACCTTAGGAACTCTCCCACTAAAGTACTTTTGTCAGCCTCGGGCAAAGTGCAAGGTGGATGTTTCACATGTACAAGGCCCTGAGTTAATCCCCAGCTCCAAAAAAATAAATTAGTTAATAAAAAACTATTTTTACTATCACTTAATATTGCCAAGAGACATCTAATAGCCTAGTTCTCCCTTTTGGAGAACCTGACAAGCTACCGAGAGTCTATTGCCTACTTGGGAGAGCCTGGCAAGCTCCCCGTGGTGCAACCATATCCAAAATACAGTAACAGATATAAACATACCTCTCAGAGAGTTGGGCAAGCTACCCGTGGCGTATTCGATATGCCAAAAACAGTAATGATAGGTCTCATTCCCCTGACCCTGAAAGAGCCTCCAATTGTTGGGAAAGACGAGTAAGGAGAGGCTGCTAAAATCTCAGGGCTGAGTGTAATAGAGATGGTACTGGTGCCCGCTCGAGTAACTCAATGAGCAGCGGGATGACAGTGATACAGTGGTACAAGTTCTTATGCCTTATTAGTCTTCCTCTGGTTACAGGAAGAACAGTTAATATACCAGATATTAACTTTATCTTCAGGGCAAGATAAATAGCACAGGGTTAATAATGTACTTTGCCTTACGTGTGCCTAACCCTGGGTTTGAAGCTCAGCACTGAATGGTCCAGTGAACATGGCCAGGAAGGACTCACAGAGTCAGGAGTAGCCCCTCCTCCCCCTGCCCCCCACAAAATCCCCAAAACCTTACTTTCTTCATTTAATGATCTTGGAGATCTTTCCATATCTGGTATTTAAAAATGTTTCTTTTCCACAGAAGCACAATAGTTCATTACATGGATGCAACTTATTTAATACCTTCTGATTAAAGAGTATTAAGCCTTTTTGTTTTTGGCCATACCTCATGATGTTTAGAGGTCAGTCCCAGCTCTGCACTCAGGGATCATTTCTGGTGGGCTCAGGGCAGCGTATGAGATGTTGGGGATCAAACCCAGGTCAGCTACATGCAAGTGCCTTACCTGCTGTACTATCTCTCTGGTTCCTATTACGCAATTCATAACTGTTTGCTATTATTACTCCCCTCCTCCCACAAAAAAAAAAGCTTCCAGCAAACATTTTCTGAGCCAAAGAGATAGTACAGGGGTTTGGGCACTTGTGTGGAAATGGTCAGCCCCCATTTGATCCCCGGAACTCCATATGTTCCCCCAAGCACTGCTGTGATTAATCCCAGAGCAGAGTCAGTAATAAATTCTGAGTACCAAAGAGTGTGGCCCCAAAACCAAAGATCGGAAAAGACAATAAAATGCTTCCTACACACTACCTATACTGCCATAAAGTTTCACAAGTAGGACTTCAGAGGGTCAAAAGATAATAAACATCTACTAACTTGAGCAAAACAATGTTCAATTATTTTCTAACAAATTCTCCCCATTGTCTTGTGTGTGTGTGCGTGTGTGTGTGTGTGTGTGTGTGTGTGTATGTGCATGTGTGTCAGAAGCTGAAGTTCAAGGGATGAACATCTCTCTGCTCAAGAATAATAAATCAGTGCAGACTCGGTCCCACAGGAGTTAATAGGTAAGCAGACTCTAAAAGCTACCTCTCGGCCACTGGCCACAGACAGGGGAGACTCTGATTCCTGGGATATGAGAAGCAAGCCCCAACGATTATGCCAGCTTAGTGCTGGAGACAGGTTCTCTGCTGCAGTACAGGTGGACAACACAAATAGAATCTTTCCTTCAGCAGAGGAGAGGAATCAAAGCACAGGAGGGACCAGGGAGATGGCTCAAAGGGTAAAGGCCCCAAGTTTGACCCACACCATCACAGACTCCCTAAGCTATAGGACCTGTGCAATACTGCACTGCCAGGCTCAGGATTAGAACATTCATGGGGGCCAGAGAGATATTACAGGGGATGCTGGCCTTGCGTGCAGACAACCCTATCTGATTGCTGAAACCATATGTGGTCAGTCCCCCATGCACTGCTAAAGGTGATTCCTGAACACAGAGCCAGAAGTAAGTGCTGAGCACTGCCGGATGTGGAACCAGCCCCTTCCTCTGCAAAAGAAAGAATTTGTCTCTCATAGTCCTAAGGACACCGAGTTCCAAAGAGTCACATTTTTCAGCAAAATTAAAGGCTGCTCCAAATTTGACCTAACAAAAATAAAAGCATGCCTCAAGAGGATCAAACTTAGATACATGAAAATCCGATACTTGCTAAAAAAAAAGTCAACAAAATCCAGCACTCAAATATGTAAAAGTCACAATGGCCAAAATCCAACCAAAACATTATATATGCTGGGGCCAGAGAGATAGCACAGTGGGGAGACCACCTGTCTTACACACAGCTGACCCAGGTTCAATCCCTGGCACCCCGTATGGAACCCAAAGCACCACCAAGAGTAATTCCTGAGTAGAGAGGCAGGAGTAAACCCCGAGTATCACTGGGTATGACCCCAAAACCCAAAACAAACAAAACCACCAAGAGAACCCTGAAAACTTTTATCTATACACTTAATGTTTGCAAAATCAATTTTAATGTATTATGAAATTGTATCTATTCGAAATTAACTTGTGCTAACTACCTCTGAAAGGTTTACATACTGAAAATATTTTGCACTGTCCCTAATGTAGGATTAATTTATTTAAATATTATTTTGTAAGTCAGACCAATGTTTAAACCTCTGCATTATAAGAGCCCTTACATAATAAATTCCCCTGAAAAGTTACCAATTTTCATTAAAATTTCGGTCATCTTTTATTTCTGATTTTATAAAGAGCAGAAAGATACAATCAATGTCTCTGTCTTCTGCTGATAAAATGGCTCTGCTGGTTCTTAGCATTCTATCCTCCAGAGGGAGAAGCTGCTTGTAAAGTCTACAAAATACAAGAACATTTTCCCCCTCTTACACGAGAAATGCAGCTTTCCTTTGTTTGATATGCAGTATATTCCAAATTTAGACATCCTTTAGACCAAGAAAACTACAGAACATTTGGTAAACTAAATTCCTTTTACCCACAGAATTTACTCCTTTGCACGCTATAATCTCAAAGTGTACACATTTTTAAATAGCTGGGAAAGACTAGAAATGTTCTTGACCTTACTCTTCAATTAAGTTCACCTCAAGTTTTCTTGAAGGAATTTTGAAAGGATTATTAAAAAAAAAAAAGTGCAGGGTCCAGAGTAATATTATAGTGAGTAGGGCTTCTGCCTTGCTCAATCCCCAGCACCCCACATGGTCCTAAGCACAGAGGCAGGAGCGAGTCCTCAGTGCCGATGGTTGTGGCCCTGAAACTAAAGCAAAACAAAAAGGATTAGAACATTACAGTCAGTGCACTTCACATTTCTTTAAGAAAGCATAAAGTATCACCTTGAAAGGTTTTTATCTGCAGCAAAGGCAAAGGGAAGGTAAAGACCATTTATGGGCAATTTAATGGGTGGTCTATATACTATATAACACCTCATGGTGCAGCAGGAGTCACACTAATTAATGCTGGGGTTGAAAAGCCTCAAGGCTACACCCGAGTAATGCTCAGAAAGCCACATGGTACCGGTGATTGAACCTGGGTTGTGTATGTCACCTGCATAGTGTCTCCATAGCCCCATCTAAAAGAAAACTGAAATGAAGTTGGTCAGGATCACAGTAAGTGGTATGTGTACTCTGATTTGGTTCCTGAATCTCTCTGTCAAATTAAGTGTTCACTGGCATTCACACACAAACCCCAAAGCTGTCACCTAGTCAAAAATTTAACTCCCGCTTATAAATTTTGGACTTCCTGAGCGCACAGCCACATTCATGGTCATGTGACACCTCAACCTCTACAACACTGATAAACCAGAGTGAATGAGATATATTGTAGAAGGCAACCAATCTCCATTAACAAAATGTAAATACAGTAACAACATGTAACAACCTGTAACAACATCTTAGTAATCTCTTATACAAGGGCTTCCGAGCTCCATGGTAAGATAAAAAAACTTCACTTTCTCCTAAAGAAACATTTTTTGATCATCTTTTTGGCAAATTATTTATAACAATCAATATAAATTATTGAGGGCCTGCTATGGAGGCAGGCTTAAGGGGTGGTTGGGAAAACTGGAAATAATGGTGGTGGGATTGGTGTTGGAAGACTGAATGTCTATAACAAATCATCATCAACAACTTTGTAAAGCACAGTGTTTATATAAAGCCTAAGGAGAGAATAAAATTTAAATAAATAAAATATAATAAAATAAAATTCAACATTCAGGAGCTACTCCTGGCACTGCGGCTGGCGGAACCAAGTGGTGCTAGAGACTGCATGTAAAGTATGTACTCAGCCCTGTGAGCTATCTCTCTGGACCACCCCTTTCATTTTTATTCCACGTGTAATAGGCTGCTCGGTAGATGGCACTAAGTAGCAGATGGCAGATTTTATTTGTGATCAAAATTCCTCATTACATTTCCTTTCTCCTCTTTGAAATCTGTCCCATGTCATGCAGCTTATCACATTACAGAGCTGATCTGGCCAATGCTGGAACTGGGAAGCTGGAACTGGGAATTCTGTGGCTTGAAGGCTTAAACTACAACGAAATCTTTCTGGCTACCAGGGCAGCTTCTTTAAATGTCATCTATTTTCTTATTTTGGTTTTTAAAGCCATACCTGAGGGTGCTGGGGCTACTCCCAGCTCCGTGCTTGGGACTGCACCTGGTGGTGCTCGAGGGACCGTGTGGTGCTGGGAGTCGAACCCAGACCTCTTCTTGACTATCATTCTACTTTCACCATTTACATTATACATCACATGTAATTTTTCTGTTGTTGTAGTTTTTCTGGGGGCCCACACCCAGCAATACTCAGGGGTAATCCTGGCTCTGCACTTGGGGATCACTCCTGGTATTGCTCAGGGGGCCATGTGGGGTGCTGGGGTTGGCCTCATGCAAGGCAAGAATCTTACCTGCTGTACTATTGCTCCAGCCCCCTCATATGCTATTTATTAAAAGATATACAAAAACGTTTTAAGAATTTGTTCTATTTTGCAAGAGTATAGACAAAGGGATTCAAGACAGTATCCATTTTCACTAAGACTCCCTGAAAGAGTTATTCAATAAGAGCATTTTACAAGTACTTTAAATCCCACACTCAATCTAACCTAATTTGCTAATTGCAAGAAAATTATTAAAACTGAATGAGAATAGATGCTTGGATCTCCTAATTCATTGTTTTTAGATTCCAGTCCACACTCCTTGTTCCTCCACACTCTATTTTAATGCAGATACAAGGGTTAGTATTGGCACAGTTCTGAAAGCCATCATTTGAAATTCTTTCTTGAAAGTTCCAAATTTATCTAACTCAAGCAAAAAAAAGAAAAAATCACTTACCAACTTCTCATTTTGTAAGACTTAGAGTTCCTCTCAAGTTCAAAGAGCTACAGCAACCCTTACTATTCATAACAGGGAATGCGGAAGATAAGATCCATCCACCAGCCAGATCAAGGAGGCTTTTTTGGTTTTTAGGTCACATCCGGCATTGCACAGGGGTTACTCCTGGCTCATGCACTCAGAAATTACTCCTGGAGGTGCTCGGGGGACCATATGAGGCTAGGAATCCCCGGGTAGGCTTCGTGCAAGGAAAACACACTACCCGCTGTGCTACTGCTCCAGCCCCAAGTAGGAGGCATTTTAAAGCAGTTAAATTAAGGATTTCTTGATATGAACTACTGAAATAATGAAAAGTATTAAAGAGCTGTTTCTGCTATTCCCAACCATATCACTCACTGTCATCCCGTTGCTCATCGATTTGTTCGAGCGGGCACCAGTAACGTCTCTCATTGAGAGACTTATTGTTACTGTTATTGGCATATCCAATACGCACGGGTAGCTTACCAGGCTTTGCCGTGGGGGCTCAATATTCTCAGTAGCTTGCCGGGCTCTCCAAGAGGGGCAGAGGAATCGAACAGGGTCAGCCGTGTGAAAGTCGAAAGCCCAACCGCTGTGCTATCGCTCCAGCCATATCAACACCATCAAATTTGTCCTTTTCTAGTGGCACTTACTACTGTATAACTGGTACTGTGAGTTTCAATAATTTTTTTGTCTTTTTGTAGATCAATGTTGGCCAACAAAAATATGATGCGAGCCACGAATTTTGTATGTTGTAGTATGAACACTACAATAAGAAAAGTAACACTGGGAGCCAGGGAGATAGAGCAAAGGGCTGGAGCATGTGTCTGGAATGCACAAAACTCTAGTATGCTCTCTGGCAGGTGTGGCTCTGGGGGTACCACTGCCAGATGGCCCTGGGGACCCCAGAGATGCCAGGATGTGAACAGCATGACACTGGTGACTCACAGCAGTCGCCTCAGTTCTGCTGGGTAGAGAATCACCAGTCGTGACCCCAGGCCCACGGTCACTATTAAGGAGGCTTCTCCCAAAATTAAACCACATAAAATTGGGGCCCAGGAGCTGGAGTGATAATACACACTGGTTAGGGCACTGGCCTTGCATGCAGCCAACCCAGGTTTAATCCCCGGCACCCCATACAGTCCCTGAGCCCAGTCAGGTGTGATCCTGATACTGGCAATGGGATTGGTGTTTGAAAATTGTTAACCTGAAACTTGATTATGAATACCTCATGGTACCTCAATAAAATACTTCATGGTACCTCACATCATGGTACCTCAATAAAAACAATTTAAAAAAAAAAAATTGGGTCCCACGGATGGTTTTGTAGAAAAAAGTACCTGCCTTACAAGTGTGAGACCTCAAGTTTGATTCCTGGTGTTAGTCTCATGCTTCAAGCACAATCCCAGCCGCTCGTATTAAAAAGAAAAAAAAAATGGGGGAAGCCATATACAGCAATACTCAGGGTTTACTCCTGGCTCTGTGATCAGGGTTCACTGCTGGCAGACTCGGGGAACAGTATGGGGTGCCAGGAATCAAACCCGGGTTCACCTGTATGGGAAGCCCTGCCTGCTGTCCTGTCCCTCTGACCTGTAGTGGAGACTCTTGTACTGCAACTGGCCTTCCCCCAGGCACACCACAGTCATATGACTGTGCATGAGCGTGAGAGTGAGTGTGACTCTGTGTGTGTGCGTGTGTGTGTGTGTACACGCGTGCTACCATGCACCATGACCCTCATCAGCAGAGCAATTGCAAAGGGAAAAAAACGAAATAATATAAAAACTAAAACTGTTTTTGGGGCCAGAGAGATAATACAATGAGGAGGGATTCAATCCCCAGCATCCCATACTGTCCCCGCAGTGATCCCTGAGTTAGAGCCAGGGGTAAGCGCTAAGCACCACCAGGTGTGGCCCAGAAACAAACAAAAAAGTAAAACTGATTTTAAGGTATTTAACCCAGTATTATCACATGATTTCAATATAGGAATCAATACAAAAGGAAGGGAGAAAAGTAAGAAATAAAGCTGATTTTAATGCAATATTACCACATGGTCTCAATATAAAAACTGAGGTACTTCACATTCTTTTTGTAGAAATCTTTGAAACCAAGTGTATATTTTAGAGTCGCAGGACATTTTTCTGTTGTACTTTGTTTCGTTTGGGGGCCATACCGAACTGTGTTTGGGAAGTACTCAGGAGCCCATATACAGCGTCAGGGATTGAACCTGGGTTGGCTGTGTGCAAGGTAAGCGCCATACCCATTTATACTCTCTCTCTGGCTCTTAGAATATCTCAATTCATACCATGAAAGTTTCTTTGGTCTATTTTTCAGTTTGGCGGTCACACCGGATGGTGCCCAGGTGTCCAATCATATGCAGTGCCAGGAATCTAACAGTTTGGCTACTTGTAAAGCAAGTCTTATCCCCTGGACTTATCACCCTGACACCCAGACAATGTTGTATCAGTTCAATAGTCACATAGATATAGCTTGTGACTAGCACCCTGGAAGCGCAGGGGGACAGGCACTGTCTCACAGTTTCGAATCCTAATTCCATCACTTCCCAGCCTTGTGTTAATTAACCTCAGTCTCCTTACTAATAATGATATTAATAATAATGCCCAGAATGCATCAGGTCTCTCAGGATCCAGAAAGTCCTCAAGATTGTTATTATCTGTGTCAGAGAGACATTATACTGGGTAAAGCATTTGCCTTGCATGAGGCTGACCTGGACAAATTCGATTCTGGGCACACATATGGTCTCCAAGCATCACCAGGAGTGATCCCTGAGTGCACAGCTGGTGGGGGAGTGTATATACGTGTAAATATACACACATATATTTATAAACATTTGTTTATAAACAATTTTCATTATTACTAAATTATTTTTGAACACATTATGGAATATATATCACTTTATCTTTTGGCCTGTTCAAGCATTTCATTTTCTTCCAAAGAACAATGAATTATCAAGCTATAATACTGTAAAGCTTTTTATTAAGAGATTTCTTTAGACATGTTTTCCATAGTGGCTGGGGCAAAAGTACAGCGGTTAAGGTGTTTGCTGTGCACGGGGCTGACCTCGGTTCAATTTCCGGCACCCCATATGGTCTTCCAGCACTGCCAAGAGTGATCCCTGAGCACATGGTCAGTAGTAAGCCCTGAACACCGCTAGGTGTGGCCCAAAAGCAAAAAAAAAAAAAAAAAAAAAGAAAATAAGTGTTTGCCATAAATGACAATGCTGCTTTACAAAGTTAAGTGCTAATCAGAATATTTTTACTCCACTTGGATTAAAGCATCCCATTTCGGGACTTTTCTTGGAAAACCTGTCTGTGGTACATAGTAAGACTTTTAATAATCTGAGCTCTGAAAAAATAAATCTCAAACTCTCCAGTGAGTCCAGCTCCCTGAACATCTCAAAGCATCTCCATTTTCACCTGTGTTTATGATTATCTCACAAAATTGTACTTCTACAGACCACTGAATCACCCGTACCAGAGTATCAGAACCAAAGGCTTGTCAGCGGCAACCCAACCTTAGAGTTTCTCAAAGCACAGTCCAGGGCCGGAAAGATAGTGCAGGGCTTAACGTGCTGCTTGCCTCATACTCGGCCAAACCTAGCTCAAATCCCAAGTGCCACTTAGCTAGGGGTCACTCGTAAGTACAGAGCCAGGAATAGCTCCTGAGCAACTGCAGGTGTGGTCCCCAAACAAGACAACAAACTACGTGCCACTGGTAGGAAGCAAGATGATTTCAGGTGGTCATTACGTACTTCAACAACCACGTGCTCAGTTGACTTTTATTTATGGGGGGCAGGGTGTCTGTGTTGAGGTTTGGAGCCACAGCCAACAGTACTCAGATGAATTCTGGTTCTGAGATGAGCAGCAAGGGACCCCTGCTAGTGCTCAGGGGACCATACATGATGTCAGTGATTGAAATGGGCCAGCAGCAAGCAACACAAGCACCTTAACCAAGTGCACTATCTCTCCTGGGTTTAATGTATACTAGAGAAACAGAGCTGGGCAAAGCCCAACCTCTGCGTGAGGGAGGGCCAGGTGTGATCCCGGCAACCCTGAGCAATCAGTCAGGAACAGCCCCCAGCACAATCAGATATGACCCCAAAATTCACACCCTTCCCCACAGAAAAAGAATGTACTATCTGGACCAGAGCGATAGTACAGCAGGTAGGGCGAATGCTGTGCAAGCAACTGATGCTGGATCAAGCAACTGATGTTGGATCCCCGGCACCCCATATGGTACTCGGAGCACAACCTGGAGTGATGTCTGTACGCTGAGCCAGGAGTAAACCCTGAGCACTATCAGGTGTGGCCAAAAGACAAAAACAAAACAAAACAAAACAAAGCACTATCTGCATGACACCAAGTTATTAACATTCCCTTCCCTAAGTTCTTTGATTATGGTTTCCTTTATCAAGACATCCATCTGGAAGCAATGGCGGTGTACTAGGGTTCCCAGAATGACAGGTGCAGAACAGGAGATCGATAAGGTCTTGATTGTGTGGTTAGGCTATTTCTAACCACAGTTAGCACAGGAAGAAATTCCATAGAACTCACACAACCATAAAATATCCTAAAGCCAAACAATGTTTGAATTAATTGCTGTTTTGCATTATTCTTATAATCATTTCCTCCCATGAATGGATAAGGCATTGGGAGCCGGTTACGTAAACTCTTAGAAGCTAATCAATATATACATACAGAAAACAGTCAGAAAACTAATGCAAGTAACGGGAATCTTGGAAACGGTACTATCACACAAAGTTCTCTTTTAACACATGAAGAAACAGACTTAGGGCATTAAATAAAAATGACTTGCTTGTAGTAATACAATTAGCTAATGGCCGTAACGGTTCATGGTGCCTAGTTCAGGCCCTGTGCTCTTCTAAAGATTCAATACAAATAGGGAAATAAATCAAAATTCTTTTACTATGCTAGTATAATCATGGTTAAGGTAAAATGGGATTTGAGTATCTTTTCATTATGCAGAAATTCTGCTCAAGATGGGCTCAAACTAATCATTAAATCAGCTCTGTCTGATAATGCCGATCTGTCTACCTGGGAAATCTAATACCTTGGGGCATAGGAGCTTTGCTAACCGTTGTTCCTGGTAGTAAAAGGCTTGGTTCTATTTCCATGTGACCCTTCTCAGTTTGAGTTCACTTATGAACCCCTGGCATTCTCAATAGTCAAATACTCACAAGCTGAAATCATCTACAGAAAATTAAAGATTGTTCTTACTTGGGGACACAACTGGGGTGCTCAGGGGTTACACCTGACTCGGTGCTCAGGGGACCATGCATTGCCAAAGCCGAGCCTGGCCTCCCAGGTATAATAATACATGTGCTCCATCCAGCCCTTTGAGGCATCTCCCTGGCCTCAAAATTATATTCTCTAAAATCAAAGTAAACTTGCTGAATACCAGTTCTACTACGTCCTTTATCTCTAGGATATAACCTTCACTAAACTGAGTCTGGTCTTTGACTAAAATAAAAGGGCCCTAGAAAAAGTGCAGAGGGTAAAATACTTGCGCTGCACACAGCTGACCTGGGTTCAATCAATCCCCACACTGCATATGGTTCCGAGTGCGTCAGGAGTGATCTCTGAGCACAGAGCTGGAGTAAGCCCTGAGCATTGATGGGTGTGCCTCCGCCGCTCCGCTTCCTCCAAAAAAAAAAGAAGTCTGTGTTTAGGGGCTGAAGAGGTGGCTCAACGGGATGAATGCATGCTTTGCATGTGGGAGACATGGGTTAAATCTCTTGCACACATGATTCCTTGTGCACCATGTCGAGAGACCTTCAAGCATAGAGCTGGGAGGAACCTCTAGCACTGCCAAGAGGTGATCCAATTCCCACCCATCTCCCACAAAAAAGACGTAACTGCATGTAAAGTATAGCTAAACTGCACCTACACTATACATTAGTTCAGTTCTCCTTGGTCATTTAGTTATATTTCATGAAAGAATGTTTTTTAAAAAGCCTCTCAGATAAGAGGCAGTAAGTCCACTACTACTATACTACTCCTTACACTACTCAGGAATCACTCCTGGTGGGGCTGGGGGAACCATTTGGGACACCGGGGATCAAACCCAGGTCAGCCGCGTGTAAAGCAAGCACCCTACCTGCTGTACTATCACTCCAGTTCCTAAACACAGAGGCTGTTTTAATCTGCTGCCCTAAAACACATTAGACTGGGGGCTGAAGGGACAGTACAGAGGGTAGGGCTCTTGCCTTGCATGCAGCTGACCTAGGTTCAATCCCATAGTCCCCTGGGCACCATCCCCCCATAAGACATATTGGACAAAGTTATTGGTTAAAATCACTTAAAAGTAACCATAAATATCTTAAAATACATTTTGCAAGCGACTTACTATGTTGAATACTATACTAGGAAATCTTAAAATAACTGAATTGGGACTGGAGAAATAGTCCAGTGGGTAGGGCACCTGCAGTGCACACAGCTAACCTGAGTTTGACCCCCTAGTACCCCATATGGTCTTCCAACCCACCAGGAGTAAGCCCTGAACACTACTGAGTGTGGCTGAAAAACGAAACAACTACTGTGTGTGTATAATATTCACACACACGTGCGTGCACATACACACACGAACTTAAGACTTAACCTAACATTATATACTCCCCTCTTATTTCAAAACAAAAATGTAGTTCTCTATATTGCCATCTTAACTTTCAATAAGCTAATCTGGGGACGTGGCTTAGCAGTCAAGTACTTACATCCATGTATGTATGAAGCCCTGGGTTCAACCAGGCACCACCACCCCCACCGATAAATAAATAAATAAATAAAATGTAATAACGACAAAAACTAAATATGTGCGAAGCCTTTCACAATTCTAATGTTAAGTGGCAGGAGCAATAGCATAGCTCACAGGGCACTAGTTTTGCGCATGGCCAACCTGGGTTCGCTCCCTGGCACCCCAAACCTTTCCCTGAGCACAGAGTGAGGAGTAAGCCCTAAGCACTGCCAGGTGTCACCCAAAGACAAACAAAAAGTTCTAATGTCAAGTATAAAGAGAGAATTCTTCCCAGAATTTGTAGCCAAAGGGATGAAAAGGCACATGTCAGGTACAGTAGGTAAAGCACCTGCCTTGCATGCAGACTGATCCTTGGCACCACAGAGGGTCCCCTGAGCATCACCAAGGGTAATCCCTGAGCACAGAGCCAGGGTATCAGCCCTGAGCAGCGCCCACCGTGGCCCAAAAACAAAATGCAGCACACGTCCACTTTTATACCAAGTAGCTGCACTTAGATAAATAGCAAGTACAAAACTTCAAATGTGCCTACCTGGTTTACTGATTTAAGTTATAGTCTTTTAAACATAAATATCAGATATGACTCCTTCTCAAACTAAACCGAACACTCTTCCTTTTATCATTGTTAAAGGAAAAAAATAGTAGTTCAAAAATAGTTCTACCTTGGGCCAGCGAGATAGGATAATGAGCTAGAGAGCCGAGTTTATCCCTGACATCATCATATACTCTGAGGACTGCCAAGTGTGGCAAAATATAAAGAAACAGACAAATAAATATATGTACACACAAATATATATACACGCACAAAAATTCCACCTCCTGAAAAATATCTTTTTCAAAGATATTTCAATATCCTTGAATATTGCTGGATATGCTGGGACCATATCCAGCAGAGCTCAATACTTACCCCTGGCTCTGCACTCAGAGATCACTCCTGGCAGGGCTCGGGGGACAGGGATCAAACACAGGTTAGTCACATGCAAGGTAATTGCCCTATGTGTTGTACTACTACTCAGGCCACTCTGGTGAGTCTAGAAGTCAAAAGTAAAGCAGAAAATGGCGAGACAGCTCCTGTATTTGTAGTGTATGTTTTGCATATGTAAGTCCCAGATTTCATCCCCAGCATGGCCTGGTCCCTGAGCCCTGCAGGGTGTGGCCCAAAAGGAACCAAAAGTAGAAACAAAAACCAAGGAAAGCAAGGACTGTACTTTCAAACCCAGTTCTTTATATAATTAATGCAAAGAAGATCACTATTTACTAAATTCAGCTGACCCCCCAACTGGTGAAATCTACATTCTTTATAGATTACATATGCTGCTATACAGTTCTATGTATATGATAAAGGAAGACTGACCCCACAAATTCGAAAATGTTCCTAATTCATACAGAGAAAGACCAGGACTCCTTCAATGAGCCACTTTTTACCATTTTCCCTAGTAACATCCCATTCCTACCACAAACCACTAATAAAGTGTCTAGTCACCAACATTAGACTCCCAGTCTGAGGGAATAACATCTATGATACATCCTCCAAAGGCCAAGAAGAAAACTGCCAAGAAACCCGACAGTTAAGGATTTTAATAGAGGAGTGGCAGCAGAATGAAAAATAACGAATTATCCTTATCGTCATGTCTTCAAGACGTAAATGAGAGGTCTCCCAAGACCCCTCATTTCTGGTCACTCTGGAAACTTGCTTTCACTCTGTTCCCCATCTTTTCCTCTTGTGAATGACTTTGTACACAATTAAAGCAAATATCACAGTGAGGATCGCCGAGACTAGCAATTTTCTACAAACCATGGCATTCCCGTGACCATAAACACACCTTAGACAATTCTGATACAACCCATAGTTTCCATTCACTTGTCAACCACTGGGCCTGATCCTACAGACCCAAACCTTCAAAATAAAACAAAATACAACAACAAACAAAATTTCCAAGGGAGTATCCTTGCCAGGTTTGCACCCGAACTTCTGAGAACTGACGATCTGATAGGCTACATGTGCCTACATGATAAAATCTAGGAAAGAAAGCCTCTGTCACTCCCACGGCAGGGCATGCCAGCATCACATCCAGGTTAACTGTTACACTCGTGTCCGGACGTCAGAGACGAAACCCCAGCGACCCAATCCCAGATACTGCGTGCGTGTCACCGCTTCCAACGCGGTGCAACTTTCTCAGCTTTTGGAACTCGAAAAGCACTGACAGCTTCGGCTTGAAATAACTAGGAAAAGGAACCAAAAGTAAAGGGGAGCGGGGGGTGGGGGGGCGGGAGGGGGGCTGGGAAGTGTACAGTCTTTCTTCGATCTTAGCACCCGCCAAGATCACGGATCCTCTAGGATCTGCAAAAAAAAGCGGGGGAAAGACGGGGGAAGCGGGCTGGCAGACAATACACATCCGAACAGAATCCGAGTTCCCCAAACAACCCCCTCAACTGCCCGCCGAGAAACAGCAGATCATTCTTGACCGGCTCAAAGGACGCCAATGTTTTAATTAAAAAAAAAAAAAAAGAGGGGGGTCCTCGTTGAGGGGGAGGGGGGGTTGGCTACAGATGATCCCAGTAGAGGGAAAAGGGGTCGAAATCCGAGGCAGGTCGAAGGCGAGGAGCCAGTGTGCTCGGAGCATCACACAAAAGACCCGGAACAAACATAAACCTGCTGGGGGTTGAGGGGGGAGGGGTTGCTCGGCCCGGGGCCAGCGGGGGCCGGGGTCTCGGCCGCAGCTGGCGGCCCGGGCCGCGGAGGGCGGGAGGGGGCGAGGGTGCGGCTCGGGGCAGGGCGAGGGGGAGCGGGTGCAGCCCCGAGGCGGGGGGAGCGCGAGAGCGCGAGAGAGCGCGCGAGCAGCAGCCGGGCGTGTGCGGCTCCCGAGGCCGCCGCCACCCCTGGGCCCGCAGCAGGCCCGGGCCGCCTCCTCACCTCCCGCACGTCCTGCAGGCACTCGAGCACCGCCAGGTTGTTGCTCCAGGTGTGCCGGGGGCACACGCGGGTCACGTCCTCCCTGCAGAACTCTTCCTCCGCCAGCTTCCAGCCCCCGCTGGCCCCCGCTCCGCCCCGCCGGCCCACAGGCCCGCCCGCCGGGAACGGCGGCTGAGGGGGCTGAGGCGGCTGCTGCGGCTGCTGCTGCGACTGCAGCTGGGGCTGCTGCTGCGCCTGCTGCTGGAGCTGCTGCTGGTGCTGCGAGGACTGAGGTATCTGGAGCAGCTGCTGAGCCTGCCCGCCGCCTCCCGCCTGTCCTCCGAAGGACCCAGGGTTACCCCCCGCGCCCGGGCCTTGGCTGTGGAGTTTCCGGGCCCCGGCCGCGGCGAGGAGCAGCAGCTGCAGCGCCGCCGACAAGCGGAACATCCTCCGTACACGTCCACACGCCGCCATCTTGGGTCCGCGGCGAGCTCGACGCACCCGCCGGCGCGGCGTATTTAAATGAGGGGGCGGGGCCGGGGCCGGCGGGGCGCAGCCGGGCTCCGCCCCGGCCGGCGCGGGCGCCGCGAGGAACGAGGCCGCGCTCGCCGCTTCCCACGCCCTCGACCTCGGCGGGCACGCGGCGCGCTTTGCCCCGCGACTCGCTGGTGCGCGGCCCGCGGGAAATGGAGAAATAGGCCTGCCTAGGGTGGCTCTCGCCCGACTCCCTTCGTTGGCGTCGCAGGAAAATGAAAAGGACGCGGGGGCGCCACAAACAAGATGGCCGGTACAGCGTGTCGTCCGTTCCACGACTTTGAAGAAGAAGAAGAAGAAAAAAACTTTATATGTGCCGAGGGGAAACTTTACAAGTTCAGGTGGATTCCGGAATCGGAGAGGCCCCGCCTGACTCCCTCCGTCAGCCTCGGAAGTCTAGCCCGGGAAGACCGGAGCGTGGAAGGAGGGCGGAGGAGCACCGAGCCCGGCACCGGAATAGAGCCGCCTAGAATCCGGGCCTGCGGGCGCCCAGGCACATCCCTGCAGCTTCTGCGTCTCTTCTGCTCGTGGGCGCATGTGAGACCCGTCTGATGTCGAATATGATTGTGAAGATAAAGTGCCTGACCCACAAAAGAAAGTTCAAAAACATACCTTTGAGGTTAAGCCTGTGCATTGGGCAAGTTTTTTGTTTTGATCCGGTTTTGGTGTTCATACCCAGCAGTGCTCAGGGCTCGCTCCTGGCGGTGCCTGGGGGACCATGTACGGTGCATGGAATCTAACCCGGCAAGGCAAGCGCCTTAACCCCTGTACCAGCTGTCCGACCTCTAGTGAAAGTTCTTGTAGACTCTGCACTAAACATCTTCAGCTTCCTGCGATGTTGCTTACTGGCAGAGTGAGCCTTGCACGGCGAGGCCGCCTGTGCATACCTGTAATAGAGTTTATTTTTATTTTGTGTTGCGGCCACAAGCCACCATGCTCAGGGATCATTCCTGGTGGTGCTCGGGGACCCCTCGATCTGCATCACCCGTGTGATTGGCAGGGAGATCCTCCTAGCTATAACCTACAGCAAAGGGAAGGCAGGGGAGGGGAGGAATATTAGATACATATATTCCTGATGTTAATCTTAATCTCTTACTGTGCTAATTCGTCAGTAGAACTTAGTTTAGCTTAGTTTTGGTTTGGGGGCCGTACCAAGCAGCATTCCAGGGCTCACCTCCCCACGCAGCCTCACTCTTGCTCACTGTCCTATAAATGTTATGGGCCCAAGACATAGTGTCCAGACGGCCCACCCAGCATTACACAGTAGGTCCCTGAGCACCACCAGGCGTGATCCCTGAGCATGGTGGTTTGTGTTCACAACACTAAAATAAAAATAAATTCTGTTACAGGTATATATAGAAAATACTGTATGAGAAAGGTACTTACTATTACTGGTCTTGGACATTATGAGGAGTCTTGGTGTATATCCTGTTGACTAATGGGGTGCTAACTTGCAAGGCATAAGTAAATCTCAGGCAGGTTAGTTAAGAGATAGATATCAGCAAGAGTTCTTGAAAAATCAAAGGAGCCATTAATTTTATTATTGTTAGGGGGCGACACCAGGCTTGTACTGAGAGAGCATTCCTGGAAGTGCCCAGGGAACCTTATGAGGTGCTGGGGATCCAAGCCAGGTAGGCAGAAAGCAAAGCAAGCACCCTACCTACTACCTGTCCAGGGAGGGGCTTTTAATTGTAAAAGATGGGGTAGGGAGGCGGGACCTGAAAACTGGTGGTGGGATTGGTGCTGGAACACAGTATATCTGAAACCCATCTACAAATAACTTTGTAAATCACGGTAATTCAATATATTTTTAAAAACTATAGAGATAGAGTAAGGCCTCTTCTTACTCGTCTTTCCCAATGATTGGAGGCTCTTTCAGGGTCAGGGGAATGAGACCATCGTTACTGTTTTTGGCATATCGAATATGCCACAGGTATCTTGTCAGGCTCTGTGGTGCGGGCGGGATACTCTCGGTAGCTTGCCGGGCTCTCCGAGAGGTACGTATATATCTGTTACTGTATTTGGGATATGAATACACCATGGGGAGCTTACCAGGTTCTCCCGAGCGGACAATAGACTCTTGGTAGCTTATCAGGATCTCCAAGAGGGAGAACTAGGCTATTAGCTTCCGGGAGCTTGTGGGCCACTCTCCACATGTTCAGATGAGCCTCATGGGGGAGGTGGGGCAGGAACCCAGGTATGCAGGACCTGGGGCCGAGATCTCCAAGGCTGTTCGGATTGGGACTGGGCCTCTTCCACCCAGATCCGCCATTTTCCAGTAGCTAGGTAGTCACACCCAGAAACTAACCCTGGCGCCTTGTAATCCCATCAATGGTCAACATCCAGAGACTATAAAACCAAGCTCCCAGAAGTTAATAGCCTAGTTCTCCCTCTTGGAGATCCTGACAAGCTACCAAGAGTCTGTTGTCCGCTTGGGAGAGCCTGACAAGCTCCCCGTGGCATATTCATATTCCAAATACAGTAACAGATATATACATACCTCTCGGAGAGCCCGGCAAGCTACCCCGAGAGTATCCCGCCCACACAGCAGAGCCTGGCAAGCTCCCCGTGGCGTATTCTATATGCCAACAACAGTAAGGATAGATCTCATTCCCCTGACCCTGAAAGAGCCTCCAATCGTTGGGAAAGACAAGTAAGGAGAGGCTGCTAAAATCTCAGGGCTGAGAGGAACAGAGACATTGCTGGTGCTCGCTCGAGTAAATTGACAAACAACGGGATGACAGTGATACAATGATAGAGATAGAACATACAGTTTAAAAATAAAATATGGGTTTTGGGCTCAGTGGCAGAACACTTTCCTTGCACGTATGAGGCCTTGGGGTCAATCTCCTGCACCACAAAGAAAAAGAGAGATAGGTCTGGGTGCGCTCAGACAAAAGAGAATAAACTACCTTAAAACTCAAAAATGACAGTCTGAGGTCGGAGCAATAGTAGCTCAAAGGACATACTTTGCATTCAGGAGTCCCAGATTTGCACCCTATGAGAACTGAGAACTGCTGGGAGTGACCCCCAAGCACAGAACCAGGTGCAGCTCCTGAGCACTGCCAACCATACTCCCTCTCCTTCTCTATCTGCCCCAACAGGGCGATTCTTGCAATCTACTGAGAACAGCAGTTGCCTATCTCTCAGCTGAACTGAGGAAATCCTACACCCAGCCACAGACTGTCTGGAGATAGGAGGGAGTCATATAAGTGCCTATCTTGAAATCAGTGACCAATAAGCAATAAGAAGAAAAATCTGGGAACGTGGCCAGCTTAAGCTGTGCCAGGCAAGCATGGGCCTTTTTTATCAAGCACAAGCTCCCCAGCTAGGGGAAAGAGGATTAACCTAACCTGGTCGCCTGGCTTCATTGATTTTCAGAATGTAATAGACTATATCACTAGGTAGAATTTAATTTGACTCTTTATCGAACTGTTGCTTTCTTCTTCATTCCCCAATTCATTCAATAGATAGGCACTGAGTAATTCAATAGCCATTCGGTAATTTGGGTAATTCTGAAACCAGAGAAATTGTGTAGGAGTTAAGGCACTTCCTTGTATCCTGCTGACCCTGGTTCAAATTCTCGGAACTACATATGGTACCCCAGCACCACAAGGGTTCATCCCTGAGCACTGAGTACCTCTGGGTGTGGTCAAAAAAAAAAAAGGGCTGGGGACTGGAGCGACAGCACAATGGGTAGAGCGTTTGCCTTGCACGTGGTCAACCCGGGTTCGATTCCCAGCATCCCATATGGTCCCCCCGGCACCACCAGGAGTAATTCCTGAGTGCTTGAGCCAGGAGTAACCCTTGTGCATTGTTGGGTGTAACCCAAAAAGAAAAAAAAAACTAGAGGACAGGCATGTGAAAAACTGGATCTAAGGGCCTATAAAGATAGTACAATGGGTGGGGTGCCTGCCTTACATGGAGCTGACACAGGTTTATTCCCCAGAATCACATATGATCGCCCAAGCCTGCCAGGAATGATTCCTGAGCACAGAATCAGGATTTAGCCCTGAGGATTGCTGGGTGTGGACCCCCACTCCCTCCCCAAAAAAGAACTGGATCTGAAGTTGTCCTAGTATTCTGGCCTGCTATAATAAATGACTACAGTCTCTGTGGCTTATAAACAGCCTGAGTTTGTTTTGATTTTGGGGACCACACCTGGCTATGCTCAGGCATTACTCCTGGAGGGCGTGGGGGCCATGTGGTATGCCAAGGACTAGAACCCACATTAGCTATATGCAAAGAAAGTGCTTTTGCTTCAGTCCTTAAACAACCTAAGTTTTTCATAGTTCTGAAGGCTGCAAATCCAGAAATCAGGATGCTGACGTAGTCCAGTTCTGGCCAAGTCCAACTTGAGATTGCAGGATGCCAACTTCTTGCTGTCTTCAACTGGAGCAAGCAGCTAGGGTTTTCGGGGGGATATTATATAAAACAGAACAATGATCCCATTCATGGGATTCAATCCTCAAGATGTATTTCCTGTGCAAAAATGGGAAAAAACTACCTCTGGGGATGGATAGGTAGTATTGCCTTATATACAGTTGACCCGGGTTCGATCTTAGGCATCCCATATGCTCACCCCCCCCAAACACTGCCAGGAATGATTCCTGAGTTCAGAGCCAGGTGTAAGCCCTGAACACTGCCGAGTGTGGCCCCAGCCAAACCAAACCAAAACAAAAATGCTATCTCCTCCACTCCTTATACCATCACTTTAGGTATTAAATATTGTGGTTGTAGAAGTGGATGGATATAAACACTAGATCATGGCAAGTCTTCCAAAAGTTACAAATGCAGGAGGTTGGGGAGAAATAAGCAGGAGCACATACTTCGCATGCAGGAACCCTGGGTTCAGTGGTACCCCACATACCACCAGGACTCCCAAGCATGGATCCTGGAATAGGCCAAGCACTAAGTGTGACCACCCCCACCCCCAAGAAAAACAATAGAAAGGGCAAGTCAGGAGATCAGGTGATGGGAATCAGCATTCAAAAGGAAGACTAAGGGACAGACTGACAAGATCTAGATGAAGTGAGAAGGGAATACAGGCACTCCTTGTACAGCTTGTCACCTTGTACAGCTTTATAATTTTGTGTTAGTTTACAGACTGAAGGTTGGTGGTCAAACTCTGCATCAAGCAAGCTTCTTGGCATTCTTCTTCCTCACGTGTCCACTGAACACAACAGCCAGGTGTGGTTCCCCCCAAAAAGAAACCCACCAATGAGTTCTGCCTGAGCGGCAGATTCAGGGATCTCAGGACAGCGCTGACTTGATTGTTGGAAAGCACGTTCCTGGATACCATGATCAAAACTGCTCAAGGTGCCTTAGCCGCACAGTCCACATGTACAATGTATCCAATTCCCAAGTGGATGAGCTGATGCAGGGCAAATGTACTACATGATTACCTCTTTGCATGGTCCAGCAGTGCTCATGGGACCATGCAGTGCTGGGGCTCAAACCTAAGTCTCTCCCATGCAAGGGAAGTGCTCTATCTCTGAGCCCACTCCTCTGTCCTCAGTCACCATGCTTGCTCTAACTGTGGGTGAGAGCAAGTAGATGGAATTTCCCCAAATCATTTGGACTATTGTCCCTTAAAAACTAAAATCAGAGACTAGAGATGGTGAAACAGGTAAAGTATTTGCCTTGCAACTAGGGTCTAATCCCTGCATTCTATATGGTCTTCCAGTACCATTGCCAAGAGTGATCCATGAGTGCAGAGCCAGGAATAACCCCTAGGCACAGCTGGGTGTGGCCCCAAAACAAAAACAAAAACAAAAAAGTGTATTCAGTGCCCCCAGGTAAGAAACCTTTAAGCAAATAACCAGAAAGCGCTCCCCAGTTGCCCCTGAGAATATTGTCCCCTTCATTCCCTGTACCCTGTGGGAGCAGTATCACCCAGTTTAGGCAAAACTGAACTAGTTTGAGAAGGAAACTAAGCATTCAGCAGTGGGAGGCAGCTCGTCCTCCAAGCAGTCTCCACCATCTGTCCTCTGTAAGCGCTGTCCACGCGGTCTGAGTAGCTCTGGCTAGGGATGAAGTCCTGTCCCTGATGAAAGCAGCAGTGGCTTCACACTGCACTTTCAGTTGATTTACATCTAATGCAATCATTTTACCTTATTTCATGCTTTGTGACTATTTGTACCTTCTTCTGGATATTCAGCGCTTCTCATTTTTTCAACTAGTTTTGCATTTAAAAGTTCTTGCCTTGGGCTGGAATGATAGCACAGCGGGTAGGGTAGGGTGTTTGCCTTGCATGCGGCCTACCCAGGTTTGATTCCCGGCATCCCATATGGTCCGGAGCACCACCAAGAGTTAATTTCTGACTGCATGAGCCAGGAGTATCCCCTGTGCATCGATGAGTGTGACCCCCACCCCCCAAAAAAAAGTACTTGTCTGAAGGGCTAGAGATAATATAGAGGTAGGGTGCTTGCTTTGCATGTGACCAACCTGGCTGTGATTCCTTGAGCACTGCCACGAGTGATTCCTCAGTGCAGAACCAGGAGGAACCCCTAAGCATCATCTATCACCAGGTATGAAATAAATGAAGAAAAAAACACCCACATATGCCTCAAGGGCTAGAGAGATGGTACAGGGTTAAGATGCTTGCCTTGTAAGCAGCTGACCCTGGGAGCTGGAGCGATAGCAGGAGGTGGGGCGTTTGCCTTGCTTGCAGCTGACCCAGGTTCAATCCCAGCATTCCATGATACCGAGCACAGCCAGGAGTAATTCTTGAGCACAGAACCAGGAGCCTTGCTGTGTGTGATCCCTCTGCACACCCCCCTGCCCCCCAGCAAAGTAAACGGCTGACCCTGGTTCAATTTCCAGCACTGTGTGGTGACGAGCATGGTCACGTGTGCCATCTCTAGCAGAGCATGCACAATTGGTCCCCAGTACAACTGTGTGTGCCTCCCCCCCCCAAAAAAATATAGGCTAATGTAGAAATATTTTACCAGATTTGAGAAACAAGAGGGATGAAGGAGCAGCGATACGCAAGAAGTTAGGGATGGGGCATGAAAAGTACAGTGGGGTACTTGTCTTTCATGTGGCCATTCCAGGTTTGATCCCCAGCACCCCTTATGATCCCAAGCCCCATCAGGAATGACCCCTGAGCACAAAATCAAGAGTATGCCCTGAGGTCAGGTATGCCTGACCTCAAATAAAACTTTCATTAGGGGCAGTACCTGTAAGAAAAGCTAAATGGTGAGAGCCAGCAAACTAGACAGATATGGGTGTCATTTGTGTGTTGTAAAAAACAAGGGAGCAACTATGATGGAATTTGGCCAATGCCACTTCAGAATCTTCAAGCTAATGCTGTTTTGTTTGTTCAGTCTCAACCAGAAACGGGCCATTTTGTGTCCTAACTTCACTGCCAGGATCTTCCCTTAGCAAGTACCGCCCCCTGTGGATGCACTTACAGACCTGGTTTAGCAGCTGAAGAACAGTTAAGAAACTCCCAGTATGACATCCAGGAGGCTCATTCTCAGTTACCATGCCTGAACCAATTATTTAACCTCACAGCACTTTTCTTATGAAAATGTGTATAAAGTTTTTACAATTTATTTTGATTTTTGGGTCACAACCATCACTGTTCAGAAATTACCCCTGATCAGGGATCACATGGGGTGGCAGATTAAACCCAGGTAACCTAGGTACAAGGCAAGCATACACCTTACCTTCTGTACCGCCTCCCTGGTCCCAGCACGGTTTTAGGTGTTATGTGTTATTACTGCAAACTTAGGTTAAAAAACTGGAACTGTACTGAGTACAGTAAAGTGATATGCATAACACCTTTCAGTAACAGTATTACAAACCAGTACCTAAAAAGAAAATGAGAGAAAGGAGATAGAAAAGTATCTGCCATACTGACTTGGGGGGGAAACTCCAAATAATAACAGTAAGTTTTTGTTGAAATATTGAAGGTTTTTAATGTAGCAGCCACCTCTCTGGACTGTGAACTAAGTAAAAGCCCCACGCTGGCCGATGCGGCGTGGTGTACACCATACTATGAGGTGCGGGAAGGAGGATGAGAGGGAAAAAGAAAAAAAAAAAAAGGGAAAAGGAAAAAGAAAAAAAAAAAAGAGAGAGAGTTATGTACTTGTAGCAGTGGGGCTACATATCTCTTCATTTCCAGCAATGAAAAACTAATTATCAAATGTAGTAAGTCTGTCTCTCTTGGTTGGAAACTCCAACAACTATAGTGAGTTTTGTGTTGAATTATGGAATGTAATCAAGGTAAAGAAAAAATGAAGTGAAATTCATTAGTTATACAGTAGGGGGTAGGGGGTGGGGGCGGGGGGGTATACTGGGGTTTCTGGTGGTGGAATATGGGCACTGGTGAAGGGATGGGTGTTTGAATATTGTATAACTGACATATAAACCTGAGAACTTTGTAACTTTCCACATGGTGATTTAATAAAAAGTTTAAAAAAAAGAAAAGTATCTGCCATAGAGGCAGCTGCAGGGGTGCTGTGAGGTGAGGGGGAAGGAGGGGAAAAGAGGAAAACTGGGACATTACTGGTGAGAAATGTGCACTGGTCAAGGATGGTTGTTCAAACATTGTATGACAAAATCACAAATAGCTTTGTAACTATCTCAGTGATTCTATTTTTAAAACAGGACAAGGTTATCATTACCTATCAACAATACTTATGAGATAAACAGTTAACTCTAAGCACCCCCAAATCATTTAGGTTAAAGGGTTTGAACTTGTCAGATTCCTCATTTATTTTCTAGGCTGAACCCATGACTGAAGAACCCAGCATCTAGAGTTTAGATGTTCTACTTCCTTTTTATCAATTTGACAAATCGTAGCAACTGTGGCCCCTATTCCCTCTTTTTGAGGGGAGCAGGGTTTGGGCTACAGCCAGTTGTGCTCAGGGCCTGCTCCAGACTCTGTTTCAGCAGGGTGCCAGGGAATGAATCCAGGTTGTATGTGTGCAAGGCTAACACCCTACCCACTGTACTGTTTCTGGAAGTACTCTAGGGACTCTGGAATCAGATTCAGGGCCCGGCTTCCAAATACCTAAAAGCATTTAACGTTCTCAGGGACTAGGGGTGTAGAGGGTTCTTATAAGAAAAATTTGAACATCTGAGATGATTGCTTCCTTTCTTGGCCTTGGGCAAGTGAACTGCTAAGGTGAGGTAAAAGATGCAGTTTGCCCTGTAATGTGAATATTATCCCTCTTTCCACTGGAGTCCGATCGAAGTGTCAGAACTTCACTAGGTCTGAACCCCACAGCATTTTCTCCTCCTCCCCCCTTGTATTTTTATTTTTTGGTGGTTCTGGTGGTGCCAGCATCCAACCCAAGTTTTCACACATGCAAGGCAAGTACTTTAAAACTGAGTAACATCCCTGACCTCCCTTCCCTGCCCAGTTTTGGGGTTTTTTAGATTACAATTGCCCGTGACCTGGAGTACCAGGATCTGAATGAGGTGAGCTCATACAACGCATATGCCTTAACTCCTCAACTATCTCTCTAGAAACTCTCTTTTCTTTTGAAGTTTTTTCAGAGAAAATATGGAGCACTGTATTCGTAAGTTTATTTATATACTATATGGGTTTTAGTCCTCCTGGAATTTAGACTATTTCATTTGCTGTTCAGGTAGAAAACATGTTCATTCTTTCCAGACTACCATGATTTATAGCAGTAGAATTTCTAGAACAAAGAAACTGAGATGAAGCCATAACTAAGCTAAGTAAAAACCCAGGGGCTCACATATGACTTGTGTTGCTGCCAAGGACTAAAAAGAAGAAAAAAGTATCCTCCCTCTCTTCCCCCACATTACAGTCTCCTTACATAAGACATTTACTTCAGGGCCTGGAAGATAATTTGAAGGGTAATAGTGCATACTTTCCAAGCTGAAGGTCTACGTTCAATCCCCTACACTGCATGGTCCCAATACCCCCTGGGAATGACCTCAAGCAGCAGGCAGTGTGAAGCTCGTCATTATATGGTACGGCCCCACAACAGTCAGAACTAAGAACCAGCCTGTGAAACATAGGCTCAATTATTTCTGAAAACAGATCTACCAGGCTGGGATCAGATACATGTTCCTGCTTTTGGAAGTTAAAAAAAAAAAAACAAATCAGGAGCAGTTACACTTAACAAGTGCTTTATTTTCATGTAAGTGAAACAAATATAAAACACAATTATTAAAAACAGAACACAAACAGAGAACCCATCACCCATTTTCAAAGCAGGTAAAGGTATATACAATGATAGGATATACTGAATTTGCTGAACCCCAGACCCTCAAAAGGAAAGCAATTTTAGACATAGATGAGGGAAAGATGGTGTGGAGCAGAGCTGGGGAGTGCATAGAGACCAGCACCTGGCTCTATTGATATTCCCTCCTTCCAGTTGGGCAAGGTTGGGGGTTCTTTTCTTTGAAGAAATCAGTTGCATTATAATTTGTTTCTAAACATCCCAATTTATTGGAAAAAAACAAGGACTAGTGAGGCATGAGATCGATCCAACATTCAAAGGTTCCTGGATCTTAAGCTTCTAGAATCAATCAGTACTGCTGAGTGTACTTTAATGGTAGTCAAATTTTAAGGTTGATCAAATATTTTACCTGTTAAAGACAGTGGTAGTCTGGGCTTGGGAACCTGCAATTTCTCTGACAATATGGAAACCTGGGTTGGTTTGTTTTTTTAGGCCACCCTGATGATGCTCAGGGGTTACTTCTGGTGGTGTTCAGGGAATCTTATGCAACTCCAGGGATCAAACCCGGGTTGGTAGTGTACAAGTAGGATCTGTCCTACCTGCAGGTTCTGCTTTTTAAATTCAACTTCGGTCACTGAAGCTCTAAATCTGAGCAGACAATCTTAAATCAACACATCAAAAGGATTATTTCCTCTGAGAAATAGGGTCTTTTTCTCAGAGAACTTTACTTTTAAAAGATGCCTTCAAATGGGAGTAGGCTATTGTTTAAAAGGCACAACTTGGAGCTCTGGGATAATTTGTTGTGAAAAACCCTGCTCATAAGATATACACAAAACAGAAGCTGAAAGGTCAAACTATTTTAAAATAAAAGATAGGACAGAAAATAGTGCACCTGCCTTACACACAGCCAACCTGGGTTCAATCCCTGGAACCTCATACGGTCCCCCAAGCCCTGCTAAAAGTGATCCCTGAGCTCAGAGCCAAGAATAAATCTTGGGGACCACTGCATGGGGTCCAAAGACAAAAAACACAAAGTGGCTAACACTTTCACAACAATTATTAAAGAAAATGTTAACCACCTGCTCCCCAGGACAGGACACTAATTGCTCACATCACGAGGCATGTTTTGTCAAGGAGAGCAGAGTCACCTTAGGCAAAGCTCACAAATGTTAAGTACTCCATGGGAGGAGAGTGTACCTTCCAGTGACAGCCCACACAGGGTGGGAAAACTGGAAAGCATTTGCCTGCAATTCACACAGACCTCAACTACTGTTATCTTCCTGAGCACAATCACTCAACTAACAACAGCTCAATATTACTATTTCCTGCTTGGGGGCCACACCTGGAAGCACTCAGGGCTTACTACTGCTGTGCTCAGCTGCATGTCAAGGCAAGAGCCCTAACCCCTGACCTCTGTACCATCTCTGGCTCCCCTACTATCAATTTTAAAAGAAGTCACTGAGGGTCGCAAACCAGAGAAACTTTGGACTCAGAACATTAAAACATCTTCAGAGAGAAAAGCAAAGACTACTGGAAAGTCTCAATAAGCTCTGTAATCCCAATAGACAAGTAAACTTTTTTTCTCTCAGTGTTGGACTTAATTGAGGGCCTCATACACACAAAATACATTATCATTAAGCTACACCCCCAGCCTCGATGTGCTCTAACACATTGCCCATCTTGATGGAGAATGGGACAGGTTTTCAAAGTAACAGTTTATATAAAACTGATCCAGTGATTCTAAGCTAGGTAGGAAAAAATTTTCACTACATTGCTCAAGAAACTAGAGACTTTTTTGACTCCCATAATGTGAGTTAAAGGGTCTCTCGTGCGTTAGCTTCTTCCATTAGCTGGTTTGCAATATCCCAGCAGGGCAGAACTGCATCACTGCTACTGCCACAAAGCAGAACTGATGCTGTCTACAACACACTTTCGGGGAATAAAATCATGCTACTAGCTGCAGGCCACAAGGGGCAGAAACAGATCAAGAACTTCTGAAGTTCTATAGTGCCCTCTTGTGTTCAACCATACTACAGCCAAAAGATGGTTAGTCCCTCTCCAAAATACACGTAATTTCCAAGTCAAAGAAGCCCAATTTCCATTATCACTTAGTGACACCAGCTGCCCAGAAATGTTTGGTGCACTCATATCCTCAAAGACTGTTAAAATGAGATCTCTGACGAGAAAGTCTCAAAGAATTACAGAAAATAATTCTTAACAAAGAATCAAGGCTTTAAGCCAAGAAATTGCTTCTGCAGATGGAACAGCAGTCATACTTTTGATGAAACAATATCTATCAGTAGTGTTCAGAGATCTGGAGTCCTAGAAACATATTAATCCAAAGAACCATGATCCCGAAAGGTTGAAGTCATGTCTACAGTTAAGACACGAGCTAATAATAAACATAAACTAGCACCATGCCTGTTAAGTCTCAAAGGCTCGGGTCACTCCCACCTATATATGTGGACTGTCTTTTCTGTTAAAGCAGCTAAGTAACTAGACTGGTTTACTTCAAATGAGCAGATGTCCAAGACAGGATGACCGGCCTGCAGTTCTTGCAGCAACGTCCCACTGCCAGCATCCCAGAGCTACAGAAAACAAGCAGAAATTAGTTAATAGTCATTCCACTGGAATTTCTGATGGAAAGTGCCTCACCACGTAATTAATACAACTGTGAATCTGAAAAACATGCCTAGCATTCATCCCAATAATCTATCTGCCAGGGACTCTTCTAAGTACTCTTTCAAGAATAGAGAAGTCTATAAAAATAAAAAGTCCCTGTCTCCGCACTGAAACTTTATTTTTTTTTTTGCTTTTTGGGTCACACCTGGAGATGCACAGGTGTTACTCCTGGCTCATGCACTCAGGAATTACTCCTGGCCGTGCTGGGGGACCATATGGGATGCTGGGAATCGAACCCGGGACCACCTTCATTCTTAAGTTAACAGTATGTGTATGGAATAGGAGAAGCTGCTACAGGCATCAAAATGGAAAAATACCAGGCTGAAGAGATAATATAACAGGTCTTAATGCAATCACCTTGCATGTACCATATATAATCCCCAGAGGGCCATCATGAGTCATTCCTAAATTAGAGCTAGGAGTAAGCCCTGGACACCAACATGTGTGGCGAGTGGTCCAAATCACCCTCCCCCCAAAAATAAAGAGAAGTATGACTTGTGTACAAAACCAAGTGTCTGCTGATACAATGTAATTAAAGAAATCTGGCTTTCTGCATAAATACTTCTGTATATAAAAAAAAATGGGCTCACCATAGCAGCATTTGATGCTTCATCCCCATGACAGACCAGAATGCTGCCATCATTCTCTGGGCTTTGGAATACAGCAGTCTTCGTCAGTAGTTTGCAAGTGGGTCCGCCAAAAAATGTCTGAACAGGGTGGCATGAACACACTGGCTGCCCAACATCATTCAGCTTGTAGGACATCTGCATTAGCATGCTTCGTAAGGTGCTGTGGTTTTTATCTATAAGAGAAAAATAAATCATTGTCCCTAAAGGACAGTCCTACGAATTGCACTAAGTACCCAGATGCGAATAGTCTGAGTGGAAAAGCCACAAAAATAGCAACAAAGCAAACATACTAAGAACATAATACAGCACAAATGAAACCCGAGAGTATAGGCTAGGGTTATCAGGTAAAAGTTATCTAAAAACTCAAGTTACCTACAATAGGTTTTAGCTATGAGGTAAACAATTCAGAAAATGAGCTCTTCTTGGGGCGAGACTAATAGTAGAACAGGTAGGATGCTTGCCTAGCATTCTGGATTCAGGTCCCAGAATCCCATATGGTCCCGAGCACTGCCAGCACTAATTCCTGAGTGCAGAGCCAGGAGTGACCCCTGAGTATTGCTGGGTATGCCCCACCCTCACTCCCCTAAATGAATCTAAGCTTCACAACACTCAACAAATCACAGCCTGGGAGACAAAGAAGTCATGACATGAACAATAAACAAAAAGAGCCTGCTCATAGTCTCTCCCTCAAAATAATTAGATAGATCTACTCACAATTTGCGCTGAACTTGGTCCCCCCCAACCCCCACCATATGGCATGCCAAGGATTGAATGCAAGTCGGCTGTAAGGCAAGCCCCCTATCTGCTGTATATTTATCAAGTCGTAAACTCAGCATTTTAATGACTATCTCTAGTAAAACATCTTCCAGACTATCAACATAAATCATCAGGAATTTTAGATTCATACCTTTCAATCTGGAAAGAACAGTGAACTCAAGCAGTTAGTTCTAGCCCTGGTTCAGAAGGCAGCCGGACAGTGCTGATGAGACAGGACATCAGAGTCCCATCTAACCTCCACTTACTGTATTTGGCCCCAAGTAAGAAGGAACCACTGAGATCCTAGTCTGGCCCTTCTCATCAATAAATAAAGGCAAGAAAATTGCACAGCCGCACAATATCCTATGTTATTCATAATCAGCAATAGAAAAGAAACTGTCTACTGTTGCCTCTTCGGTAGATCTAAGTATTGGGGAAAAATCTCAAATAACAATGGTGGGGCCAGTGTCGAAATATTGAATGTAATCAAAGTAGAGAAAGTAATGTGGACATCATATACCACACAGGTGGGGGAGGGTATGGGATGAGAGTATACTACGGTTGTTGGTGGTGGGGAGTGTGCACTAGTGAAGGGATGGGTGTTTCATTATTGTATGACCAAGTCTTAAACCCGAAAGCTCTGTAACTGCTCTCAAGGTGATTCAATGAATAATTTTTTTTGGGGGGGTCACACCCAGAGATGCACAGGGGTTACTCCTGGCTCTGTACTCAGGAATTACTCCTGGCGGTGCTCGGGGGACCATATGGGATGCTGGGATTTGAACCCGGGTCGGCCGCGTGCAAGGCAAACGCCCTACCCGCTATGCTGTCACTCCAGCCCCCATCAATGAATAAATTTTTAAGATAAATAAATGAGGGCAAGAAGGAATCATAAAAAATGACAAGGGCAGCTCGGATGTCTTAGAACAGGTCTCCACAAGAAGCTAAAAGACTTCTAGGGACTACCTGGTGGGATGTGGCCTTCCTGACACAAGTGCAGAGCAGGGAGACAGCTCCACGGTATAACTGAGGCACCATCCTCCTGCAGCAGCAAGAGCTGCACTCTGACCAGTCCATCAGAAGCTTACCAAAGTCTCCTAATGGGGAGAGCAAGCTCTCCTGCCCTCCTTCCTCCAAAATGTGACCCAACAAACCACAAAAGTTCCCACAAAAACGTTCTAGTTCTAATACTTACCAGGTCTGTAAGTCACAAGACAGTGACGAGTGCTGCTTTCTGTCTGAAAGTCTACGAAGCCCCCTGGCTCCAAGGGTAGTACATGAGGCCAATGATTCAAGTCCGTTTTCAGCTCCCAGAAGGTTGCACTCTCCAAAGTCCCAGCCAAAACCCCACCATATGGAAATGCAGTTGAGGCAGCTCGAGGTAGGTATGACAAAGACACCAGTGGACATCTGAAGAAAAAAGATCACACTCACATACACTATTAGGATTGCCCAGACCTCAATAGCAGGAGCCCTTGAACACCTTTTTTTTTTTCCCTTTTGGGTCATACCCAGCGATGCTCAGGGCTTACTCCTGGATTACTCCTGAATTACTCCTGATGGTGCACAGGGTGCCATATTGAATGCTGGGAACTGAACCCGGGTTGGCCGAGTGCAAGATCTACCCACTGTGCTATCGCTCCAGCCCCCCCCCAACACATTCTACCTCTAAAAAAGTAGAAGATAATCTGTGGATCGCTAGCCTAAGACATTGGACAAAACTATCAACACACTCTGTAGAAACCTGAGAATATGTGTCTGTGTTCTCAATCTCCTCCTCTCCCTCTATCTCCCTCCTTCCCTCTATATAATTATATAATTTCAGGAGATTCACTGTCTAAAAGCAGTGAAAGAAAGAAGCTAGAAAAAATTTACTGGATGTAGTACCACTTTTCTTTTCCCAGTTCTGGCCACAATCTGACTGTGCTCAGGGCTGATTCCTGGAGGTGCTCAAGAGCCTATATGGGGTGCCAGGGATAGAACTCGGGTTGGCTTTATACACAATAAGCTCCCTACCCATTGTACTATCTCCCAACTCCCTAGGAGTTTGGGGCTGGAGTGGTAATACAGTAGATAAGATATCTGCCTTGCACACGTCCAACCCAAGCTTGATCCTCAGCATCCCATATAGTTCCCATAGCACCTGAGTGCAAAGCCAGTAATAATCCTTAAGCATCGCCCGGTGTGGCATAAAAGATGGGGCTGGAGCAATAGCACTGCAGGTAGGGAATTTGTTCTGCACATGGCCAACCTGGGTTTGATTCCCAACATCCCATATGGTCCCCAGGAGTAATTCCTGTGCACTGCCAGGTGTGACCCAAAAAAGCAAAACACAAAACAAATAAAAAAATAAAGGTCCTCCCTAAGGAAGGAAGGAAGGAAGGAAGGAAGGAAGGAAGGAAGGAAGGAAGGAAGGAAGGAAGGAAGGAAGGAAGAAAGGAAGGAAGGAAGGAAGGAAGGAAGGAAGGAAGAAAAAGCTTGACTGGTGTGAAGCTTCTGGAAATGGGACTAGCCATGCACAATGAAACATCAGGGGAAGAAATGCAGCTTATACAGCTAATACCCAAAATGTAACCTACAGACTCAATTACAATGAAGGTTAGGGACCAGAGATGTGGCTCAAGTGGTCAGGGACATGATGAATCTCTGAGATCCTGAATTAGATTCCAGCACACAATACTCTGATCACAACTAGGGGTGGTCCCCATTAAAGATAATCTCTAGAAATCACACTTCAATTCAGAATCACCTCTATAGTTTCTAAATCTTTTTGCAAGCCTATAATCAGCACAGCATGTCAAGAATTATCTGAAGGACCAGAGAGAAGAGTACAACAGGTAGGGTACTTGTCTTGCACACTATCAAGGTCTGATTCCCAACACTATATATGGTTCCCCAAACACTACCAGGAGTGACCCATAGAACATTAGCCTGCAGATGACTATGTTCCTGTGAACTTATCTCAGTCACCTCATTTGCCAACATCTGGATGTATTTACACCATCATCACTGAAGCATCATTCTGTGACCCAGACAGAAAAAAACCCCAAGTGCTGAGCCAAGATTCTAGTCAATAATCATTACTCTAGTGCTATCTTTCCATTCAGATGTTGCTACTTTTCCCTTTTGTATTTTAATTATAAATTAAGTATCTACAGATACTTCATGTTTTGGTTCAGACCACACCCCACTTTCCTTTTGAGAACCCACAGCTCTCAGTGGTATTGGTGGCCACCATCCTCAGTTCTCAGGCTAATCACTTGTGTTGAGGAAGAAACCAAGAGCTGCATCATGAAAATCATGAGTTTCACTCCTCTGAGTCATCTCCCAGTCCCAAAACAGCTTTTTTTTAACTTTTAAAAAAATAGACCAAGGTTCCTGGGATTCCCATGCACACTGCACCATAGCCAGCTGTGCTCAAGAGCAGTACATAGTGCTAAGGATCAAACAGGTTGGCAGCCAGCAAAGCAAGTGCCTCATCCACTTAGAATTTATCCAACCTCTAAATCATGGAACTTCTACCCCCCTTCCTTTTTTTTTGGGTGCTTTTTGGATCACACCTGGCGATGCACAGGGGTTACTCCTGGCTCCTGCATTCAGGAATTGCTCCTGGCAGTGCTCGGGGGATCATATGGGATGTTGAGAATTGAACCTCGGTCAGCTGTGTGCAAGACAAACACCCTACCCCGCTGCGCTATCACTCCAGCCCCTTTTACCCTTTTTTCTTTGCATTAGATACAAGGCCACTGAAGTTAAGTCTGTATTAACTGTATTTACAAGTAACACCCACAAAGGTTATGAAATATGACCATGGTTACCTTTAGTGGATCTAGGCTCTAAACACTGGTAAAGAGTAATGAGCGGGGCCGGAGCGATAGCACAGCGGGTAGGGCGTTTGCCTTGCACGCGGCCGACCCGGGTTCGATCCCCGGCATCCCATATGGTCCAACAAGCACTGCCAGGAGTAATTCCTGAGTGCAAAGCCAGGAGTAACCCCTGAGCATCGCTGGGTGTGACCCAAAAAAAGCAAAAAAAAAAAAAAAAAAAAGAGTAATGAGCAATTACAAAATTTGGCTGTACCAAGTACAAGACCTCCCTACCATATGCAATATCATGAAAATATGAAGGATCCTGGGTCGGAGCAACAACACAGCAGGTAGGGCACTTGACTAGCATGTGGCCAACCAGAGTTTGATCCCTAGCATCCCATATGGTCTCCCCAAGTCCCACCAGGACTGATCTCTGAATAGTAAGCCAGCAGTAAGTCCTGAGTACTGTTGGGTGTAGCCCCCAAACAATCAACCAAAAAAGCAAACTAAGTGTTTTACTCTGAAGCAATACGAGCTCAGTGGCTCAGAGAACTGCCTTCTGTGAGGATGACTTCTGATCAACTCTCAAACATTCTAGAGTTTAGTACAATCTTACAAGAGGCAACTGTTGCATCTAAAATAAAAGTGAGTGGCTGCTACCTGGATTTCTGAGGGAATAACTCTTGAACAGCAGAGGTTGTGTTACGAAGGTCATACACCAGGATCGATCCATTGACGAGGCCAGCATAGATGTAATTATTTTCATCGAGACACCAGCAGCAGCTCCAAACAGGACGTCCAGCATTATAAGTCTGGACCACAGTATTTGTCTCCAGGCTAAGAAAGTACCATGAATAATTACAACTTTGCATTAAGAAAATCAAACTTGGGAGAGCAGAGATATTTGCACGTCGTCAACCTGGGTTAGATCCCTGGCATCCTATAATGTTGGATATCCAGTGTTTTAGTCTGCATCAGTGAACTGCCCCTTTTCCTCTTCCCAAAGAAGCTTGCCATTGCAAGCATTCCTAATCTCCCAACTTTATGGTTACCCTTTGCTTGTGTTTTACCTCTCATTGTCACAATTCCCCAAGTCAGTCTTGGTTACTTATAAGCCAAAGCTTTCTGGTAATTCTGGACTATGTATTTGTAGTGAATTACTTGCTTTTCTATTTCTTATATGGCCTTTTCAAATTTTACTTTAGAGCAATGTTCATTGCTTAAACACAGACCACTAATGCTCTACTCCTAATAGGTGGGAGTTGACTGACTGGGAAATATACCTACTCCTGGGCATCTGTCATAATTACTTGATTCAGGTTTCAGTTGCCGTAGTTGCTAACACCCCAAAAGGAAGATCCTGCCGAGAGACTGGGATGGACCCGGAACAAATGACAAAGCTACCCCAGCATCGAAATGGGGCAGTCTAGAAAGCATAAAAGCGTGGTCTTGATGCAAGCTGTTACGACCTAAGAGACAGGATCCCCATGGAGAAGGTCAAGCTGAAGACCTAGTCTGAGATTTACCGTAAAAGCCTTGCTTGCCCTCGGGAGCCCAGAAAACTGAGTTTTGGAACCTATTATCTTTCACTGAGCTTATCCAAATAACTGCAAGTACTAATAAGAAATGTTCAATATTGTTTATTCCGTACAACTATAGGGAAAGAGAAAAGCAATATAGATGTCCCTGGGAGACAGAATGTCTTCTAGAGCAGTCCCAAGAGAACTGCTTCCATCTTAACACTTTACCTCTATAAATGATTAATCATACCTAGGTGCAGTCCTATAACTCAAGCCCCCTTCAGATATTCTGTAAGTACGCTAGCAGCTCTGCATTAAACAGGCCGTTTTTACCATCAGTTTGTGGTCCCCATCTCTGTCTCCCTGCTGAAGAAACCTGGGGAGGTAGCTATCATCCTCCGAAAGCACGCATTGCACACCCACACTTGTGAATTCACACTGTAAGATCCCCCAAGCCCGTCAAGGGTGATCCCTGAACACAGAGTCAGAAGCAACCCAGGTATTCCCCCCGCAAAAAAATGTTTTCCTCTGGATTGGTCCCGGCATCCCATATGGTCCCAAGCCTGACATGAGTTACTCTTGAGTGCATAAATTTACTCTTGGGGAGTAAGCCCTGACCATCACTGAATGTGTAACCCTACTCCCCCAAAAACAAAACAAAAAAAAAAGTCCATGGTACATCAAATGGAAACAGAATTAAGCAGAAATCTTTTTTTACAATGTCAAAAGCTTATGGGTGGTGGGGGAGCTAGAGAAATAATATAAGAGTTAGGTGCTCTTCTTACATGTGGCCAACCCTGGTTCAATCTCTAGCATCATATACAGTCACCAAGCACCATATGCTTTCCAGGAGTGACCTGTGAGAGCACAGGGCTTAAAGAAAGTTGTGAGCACTACTAGGCATGGCACAAAACTTAAAAAAAAAAAAAAAAAAGTTTGTCAGGCTGATAGCATCAAAAGGATGTCCCTCAGATTTAGCTACAAAAATTAAATAAAAAATTATCTAAAAAAGGCATGGCCACCGGAAGTCACACCCTCGACCCACCCTCGGTGCTATCTTGCCACATTCAACAGAGAAGCTGGGCCTTCTGGTGAGCAACGCGGCTGGAGAATGCTCCGGACCCAAGACGGGGCCAGCAACACCGGGGTTCCAGACAGAGGAGGTACAGCCAGCACACCTTCTCCAGATGGAGACCCGGCAACACTGAGCAGCAACTAACACGGCTCCCGGACGCAGGACTGGGACAACTCTAAACCGCGCAGCCGCAAAATCTGAAAACATACAATCTTTTAATGGAAAACTAATTATCAAATGCTGCCTTGGTAGTAGGGCTGTCTTTCTTGGGGGGAAACTCCAACAACAACAGTGAGTTTTGTGTTGAAATATGGAACATAATGAAGGTAAAGAGAAAACGAAGTGAAATTCATCAGTTATACAGTTGGGGATGGGGGGCGGGGAAGGGGGGTATACTAGGATTTCTGGTGGTGGAATATGGGCACTGGTGAAGGGATGGTGTTTGAATATTGTATAACTGAGACATAAACGTGAGAACTTTGTTACTTTCCACATGGTGATACAATAAAAATTTAAAAAAATAAAAATAAAAAAATAAAAAAGGCATGGAGTACACGCAAATCAAATTCACAGTATGTACAGTATACATTAAAGAGAAATGTAATCACTACAATAATTGATAAATGATATCATGAATGACAGCCCAGCAATCTATGGTTAACATATTTGCTACGAATGATCCAAACAAGATTAGGAATGTGCGGTTGCCATGCTGGGATGGTGAGTTAGGCAGGAAATACCGCCGCATACTGTCATTCTACTTTCTCTAGGGTTTACTCATCTGCATGGCATACAATGTACATTTTAAAAATTATTTAGGAGAGGATTTGGGGCCACAACAGCCAAGTTTAGGGGACTGGTAATGTCTGGCGACTAAATGTGCTGCTGGGTTATTGTACTAAGGCAGTCTCAAGCAAGACAAGTGCCTTTAATGCCTGTATTCTCTCCAGCTGGGTAACACAATGCCTAGAATAAAATAAAGCGAAAGCTATCATAATACTGATAAAAATTTCCATACTCTTCATACTAAGTTATACAGCCCAGTTTCAGTGGTCTCACCAAAGCACTCACCTGGTCAGCTTAACAGTGTTGTCGAGGGAAGCAGAGAGCAGTAAGCCTCTGGACCTACTACTGAAAGCCAGTCCACGGATCTGTTTGCTATGCATGGCAATATACTGACTGCTTTTCATATTGGCAGTACTCAACATCTTAATTCCAAAGCCTACCAAAGACAAAAGGTGATCAAGTAAATCACGTGAAGTACATTTAGGACAAAGCTCTTTTATTCCTATCTTAGTATGAAAATCCCTGGAGGAAAGCTAAACAAACAAAAAAAATCCCAGGGTTCTATTCTATTCAAAAGTATATTCCTTAGGAAAAAAAAGTATATTCTCAGAGACTCTTAGAGTTGAAGAGGTAGTACAGCTGACCTGGGCTCTATCCCTTGCATCCCATAGGGTCCCCCAGCACTGCCAGTACTTCTTGATTGCAGAGCCAGGAGTTACCTCTGTGCAAATGCCCTCTAAAACCAAAAAAATACAATCCCTAAAAAAGTATATTTCACTCCAGGGGGCCAAAGAGATAGTATTGGGGTTAAGGTATACACCTTGCACACAGGAGATACTGGGTTTACCCCTGGCACTACATGGTCCCCCATGAACCACTGGGGGCAATCCTCAGCATAGACCCATGTGTGACCCCACCCAGAATATGTATTCCACTCCAAATGTTCACCAATGGGTCAGTTACAAAACATTGCATGTAATTACAATAAAATACTAATTAGTGGGGCTGGAGCAATAGCACAGCGGGTAGGGCGTTTGTCTTGCACGCGGCCGACCCGGGTTCGATTCCCATCATCCCATGTGGTCCCGAGCGCCACCAGGGGTGACTCCTGAGTGCAGACCCAGGAGTAACCTCTGTGCATCGCCAGGTGTGACCCAAAAAGGGAAAAAAACTAATTAGCAATAAAAAGGAAGAACTACTTCTGGGATTCCTGGGTTGTAGCCCCAGTAACACAGATTCCAAATACCAAGAGCAATCCCCCAGTCCTTAGATGTATGGTCCAAAAATAAAAGGTTGAATGAATAAATAAATAAATAAATAAATAAATAAAAGGTTGCTTTTCAGGGGGTGGAGCGATAGGACAGCAAGTAAGGCATTTGTTTGTATTTGGTCAGTCCAGGTTGATCCCAGCATCCCAGGCACCACCCGGAATAATTCCTGAGTGCACACCAGGAGTAACCTCTGAACGAGAGGAAAAAAAAAAAAAAAAGCAGTAACCCCAGAGTACAGAGCCAAGTGCAGCCCTTGATATTGCTGAGTATGAACCCCCAGTTCCACCACAATGTCTTCACCTGGAAGGAAGGAGGCTTGAGGAGAAGGCTGGGACACTACCAGGCAGCTCATAGAATCACAGTGAGCCATGATTCGGCAGTGGCCAGTCTGAGACACAGTAAAGGTCTTCTGGAGACAATACTTGTGAAGGCCCTGGCTTGAGGGTAGGCCACTTTCGAGTTTGATTTGGAAGCCTCCAAACTTCTTTGAAATCTGATCCCGGTGCTCCACAATAAGTTTCTGCAAGTCCTAAATTGAAAAACAATTGTTAATGTGAAACTTTGCTAATTTTTCCTCTGATGCACAATTTCTTATCTGATACAAGGCTATTTCTAAAGCACTTAGTGAAAATGCTAAAGTGAACCTGAAGAGTGCTGTAGTTAGGCTCTGCACTCAGGGATCATTTCTGGTGGTGCGCAGGAGACATTATGGAGTACCAATAAATGAAGCTGGGTCGGCCATGTGCAAGGCAGGTGCTCTACCCGCTGAATTAACACTCTAGTACCAAAAGTCCTTTTTTTTGTTAAACTGGAAATAAAATGCCTTAAATAACTACAATTTATTAACAGTTGGTAATTTATTAAAAATTCACACTGATATATTTCTAACATCATAAGCTTCCGCACAAATTCTAATCAGAATCTAAGAGTGGGCGGGAGGGGGCGGGCAGAGGTAATAGAGAGGGTGGGCTTTTGCCTTGCATGTGGCCAACACAGATTTGATTCCCAGCAGCCTATATGGTCACCCAAGCACTCCCGGAGTGATTCCTAAGTACAGAGCTAGGAGTGGGACCAGAGCGATAGTACAGTGGGTAGGGCATTTGCCTTGCAAGCTGCTGACCCGGCATCCCATTTGGTCCCCCAGCACCACCAGGAGTAATTACTGAGTGCAGAGCCAGGAGTAATCCCTGAGCATTGCCTCAGGTGTGACCCCCCCAAAATGGCCAAAAACAAATAGAGCTAGGAGTAAACCCTGAGCTGCAGTGGGTGTGGCCCCAAAACAAAATTAACATTTTGTCATGTTTAATTCCTGAAAACCAAGAAAATTCTATTTGTATCAAAATTTCTTTCTGGATCTGAGATGAACCTCAGTTATAGAGTTAGATTTATTTCCAATTATTCTTCTAGTAGTTCTTTGGGACCGAGATGGCAAAATTACCTGTACACGACCATGAAGCTTAGTGCACTCATCAGTAAGAACTTGAAGCTGGAGTCGGCACTGTGCAGATTCTAATTCGGCCTTCTTCCTTAGCATTTGCTCCTTTTCTAAGGAACTACAGAGGAAACTAAGTAAAAAGCTGGAAGACTAGAGAAGATTTCCTCCTCACAATGACATAGTCGTGTTCATGCTATGATCCACATAGTTTTGATACAAAAAAGTAGCATGACAATACAAAAGTGGTATTACAGGAGTAAGGGCACTGTTCGATTTATATAAGACCACCACATTTATATAAGCAACTCAAGAAGCGGTCCCTGAGACATCATTACAATGAACTATAAAGAGGAGCCAGAGAGATAGTAGGGTAAGGCATTTTTACTGTCGACCCAAATTCTATCCCTTGCATCACATACAGTCCCTGAGCAATACCAAGAATCATGATTCTTAAGTACAGAGCAAGGAATTGGCCCTGGGCATTGCAAGTGTAGTCCAAAATCTAAACATTATTTTTAAAAAAGCATATAAGGGCTGGAGATACAGCACAGAGGTACAGTGTTTGCTCTGCAAGCAGCACCCATGATCCCCGAAGTCTGCCTGGGGGGTGGTCCCTGAGTGCAGTCAGGAGTAAGCCCCAAGTATGGCTGGGTGTGGCCAAAAACCAAAGTGTGGTGTGTACACACACACACAGACACACACTTATACACATAAAGTATCTCAAGTTCAAAATCACAACAGAAGCTGCATCCACTGAAACTATCATGTACCTATCAAGTTGACAGGCAGAGGATGGGGCAAGGTTTGGGGATGAGAAGGGAAAAGGAAAAACACTGGTGGCAGGAAGTTGACACTGGTTGTAGGACTGGTGCTGAAATAAGCTTAAAACAACTGCCAATAACTGCAAATCGCAAGTTTTTAATTTATGAAAAAATTTTTTCTAAACACATAACACCAAAGACTGGTGTTCCAGAATTAATATAAACAATGAGAACCACAAACTTGTCTCATACCACAGAATGGGGACAAAAATTAAAAATGAGTAGTAGAGCCAAGATTTCTCTGCTTGAGTTAGGGCCAAACAATAAAAGAGGTAGCAGGTAAAAAGACTAAAGGGGGAGTGGTGCGAGGGATCCTGGGATCATTGGTGAAGGAGAAGGGGCACGGGTGGAGGGATGGGTACTCGATCATTGTATGACTGAAACATAAACACAAAAATTTGTAGGTATGTAACTGCACCTCTTAGTGATTCACAAAGACTAAAGGTATCTGCTGGATCAAGACAACAATAACAGGCCAGAATGATACTACAGTGGATAAGGCGCTTGCCTCGCACAGCCACACGAGGTTCTATCCCCGATATCCCATGTGGTTCTCCCAAACTCTGCCAAATCACTTCAAATGGAGGACAGTACTTAGGAGGCATATTAAGAAGATCTGACATGCTTTATAAACTTAACTGTGACAGTTAAACAAACTGTCAGTCGTCTCCTAATAAACTGCATGGAAAGTGTCACTGAGAAACATACTGAGTGATGCTCACTTCTCCTTCCCAGCATGTAAGAATCGAGAAGAACATTCCTGCCAGGCAGCATCATGTTACCTACCTTTTCATGCGTTCATGTTCACTAGTATCCAAAGCCTTCAGGGATCTGGCATATAGGACAACGATGTCACCATGCTTGGCTTTCTTGTTGCACTAGAAAATCCAACAGGACAGTTAGTGTGGTTTTAGGAATCCTGCTGATTTAACAGGTCGAGAATGCATTTGCAGTGTCCTTACCTGGGGACATTTTCGTGCCTGTCCTTTGAGCCATTTAGAAATGCACCTATACCCAAAGAGGTGCCCACAGCGTAATGCTGAGAGCCGGTGGTCTCCAGCATTAGTCCACTGCTCCAAACATATTGTACAAGTGTCCCCTTCGTCCTCATCCACAGATGCAGAAGACATAAGAGGGTTAGACTTCTGGGGAGACTGCTGAACGAAAACCAGAATATACTCAAATTAGAGAAAAGAAATAATTAGTCTTGAAGAGAATATGCATCTATTAACAAAATAATCAAATCACGTAACATCTGTTACATGATTAAAAACTGGAAGCCAGTAGAACCTGCAGCATCAATGAACCACTTGTTCTTTCTATATGCAATCTAGCAGAATTGTAATAGCAATAAAAATATCACTACTTTTTGAGCTTAGACCAAAATTATATTTTTCTTTTCACTTAAAAATGCTGTCTTTTTAAAGATATAAAAGAATAAGGCAAACAAGAAAATCAACAGGGAACAGCAGCTTTGTTGTATATCATCACCTCAAGCAGATAAAAAAAAAAAAAACTTGGTTCAGGGGCTGGAGAGCTAGTCCAGAAGGTAGGGTACTTGTACACAGCCAGCTTGGGTTCATTCCCTGGCACTCCATGTGGTCCTGAGCCCCAAAAATATGAGTTTAGAGTCAGAAGCACAAATGAGTGTGGCCCAAAAAAACTCGGCCCCCTCCTTACCATCCCCAAGGAAAAAAACTTGGTCACAATTTCAAGACACCACTCCATATATGAAGTTTAACACATTTTGATAAATTTAGAATAGACAACACTTGGGCCAAAGAGATAGCTCAATGGGGTTAAATACCCCCCTTTTTTTTTGCTTTTTGGGTCACACCTGGCAATGCACAGGGGTTACTCCTGGCTTTGCACTTAGGAATTGCTCCAGGCGGTGCTCAAGGACCATATGGGATGCTGAGAATCGAACCCGGGTCGGCCACGTGCAAGGCAAACGCCCTACCCACTGTGCTATCACTCCAGTCCCAAGTAATGCTTTTATGCATGCAGGAACCCCAGGATTGATTCCAAGCACCAAATGGCCCCATAGCACTTAGCCAGAAGTAGCTCCCAGCCTGCAGCCGCCTTTAATATTCAAACCTGGCTTTCCCCCCACTATCACGAAGTCTGTCTGCCCATCTCTCTCATGTCTCACGCACGTCTCTAATACTTCTCTCACACACAAACACTATATACGTATGTATCTCAAACTTTGCCATAAAAGGTGCTCGTATTACCTGTTTGGGAAGGCTCTTTCCTCCACCAACATATATAACATCTTGATCTGCTGAGATGCCTCCTGGTTGATCTGTCATCATTTGAAGAAATTACAGAACATTAGGAAAGATTGACGGAAACAGCCTGACTCCCAAAGCTTTCCTTTTTTCTCCCCTTTCTGCTTTTGGGGTCACACTCCACGATGCTCAGGAATTAGTTACTCCTGGCTCCTAGCAGTGCATGGGGGCAAGGGTGGGGAAGAACAGATGAATGTGGACCATATGGGATGCCAGGGATCTACCCCGTGTTGGTCGAATTCAAGTTAAGTTTCCTACCTGTACTGTACCTCCTGCTCATAGCTTTCCATTTCTAAGTGTTTCTCTGAAAGAAACATTTCCCCAAGTAACAATTAGCAATTTTTGTTTTGGGGCCACACAAGGCAGTGCTCAGAGCCCCCGTCTAGTACCGGAGATCAAAAAAGTATCTTATCTGCTATACAAACTTTCTGGCCCCCATTAGCAATTCTTTTGTTTTTATTTGGGTCACACCTGACAAGTGATTCAGGGGTTACTTCTGGAAGTGCTCAGGGAACCATATGGGATGCCAGGGATAAAACCTTATCAGCTGCATGCAAAAACGCCCTCACTGTTCAATTTCTCCAGCCTAGTGTTCAAAGTACACAATTTACATAATTTCACAGGTCTAATATACTTCAATGTATTTTAATGTACAATATAAGAATATTTTCATCATTCCATGGGTACTCAAAATATTCCTACTATAGGCCACCAGAGGCCTCGTATTTGCTCCAATACTTAATATAACTCTTAAGAGACTCAGGAGCTGGAGCAATAACACAGCGGGTAGTGCATCTGCCTTGCACGCGGCAGACCCAGGTTCAATTCCCAGCATCCCATATGATCCCCGGAGCACCGTCAGGAGTAATTCCTGAGTGCAAGCCCAGGAGTATAGCCCCTGTGCATCTTGGGGTGTGATTCAAAAAGCAAAAAGCAAAAAAAAAAAAAAAAGACCCTTAGATGGTTTCCTTACTTTCTAACACAAATTATCCTCGGCTTACCTGATATGTTTCCTCCTAAACCTGGAAAGTTATTTCTCCAGCAAGCTATTTTTTTTTTTTTTTTTTTTTGGTTTTTGGGTCACACCTGGCGATGCACAGGGGTTACTCCTGGCGGTGCTCAGGGGACCATATGGGATGCTGGGATTTGAACCCGGGTCGGCCGCGTGCAAGGCAAACGCCCTACCCGCTATGCTATCACTCCAGCCCCGCAAGCTATTTCCTTTAAGAAAATTTTTGTTTATTTTTGGGTCACACCTGGCTAAGCTCAGGGCTTAATTTCCTGGCTCTATGCTAAGGGATGGCAGATCAGTCCTGGTGGGCTAATTGGGGTGCTGGGGATTGAACCCAGGTAGGAAGTTCTAAGACGAAAAGCCTTTAACAGCTATAACATCACTCTGGCCTCTCTTTTTAATAATAATTAAAAATATGTATCACATTTTACTAAGAATACAGAAATACAAAGGATTACAACTATATGGATGTGGGCTTATTTCCTTTTAATGGGATAGGATCAGAATCTGAGCATTTATTAATATATGCATGCATATGGCCTTAGGGTTTTTGCAGTTGATAAGGTTCTACTTATACAACACAATATATTAGGACTTTTAAGAGGCAGACTAGATAGGATGCTGAATTTATGACATTTCTTTATCTAATGGCATCCCACAGTGACTGGCTCCCTGAGCGATAAATCATTTTGAATTACACATCAGATCACATCTTCCACTATTTTATTGTAGCCAGTTAAAGGTCTGCCCAACAAATAAGAGATCTATAGTACATTAGAGGAGGTAGGGAGAGAAATTATTGAAACAAATCTAGAGTTTCAAATTTCTGGAGAATAAACTTTCTAGATCCAGCTAGGGGTCTCATTCTCCTGACCCTGAAAGAGTGTCCAGTATGGCATCATTGGAAGGACAAGTAGAGAGAGGCTTCTAAAATCTCAGGGCTTGGACGAACAGAGACGCTACTGAGACCGCTTGAGAAATTTGACGATCAACGGGATGATGATGATGATGAAACTTTCTAGAGATAAGCTTGTAAATCCAAACCTAAATGAAACCACACACCTTCTGAAACAGCTCCAGGTTCTTCTGGCTGGACATCAACCTCTTCAGAGTCTGAGGAGCTATCAGATTCAGAACTATCGGACACTTCTACTTCTTCAGAGATAGGATTTACTGGATCTAAACCACTCTGCACATGAATCTGAGCCCTGCCCACTTGAAAATAAGCATCCAATGGGGCTCTTGACCTATGCATATAGAAAGACACCAACATTAGTATACAATGGAGCATCATCATAAGAATAATTTACAATTACAGCAACTTAGAGGTGAATCCAAGTTCTTAGATCACTTCCAAGCCATGAAAAATGCTCAAGTAGGAAAAGCAGGTTCAGGTAAATGTTGGTTGTTCACCTGGAGTCTCTTTTCCACTCAACTTCTACATAAGTCTACCGCTGAAAGTGAATTGCAATTTTGCTAATCTCTGGTCTTTTTTTCTTTTTTTGAGGGGGGAGGTTTGGGACACACTCAGAGATCACTTCTGGAAGTGTTCAGGGGACATAAGGGATGCGAGGGATTAAACCCAGGTTGGCCTTATGAAAAGATAAAATGCCCTACCCGTGTACCATCATTCTAGCCCCTTGCCATATGTTAATACCTTGGCAGAAACACAAATTTGTCTAATAGTAATTAACATACTCGAGGGCCAAGACATGGCCCAAATATAGAACACTTGCCTGTTATGTGTGGTGTGAAGTCTTGACACTGCATCACTAGTAGCAACTCCCAGCACTAACCTCTGACAGTAGCCCCTCTAGTAACTGCTCAATGATCAAATATGGCCTTGTGGGATTTTGTTACTGTAGCCACATTAACTGAAGTCTGGTTTCAACTCTTTATTTTATGACCTGGAAAGCAATGCTGAGATCTGGGGGCACCACCCACAATTCTCAGCCTTGATCAAGCCTGTGATCCAGCACAAGGGCATACCATGCTCTTACTGCCAAGAAAACAAATCATACATTATGATAAATAATGTGTAATTTAGTATCAAACACCAACAGTGACTTACTTAAAATTTTTTTTTTTTAAAAAAAGGACCGAGGGAACTTTATTTATTTTGCTTTTTGGGCACACCCGGCGATGCACAGGTTACTCCTGGCTGTACACTCAGGAATTACTCCTGGTGGTGCTCAGGGGATCATATGGGATGCTGGGAATCAAACTCGGGTTGGCCGTGTGCAAGACAAACGCCCTACCCGCTGTGTGATTGCTCCAACCGCTATTTTAATTTTCTTTCTTTGCTTTTTTTTTTTTTTTTTGGTCACAACCCAGCGATGCTCAGGGGTCACTCCTGGCTTTACACTCAGGAACTACTCCTGGCGGTGCTTGGGGGACCATATGGGATGCCGGGGATCGAACCCAGGTCGGCCGCATGCAAGGTAAACGCCCTACCTGCTGTGCTATCGCTCCGGCCCCCTTAATTTTTTCTTGTAGGATAACATAGCTTCAGATAGTTTAGGTTTATTGGGTTACTCCTGTTACAGTGCTCCCACTCCTCTGTTTATTTGTAACTTCTTTCTTAGTGTTCTGTTGACTTGCAAATACTGTTTTTCTCTTCTCCTTGAGTCCTTTGCATAGTTTATTCAGAGCAATGTCCTTTTTGTATGGACAGAGGAAGACTTAATAAATGCTATGCTTTTATAACCTGGGAGTCATTTGACTCTACATGATATTTTCCTCCTGGGCATCTGTTCTCTCAACCTAAGCCTCAGCTGCCCTTACTTCCTAGCACCCCCAAAAGCAGGGTCCCGATGAGGGAGGAGACGGACCCAGGGCAAGCAGTGAGTTGTGGTGCTACCCTGGCATCGAGATGGGCCTGGCCAAAGTGCCTAATGCTTAACTGTAAGTTAAGAGCTTGATCATGGACAAATGCTGTTATGACCCAAACAGTGATAACTAGACCCTGCTAGGGTGAGGAATGATTAATCTGGCCTGAGTGCTGTGGTCTGAGTCTGTGGCAAGATGTTGCCAGGAGAGCTGCCTTGCAAGCCTCAATGTATCTCTTGCTATGTCCATACAAAAATAACTAGTATTGAGATGTTAATAAGTATTTGGACTAAGGAAAGGAAAAAAAAAAAAACCTTAAGAGTCAGGAAGGGCTTTGGAATGCCCTGCCCTCAGGAAGGGCTTTCTTATGTTGATTTTGCTACCTGGCTGGGTGTAGCCTAGAGGGCAAGGTGGGAGAGACAAGTAGGAAGAGAGACTAGAGAGAGGCTGCAGTTGATCCAGAGAGAGGCCGGAGCTGGGAGTGCGGAGCTGGGAGTGCGGGAGATGAGAAAGATGGAAGATTGAATAAACGGTAACTAATCAGCAACCAACTTGGTCCTCGTTCTTCCTTTGCCTGTCCTTGACCACGGGCCGTCCTGATCCAGTCCACACATAGTGGTTCCAGAGCACCAAACGCGGGTGGTGAGACAGAGCCGCCCAGAGAGCCTGTGAGTATGCACGCCCCTCATCGTGCCTTAGTTTTTCACACTTTCTTCCCTTCTCAGAGATCCAGATCAAGGGATGGTCAGAATAGCCTCATGCAAGCATGAGGGTTGCACTGGGGATTAAGTTTAAGACCTCATTTTTGCTAGGGGCACTTTCTCAACCACCAACTTGCTTTTTCTGGCACTTGGATTTAAAAAAACCAAGCAATAGCACAGCTGGTAAGGTGTTGGCCATGTACAAGGCAAATGCTCTACCTGCTGTGCTATCACTCCAGCCCCAAGGTAAACATCTTTATTTCTATCTTTTGAAGAAACAGTCACAAAGAATTTACCCAACTTGTCAAAAATCACAACAATTCCGAAAGCAAAGCATTGTATAACTGGAGACTAAGGTTTACAATTTCCAGTCTGGTACTATCTGCAATTTTATACACTTTATTTACCTGGCAGCATCTGTCCTCTGAGACCCTCCAGTTCTTGTCCTTCGTGAAGCAGACCCTCTCCGTCTCCTCGCTCTCACTGGTCCCACATTATTGTCTGAAGATGCAGGTCTCAGGAATTCCAGCATGCCATGAAGTCTCTGGAGCCCACTGATGAAGCTGTTCACAGACTCCAATGACGACACACGGAGAATACGGCCAGAATGAACCCCTCGCACATACACTGGCCCTGAAGCACGTGGATCGTTGCTATCTATATTAAGGTTTCCCAAGGGGTTTTCTTGAGTCAGGTCAAGGTCAACCTGTGGAAAAGGCAGAGTCCCATCTGGGCCAATAAGTTCATCAGGAGTGGATTGGAGCGCTTCATTGATCATATCTCCAATGGTAAGCTGGATTTGGGGTGGATCTTCCAGAACACTAACTACTTCTGCAGGAGCAGGTGGAGGCACGGCTGGTTGTTCTTGGCTGCTGGCCATTTCTGCAGGAACAGGCTGTTCTACAGGAGGAGGATCCGGTTGTACCTGAGCATCATACTCCATTGCTTCGTCAGCCATCACTGAGCAAGCATTAAGCTGTTGAAAAAAAGCATTAGTAAAACAGGAAAAATAAGGTCATGCAAGCTGATATTTTACTTTTCAGAAGTGATTTAGGTTTCGATCTGAGGCTGTATTATACAGAGGGGAGGGCACTTGCCTTGCACTCAGCCAACACAAGTTCAATTCCTGCACCTGATAAGATCCTTCCAGCACACTCGGAGTAAGCTCTGAGCACCGCAGGATGTTGTTCAAAAAACAAAAATCACTACTATTAAAGCTGAGAAGCCTAATATGAAGATTTTTACCATTTTAGTGTATTCACATTTACATCTTAGTGCGTAGTACACCTAGTGCCATCTCATGAAAAAACATGGACTGAACTTCTGGGTCTCAAAGTAATCTATATTTGGTTTTTGTTAAGCAAAAATTCTTCACACTTACAGTACAGGAAGCAGAGAGACTGAACAACCAATTTTCCACAATAAGAAAAGTCAAAGTAATCTTGTAACTTGAATTTTGTAAATCTCTTACAAACGCAGTTTTACTCTTTTTGGTTTGTTTGATTCACAGTGAGCAAGAGCTTATTACTCCTGGAATGCAGGAGGCATATAGGGTGCCAGGGATTGAACCCAGGCTTGCCAGTTAAGTGCCCTACCAGCTTTAGTTTCTCTCCAGCCCCTTAACTAATTTCTAACTCAATGTAAAATAACTAATTCCCCCCCTCCAAAAAAAAAAAGCTTTATTAAGCAATTCAAATTCAGGAGCCAGAGCGATAGTACAGCGGGATGTTTGCCTTACAGGATGCTCTGGATTCGATCCTCGACATCCCATATGGTGCCTCAAGCACTGTCAGGAGTAATCCCTGATTGCAAGCACAGGAGTAACCCAGAAATATCGCCGAGTATGCCCCTCCAAAAGGAAAATTCAGTTAAAAGAAACTTATTTAGTTCAAACTGGTGATAACATAGACCGTATAAGGTGCTTGCCCTGCATACACGGTTCCCCTGAGCACCACCAGGAACGACTGATCCCCAAGCACAGCCAGGTTTGCCCCCCCGTAAAAAAAAAAACACAAAAATCTAAATTAAAAACGAAGAAACTATCAAAAGGTTCAGGTCAAGATTTGCTAGATTTAGGGGCTGGAGTGATAGCACAGTGGGTAAGGCGTTTGCCTTGCACGCGGCTGACCTGGGTTGATTCCCAGCATCCCATATGGTCCCCTGAACATTGCCAGGGGGTAATTCCTGAGTGCAGAGCCAGGAGTAACCACTGTGCACCGCCAGGTGTGACCCAAAGAACAACAACAACAAAAAAGAATTGCTAGATTTGTTGGTGAGTTCCCAAGACTTCTAAGAGTTCCATCACTGGCTGCTGGAGGCAAGAGCTGCAAGGGCAGGGCAGGATCTTGGAGCTCCGCCCCCCCTTCCCCCAACCACGCGGGGGAGGCCCCCCCCCCCCCGGGTCTGCAAGGCCCTAGAACCAAATCATCCATGCCAGCCCGCACAGCCGCGCGTTTGCTCCCGACCCAGCCCACCCACCCTCACCTGAGCGGCAGGAGGGCGGCGTGAAGCAAACGTCTCCCCGGGCAAGGCCTCTCCCCGGGCAAGGCCGGCTGCGGCTCCAACAGGCGCAGACACCCGGCACCATCTCCCACGTCGCCAAACCCGCAACCCGCACGCGCCACAGCAGCTTCCGCCCCGCAGGCGGCGGATCCACCCCGGCGCCCGGCCTCCCCCGCAGGGCACCCCTCAGGCCTGCGCCGCCTCCTCAGGCCTCCAGGCGCCTCACTTCGCCCCCCCCCCCAGGTGAAGTCTGGCAAGGAACTAAGGCTGCGGGCGCGTCCCGCCCCCCAACTTCGACTTCCAAATCCCAGCTCCGACCCTTCCTCCCCGTGGCACCTCAGGCGACTTGCTTGTCGCCTCAGCCCAACCGACTTTTTCTACCCACCCAACGACCCTGACAAAAAAAAAATACCGAGATAACCGAGTTCCCGAGAGGTCCAAGCAAAATGAAACGATTTTTCAGTCCCAACGTTAACGTGCAAATGGTGGCTCCGCGGTACGTGCAAAAGCCGAGCGCCGGCTCCAGGGACAAGGGGCGCAGACCGACCCCCGCGCGGCCACCTCCACCTCCGCTCCTACACGGAGCACCCCGAGTTCGGAGCCGCGGAGCCCGGGGGCTTCCCGGAGGGGCCGCTGAACCTCCCCCACAGCGCGGCGTTCCGAGCCCGCCCGCCGCCCACCTCAGGCGGCGCCCGTAGGCCCCGCGGGGTCTAGAATTCAAACCCGACAAGTTGCCCCAGAGACAGAAGGTTAAGAACCGAGAAGCAGCGGGCGTCCTCCTCACCCAAAGCGGGAAAGACGCGATTCGCCTCACGAGCCCGCCGGAGCGCGACCGTTTCTCCCGCAGATCTCGCACCGACTCAACCGCCTCTTCCGGAGCGACTCAAGGAGCGCGCACACGTCTCCGGAGCCGGGCTGCTCCTATTGGATAGCAGTTTCCACCAGTGACCAATAGATCTTCTTCTTCTTCCTTGAGTGCCAACTAGCTCCAGCAACAGCACTTTCATTGGTTGATCTTCGTAAACTGACTGGGCAGCGCCACGGGCTAGGAGGCCTTCTGTTATTGGTAGAAATCTCCGTCTGTCATCTCCGCCCAGCCTCTCCGAGAGAATTGCGGAAGAAGAAATCTTTTCAATTTGAATTAAGTGGCGGGACGACCTTGTAACAAAAGATTTATCTGATTTTTTGTTTTTATTTTTTTTTTTAACATTTCTCCGGCCACACCTGGCGGTGCTCGAATCTGCTCCCAGTGGCGTGGAGTGGACGGTGCGGGGCGTAAAACCCAGGAACGCCGCGCGTGCACCAGTCCTCTGCACCCTTCGCCCAACTCCTAGCGGATCATTTCGAAAGCATGACACTCTGGAAATTGGGAGAAGGGACCTAGCCCGGCCTAGCGCAGTTGCCTTGTTCTTTATTGAAAGAGCTATAGAGTAACTTTTAAAAAATCACCCCCCAGAATGAGGAAACACATAGAAGGGCAGTGGCGGTAAAGGGTTGAAAAAAAAAATTAAAGGTGATGGGGCCAGAGTGATAGTACTGTGGGTAGGACGCTTGCCTACCTGGGTTTGATCTCCGGCATCCCATCCACCGTCCCCTGAGCACTTCCAGGAGTGGTTCCCGAGTGCAGTCAGGAGTGACCCCAAAATCAAAACAAAAGAGAGTAAGCCCTTGGGGGCCAGAGCCATAGTACAGCGGGTAGGGCGTTTGCCTTGCATGCGGACCACCCAGGTTCAATCCTCGGCATCCCATATGGTCCCCGAAGCACTGCCAGTAGTAATTCCTGAGTGCAGAGCCAGGAATAAACCTTGAGCATCGCTGGGTGTGACCCAAAAAGCAAAAATAAATAAAAGAATCCTTTGGTCTTTTTTTTAATTTTTTTTTAAATTTACCTATATTTATTCACAAAGTGTTAATCATTCTTTATAGTTTTGATACACATAACAAGATATCTTATTCTAAAGCTCCATGTGTTACCACGCTACTTAAAGGCAAAAACCAAAAAAACTGTGTTGTCTTAAAAATGTATGCAATCAGATTTTGCAGTAATTAGATTATTCATTTTTGCCTATCACTATAACTTGTTTTTAATATATATTTTTAATCACAAGAAAAATGCTCAGAAACATTGTTTATAGGATCAAATGTCCAATAGAAAAAAATCATCCGTTTAAATAATTTTAAAAGTATAATTTCAGCTTGCAGAAAGCATATGATAGGTTTAATGACTCAATAACTGTTTTTATTTTCATACTGTGATCATTTAAAATTATAGCAATGTTTATCAAGTATTAAAAATTAAGCTACATATTTCTACTGCTTTTACTACATATTTTCACTCCATCCCTCTTGGAAAGCCCGGCAAGCTACTAAGAGTATCCTGCCCACACAGCAGAGTCTGACAAGCTACCTGTGGCATATTTGATATACCAAAAACAGTAATAACAAGTCTCACAATGGAGATGTTACTGGTGCCTGCTCGAGCAAATCAATGAACAATGGGACGACAGTGCTACAGTGCTATTTCTACTGCTTTACTATTGTCAATACCAATCCATACTATAGAAAAAATTATACCTTTATAATTGTAATTACAATTACTCCTATGTGATATTTCTCTCCATTTTTCAGTTGCTTTTTGGCACTAAATGTATTATTTTTTTTTCCACAGAAGATCTATTTATTTTTTTAAATTTTTTTTAAGAATCCTTTGGTCTTAAAAAAAAAAAAAGAGTAAGCCCTCAAGAGATACGTGTGAGGGGATATAAAAAAATCAATATTTATGTACTTGGAATCCAAGGAGGAGCGAGTAGGAGGAAATAAACGACTTTAGAAAAGAGCAGGTATGTTTATAGGCTTGGGGTGCACTAGTGGACCTGATCCACCTCTTCACCAGCACAGGCTACAGTCCCCGCACGCCCTGCAAGGGCACTGCAAGATGCCTCTGGCGGCTGGATGGTGTAGTTCCACTTGTGAGTGGCGGTACACATGCATAAAATGGCAGGGCTTTCTCGGCTTCATGCTCACCTGCTAATCTTTGCCAGCAGCTCTGGCTGCAAGTCAAAGGTCTTTGTGAGGCGGAAGTGGAGCCATGACAAGCTCCACTTTAAGACCAAAACTCAGCATGCCTATGTTTTAGTTTCCCCTATCAGAAAATCCCGACTTCTCAGAAAACAGTATCATCCTGGGCTGATAAACCGCCATGTGCCAACGGCCTATCGCAGTAGGGGTCATGGGCAGTGGTGCCCAGCCAATCAGAGAGGGCCTAGGGAGTGAAGTCACCAGACTGGACAGGGACCAAGAATTGGAAAGATAATGCTGGTCCCTGAAGTCACAGGACTGGAACAGGGACCAGAATTGGAAACATATTGCCAGTTCCTAGAAAAATGCTGTTATATAACCAAACCCTTTATAAACTGCTTAGAATTCGGAGTCAAGACTCCACTGCATTGGATAAGAATTGGACCCTACCTCGAGTTAGCAATAAAGGGGCCTTGCATTTGTAGCCTCGCGTCTGGTATGGTCAATATACGAGCAAAACTCCCTTTCCGGGACATAACAGTCTTGAGCAGAATCAGCTCACTGTGGGAGAAGGACTTGCTGGCCTTGAGATGTTGGAATCAAGCTTGCTCCTTGTTCCTTGTTCCTTATCGAGGAATAAGGAACAAGCTGGCATAAGCCCGAGCAGCTCCTCATGACCAGGGTAGACATGGGTGTGTGTGTGCATGTGGTGGCTATGGCATTTGGAGAGCGAAGGAGCAAGAAGAAAAATATCTGAAGATAGACGCTGGAGAGAGTACAGTGTATAGGGTACAGCCTTGCATGTTGCCAACCCAGGTTCCATCCCTAGCACCCCATATGGTTTCCCAAGCCCTGTTACAAGTGATCCCCGAGCCAGAGCCAAGAGCAAATCCTGAGCATGGGGTTGACTCCCAAATTTGAAAACTTAATTATGTACCCCCTGTTCCAAACAGAAAAAAAGAATTTCAAAATGGAGTCAAAACTTGTGTGAATTCTGAAGTTTTAAATCTAGAAGAAATCTGAAGATTGCCATGACCTGAGGTTCATAAAAATAAAATTTGAGGTGCTGGAGCGATAGCACAGCGGATAGGGCTGCGCCTTACACGCAGCCAACCCAGGTTCGGTTCCCAGCATCCCATAGGGTCCCCTGAGCACCACCAGGAGTAATTCCTGAGTGCAGAGCCAGGAGTAACCCCTGAGTGCATCACCAGGTGTGACCCAAAAAACGAAAAAATATATAATAAAATAAAATAAAAATAAATAAAATAAAATTTGAGGGCCTGGAAGAGAGCTCAATGGACATAATGCTTTGCATGAAGGAACACTGGATTCCAAACCCAGCATTCCATGGTGTTCCCAGCACATCCCAGAGGTTTGGATTCAGAAAGAGATTTGGTTTTACAAGACATCAATCTCAGTTACAAATATATCAAATGCATATATTTGGAAATTTCACTAGAAGCAAAATACATTTTGTAAGCTGGGAATTGTTCTGTTTGTGACATAAAAGTAATGCCTTCTTGTGACCACAAATACTATGAGAGAGCCGTGCCTCTTTCTGCTTCTCATCCAGGGACTCCATAGTCTCAGTTTCAGCCAAGGGAAGACAGCATTTCAGTGATTTCTGTGAAGGAATGAATGAACAGAAAGTTAGAAAATTTCCAAGCTGAGAATCAAGCTAGGAACACAAGGACTTTTTACATTATACAGTAGTGCAGAAACAGCATCCCCTGTGGTCAGGATGGTACCTAAAAAAATGTGCATTTGGGCCAAAGTGATAGTACAGTGGGTAGGGCATATGCCTTTCACACGGCTGACTGGGGTTCGATCCCTGGCAAGCCAGAATGTCTAATGAGCACTGCCAGGAGTAATTTCTGAGTGCAAATCCAGGAGTAACCCCTGAGCATTGCCTGGTGTGACTCCCACCAACCCTCACCCCAAAAAAAACATGTGAATTAATACTATCATAATATGAAGTTCCCTTCTAACTGGTTAATTTTTCCCCCCTTTCGTTGCAGGGAATAAACCAAAGGTCCTACTCTTGTGAAGCATGTGTTCAATTACTGAGCTCTATGCCTAGGTCCAAAATACAAATAACTTCTGGGAGTGGTAATCTTTCATCCTAATACGAATTAATCTCAAGTAGTAATTCTTTTATCCTAGAAGGGCATCCATTTGTAAAGAGCCTGGAAGAAGGAGGAAGAAGACAAAGGGAAGTTTGAAAGACAGGAAGGTACAACGTAAAACCATAGTCAGCTTCTCATCCACACTGAAAGCATGTTCTTCAGGAAGCATAACTGAGTCTACTCTTCTGCTTTCCCATGTCCAAGAAAAAGTTTCTGGGGCTGGAGCAATAGCACAGCGGGTAGGGCATTTGCCTTGCACACGGCCGACCCGGGTTCTCAGCATCCCATATGATCCCCTGAGCAGCCATCAGGAGTAATTCCTGAGTGCATGAGCCAGGAGTAACCCCTGTGCATCGCCAGGTGTGGACGCAAAAGTTTCATAAAAAATCTAGACCATGGGGCCAGAATGATAGTACAGCGAGGAGGGCATTTCCCTTGCACGTGGTAGATCCAGGTTCGATCCTCAGCATCCCATATGGTCCGTCAAGCACTGCCAGGAGTGATTCCTGAATTCAGAGCCAGCAGTAACCCCTGAGCATCGTCAGATGTGACCCAAAAAGCAAAAACAATAAAAACCGAGACCACTGAAGCTGTCTGGCGGCTATTGAAAAACCTAGGAACATGGAACCCATCACATGATCTAGGACTGAATGCACAAAGATACACATACAATGAATTGGCTGGGAGAAACCATCTACACAGGCTACAGACCGATGATCATATGACAAAGTTTATTCGGGGATAACAATGATTATATAGGGGAAAAAGGAATGTATTATGTATAGAGCATGAAATGGGAAGAGGAAGGTGAAATCTATGGTTACATAGGCTATGTGGGACGAGTGTCATGAGATGTCATGGGGTCTCTATGAGCTAATGCAGAAGCAGAACAGTAAGTTTTCAGATACCACAGTGTCTGTCGGCTCCCCTGTCTCAAGCCCTGGCCGCTGGCAACTGCAAGGTCATCAAGCTGTACTGATCACTGGGGAGTGTCGACTGGTCCCCTGGCACCAGCTACTCCTCATCATGGCCAGGCCTCAGGGCTTTTCCTCACAAGCCCAGCAGCCTACATGGCCAGGGAGTTGTGCCAGAACTCCAACGGACCCTGATTTTGATTGGGAGTGGGGTTTGTGGGTGTTGGGTAACACCTGATGAAGCTCAGGGGCTGTTCCTGGTTCATGCTCAGGGGTCACTCCTGGCAGTGCTCATGAGACTGTATGCCATGCTGGTAATCTAACCAGTGTTGGCAGCATTAAAATCAAGTGCCTAACAAGTTCTATCTCTCTGGCATGTATGCTTTTGGTATTTAATGCCAAAAAGTCAGGATGAGGATAAAGGGAGGGGAAGAATAAGAAATGAGATAAACTCCTAGGTGTCTGTTACAGAGCTTCATGAGAAGACCTTGCCAAAGGCATCAGTAAATCCTGATGTCTTCAGAAATGGCTAAACACTGTCCACTTTATTCCTCTCTCCAGGCATTTCATCGTCAAGCTCCTGTTCTCCAAGACACTCTCATATGGGTGCCCAGGATATTAGAATAAGAATGTGTGAAGGTCTCTAGGAACAAAGTACTGGGATAATTAAAATATCGACCATAGCAGAAAGGATAAGGGCCGTGCATGGTCGTCTCCTGGACTCCTACAGATAATAATGTTGAGCACGTGACAAAAGTCATGGTCAAGTAGACCATTCATATACAAAGTCATTACACAGAAGAAACCAGGTAATCTACTGCACCTGTGTTGTAAAACTATGGACAAATGTTTACTATGAAATTTAGGACAGCGGTTAACCTTTGGGAGAAATAAAAGGAAGTAAAAAGATAGTTTCTAAGTCAAGGGCAAAATTCTGTTCTTTAACAAGATGACATTCTTTCACATGATTAAAAAAAGCCACATATATTGGTATATTGGACCAAGGACATTGTACAAGGGGCAAGGCACTTCCTTTCCCTGTGGCTCACTCTGCTTAGAGCCCATAACTATATATGGTTCCCTGAGCATCACCAAATGTGGCCCCAGGCATAGAGCCAGGAATAGCTCCTAAGCACTATACATACTCCCTTACAGCATCACATATTGCAGTAAAGAAATATTAGTCTGTCTTTGAATTCTATAGTAACTTTGAGTGAAAACAGTTCCCCAATCCAGGGATCTTTATGTAAACCACCGGGTCTGGTATATGCTCTGTGGAAAGTCTGAGACTTTATGATCATGAATAAGAAAATAGGGGCCGGGGCGAGAGTACTGAGGGAGGGCATTTGCCTTGCCTGTAGCCATCCCAAATTCAATCCCTGGCATCCTACATAGTTCCCCAAGCACAGCGAGAGGTAATTCCTGAGTGCAGAGCCAGGAGTAACCTCTGAGCACTGCCTGGTGTAACCCAAAAAGTCCCCCCACCCCCCAAAAAAAATAACAAAAATAGGAAAGAATAATGTGCTCAAGAGACCATGTAAGAAACTGGAAAAGCAGAGATAACATGGGGAGAGAAACATCTGGGGAGAGAAAACTAATCTATCCCAAGGATACTGACAAAAGAAGAGAAAGGGGAGAAATGCGGAGGCCAGACACCCATACCCCTCTCCTTCTAAGGGGGGCAGGAAGGAAGGAAAGGGGAGTGAGGGGGGGCTAAGATTGAGCTAAGCAGTATCCTGAGGCCAGAGTTTCTAAATTCCTGTACCATAGATGTTTGGGTGGGATAATTCTTTGCTGCAAGGGGCTGCCCTGAGTATTTCACAAAGTTTGGTAGCATCTATTCCATCTACAAAAAGTCAGAAGCATTTCCCACCTCATTTCACCTCCTGAGAAGGACAACCCACAATGTTTTTAGCAGTTGCCTTGTCCCCCAAAGAGAAAAATCACCCCTGGTCTTAAACCACAAAGGACATCTTAATGTCAAGTTACAACATGGCTTGTGCTCTCTGGACCAGAAAGAAGGCTACCCCTGGGGCTGGAGACATAGTACAGGGGGTAAGATGCTTGCCTTGCATGCATTTGACCGGAGTCTCATCCCCAGCATCCCATATGGTACCTTGAGCACTTCCAGGAGTAATTCCTGAGTGCAGAACCTTGAGTAACTCCTAAGCACCTCCAGATGTGGTGCCCAAACAGTCACTGTCACTGTCTGTCACTGTCGTCTCACTGTTCATGGATTTGCTCGAGCGGGCACCAGTAACATCTCCATTACAAGACTTGTTGTTACTGTTTTGGCTATTGAATATGCCACAGGTAGCTAGCCAGGTTCTGCTGTGCGGGCGGGATATTCTCGGTAGCTTGCCGGGCTCTCTGAGAGGGATTGAGGAATGGAACCCGGGTTGAGCATATGCAAGGCAAAAACGCCCTACCCACTGTGCTATCGCTCCAATCCCAAACAAACAAACAAACAAACAAAAAAACACGAACACACAAAAAAAGAAGCCTACCCTTAATCTTTGGTCGCTCCGAGGGTTCGTAAGCCCGGCATCTGTTAATGATCTCCTGCAACTCGCAAGGGCAGTCTTCACCCAATGGTTCCTGGTGCCGGTTTTTAACCACCCGTTGGTACAGAGTCTCAGAATTACAGCCTGGCATGAAGACAATAAAAAGGAAGATTTAGAGCTGGTGAGAGAGGACAGGGTTAAGGTACTTGCCTTGCATCCCTGCTGACCCCAGGGCATCCCCAGGAATGACCCCTAAGCGCTTCTGGGTGCAGCCAGAAGCTGCAAAACATGGCACATCTTTCTGGATGCTGATGGGCCAGAGACAGTAAAGAAAGTAAGGCATCTGTCTTGAATGCAACAACCCTGATTCAAATGCCTGGAACCATATATGGTCCCCTGAGAACCAGAAATAGCCCCTGAGCACTGCCAGGTGTGGCCCAAACCCACCCGCACCCCCAAATTTAAAAAAAGAACTAGGGACTTTGGGTCTCAAAGAAACAAGAACTCCCAATGAGCCCACTAAGCACCCCACACAGTGCCCACATCAGAGCGTAAAGCTCTCTGGACGGAACAGGTGCGCAGGTCTGCTGTACTGGACCCAACCCCAGCACTGGGTACTGCTTACCTTCAAATGGGATCTTCCCGGTAGCAATTTCCCAGAGGACAATCCCAAAGCTAAAAGAAAACATCCCTCTAATCATTTCCAGGAACTCAACAACGCTGGGGCTCAGAAATCATGCTTGACTGGGGCTGCCCATCTTCTGAGTTCAAGTTCGTTAGACAACACAGAGTTACCTGTATATTTCGGCTTTCATGTCATATATATAATAGGTATTCTCCAGTCGCTCAGGCGAGCGGTATGCTGAGGAATTGATTCCCTCGTCTCTTTTCCTTTTCGTTTCTCTTCTGATGGAAGTCTGTGTTTTGCTCAACTCAAACCCTGCCAGCTAAACAGAGACACAGAGCAGCAGGATCTTGGGTGGATGGCAGGAGAGGGCAGGGGTAGGTGCCGCGCGTGACTCTGAAGGATGGCATTTCACCTTTCAGACGCGTTTCCAACCCAGGGGGCTCCTCTGGCATTACATACATCAAGAGAGAAAATACAAAAAGTTTCTTCTCTCTAAAACAGGGCAATGGGGGGGGAGGTGTCCAGGGAGATGGTTCAGTGGTTAAAAGTATCTGCCTAAAAAGCATGAGACCATGATGGTGCCAGAACAGTAGTACATGGAATGGGGCGCTTACCTTGAACACAGCCAACCCAGGGTTGATCCCTGGCACCACTCAGATCTCTGAGCCCCACCACGAGTGATTCCCGAGCTCAGGATAAGGAGGAAGCCCTGATCACAGCCAAGTGGGACCCACGATGAAATAAAAAGCTGTATTTTGTGGGTGGAAGAGCGAGGCTGAAGTGGAGCCATCACAGGCTCCACTTTAAGACCAAAACTCAGCAGGCCTAAGTTTCAGTTTCCCAGTCAGAAAGTCCCGACCTCTCAGAAAACAGTATCATCCTGGGCAGAAAAACCGCACAGTGGCAACAACCTATCAGAGTAGGGGGCATGGGCAGTGGCGCCCAGCCAAGTAGAGAGAGTCTAGGGAGTGGAGTTCCAGACAGGGACCAAAAATTGGAAACATAGTGCTGGTCCCTGAAGTCACAGGACCAGAGAGGGACCAGAATTGGAAACATATTACCAGTTCCTAGAAAAAAAATGCTGTTATGTAGCCAAACCCTATATAAACTGCTTAGAGTTGGGGTTGGTCTGGTCTGGTCAATGTGCAAGCGAAACTCCCTTCCTGGGACATAACAGAAGTTAAGGCACATGGTTGCATGTAGCTGAACCCAGCTGGGGGCGGGGCGGGGGTGGGAGCTGAGTGCCCTCTGGGGAGGAAGCCATGAAGCCCGCATGGGTCCCCATTGGGACTGAGGCCTCTCACCTTCACCCGAAAGCCTTCTGCCACGAGGAAGCTGGCGCTGCTGATTTTTCGGTGGAGCTCAGGCTTGTCATTCTCGTGCAGCCTGTGGGAGCAGAGGCAGGGAATGGGTGACCCTGGCTGGGCCAGAGAGGTGGTCAGGCCTTCCTCCAGGGCAGCCTGTCATGGCTAGGCCAGGGAAGCGGGACCCCAAGGCTACAGCAGCACAAAGCTGCACCTGCATGCTGCCCGTGACGTGTTCCCTGCTGGGTCACAGCTTGGCCGATTCCCAGAAACTCAGCAGGTGCTGTGGAGTAAGAGAGCTCCTGCCTCAGGTGGTTATCACCAAGTCGTCCCGGGGTTCGCTTCTCCCAGAAGCAGATCATCTGCCAATGATTGGAGCACCAATCATTATTTGGGGGAGAGGGCCAATCTCACAGCACTCTGGGTCCACACTGGAAGTGGTTGGGGCTGTATGTGGTGCCAGGACTTGAACCAGGGTCTCAGTGGCAGCACACCAGAGCTGCTGCTTTTGTTTTTGTTTTTGCACTGTACGATGGCTCCGGCCCCTTGCTGAGATTCTTAAGAATCTCTGTACTATCTTAGCAGTGAGGGCACTGGCCTTGCACGTAGCCAACCTGGGTTTGATTTCAGGCATCCCATAGGGTCCCCAAGCACCACTAGGAGTAATTCTTTTTTTTTTTTTTTTTTTAAGAATTAATTCTTGAGTAGAAAGCCAGGAGTAACCTCTGAGTGCAGCCAGGTATGGCCCCAAAACAAACAAATAAGAAGCTCTGTTCTACCTCTGGGCTCCCATTTACGTTATTCCTAGAATGTTTTTACAGGTAGTACAGGCCTTCTGTATTGTCTCTCCTAGTTAGCCCTCCTATTTGGTTATTTGAAAGTACCTAGGGCATTTGTTACAAGGGCTGATCAAGGTGGGCCCCTTCAAGAATGATCCTTAAGCACGAGTGTCACGAGTAAGCCCAGGTATGGCCCAAAAGTAAACAAATAAGCCAAAAAAAAAAGACTATGAAGTAAACAACGAACAGCCTTTTGTATATGATAAAAATCAAAGAGCAATGGGGAGCTCGAGCAATAGGACAGCGGGTAGGGCGTTTGCCTTGCACGCAGCCGACCCGGGTTCGATTCCCAGCATCCCATACGGTCATGGTCCCCTGAGCGCTGCCAGGGGTGATTCCTGAGTGCAAGAGCCAGGAGTAACCCCTGCACATCGCAGGGTGTGACCCAAAAAAAAAAAAAATCAAAGAGCAAAGGGTCCTTGTGGACCCTGGAGGTAAAGGAATCAGAGAGCTTGCACTTAAGAACAGCTACAATCTGCAAATAAGACAGAAGGCAAAATGCAAATAACATGCTGCACTTGAATTTGAATGATTGGGGAATTCCTTTTGCATGATTCCAAAATTGCATAGGACATAAGTTCTTTCCTGTAAGGGGCTGGGATGCAGCTCACAGCAGAGCACAATGCCCTAGGCACATGAGACCTGGGTTTGACTGCAGGCACTAGGAAAAAAAAAGTTATTGCTGGGGAGGAGAGCTGGCTCCTACTGTGCAAGCTTTGTGTGGGAGGCGCCCTGCCAGGAGCAGCTCAAAAGTAACACAAAGTATCACTTATCAGAACTCCAGGTTTTAGTACAAGATGTCTTATGTAACGGGCCAAAGACACAGGACAAAGATCACTTGCCTTGCACGTGGTCAACCCTGGACCAACCCTATCCGGTGCCCTAGACCCAGGCAGGAGTGATTCCCAAGAACAGAGATAGGAGTAAGGCCTCAGTACCACCAGTTGTGGCCCAAAGGCCCAAACCAAAAGGAAACCTAAGGCATCTCAGGAAACATCTGGCACAGACACTAAACAATCATTTTTTGCTTTTCTGAAATTTCAAGAGAACTCAGCATTTGTCATTTTGCTTTGCTGAGCCTGGTGACTTCAGGAGGAAGGCATATTCAGCTGCCCAGGGCTGCCCAGGTTCAGATTCAACACTCAAGGGGCTGGGTCAACAGTACAGCAGATAGGACGCTCTCTTTCAACGTAGGGTACAGCCTTGCATGCAGGCTCCAGGGTTCTATCACCAGTATCCCATACGGCCCCCAAGCACCGCCAGGAGTAACTCTTGAGAGCAGAGCCAGGAGTAAACCCAGAGCGTTGCTGGGTGTGGCCCCAAAACAAAATAAAATTTCAACACTGAAGGGCCCAGAGACATAATTTAAAGTGCTGAACACGTTTTGCACTGAGATCACATGTCCCCCCAAGCGCTGTCGGGAGTGACCCCAAGAACAGAACCAGAAGTTCCAAACACCACCAGGTCTGGCCCAAAAGCAGCAACAACAAAATTCAGCGATGGATTCCGCAAGCCGCCGCTCCCTCTATCTGGGCTGACAATTAAGGAATTTCATTACCAACAGTCGTTAGATACTTATGAAAGGGGACACACTCAGGGACACTCTCTAGCTATCTCTGAGCTTCTCAGGGTCTTCTGGGGGGTCCCTCTCACTCGCACCCAGGATGTACCTGAACAAGCCTGTGGCGGCGCCGTGCATCAGGATGACGCGCTGAGCCAGCGTCAGGTCCTTCCTGGAAGCCAGCAGGTCCCTGAGGCTGCCGAGCTCACAGTACTCCATGACGATGGAGAATTGTGGGACAGTCCCTGCCGGGAGAGGGTCAGCCCTGGTCAGGATCCAGCCCCCTGCCCTCCCACCACAGACCCCCGTGTTTCCCTCTCTCCACTCCCATTTCACACTCTTTGCTCCCTGATCTCCCTGTATGGGTCAAACTCCAAACTTGCAAGTATCTGCCTCATGGTATTTGCCACGTGGCAATTCTACATTAGCACTAGGAATCTGAGAAGTGTCAACTGTCAGGTTTTGTTCCTAGAGATGACATAAGGGCTTACTGGACATACATAGAAGGCAGGAAGGACGGCTGGACTACGGGATCTACACAAGCATGGAAGGTGGGAGACGGGTTCAATTCCTGATCCTGCAAAGTCCCCTGAGCACCAAGTCATGAACAGACCCCTGAGTACCACTGGAAGTTGCCCCCAAGCTAAAAACCAAAACAAACGGAGGTCAAGTACTCAGAATAACCCTGAGTACTGCTCCAGGAGTAGCCCCTAGAACAAAATATAGAAATAGAAAATATGAGTGCAATAATAGGTAAGATGCTTGCCTCTGCACGTGGCTGACCTGGGTTCAATCTCCCTCAACACCTGTATTCCCCATCCCAGGAATGATTCTCGGAGCACAGAACCAGGAGGAGGCCCTGAGCACTGCTGGGCGTGGCCCAAAAACCAACCAACCAAACAAACACCTCTGATGCAGAAGAGAATGACAGACCAACCCCTGCATTCCTTACCTGTCTCATCAATGAAAATCCCAAAGATACGCAGGATATTGGGAGAATCAAATTTCTTCATGGTGCTGATCTCCTTATTAAAAGTCCTTCTCACCACTCTAAGAGAATAAAAGGGGATGTTAGGGTTTCAGGACTGCACCATGTAGCACATTCAGGCCGGCTGAGTCTATGTGTGGGGTATGAAGGGTCGTTGGGGTCTTCTGGCACTGTGAATAGTCCGATCACGAAGGGCAGCAGCATGTACTGACACATCGACAACATCAACGAACCTTGAACGCTTGAGACCCTGACTTGGCTTCCTGGCACAACCGGGCACAGACTCGATTTTCTTGTAAAGTTTTTCACGGAGAGGGGTCATGGGGCTGGAGTGCAAGCTTTGCCTGTGGGAGCCACATGAATGACCCCCAGCACCACAGGGTCCTCCAGCACCACAGGAAGTGGCCAAAAGATAAACACGCTTGAAAATTATGCCAAGTGAAAGAAACCAGATACGGAGGTCACTTATTCTCAGACATGCACTGCACATCCAAACAGGGCTCGATATACCCACTGTGTGCATGAAGATAAAACTAGGGGCTGTGGAGACAGCTCAAAGGGATGCAGTATATGCTTTGCGTGCTTGAGGCCCTAAATTCAGGCCTGGGCGTTCACAGGATGCCAAGTGCCACCACGTGTGGCCCTGGTGGCTCCCAGCACTGCATGCCTTCAGCAGCACCAGCCTGCCAGGCCTTGACGTAAGGCCATCACTGAAAGCAGCCTCCAGGTCGGGCGAGTCCTCAATACCCCCACCTCCCAAGAAAAGTTAGGCCCTACCTAGTATCACAAATAATTCAAGAGGATTTCAGGACTAACCATACAAACTAAAATTGTAGAGGTCGTGTCTCTGGGTTTAGGGGTCACATCTGGTAGTGCTCAGGGTTTACTCCTGGATCTGTGCTCAGGAATAACTCTTGGTGGGACTCAGGAAACAAAATAGGGAGCCAGAGATTGAACCCAGGTTGGCTGCACACAAGGCAAGCACCCTACCCACTGAACTATCTCTCTGACCTCCTCCTGGGCAATATGTAAAGACGGTAAGTGATTCATGTCCACAAGGATGTTCCAAACCAGTGAGATAAAAACAGGAATCGTTGGGGTCAGAGTGTTAGTACAGCAGGTAGGGCGTTTGCCTTGCACATAGCCAATCTGGGTTCAATTCCTGGTATTCCATATGGTCCCCCAAGCACTGCTAGGAGTAATTCCTGAGTGCAGAGCCAGAAGTAACCACTGAGCATTGCTGGGTGTGACCTAAAAAGCAAACAAAAACAAAAACAAAAAAACAGGCACCATAACTATGACGGAAGAAAGAGCAATGGATGTGAACAGGGAATACACGGTAGCGAAGACTGAAACAGGAGAAATTCCCAGTACTGGACACTTGGATTCCTGAGTAAAGCGACAAAACAGTTAGAACAAATCCATGCTACAAAGGGAGAGGGACCAGAACAATCGTAGAGCAGGTAGGGTGCTTGCCTTGCATACATTCAACCCAGGTTCAATCCCCAGCACCCCATATGGTCCCCCATATGAGCACTGTTTGGAGTGATTTCTGAGTGAAGAGCCAGGAGGAATCCTGAGCACCACCGGGTGTATCCCAAAATCAAAAACAAAAAAGGGGGTGGGGGGAGCACAAGGCTAGCTTGCGCGAGGCTCTGGATGTGATGCTTTGTTATGGTTAGTCAGATCCTTGAGCTCTGGGTGGCCTCCACAACAAAAAGGCTGAAACAAACTAGAAAACTAGATGATGTCACTAGTTGGTGGTGCTTGGTAAAGAACCAACCAAGCCTTGCCACTCTCCAGGTGGTTTACAGCCCTTTCTGAAGTTATCTAGTAAGATGGGTCAATATCAGAGTCAATTTCAGACCCCAGGTCTGATCCATCACTTCCGCTCCAAAGAATACAGCCCAGAGAAATTCACATACAGTCCCATTAGTGTGCTTGTGGGGTTTTATTTTAGGCCAAAGATGGAAATGCGGGACTGAAGCAATAGCACAGCGGGTAAGGCGTTTGCCTTGCACGCGGCTGACCCGGGTTCGATCCCCAGCATCCCATATGGTCCCCTCTGCACCACCAGAGGTGATTCCTGAGTGCAGAGCCAGGAGTAACCCCTGTGCATTGCCAGGTGTGACCCAAAAAGCGGAAAAAAAAAAAAAAGATGGAAATGCATTGGGTTCAGGGAGAAGCCATAATGCAGCGTGTAGGGCATTTGCCTTGCACACAACGACCTGGGTTTGATCCCCGGCACCCCAGAAGGTCCTCCTAGCACTGCCAGGAGTAATTCCTGAGTGCAGAGCCTGGAGGTACCCCTGAGCATGTCCTGGTGTGACCCAAAAAGCAAAAAAAAAAAAAAAAAAACCCAAAACAACAACAACAAAAAAAAAAACCATGGATTAGGTTCCATCCCTGGATGGCTGGGTAAAGTAACTTTCAACCAGACAGTAGTCTAAAGAAAAGTGCTGCGAGTACTGTTTCATAGAGCTGGGTAAAATGGGTGAGAAAAGGGATTGGGTATTATTGGGGTGAAGGCATTTGCTTTGCATGGGATTGTGACTGACCTGGGTTCAATCACCAACACTGCAAGGTCCAAACATGATGACCTCTCAGTGACTGTGTTGCAAGCCATAATGCCCAAAAGTGGAGAGAGAGTATGGGAAATATTATCTGCCATGGAGGCAAGGCGAGGGTGGGAAAGAGGGGTATACCAGCGATATCGGTGGTGGGGAATGTGCACTGGTGGAGGGATGGGTGTTTGATCATTGTGAGATTGTAACCCAAACATGAAAACTTGTAACTATCTGATGGTGATTCAATAAAATTAAAAAAAAAAACATCACTGCAAGGTCCCCTAACACCTCTGGGCATGACCCCAAAGATACTCCCCAACAAAAGAAAAACCTGGGGCTGGAGGGATAGCACAGTGGGTAGGGCATTTGCTTTGCACAAGGCCGACCCAGTTTGATTCCCAGCACCCCACATGGTCCCCGGGGCAGCTCCAGGAGTTATTCTTGAGTGCAGAGCCAGGAGTTAACCCCTGTGCATTGCCAGGTGTGACCCAAAAAAGAAAAACCTGAAAGGTTTTAAGAAAAGTTGGCCATAGACTTTGTGACATTTGGGGTGCACTCCCACATGCTAACAAATACATTTCAGGACCCAGACTTTGTTTTCCTGGTCCTGGTGAAATTCACAGTGTACTCCTGCAAAATAACAAATACAGTTTAGCAAGACACAGTGTTTTCTATACAGGATGGGAAACTGACAAGAATGAAAAGTACATTTCAAATGTATCTAAAAACCTCAACAAAGAAGTAGGTCTGTAGACTAGAGGCTGAAAGAGACAGAGGTGGTTTTTCCTTTGCTGTTGGCTTTAAGACCACACCTGGCAGTGCTTAGGGTTACTATGGCTCTGCAGGAGTCACTCCTGGGGGTGCTCAGGGAACCCTATGGGGTGCCAGGGATCGGCAGCTGCATGCAAGGCAATCACCCTTCCCAAGGAACTACTCAGCTAGCCCCAAGGCTAGTGCCTTAATCTCTGTACCAGCCTCCCCCGCCCCCAGAAGACACGTTTTGCTTTAAGTCTTAAGTCTGGACTCATTTAGTCAAACAGGGCCTGAGTTCCCACCCGCATCTAAATGAAGGTTTTATTTCTTCCCTATTCTTTTCCCTTTCTCTCTGTTACAGGTAAGAAATGAAGTAATATGAAGTAATATGTGAGAGATTTATATAAATATACTTACTCAACACTTTCCTCTTGGGACTTGAATACCTTTATGGCCACAGAAGAGTTATAGTATTCTCCTCGATAAATTCTACTGGATTCATTTTCCCTTAGTAGGATCCATTCCCGTCCTGTAAACTCCTCCTTCTTAATTTCCTTGGCTGGTTCTTGTGGGAGTGCCCTCCTGGATTTCTCTAAGCCTGAACTCAGCCCAGGCGAGAAAGAGACAACGGCATTATGAGCGGAGGAACGGGACCAGGAGCACATACACTGATCAGGCAGCCAAGGGAAGCCATGAGACTGGTCCAAACCTTTGACGGGCCTGGGAGGCCTTCAGAGCCTCAGAGCGACCAGCAGAGTCACAGATGGTTCATACGAAAAGTGTCAGGCATTGGGGCCAGAGAGATAGTGCAGTGGGTAGGGCTCTTGCCCTGCACACAGCCAATTTGGGTTCAATCCCCCCTCCACACCCCCACTCCCATGCCTCTCCCCAAGCACAGCCGGGAGTGATTCCTGAGCGGGGAGTTAGGAGTAAGCCCCGAGCACCACCAGGTGTGCCCTCCCTGCCAACACACACACACACACACACACACACGTCAGGCGCTTCATTTCCCTCCCACTAACACGCGGCCTCTCCAGCTTCCACTCATCTCTCTTTTGCCCTTCTCCCCACGCCCGCTGCCATACAGCTCTGCACTGTGCATCTCACATTTTGTCCCGTCATCTCCCATCTACTGCTTAGTTCCACAGCTGAAGTTCAGTGACTCTGAGGTTGTGTGTAGAGCTGATCTTTCCACAGGCCTCAGACTGCCTTGGAGGTAGGGGTCGCCTTGCATCTTAGTTTGCTGTCTTCGTAAATTATATAATAAATACCAACGGGGACGGGAACATGAAAAAATCCTTCCTTCCTTCCTTCCTTCCTTCCTTTCCTTCCTTCCTTCCTTCCTTCCTTCCTTCCTTCCTTCCTTCCTTCCTTCCTTCCTTCCTTCCTTCCTTCCTTCCTTCCTTCCTTCCTTCCTTCCGAGTTACTCCTGCTCTGCACTCAGGAATTACTTCTGGCACTGTTGGGGAACCATAGGGATGGATGCTGGAAATCAAACCCAGGTCGGCACGTGCAAGGCAAACTGTCGCTATAGCTCCAGCACCAAAAAGAACAATTTCAAAAAGATGGAAAGGCCACCCTCCTATTGTGGGTCAATTGAATAAAAAGGGGGCAAGGAAAACAAACAGACAAGATTAAGAGACAAAAGAATGTATATATTTTTCAAAAACAGGATGTCTTTCATGTTGCTTTTTAGTAGGTCACTGCAGGAGTAAGCTGCTGTGTCTCAGAACAGAAATGAGGGGGACGACAGACATCCTAAAAGGGAGGTGGCTAGGCCAGAGTGATAGCACAGCAGCCAACCTAGGTTGATCCCCGGGATCCCACGTGGTTCCCTGAGCACAGAGTAATTCCTGAGTGCAGAGCCAGGAATAACTCTTGAGCATCACTGGGTGTGGCCCAAAAGCCCAACTCCACCCCCCAAAAAAGGGAGTTGACCTGTGATCAGATTCCTAGCAGTTATCCCCAACCCCTTCTCTCCTGCACACTGCCGGGGATCTGGCATATGCAGATACTCCCTGAGTGGAGTCGAGAAGGAACATTTACAGTTCGATGGGAAATGCTATCTCGAGCAGTGAGGTCCAGGGTGTGGTGCCAGCCTGTAGGTATAGGAAGGCTGAAAACCCTGGCTTAAAGGTGCCAATCTATGGACCAGATGCAGGGCAGGAGCCAGTCAGGTGGGAAAAGGTTGGATAACGCTGCCCTGGGGGACATTTAAACAGTTTGATGGGGCCCAGAATAGGTTCAGACAAATGCTACTCTTTGCCATCAGCGCATCTCACCCCCTGGCTACTTCTAGCAGCCCAGCCCCAAAAGGCAGACAAGGAAGTGGGGGAGAGGAGTTCCAGGAGAGGCATGCGAAGGGCCAGGGCAGTCAGGTCGGCTGGTCGCCAGACAACTCACGCTCCATGGCTTCCCAAGTTTTCTTCAGGTTTGTTCTAAATTCCCTCCAGTCTTCTTCTTCTCCTCTCATTTTGATTTCTGCAGGAAAAAGAGCAGCAAATACTCAAAAACTGAAATGCTAGTGAAAAGACAGGAGAGGCTGTTCATTTGTAACACTGCTCACGAATGTCCAGCTGTTTCCTTCTAGCACAACAGGAGTTCCTTGAAGTAGGACAGGGGAAAAAATGCTCAGCCTCACTTATCAGCATCAAATCAAAACAAGGAAGAGGGCCGGAGCGATAGCACAGCGGGTAGAGCGTTTGCCTTGCACGCGGCCGACCCGGGTTCGATCCCCGGCATCCCATACGGTCCCCCAAGCACCGCCAGGAGTAATTCCTGAGTGCAAAGCCAGGAGTAACCCCTGAGCATTGCTGGGTGTGACCCAAAAGCAAAAATAAAATAAAATAAAAAATAAATGTCTTTGATTTAAAAAAAAAAAAACAAGGAAGATACCATCTCACACCAGTGACCCTGGAACACATCACAAAGAACAGCATTAACCGGTGTTGGCATGGATGTGGAGGAACAGGGACCTTCACTCACTGCTGGTGGGAATGGCAACTGGTCCCAACCTTTTTAGAAAATAATGTGGACATTTCTTTTCCTTTCTCCGGAGGGGAATTGTTAAACCCGGCAATGTTCAGGGGTCACTCTTTTTTTTTTTTTTAATTTAAATTTTATTGAGTCACCATGTGGAGGGTTACAAAGTTCTCAGGATTATGTCAGTTATACAGTACTCAAACACCCTTCCCTTCACCCGTGCCCATATTCCATCACCAACCACCCCATTATACCTCCCGCCCCCTCCCACCCCCCCAGTCCCCGCCCTTGTAAGTGATAAGTTTCACTTCGTTTACACTTTATCTTGGTTACAGTCCATGTTTCAACACATAATTCACTATTGTTGCTAGGGTTTCCCCCCAAAAAAGAGAAGACAGTCCCACTGTCAAGGAAGCATTTGATGGCTCTCCATTGCTGAGAATGTAGAGATATTAAGTCCCGCTGTTTGTTACATAACTTTTCTATTTTTTTCCCCCCTCGTCCCGTGCCACCGAGATCACGCCTGTTTAGTAATCACCACGCTGCCTGACAAAGGGAAAACAAACCAAAAGAGATGGTTATTTCTCGTCATCAGCCGGCTTGGGGCTCTAGCTTAGTTGATAGTCTGGTAGAATGTTTGCAAGCAGTTTCTGGAACCAAAAGTAATACGCTGGTATCGGCCCCAGCTCAAGATTCCACCAGCGTCCCGCTGTTCCAAGTACATAATAATTTATTCCCTTGTATCCGATTCCCACGCCACCAGGTCCGTGTCAGCTTAATGGACATCATACTATGGTTAACGCCACGCCGCATTTTTTCCCGAGAAAGAAGGATATTTCTTCTCAGCCAGCGTGGGGATATGGCTTAGTTCAGTCTATAGAGATGGCTACCACTTTGGTGGCCTTCAATATTTCAGCAAAAGACTTACTATTCTTGTTAGGATATCCCACCAAAGTCCGACCCGTTAAAGTCCAGGGAAAATTCTGCCTAAAATTCTATCGCTACAATCTTTTACCCTTTAACAAAAAACTTAGTACTATTGTTTGGAGTTTCCCCCCACGTTAAGTCCTGCCAAAAAGGGACATTTACACTACACGTTGCTGACAATCAAGAGATATTAGGTCGCGCAGCTGCTATCGCAGCCGCGCGGTTTTGGATTTCTATATGAAGTCCAAGGAAAATTCTTTTGGTAATTGCATCACTCGCCGGCAGCGCCTGGGCCAGAAGCTCCCAGCACACAGTTTGGAGGCATTTTGGGGGCGCCGCTCGTGTCCAAAGTGGTTCAGTTGCCTCCGGGGTCGATCTCGCGCGGGGGGCCGGAAAAGTCAGGGGTCACTCTTGGCTCTACACTCAGGAATTACTCCTGGTGGTGTTCTGGGGACCATATGGGATGCCAGGGATAGAACCCAGGCCGGCTGCATGCAAGGCAAGCGCCCTCCCTGCTGTCCTGCCGCTCCAGCCCAATGTGGACATTCCTGAAAACATTAGGAATTGAGCTTCCATAGACCCAGCAATTCCACTTCTTGGCATCTACCCCAAGGGTTCAAAAACCATTCAGAAGATATTTATATTTCTAAGTTCATTGCAGCATGATCCACAAAGATTTAAATCTGCACATAGGGGGCTGGAGCGATAGTACAGTGATTACGGTGCTTGCTTAGCACATGGCTGACCTGGGTTCGATCCACAGCATCAAATATAGTCACCCAGTAATTCCTGGGTGGAGCACCAAGTGTAAGCCTGAGCATTGCTGGGTGTAGCCCCCAAAGCCAATAAATAAATCTGGAAACTCCCTAAGAACAGGTGACTGGATAAAGAATTGTGGTATAGGGTTGGAGTGATAGCATAGTGGGTAGGGCGTTTGCCTTGCACGCGGCCGACCCGGGTTCAAATCCCAGCATCCCATATGGTCCCCTGAGCACCGCCAGGGGTGATTCCTGAGTGCATGAGCCAGGAGTGACCCCTGTGCATTGCTGGGTGTGACCCAAAAAGCAAAAAAAAAAAAGAATTGTGGTATATATACATCCTGGAATGCTGCTTGGCTTTGAGAAAAGCTGAAATCATGACATTTGCTCCTTCGTGGATGTGGAGAGTATCATGCCGAGTGAAGTCAGAAGGAGAGAGAGAATGAGCTCTCTCACGGGTGGGATATAAAGAAACACACGCCCAAAGGCTGCAGAAATTGAGAACTTGTTTTCAGCAGGAATTTTAGAGGAGAGGAAGGTGGCAGTGGACACGGGGACAACGCTGAGGGAAGCAGAACTTTTTGATGAGGCGCTGGAATGTTCTATGCACGGAACCCTGCCATTATCAGTATTGTAGACCACAGTGACTAAAATTTAAACAAACAGAAAAAGAAATGAGCTGAGGGTGAGGCTGGAGTGAGGGCTCAGAGGGCTGGAGCACTTGTTTTGCATGTGGGAGCCCAAATTGATCCCCCACACCACATGATCCCCTGAGCCTCTGGGAGAACCCTCCAGCGCAGAGCTGGGAGCTGGGGTGTGGCAAAGACCAAAAATAAAATAAAATTCAAATTAATGAGAGAAAAACGGGATAACGAGGCCCATTATTTTTGACAAGGCACTATCTAAAGCATATTGGGAAAGAAAAAGAAAAGAAGAGAGAGGGCTGGAGCGATAGTACAGCGGGTAGGGCGTTTGCCTTGCACGTGGCCATCCCAGGTTTCAGAGCCAGGAGTAACCCCTGTGCATCGCCGGGTGTGACCCAAAAAGCAGAAAAAAAAAAAAAGGAAAGAAAGAAAGAAAAAAGGACAGAGCAGAGATAGAGAGCAAGAGAGGGAGAGCAAGCGAGCAAGTGAAAAAGAGAGAGAAGTTAAGAAATGTCAAGGAGAGGGGCTGGAGCATAGCGGGTAGGGCGTTTGCCTTGCATGCAGCCGACCCGGGTTCAATTCCCAGCATCTCATATGGTCCCCTGAGCACCACCAGGAGTAATTCCTGAGCGCAGAGCCAGGAGTAACCCCTGTGCATCACCGGGTGTAACCCAAAAAAGAAAAAAGAAAAAAAAAAGTAATGTCAGGGAGGTTCAAATCCCTATCAAGGTGCCAAGAAATGAAACTTCCTGGAAGGAAACTCACCCCCTTGGTGAGTCTTCTGGGCTCAGCCCAGACTTGCCCAGATTTGTGGGTTTTATATGGTTCTTTTGGTATCTAGGGCGACACTCAGTGATGCTCAGAGCGTGGAGATGGCTCCTGGGAGGCTGAGATCAAACCAGGGGCTGGGCTCCAGCCACCTGAGCCATTTCCCCAGCTCCGTCTATTGTATGTATTATTTATTTTAAATTTGAAGCCACACCTGGCTGTGCTGGGGCCTAGTGCTGGCTCTCCACTCAGAGATCACTCTGGGTGGGGCTCGGGGGACCATACGGGGTGAGGGGGATCAAACTCGGTAGGCACATGCAAGGCCAGCCCCTTACCTGCTGTACTCTCTCTCCAGGCCCTTGATTTTATTTGTGTTTGGAGGCACTGCCAAAGGAGCTCCGGCTAACCCTGGCTCTGCGCTTTGGGGTAACTCCTGGAGGTGCAGTGTTGGGGCTCCCACGACACACAAGACAAGAGCCTTAATCCTGTGCTCTCTCTCCAGTGCCCTCCCCCCAGCTGCTCCCCACCCCCACGCCCACCCCTGTTGCTCAGTTCACAGCAGAGTCTAATATACCCAGATCCATACACTCACAACTGTGTTTAGAAATCGAGGGGCCGGGTGTGGCTCAAATAAAAAGCACAGGTTTGATGCCCGACACTACAACAATAGGGAAAGAAATGATCGTACATACATCTTTAGGGCCAGAGAGCTAGCACTCTTATGGAAGAATATTTAAGATTAGTGGATGAGAAAAGCAGGGAACAAAGCAGTAGTTTTTAGTATATATTGTGTAACAACAACAAGTGTCATTACTTAAATCTCCCGGAGGTCACTCGACACACTGATAAGAGACTGCGTCTGGGTTGGAGAGAGTGCCCGGTCTGAAGCCATTTGCCTTGCATGTGGGCGACTCCCATAAGATGCCCAGCACTGCATGTGGTCATCCTCCTGCAGCAGTGCCAGGAGTGACCCCTGAGCATTTCCAGGTACAGCCCAGACTCTGCCCCACCCCACCCAGAATAAACGAGAATGCTACATCTGGGGATGGGCCCTTAAGGTAAGATAAAAGAAGGGGGCCGGAGCGATAGCACAGCGGGTAGGGCGTTTGCCTTGCACGCGGTCGACCCGGGTTCGATCCCCGGCATCCCATATGGTCCCCCAAGCACCGCCAGGAGTAGTTCCTGAGTGCAAAGCCAGGATCAACCCCTGAGCATCGCTGGGTGTGACCCAAAAAGCAAAAAAAAAAAAAAAAAAAGATAAAAGGGAGGTTCCCTTCCCCTGCTGGTACTTTTTGCTACTTAACTCTAATGAATTCTTCCTCCTGAGTAACTGACCATCTTAACAGAAGGGTCCCCGGAAGAAAAGTAAGACTTAAAAGAATTTGCTTCTAGAGTTTCAGGGACCCCATGAAAGAGAAACAAGAGGCAAAGACAGGCTCATTCAAACCCCCCAGGCCTCCACTGGCTGCCCTAACCCTCACCCCCTTTCCCCATGCCCGGCCCGGAGCTGTTCGGGGCTCAGTGTAACGCTTTCCTCCTTCCTGCTGCTCTGGCAAATCCAGGTGAGACTGAAAGGTGACCGTCCAATCTTACCATCCTCGAGGGCTCGACCGTCGTCCTCTGCGTCCTGCTGGTCTTCCTGTCTCCAGGAGGTCCTGTAGCTAGTGCGGGTCAGCTGCAGGAGCTGATGTGTCTGCAGCGTGAGGGACAGCTGCTCCCAGGCGTGGCTCAGACTCTTATTCACATCTTTGAAGAGGACTTTGTTTCGGTTTGCGCTTAGAAACTTCTTGATGTTAGACATATTGCTGAATTTTTCCACCTGCTGCTTCGCTTCCTCCAGGGCATCATGGAAGCGGCTGAGGGCGGCGACTACATCCCGAGGCAGACACTCCTCTCCCTGGGCCTGCAGCTTCTGCAGCGGCTGCACCAGGCCCCTGACCCGGTGCTCCAGGCGCCTGCACTGTTTCTGGCAGTATTTCATCTCTTCACACATTTTGTAGATGGCGTTGGCCACAGAGAAGATATTCCCCAATGAAGCCATACCTGGTGGAAACTAAAGGGATTTCGTTAAGTTCCAGAATGTCCTGTAAATTTAGGGGCGGGGCTGTGTTGCGTGCGTGCGTGAGTGCGTGCGTGCGTGTGTGTGTGTGTGTGTGTGTGTATCCTGTAAATTTAGGGATGCGGGGTGTGAGTGTGTGTGTGTGTGTGTGTGTGTGTGTATCCTGTAAATTTAGGGATGCGGGGTGTGAGTGTGTGTGTATGTGTGTGTGTGTATCCTGTAAATTTAGGGGCAGAGGTGTGCATGTGTGTGTGTGTGTGTCCTGTAAATTTAGGGGCACGGGGTGTGCATGTGTGTGTGTGTGTGTGTGTGTATGTCCTGTAAATTTAGGGGCGGGGGTGTGTACGTGCGCGCGCGCGCGCGTGTGTTTGTGTGTGTGTGTGTGTGTGTGTGTGTGTGTGGCCTTTGTTTTGGGACCACAGCCTGCGGTGCTCAGGACTTACTCCAGGCTCTGTAATCATGGATCACTCTTGGTGGGGATTGGGGGACCATATAGGGTGCCAGGAATCAAACCTGGGTCAGCTGCATGAAAGGCAAATCCCCTAGCTCCTGGACTATCACTCTAGCCCCTATAGATTCATTATTGGGCTAAAGGAACACCAGTAGCCTCTGTGACTGATTTTTTGGTTTGTTTGGCAGTGCTCAGGGGCTACTCCTAGCTCAGTGCTCAGGGCATCACGCAGTGCTGGGGATTGGACTGGGCTTGCAGCATGCAAAGTGTGTGCACCAGTCCTTGGAGCCATCTCCCAGGTCTACTGCCGTCACTACCACACCAGGTCGTGGTCGGGGCTTCTTCCTGGCTCAGTGCTCATGGGTCACTCCTGGCAGGGCTCAGAGGACCACATGGGGTGCTGGCAACAAACCTGGGTCAGCCTGAAGCAAGGCAAATGCCCTAATGCTGTAATACTGCTTTGGCCCCTCTCATCATTCTCAAGCAGAGACGGCTGGACCACCCACAAACTCTCCTGCTCCTCCATCAGGGAGTCAGCCCAGAGCCCATGAGAGAGGCTCAGCCTTCCTTATGGCTCATGTGGCCATGTGACTTGCTCCCACCAATGGGTGTGCTCGGAGAGGGTCAGTGCTCCTTCTAGCTGGGACAGGAAGTCTCTCCTCCACATAGTCAGCCCGTGCCAGAACCATGTAACCTGGGGGTTGGGGATGGGGTGGGGAAGCTCTGAGAAGAAAGGGAAGAAAACCAAGGAGGCAGAATCCTGATCCCGGCATCTCTGCTGGGAGAAGAACTGCACACAGACCCAGAACTTCAGCCATAGACTACTGCTGAGGGAGAAAGTAATAAATGTCCTCCTTTGGACATCCTATTTGGGTTAAATCTGTTCAGGCTATTCTAACAAACACAACCTGACTCTAGGATGGAGGCAGAGGAAAGTCAGGCTCTGTCTAAAGAAGGCTGGGGACTCCCGGCTAGGCACCAATCTTCAAGAATCAAGGACACTGGGCGGGGCACATGCCTTGCATGCATAGTGCGTCCCCCGTCATCAGGAGTGACCCCTGCGTAGAGCCAAGAGTAGCCCCTGAGTATTGCCCGGCATGGCCCAACATCCAGAAAGAAAGCTGCAATGGCAAAAAATCATAAGGTGACAAGGTACAAACCTGGCCACGCCTCCCAAACGTAAACCTAACCCAGCCAGTTTCACTAAAACTCCCATTGGTGGACGGGGGTGATGGCAAAGGCCCGGGGACACGCCTGAGAACCCTTCTGGGGAAGGCCCCACCGCCCCAATGAATGGGAACACCCCAACGAGCACAATCCCAACTCCCAGGGGTATATCTTGGTCTTAAAACCAAAACCAGTTTTTTTTAAAGTAATAGTGTGGGGGCTAGACCCATGTGAAGCAGACAAGGAGCTGGCGTTCAAAGCGGTGGGCTGGGATTTGAAATCCCGGGCCACTCTGCCAGGAGCGATTCCTGGATGCAGAGCCAGGAATAACCCGGGAGCAAAGCCAGGTGTGACCCCAAAAACAGAATAAATGAAATAAATACAAAAAGGAATCAAGTTGCGGGGCGGGGGTGGGGTGGGGGGAGGAGCAGCACGACCAGCCTTGGTCATTTCCTGCCTGACCCAGAGAGTTCGCCCCTCTAGGGTTACTTGGAAAAGTGCCCCCCGACCTCACTCACTGCCTCATGTCTTTTACACCAGACAGTGCAGAAAGTTCCAGCAGGAAGACATGAAACGAAACCAACACGCGGGGAATTCCAGGAACCAGAGGCGGGCTGGGGCCTCCCCGCGCGCCCACCCTGGGCTCCCGCCGCCCCGACGGCGCGCGCTCACCTGCGTCCCCGCCATCCGCGCGTCCTTCCAGAACACACCACCGCCGCCTCTGGGGCGAAGTCTGCGCACGCGGGGGATTCCCAAGACCCGGAGGTGGCCGGTGGGTTGTCAGCAGTGGACGTCGCTCCCGCTCGTTTCCGGAGCCTAAGCCCAGCGGCCACGGCACTGAGCCGGTCCCCGCCCCAAGCGCCGTTGGAGGGCGGAGGCGCTGCGCCCTGCCCGCTAGCGCCAACGCCCCGGCAGGGCCGCGGACCGCTTCCTTCGGTGCGTCACCCCCGGCGGGGGGCGGGGGGTGGCGGCCCTAGGACCTCTAAGTGCTTAGAGAGCCCTTCCTTCCGTCCCCATGGGGACCTCCCCCGCCTTTTGTACAGTCACCTTCCCAGATTCATCCCAGTGAGTCTGGGGTCTCCCCAGGGGCTGCAGTTAAGGGGGGGCAGTGTGTGATTTAAGACGGTAGGGCAGAATTCGGGGAGGAGGGGGAGCAGAACACGGTGGGAGCCCTGGAGAGATTACTTACATTATTCTTATTATTGTAATTTTTGCTTTTTGGGTCATACCCGGCAATGCTCAGAGGTTACTCCTGGCTCTGTGCTCAGAAATTAATCCTGGCAGTGCTCAGAGAACCCAGGGATCGAACCCTGGTCGGCTGCATGAGAGGCAAATGCCCTCCCTCCTAGACTATCTCTCTGTTACCTTATTTTTTTAATTGAATCACCATGAATCATAAAGATACAAAATTTTCCATGATTGAATTTCAGGCATACTATGTTCCAACGGCGATTCCTTAACCCATGTCTACTTCCCTCCACCAATGTCCCCACTTTCCCTCGAGACCCCCCTCCCCTTCCAGCCTGTGTCAATGTCAGACCCTTTCTTTGTTTTCTTTTTCCTTGAGGATGTGGGGAGCAGGAAGAATCCACTGGGCTCTGGTGAGTCAGGTGCTGTTTGGGTTCGAGGTGACTCAGCCTGGAGTGGGCAGGGTGTCCTTAGTTGGGGGGCGGGGGACGCATTGTGCTATAAGATCAGGCTGGGGATTTCCCCCCTCTATGCCCCCCCCACTTTTCCCTCGAACCCTCGGGGAGATGAGCCTGGCCGTGGGGACCTTGCTACTTCAGTTCTGCTTTCCTCCAGTACTTTCTTTCTATTGTGAGCATATAGTTCATGGAATATTATCCATGGGAATATTTTTAGGCTTTGATTTCATTGCATTTTCCCCACAGAACTGGTGACTTCTGAACCCGTGTCTCCACCAGCCAGGGCCATTTTACATTTGAAAAAAAAAATACATTTTGGGGTGGGGCTTGGGAGATAGTACAGGGTTCACACGCCCTTAAGCATAGTCAAGAATGATCCCTAAAGCTAGAGCCAGTGTAAGCCTGGGCACTGTAGGGTATAACCCGCCCCCCCCCCAGATTTTCAGGGTAATTCTCAGGGGCTGCCCCTGGCTCTGCACTCAGGGGTCACTCCGGGTGGTGCTCAGGGAACCACAAGCTTCCAGGGACTAGAACAGGATGGCCCCATGCCAGGAGAATTCTCGAACCTCTGTCCTATGCATCTGGCCCACATTCAAAATTGTGATGTGTTTCAGACCATCCAGTTTGGAAGAACTCGGATCTCGAAGCTTCCTGTGGGCAGCATTTGGAGCCCATTCTCCTTCCTGTCCAGTGCCAGGGTCAGTGCCCAGGGACACTGTAGCACTATAGCACTGTCGTCGTCCCATTGATTTGCTCAAGCAGGCACTAGTAACGTCTCCACTGTGAGACTTGTTACTGTTTTTGGCATACCGAATATGCCACAGGTAGTTTGCCAGGCTCTGCCGTGCGGGCGGGATACTCTCCATAGCTTGCCAGGCTCTTCGAGAGGGACGGAGGAATCGAACCCGGATCGACTGTGTGCAAGGCAAACGCCCTACCCACTGTGCTATCACTCCAGTCCCCCCCAAAAAAAAAACAAAACCATAGACAACTATTTTCTTCAGGGCAGGGAGCACATACCCAGCGATGCTCAGGGCTGACTCCTGGCTCTGCACTCATAGATCACTCCTGATGGGTTCAAGGGACCATATAGCATTCCAGAGCTGGAACAGCAGGCGTTTTTAATCCCAGTTTCTCTTGCATGGAGGAGACTGCCTTTGGTCTGTTGTGGATGAGGCAGTCCTGCCCTCTCCCCCTGTCCTGTCCCCCTCTGGTCCTCACGAACACCCTCAGCGCTGACTGCAGCGACAGCTCCGGCAGACACTTCCCGGCAGGTTCACTAAACCTGAGCTAAGTGTCCGTCTGCTTTCACACCAGGACCTCTGTCAAAGCCAAGGAACCTGGTGGGCTTACCAGAGGGACAGTGCACAGCGAGGGCGACCATACCCCTGAGGACAGCGCTCAGCCTTTAGGGGAGGAAACGGGTGGATTGGGTGGATATCCCAATCTCTTGGCCTCTGTCTGGACATTTCCGGGAGGCCTCCTCCAGACCCCCCTGCAGAGAACCCCCATCCCACTCCCATGGGCTCCCCCACACCCCCTCTCTTGACCTCCCAGTCTCCTTATTTCCATGCTTGCCTCCCCCTTGTGCCAGTTCTGCTTCTTGGGGGTGGGGAGCATCTGGTGGTGCTCAGGGGCCACTCCCAGCTCAGTGGTTGCTCCTAGCGGGGCCTCATGAGAAATGAGCGTCCCAGCAGCAGATATTCTCCAACGCTCTGAGCCATCTCCCCAGCCCTTTCCTTCTTTATATCTTTTTTATATCTCCTTTTCCCTGGTATAAGCTCATAATGCCTATGGGGAAGAGTGACGGTGAGAGTTTGGGAATCTCCCAGATTCCTCTCTCACGTGGCAGCCTCCTTACAGAAACATCGTGTGGTGTCATCTAACTGGAAAGGAAGCTCCAGTCTAAGTTTTTTGCAGCCCTGGCAAGCTACCCGGGGCGTATTCGATATGCCGAAAACAATAACAACAAGTCTCACGATGGAGATGTTACTGGTGCCCACTTGAGCAAATAGATGAGCAACAGGATGGATGACAGTGACAGTGATCCAATCTTTATGGAAATACACATTCACATATGTATATTCAGCTTCCAGCATATGTATATGTATACATTATATATATTCATATACTGTGAATGAGAAAAGAATAACCCAAGGTAACAAGGGAAAGGTGGGGATCTTACAATCACAGACATCTGGTTTTATAAGTGTCGATCAGAGCCTGGAGGAACGGCACCACACGTGGCTGAGAGCACCTGCCTTGCAGGTGTATGAGTTCAGATCCTCAGGTCCCGCAGCACGCCTTGCCAGTGTATAATGAGTTCAGATCCTCATTGTCCAGCATGTCGCCCAGCCCTGCAACCTGCCATCCCCTGCGTCACAAGGGATTCCCAACAACTCCCCACCCTTCCCCCAAATTCACTGTATCAACAAGGAAGGGAAGTGGGGAGAGGAAGTAGAGATCAGTAACATCTGTCCTAGGTGCAAGGTTGCATGTGGTCGGCAGAGGGCAGCAGAGGTCAGTGAAACCCCCAGAAGCAGCACCCTATGTATGAAATCTGCAGGAGCTAAATCCACAGTGAGAAGCCTCGAGACGAGGCCACCATTTATTGGAGGGTTGCAAGCTGGGCAAGAAATCTTGCAAAGTGTCAGGGCAGAGATCAGAGGAAAGAGTCTATGGCAGACTGGGACAAGCAGAGAGGCTCTGCTCCAGATGAGACGGGAATCCCCTGGAGAGGGCGTACTTAGAAATGAATATGTAACGCCAGAAACCAGCTAATGTCTCTGGGCCTCCCCCCCTGCGGGGCAGCTGGTCATTGCCAGTGAAGCAGGAGAGGTGGTCAGCCTGCACCTTTATTCTGGTGAGAATTCAAGTGGTTCTTTACCTGAGCAAACACGAGGCAGTCTTCATTTTGGTGCCCTTTCCTCACAGAAAGAAACAGCTATCTCAAAAAATAAAAAGAAAAAAAAAAGAAACAGCTATCTCGAAAGGTGAGTGCACATGCTTTGCGTGCGGGAGACCCAGGTTCCATACCTGGTACCACACAGTCCCCAGAGCAAACTCAGAAGTAACCCCTGAACATAGAGTACTGCTCAGTGTAACCCTTCTCCCCCAAAGAAAAACCACAAGCAGCAGAGGAAATAAACAAAATCACTTGTCACTTGTATCACTTGTCATCCCGTTAATCTTCAATTTGCTCGAGTGGGGGCCAGTAACGTCTCCATTTGTCCCTGTCGTGTGCTAGTGTAGCCCAATGGTATCTGCTCACTCTAGGAACATGAAGAGCCTCAAACTATTCATTCAGGGTTTTGACAAAGAAGTCTAACCATCTCGTAGGTGGGCGGCCATGTGGTCTTTTGACATCTCGTGGAATCCAGTCAGTAACAGCTCTAGTTCAGCGGTCATCTCTAAATCGCATTACGTGTCTGGCCCATCTGACTTTCAATACCTTGGCAAATGAGACAGCATCCCTGATTCTTGATCATTCACGGAGGTTGGAACTCCGCATTTCTTCTCTCACTTGAGTGAAATGTGAGTGTAGGAAGAACGGTGGAGTCGAAAAGATGTGCCTGGAGCCGAAGGTTCTTCGTCCTCTTAACCACTTCTTCAACGCTCTTGAAGGCGTTCCACACTGCTCTCTTACTCCTGCGCAGTTCTGGCGCCAAGTCATTTCTCATGTTGAGTTCTCCACCGAGGTACACATAGCTGCTGCATTCAGAGATGTTAGTTCCGTTGAGAGCAAATGGAACGCCAGGGACTAGTTCGTTTTTTTTTTTTTTTTTTTTTTTTTTTTTTTTTTTTTTTTGCTTTTTGGGTCACACCTGGCGATGCACAGGGGTTACTCCTGGCTATGCACTCAGGAATCACCCCTGGCCGTGCTCAGGGGACCATATGGGATGCTGGGATTTGAACCCGGGTCGGCCGCGTGCAAGGCAAACGCCCTACCCGCTGTGCTATCTCTCCAGCCCCAGGGACTAGTTCGTTTTTAATGAACATTGTTTTGGTGAGATTCAACTGCAGTCTGACCTTTCCACACTCGAGGTCAAAGTCAGCCAGCATTTGTGCCGCTTGGCTAATGTTTGGCACATGAGAACGATGTCATCAGCGAAGCGGAGGTGGTGTAGTTGCCGACTGTCTATCTTCACTCCCGTTCCTTCCCATTCCAGTCGTCGCATGACGTTCTCGAGGGTGGCACTGAAGAGTTTCGGTGAAATGGTATCACCCTGCCGAACCCCTCTCTTTACGTTGATGATCACTTCCTTGTAGAATGGTGAGATCATGGTGGTGAATCGGTAATACAGCTGGCGGAGGATCTTGATGTATTGAATTTGAACGCCCCATTTGGCTAGAGCTTCGATGACTGCTTCAATCTCAACAGAATCAAAGGCTTTTTTAAAATCAATGAATGTTAGACAGAGTTGCATCTTGAATGCTTGCAAAACTTCAATGAGCTGGGTCACTGTGTGGATATGGTCAATTGTGCTGAATCCTTTTTGGAACCCGGCTTGCTCGCATGTTGTCCTTCATCTAGTATTCCGCCTATTCTATTCAGGATGAGTTGAGTGAATAACTTGTAGACGACAGACAACAGGCAGATTGGGCAATAGTTGCTGATGTCGTGGATGTCTCTCTTCTTGTACAACAGAACTGTCCTGCTGGTTTTCCATTGGGACAGAACCTTGCATATGGACAGGTAGCATGTATTGCCAAGCCAGTGTATTGACAAGTACTGGCGGCAGATTCTTCAGGTGTTCGGGTCTGACCTGGTCTGGACCAGGTGCTGTACGCATCTTTACCAACGAAATGGCGTGTCAGATTTCGGAAGGGAGGATGTTGGGAACGACATATCTATCCTGTGGAATTTGGTATGTGGGCAGGTGGATGTGGCTGTCGAAAAGATCTGAGAAGAAGTCATGAATATTCTTCTCCATTGCCCTTCTGGAAGATGTGATAGAGCCATCAGGGCATCGGAGGGTAGTCATCTTGGTCTTGTAGTTGGCAAAGGACGGGTGAGCATTGTGAATACTTTCCCCGGCTTCTGCCACATCAGCCAACATTGCTGTTCTTCTCTCTCTGAGGTCTTCCTTTATCACTCCTCTGCACTGTTTTTCGAGCTCGGATGTTAGCTTTTGGTTGCCTGAGGCTCGTGCCAAACCACATTGGCCAATGAGCTCGAGAGTTTCCGAAGACAGTTGTCTTTTTGTGGCTTTCCCACTCTCTGTGTTCCTCACGCAGTCATGGAGGTGCTGAATCAGTCGATCATATTCCTCGTCGATGTTGTCAGTGGACGGCATCTTCCCACATTGCTGCAATAGTGCCAAAGAGCTCCCAGTTGGTGGTCATTCTGGGAGTTCTCTTCTTAAACTTAAACTTTGCAGACCTTCCCTACCCGCTGTACTATCACTCCAGCCCCCACTCTAATCCTTATAGCCATCTTCCCAGCCCCAAATTTAGGCTTTGGGTGGATGGATGTACTGTACTCAGGAATAGTTTTGAACTCTGTGCTCGGCAGTGACCCCTGGTGGTGCTCCTGGGACCCTATGTGGCCAAAGAGTCAAACCAACGTCTTACTCTTAGACTCTTTCTAACCCAAATTTTTCAATTTTGCTTTGTGTTGGATTTAGCTTTCGGACCACAAGCTGTGTTCAGTGCTTATTCCTGGCTCTGAGCTCAGGGGTCATTCCTGACAGGGCTTGGGGAGCCATACCCTGTGCCAGGGATCAAACTATGATTGGCCGTGTGCAAGACAAGTACCTAACACTCTGCACTAAGTCCCTGACCCAACTTGGGCATTTGAAAGGTAGCTTTGTTTCACTTTTTAAAAGGTGTTTTTCAACAATTAATTTTTTTTCTTTTTCGGGGGTCACACCCAGCGATGCTCAGGGATTACTCCTGGTTCTTCACTCAGGAATTACTCCTGGCAGTGTTTTGGGGACCATATGGGATGCTGGGAATCGAACCTGGGTCGGCCACGTGCAAGGCAAACACCCTACCCGCTATACTACTGCTCCTGCCCCATCATATTAATTTTGTGCTTAATCTTGACTTTCCTCTGGTGGGTTAGTACCATTAGTGGGTCTCTTCCTTTTTATTTGTTCCTTCCCCTTTTCTGAGGGGGTGGGGGACGCTCCTGGTGATGGGGCTCTTGCATGCAAAGCACACGTACACTTTGAGTCATCTCCCTGGCCGCTTTCCTTCCTCTTGGGTGTGAGGCTGCCTGGTCGGATCTCCAGTGCCGTCGAGGAAAGGGAGCCGAGGCTTTCTCTGCTTGGATGGGCTGGATTCCAGTGATGCCTTCCAGGCGCTGGAGGGAAGGATGGCTCCGGCTCTAGGCGCCACTTTCCTTTAGGCCGTGGTGAGGCCCACAGGCTCCCAGAGCAGGACGAGTCAGCAGGGAGGGCCTGGGGCTCTTTGCATGTTGCCAGCGTCAGCTCACTTCTATTTCCGCTTCTGCTTTTGTGGCCAGCTTCCCTTTCAGACCATGAAGACGGGGCTGCATCCAGGCCCCGCCCCGCCGCTCCTACTGACTTAAGGATGGGTGCCGAGCAGTTCCCAGGGCCCCCAGCTGGCCCCCGATGTGCCGGCTTGAGGGGATGTCCTGAGAAACGGTTTCATCTAGATTGAACTGGCTGGAAGTGCCCGTATCCATATGGGCATAGGCACTGGGGCTTGCCCCCACCCTGTATTAAGTCAACTGGAACCTTCGCTGGGGTCTAACCGATTCCAGAAGAAACGCCTCCTCTCTGGTGTATCCCTGCTGCGGGCAGTAGTGCTACCCCTTCCCACCACGTGCAGGCCAGAACGGGAACGGGAGACGCTATCTTCAGAGATGCCACGTAATAATAATAAAATCAAGGAATAAAACCCAATTTATTATCGTCAGGGCCCCAGGAAGGCGACCCAGTCTGGCTATTTTTTTTTCCTTTTTGGGTCACACCCAGCGATGCACAGGGGTTACTCCTGGCTCTGCACTCAGGAATTACTCCTGGCGGTGCTTGGGGGACCATATGGGATGCTGGGAATTGAACCCGGGTCGGCCGCGTGCAAGGCAAACGCCCTACCCGCTGTGCCAGTCTGGCTATTGATCGAGCACGGCCCCTACCGGGGCCAGTCCAGTCTGAAGAACGTCGGATCACTCTGATGAGCAGCAGCTAAACTTTGGAGGCATCTTTTTCAATGTTTTTTATTTTTTTTCCAAAATATACAATTTATTTACACCTTTATTTCACAACTGTAGTGTGTATATTTATTCCAAAATCTTTAAATAACTGCCGTTAAATGGCACAGGTCACAGGATCGGTCAAACTTGTTTCTCTTTTGCCCTCATTTTAAGATTCTAAGGTTTCAAGTAGTGATGGTGTATGCGTCAGAAGGGAACAAAAATAGAGCACAATTTTCTTTTAAAAACATAAGCCTGACACGCAGGATTAGGAGGGCGGTCTCAGCAGCTACTCGGTCTGGGACGAGACTAAGGGTGGCGCTCAAGTTTATAAATAAGACCCTCTTGTGAACACTGAGGGTTTTGGTTACGAGGAAGAAAAGGTGGGGGCCTCTTCTGCCGGGGTGGGGGGGAGCAGGGTGGGGAGGGGTAAGGCACTGCGTGAATCTCCTTGGCTGTCAGAGGCACCAGCGGGTCAGGTCTGAGGGAGGGGCGGGGACGGCGGGGCTAGCTGGCAGTGTGGGGCGCGGGGGACCCTCGCAGAGGTCTCTTGGTGATTCTAGAGGCGGGGGAGAGACGGCGAGAGCAGCTGGCAGCTCCTACAGAAAAGGGGCTGGGCTTCTGCCAGCCTGGACGTTGGCGCCAGCTGCCCTTGGCTTGTGTGCGCGAGCAGGTGAGGGTCAGGCCGGCGGGGCGGGGGCGGTGCCGGGCGAGGCATCTGGCAGTGCAGCTGGCGTTCTGGGTTGGCAGGGCACAGAGGTGCTGCCCGGGAGCCTGGGGCGGCCCTGGGAGGCATCACGCCATCTCTTCCGTGAGAGTCGTTCCTCCGCCTCCGACTTCTCTGAGCACCGGAGCAGCCATTGTCGCCCAGGCAGGGACCTGCCACGGCCCCGGCACACCCTGGTCTTGGCCGAGGCAGCACCGAGACTCGGGGGTGCGCGGGCCCTTCGGGTCAGTGGCCTTCATACCCCTCAGGCCGGCTCCCGGGTGCTCTCAGGAAAGAGCTAGTCTGTGCGAGCCGCCGCCCCCAGCTGGACGTGCCCCTCCGGAGGGCAGCCTCCAAGCCTGTGTCCGTGTTCAGGGGCTACCATCCGGCCGGAGGGCCACACGAAGCCCGAGCTGCTTGGCCGCCAGGTCTGGACGAGCAGGACTGGGCCGGCGGGGGCGGGGGGGCAGGGCCAGGGCTGGACGGGGGCAGGGTGGAGGGGCTGCGAGTGGTCACTGCGTCTTCGCTTGGGGTTCTTCGGGGATCTGGGTGTGGAAAAGGCTATCCCAAAAATTGGTGCTGATGCCGAATCCTGGAGAGGGAGAGAAATGGGCGAGAAGGTGAGGCAATGAGCAGGGAGGGGGCGCAAGATGGGGGTGCTCGGCCTGTGTCCCGTGGCCCGGGAGCTGCTGGGCAAGCTGACCAGCCTGCTGTCCTACCCTCACTGCCTCTTTCTTTCCTCGGAGGCGCCCGGTGCCTTCCTGCCCCAACACTCGGGCCCCTCGACGGCCTTCTGGACAGATGCAGCTGCCACGAGCTCTCAGCTCCTGTGGCTTCTCTGCAGGGCCACTTTCTCAGACCGCTTGACCCCGTGCTCTGCCCTCACTCCCAGATGATGGCCACAAGCTCAGGGGGGCTCCGGAGCCCGGGGAACGTGGCCAGGGCCACTGAGGGGCAAAGGTCTCCATTTCAGGCCATCTGAATCATTCTAACTTTCCGGTAAGAACTTACTCAACTCAGTTACTGGAGCACTGTCTTCTTGGGGTCCTGGTTTTGGGGCCACATCAGGTGGTAGGACTCCCCCTTCAGTGTTGGGGTGGGGTGGGGGGGGCGTCACTCCCTATAGTGCTCAGGGGATCATGTGATGCCGGGGATTAAACCTGAGGCTCCGGCATGCAAAGGATGTGCTCCAGCTGCTGAGTTATCACCCCAACCCGAAGAAGACTTTAAGTACAGCTGAACAACCCACACATGTGTTTGTTTGTTACACCTGGCAATGCTCAAGGACTACTTCTGGCTCTGCACTGAGGAATCACTCCTGGTGGTACCTGGGGGACCATATGTGATGCCGAGGATTGAACCTGGCTTGGCTGCGTGCAAGGCAAATACCCTACCACTGTACTATCACTCTGGCCCCATGGAACAGCCTATACATGGGAATGTTTCTGGTTTTGTTTTTTATTTATGAGCCATGGCTGGCTGTGCTCAGGGTTTATTCCTGGCTCTGTGCTCAGGGCTCACTCCTGGTCGGGCTCAGGGGATCATATGTGGTGTCAGGGATCGAGCCTGGGTTGGCTGTGTGCAGGGCAAGCACTTTACCATCTGTGTTATCTATCAAGCCCCTGAATCTACTCTGTGTGTGTGTGTGTGTGTGTGTGTGTGTGTGTGTGTGTGTGTGTTGTCAGGGATCGAACCTGAGGCCTCATATATAAGAAGCTGTATGCAACTGCCCAGCCTCATTCCAGCCCAGGAAACTATGTATTTTGTATTTGGGGCCACACCTGGTGGTGCTCAGGGCTTAGTCCTGGCTCTGAATTCAGAGATCACGCCTGGAGGGTCAGCTGCGTGCAAGGCAAGTGCTCTACCCATTGTACTCTCTTTTTTTTTTTAATGCTTTTATTTATTTATTTTTTTTAATTTTTTTTTTTTTTTTTGCCTTTTGGGGGTCACACCCAGCAATGCTCAGGGGTTACTCCTGACTCATGCACTCAGGAATGACTCCTGGCGGTGCTCGGGGGACTATATGGGATGCTGGAAATCAAACCCGGGTTGGCCACGTGCAAGGCAAATGCACTACCTTCTGTGCTATTGCTCCAGCCTCTACCCATTGTACTCTTGACCCCTACTTTTTCACTAAGTACAGATCCAGTAGTTGCAATGAAAAATCAGTGCCTGAATTGAGATGTGCTGTAGGAGCAAAATAGATAAGACATGTTGGAGGTAGGACAAGTAAAAGAATGTCAAAATAGCACACTCTCAGTTTTCTTTTAGTTTGTTGTTGTTGGAGAGAGGGGAACACCCAGCTGAGCTCAGTGGTGTCTCCTGGCTCTGTGCTCAGGGATCACTCCTGGTGGACTCAGGGGACCATGTGGGATGCCAGGATCTAACCTGGGTCAGCTGCATGCAAGGCAAGTGCCCTACCCACTGTACTATCTCTCTGGTCCCACTTGTGATTTATTTTTTATATCGATTACACGTTGCGATGAGAATATCAGGCTAACAGTGGGTTACCTAACATATGATTAAGACTCATTTCACCCGTGTACTTCGCCTGGTTATGTGGCTACACTGATAATATCACCTCGCACTCTATCCCCTTCCCCGGCTCCCCCTTTGCCGAGGGTTTCTGGACGTGCTTCTTACTCTAGAAGTATATGGGCTAGTTAGTGACTTCCTCCTTTATCTGTCTCTGCTCAGCTTCCCCGCACCCCCCTCCAAAGCCCCCAGCAGTGAGTAGCAGAGACCCCAGGCTAGTCTTGCCCACTGCGTGGGGTGCTGGGTGCAGGGTGCTCACCTGACTTCTGATGTGCAAAGTGGTGCTTGACGTGGCGGGCCTTCATGCCGTACAGGTGGGACTGCTTGCGCGGGGACCCGAAGTGCAGGTAGTAGTGGATCATGTCGTAGAGCACGTAGGCCAGCAGGCCCCCCGCAAACAGGGTGCCCCCCACTGCCTCAGGCAGCAGGAGCTGCAGGGACACATAGAAGAAGGCCACGCCCACCGAGGCAGGCACTGGGGGGAAGACCAGGCGCGACTGGTCGAAGGGCGCCTGTGGGGAAGACGCTGGTGGTCAGCGGGGCAGGGGCGGCCTTGACCTGCCCTGGGCAGATGCCGCCTTCCTTGGGTCTGGGCAGGGCAGGTCACGGTGCCTGAAAGTCTGCCAGAGACGCCCGGGTCCCCCATTTCCCAGCCAGGGTGGGCCATGGACGACTGCCCAGATCATGGGGTCCTGCTTTAGGCTCAAGAGGCCACTCTGCAGGGGTCAGAGAGAGAGGACAGTGGGGAGGGCACTTACCTTCCCGGACTTGACCCCTAGCATCCCATATGGATCCCTGAGCACTGCCAGGAGTAATTCCTGAGTGCAGAGTCAGGAGTAACCCCTGAGCATCACCCAGTGTGACCCAAAACCAAAATAAAATTAAAAAAAAAGGGGGGGCTAGTTTATTGGACAAACGGTCCAGTGGGGAGCATGTTTGCTTTGCACTGTTGGTCTGGGTTTGGTCCCTGGCATTGCATGTGGTCTCCTGGGATCAGGAGTGATCCCTGAGCACAGAGCCAGGAAGAAAGCCTGGAGCACTGCCAGGTCCAGCCCCAAAAAGAAACAAAAAGGGGGAAAAAACAAAACAAAACAGGCCGCAGTGTGTCAGTAACTGGGGAGGCGCTGAAGGCTTCCAGCCCAGTCGCTGGCCCTCGGTGGCCACTGCATAATACCTGCTCCCTTCCTGCCCCTGGTCCTCGCTGGAGGCCTCCATTGTCCCCAGAGGGTGAGGTCACAGTGACCCAGAGCAGAAAAGGGCCCTGATGTTGGCTCCAAAGTGTCTGCCGGGGGCCAGGCAGAGGTGGAACAGTGGAGACCCCGTGCTCATGCTGGACCACCAGGTGACCCTCAAAGTACCCAGAGGTGGTGGCAGCTTGGGGGCTCAGACTCAAGCTGGCAGTGCCTTGCTGGGGACTGGGGAGACCCCCAGTCTGTCCTATCTCTCTGACCCCCCCACCCCCGCACCCTCAGAAGGAAGCTCCACCCACTGGCATGGGGCTGTCATGATCAGGGGCTCCCAGAACCTCCGAACTCAGAGCACCTGAGCACTCTGATGCTCACTGAGCACTGGGAGCGCCCTGAGCACCTGATGGGTGAACGCAGGATGAGGCACCGGGGTCGGCACAAAGGCTGCAAGGGTGTTGGGTGCAAAGAGCACGGTGTCCACGGGAAGGTGTGTGGCATACACATGTGCAGAGACATGCTCCAGATGTGCAAACATGCACACTCACACTCATACTCACACACACTCACACACACATACATACACACACTCATACACATACTCACACACACTCACATTCACACTCATACATACATACTCGCATATACACATTCACACACACATACTCACATATACTCACACAGACTCACACTCACACACACATTCACACACACTCATACACACACAGATACACTCACACACCCGCTCACTCGTGTCCCTGCCAGCCCCGCTAGCTCCCAGCCAGGCCTCCCGGCACCATCCAAACCCCTGCTTCGTGCGGCCAGACCTGCAGGAAGATGGGGCGCCCCTGGGAGTCAGCTCCTGCTGCAGCCCCGGGGCCCCCTCGCCCTCACCTTGTGGTGCTGGCCGTGCAATGCGAAGTGCAGGGTGATGAGGTAATAGTTGTTGCTGGGGGGCTCCATGTGGAAGAGGAAGCGGTGGATGAGGTACTCCATCAGCGTCCAGCCGAGCATGCCCAGCACGAAGAGGCCGGGGAAGACGGCCTTCGGCATGGCCACCGAGTACTCTGCGGGGAGAGCGCCCGGGTCAGGACAGGTGCTGCGCCCACCACCTGCTGGCCTGGGCGCACCGGGAGGCAGGGAGGCCAGAGGGAGGCTCTGTGCGGGCTTGAGGCTCACGGGAACGGGTCTGCGAGCTGAGCTGCCCCCCAGGGGGACCGGGAGGAACAGTGCCAGCAGCTGGTGGTCACGTCCTGGGGCTGGGGCCTACGAATGTCCCCTGATTCCTGTATCGAAGTGCGGCCCCCAAAGTGGCAGGAGGGCTTTGCTGTGCAGATCACAGGGTGAGTGGGATTCATATTCCGGTAAGGGCCCGGAGAGGCCCAGGAGAAGGGTCCAAAAGCAGAGTCCTGGGTTCGATCCCCGGCAACTCATTGTCACCTGATCCTCTCCCTTGCTCCTTCTATCATCCCTCTCCTCCCCCTCTCTCCTCTCTCATCCCTCTCCCTCTCTCCTCTCACCTCTCTCTCCTCTCTTCTCTCTTCCTCTCTCCTCTCTCCTCTCTCCTCTCTCTTCTCTCTCCTCTCTCTCCCTCTGCTCTTTTCTCTCTTTCCCTCTTTCCTCTCTCACACTCTTCTCATTCAGTTTCTGGGCTACACCCTGGGGTTCTCAGGGGTTGCTGCAGGCAGCTCTCGGGGCCTGTGAGGTGCTGGGACTTGAACCCTGGTCTCCTGCCTGTCGGCATGTGCTCATCCTGCTGAGCATCTCAGTATAATCCTCAGTCCTGCCTGGGCCCTGTTTGTACCCATCCTTGTCTTGGTTGCCCTCGCAGGGCTGAAGGGCCCTGGGGTAGGGATCCGGGGTCTCCGGGCCTTGGGCTTGATCTTTTGCATTTCTTTGCTCTAGTTTTGGTTTGTCTTTTTGGGGCCACACCTGGCGACGCTCAGGAATTACTCCTGACTCTGCACTCAGGGATCATTTTTGGTGGGGTTTGGGAGGAGCCTGTGGGTGTCGGGGATTGAACCTGGGTCGGCCACATGCAAGGCCAGTGCCCTCCCCAATGTGCCCTCTCTGGCCCCATGCTTTGCATTTCTTTGCGGCCCTTTCCCCGCTCCTGGCCCCCCAGTTCAATCTAGGGTGCCCTAGATAGCAACAGTCCTGGCCGGGACTCGCTCTCTCCGGCCCCCTGAAAGGCTGGGGGCTCACCCCGAGGGGAGCAACCTCTGCTTCTCAGCTGCCTCTGGGGAGCTCCTGCTTGAACTGGCGTCTCCCGGCACCCCGACTTCCCGAGAGAGGCACCTGCTCCACAGCTGGGCTGGGGTGCACTGGGGCTCCCCTTCCTCCACTCAGCTTCTGGGTGGGGGGGTGAGGAGGAGGCAGGAGGTGCATCCCCCATCACGGTGGACCGTGTGCACTTGACCTTGATTAGCCAGCACATTGCGGCTCTGACGGGGCCCTCAAACCACCTCCTGCCACGCAGAGGGGCCCCTCCTATAGGTCAGGCCTCGGCCCGCCCCCTCACCCCAGCATCGCCCGTGCCGGCCCATCCAGCTGCAGCTGGTACTGGGTGGCATCTCTGGAGGAGCCCGGCCGAGGGCCCGGGGCCCACCCCCACCCCGAGGCCGCCACTGTCGGGGATTGTTGGGGAGCGGCGCGGACAGTGGCTGATTCAGCGGCCCGGCCTCCCGAGCAACAAGCCCCGCGCTGTGCCCGAACTATTCAGCGTGGGCAGAACTGGCTGCCGCTGGCTGGCTGGCGGGCACGCACGTTAACCCTCGCGGCACAGCCTTGGGCTGGGGGACAGGGTGGGGGAGGGGCCGCCGCAGAGCCTGGGTCTCCCCAGCTCAGGGGGAAACAGGTGGCACCTGTCCCTGCGGACCCCGACTCGCCACCCCCCCACCTGGGAGAGGAGGGCAGGCAGCGGGTGGGGGAGCTGCGGGGGCAGACGGGGGGCTCCGGCCTCAAGGCAAGCGTCTGGGAGACGAGAGCCCCCTGAGCGTCTCTCACGCCTCTCCACATGCCACAGACCAGCCCCTCACTGTCACCTGCCCAGGCATGCACTTGGAGTCGCATGACCCCGACTGGCCCCGACTCCTGGGAGGTGCTCCCCCTCCTGGGGAAGGGCTCGATGGCGGTGCTGCTCCAGGGGGCCACCACGTGCTCCAGGAGCCGCCCCGGAGGGCCCGCATGGTGGGCTGAATCTCCTCGCTGGAGTCTGGAGCTGCCCCCGTCTCTGCCCGGAGACCCGCAGACGCTGCCTCGCCTCTCCTGCCCCGGCTTTCACCCCGGCTGAGCTCATCAGCCCTCCAGGGCCTCTGCCGGAAATGGGCTCATTTTGTTTTGGGTTTCGGCCACACCCAAGGGGTTACTCCTGGCTCTGCACTCAGGACTCACTCCTGGCATCCTGGCAGGCTTGGGGGACCCTATGGGATGCCAGGAATTGCGCCCTCCCCGCTGTCAGCCCCTTGTTTATTTCTTAGCATACCAGGTCCCGGTCTCTAGAGTCAATTAGTCTGACCCTTCCTCCACTGGGCAGGGCAGGGGAACTACCCAGCGGTGCTCCAGGACGGCCCCAGGCTCTGCTCAGAGGTCAGCCGGGCAGTATTTGGGGGGACCACTCAGTGCCAGGGATCAGGTAGGGTTGCATGCAAGGCAAATGCATTATCCCCATCCTGCCCCTCCAGCCCTTAGTCCCCCTCTAAAATCACTTCTTTGCCTGCTGATGTGACTTCCCTCGGCTCCACGTGGAGGGGCACTTGCTTTCTTGCTTGTTTCGTTTTGTTCTACAGCCTTGGGGAGGTGTCTGGTGTCAGAAGACCATTTCTACAGGAAAATTTTTGCTTAAAAAATCTGTGTGTGTGTGTGTGTGTGGCTGGAGCGATAGCACAGCAGATAGGGCGTTTGCCTTGCACGTGGCCGACCCGGGTACGATTCCCAGCATCCCATATGGTCCCCTGAACACCGTCAGGAGTAATTCCTGAGTGCAGAGCCAGGAGTAACCCCTGAGCATCGCCAGGTGTGACCCAAACCCCCCCCCAAAAAAAATTAAAAATCTGTGTGTGTGGCTGGTGTTCTCGTGTGTCTGGGGCGGGGGGTGGGGGTGGGTGGGGGGGTATCTGTGTTCCGGGGAACTCAGGACCAGGGAGAGCGCAGATGTGTCCCTGGCCCAGGAGGGAGCGAACCGAGTTACCTGTGGTGAAGGACGCGAAGAGCCGGACGTTGCCTTGGGCGAGCGTTCGGTAGTAGGACCAGCTGAGGTACAGCATCAGGGGCAACCAGATGATGGGGACGCTGTACCTGCAGGAGGGGTGGGGTGAGCGGGGTCCTAGGCACAGTGCCCTGAAGGCCTCCCTTCCCTACATGGGAGGAGGACAGGGGCAGAGACCTGCACCCAAAGGGGTCCTAAACAGAGCAGGCTGCGACGTGCTGGCCACTGATCTGGCGCAGCTGGGTAGACACTGACCTCTTGTGGCAGAGGAACTAATTGCAGGAAAAATTGTTCCAGCACTGTTGGCTGGAATCTCCTCGCTAGAGTCTGGCTCTGGCTACAGGTTGGGATGTCACCACTTAGAGGGTGTTTTATCTTATTTATCATCTAATTCATTTGAGTTTTGTGGCCACATCTGGCAGTGGTCAGGGGTTAATCCTGGCTCTGTGCTCAGGAGAGTATATGCGGTATCATGGATCAAATCAGGGTCAGTCATAGTCATACGCAGCTGCATGCAAAGCAAGTGCCTTACCTGCTGTAACTCTCTCTGGCCCTTTATTGTTATTTATTTATTTAATTTTTTGGTCACACCCGGTGATGCCTTCAGGGCTTATTCCTAGCTCTGCAGTCAGGAATTACTGCTGGCGGTACTGGGGGCGGAGGGGGGGGGCGTCAAACCCAGGTCAGCTGCATGCAAGGCAAATACCCTCCCTGCTGGACTATCGCTCTGGCCCGCTCTGGCCCTTAAAATGATTTTTTATTTTGTTTTAGAACCACACCTGGCGGTGCTCAAGGGTTACTCCTGGCTCCACACTCAGGAATCACTCCTGGCGGTGCTCAGGGGACCTTCTGGGATGCTGGAGATCAAACCTGGGTCATTTTACCCCCTGAACTATGGTTCCAGCTCCTCTCTCTGGCCCTTTACAGGACATCTTGAATCCATGCTCTTGGGTCAAGGTAGTTCAAAGGCTACAGCGCCGTGCCCGTGGCTCTGAGTGTGGTCCTGGCATGGCATGGCTCCCTGAGCACCAGTGCCCCAAGCAGTGCTGAGCCTGAGTATCACTCAGTCCAAGCTGCCGGGCCCACCCTGTGGGACAAAGCATAACTGAGAGTGGACCCCCTTGAGCACTACAGGGGGCTCCCCACCCCCGCCACGTGCACAGGGCTGGCGTGTGCCAATGGCATGTATCACTACCCCCAAGAGCTTGATGACAGCTCTAGGCTCTGGGGAGGCATCTGCGTCCCCCTTCCTTTCTACACGGAGCTGGCACCCTCAGGGGAGACAGACCCCTCACCCCCCACCCCGGGCCCAGGGCAGGGCTCACCAGACGGCCTTGGTGAGAGACTCGATGAAGTCTGAGTAGAAGAGACGGATGGGTCTGGCCACTGGCTGGTGGACCCACTCATCGTACTTCTCCCCCAAGTGGCCCACCTGCCAAAGCAGGGGCTTCTGCCAGTCCACCAGGTCCTAGAGAGACAAAGGCAAGTGGCTCCTTGATATTCACAGCCAGACGTGTCCATTCTCCCGCAGCAGCAGCCACAGTGCCCCAGGCCTCGCCCCTGGCCTCGGCACAGGGGGACACCACTTAACCCAGCCCTCAGCCACAGAAATAGTGTCCAGGACACAAGCCAGCACTCTCTCCTCGTGCGTTGGCAGGGAGCTGGAGCGGCTAGCCTGGGGACTGTCAGCACACAGTGTGGATGGTCAACTCAAGAGAGAGGCACCGAGCCTGGGGGTGACACCTGAGCGCCCGGGTGCAGCTGTTCCTGAAGCTTGAGCTCTTAACCAGGAATCTCCATGGACCAGAGTCAATGGACTCTGCACCTGGAGAAAAGTATTTCCTCTCTGTCAGCATGTGATTCTTTTCTTTCTTTCGGGGGGTGTGGGGTAGGGCAGGGGGCACACTTGGCAGGGTTTACTCCTGGCTCTGAGCTCCAGATCATGGCTGGCAGTGCTTGGGGGACCACGCATGATGCCTGGGACTGAACACGACTGTGTGAGAGGTAGACAAGCTTACACTGTTTCTCCAGTCCTGGGATTGTCTTCTTGGTGTTAGTTTGGATCCATTTTTTTAAAAAATCTATTAATTCACATAATCATTAAGCAAAATTGCTTGATTTTTTTGTACACACCATATGTGTGTATAAATGTATGTATGTATGTATGTGTATATACACACACATGTGTATCCTTTCCCATGCCCAAGTCTCCTAGACCTTATCCCAGCCAGGAGGAAATGGATTCCTTGGGTGAATGCTCTCATTCTTTCCATTCCGCTGCCTCTGCTCGTTCTCTCGTTCTCTCTCTCTCTTTCTCTCTCTCTCTCCACACACACACACACACACACACACACACACACACTTTAAACCTGTCTCTGGCAAAAAACATAGCTGGGTCTTGCTTAAAAAAATTTTTTTTGAGGGGGAGTTACACCTGGCAGTGCTCAGGGGCCACTCCCAGCAGTACTCGGAAGGGTTTGATTTGTTTTTGTCTAGTCAGACGATCTCTGCCATTTAATTGGACAGTTTAATGCCAGCGGGGGCTGCCATCTTGGTCTGTGCTCTCTATACCCCCTCTGCCTCCACTGTGCATCCTTTCTTGTCTTCCCGACTTTGCATGGATGGAGTATTGGAAAGTGTTCTACTTCCTCTCCTCTATTTGCACTTCAGCCTTGTCCTTTTTGTTTGTTTCCGCTCCTCGATCATTCCTCTAACAATGGCACTATGCATTTGCAGCTTGCACTCATCTGCCTTGAGTGAAACTCCGCGTTAGTTTTGTTTTATTTGGGGGCCACTCCTGACAGTGCTCCGGGGTTACTGCTGGCTCTGCACTCAGGCATTACTCCTGGTGGTGCTCGGGGGACCTTATGGGATGCTGGGGGTCGAAACTGGATCGGCCATGTGTAAGACAAACGCTCCACCCGCTGAGCTATTGCTCTGGCCCCTAAACCCCACTTCTGTCTGCCCCACACGACACTCCGTGGCTCCTGTGCCACTTAACTGCGATTCCACTCCCTTAAACAATGATGGTGTGGAGGCGCGGGTCTCTCTCAGCCTCAAAGTGGGCCCGACAAAACTGTCCCTACTGAGCCATTTCAGAGAGAAAGAGAGGGAGAGAGAGCAAGCAAAGCCCAGGGTAAGACAGCTAAGTGCAGGGCCAGAGAGACAGCAGGCTGTGGGGCAGGGTGCCTGCCTTGCACGCAGCAGTCGGCTGGGCGCTAGCCCCAGCACCCAAGGTGGTCCCCTGAGCAGAAAGCCAGGAGTAATCCTCGAGTGCTGACAGATGTGCCCCCGCCACCCAGTTGAGACGCAGGTGAAATGTCTAAGTGAACTGCAGCGGGCGGGGATTCCAGCGAAGTGGCAGAACTCAAGGCCAGAGGGGCTGGAGGGAGCTGAATGGGCTGAGCCCGTGCTGTGCACATGGACGGCCAGGGTCCGAGTCCCAGCATCGAGCAGGAATAAGCCCCCAGCACCGCTGTGTGTGACCCAGAACCCCACACCGACCCAAATCAAAACCCGGAAGGACAGCGGGGGTGAGGCTAGCTGTGTGTGTTGGGGTGGGGGAGGGGGCTACGGGGCCAGGCCAGCCTCCTGCCGCCCTCCTCCCAGGGCTGTCCTGCTGCCTTTCTTTTTTTTTTTTTTCTTTTTTTCTTTTTGGCTTTTTTGGTCACACCTGGCGATGCACAGGGGTTACTCCTGGCTTTGCACTCAGGAATTACCCCTGGCCGTGCTCAGGGGACTATATGGGATGCTGGGATTTGAACCCGGGTCGGCCGTGTGCAAGGCAAACGCCCTACCCACTGTGCTATCTCTCCAGCCCCCCTGCTGCCTTTCTGATCCTCGGACAAGACGCTGGTCCTCCCTAGCACACCCGCAGGGACAATCTCCTCCGACCTGCCTGCTGGCCCTCGGGGCCTGTGTGCCCACCCCTCTGAGTGCTGTGGCCTGGGCACGGAGGGGCCACCCTGGAGGGAGCCCCTTGTAACATCAAGGCCCAGACAGCGCATCTCTCGGGACTGCAGGACTGCAGGAGGTCCCTGCTGGCCTCCTGCGCAGTGCATGGACACTGAGGCCCCGAGAGACAGTGGGGGGCTGAGCCCGGAGACCCTGTGGCTTCCGAGAGATGGAGGGCTACAGGACTCTTCTTCCCACGCCCCTCCCCATCCTCGGCTGCATCCTGGCGTAGCCCCTTGCCACTCTTGCTGCCTGGTCTCGGGGGACACAGGGAGAGCCTCAGCAGAGGGGGCCTGGCAGAGTGACCGGGTCCCGCCCTCCAGTTCCCAGATCTCCGGGGGGCTCCCCCTTGGCAGCAAACCCGGACCCCTCAGGGATCCCCCCGGGGCCACCCCTAAAGCCAGACAAGGTGCTCCGGGATGCTGTATCCAGAAACGGCTCCGGCAGGGTCTGTGGGGGAGGGGTGAGCTCAAGGACCCCTAACAAGCTGGCCCCTCCCCCCAGGCACAGGCAAGTCTGGGCCAGCAGGGGTCGCTGCCCCGCCTGCCCCTGCCCCGACGGCTATGCCAGGAATGCAGCAGCACCAGGGCCTGGCAGCGGGAAAGGGCGAGAGTGGGCGGAAGGACTCTGCGCCCCTGCCCCTTCTCTGGGCAGCACAGGGGCCAGGTGGCACCGACCTCCCAGGGGCCCAGCAGCGGGGCCTCAGCCGAATGCCAGGGCCGGGACAGTTGCTTCCTGGACGGTCCCCGGCCCCAAGGTGCACGGAGCTGGGGCCTTCCTGAGCCCGAGATGGGCGTGGGGGTGAGAGGACAGGAAGCTGCTCCCATTTCTGGGCCCTGAGGATGGAGCCAGTGTGCAGATGGGGTGAGGAGGGGGGGTGAGGGGTCAGTGGGGGTCCTGCTCAGCCCCGCCCCCCATCCTGCTGCTGGCTCCCAGTCCTGCTCACCAGGGCCCTGGGACCCTGCCTGCTGTTCGGGCCTCCCACCCCGGGCTGAGACCCCAGCGCAGAGCTCGAGGGTGTCTGCAGGGGTGCATGGTGGGGTACCAAGGGGTCCCCTGGGCCGTTCTCCACACTTGGGTCCAGTGATGGGGCCGCCAGAGGCCTCCAGACAGCCTGATAATAGGGGGTGGGAGGCGCCTGGGGGTGCTGGGCTCTGTGCGGCAGGAAGCAGCCTGCGCCTCCCGCCCCCGCCATAACTGCCCTCCCAGGGACGCCCACAGGACAGGGGGCAGTGCTGGTCCCGTCGGGCTCCTCCCAAGCCCCTTAGAAGGCGACCCGAACTCTGGCTAAGGGGCAGCTAGGACCTCTGAGCCAAGCGTGGGCGGTCAGGGTGAAAAACACCACCAGGGGCGCCCGGGGTGGGGGGGGCCGAGCCAAGGCGGGCCCTGGTCCTGACCCTGCGTGCCTGCGTTCCCAGTGACACCTTGGGGGTCCCTAAAGGGCAACCCCTGACAGGCCTGAGACGACATTGACAACTTTGTGGAAGTCCACTCCTGGCACCAACGGATGTGTATGAATGTATGTGTGCATGCTTGTGTGTGTGTGTGCATGCTTGTGTGTGTGTGTGCATGTGTGTGTGTGCATGCATGCACGCCCCAGAACCCAGAGCTCTCTGCATGTGTGTGTGTGTACTCCCTGCTGTGCGTGTGTGTATGGGCTTGTGTGTACCAGCTCTCCCCACTATGTGTGCATGTGTGTACCAGAACCCAGAGCTCTCCCTGCAGTGTGCGTGTGCGTGTGCGTGTGTGTGTGTGTGTGTGTGTGTGTGTGTGTGTGTGTGTCTCGGGAGAACTGTGTTTGGGTTTGACACATTAGTCTAAGGGACTGGCTAAGGGGCAGCTAGGACCTCTGAGCCAAGCGCGGGCAGTCAGGGTGAAAAACACCACCAGGGGCGCCTGGTGAGAGAAGGAGGTAGTCTGTGTTCTACCTCTTCCTCTCTCCCTCTCTTTTCTCCCTCTCTCCCTACCTCCTCTCTTCTCCCTCCCTCTCACTATCTCTCTCTCTCCTTTCCCCACCCTCCCTTTCACTCTCCCTCCCTCCCCCCTCTCTGGGACCCCCCTGGGCCTCCCTTGCAAGGCTCCCAGCTGCCCCCAGGTCCTTTTGTGGGCAGACAGTGGCCCCACTCCAGAGCTGGAGCAGGACGGGATGGGGAGGGTGCAGCCAGGGGTGGGGGCCCTCTCCCAGAACCATCTTAACGTCCTGCCACCCTCTGCTACCCTCTCTCCCACCACACAGGAGATGGGGCAGGGTGAGGCTCAGTTGTAATTGTAAATTGGGTCACTAAGCTAAGCTAAGCAGCAGTGACTAGGGTAATCAGCAGGGGTGAGGGTAACCAGCAGTGACTAGGGTAGCCAGCAGGGGTGAGGGTAACCAGCAGGGGTGAGGGTAGCCAGCAGTGACTAGGGTAGCCAGCAGGGGTGAGGGTAACCAGCAAGGATGAGGGTAACCAGCAGTGACTAGGATAGCCAGCAGGGGTGAGGGTAGCCAGCAGGGGTGAGGGTAACCAGCAGTGACTAGGGTAACCAGCAGGGGTGAGGGTAACCAGCAGGGGTGAGGGTAACCAGCAGTGACTAGGATAGCCAGCAGGGGTGAGGGTAACCAGCAAGGATGAGGGTAACCAGCAGTGACTAGGGTAACCAGCAGGGGTGAGGGTAACCAGCAGGGGTGAGGGTAACCAGCAGTGACTAGGGTAGCCAGCAGGGGTGAGGGTAACCAGCAGGGGTGAGGGTAACCAGCAGTGACTAGGGTAACCAGCAGGGGTGAGGGTAACCAGCAAGGATGAGGGTAACCAGCAGTGACTAGGGTAACCAGCAGGGGTGAGGGTAACCAGCAGGGGTGAGGGTAACCAGCAGTGACTAGGGTAGCCAGCAGGAGTGAGGGTAACCAGCAGGGGTGGGGGTAGCCAGCAGTGACTAGGGTAACCAGAGGTGGAGACCAACCAACAGTGACTCTGGCTGGCAGCTGAAGCTCTCCTGAGCCCTATCAGGTCACTATGAGCCCCTGTCCCGTGCTGGGGAAACACAAAAGGCTAGCTGACACCCGCAGCCCCCCGAGGCACACAGGAGCAGGGGCCCGGGGGCAGGGACTGCAAGCTCCTCAGAGGGCGGCCGGTCAGTAGGGCCCGGAGGCTGCTCCTCGAGCAAGTGCCCCGGGTGGAGGAGGCTGTGGGGGGCCCTGAGAAGGATGCAGGGATGTGGGGACTCCAGAGGGGTCTCAGAAGCCCGCAGGCGCACTCCAGGAGTCGGGAGAGGAGGGCGGAGAGGGGTGAGAGGCCCTGGGCCGGTTTCCTGTCCCTCTGCTGGCCGCGGATGGTGGGTTAGTCTAGAGATTGTTCCAGTAAAATTCCATGCCTGGCCTGAGAGTCCAGCGCACTCCAGGGCCTCTGAGCTGGGCAGGGCACCCTGGGCTCGGGCCTTTCAGGGCCTTCTACTCTGCCCAGGCGTCACACCAGGGACCCCCACTCTGCTCCGAGCCAATTGAGGGCACTATGATGGTGGGACACCCCTGCAGTGACCCCAACCTGCGGGGACCCCGGCCACTCCGGGGACACCCCTCAAGCTCTCCCTCCTGGTCACTCGCCATGCCATGCCCCGTGGCTCTTGTTTAAGTCTTTCCTTTCGGGGCTGGAGCGACAGCACCGCGGGGAGGGGACTGGCCTTGCACCCAGCTGACCTATATTTGATCCCCGGCATCCCACATGGTCCCCCAAGATCCTGCCAGGGGGGCTCGCTGAGCAGAGTCAGGAGTAAGCCCTGAGCATCCCTGGGCGTGACCCCAAAACAAGATCAAACAAATCCAGTCTTTCCAAGGGGTTCCCGTGCTACCTTCAGCCCCAAAGCCCACCCTGAGGCTGGAGCCCAGGACCCGCCGCCCCCCGCAGCGCCTGCACCCGCACGCTGCCCTCCGCGCCCGCTCAGCAGCTGGCTGCGGTCCTTCCCAGGACGAGGTTCTGGCCCCCACCCCGCCGGCTTCCGAGACCTCACACCTGCAGGGGGTCCTAGCGCCTGAGGCACAGGGCTCCAGGCACCAGCCCTCGGCGCCTTGCCCAAGCCCTGGGGCTCAGGAGGGCCGCATCCGCCCAGCCCCAACCGTCACCTGTGTCCCTGAGACAGGCTTCTCTGGGCACCCCCACGTGTCCCCAGCCGCTCCCTGAGAGCGGGGCCTGCCTGATCGGGTGACACTGGTTTGGGGATAGTCAGGGACAGTCACACTTGAAGTTATTCAAGGAGGAAACAGAGACCCGAGGGGACATGGGGGGTGGGGGGTGGGGGGTGGGCAGTCGGGTTCCAGCGCTGCCTCCGGGCAAGGCTGCTGCTTAGCCCTGTATTTCCACCTGTGGCCCCTCAGGACCCCAGGGTCCCCCTAAGCAACACACAGGGAGACCCCAGCCTTGGACCAGGGAGGTGGCCCTGGCTATGTCTAGGCAGGGGGTGCGTGAGGTGGGGTGCCCAGGGCAGGGGGCGCGTGAGACGGGGTGCCCAGGGCCACTGTGTGTCTCTGTGGAAACTCCCCTGCCTTCCTGCTGGGGTGTGGCTCGTTTTCCCTCCCTGCTGCCCCCCTGCCTCGGCTGTCCTTGGCACCCGGCCGCTACCTTGTCCCAGTCCACCGCCTTCAGCTGCGGCTCCATAGTTGCGTCTGGCTCCGTTGCCTCCGCTCCGCTCTCCGGGACGTCCTGTGGAGAGAAGACAGTGGCAAGCGGTCACCGACGGGGACGAGGAGAGAGCCCGCACGGCCGGGGGCAGATGCTCACGGGGCCACTGTGCTCGGCATGTTCTTTTTCCTTAAAAAATAAATTTCTGGGGGCGGGAACAATAGTCCAGCAGCTAGGATGCTTGCCTTGCACCAGCTGGCCCGTGTTCAAGTCCATCCTGGCCAGCCCGGAGTCCCCTGGCTGCGATCCCCAGATCACAGAACTTTGACAAAACGAACTTCTGCCAAAGATAAAAAGGTGAAAAGAGGGGCTGGAGCGACAGCACAGCGGGTAGGGCATTTGCCTTGCACGCAGCTGACCCGGGTTCGATTCCCAGCATCCCATATGGTCCCCTGAGCTCCGCCAGGAGTGGTTCCTGAGTGCAGAGCCAGGAGTAAGCCCTGTGCATCGCCAGGTGTGACCCAAAAAGCCAAAAAAAAAAATAAAGTGAAAAGATCCAGAAGAGGAAGGAGATAGTGGACAGAGAGACAGCGGGGACAGACAGCCGCCGGCCGGGTCGGGCAGAGGGATGGGGGTGGGGCACCTGGCGGGCTCCAGCTCCCTCCCAGGCAGCTCAGTGGAGCTGAGGGCGGGGGGGGGGGGCGCTCCTGAGGGGGCGCCCAGGGCTGTGTCTCCAGCAAGCGCCACAACAGGGCAGCTGCACCTGTGCTGACCCCGGCAGGGACGGGCCCCTCCAGGCTCAAGGTCAACTGCCGCGCCGCGCCCGCGCCAGGAGTCGGAGGGCAGAGAGTGCTGGGAGTCACGTGGCCCTGGGTAGAGCGGGCGGCTGGCACCCAGGGGGAACGCCTGGCCCCGCAGCAGTGGGGAGGCGAGTGGCCCTCTGCACCTCTGTGACAGAGGAAATGGTGCTGAGGCCGAGGAGGGGCCCTGGGGTGGGCGGGTCACACGGCTGGCACCTGTCACCTTTCTTGTCAGTTGTCCAGGATTGTCCCTGGCAATCCTGCTTCCACATCACACAGGTGACAGGAACCCGCTGGGGCGCCCCGAGGAAACCTGTGTGGGACCCCGTCAAAGCAGTTTTCACGCTTCGTGGGGACTCTCGTTTTAGTCCGGGTCACCACGCCCACACACCCTCTTTTTTTTTTTCTTTTTGGGTCACACCCGGCAATGCACAGGGGTCACTGCTGGCTCATGCACTCAGGAATTACCCCTGGCGATGCTCAGGGAACCATATGGGATGCTGGGATTCGAACCCGGGCCGGCCGCGTGCAAGGCAAACACCCTACCCGCTGTGCTATCGCTCCAGCCCCCACACACCCATTTTTATGAAGAAACTCCTCTAAAGGACGAGGGGTTCTGTCTAACAGGAAAGTCGTTTATTTATTTTTGTGTTTGGAGGCCACACCCAGCAGTGCTCAGGGATCACTCCTGGCTCCGTGCTCAGGGATCACTCCTGGTGGGTTTAAGGGACCATATGGGGTACTGGGGGTCAAACCCTGGTAGCCTGTGTGCAAGACCAGCTCCCGACTGGCCATCCTGCCACCCCTGACGGCATCTTTAAGGTGACACTCAGCATCCCCAAGGCCTCTTCCCGCAGTTCTGGGGGGGACCCCAGGTCCAATTCACAGGACCCCATGGCGTAGCTCCCAACACCACTAGGGAAGGTGCCCAACTTGAGAATCAAACCAGACATGCAAAGATCAGGTGCGAGGGGCCGTGGCTCGGAGCCAGAGAGAACGGAAGAGGAGTCTGGTCCGGGGGCCCTCGGTCCCAGCTCTGCAACCACAAGTATGTACACGTGCTTCCCTCCTACCTCTTCTGTGGCTGGTAGCTCTTTCCTGGGGTGGGGGATGGGGAGTGTTTTGGACCCGGCCTGGCTCTGTGGTCAGGGGTCCCTGGCAGTGCTTGGACGGCTCCAGGGAGCACACCAAGGCCTGAGCCCTGTACTTTCGCTCTCTCTGACCCCATCGGATCATGTCTTGCCATGTGGTCTTTGCAGGATCCCCTGAGACTCCAGGCTTGGCTCTGCTGGGGGTGCCCCGAAACTCAGCAGGGCACCCGCTCTCCTTGGGAATGTGAAAGCAGGGGCCGGAGCAATAGGACTGCTGGGAGGGCATTTCACTTGTATGCAGCTAACCCGGGTTCGATCCCCGGCATCCCCGAGGGTCCCCTGAGCACCGCCAGAAGTGATTCCTGCATGCAGAGCCAGGAGTAACCCCTGAGCATCGCTGGGTGTGGCCCCCCAAACAATGGGGGGAAAAAAAGGAAATGTACAACCAACAGGGGTGGAATATCTCTGCAACGAGCAAGGTGGCACAGGATGCTGATGGCACCATCTGACAGGGCGGAAACGCCCAGAAACAAGGGTCACGAGTCCAGTAATCTGGCACTGGCACTCGGTGCCCTTTGGCCGAGCTCAGAGGCAGGAGGCGGTGGATGGGAAATTGCTCGCATTGATCTTGTCGCATCAACTCTTCTCTGATGACACTGACAGCAATTTAAGCACCAGACAATTTCAGTGCCCTCCCCCCCTCCCCCCACGCCCCAGGTCTGAAATGCAGGCTTTGGTGCAGTTTCACCTGGTCACGGGGGGGGGGGGGGGTAAGATGGGTAAAGGTGACCGACGACAACAAAACTGAGACCCAGACAACAACAAAACTTAGACCCAGACATCTGGCCTCACCAGCCATGGCTGCACACACATGATTCCTCGGCTCAAGGTGCCTGGCCTGAGGTTCCTGCACCTGCAGGTGACCAGGAGAGATGTTGACGGAAACTTTCACGGGTTCCTGTCAAGGTCACAACCACTGGGGTACTCCTGAAATACAGTGCTCGGGGTCCCTCCCCATGATACTCGGGCACCCTTGGGGAGCTGGGATTCAAACTCAGAGCTCCGGCCTGCAAGGCATGCACTCAACCCTCGAAGCCCCCTGGAGCTTGGCTTTGTTTGGTTCAAATCTGAGCCAGATCTGGGGGCGCAGGAGCCGCCACTCACAGTGGTAAATGTGGGGGAGCCGTCTCCGCAGGGCTGGACCCCGACTCGTCTCCCCAGAGCAAGGCCGAAGCAGCCAGGGCTCTGCCAGCTCTGACACAGGGTGCGCTTTGCCCAGTGAAGGAAAGACGAGAGAAGGGGTGTGGGGAAGCCGCCGGCACACGCCCTGTGCCCACTTCACACTCACGACTCGACCAAGCGCTGAGAAGTTTTCGGCGTGGGCTGACCGCAAAGTGAGGGGCTGGGTGTGTGTCCAGAGGCTACAAATGAGGTGCCAGGGGCCCGAGCAGGGAGGGTGTTTGTCTTGCACGCAGCCAACCCGGGTTCAATCCCTGGCATCCCATATGGTCTCCCGAGCACCGCCAGCAGTGATTCCTGAGTGCAGAGCCAGGAGTAACCCCTGAGCATCGCCGGGTGTGACCCAAAAAGAAAATAAAAAGAGGTGTCAGGAAGGGGCAAGCTTGTCACTGGTGAATAACATGGAGCCATGTTATTATTCCCAGTGAAATAAGCCAGAGGGAGGAAGAGAAAAGATCGAATGCGTCTGTGCAGATGGAGAAGCTAACGAACCAAAGAGAACATGCTGAACAGGGCCCAAGGGGACAGGATCGGAGCGCTGAGTGGTGGCCTTAGAGGACAAGCCGGGTGTGTGGGCCCTCAGGATCAGCTGAAGCCCAGGCCAACAGACCCTGGGGCCAGGCGGGCTCAGTACAGCGCGACAGTGAACTATAGTGCTCCTAAAACGGGCAGAGTGCTAGAAACCAGCGTCAGAGGGATTAAAGCGAGGTTGTGCTGGGGAAGGGTGGGGGCAGCGGTTTCTCCTCTTCCTCCTCCTCCTGCCCCCTCTCTCTGCCGCCCCGGTTTAATCACCGTGCCACAGCCCCAGGGCTGCCAGACGTCATGTCCTGGCCATGGCTGGCGGCTTCTCACAAAGCCCAGGCCCAGCACGGAAGCACGGTGCTTTCTGGGCGGCCCCCAGTGACCACACCCAGGCCTGGCACAAGCCCAGGTTGTCAGTCCCCCCAAGGAGGGAGGCGGCTCCCAAGGGAGCCAGGGCGAGCAGCACGCAGGCTGGCATTGCCCCGGGGCACAAGCACCTTCAGGTACCAAGGAGTGCCCGCCCCCGTGTGTCCTTCATCAACGGCCATTCTCGAGGCGGCTGGCAGTGGGCCTATAGCCCAGAGACTCCCGAGGCCCCTCTGGGGACTGCGCCTCTCTGGGTCCAGGGCTGGGGGGCTTGGAACCCCGGCCCTGCGCCGGTCCATGACCCAGTGCTTATGGTTCTTCGGGGGCTCCCCCCACCGGGCCCTCTCTCTCTCTCTCGCGCGCACACACACACACACACACACACACACACACACACACACACACACACACGCAGAGTCCTGCAAACACATACACGAATCAGAAGTGTGGAAAGGTCATTCCTGGGAGTCAGGGTACAACGCAAACTTTAAAAGAGGCTTCAAAAAACAAGTCCCCTGGAAACTTCCACAATGCATTATTTAAAAAGACTCCTGGTCCTGGCGCAAGCTGACGGGAGCCGTCAAAACACTGCGGAGCAGCAGGAACAAGCTCGCTCTCTTCCCGCAACTGCGAGAGGTGCGCGGCCGCCCTGGGCTCGGCTGAGGTCCAGGCGAGGCGAGTGAGTGCCCTGCACCAGGAGGGCAGCAGGGAGGCCTGCCCTAAGGGTCCAAGCCCTCTCTGCCAGTGACGGATTTTACGACAGAGGGGCCGCTGGGGGTGTTTGAGACTGTCCTGGGGCACCTGAGCAGGCAGGTGGAGAGCCGGCTTGCTGACCCTCATTATGCTCAGGGCCACGGCTGTTCCTGGGAGCCCCCCTGGCGGGGGCAGGGGGCTATGACAGGGCAGTGATAGGGCCCGAAGCAACAACTCTCCTCCTGAATTGTCCAGTGACTGTCCCCAGAGTGAGGACAAGGTTCGTGAGGGCCGAGACCCTTTGATCTTGGTCATGGCCAGTTCTGTAGTCACTGGCACCGCCTTCAATGAATGTCACAGTACAGACGTTGGGGGCTTGGTTGGGCCCCAGAGGTCCAAGCATGGAGAGGCCTGTGGGCTGGGCCTGAAGCCAGCTGACCCTGGCCGCCCAAAGCCCGTGTGTCCTTGAGGGCCAGGCAGGCCTGCGTGCCCAGGGAAACTGGAGTGAGGAGCACTGGGAATGGAGCCAGTGAGATGGCAGTGCCAACCCTCACGTCCCCCAGCCCATGCCAATCCCTGCCACTCCCGAGCACGTTTCCTCTCTGCCAGTCTCCTCTGCTGGAGTGGCACCATCGCCCCTTCTCCGGGGCTTCTGCTTCCGCCCGCCCCTGCCTGCACCAGACACCCTGAGCCCAGCAGCCGGTGGCGACATCCTGCCTGCTCCGTGCAACTCCCCACGCCTGTCCTGGGCTGTGGGACAAATCTGCAGGGGCCCAGCTAGCTCTCCGGGTGCCAACGCAGCACTCCAGGAGGGCCCTCGTCCCCGCCAGCCCCGCTGTCACCTGGGCCTGAGGCCCGGAGCTCCTGCTGTGTCCTCAGGGCTGGGCAGGTGGTCCCGGGAAGGAGCCTGCGGGACCTGCTGCTGCAGCCGGGAAAGACGCTGGTTCTTCCTCTCATGGTTCCCTAAGATACGAGGCACCAGGCACCCAAACCCAACCCAACCCGCGGCACCCGGTGCCCTTCCCAGGGTCCCAGACGGCTGCTGCAGGCCAGCGTGGGGGCTCGGACACGAGCACCACGGGGTGCGGTGGGCCCCAAGCAAACCAAAGAAACGTACCCAAAGCAGCAGTCACTGGGCCCGGGGAGTGCAGGGAGAGGGGCCACGGGGACCTGGGGGGACAGCCCAGACTTAGGTCAGGGTCAGGAGATGGTGGGGTCCCTGCTGCCGGAACTTCAGATTTCTAACACAGGCTGGAAAATGGGGCTTATATGTGAAGCCCCAAGATTTCAAAGCCTGATGTGCATTTAAGACAAGTCAACTAGACGAGGGTGTCCAAACACAGCCCGCTGGACGCCTCTGGGTGAGCCAGCTCCTGCCCCGGGGTGGCTGCAGATGAAGGCCACCAGGGGTCCATATCGAGGCCGAGCAGCAGCCCTAAGTGCTCCCCACACCCCCGTGATGACGGGGTCTGAGCGGGCACCACCTCATCTCTGCTTTCTCAGGGCACTCTCCCAGGTGCAACTGTGTCCAAATGTCCCCTCCAGCCAGAACCCCCGTCAGGGCGGAGTAAGACCACCCTGCAGTGACCCTGCATCCAGTCGTGAGGCTTTGGAGGGGCTAGGGCAGTTGGGAGGGGGCGTCCATAGGCAGCTACGGTTCCAGAGACCCCCCCCAGTTCCCTGACCCCTGAGGACACAGGGACCCCCACTTCCCTGACCCCTAAGGGCACAGAGACCCACTTCCCTGACCCCTCAGGACACGGTGACCCCTACTTCTCCTACACAGGAAGGGAAACTGAGGCAGGAGGCCCCCATCACCACTGCAAGAATGAATGGGCCGGGTGGGGGCCGGGTGAGAGGCGGTGGGAGCCGGGCGGGACCCCGAGGTGCTGCTCCCAGTCGCCCCTGGTCCTCAGAGCAGGCTTGCCGGGGGCTCTGCTGAGTGAGTGCAGAGAGGAGCAGAAAGGGTGCGCGCGGCCCAGCAGGCAGTGAAAGGAGGCTGTGTGCAGCGGTGGGGGCAGGCGGGCGGGAGCCTCACAAAGGAGAGTTGTTTGCAAGATCGGCCGGGCGGCAGGGACCACAGATGGCCTTTGAACTCGAAGCCTGAGTTTGGCTTGAAACCCCTTGTCTGGCATGAGATGGTGCCCTGGGCCCCAGGCAGGTGGGGGGTCTCAGGTCCCAGCCCAGCCTGAGGGGTTGCCCGAGGCCCATCTGTACCCCAAGTCTTCTTTGGGTGTTCACGAGGCCCCGCCTCTCAGCACCCAGGGAGCTGGTTGTACTCTGGAGGAAACCCCAGGCCCGAGAGTAGGGGGGGGTTGGAGGGGGCTCCCTTCCATCTCCCTGGAGGCTCCCCGGTCCAGCCTCAGAGCATGGAATGCAAACCCCTACATGCAGAAGTGAGGAAAACACCACAGAAACAAGCCCCGAGCACCCTGCATCCCCCTGCCCTGCCCCGGGTGTGGCCTCCAAACTAAATTGAAAAAAAAATAACTGTACATCACAGTGGTTCTCTAATAAAAAATTAAAAAAAAAAAGAATCCTATCCTGCCTTGCCTTTTTTTTTTTTTTAATTGAATTGCTTCAAGCAGTTCCCTTTTCCCTGCCTGGCCTTCGACTCTCACTCACAGCTGTCGGGAGATGACGGCCAGCCAGTGCCGGGTCAGTTCTGGAGCACAGACCATTAGGCACAAGTCAGACCCCCACCCCGACTCTGATACCTCCAGACCCAAAGCACACTCTGGAAACAGGCGGAGCTTACAAGCGAGTCCGAGGCGCGGGGTCTGCCGTGCAGTGTTCCACGGGTGCCACGAGAACAGAGCCTCAGTTCCAGCTCCCACAGCCCTGAGCGACCGGGGCCAGGTGCCCTTTTGGGCGAGCCGGGGCTGACGGGGCCGCAGGCCACGGACACCAAACCCTGTGCTCGTGCAGGGACAGCGAGCAAGTGCCAGCGACAGGGAGGCAACGTCCACGACTGCCTGTGCTCCCGGAGCACCCGGGACGGGCTGGAGGAGTCTGGGTTTCATTCAGTTTGAATGAACCGAAATCGGAATCCCCAGACGAGCCTGGTGTTAGCATGTTGGTCCAGCCCTGAGCTCAGCTCTCCAGCGTGCCCTTGACATTCCCCCTGGCTGGTTTCTTTGCCATCTCAAATCTCTCACCACCCCAGTGCACGTCAGTTGCTGCCTCCCGAACCTCAGCCCGTTCCTCATCCTTCCCATAAATCAAACCCTCAACATCTTGGTGTCCACCCCCAATGCTTCTCCTGCCCTCGGGGGCACCATCAGCTCCATCAACAAGTTTCAGAGGCCCCACCTGTAAGGCATCCCTCGGCCTCTCTCTGCTTCTTCCCACCCCTATGGCCACACCCCGTCATGGTCACCTCCTTTTGCCATCTGGACCAGCATGGGAGCCGCTGGGGTCTTCTGGCTTCCGCTCGTGGTCCCTTCTGTTCTCCTATCCACATGGTGGCCAGAACGATCGAAGGGGGCTGACCCTGAGTCCCATTGAGATAGGCGCCCACCCTCCCTGCTCACGCACACACCATCCCCCCTCACTAGGGCTCAGCTACGGCGCCCGGGCCCCAGGCACCTCCACACCACTCTTCCGTTCACCTGCAGTCTTGGGGTTTTCAACCCACTTCCTTTGACAGCTCCCCGCAGGCATCAGAGAGCAGCTCCTCAGACCACCTGAGTGCCCCAGCCACAGGCTGTAGCTGCACTTGACAACAGTCCCCCCGTTCTGAAATCTATGTCTTGCTTTTTTACCAATTAAGCATGGATATCAATATGTTTTCTCTCTCTCTCTCTCTTTTTTTAATTTTGGGTGAAGCGACAGCACAGCGGTTGGGCATTCGCTTTTCACACAGCCGACCCGTGTTCGATTCCTCCATCCCTCTCGGAGAGCCCGGCAAGCTACCAAGAGTATCGTGCCCGCACAGCAGAGCCTGGCAAGCTACCCGTGGCATATTGGATATGCCAAAAATAGTAACAATAAGTCTCACATTGAGAGATGTTACTGGTGCCCGCTCTAACAAATCAATGAACAACGGAGTGACAGTGACAGTGAAATTTTGGGTGACACCTGGTGATGCTCAGGGTTACTCCTGGCAGTACTCGGGGGACGGACCATATGGGATGCCGGGGATCAAACCTGGGTGGGCTGCGTGCAAGGCAAACACCCTCCTGCTGTACTATCTCTCTGTCCCTGGGTATCTTATATTCTGGATATATTCTGTTGGAGAAGCCCTCTGCTGTGGTCCTGTGCCCACAGAAGGTGGCAACCATCGACCCACATGTCACCGTCCAACCCACAGCACTGGTCCAGGTCTGGAAGAGAAGCCCATGAAGGTCATGGCTGACCAGATGACCCGTGGGGAGACTGGTGCTCACTCCTCTCTGGAAGTGGTGGGTCGCCCCTAGCTGACCCCTGGGTGCGTGCGCTGCCCCAGAGTCACCTGTGTCCTGCTCAAGAAGAATGGGGTGGGCAGTAGGTAGAGAGTCAGACTCAGGGGCCCAGGTGAGGCTCTCACCCTCACTCCCCTGGGCTCCGTGCCAGCTGCATGCCGGTGCGCTGGATGCTGACTCCGCAACCAGCCCGGGAGCTCTGCCCAGCCCACAACCTCCGGGTCCCCAAACCCCGTCTGTACCCTTCCACTGCCCGGGGCTCTCGGATCCCTGCGTCTCCCACACAGTGACCAGGATCCCAGAGAGCTCCCCCCGGGGAGGGGCCTTAAGTGCTGGGATTACCCCAGGGCACCCCAACAGTGCTTGGGGGCCTGCAGGGCCACACCTGGTGGCGCTCAGAGGACTCTGGTGCCGAGGACAGAAACTGGGATGGGCCCCTTGTGGCAGCCTGTACCAGCTCAGGCCCATCCCTGGGCCCTTCTGAGAGTTATAAACTTTATGGTGCTCTGAGTCACACAGAGGCTGGTTAAAAATAGAGATTTCAGGCCAGAGAGACAGCCCAGTGGTCTGAGCACACGCCTTGACTCGGGAGGCCCGAGTTCTACTCGCAGCACCCCTGGTCCCTGGACACTGCTAGACCCCAGCACAGGGCCAGGTCGGAGCCCCTCCTCCAGACTTCCAGGGTCCTTTCTACAGAGATTCTGATTTTGTAGATTTGAAGAGTGGTCCAAGAGTTTCCTCCTTTCCTTCCTCCCTTCCTTCCTCTCTCCCTCCATCTTCTATTTCCTTATACTAATTCTTTTTTTGAAAAAAACTATTTTATCTCCCCCTTACACTTTATATAAACACTGTGGTTTACAAAGTTGCTCATAATGAATTGTTGCAGTCATTCAATACTCCAACACTAGTCCCACCACCATTAAAATCTTTCCTCCACCGTTGTCTCCAATTTTCCCAGCCACCCCTTAAGCCTGTCCTCAATAATTTATTTATCCATGTTTTGATTTTTGGGGACACACTCAGAGATGCTTAGGGGTTATTACTGGCTCTGCACTCATGAATTACTCCCAGCAGTGCTCAGGGGACCATATGGGATACCAGGAATCGAACCCGGGTCAGCTGAGAGCAAGGCAAATGCTCTACCCACTGTACTATCACTCTGACCCCTCAATAAATTATTTTGCATTGCCTGTTGTCAGTAATTTGCTAACAGAGGGGCCGGAGTGATAGCACAGAGGGTAGGGCCTTTGCCTTGCATGTGGCTGACCTGGGTTCAATCCCCGGCATCCCATATGGTCCCCCAAGCACCTCCAGGAGTAATTCCTGAATGCAGAGCCAGGAGTAACCCCTGAGCAATGCTGGGTGTGACCCTAAAAGAAAAAAAATAATTTGCTAACAGAATGATCAAAAACCAAAATTAATTCTCTTTTTTTGGGGGGGTGTCACTCCTGGTTCTGCACTCAGGAATTACCCCTGGCGGTGCTCAGGGAACCATATGGGATGCTGGGAATTGAACCTGGGTTGGCCGAGCGCAAGGCAAATGCCCTACCCGCTGTGCTATCACTCCAGCCCAAAAATTAATTCTTTAACTGGGTCACTTGGGTTGTTTTTGGGGTGTTTTGGAGTCACAGTGGTCTCTTCTCTGAAACACAAGGGATGTGCCCCAGGTTCAGCCCTGTCCAGGAGGCCGGAGAGGCAGAGGTGCAGACTCTGCCTGGGACACAGCCCCACCTCCCCACGTACGACCCCTTGTGACTTTATGGAGGAATAGTGCTTCACGGATGGAATCACACAGGGGTGAACAACAGATCGCACGAAGGAACTCTGGAGACTAGGAGGCAGAGATGGTGCAGGGCACCAGGTGCACATGGAGCCAGAGATGGGAGGGGGCCACAAGCCAAGGGAAGCGGGGGTCTGCAGGAGCCAGGAAAGATGCTCCCTCAGAGCTCCAGGAGGAGCCGGCCTCACCACCATCTCACATAAGACTTTCAGCCGGTCAAAGGGAACTTTTCTGCTATTCTAACCACCCCCCCCCAGCTGGTAGGACTTGGTTCCAGCTGTTGGAGCTGCCCTGCCCCTTCCCTGTCGCCATCCCCATGCCTTTGCTTTCTGCTGCACCCATTCTTTAAGAACATGTCTGGAGTGAGAGTCACGGCATGAGCACTCAGCACTCTCCCCACACGCTCTTACCATTAGGAAACGTGTAGCCTGCAGCCGAGCAGAGAGACTCTCCACTCAGCATTAGCCAAGCAACCTGCAGCCCAAAGCCTCCGTCCAAGGCCTGAGGTCACATTTCACACTTAGGAGAGATCACTGGAGATGTTTAAAACTGGCCTCCTTCTAAAAGTGGGTATAAAGTAGAGCATTGCCCAGCTGAAGTGTATGCTTTCAGTTTCTGTTTTTTGGGGTTTTTTTTTGTCTTTTTGGGTAACACCCGGTGATGCTCAGGAATCACTCCTCATGGTCCTTGGGAGACCATATGGATGCTGGGAATAAAACCTGGGTCAACCGAGCGCCAGGCAAACGCCCTACTCACTGTACTCTTGCCCTGGTCCCTGAAGTGTGTGGTTTGATACATTCTTTTTTTTTTTTTTTTCTTTTTGGGTCACAACCCAGCGATGCTCAGGGGTTACTCCTGGCTTTACACTCAGGAATTACTCCTGGCGGTGCTTGGGGGACCATATGGGATGCCGGGGATCGAACCCAGGTCGGCCGCGTGCAAGGCAAACGCCCTACCCGCTGTGCTATCGCTCCGGCCCCACATTCTTTTCTGTCAATGACAAGCCTCCTTGTAAGCCAATGCCCAAATCAAGATGCTGAACACTTTCATTGTCCCAGAAAGTCTCAAAAATCTACTGTCCATAAGCACTCCATCCTAGTTTCAGGGTAGAAGGTGGAGGCCGGGGCTGGCAGGGCAGGAGGGGGCATATACATCCGGTTCCTTAGGCCTGAGGGACAAGAAGCTTGAGATTCGTGGGGCTTTGCTGGAGGGCTGCAGGGCAGGGCGGGTTTCTTACTCTTCTGGTACCACACACTCCTAGACCTTTGACCCGCAGGCGCCTCCTCAAACCCCGGAGCAGGGGAGGCGCCCGGGGCCCTCCTCCAGATGGTACCCCACAGCCCTCCCCATCCCGCATCCCCCAGACATCGCTGCCATTCCAGAGCCGCCTGGACGCCCACTCGCACCCTGCCAAGGACTTGCTGGACGGGCCCTTTGCCTCCGTGGGTGTCCTCAGCTGCTGCCTCCCTTCCCCGGCCTCGGGACCGGGGCTGTCCCAAAGCCTGTCACCAAGCCTGTCCCCAAGCCTGTCCCCAAGGTCAGCGACAGGGCCAGAAATGACCTCCACCCTGCCTAGCCTGTCGCTGTCCTCTAGCCAAGCAGGTGGGAGCAGCGTCCTGGCTGGGCAAGAGCAGGAGAGAAGGAAGAGAATGGCCACCGCATCATCGGGAAGGCGTGATTTCAAGGGCTGGAGCCAACGGACAGCAGGGAGAGTGTTTGCTTTGTACACGGCCAACCCACGTTCGACCCCTGGCATCCCATACGGTCCCCCAAGCGTGCCAAGACTGATCCCTAAGCGCAGAGGAAAAGTAGGTCCTGCACACCGCTGGGTGTGGCCCCCAAAATAAATAATTATTTTATTGATATAGGATGGAGACCAAAAGCAGGCCACCAAATATTTATGTATTTTGAATAATGTATGATACATATATTTTATATGTATGTAAATTTTATATACAATAATGTGAACTACATATATTTTAAAATGTCTAAATTTGGGGGGTACCTGGTGATTCTCAGGGGCATTCCTGGGGGACACCATATTGGTGATGTCATGGATTGAAACAGGGTTGGCCGAATGCAAAGCACAATACTTACCCCAGTACTACCCTCCTGGCCCTCTCTAAATTAAAACCATTAATTTTTAGGGACCCCTACCAGAAATTCCCAACTGGTAAATGTCTGCATCCAGTGCAAAGGCCTGAGAATACTGATTGTTTGAACCCTATGTGCTGAGGAAAACATGGACCCCCAGAGTAAAACCAGAGATGCCCCCCTGCAAGCCATGCTCTTACTCCCTGCTAGCCGGAGACATTCTCTCCAACTACACCCACAGGTATTCTTTATTCAGCAGAAAAATAAGATTATTCTATAAGTATTTACTGGGATAATCAGCTGGTCATTTAGAAAAAGACAAACAAATAGTCTCTATTTTATTCCTTATACCTCCAAAATTCCAGATGGGTAAAACATTGAAGCAAAGCAACCAACCACAAAAATAGATATAATGTTGTTACTGGGATATTGGTATATTTTAGTATTTGTACGCAGTATCTTAAATAGAAGTATCTTTTATAAATGATAAAATGTGACATGTCAGTTGTAGCCCAAAGTAAAAAAAAAAGATTAGAAACATCTGAAAAGAAAAGATATTCAGTCAGCTTTTCTCATATTTCATACAAACAAACGGTGTAGGACCCCCATATGGTCCACTGAGCACCACCAGGAGTGATCCCTGAGCACAGAGTCAGGAGTAAGTCCTTCTGAGCACTGCCAGGTGTAGCCAAAAAAAATCAAAACAAGAATTTAAACCAGACATAATTTCTTTTTCTGTCTAGCATGGACACTGACCAATGAGATCGTTCAAAGGGCTGGAGTACATGGTCTGCATGGAGGCCTGGGTTGATCCCCTGAGTACCATAGGTGGGCTGACCCCTGGGTTGGGAGTAGTCCCTGAATATCACTAGTTGTGGTCCCAGGACAAACAAACAAATAATGAAATAAAATAAAAATGAACAACAGGTAATGCCTAGGAAAAAAAGAGAGTGTGAAGAAACAGACATCGTAAATGCTTCTGGATAGAGTTTAAACGGATTCAACTATGTTAGGAAGAAATTCGGCACTATCTATCAAAATACAGAAAACTATTCTTTTGATCTAGAAACTCCAACTTTGGGACCCTATATTACAAATTAATTGGCACATAGATGTGAAATGATAGAGGATGATTGTTCCAGTAGTGATGAAATAGGAAGAAAACATCAATAAGGTCATTAACCATCAAAACTAGGGTTGGCAGGGGAAAGGTACCACGTGTTTCCCTGGGGAAAAGGAGCAGCCAATTGCAAAGCGATTGGCACCACGTGACTCTCCCGCGTGGGAAACAGGAAGCTAACCAAGGCTGCACGTGTGCAAGGCTTCTGTGGGGCTAACAAGAAACTGGTGATGTTAACGCAGGGATTAGCGGGAGCATCCAATTTTTCTTTTCACGTTCCTCTTTAACAATTTAAGCTTCTATATGTTTAGTAATCATGCAGAAAATCAGGGAAAGTCTCAGCTTAATTTTAATCCACTATGCTAGCCTTCCGCTTGATGAGTGTAATGCGATTAGCCTCTGGCTTTGCTCTCAAATGAAAACACCGTTCTCATAAAAACATTCATGTTTGTCAACCAAAGTGAATGTCCCTGGGACAAGGGAGACTTGAAATGCTCTGGTTCCGGGTTCCTTCCCAGTGCTTTCAGCGGGGACCCCATCCTGCACCCAGGACTTCCCTCTCCCCACACCCCCATGCTCTGGGGACCCAGCTGAGCTGGGCAGCTCACTGCAAACTGCTCTCTGCACCAGCTGCCTGGCCCTGCACCCACGTGTGTCTCTCCTCGGTCTCTGGTCCTACTGCTCCCACTCCTCTCCCCCTGCATTCTGGAGGGTTCTTGCTGACCCACTCCGAGGCTCTGATGCTTAGTCTGGAATGTTCTTTCCACTCTTTTCCTGGCACAGAGAACATACTTAGAAAAGATGGTGCCACTCATCTGTGGAATATAGAACAACAGAGTAGGAGACTAATACCCAAGAATAATAGTATATAATACCAGGAGGTTGGCTCCATAGCTTGGAAGCTGGCCTCACACTCTGGGGGAAAGTCATCCCAGATAGAGAGGGGAACACCAAGTAATATGTGATTGGAGATCCTGCGCAGGAAGGGAGATGCGTGCTGAAAGTAGACTAGAGACTGAACAGGATGACCACTCAATACCCCTATTTGGAACCACAACACCCAAAAGGAAAGAGAGATATCAAATTGGAATGCCCCGCTACAGAGGCTTGGTGGGCTGGGGGGGATGGGACTGAGGGAGGGGGAGGGATACTGGGTTCATGAGTGGTAGAGAATGGACACTGGTGAAGGGATGGGCTCTTAAACATTACATGAGGGAAAAACAAGCACGAAAATGTGTGAATCTATAACTGTACCCTCACTGTGACTCACTAATTAAAAAATAAATTTTAAAAAATAAATAAATACATAATATAAAAAAAATGGTGCCAGGCATTAGCTAGTTTATTTATTTTTGGTGGTGCCAAGAATGGGACCCAGGATTGCACACATGCAAGGCAAGCTGTGGACCATGGAGTTCCATCCTGGCCCATACATTCTTGGATTTTGTTTGGGGGCCACTCCGATGGTGCTTGGGGCTGCTTCTAGCTCAATGTTCAGGGGTTGGTCCCAGGGGGGAAACCTGGGGCTCCTGTGTGTTTTCAGCCGGGGAGCCCCTCTGCACCAGCTCCAACTCTTAGAATGATGTATTTCCTTTTTGTGGGGCTTGGGAAAAGCGTGCCAAGCAGTTCTCAGGGGCCACATTTGGTGACACCCAGCTAGATTCAGGGGTTCCTAAGTGGGGGCTCTCCATTAGTCTCTCACCTCTCTGGACCGGCACTGAGACCCCGGTGTGGTCCAGTCCCAAGACCCCCTTCTGATTCCTCTTCTGTGCTCTGGACCCTTTTTCGGTGCCTTCCCCTGACCAGTCCAGCCCCGCCGGGCGCAGAGCTGAGTGTCAGGCCCTGTCCGAGTCCTGGGATGTGCAGTGAGTTGGCGCCGTGCAGGTGAGTCCGTCACACTGAGGAAGAAGGGGGCTCCCCTGCTCCCTACCTCCCCACTTGTGTTTGTGCTACAGACTCTGCTCGCATCTGTGCTGTCAGCTCCCACATGTCACCAGCACACCCTTGATGCGTTTATTATTTACTTATTTTTATGGGGGCCACGCCCAGGGATGCTTGGGGGCCACTCAGGATGGTGTGTGGGGACCATACACAGTGCCGGGGTTCAGCCTGGGCCTCTCCAGCTACCGAACAGGGGAATGCAGAGAGAAGGGGCTTTAGAAGTCCCCGTTTCTGCGTGGAGATGAATACTGGCCTGGCATTGCAGAGGCCACCCCAGCCCTAGAGAGAGCTGCTGAGTGCCCACCAGGCTTTCGACCAGGCTGGCTGCAGAATGGGGCCCCTGCATAGCTTTCCCTGCCCCACACCCCCCCTGCCTGTTCCTGTTGTCCTGACTGGCAGAGGGCAGTGCCCCGAGCTGGAGGATTGCTCCATCCTGTTCAGACCTTGAAGGTGGAAAGGAGGAATAACGGCCCCGCTAGCATCTCCCCTTCCTGGCTTCCCGCCCCAAGCTCAGCTGAAGCATATGGCTCCCCTAGCACGTCTGCAGGAAGGAGAGAAGGACCCTCAACGCCAACAGGTCCTGAATGCCTCAGCTTGGGGGTCACTGTCCCCCGCTGTCCACGCCAGAGGGAGGAGAGCCCGGGGCGGTTCAGCCCCTGTTGTCCCCTGCCCGTCCCTGTGGCTCTCCAGAGCGTTCTGGGTCTCATTATCTTGGGATACTTCAAAGCGCTATTGTCATATGGGAAATGCCACTGTCCAACTCTCCCAGGACGCCTCGGGCCAAGACCCTCTTCATGCCCGTGATTTCTGCCCAATGCTGAAATCGTTGCCTGACCCCGTCTCACTCTCTGGCCTCTCCCTCCCAGCCGGGAAGGGAGCATTCGACCCACCAATTAATCAGTAACGGGCACACCAGGAACAGGTCACCTGCCAGGTGGAGGGTCCCGGCTCCCCCTGGGAACCTCCCTCATGCGTGAACGTGCAAGAGCCCCTGAGAAGGCAGGAGGTCTCAGGGATGCACAGAGCACAGCGGTCCGATGTCGCCCCTCACCCCCACCCTCCAGAGAGACTCTTCACACTTCCCAGTCGTGACCCCTTTCCACCTGAGGAATATTTTCTGTGGTCCTGAGCATGTCGTTGGATAAAGTAGGTACGTAAGCTCAACATCTCCTGATAGTAACTCATGAAAGAATTATTTTAAAACGGCCCCCGAGTTAAGGCGCTAGGCCTTAGCGGACAGACTCAACCCCTCAGGAAGTTGAGGCGACCCCCAAAGCGCCGGTGCCCTTAGGACTGAAAGGAATGTGTCTGCTCCCCCGGCTCGATCGCGTGCCTCACTGTGTCCCTGTGACAGCGGACCACAGACACTCCAGCTTCTCATCTGTGACACGGGCCACGGGACATCAGCTCCCTTTCGGGGTCAGAAAGAAGCGTATGAACCAATCTGGGGAAACGTGATTTCCAGCAGAAGCTCCAGGCGCAGTGCCGTTAGTCCTGCAGATTCTTTGCTCTGCAGGGGGCTCCTAAACAGTGCTCAAAAGGGCTGGGGGCTCTGCCTGGCGATTCTCAGCCAACTGGGAGTCGGGTTCAGGGCTAGGGCCCTCGGATACGAGCCTGGGCCCTGGGTGCTAGGGATCTCGAGGACTGAAGCCGGGAATGCTGGGGGACCATGAGCTGGGGTCGGCTGCACCCACACAGGCTTCATCTGAACCCCTGCCGCGGCCTCTCCTCGCCTAAGGAGAGTGGGGGCGGGGGCAGGGAGCAGCTGTCACTTGCCAGTTCTCAAGGCAACATAGTTCAAACTGTTCATAAAGCAAAATGGAAACTCAATGCAAAGACAGAGAGAACTTAACTGAGAAGTCCGGTCAAGGTGATAAAAAGCTGACTCACAATTTTATCACCAAAGAAGGACCTGACAGATGACGGCAATTAACACTGAAAGCCACATAGTTAACAAAGGATGAGGCCCAGCAAAAGAGAAGGACCCGCAGGGAGAGTGCAGTAGGGAAGGTGCCGGCCTTGCACGCGGTTGACCCTGGTTCTGTCCCCAGCACAGAGACATATATGGTTCCTGAGTACAGAGCCAGGAGTAAGCCCTAAGCACAGTTGGGTGTGGCTGAAAAATGAGATGGGGAGAGAGAGGGAGTGAGAGAGAGAGAGAGAGACAGAGACAGAGACAGAGACAGAGACAGAGAGGGAGAGAGAGAGGGAGGGAGGGAGGGAGGGAGGGGAGAGAGAGAGATCGATCCTGTTTATCAAAAAATCAAAAGGGCCTTAAATAGTCTTGTTAAAAGCTATAGTAGACGGTGAAAAATGTAGCTCAGGGGCTGGAGCGATAGCACAGCGGGGAGGGCGTTTGCCTTGCACGTGGCCGACCTGGGTTCGATTCCCAGCATCCCATACGGTCCCCTGAGCACCGCCAGGAGTAATTCCTGAGTGCAGAGCCAGGAGTACCCCCTGTGCATTGCAGGGTGTGACCCAAAAAGAAAAACACAATGTAGCTCAGTGGCAGAGCATGTGTGAGACCCTGGGCTTGATGCCCAGAATGATAAGAAGGAATGAGGAAGGAAGGCAGGCAGGTGGGAAGGGCGGAAGAAAGGAAATCTCATAGACTTCTAGGCGGGGAAGATGCTCAAAGAACTGGAGCACAGACTTTGCATGCAGGAGCCTGGGGTTGACCCCAGTACTAAGTGATCACCTGTGCACCACCAGGAAGGAAAAACAGATATATGCCCAGTGGAACATTATTCAGTTATATACAGTTTTTTTTTCCCTTTTTGTGTCACACCCAGCGATGTACAGGGGTCATGCCTGGCTCTACACTCAGGAATTATTCCTGTGGTGCTTGGGGGACCATATGGGATGCTGGGAATTGAACTTGGGTTGGCTGTGTGCAAGGCAAACGCCCTACCCGCTGTGCCATTGCTCCAGCCCCTATGTACAGTTTTAGAAAAGATGCAATTCTGCTGTTTGCAACAAGGATGAGCCCAGGGGGTCTTATGTGCAGAGGAAGTGTGACTTGATGCATGTGTGAGCCTCTAAACCGAGGCTGTGGAGACAGGAGCCAGTGGGGACACAGGAATCTGCTGCTAACGGAGCCTCATGGCGATGTGGAGGCAGGAGGATGGTCAGGGTGAGCCTCTGGCAGTGGCTGGGGCAAGGACTAAGGGGGCTGCTGGGGGCCAGGACTCGGCTCTATTCCCTGCATCTCTGGCATATTCCACGTTATTCCCCATTTCCTTCTTTCATTCCTAACAGCTTCCCCAGGCTGCAGCAGGCAAGTGACACGGCTGATCTGAGGCAGGACTTGGGGGCTGGATGCAGCTCAGAGTGGATCTTTGGTGAGTGGGGCTCAATCCCCAGAAACACACACACACACACACACACACACACACACACACGGAAGGGAATGGCAGCTGTCACACAACAGAGCTGACACTGTGTGGCTCCATTAAGCTTTGTGCACTCTTCTGGGAAACGAGGAGCAAGAGAAATCAGTAGTGGAGACAGAGACGGCACAGCGGCCGGTGGGGAGAGGGGCTGAGATGAGGCGGTATGGGGTGAGAGGGGATGCGGACGCAGCCTCCTCCCGTGTCTGGCCCAGTACCTCGGGCCTGGGGCAGCACGGCCTCAGCTGTGGGGTTCAGCGGGGGACTCTGAGATGGGGAGAGCAGCCCGGGGAGACAGGTGCTATTACGGGGAACAAGAGGACGGCAAGAGCAAGGCGGCAGGTATTTCTGCCTGTGTGTAAAGATATGTACTACCGTGTCTGTGTGTGTGTGTGTGTGTGTGTGTGTGTGAGTGTGTGTGAGCAGTTCTACTTTTCCTGTGTCCAGCCCAGTACCGAGCCATGCCTGCAGGACCTCCTCAAGGACAGCCCCCTCCCCCAGTGTCCTGGTCCCTTCAGTGACAGCCTGAGGTTTCGCTCCCATCTGAGGGCAGATCCCTCACCTGCCTCTGCAGGGGACATCCTGGGGGCAAGGGGAGGCCCAGGTCCCAGTCAGAGGACAGCAGTGGGCTGGGGATGGGAATAGAAAAGGCTTTAGAGGCTGGGAAAAAAGGCAAGAAACCAACTATCCCCTGGCCCTTCCAGAAGGAAGTCTGCAGTGGCCACTCATCCATGACCTCTGACCTGTGGGCACCTTGGTGTGGCTCTGAGTCACAGAGTTGGCGTTGCTGGGACATGAACGTGGATGGAACACGAAGGGGCAGGGCAGGAGGTGGAAGTGACCGAGTAAGTCAGTGAAGGGACGTCCAGCGGGTTCCAGAGAGAAGGGGCAGCCTCGCTGGTGAGAGGGTGCCCAGGAAGGAGGGAGAGGGGGACGGGAAGATGACAGACACGTCACTGTCCCTCAGTCAATGCCCCGAGCTCCTTCTCCCCGGGGACATCCCCCGGGGTGGCCGCCTGTGCTGGTTTCTGGGGTTCCTATCAGGTGCTCTTTATTGACCCCGACAGTCCTTATTGCTGACCTCCCAGCGCCCCCCTAGAGTCTAGGCTGACTGCACTGTCGCGTGGTCACGCGGGGACCGGATCCATCCTTGGCCCCGGCTCGCCTCTGGATTAAGATTTGCCTGGCTGTGGCCCGAGAGATCAGGCAGTGGGGCGGGCAGGGCAGACGGGGGTGTGACCCCCAGCACCCCATCCAGTCCCCCGAGCTCCACGCGGAGTGATCCCGAAGCGCAGAGCCCCAAGTTAGTCCTGAGCACCGTCAGGTGTGGCCCCCAAACGAAAAACCAAACCAAACCAAAAGGCTTTCCTGGCACCATGGCTCAGAGCTGCGTGGGCAGCAGGAGGCGGCGAGGGATGCAGGTGGGCACTGCCTGGCCAGGCGGCTGCACCGGGAAGTGCCTGGCAGCTGAACCGTCCTGCACTTTACCAACTTCTCAACTCGGGGCTCGCTCGGGAGTGAGGGGCCACCTGGAGAACTCCCCCAGCCCTGGGCTTTCCCTGAGAGCTCAGCACACAGGATTCTCAGACTGGCTTTCCAAGCTGTTCCTCACTTATTTTGTGCTCCCGATGCTGAGGGGCCCATTTGGGGCCAGAAGCTAACGTGGGCCTCCTGCGTGCAAAGCCGGGGGCACTCTGGTCCCGACTTTCCAAGCTGGGCTGTGTTCAAGATGTTTCAGGGCTTGCGATGGGGGTGGGAACCTGAGTCTTTCTCTGCTGAGACCAACCCCTATTGCCTGGTTGATTGCTCCAACTCCAGTGCTCCAAAAGGCCAGAGCCTGAGCCTGGTAAACCTACATGTCGCAGACTGTGTCAACTCCTTAGCCCCTTTAAGTCAGATGAGCTCTGTGGGGTGAGGGTGGCACCCACAAGTCAGACATTGCACCCCGTCCACCTGAGGCCGAGAGGTCAAGGCTTGCCTCCTTCCAAGATTGTGTGAGAGGGCTGTTATCAGGGGCAGGAGGGTCTCTCGGGACCTGCAGGTGTGAGATGGGGGCCACGTGCCACCCTTTTCTAGGTGTCCCCCCTCTTGGCAGCAGGCTTGGGATGAGGGAAGCATTCTGGAGAAACTGAGGGACTCTGGAAAATGCCCTCACTAGGAAGACACACATTCATGTACTGGGGGTGGGGTGCTTCGGGGCCATGCTTCGGCACTCAGGGGCTGTTCCTGGCTCTGACCCCTGGTGGTGCTCAGGGGGCCATATGTGGTGCTGGGATTTGAACTGGGGCCCATGGGACGCAAGGTGTGAACACCTTAAGTCTGAACCTGCTTGCTCGCTCTGGCCCTGGCACATGCATAGTCACACACAACTCCATCAGTCCCAGGAAATGCTCCCCTGCGGGGTGGGGGGTGCTCCCCTTCCCCTCACACTGCAGAAAGTTCTTCCAATCTCATCACGCCGTAAAGGTTCCCAAAGGGTAATGTTTACTCCAGCAAAGGTGAAAGGATATGGGTGCAAACCCGGGTCTCGCGAGACCCTCTCCCCAGAGCCGGCACAGAAGTGGGCGCTTCTCGACATTTCTGACCGGGGCCTCTATCCGACTCATTTCCTTCCAGCACATCCCCCTGGCTACCCCCTACTCTCATGCTACGCCCTCTGTACATGTGACCTCCCGTGATGACCCCCACTCACACTGCACTGGGGGATGGGAGATGGTGTGTGTCATCGTTCTCTATAGGGGCCAAAGTGATGCTTCCCTGTGATCCTGCTGGTGTCCCTGCTCTGGGTGAGTAAACGGGAAATCGAAAGGTGAGTTTGGTGGATTAGAATCGCTCAAGGCGGGGTGGGGGGGTACTAACTGGACAGCCGTGGCGTTTCCTGAGAAACACAGAGCCCGTGGCCTTGGGCGGAGCTTCGAGCTCTCCTGTCTTCCTGTTTCTTTCCTGATAAAGGCTCTGGCTTCAGTTCAACTGCCGGCCTCGGAGCGCGCTGGACACCGGAGCTGGGCTTAGGAGCACTGCCCGCAGACAGGACAGAGGCTCTCGGGCACCACGCATGGGCCTGGCTTCCTGCTCGGCCTCGGCCATTTCCTTGCTCGTGGTTGCAGCTCAGTGACCACGGGGGCCACGGCCAGAGACCTTGTCTCGTGGGGGCAGCGTGTTGGCTGAAACAAGTCTGACTTGTTTTGTGTGCGCGTGTGAACGTGAGTATGTAAGCATGTACGGAGGGGGTGTGGCAAAGTGGGGGCCCTGGGAGACCAGGCCTTCTCCCTGGACACCTCGCCACAGAGTCCCAGGCCCCTGCCCCACTCCTAGACTCGAAGGGGAGCCACTGGGGCTGCCTCTCCCCTCCCAGCCCCCCAGCTCCTCACCCTGCACCCAGTAGCTCCGAGCCCCTCCGGCAGAAGCACCCCCAGTGCCGCGGCTGGAGAGACGCGGGAGGGGCCAGCAGGGCTGAATGCGGGGCAGAAACGTCTCCACACTCAGGCCGGCCCGTCCTCAGGAAGGGGGCTTCTCTCTGAACGTAATCCCACTCCTGCTTTCTCCCCACTCCCCCTCCACCCCGGGTTAAAGATGCCTGTTTCCGGGGAGAAATCTGGGGACAGAAGCCAGCACGCGGCTGGGCTGTGGGCGAGCACAGCCACGGGAGTGTCGGGCCTGGGTCTGCAGAGGCGTTGTCTACTTTCTGGGTCCCCTCCCACGGCCTCAGGCTGGGGCGCCGCCACAGTGGGTGGGGTCCCGAGAGTAACACGGAGTGTGATGGGCAGGAAGCGGATCGGGAAAGAGAAAGCCAAGCACAGGGGTGTCAGCCCCGGGAGGAGGGGGCCAGGCAGTGCCTCCGAAGACGAGGCAGGAGAGGCCACCCCCGACACTCCTGTTTTGAGGACAGCTGCCACCCAGCCAGGGAGCCCAGGGAGCCAGAGGAACAAGCCTCCCTCTGCCCTGAGTGCTGGCCGTCACCAGGCTAAGCCTCTGGTCCCTCCCTATGGCCCGACACCAACATCAGCTCCCACGCGAGAATGCTGTGCGCTGACCTTCTGCCTCGGAGCCCTCCCAGACTCCCCGATGCCCGCCCTTCCCGCACAAGCCCCCAGGACAAGCCGCAGGTCATTCTCCACCAGGCAACGGAGACCACGTTCCCTCCCCCAAGCACCCAATTCCCTCATGGCCATGCGGAATTGAGGGCTTTTGTCCCCCAGATGCAAATTCCATTGCCCCCCCCAACACACAGGCGCCCGCCCCTGCCCCATCCTTAGCTTTCTGCTGCCCTTCTTGGAATTGAGACCCAAATCTGGCCACCAGCCTCGAGGCCCTGCTCATGCGGCCTCAGCGGACAGCTGGCCTCTGCCCCTCCCTTGCCCACCAGCCTCTGGCCACATGTGCCTGATTCCTGCCTCGTCCCCCTCTGAGCCTCTCACCCTTCAGCTGGTACCTTCATCTGGAATGCTTTCCCACAGCTCCACTGTGGCTTAGGTGCATGTTGGGGGGGGGGGCCGGGGGAAGGGGTCTCTTCTCCAGCAAGCCCCTCCAGACTAGGCTCTGACAGCGTCGGGGAATGAAACAGAAGCTGTGGCACCACAGTGTCCCTGCCCCAACCTTCTGGCTCCATGAAGACCGTACAGGTTTTGTGCCCACCCCAGAAAGTGCCACGCATAGCCTCAGTGCCACCCATCAAGGAAGCCAGTGATGGAGAGAAAAGATGAAGGAGACCTAGGCAGGAGTCCGCCAGAACAGGACAAGGCGGCTCTTCCGGCCCATGGAGGCATTTGTTGGGGCCTTTTTGAAAGCAGGAGCTGGAAGCAGGGAGCCATGGTAGATTTATCCAAGCAGGACGCCCCCCTGTACCCCCTGCCGGTGCAGACTCAGTCTGCCTGAAGCCCCAGGGGACAGGGGGGACGGTGCCCGCACCCAAGGATACTGGGATGAAGACGATCGATTTTGGAGTCCAATGCACTTGGCTTTCCCCGGCTAATTCCCTGACCTTGGACAAACTGCAGAACCTCCTGGCACTTCTGGTTTCCCCGAATGGGGAGAGCAAAAACCTACCCCCTCCCCGGTCAGTGAGAGCTTTAAATATCGGGGGTGGGAGGGAGGAGGGCCCCCCCAGCGGATGCTGGTGCGGGTGTCACAGAGTTAACCCACAGCAAGAGAACGCACTTCCCTGTCCTCTTGCTCTTCCAGAAGCCCAAGCAGCATAAAAGACATAAATAAGAGGGAGGTCTGGGGGGGGAGCGGGCGGAGCCAATTTTCCAACATTCGGAGGAGCCCTAGTGCAAGGTTGAGGGGGGGCGCAAAGGGTCAAGAAAGTCAAATTCCCTGCAGAAGGGTGACGGATTCCGCCTTTTAGGAGGGGGGCTTGTGGGGTGGGGAGGGGGACGGCAGTGCTCGTGGAGGCTGTCAACCAGGACGGAGAAAAGAGCACTTGCAAAAAGAGGGAGAGACCAGGGGACCGAAGGGCCGGACTGGGACGTGAGGGCTGCGAGGGAATCCGAGCTGTCAGATGGCAGAGTCTCCGGAAGGAACAAATCTGACGGAGTGGGAAACTGGGGAGGTGGGAGAGTCGGCAGGTAGAAGAGGGCCGGGGGAAATGCGGGAGAGGGAGTGTGGGTGGGTGGGTGGGTGGGTGGCGGGGAGTGATCGCAGGACAGAGGGGCAGGTGAGGCCGGTGGGCTGGGGCGGCTGGGTGGTGGGGGAGGGGAGCGGGGCGCGCGGGACCCCGCCGGGCCCTACCTGGTCTTCTTCTTGCAGTTCGCCCACGTAGTACTGCTCGAGCCAGCGGCGGGCATTGTCCGAGTGCCGGTGCGGGGGCCCGTCCAGGTCGGCGCGCACGTCCTGGCCGGCCCGCGCCCGCAGCAGCTGCTCGCCCCCCGGGTGCTGCCGCACGAAGTCCGAGAGGTCGTAGAGGCGCGCGCCGCAGCGGACCCAGCAGGCGCCGGCCGCCAGGCGCCGCTGGAGCTCGGCGCGGGAGAAGGCGGCGGCGGGGGGCGGAGCGGGGGCCATGGCACGACAGCGGGCTCGGCGCTGGGACGCGGGCGTCTGTCGGCGGCCGCCGCGCGCGCCTCTAACATCCCCGCGCCGCCGCCCCGGCCGCCGGCCGCCGCCGCACCTGCTCATTTGCATGCGGCGCTCCCATTGGCCCTCGGCGGACCCCGCCCGGCCCCGGGGCCCTTCCCCATTGGCCGGCGCGCCGCCCGGCCGCCCCGCGGCCCGCGCGCCGCGGGCCACCGGCCAGGTGGGCCGGGGCAGGTAGCGGGCGCGCCCTGCAGGTGTGGCCCGTGGCCCGCAGGGGCCAGCGAAGGCCCCGGCTCGGCTCGTCGGCTTGAAACCGACGGGACGGAGCCCCCCGGGGCCGCCCGATGGACCCTGGAAGAAGTCTTGGATCCGCTGCTGCGGGTCTGAGACTTGGCGCTTCCTAGCTGCAGGCTCCAGGAAGGGGGAGCAGGGCGGGGAAGCAGGGCGTGGACTCAGCCGGAGCCCACTAAGATTCGGATGCAACATTTGTAAAAAAGCATGCCATTACCCAACCTCTTGCAGCTACAATGTCCCCGGACTGTACACTTCAAAATGTTGGAGATGACAATTTGCCTTTTGGCGGGGAGGGGCAGGGGAGAATGCACACCTGGCGGTTCTCAGGAATCACTCCTGTCCGGCTGGGGTTGGACCATATCGGGTGCCAGGGACAGAACCAGGTTTGGCCGCATGCAAGGTAAGTGTCCTGCTCACCGCACTATCACTCTGGCCCCTAAGATGGTAATTTGGTGCAATGTATAAGGAGTTGGCAAGCCACTGCCTGAGAACTGGCCACCTGTACTTGCAAATAAACTTTTCCTGAGGGGCTGTAGAGATGGCAAAGGAGTTAAGGCCTTGTTTGACCATGAAGCACAGAACCAGGGCGTGGTCCCAATCCCCTGAACCTCGAAATAATAAAGTTGCTCCAAATCAGAATTACTGTGGTCAGTGGCATGGTAAGTGAAGTGGGGGATTGGATCTTGCCTTAAATGCCTAAGGTTTTGGTATGTTTTTAAAATCATGGACTTTTTTCCCCCACAGGCAGCTACACTCAGGGATCACTTCTTGTGGGCTTGGGGGACCATATGGGATGCCAGAGATCAACTCCAGGAGGGCTGCATTCAAGGCAAGCAGCCTACAGTACTATCACTCCAGCCCAAATTATGAACTTTTTTGTATTAACTTTGAATTTTGTAAATACTGAATCTTTTTTTTTTTCATTTTAGTTTCTGGGCTACAGCAAACCATGCTCAGGATTCACTCCTGAAGGGCTCAGGGGACCATATTTTAGGAGTCAGATGTGGGAAAGGCAAGCGCTTTACTCTTATTATCTCTCCAGTAGACATCAAGATATTCTTGACCTGTATTACTGTTTGGAGTCTCTCTCAGGAAAAGGTTTCTTTGTTTGTTTGCATTTTGAGTCACCAACTCATGCTCTCCTTGGGGCTGGGCATCTGTGCCTGATCAACTGGAGTCGGAAGCCCAGCCTAGATACCTACGGGGGCATGCCAATCACACATGCTTTCAAGGTCAGGAGCCTGGCTTCTCTCCCTCCGGTCCCCATGGCTCACCCTCAGTGTGTAGGCAAGGGTTGGGTCTGCTCCGGAACTGCATTCTGACAGGACTGGGGGCCTTAGGTCACTGGCATTACTTTTCTCAAGTAATGAAGGTATAGTTACCCTCACCCCACTTTCACAAACCTACTCTACTCCAAATATCCTGCCTATGTTTTCAAGCCCTCGATCGTGAGTTTATTCTTAGGTGCTTCCTGCTGAAATATCAGTGAGAAACACCCACTTGGGTTTCTCACTAGTGTTTTAAGTCTGATTATCTGAGTTAGATGAGCATTTTAGCCATCACTCAGAACTGTAACACATTTCTTTTACTGGGGTGTAATACATTTCCCCAGGGCAGTGCTGAGTGTCATACTCAGCAATACTTAGGGTGCCATGAAATGCAAGGGATCAAAATTAGGGCCTTGAGCATGTAAGGAGTTCACTGAACTACTTAAAGCACTCTATGACCCCTGTAACACAACTTCTTGATGGTGTTTTCATTTCTAGAAATATGACCTTGCAGTCATGTTGTATAAACATATGTCTAATAATTAGTTGCAACATTGCTTACAGAATGGAAGCAACCACAATACTTACCAGTAGGTAGGACAGTTTAATAAATGCTGGGGTATTTGAGCAGCAAAGTATTAGAGTGTTATTAGAGAATGAGGTAGATATGTATGGACTGAGTGGACAAGTTTCATTTTTGTTTCATCATTGTTACATCAACAACATTATAAATGTTCTGGATAAAATTACTTTTTTATTTAAAAATTTTAGTAATGTTTTTAATACAAATGAAAAACTACCTGTAAATTATAAGGCAAAAGAATATAAGCATCTCTCTCCCCCCCCCTCTCTCAAATACATAAACACACACATTTAACTCAATAAATCTGCTGTCCAGCCCAAGAGCCAGGCCATCAACAAGACCTTGCACCTATTTCTATACCCCAAACCTTTCCTTTATCTGCCTACTTCAAAGAGATATTGGAGTCATTGTTCTGACTTTTTTTGGGGGGTAGAGGGATGTTTGGGGACACAGCCCGAAATGCTCAGGGGTTAGTCCTGGCTCTCTGCTCAGGAATGCACTTTTTTTTTTTTTTTTTTTTTTTTGCTTTTTGGGTCACACCCGGCGATGCACAGGGGTTACTCCTGGTTCTACACTCAGGAATTACTCCTGACGATGCTCAGGGGACCATATGGGATGCTGGGATTCGAACCTGGGTTGGCCGCGTGCAAGGCAAACGCCCTACCCGCTATGCTATCGCTCCAGCCCCTCAGGAATGCACTTTTTAGCGTATTAGGGCACATGAGTGTTCAAATCTACAGTGTAATGTAGGTGATTTTACTGTTTATGGCCATACTATCTACATGGTTCTACTGATTAGCACCTTCATAAAAGATGTGTGAAAATTCCTAGCCCTAAGTCTGGAACAAGGCAAGAATGTTTATTCTCCTCACATATATTCCACATTGTATTAGAAGTCCTATTCTGTGTCATAAGGCAAACAAGAAACAAAAAACAAAAGGAGCAGAGATGAAAGCTTTAAAATCTCTCTACTTGCAGACGTGATTGTTTATGTAAAAATATTCAATGGATTTATAACTCCATTAGAACTAATATGTAAATTTAATAAGTTCATAGCATCTAATGTTAAATACAGAAATTAATTATGTCTTAATTATTAGCAGCAAGTGACTGAAATTTTAATTTCATATATGGACTGAAGTGATAGCATAGCAGGTTGGATGTTTGCCTTGCACGCGGCCGACCCATGTTCGATTCCTCCATCCCTCTCAGAGAGCCTGGCAAGCTACCCGTGGCATATTTGATATGCCAAAAACAGTAAAAACAAGTCTCACAATGGAGACGTTACTGGTGCCTGCTTGAGCAAATTGATGAACAATGGGACGACAGTGCTACAGTGATATATATATATATGTATATGTATATATACATATACATATATATACATATACATATATATAAAGAACCATAAAAGTGTGAGACTAAATTTGAACAGAAAATATCCCAGACATCTAACTGGAATCTATTAAATGCAGCTTAGGAGAAGTGTAAGAATGTATAAAACACGGAGAGAGTTTGGAAACATAACAAGTCCCAAGTGCATGAAATACATCACTCAGTATCAACATCTCAAAGCCTACCACTGATTTAAAGATTTAACATGGTCCCAATCATAGTCCTATTGTTATTTTTCATTGATAAGTTATTAAGGAATTTTGACTGATTGAGAATACAACTTAAATATTTTCACCAGAGATAGTGAAAATATCTTGGTATCGGTATTGCAAACATTAATGCCCCAAAGTAGAGACTATGGGGGAAATTGTCTTTGATAGAGGCAGGTGGAGGGTTGGGACTGGGGGGGATACTGGGGACATTGGTGGTGGAAGATGTGCACTGATGGAGGGATGGGTGTTCGATCATCGTATGACTGAAATTCAAACATGAAAGCTTTGTAACTGTACCTCATGGTGATTCAATTAAAAAGAATATTTTCACTAGAAAAGAGAGGGAGAGGAAAGGGAGGATAGAAAGAAGGAAGGGAGGGAGGGAGGAAAAGAAAGAAAATAACTGTTTTCTAAAAATTCATATATTTTAATAAACTTCAGAATCAGGTTGTAACTGTCCATGAAAACACCTACTGGGCTTGGGGCTGGAGTGATAGCACAGCGGGTAGGGTGTTTGCCTTGCACACGGCTGACCCGGGTTTGATTCCCAGCATCCCATATGGTCCCCTGAGCACCGCCAGGGGTAATTCCAGAGTGCAGAGCCAGGAGTAATCCCTGTGCATTGCCGGGTGTGACCCAAAAAGCAAAAAAACAAAACAAAACAAAAACACCTACTGGGCTTCTGAAGACTGGCACTGACTTTGTAACTGCTTTGGAGAGGGCATGGCAGCAACAGAAACCTTCCTGTTTATTACCTTGACTGGGGTCCTACTTATTCAGTTCTTATGAAATTTCATTCCACAAAGTTGGCTGTTTCTCACAGAGAACTTATACATGTATCACTTGGATCACTTGTCATCCCATTCCTCATCGATTTGCTCGAGTGGGTGCCAGTAGCATCTCCATTCATCCCTCTCGCATGCTAGTGTAGCCCAGTGGCATCTGCTCGCTCCAGGAACATGAAGAGCCTCAAACTGTTCATTCAGGGTCTTGACGAAGAAGTCTGACCATTTCATAGGTGGGCTGCCAGGCATTCTTTTGATGTCCCGTGGAATCCAGTCAGTAACAGCTCTAGTCCAGCAGTCATCTGCAAATCACATTGTATGTCCGGCCCATCTGATTTTTGATGCCTTGGCAAACGAGACAGCGTCTCTGATTCTCGGTTGTTGGTGGAGGTCAGAACTTCAGATTCCTTCTCTCATTTGAATGAAGCATGATATTCCAAGCATAGCTCTTCCGATTCCTGTTTGGTAGACCAAATAGTGTTCTCATCCTGTTTTCGTAGGGCCCAGGTCTCTGAGGCATATGTTAGTGCAGGAAGAACGGTGGAGTAAAAAAGATATGCCCAGAGCTGGAGGTTCTTGGTCCTCTTAACAACTTCTTAGACGCTCTTGAAGGCGTTGCACGCTGTTCTCTTCCTGCGAAGCTCAGGTGTCAGGTCGTCTGTCATATTGAGTTCTCAACCCAGGTACACATAGCTGTTGCATTCAGAGATGTTTGTTCCATTGAGAGCAAATGGAACGTCAGGATCTAGTCTGTTTCTCATGAACATTGTCTTCATGAGGTTCAGCTGCAGTCCGACCTTTCCACACTCATGGTTGAAGTCAGCCAGCATTTGTGCCGCTTGGCTAATGTTTGGTGTTATTAGAACGATGTCAGCAGTGAAGCGGAGGTAGTGTAGTTGCCGACTGTCTATTTTCACTCCTATTCCTTCCCATTCCAGTTGTCATATGACATTCTCGAGGGTGACACTGAAGAGTTTTGGTGAAATAGTGTCGCCCTGCTGAACCCCTCTCTTTACATTGATGATCACTTCCTTGTAGAATGGTGAGATCCTGATGGCGAATCCATAATACAGCTCACGCAGGATCCGGATGTACTGAGTTTGAACACTCTGTTTGGCTAGGGCTTTGATGACCACTTCAGTCTCAACAGAATCAAAGGACTTCTTTAAATTGATGAACCTTAGACAAAGCTGCATCTTGAATTCTCTCGAAACCTCAATGAGTCTGGTCACCGTGTGGATATGATTGATCATGCTGAATCTTTTTTGGAACTCGGCTTGCTCACATGGTTGTCCTTCGTCTAGTGTTCTGCCAATCCTATTCAGGATGACTCGAGTGAATAACTTTTAGACGACAGACAACAGGCAGATCGGGCGATAGTTACCGATGTTGTGGATGTCTCCCTTCTTGTGCAACAGAACGGTCCTGCTGGTTTTCCATTGGGACGGAACCCTGCATTCAGACAGGTACCATATGAAGAGCCGAGCCAGTGTATTGATGAGTACTGGTGGCAGATTCTTCAGGTGTTCAGGTCTGACCTTGTCTGGACTGGGTGCTGTACGCTTCTTTACCGACGAAATGGCATGTTGGATTTTGGAAGGGAGAATGCTAGGAACGACATATCCATCCTTGGAATTTGGTATGTGGGCAGGTGGACGTGGCTATTGAAGAGATCCGAGTAACTTTCTCCATTGCCCTTCTGGAAGATGTGGTAGATCCATCAGGAAGTCAGAGGGCAGTCATCTTGGTCTTATAGTTGGCGAAGGACAGGCGGGCGTTGCGAATACTTTTCCTGGCTTCTGCCGCATTGGCCAACACTTCTGCTCTTCTCTCTTTGAGGTCTTCCTTTATCATTTTTCTGCAGAGCTTTGTGAGCTCAGATGTTAGCTTGTGGTTGCCTGAGGCTCGCGCCAAACCACGTTGGTGAATGAGCTGGAGAGTTTCTGAAGACAGGCGTCTGTTTTTGGCTTTCTCACGCTGGACGTTCCTCGCACAGTCATGGAGGTGCTGAACCAGTCAATTGTATTCCTCGTCGATGTTGTCAACAACGGCATCTTCCCATAATATAAGCATGTTAAATTAATTCCTAAATGTCTGGAAGGTTTTACTTTTTAGTATTGTAAATGGCTTCTTTGGAAAGTGAGATTTTTGTTGACACATGACCGCCAACGAGGAAAGTGCATGTGATTTGGAGAACATGACTCAGTGAAGTTTCAAGTGACCCAGGAAAGCTCGCAAGTCTCATGCCCTTTTACTGCTTTACTACTATAGTTATTACCTTTCCTCTTGCCCCCAGAGTCATTATACTGGTTTCAAAAGCTGTACAGCTCTTGTTTCTCTCGTTATGTTTGTGAGATTCATCCACATTTTAGTGTTTGGGCCACACCTGACGGTACTCAGGGATCATTCCTGATAGTGCTCATATGTGGTGCTGGGGATCAAACCTGGGTCTTCCATATGCAAGGCAAGCACCCTGTAGCAAGCATCCTGCCCGCTGTATTATCTCTCAGGTTCCTCATTGTAATTTGGTGTCTAATAATCCTTGGTACATTCTTATTGTTGTACAGTAATATGTACTAGACGGGCAGAGAGACACCACACTGATTCATCCATTCTGTCTTTTGCGGAGAAAGTTGGGTAGACTCAGCAGCACTCAGGGGCTACTCCTGGCTCTGTGGTCAGGGGTCACATCACTCCTTTTGTGTTTGTTTTTGTTTGGGGGCCACACCTAGTGGTGCTCAGGGATAACTCCTGGCTCTCTGTGTGCTCAGGGATCACTGCTGGTGGGGCTCTGGAGATCATACAGGGTACCGGGAATCAAGCCCAAGTTGGCAGAGTTCGAGGCAAGTACCCACCCCACTGTGCTATGGCTGTGGCCCCACTTCTGACATTTCTTGGCAGACCATTGTGATGCTGAGGTCTAAACTGGGGTCAGCTGCACGGAAGACACGTGCCTTAAGCCCAGTCCTTTTTCTCTGGCCCCCATTCTTTTAAATTTTATTGCTGTTTAGGTTATGATATAATGTTTATAGTTTTGGTGTAAAAATTTTCTGCATCCACACCACCACCAAAGTGCCAAGATCTCTGCCACGTCTTGTCATTCGTAGCCCACCTTGTCCTTCCCCCTTTTCCCTCCGTCCTGTCATTTAAGTTATGTGGGTGGCTTCTGACCTGGGGCTCTTAAGAACAGAATTGCTACTTTTGTGCATCTTTTGATAAAACTTGAATGCATTTGTCAGGCAGATTACTAAAAATAACTTAAGACCTTAAATCATAAAACTAAGGTCGATAAGAACACTTTTAGTTTTCAAAAAAAACCCAAATTATATCCCCAAATATGTGAGGATTCCCACCTTCCTAGGCCTGTCCCACATGGTATCCTTCCTGTTTGAAAGAAGGGTTCTGTTTTTGGTTTTGGTTTGGGACACACCCAGCAGTGCTCAGGACTTATTCTGTGGGGTGCTGGGGACCAAACCTGGATGGATCACATGCAAGGCAAGCATCTTGCCCGCTGTACTATCTCTCCAGCCCATCTTTGAAAAATGTTTTAATTTAGTGACTCTGGAAGGTACATAAAACAAACCTAGTTAGGGGCTGGAGACATAATTCAGAGGGTAGGGTGCTTCCCTACATCCATATGGTCCCCTGAGTCTGCCAGGAATGATCCTTGAGCACAGAGCCAAGAGTAAGCCCTGAGAACTGCAAAGTGTAACCAAAAAACAAACCAAAAAATATTTTTAATTGATTTATAGGGTCTCCGTTGACTAGGGCTCCTTTGTTAGTGATGTGCACTAGAAATTCTTTCTTTCTTTCTTTCTTTCTTTCTTCCTTCCTTCCTTTCTTTCTTTCTTTCTTTCTTTCTTTCTTTCTTTCTTTCTTTCTTTCTTTCTTTCTTTCTTTCTTCCTTCCTTCCTTCCTTCCTTCCTTCCTTTCTTTCTTTCTTTCTTTCTTTCTTTCTTTCTTTCTTTCTTTCTTTCTTTCTTTCTTTCTTTCTTTCTTTCTTTCTTTCTTTCTTTCTTTCTTTCTTTCTTTCTTTCTTATTGAATCACCGTGAGAACAGTTACAAAGCTTTCAGGATTAAGTCTCAGTCATATAATGATCAAACACCCATCCCTTCACCAGTGCACGTGTTCCACCACCAAGAACTCCAGTATACCCCTCTCCCACCCCCGACCCTGCCTGTTGGGCAGATGTTTTTCACTTTGCTCTCTCTTTACTTTGATTACATTCAATTTTCGACAGAAAACCCACTATTATTATTTGGAATTCTCCCCCAACAACCAGACCTGCTGAAAAGGCATCATTAGATAATTTGTTTTCTATTGCTGATAATGAAGAGTATATGATGTCACATGGCCGCAATAGCAGCCGCGCAGTTTTGGAATTCTGGTATTTTAGTAATTAAGTCCAGAGTTATTTCTGCTAGAAGCTGCTGAGTTCTGAGATTGGTTTGTGTGCTTCTGGGGTCATAGCTATTCAGGAATGGAGGAGCTATTCCTGAGTGTTTTTTGTACATCAGGAAAGGCCATATAAGCGGCTGCACAGTTTGGAGAAATAGTCCTGGTCCCCACATACTGGAGCCATGTTTGTAGAAGCTCATGGTCACTGGGATTCCATCTGGAGAAGGCGGGGAGACTGCACCTCCTCCATCTGGGACACCCTGGTGTTATCGGCTCGGTTTGGGGTCTGGAGCATTCTCTGGTGTTGTGCCCGCCAGCCAGGATTCTTCACTGCTGAGTGCCACTACAAATATTTTCTGCCATCATGCTTTGCCTTGTATCTTTCTTTTAAATGTTTTTAATTATTAATTCATTTATAACCTTTTGTTTTATTATTAGAGATTTTTGTGTCCTATTAAGAAATTGTTAACTACCCCCATCATAAGTATTTTATCCTACATTCTAAAATTGATTTTTCAGTATGTTATATGACATGCATCAATATTCACTTTTTTTCCTTAAGGATTCAATGTATTCAGGAATAGTATTGAAAAGATTATTCTTTTCTCTGCTGCTCTTGCTATCATTTTCATCATAAATCAAACATATGAATATGTGAAATTTGGTGTATTGACTCCCAAATCTGTGCCATTACATATTTTTCTATTCCTGTGCCACTCAGTTTGGGGGCAGGGGCACACCTGGCTGTTCTCAGGGCTTATTCCTCGCTCTGCTCTCAGGGATCACTTCTACTTCTTTTTTTTCTTTTGGGCCACACCCAGCAACGCTCAGGACTTACTCCTGGTTATGTACTCAAAAACCTTTTAGCAGACTCTGGAAACCATAGAGGGCATTGGGGATCGAACCCAGATGTGTGCAAGGCAAATGTCCTACCTGCTGTACTATCTCTTTGGTCCCAGAAGTCATTTCTGACAGGGCTCAGGGGACCGTAGGTGGTTCTGGGGATCAAACCCAAGTTGGCTGTGTACAAGGCAAACATCCTATCCTCTGTATTATCTCAACGGCCCCTGCTATCACTGTCTTAAGTATTACAGAGTTTCATTAAGTCATAAAATATGGTCAGATAATCTCTCAACTTTATTGCTCAGGATTAATAAAGAGTTGGTGAGCTAATATGGTGTAAGGTCTTACACCCGTCCACCAGGGCACACGCTTATGCCTCAATATCCTCATAAAATGTGTCCTCTGAGTCTGGAGCGATAGCACAGCGGGTAGGGTGTTTGCCTTGCACACGGCCAACCCGGTTCCATTCCCAGCATCCCATATGGTTCCCTGAGCACCGCCAGGAGTAATTCCTGAGTGCAGAGCCAGGAGTAACCCCTGTGCATCGCCAGGTGTGACCCAAAAAGAAAAAAAAAAAAGCATCCTTTGTTCCTCTCTCGTTTTAGAAATGTGTTAGAAGGGAAAGAGAGCAGGAATATGGTTCAGGCTTATCATCAAGGCTGGTCCAAGGAGACATGAAACCACACGGCTGGGCACCGGCTCCCTGTTTAGGTCACATTTTGTGCTGGTTCTTCTGGTGCCCTGAGCCTGGGGACATCTCAAGGGCTGGCCCTGTTGCTTTGCTCTGACCCAGCTCCTGGCACAGAGGGTGCTCCACAAACAGGCAGGCTCCTGGCGTTACTTTAGCATTGAATCAAGGCTCACATGACCTGGAGTGCAGCATTTCGACCACTTGGACAGCGACAATTCCGAGGCACTGAGCGCATCCACATGCCTTTGTGGCATCTCACTACCCAGTGCGCGGCCCTGGGGTCTGCCTCCTCTGCCTCCGCAGGAGCTTCCACGGCTCGTGTGTGTGTCCACACCGACCCACACTCCATTCTCTGTTGTGGCTGATCAAGGTCTGTTGCCAGGCGGCGTCACACTGCCGTCCCCATTTATCAGCTCACAGACGGGAGTCAACAGACGGAGTGCCAAACTTCCAGACCACAGTGAACCGATTTTGTTTCTGTCTGTGTAAAATAAGGGTGAAGATTCCACGGCTTGGCTGCCTTCCTCGAGAACCCCCAGGAAGAAGGCCTCCTGGTGGGGGTCGCTGTGTACGACCGAGGGTTGGTCGGGTCCTGGTGTTAGGCAGGGAGGACGATGGCTATGGACGGGCTCACCTGTTCCTGAGTGCTGGCCTCACCCCTCCCTCGGACCAGTGTGTTACCCAATGCCTAGCGCCAGGCTGGTAGAGGCCAGCTACTCACAAGTGAATCCTGACATCTAAGCTTGGCCATTTCTATTGGTAAAGCAATCGAGGCAAAAGGCCCAGATATCGAGGAAAACAATAACTTGCTTTTGGGGTTCTGAGTCATTCTTGGTCTTGCTGTCCATGGGCCCGAGTTATTGATGGGTGGGGAGATGAACAGCTAAACCATCTGTGGGGTGGGTGCCTCTGAACAGGCAGGCTGGGCAGTGAGTAACCAAGGCGCTTGGGCAACTCTCAGTGCTCCAGGCTAAACAAAACCGCCAGGGCACAAGTGACCTCGTTTCCTCCAGCTCGGTGGAGCGCTCACTCTCTCTCGACGGCGCTGGCCGGAGCCAGGGACACCTCGAACAGGGCCAGGCCATCCGTGTCCATCTGCTAGGGAAGAAAGAACACGTGACTCCGGAGAGTGTCTGCGAATCAACTCGTGACAGAAAAGAGAAGGAAGCGGAGGGGTGGGCAGAGAGAATACAGACGTTAGGGAGTGCGGTCCCAGGTGAGAGCAAGAACACAGCGTAGAGGCTGCTTGCCCTGCAAGGTGCTGACCCGGGGTCAGTCCTCGGCACCCTGTATGTTCTCCCGAGACTGCCAGGAGTGATTCCTGAGTGCAGAGCCAGGAGTAAGCGCTGAGTGTCACTAGGTGTGGTCCAAACACAAAAAATAAAACAAACAAAATGAAACAATAGCGATGGGCTGGGGAGATTGCTCAAAGGGTTGGACAGATGCTTGGTAATCGCCAGGCGCCGAGTGAGTCCGGAGACCAGAGACCAGAGACCAGACTCCACAGTGCCACTTCACAGACACCTCACCAACGGGCACCAGACCCCTTTGGGAGGGAGGCCCAAAGGAGTGGGGAAAGGAAAAATAGTAAAATTAATTTGGAAAGGCTGTGGGTGCAGCGATGCAGAGATAAACAGCCTACCAGTCCTCAGGTATGGGTTTGGGGCCAGGGTCTTCCTTAGAATTTCTTTTCCAGTGCCCACATTCCATAGCCTGTCCACCACCTGCCAGGCTCTACCCAGCAGTCAGCCGGACGCTTCTGGTGCGGGGGCAAGTGGGCCAGGCAGTGCTCTGAACCCCCACCTAAGTGCTGCACCCCCACCCAGGATTCCCACCCAGTCTCTGGGGACATTACACACTTGCTGAGTGGGGCTGCAGAACCAGCCACAGGGCCAGGTCAAAGCTAGGGAGTAAGGGACGCCTTCGCTGCCCGCGGTGCCCAGGGGCGTCTGGTCACCATCTCCCCCCTCGGTTCCTGCTCCCCGCAACTCAGATCCTTCCCTAACGCAATTCTCCCACTCTCCCATCTCCTTCACTGAGTGGGTTCTCGTGTTTCCACTCTTCTTTGCCTCGGTGACAGGTCCAGGCTCCCAGTCTCTCGAAACCGCGCTGTTTGCTGGGTTCCAGCCCTGACCCTGACCGTCTCCCCTCTCCTGAGCCTGGAAATGCACTTCCTTAAGCCCCTCCAGGCGCATCAGGCCGGGCCCAAACCCCTGATCCGTGGTTCTGAGGCCAATCTCCACAGTGACATCATGAGACTGCAAATGCTCAGTGCTGAACCCAGAATTCTCCCTCGTTTCCCTCTCCCACACTCTCCAAACCCGTGAGCCAAACCACGTGCCAGCACTACCTCCAGGATGCCTCACCTACATGTGTTTTGTTCCCAGTTTCACTGAATTCTGACACAGAATGCTGTCGTCTGAAATACTAAGTTTAAGATGTACAGCACGATGACTTAATATTCGCACAGACTGGAAAAGGTTCACTACAGTGAGTTCAGTTAATGCCGGCTACTGCGTATAATTGCATTGATTTCCTGTGATAAGGGCTTTTATGAGCTTAGCAACTTCCATTGCTAAACAATGGCTGCACAGAGGAAGATTGCAAAGTTGTGGAGCAACCTGAGGAAATCGCTATGAACTGATCTTCAAGCTACACTGCCCAGTAGAAAAAGAAAGGGGCGGAAATGGAAAGAATCAAGTGCCCGTCAGGAAGGAGATGTGGCACCATATTTACATAGTAAAATATTTTTAGTGATTGAAATATTGTGCGGTGATCAAAAGAAGGAAGTTCTGAGGCAGAGATAGCACAGGAGCTCAGGCGCTGGCCTTGCATGTGGCTAACCTGGGTTCAATCCCAGGCACCACGTACGGTCCCCAGAACACTGCCAGCAGGGGTCCCTGAGCTCAGAGCCAGGAGCAGTTCCTGAGCAGCACCAGATATAGGTCAAAACTAAAAATTAAAGAAAAAAAAGAGAACATGGAAATCTGATCACTTTCTTTTTTATATATATATACTCTTTAAAAATTTATTTATTTTTAATTAGTGAATCACCATGAGGGTACAGTTACAGATTTATACATTTTTGTGCTCATGTTTCCCTCATACAAAGTTTGAGAACCCATCCCTTCACCAGTGCCCATTCTCCACCACCGGTAAACCCAGCATCCCTCCCACCCTCCCCAATTCCATCTCCCCCCACCCCACCCTGCCACTGTGGCAGGGCATTTCCTTTTGTTCTCTCTCTCTCATTAGGTGTTGTGGTTTGCAATAGAGGTGTTGAGTGGCCACTGTGTTCAGTCTCTAGACCACATTCAGCCCGCATCACCCTTCCCCCGAATGGCCTCCAACCGACCGCATTATACTTGGTGATCCCTTCTCTGAGTTGCCCTCTCCCCAGAATGTGAGGCCAGCTTCCAAGCCATGGAGTCAACCTCCTGGTACTTAGGAAATATGATCACTTTCAAGGACAGGTTGCCTTCAAAATAAAGCAAAAGGAAATCAAATGCTTAAGAATAATTTTAACAAAAGACAGGTAGGGCCAAGGAGACAAGCATTTAAGGTGCTTGCTTGCACACAGGTGACCTCAGTTCAATCCCCAGCACCATCTGAACACCCTAAACATACCTTGAGGATTACCAGGAATGACCCCTGAGCACAGGCATATGTGGTCCAAAACCAAACAAAAGAATGCAACTGTTTTCAATTTTTTGCCCAAATGATGTCTGTGGGTTTTCCCCTGTACTACTGATTTTCAAATGCCAATTGACTTGCATTCCTAGGTTAATGTCACTTGGTTGAGCTGTAGAATTGAAGAATCTTTTTCACATGCCAATATTTGGTTTGCTAACATTTACTATATATATGTATATATGTGTATACATATATACATATATATAGTAAATATATGTGTATACATATATACATATATATAAACATATTAAAATACTTGTCTGTGATTTTCTTTTTTTTGTACTGTCTTTGGTTTGGGTATCAGGATAATATTGCCATAACATAATGAGATGGGATGAGATCTCTCCTATTCTGTTTTTTGGATAAATTGCAAAAAAGTGATATAAATTATTCTCTAAACATTTGGTAGAATTTCACTGTATCACTGTATCACTGTTATCCTGTTGCTCATCGATTTGCTCAAGCGGGCACCAGTAACGTCTCCATTGTAAGATTTGTTGTTACTGTTTTTGGCATATCGAATACGCCTTAGGTAGCTTGCCAGGCTCTACTGTATGGACAAGATACTCTTGGTAGCTTTCGGGGCCGCATACAAGGCAAACGCCCTACCTGCTGTGCTATCGCTCCAGCCCATGGTAGAATTTACCAGTGAAAAATCTGGGCATGGGCTTTTCTTTTTGGGTAGTTTTAAAATTTTTAATTCAGAGGCCAGGGACTAGGGATGTAGCTAAAAATGGTAACAAAGGCCTTGCCTGGGCCAGGCCCTGGCTTCCATGTCCGGCACCTCCTGGGCCCCAAGCAGGTGTGGTCCTCGGGACACTGACTCACATAGGGTGTGGCCCTGAAACTAACAACAACAACATAATAAAAAAAATTTAGAAACTCATTCCCTTCTAGACTAGCTAAAAAGTTTATAGATTTTGTTGATTGTTTTCAAAAAATTAACTTTTGGGCAAAAGAGAGAGCTCAAAGGGCCGAGCTTGTTGCTTGCACATGCTCTACACTCAGGAGGTCCAGGCTAGACCCCCGTACTCATGTGGTCCCTAAACACGTCCGGAAATGCCCTCGGAGCATGAAACCGGGGAGCATCCTCCAGGCACTGCCAGGAGTTTTTGAAACCCACCCCACCCCCGCCCCAAAATTAACTTTTCATTTTGTTGATTTTCCGTATTGTTTTTCAGTTCTCAGTTTCATTGCATTTTCACTCTAATCCTTATTATTCCCTTCCTTCTACTTGCTTCGGGTTGTTTTCTCACTTGTCTATACTTTCTTAAGGTGTAAGGTTAAGTTATTGACTTGAGATTTTTTTAAATATTTGGTATTGATAACTGTGAGTCTTTTCCTAAGTACTGCTTTTACCACCTCTCACAAGTTAGGAATGTTAGGAAAAAGAATGTACCTTCTTTTTCCTTTATGTTGAAATGCCTCCTAATGTTTTTTTTTTTTTTTGGGGTTTTTTTGTGATTTCTTTCCTGCCTTGCTGGTTAGTTAGGAAGTGTGGTTTAATTTTTACATGTTTCTACCAATTATTAATATGTAACTTTGTAATTCATTGCAAATTGATCAGATTTTTAAGATTTGAAATTTTTGTTTTATTTATTTATCTTTGGAGGGGCCACACCTGACAATGCTCAGGAATTACTCCTGGCGGTGTTCAGTGGTGGGGGCTGGTGGGGGGAGCATCCAGGATGCCAGCAATTGAACCTGGTTTGGCCGCATGCAAGGTAAGTGCCTTACCTGATGTACTAATTTTGGCTCCTGATTTTGAAACGTTTAAATTTATTGAACATCTGGTCAGTAATTTCATGTGGTCTACCTGAGAGACCATGAATCTGAGAAGAATCAATATTCTGTTGTTGAGGACTGTGTTCTAGATATCATTATTATTTTTTGCTTGTTTGTCTGTTTTGGGGTCACACCTGGCTCTGTGCTCAGGAATTACTCCTGACAGTGCTCAGGGCACCATATGGATTGCTGGGGATCGAACCCTGGTTGGCCACGTGCCAGGCAACTGTTGAACTATACTTCCAGCCTAAATATTATCATTATTATTATTATTATTATTATTATTATTTTTGCTTTTTGGGTCACACCCGGTGATGCACAGAGGTTACTCCTGGCTCTGCACTCAGGAATTATCCCTGGCCGTGCTCAGGGGATCATATGGGATGCTGGGAACCGAACCCGGGCTGGCCGCGTGCAAGGCAAACGCCCTACCCGCTGTGCTATCTCTCCAGCCCCTAAATATCATTTTTGTTTGTATAATTTTTGTTTTGGGGCCACGCCAGCAGTGCTTAGGGCTTTTTTTTTTTAGTCATCTTGTTCAAATTTTCTCTTTTCTTCTTCTGTCCAGTTGTTCTAAACTTTACTGAAAATGGAGTACTGCGGGCCCCAAGTGTTACTGAATTGTTTCTCCCTTCAATTTTTGGCTTTCTTCTTTTACAGCTGTTAATGCATAATTATTTCTATTATTCCTATCTTGTTTTTGGGCTTTGCATTTTTACAGCTATGTTATTACATAATTATTCCTATTATTACTACTTTGGCTTTGGGCTTTGCTTTTTTACAGCTGTTAGTACATAATTATTTCTATGATGATGATGATGATGATTTTGGGTCACACCAGCAGTTCTCCGGGGTTACTCCTGACTCTGCACTCAAGGGTCACTTCTGGTGGGGCTCAAGGGACCATATGTGGTACCAGGAAGTGACTCTGGGCCAGCCACGGGCAAGGCAAGCAAACTACCCGCTATACTATCACTCAGCCCTGTAATTATTCCTATTATTAAAATTCCCAACTGATCCATTTACAATGATAAGATGTTCTATTTTATCTCTAGTAACATTTTTGCTTTAAAATGTATTTTATAATTGAGTGGCACCAGCCCACTCAGGAAACTATTTGCACAATAGTTTTCTTTCCATCCTTTCACTTTCAAATTTTTTTTGGGGGGCACATCTGGAGATGTTCCTGGCTCAGCACTTAAGAATCACTCCTGGCAATCTCGAGGACCACAGGGGAAGCTGGGGAACAAACTTGAGTCGACCATGTGCAAGACAAGCGCCCACACACTGTATCATTGCTCTGGCATCAACTATTTGTGTTTTTGAAGATAAAGTATGTCCCCTAAAGACAGAATGTAGTTTAATCTTCGACTTGAAATCTAGTTCGGGCCTGACCTGAGAGATGAGACAATGAGTAAGATGCAGTTTGACCATCTCTACCTTTTCCTTGAATAATTGAATCCATTTACATTTATTCTTGACACAGGTGGAATTAAATGGCATTTTCCTTTTTTCTGTCTCCTGTGGTTTTTAATTTGCTCCTGTATTCCTCCCTCATTATTGCACTTATTGGCATTAAATGATTCTTTTCTAATGTGACATTTATTTTCTTTAATTGCTGACCATATTTATTTGGATTATGGAGCGATAGCACTGCGGTTGGGCTTTCGCCTTTCACTCGGAACAACACGTGTTCGATTCCTCCGCCCCTCTCGGAGAGCCCGGTAAGCTACCGAGAGTATCGAGCCCGAGTGGCAGAGCCTGGCAAGCTACCCGTGCGTATTGGATATGCCAAAAACAGTAACAATAAGTCTCTCAATGAGAGATGTTACTGGTGCCCGCTTGAACATTATTATTATTATTATTATTATTATTATTGACTTTTTGGGTCACACCCAGCAATCCACAGGGGTTATTCCTGGCTCTGCACTCAGGAATTACTCCTGGCGGTGCTCGGGGGACCATATGGGATGCTGGAATCGAACCCAGGTTGACTGCAGTCAAGGCAAACACCCTACCCACTGTACTATAGCTCCAGCCCCTGGATTATTATTTCTTTTTTAAGAAAGTAAGTACATGTTTATAGGCGACAGAGTTATAGTAACCGTTTGTTTTGTTTTGTTTTTTACCATCTCTGGGTCTCTTCATTTCTTTCTATGGATTCACGTTCCAGTCAGTATCCTTTCTTCTTTTCCAGAAAAACTTTGTTCTCCTCCACCTCCTTGATACTATTATTGCCACCTACATTTATTTCCATGTTCCAGGTCCAACAAAACAATGATTGATTGTATTAAACAATGTTCTGACTTGATCTCTTGCATCATGTGTTGTTTAAAACAAGCGAGGGGGGGTGGCCTGTGCTGAAAGGAAGGATGGCTCACCCATGCCAAGAGCCTGGCAGAGATGAAAGCACATGGTTTGGACAGCAAGTACGTGGAGGCACCATCTAATACCTCTGCAGTCTCAGCAGAGTCTGAGGCAAGAGCTCCCAAGAGGAGACAGAGCTCGGGGCTTCAAGGGAGGGGGAGGGCTCCGTAGATGCTGCAGGCAATGGGCCAGCCATCTGGACACTCATCTCCACAGCTGTGAGTTGGGGACAGCCCCAGGTACAGTAGTAGGAACTCCACTGACTTGATCCTTGCACCACTGCGCTGGATGCTTGCACAATGGTAAGTGGGCTTGGAGACACTCCAAAGGCAACTCGCGGCTGATCTGTGCAACAGTGCTCGTCCAAAGCCCGCACGTAGCAGCCGTTCTTGGAGAGCTGATGAAATGACTCGGAGATGGAACATACATCTTACTGACCAAGAGAAGCTTCTCATGGGCTGTCGGGGAACTGACTTTAAGACAACTTTCTGGAGATCTGCCCACAGGTCCTACCAAAAATCTGTGGTACACAGGGACATCCCTTAATTCAAGACACACGATAGAGACAAGAGCTTTAATGAAACAAAAGTCAATCAATAAAATTTTATTTATTTATTTATTTATTTTGCTTTTTGGGTCACACCTGGCGATGCACAGGGGTTATTCCTGGCTCTGCACTCAGGAATTACTCCTGGCGGTGCTCAGGGGACCATATGGAATGCTGGGAATTGAACCCGGGTCGGCCACATGCAAGGCAAACGCCCTACCCACTGTGCTATCGCCCCAGCCCCAAACTTTATTATTTTGAATCTCTGCAGATTCATCTCAGTTCTATAGATTCTGATATTTCTGGACCAACACCTCCCGATTCCACAGCACAGAAATTCCAGTAGGAGCACCCCGGATTAGATGGGAAAATAACATAGAAGCCAACTAAATTCCCCCTACCAGCCCCACTCCCATAAAGAGCTGTGGACACAGGCACAAGAGTCCTGGGAACTGACAGTGCTCAGGAGCCCTAGAGGAGAGGCCCTGCCTCACGGGGGAGGCATTCTGCCCTTTCCCTAGATCAAACACTTCCTGAAAAGGAAAAAAAAGATGAACAAAGGTGGTCAGTGGGGTGGGGGGAGGGCCAGAGAAATAGCGCAGTGGATAGCAGTAGATAGGGTGTTTGCCTTGCATGTGGTCAACCTGGGTGTAATCCCTGGCACCACATGGTCACCTGAGCCCCAGAAGGGATGTGAACCCCCCAAAAAACACCCCCAAAATAAACAAACAAACAAACAAGACTAAGTTGGGCATTCCTTAAGGCAGTGAAATAAAATTTTATTCACAACTGCTGACAGTCAGGGTCAGTGCCGAGCTCGGTCTGTCTTGATTCTGTCCAGGGAGATTGTCTCCTGCTACTGAGTCCACCCAACACCTTCCCTGAACCCAAAGCCCACCAACAACGCCTCCGTTTCCTAAAACTGACCGACAATGCAACTGTTTCACCTGCTCCAAGTTTGCCTTTCTAGTGGCCCTTTATAAGACAGCAGACCCTGGGTGCTCCTGGTGGTAAAGACGTGAAATCCTCTCTTTCATATACACTGTATTTTAGATTTTTTAAAAAAGAAGCTGAGTCCTTTGAACAAAGCAATAGTACAGCGAGTAGGGTGCCTGCCTTTCACGTGGCCAACCTGGGTTCAATCCTGGCACTTCATATAGTTCCCAGAGCACCGCCAGGAGTGATCCCTGAGTCCAGAGCCAGGAAGCACCCCTGAGCATCTCCAGTGTGGCCCCAAAACAAAACCCAAAAACACATAGTCAAGTCTTTTAAAGAACGTTATTGTATATATAATAGAGAGAAGACAAAATCCACATGGGTGGTGAAAGCTGTGCCTGCGTATTACAAAGCAAAGCCAGTGGTCCTGAGGCAGGATGGAGACGCTGATGGAAATGCGACTTCCCGCCGGGCGCTGGTCCTGAGCCTGACTCCCGCGCTGGCCTGACGGCGCCTGAGGGGCTCGGGCCTGGAGCACACTCTGAAGGAAGGCCCTGGAGACCTTGGAGGTGGGTCTGGGAAGAGGGCTGTCCACTGGGAGCTGCCCACCGCGGGGTGCGGACCTGGAGCGCAGCACCCAGCCTGCCGCCCCTCACCACTAGGTGGCGGCCACGCGCTCTCACGCAGGGCGCGGAGGATCCAGGCTCTAGAAAGTCAGTTATTTCCCGGAAACCGAGTCTCCAAGGCATTTGGGGCAGCAGGAAATGAAAATGAGCCCAACTCAGGACTTCTTAACCTTGGCGCTTTCCTTGTGGTGCCCAAACTCCTCTGGCTACCCGAAGCCGCAGCAGCGTGCTTTGCATCAGGAGTTGAGGCCTGTGTAAGGGCCGCACCCAGCTGTGCTCCTGGCTGGGAGCTCAGGGGGGGCTCCTGGCTGGGGGATGGGGGCTCCTGGCTCAGAGGGAGCTCCTGGCCCAGAGGGGGCTCCTGGCCCAGAGGGGGCTCCTGGCTCAGAGGGGGCTCCTGGCCCAGAGGGGGCTCCTGGCTCAGAGGGAGCTCCTGGCCCAGAGGGGGCTCCTGGCCCAGAGGGGGCTCCTGGCTCAGAGGGGGCTCCTGGCTGCGAGATGGGGCCCTGTGTGGCGTTGGGGACAACGCCAAGGACAGCGTTAACCTTTTCCTGCCTCCCAGGCTCGCAAATAATGTTTTTAATTTTTTTCTTCTTTTTTAATGCGTAAAAGGTGGAATAAACGGCGCCACTGGATACTTTAGAAAAGTATATGCTGGTTCCAAGGGCTCTAGACCTCGGCAGCGACGTGAATGATGGGAAAGTCAGCTTTGACAAACGGCCACAACCTCTGCGGTTTATTTGCCGCCTGCAGTCAGGAGGGTAGAAAACCCTCAATGCCACAGAGTAGCAGAATAAGGCAGTAATTGTCCTAGGCCTGCCTGCACCATGGTGAAAGAATCTTTAGGGGGAAGCACAGGCCTAGGGACCAGGAGCGTGCTGGCCTGGGTGACAAGGTGACCACTGCCAGTTCTATCCCCAGCGGTGCCAGCCCCTGCCAGGGGGCAGTACTGGCTAGGCTGGGTGCAGCCCTGGGTCACCAGGCACCATTCCTAGAGCAGCGGGACTGGCAGGAAGGAGCCTGTGGTTGTGCCCTGGGCATCACACCCTGAGGCGTGGGAGGGGTGAGACCCACCTCTACGTCTACTTCCACCTTTGAGCCTATAGACCAACTGTTGGAACATGCTAGAACGTGGAGGGATGTGGGAGGGGGCAGGAGACTCCCAGGCTTGGGGCTGTCTCAATTCCTCTGATAGTTATGATGGGAAGAAGAGTCCGGCTTCTGGGAATAAGCTGAAATTCTGGAGTGTTCAGGACCCGCCTCCCGAGTGCCCTTTGAACCAACGCTTGAAAGAAGGACCGCCTCAGCCCGCGGGATGTCTTGAGGGAAAGGGAGGTTCAGAGAGAGGGAATTAGGGGTGGGGGTGCAAAGGGACAAATGTTCATTTCTGGTGGGGCCAGGGAGGGGTCCCCGAGACCACACTGGAGCAGCTGCAGCAGGGGCAGAGGAAACACCGTCACCACCTGGGGGGGGGGCGGGGGCAGAGCAGGCAGGCTCACTCTCTGCTTTGCTGGGGTGACCCTGTTCGCCTGTGCGTGTGCCCCCGTCATGCGGAAGGACAGTCTACCACAGCCACTTCCGCAGTGTGACTGGGCAGCTACGGTCAGCGTGGACTGGGAATCACGAAGAGAAGCCATGGCAGAAAGAACAGGAACACCCATCAGGGTGGGAGCAGGGAGCCATGGGCGGAGGAGTCCGGCACTCAGGGTCTGCTATGTTCTAGTATGTTCCAGCAGTTTAGCAGACTCAGAAAGCAGCAGACACTGATGGTCTCTTGGGAGCTCCCGGGTCCCTGCCCCTTCTGCCTCTCCTGCCCAGAAGAGGCAGACGGACGAAAGAGAAAGGGTGCCATGGCAGAGAACAGGGACCAGCGTCAGCCCTAGTCAGCCCTACCCAGAGCCTAGAGTGGGGACTCTATGTCCATCTTCTCCCGTTTGAGCGGAAGTGGCAGGTCAAGCAGAAAGGTCTGCCATGTCCAGAGCTCACCAGATATTCCCGAGGCTCTGTCCAGGGATCCCAGTACCCGACGTCCATGCCTGGCTTGGGTGTATACTAGACAGCGCTGACCACACAGTAGCAATGCAGAGCTCCTGTTCAAAATCTAGGAGGAATTTGCCAAGAGCCAGGAGTAAGTCCTGAGCACCGCTGGGTGCCGCCCAACCCTCCACCACCCTCCCCAAAATGGACAACTAGGAAGAATTTCAACACAAAACTGCAGAGCATAACCCCAGCCAGACCACGCAGCCCTAAAGTAAGCCGCCCTCGTGAACTGTTTCACAATCACTTTTGCATTCTAGGGGCCAAAGTCAGGTGGCATGTAAGAAAGGAGAAGAGGAGCGGCCAGAGTGATAGCACAGCAGGTAGGGCGTTTGCCTTGCACGCAGTGGACCCAGGTTCGATCTCCAGCATCCCATATGGTCCCCCAGCACTGCCAGGAGTAATTCCTGAGTGCAGAGCCAGGAGTAACCCCTGAGAAAAAAAGGAAAGAAGAAGAGGGGGCAGAGGGATAGGACAGTGGATGTCCCGGGGTTGAATGCCAGCACTGTCCATGGTCCCCTGACCAGTCCTGGGAATGGTCCCTCAGCGCAGAGCCAGGAGCAAGCCCTACATAGTAAAACCTGGGTACTCACACACACACACACACACACACACACACACACACACACACACACACACACACACACACACACAACAACGTAAGCCTGGGCTAACAGACTTGGAGTTACGGCCTGCCTCTGGCTGGGCCGGGCGTCCTGCTGCGTTAGAATACGGGTGTGCCGGACCCCATGGGTGTCTCGTCTCAGGGTAATCTAGAAATGTGGGTCAAGCAATGACACCTACAGGCCCCGTGGGGCTGTGGCCACGGAGAGAAACTGCTGGAAGGAAAGGGTGCTGGCAGCAGCCCAGGAACAAGCCAGAAGTCACAGGGTGAAGGGCCAGTCCGAGGTGTTAGGCAAGGGCCCGGGGGCCTCTGCCCCGGCTCCGTCTGCTCTGCGGCTGTGTCCGGAAAGGCCTGGGCCTGGCGGTGAGCACCGTCATCCAGGTGTGTGGAAATGAGGCCACAGGTCAAGGGGCAGAGCTGTAGGGAGGCCACCTAGAAGGGGCTGGGGAACGAGTTTGCGGCGGTTGCTGGGGGAGGGTATCTCCAGAGGGGTTTTGTAGGAATCCGTGATGGAGATTAGGCAAAGGTGGTCTTCCCTCCGGTGCTCCCATCCAGGCAAGGGTCCTCTCTCCTGTCCAACCGAAAAATCTGATTTGGTCCATTTTTTGACTTGTGGCTCTTGTCCTGATCAGCTCATTTTCCTGACTCCAAAGACTTCCATTTTTTCCCATTGCAATTGGGGGGGTATGAGTGGGGGGCACCCCTAGATGTATTCTAGGTTTACTTCCAGCCACGTGTTCAGGGGTCGTTCTGGCAGTGCTGGGCGGGGTAAGGGGCCATAGGACCCTGGGGCTCTAAGTCTGATCTCCTGCACGCAGAGCATGTGCTCCAGCACCACACCCCACCCTGAGTTCTCTCTCTGGCCCAGCACTGCCATTTTTATCATCGATGATTTTTCTAGGCCTCCCAAACAGTGCTCAGGATTTGGGGCTAGTCCTGGGGCCCTCATGCCCTGCGCTCTGGTGTTGCTTGTTTGGGGGCCTCACCCAGCGGTGCCAAGGGTTCACCTCCAGCTCTGAGCTCATGGTCCCTCGTGGGCTCAGGGGACCGTACAGGGTGCCAGGGACCGAACCTGGGTCGGCAGCGTGCGAGGCAAACACCCTCCCTGCTGGACTACCGTTCCGGCCCTGTCTCCGTTCCCAGATGGACAGTGGTGCAGAGCAAGGGGCGCCTGGCCTTCTCCAGCACAGCACCCATCGGGGTCACCCTAAGTGACACCAGAGAATTTGCTCTAGGGGATTCAGCCGCCCCGGGGCAGGAGGGAAGCCCAGAGAGTGTGACAAAGAAGAACGCGGTGAATTCAGAAAGTGCCCCGGAGTGTGGGGTCGCGGCGATCTATGCGCTTCTGGGAAGCTATCCAGGGGTTGGCAGCCTAGAAGTTCTGAGCTGGCACGGCTGGGTGAGTGCGGGCCCCGGGGTCGAGCACGTTTGGGCACTTCTGCCAAGAGTTTCCCCCTCCCTGAAAGCCGAAACATTTAGAAATAAAAAAGCAAGGCTCAAAATGGGTGGATGATCGGAAGACATGTCTCCAAGGAGATACACAAACGCCCACAAGCCCATAGGAGGCCCAGCATGAGCGTCAGGGAGAAGCAAGTCCAGCCACAGCCCCCCGAGGCCCAGCCAGGTGCTGTGACAAAGAAACACACAAAGGTCCCAGAAAAGCGAGCGCCTGAGAAGGCGGGCGCGGGGGCCCGTGTGCATGGCTGGAGAGAACACAGCTGGCACAGATGTGACGGGAAACAGCGAGGAGGTTCCTCCAAGAGTCAGGCAGAGAAGACAGGAGAGGGAGACCATATAGCGGGTCCGGAGAAGCTGCCAGGAACACGGGAGACCCACACCGCCTGCTCCCTCCCGGGGCTCCACCAGGAGCGACCCCCCAGCACTGAGCCCCGAGTCCAGCCGTGAGCACAGCCAGGCGTGACTCAACAGCTCCGTCCCAGGTGAGAGCCACGACGGTCGCATGATCCAGAAATTCTGTTCAGGGGTGGGGGCGGGTGGCCGGCCCGCTGAGGCTCTGTTCTGGGCTGCACCCCGGGGAGCTGGAGTAGGGTCGTGAGAGCGAGTCCCCTCTCCGGGTACGCGGCAGGGTCATTCACGGCAGCTCGAGCGCGGCAGAGATCCCGGAGCCTGTGAACATACAAACCGACATGGGCGAGATGCTGCGCTGTCCGGCCCGACCAGGCGGCGGGATGCTGACACGGGCGGTACGGCCCACGGGGAAACACGCCAGCCCCCACAGAGACCCAACGGCCACCTGTCACATTGGGTCAGCCACAGTCAGACAGGAAGTGGCGCGGCGGCTGCCAGGGGCTGGGGCGACTGGCTAAGAGGGACAGAAATTGGGTCTCAGAAGACGAAAAGGGTTTGGGGGCCGGGGCAAGAGGACAGCAGGGAGGGCGCAGCCCAGCACACGGCTGACCTGGGCTTAAGGCCTGATGGTCCCCAGAGCCCTTCCGGGAGATTCCTGAGTGCAGAGCCGGGAGTAAGTCCAGAGCACCCCTGGGTGTGACGCCCTTCCCCCCACAGGATGGAAAGGGTATGGAGGAGGGTGGGGTGACGGCTGCCCCTCTCTGTGAGGGCGCTTTCCACTCCTGAACTCGACAGGCTAAACGGCCATGAGGGCTGGAGAGCTCACCGGTCAGCACAGACCTGCGTGGCGGAGGCCTGGCTTCTGTCCCTACACCACCCGGTCCCCTGGCACTGCCAGGAGTGAGCCTGAGCAAAGAGCCAGGAGTAGCCCCTGAGCATTGCTGGGTGTCACCTCACCCCCCATTTTTTTTTAATAAAATGGTCCTGGGGGCTGGAGCGATAGCACAGCGGGTAGGGCGTTTGCCTTGCACGCAGCTGATCCAGGTTCGATTCCCAGCATCCCATATGGTCCCCTGAGCACCGCCAGGAGTAATTCCTGAGTGCAAAGCCAGGAGTATCCCCTGAGCATCGCCGGGTGTGACCCAAAAAGCAATCAATCAATCAATCAATAAAATGGGCCTGAGGGGCTGGGGAGGTAGCACGGGGTGGGCACATGCTTCACACAGGACTGATCAGGGGTAGGTCCCTGGCACCATGTGGATTCCTGAGCACTGCAGGAGCGACACTGGTGGTCCCAGGCTCTCCAGGACCTGTCATGGCATTGCCAGTCTGGTAGGCTGAGTATCACTGGGATGGCCCTGGGCCCCTGGCAGTATAAGGGAGACCCTCCCCCCAATAAAACACACATACAGAGAGAGAGAAAGAAAGATGGAGGGTAAAGAGAGGGGGGGAGAGGAGGTCACAGTGGAGGCCAGGGAGGGGCTGGAGCGATAGCACAGCGGGGAGGGCATTTGCCTTGCACGCGGCCAACCAGGGTTCAATTCCCAGCATCCCATATGGTCCCCCGAGCACCGCCAGGAGTAATTCCTGAGTGTAAAGCCAGGAGTAACCTCTGTGCATCGCTGGGTCTGACCCAAAAAGCAAAAAACAGTGGAGGCCGGGGAGATGGGTCACAGTGAGCACCGGCGTTCGTGCTCCCTGGCACCACATGTGCCCCAAGCGCCTCTGGGCGTGGCCCCAGCAGTGAGCTGGGAGTAGCCGAGCTTAGCTGGGCAGTTCAGCCCCACCAAGAACATGGTCAGATTTACCTTACATGCACTTCAACACAGTAAACATGCATCTGCAGGTTCTTTTTTTTTGCTGTTGTTTGTGGTTTGTGGTTTGGTTTTTCGGCCTCACCCTGTGATGCTCAGGGCCTTCTTGGGCTCTGCACTCAGGAACCAGCCCAGGCAGTGCTCGAGGGAACCATGTGGGATGCGGGGGAGAAACTCCCTTCCCGCTGTCCTAACGCTCAGGCCCCGCATCTGAAGGGTCTCCGGGAGCCCGCGGTGGGGAAGCTGTGAGCTCAACCCTGCCACTGCCGGCTGGTGCCAGACACCGCAGACTCACATGGACAGTGCTCCCAGGACAGGACTATGGGCAGAAAGGTCAAAGAGGAGGGACTTGCTGTGACAGACTGTGACCCAGGGAAGATTCTAGAGCAGTACCCTACTGCATCCAGGCCCGAGCCCAAGAGGGGCTGACGCCAGGATGAGCCCCTGGGGGTGGAGGCATCAGCGGCCCCAGGGTTATGGGGACCCTCACTTTCCTTGGACCCCATGCGGACAGCCGCCCTCTCTCCTGCCACCCCACCACAGAGAGAGAATTGGGGGGTGCAGGGGGTCGAGGAAGCCTCTGACCTTTTCGTCACTGAAGGTGTTGGGAATTGACGCCCCTCGGGGAGGTGAGGCCACCCTCTCTTTCCTCTGCTCCGGGGCGTGGTGGAAGCAGCTCTCTATGAACAGAGTGGGCGGCAGGCCACGCAATGGGGAAACAGGATTTCAACACTGCGGCCAAGAGTCTGAAGGCCACGGCAGGCCGGACCGGCCTCCTCCTGTTGGCCCTGCTGGGCCCCAGTCTCAGCACACAGGGACACGCGGGGCCCGTGGCCAGCTCCCCGAGTCTTTCCTAACTGGCCTCGGTCCACGGGTTCCAGTTCCAGCCCCACTCGCCCCCAGGAACCTCCACGTCGTGGTCAGTGCTGGGCTTCAGTGGGTGCGTGGGAGCCGAGTGTAGGCAGGCGCCCTGACCGGGGCCTCCGAGGTCCCCCTAACAATTCGGAGCCACCAAACACAATGAAAAAGGTGGAGCACACTGGGCGAGGGGCTCGAAAGGGCTGTTGGCCCATCACACAGGCTTCTGGGGTCTCCTGGGAAGCCAGAGTGAGTGAGCCGCTCGGGCGGGGGGGCTTCCTGCTGGTGGTGAGAGGGCTCCGAAGCGGAGGCTGGGGCCCGAGCGATACGACAGCGTCTAGAGCCTTTGCCTCGAGCTCGGCCACACGGGTTGGAGTCCCAGTACCCTATACGGTCCCCTGTGCCCTCCAGGACTGATCCTTGAGCGCAGAGCCAAGGAGTTAGGTCCTGAGCACTGCCAGGTGCGGCCAAAAACAAAACAAAAAAATTATATGATGAAAGCCACTGAACTCTGCCTTTAAATGGGAGTAACTGTGCGGCAGACTCAGTGTCACTGTTATCTTATTAAAAAACGCCTCTTAGTATGTCAAGATTTAGTACTCTATCTTTCCATAGTCTTCTGGCTTGCAGAGTGCCCTTTGATAGGTCTGCTGTACATCGTGTGGGCTTTCCTTTGTACGTAAGTTCCTTTTGAGCTTGCTGCGCTTCCAGTATTCTGTCTGTCTTTAGATTTTGCCTTTTTGGGTAAGCTGTGACTTGCAGTTTTCCTAGTTGGGTCTGTTTTCACTGGGACCTTTTTTTTTTTTTTTTGCTTTTTGGGTCACACCCAGCGATGCTCAGGGGTTACTCCTGGCTTTGCACTCAGGAATTACTCCTGGCGGTGCTTGGGGGACCATATGGGATGCCGGGGATTGAACCCAGGTGGGCCGCATGCAAGGCGAATGCCCTACCCACTGTGCTATCGCTCCGGCCCCTCACTGGGACCCTTTAGGGCCCCCTGGATCTTGATCCAGCTAGATTATCATTCACAGTTGAAGGAACTACACAGAGCTTCATGAGCAGACATAGTCTCAAATTCCCTGAGCTGTTTTGCGAGAAGTGTTAAAAGAGTTCCCTTAACAGACTGCAGAAATTTCCCATCATGTGGCATTGAGTACGGCATGCACTAGTGGTGTAAATTGCTGTCCTCTATTAGATTAAAAAAAGTTAAAGACATATAGCAATTCATCACAAATTGTTTTATATTGATTTATTCTCTAATAATTCTATTTGCCATTCTTTTAAGTTTATTTGGACCAAGTAATATAAAATAAATTTGTTATATGCCTACCAAGGGGAGAAAAACTTTTATTTGTTTGCATTTTGGGTCACACCCAACGAAGCTCAAGGATTACTCCTGGCTCTGCACTCAGAAATTATTCTAGCGGTTCTTGGGAGACCATATGGGATGCTGGGGATCAAACCCAGGTCAGCCGTGTGCAAGGCAAATGCCCTACCCGCTGTACTATCATTCCAGTCCAAGAAGAAAAATATTTTATAAACCACATACACATGGGGCTGGAGTGAGAGCACAGTGAGTAGGGCGTTTGCCTTGCATGCAGCTGACCTGGGTTCGATTCCCAGCATCCCATATTATCCCCTGAGCACCGCCAGGAGTAATTCCTGAGTGCAGAGCCAGGAGTAACCCCTGTGCAGTGCCAGGTGTGGCCCAAAAAGCAAACACACACACACACACACACACACACACACACACGAAGCCCCATTTATAACAGAAAAGATATGATGATTATAGGGGGGCAGGTGCCACCCAGCAGGTCAGCCTGTACCTGCGGAGCGAGTACACCAGCAGCCTGATGGCGTCTTCAGGCTTTCTAATACTCCAAAATTGCTGCTGTGCTTTGGCCAGACCCCAACAACTTGGGACCAAGTTTCCTGAGAAATTAAACGGCCAAAAGTTAGGTATGTGGGAGTCACGCCCACAAATCACCCCTGACTCAGCTATACAAGCTCATATATCAGCCTTGGATCAGATATCCTAAATAAATCTGAAAAGAGTTAAAAATCAGGCCACTTACATGCATTAACGGCCATGATTCAGAGACTCACAAGTAAATCTCGAAGAGCAGCAGCATGTTGCAGAGATGTCTTCCCACCCCACGCCAGGCTGATTTCACCAGGCCCCTCAGAGGGGGGCAGGTGTCTCCCTCCGCCTGCCCCCAATGAACCCCAGCAGTCATAAGCTTCCAGAACCCAATTTCCACCACGCTCACGACCAACCTTCACAAGCTCGTCTTAAGCCCCTCATGCATGAGAATGAATCTGCTGAAAAACACAGGTTTATGGGCCCAGCGACTGAAAACTCCAGGCTTCATGGGGCTGGGGGTGGGCAACCTCCCCCCATTTCCCTGCCCTTTTGGTTTCCTGGCAGTCACGACCAAGAACTGCCTCTGGGCACCATTTAAGTGCATTCATGGCCATGATTCAGACTCACAAATGAATCTTAGAAGAGAGCAGAACGGTAGAGAGATTCCTCCAGACCCAAATATTTAAAAAAATTTAGAATTCCAGTAGTGCCCAGCTGCTTTCGTGACCAAATGACATCTCATACCATTCATAACAAGCAATAAAAAATAAATTATTTAGTATCTGCCTATGGGGAAAGCTTGGGTGGTGGTGAAAAAATTCGAAATAATGGTGGTGGGAAGGTGTAATTATGGTGGGATTGGTGTTGAAATGTTGAGTATAAGCAATTGTGAACAACATTATCAAAATAAAATTTAAATGTTTTTCTTTTTGGGTCACACCCGGCAACACTCAGGGGTTACTCCTGGCTCTGCACTCAGGAATTACCCCTTCGGTGCTCAGGAGACCATATGGGATGCTGGGAATCAAACCGGGTCGGTCGCATGCAAGGCAAACGCCCTACCTGCTGTGCTATTGCTCCAGCCCCTAAAATTTAAATTTTTTTTAAAAAGTAATGTGGAGTTCATGCCTGCTTCAGTCAGCTTAATCAGTGACTGAATAAACAGCAGTACTCCTACATTAATATATATATATACATATATATACATATTTGGCATATCGAATATGCCACAAGTAGCTTGCCAGGCTCTGCCGTGCCGGGGGGATACTCTTGGTAGCTTGCCGGGCTTGCCAGGCTTGCTGAGAGGGATGGAGGAATATGGAGGAATAGGGCTGGAGTGATAGCACAGCAGGTAGGGCGTTTGCCTTGCATGCGGCCAAACTGGGGTCAATTCCAAGCATCCCATATAGTCCACTGAGCACCGCCAGGAGTAATTCCTGAGAATAATCCCTGTGCAACGTTGGGTGTGACCCAAAACGCAATATATATATATATATATATATATATATATATATAATTACAATAAGGTTCAAGTCACTGTCACTGTCACTGTCATCCCATTGCTCATTGATTTGCTTGAGCGGGCACCAGTAACATCTCCATTGTGAGACTTGCTATTACTGTTTTTGGCATATAGAATACACCACGGGTAGCTTGCCAGGCTCTCCGAGATCGGGGGAGGAATCAAACCCGGGTCAGCCACATGTAAGGCAAACGCCCTTTTCACTGCGCTATCGCTCCAGCCCCAAGGTTCAAGTACAAAATAAATTTTAATGCAATATGTTTTAGATGCCAGAGTTGAAAACTTAGCTATGTAAATCAGAATAGGCAGTATTATATTAAATGATATGAATTTTCATATTCCTCCATCCCTCAGGTCCCCGCAACTCACGTCTTCTTACGCCATAGCAGGAAATATATGACTGAGTTCACTCATGGGCAACAGAGATGATGGTTTGTCCATTTGACCATGGGACTGAGGGGCTCCTCACCTCTAGGGTCTTCTATGTCAAAATCCAGCCCCTATCATGAGATGAGCCTGACACAGCCCAAGTGGAGAACATTCTCCAAAATCCCTGACCAGTCCAGTCAAGGTCATCGGCACCAGGAGCGTCTAGAAAAGGGTCAGAGCCCAGAGGAGGCACAAGGCTGAGTGGAAGGTGGGGTCCTGGAACGGAGAGGGGGGATGGGAGGCCTCGGGAGCAGGAGGGAAGTGGCATGTGCACTGGGTTGGTGAGGGTTGTGTAGGGGCTGCTTTGTCGTGACAAGTGCACAACTCATTTCGGGGAGGGTGGAAACAAGGCGTGCAGGAAGTGCGTGCTCCCTCTCTGTACTTTGCCCAGGTCTTAAAATTCTTCTGAAATAGAGTCAGTAAGGGATTTGAGATTCCTCTTGATGAACCACAACACCCAAAAGGAGAGAGAGAGAACAAAAGGGAATGCCCTGCCACAGAGGTGGGGTGGGGTGGGGGGATACTGGGATCATCAGTGGAGAATGGGCACTGGTGGAGGGATGGGTTCTTGAGCATTGTATGACTGAAACACAAGCACAAAAATATGTAAATCTGTAACTGTACCCTCATGGTGATTTACTAATAAAAAAATAAAAAAAGATTTCTCTTGATGGCAGAACCACTGCCTTCCCAAAGCATTCATAAGAGCTAAAAAATTGGCTGAAGTATATATATGTATATGTGTGTATATATATACACATATATATATATATATTCACTTCTCTAGCTTTTTCTGGGGTGTTGTTTCACATTAACACATACAGTATAGGGCCAGTGAGATAGTACAGGAGGGAGGGCATTTGCCTGGCATAGAGCCAACCCAGGTTCAATCCCTGGCATCCCATATGGTCCCCCAAACACCACCAGGAGTAATTCCTGAGTGCAGAGCCAGGAGTAAGCCCTGAGCACAACTGAGTGTGGGCACCCTCCAAAACACACACACACACACACACACACACACACACACACACACACACACACTATAGACTATCGGCAATAGCAAAATTTCAAACACCCTGATCTGGCGTTTCTAATGACCAGTCAAATGGTAATTGCTCCTGGTGTTACCAGGAGAGTTCCCTCCATTCTTAGCTTGACATTTTAAGATCAAGGAGTAATCCAGGAGCGACACAGAAGCACTTCTCAGAGGCTGATGAAAGCTTTTCCATTTGGGCTGTAAAGCCAGTTAATCGTTCCTGGAAATGAGGAGCCACTTACATAGCATCCCCAGCTGTTACTACCCTGCTCTGGTTTCACTGGGTCACAGTAACAGCCTCCACACACACATCCACGCCTACCCCTCATGAAGAAACAATCTTGGCCAGCTCAGGAGCCCACACACCCCTCGCCAGCAAAGCTAAGATGTTCCAGAAAGTCTTGGCTGGCATGTGGAAGCAGGACCAAGTGGTGCAGTCTTAGGAAACAGTTGATGAGGGGCTGGAACAATAGGACAGGGGGGAGGGTGTTCGCCTGACACGCAGCCAACCCAGCTTTGATCCCCGGGATCTCATACGAACCCCCGAGCGCTGCCAGGAGTGATCCCTGAGCTCAGAGCCAAGAGTAAGTCCTGAGCATCACCAGGTGTGGCCCAACTCTCCCCCCCGGCCGAAAGAAAAGAGTTGGGGTTGGAGAGATGGTACAGCGGGTAGGGCATTTGCCTTGCACGCGGCCGACCTGGGTTCGAGCCCCAGCATCCCATATGGTCTGCCAGCAACGCCAGGAGTAATTCCTGAGTGCAGAGGCAGGAGTAATCCCTGAGCATTGCTGGGGTATGACCCAAAAAGCAAAAAAAAAAAAAAAAAAAAGGAAAGAGTTGGTGATAGCGCTCACGCGGCTCAACTCCCAGCCCCGAGACTCGAGTTTAACTGTAGGAATTTATTCCTGCTTGCATCAGTACACACACAAAATGTTTGCCGAGACGGTTACCTCCTGCTGAAGAGAAGAATCCACCTCAGTCCGTCGGGGAGAGGTTGGCTTGCGGGGTGCGTAAACACCAAGGGTGGGGCAAATCGCACGTGCTGAGGAGGCAGGCGGCCACTGCCAGGGGACCCATAGGTATCTCGACGTGAAAAAACACACAGTCAGGACTCAGGGTGAGGCACGGTGAGGCCGTGGCCACTCCAGCGCCACGGCCAAGGTTGCGACACTGACTGTGACAATGAAGGGAGGGGCTGGATAGGGGAAAGGAAAATAAAGGTAGAAAAGAAAACAGACTGATCACACGTGCCAAGCTGGGTCCTAGTTCTTTGTTTAAATTTTGGCCAGTGTAATTTACAGCGCCGTCAAGGACAGGATCTCACAAGCTCAAGGTTCCAACACTCCACACTCCAGTGTCGGTTTTCTTCCATCATTGTTTCAGGGTCCCACCTCCCCAGACACACCCCCTGCTTCCCCTTCTCCCTGAGCTCAGTTCTGGAGGATCGATTCACATGTTCTGTTGCTTTGGGCCCTTTGCTGTTCACTTACTATGCTTCTTTCTACCCCTCAGATGCGTTCATCCGGCCTCTGTCCTCTTCCTTCTACTGACTTTGCTCGGGATAATGCCCTCCAGACCTGTCCTTGGAGAGGAAACTCGCATGGTTTCACCTTAGAGCAAGAAGACCCCCATTACGTCTATACCACCGTGTCTTTAGCCACTCGTCTGTTCTGGACACTTGGTTGCTTTCAGAGTTTGGCTATTCTAAACAGCATTGTCATGAACATTGAAGCGCAAATGTCTTTTTGAAATACAGTTTTTGGATCCATAGGGTAGGTGCCAAGAAATGGAATTGCTGGGTCATGTGGAAGCTCCATTCTTAGTAGTTTTCTAAAAATAATTTTATTTTTAATTAACTAATTTATTTTTATTTGGGAGGCACACCTGGCAGTGCCCAGGGGTTACTTCTGCTTCTGTACTCAGGATTGACTTTTGGCGCTGCTCAAGGACTATATGGGATGCTGGGGTTGAACCCGGCTCACCTCGTGCAAGGCAAGCACCCTCCTTGCTGTACTGTCACTCCAACCCCAATTGTTTTGTTTTCTTTTGTTTGGGGGCCACGCCTAGTGATGCTCAGGACTTATTCCTGGCTCTGTGCCCAGGACTTAACTCCTAGTGGGTTCAGAAAACCATATGGGATGCTAAAGATTGAACCTAGGTCAGCTGTATGCAAGGACAACAGCCTACGCGCTGTACTATGGTTCCAACCCTATTTGTGGTTTTGCTTGTTTTGGGGCCAACCCACCTGTGCCCAGGGCTTACTCCTGGCTCTGCACCCAGGGATCACTCCTGACAGGGATGGGGGACCATATGGAGAGCCAGGGATTAAACCTGGGTCAGCCGTGTGCAAGGCAGGTGCCCTACCTGCTGTATTCTGAGGCCTCCATTGTTAGCTTCTTGAGAAGTGGCCCTATTGTTCTCAGAAGGCTGAAGGCGGTGGGATTCCCGCAGCAGTGGATGCGGGCTCCTTTCCCCACCTCTCCAGCGCTCGTCATTTGGGTTCCTTTACGTGTGTGCCAGCCTCACCGCTGCCAGGTGATGTTGGTGTTTTTCAATTTTTATTTATTTTGGGGCCGCAGTTATTTATCTTGGGCCACACCTGGCAGTGCTCAGGGCTTACTCTTGGCTTTGCACTCAGGGATCATTCCTGATGGGCTCAAGGGACCATGTGTGGTGCCAGGGATCAAAATCAAGCTTGCCACATACACGACAGGTGCCTTACCTGAGGCACTATCTCTCTAGTCCATGTTGGTCTTTGAAAATACCTCTTATGTATCTTTGAATGCATAGAGAATGTATGAAAAATGATGATGTGAGCTGGAGAGACCCTACACACGGCCTTTTGCCTTGCACACGGCCAACCCTGGTTCTGCCTCTGGCACCCCAAGCTCCGCCAGGAGTGTGCGGCGTCTATGTGGTATCCCAAGGTCACCCCAAGGACACAGGAAACGGTGATCCATCAGTAAATAATTGGAAATTTCCCTGGCCAAAAGTGAGTGGTATTTTGGGTTTTTTTTTTTTTTTAAGAACATTTTGCTGGCTGTTCAGCATTTGATTGAGAGTAAGGGTTTTGGAGGTCTTGGGCAGCAAAGGTTAGATGCGAACCACTTCTGCTCCTCAGTTTTCTTCTAAAACTATAGCTGAACCCTGGCCAGCTTGTTTCCATGCATCAAAAGTGTATGCAGGGGGGCTGGAGCAATAGCACAGTGGGTAGGGCGTTTGCCTTGCATGCGGCCGACCCGGGTTCGATTCCCAGCATCCCATATGGTCCCCTGAGCACCGCCAGGAGTAATTCCTGAGTGCAGAGCCAGGAGTAACCCCTGTGCATCGCCGGGTGTGACCCAAAAAGCAAAAAAAAAAAAAAAAAAAAGTGTATGCAGGGGGACCGGGGGCGGGGCCAGAGCAATAGGACAGCGGGGAGGGTGTTTGCCTTGCATGCAGCTGACCCGGCTTCGATCCCTGGTGTCTGGTATGGTCCCCCAAGCACCGCTAAGAGTGATTCCTGAGCTCAGAGCCACGAGTAACCCCTGAGCACAGCCGGGTGTGGCCCAAAGGCAAACAAGACAAATGCCTACGCGCAGGTTTTTTGCGAGTTCTGAGCTGATTCATGCCCGGCTAAGGAGTGTTTGACAGTTCAGATCAATATCAGCCGGGCCGGAGCCAGGGGCCGCTCCTTACTCGAAGGCTGAGAGTTGAGTTACTCGACGGTGGCAATTAAAATCGTACTTTGAAAGGACGTTCCTGAAGAGCTTGGGCGTTGTGTCTGTTACACGATCCTTGGAACAACAATCCCAGAGAAGTGGACTCTTCTTTCAAAAGAGTCTCCAAAGCCAGCTGTGGAGAGAGAGAAAATAGATTCCCCACAAGGAGGCTATTTGGTGTTTGCTGCAAGGAAGTATGCAAATATATTATTTGTGTGTGGGTGTTACTGAGGGTGAACCCATCCAGAAATTTTCCTTGGTTTTGGTTTATGGTCGTCCCTGGCAGTGCTGGGACACCCCGTGACACTAGGGAGCAGAGCAAGGCCCTGGGGTCGGACAGGCGCTCCAGCCCCTGACTTACCTCTTAGACCTCACCAAGGAAATTTGATGGGGGCTGGTGGGGGTCGGAGTTCAGGCCACACCCAGCGGAGCTCAGGGCTTACACCTGGCTCTGAGCTCAGGGGCCACTCCTGGCTGTGCTTCATATCCGATGTCTGAGACCTGACTGGGTTAGGTCTCACCCCTGTACTATCTCTAAGAACTTTGATTCAGGATGCTTGAAGGAAACATGTTAATACATTTGCCTTTATTATGTTAAGTAATAGAAAAGATAAGTAGTTACGATAATAGCTTAAGTAAAAAACAGCATCACTGTATCACTGTATCACTTTCATCCCTTGTTCATTGGTTTGCTCGAGCGGGCGCCAGTAACGTCTCCGTTCATCCTAGCCCTGAGATTTTAGCAACCTTTCTTGACTCGTCCTTCCCAACGGTGCCGCATTGGAGGCTCTTTCAGAGTCAGGGAAATGAGACCCATCATTGTTACTGTTTTTGGAATATCAAACACACCATACGGAGCTTGCCAGGCTCTGCTGTGCGGGCAGGATACTCTCAGTAGCTTGCCAGGTTCTCCAAGAGGGAGAACTAGACAATCCGCTGATGATATCTCTATCCATTATCTTTCTGACTTATGTCCAAACCTGGGATATCATGTACTAAGTTCAGTAAAAGAAGAGTTTAAACTTGTGGGATGACTGTAAGGAATATAGATGTGTGCCTTAAGTCAGAAAACAACATAATTTGTGAATTTTGTTCAACTTTTAAAAACAAACCTGCACATATACAAACTTTTCAACATTTCTCTGTGTTAAAAATCAAATTTCAGAGGCTAGGGATGTAACTCAGCAATAGAATGTATGCCTTGCATGCATACGGGCCTGGGCTTAATCCCTCCATCCCTCCATCCACACATACTTTTAAAAAATTAGAATTATTCAGCATGTAAACATTGACTGAAAACTTAATTTAAATTATAAGAATTACATTAAAACCATATGTTAAGGGACCAGAGAGTAGCATGTGGATTAAGGCACTTTCCTTGCACGAAGTCAACCCCAAATCACTCCCTGGCACCTCCTAACTTGTCCCCAGAACCACCAGGAGAGGCCCTGAGCACCACCAGAGGTGGGCCCCTCCAAAAAACCCAAAACACCCCAAACCACCGCATAGGTTAGATTCTCTGGGCTATCAAATTGCAATGTTTCAAACCCCTGAAAATGGAATCAGCCCTCTAAAGAAAAGCCCCATGATCACGCAATTCTTCACCCTCTTTCTATCGAGTTTTATCTTCTCCTCTGTTTGTTCTCTGGGCGACTCTCCTCGCCACCTCAGGACGCTGGGTCGCATCTCAAGGGAGATTCAGGGTCACTGGCCTTCACCCTGATGCTGGCTGTCCGCACCCCAGGGCCTGTGTTTTGTCTCGGTGGCTCCCACCCCACTGTTAGTGGTCAGGTCGGGTTAAGACCCCAGTCAAATGTTGCCTGTTCCCCTGGTTATTTTGGCTCCATGGGGGGCCACAGCCAGCTGTGTTGGGGGGTGTCGGGACTTGAATCTGGGATCTTACATTTCCGCACATGTTCTACCACCCGAGCCTGCTGATGAGTTTCCATTCTGAGTGGCACGTGTCTCTCCTTTCCCTTTGTCACTGCAGTTTCTGACTGATGGTGACCCACAGGGTATGGGGCGAGGCATCCCCGTTGGTGGTGCCACGAGTGTACTCGGCATCTGAGGAGGTGCCAGGGGTCAAACCTGGGGCCTTGTGACTGCAAGAAGGAGGTCTGCCACCGAGCCGCCCCTGGAACCCTCTCTCTCCAGAGGCTGAAAGAGCTGGTTTTGCAAATGTGTATCTAGGGATCAGTCGCCTCTCCACGGAGCCAGTGTCTCCTCGAGTTCCGGCCTCTGCACTGGGGATCAGTTCTCTCTGCCCCGGGTTTCTGGGTCAGAAGCAGCAGAGTGGCCAGACACCGTCATCAGGGCTTTGTCCGAGTCGCCTCAGCGTCTCCGCTTCCGGCCTCCCACTCTCCCATTTCCTCATCTCTGTAAGGTGAGAGATCACTGAGGAAAGTCAAGCCCATGGACAATACACCGATGCGAAGGAAAGGACGGCGTGGACCGTGGGCCTGAGCAGAGCCTGGGCACAAAATGCCTCTATGGTCACTGCTCGCCTGACACATTTCAAAAAGAAAATCTTGACTTCCCAGAATGGCTCGTAGGGCAAGTGCTTAAAGTGACCTAATTCAGTCTCTGCGGTCAAGCAAGAAATTTCCAGACTGGGACAGATAGTACAGGGGTAAAGGCGCCTGCCTTGCACGAGACCCACCCTGGTTCCATCTCTGGTACCACCTCTAGTCCCCTGAGCCAGAGTGACCCCAGAGATGGCCAGGCTGAGAAGCATCATGTCACAGCTCACGCTCTGAACTGTCGGTCCAGGTGGAGTATTGCAAGATGGGGTCCACTCAGTCCTCAGGGTGGCCTGTGGAGGAACTCGCCGGGTTCCTCTTCCCCGGCTTTGGTGAAGACCAGGGATTAGTGTGGTTTCCCTTCCGAAGCCACATCAGACATTACAAAAGAACTGAAAGGATTTATTTTAGACAGTCATCACCAAGTCTTTCGTAAAAGTGAAGCCTCCTTCGTTCACACCAGAAGGACCCAAATAGATGTTGGGCTTCCCCCGAAATGAAAATGAATATATGAGCGGTGTGAGCAAGAATGCAGAAACTGTCAAAGCTTCCTAAGGAAAACGTTCCCCCTCCACCGCCCCCCGCCCTGCTGTCCCCTTCACCCCCACCCACTCCCGGGAGCGGAGCCGCACACCCAGACCCTTTGGAGAAGCCTCGTTCTGTGCGTGAAAAGAACTGGTTCTTTCCCCGAACAATTGTTTCACGGACTGAGCCAAGCTGTATGGTTTTAGCGTCTGCAGGTTTGGGATCCCAGATTCAGCTGCTCATACTCCCGGCGGGGTTTGAGGAACGCACGCAGTCCGGGATGAGAGCAGCGTCGCCGAGTGTAAGGCAGCGCCTTAACCCCTCACCCAGTCTGGCACCAGTCTCGACTCTCACCGCAAAGTTCTCTCCCGGAGCTCTGTGCTGCCTCTTCCTCAGACAAGACTCCAGCTCTGTTTGTATTAAGAAGGTGTTTCCAGGAGCCGGAGCCATAGTCCAGCGGGGAGGGTGTCTGCCTTGCATGTAGCCGGCCCGGGTTGGGGATATGGGTCACTATCCCATATCCCCAAGCACCACCAAGAAGAGCAGTTCCTCAGTGCAGAGTCAGGAGGAGTAACCCCCGAGCATTGCCAAAAAGGAAAATAAATAATAATTAAGAGGACCCTCTGCGCCTAAAGACTTTGATTCCAGAGATCTAACACATTCGGGCATCCAGCGCAGCATCCGATAGCAATGCACTGGGACTGCGAACTGGGCTACAACTCTGTGCTGCCGGGGGTGGATTTGTTTCCTCCCCACCCTGTCTTCCTGCACGGAAAGCGGCGGGCTGGCGGCTCCCACATGGCAGGCGCCATCTTCTAGACTCCAAACCCAGAGGTATTCGGTTTTTACTTTTGGGGCTCCCAGGAACTCATGGGAAGGGGGTGTAACCGGCATGCCCTTGGCCCAGATAAATCCGGAGCCGCTGAGCGCGAATCGGACCCTCTGCGCCTAAAGACTTTGAATTCAGAGACTTCTTACAGCAATGCACTGGGACTGTGAGCTGGACTATGTAATTTCTGGCAGAATTTTCCCTGGACTTTATACAGAAATCCAAAACCGCGCAGACGCAGCAGACTTAATATTTATAATTGTCAGCAATGTGAAATGGTTCCTTTTGAATAGGTCTGACTTGGGGGGGAAACTCCAAATAATAACAGTAAGTTTTTGTTGAAATATTGAAGATTTTTAACGTAGCAGCCACCTCTCTGGACTGTGAACTAAGCAAAAGCCCCACGCTGGCTGACGCGGCATGGCGTACACCGTACTATGAGGTGCGAGAAGGGGGATGAGGGGGAAAAAGAAAAAAAAAAAGGGAAAAGGAAAAAGAAAAAAAAGAGAGAGAGAGAGAGAGAGAGTTATGTACTTGTAGCAGTGGGGCTACATATCTCTTCATTTCCAGCAATGAAAAACTAATTATCAAATGTAGTAGGTCTGTCTCTCTTGGTTGGAAACTCCAACAACTATAGTGAGTTTTGTGTTGAATTATGGAATGTAATCAAGGTAAAGAAAAAATGAAGTGAAATTCATTAGTTATACAGTAGGGGGTAGGGGGCGGGGGCGGGGGGTATACTGGGGATTTTGGTGGTGGAATATGGGCACTGGTGAAGGGATGGGTGTTTGAATATTGTATAACTGACATATAAACCTGAGAACTTTGTAACTTTCCACATGGTGATTTAATAAAAAGTTAAAAAAAATAATTAAGAAAGTGGAGGGTTTTTTTGTTTTTTTTTTTTGTTTTTTTTTGCTTTTTGGGTCACACCCAGCAGTGCACAGGGGTTACTCCTGGCTCTGCACTCAGGAATTACCCCCTGGCAGTGCTCAGGGAACCATATGGGATGCTGGGAATCGAACCTGGGTCGGCCACGTGCAAGGCAAACGCCATACCTGCTGTGCTATTGCTCCAGCCCCGAAAGTGAAGGTATTTCTAAAGGTGGATCCTCATTAATAAATTCTATTATAATTTATAAAGAGGAGGAAGACAGCTTTAAGATCTGGGGTACCAAGTTTGAACCCTGCACTGCCTTGAGCACTGCTGGAGCAGCCTTGGGGGCCCCGGTACCTCCAGTGCCACATTCCCGGGCCCTGGTGTTGAGTCGTCCAGCTCGGTGGACTGACCGTCCCTGGTAGTGGCCCCCGGGCCCTAAGCTCTACTGGCAGCTACCCCTACCTAAGAGAGAGAAGTTCAGGGTGCCGTTTAAATTCTTGTGTCATTTGGGTTTTTTTTTTTTTTACTGTATTTTTGAGTTATTGTTTTAGAAGTTGCCCTGAATTAGAATTATAAATTCTGGGGCCAGAGCGATAGCACAGCGGGTAGGGTGTTTGCCTTGCACGTGGCCGACCCGGGTTTGATCCCTGGCATCCCATATGGTCCCCCAAGCACTGCCAGGGGTAATTCCTGAGTGCAAAGTCAGGAGTAACCCCTGAGCATTGCTGAGAGTGACCCAAAAAGCAAAAAAAAAAAAAAAAAAAAAAAGAATTATAAATTCTAATTTAGAATTGCAATTAATACTTTATCCTGTCAGAATCTCGATCTTGGGGCCAGGGAAATAGCTCAGAAGGGTTCAGTTTGAGCTCTACTACCCGAATCTCCTGAGCACCACACCCCCGGTCTGGCCCCCAAAACCCAAAACTCAGACAAAGGAATCCAGCTCTCAGGCTGACGAGGCTCAAGTAGTAAAGCCCTGAGTTTGAACCCTGGCACCTCATGCCAGGATGCTCCTGGTGGCCCCCAGTTGTCCCTGGCCCAGCCATGGCACTGCAGGACAGCACGGGACAGTCAGGCCTGTACTTCAGGGCTGAGCAATGCAGGAAGGGACCCAGCCCTGCCTTGCCCCTCCCCAGCGCCTTGGGCATGGCCCTTCTTAAAACAAAAACAAACGAAAGAATGTGCTTGTCACTCATCAGCTTGGCCTGAGTGGTACGAGGCAGCTTTGTTCCTGCAGAGCTTCATTCTGTCCCGCCTTTGTGCTCCTGCAGTCACGCAGATAAGATCTTACCAGGCTGACCACAGGACAGATTTACAATCATTGGCTTATGCAATTGTCTTTTCAATCAGATTGGAGAAAAGGGAAACTTGTGAGGACACGTTAATGAGGCTTTTTCCGATGGCCCGTGCAGGCCCGTGTACCTGTGTTACTTCTTGGGGGTTCCGGTTAGGGGTTTCCAGCTGATTCCAGAGTTTCTTTGTTTCAGCCTACAAGACCCTCTCCAGGACATCGACATCCTATAGGACAGGGTCACAAAAATAAATAAATAAATAAATTAAATTAAAAATCTGGTTTTGTTTTGTTTTGGGGCCACACTGGGTGGTGCTCAGGATTTACTCCTGGCTCTGTGTGCACGGGATCACTCCCGGTGGGCTCCCAGGAACCACTGGGGCTTATGGAGGTTCGAGCAGATCAGCTGAGTGCAAGGAACTGCCCTACCCACTGTCTGTCTCTCCAGCCCTGTCTGTTGTCTTTCTTTTTTTTTTTTCTCTTGCTTTTTGGGTCACACCTGGCAATGCACAGGGGTTACTCCTGGCTCTGCACTCAGGAATTACTCCTAGCAGTGCTTGGGGGACCATACGGGATGCTGGGAATCAAACCTGGGTCGGCCGCGTGCAAGGCAAACTGCCCTACCCACTATGCTATTGCTCCAGCCCCTGTTTCTTTTTTGTTTGTTTGTTTGGTTTTTGGTTTTTTTTTTTTCTTTTTGGGTCACACCTGGCGATGCACAGGGGTTACTCCTGGCTCTGCACTCAGGAATTACTCCTGGCGGTGCTCAGGGGACCATATGGGATGCTGGGATTTGAACCCGGGTCGGCCGTGTGCAAGGCAAACGCCCTACCTGCTGTGCTATCGCTCCAGCCCCAGCCCCTGTTTCTTTTTAAAGCAAGTTGGTACCGATTATAAAGAAACACGGCGGGCAAGTTTCCTAAACATTCTCTTCTTTTTTTTTTTCTTTTTTGCTTTTTGGGTCACACCCGGCGATACACAGGGGTTATTCCTGGCTCTGCACTCAGGAATTACTCCTGGCAGTGCTCAGGGGACCATGCTGGGAATCGAAACTGGGTTGGCCAAGTGCAAGGCAAATGCCTTACCCGCTCCAGCCCCTCTCTTCTTCTTTGAAGCCGGGGGACGGAGGAGCGGGAAGATTGTGTTTTGCTTTGTTTTTTTATTTCTCTGCGACCCCCGCCCCTTCCCTTCTTGTTGCTGCTGTGATGGGGGTCACGAGAGTCATATGCTTGACTGTGTGATTCAGCTGCTCACTGGAGCCACAGTCACTAAGTTAGGATGCTCCAGCCCATACTGGGTGTCGTGCCCATGGGCGTCATGCTCAGTGTGTGAGAGATCACACACTCGGGCACTCAGCAGAGGGTTCCAGAGGGCAGATCTGCCGTGATCGGTGTGGGGTGGCAGTGGGAGCTGACTCCCGCCCAGGGCCTCTCCGGGACACTCTTTCAGACAGGCCAGAGGTTCAGCACAAGGATGAAGCATTGTTTGGCCCAGTCCCACGGTGCTGGGGGTTCCGCAGGGCCACCCGAGTGACGCTCAGGGCCTTCTTGGCTGTGTCTGGTAGTGTTGGAAGGAGCACAAGTGCTGGGAGGTCACACTTGGGTCTGCTGCATGACAGGCACCCGAACTCCTGTACTAGCTCTCTGGCCCATATTTCTATTTCTTATACAGTTGACGGATATTTGGCAGGGACTTTTAGCTAAGGGTCCCCCTCCCCCACCGTGGTCCTTGTTTCAATTTTTGGTGCCAGGGACCAATCCCTGGGCCTCATGCATGTAAAGATGCATGTGCCCACTGGGTGTGGCACCCAAATTTTTTTTTTCTTTTTGGGTCACACCTGGCGATGCACAGGGGTTACTCCTGGCTTTGCACTCAGGAATTACCCCTGGCGGTGCTCAGGGGACCATATGGGATGCTGGGATTCGAACCCGGGTCGGCCGCGTGCAAGGCAAACGCCCTACCCGCTGTGCTATCGCTCCAGCCCCCTGTGGCACCCAAATTAAAACAATCACATCAGCCTTACTGAGGGACTTTGGGGGTAGCTCAGTGGTAGAGTCTCTGTCCCCCCTGCTACTCCCCATGAAACCAGCCTCACTGAGCCGTTGGATGGTGGTGTTTATGTGGCACCAGAAAAAAATTTAAGAACCTGTAAGCAAGGACCCTGTCGCTCCTTTCTTGCTTTCTCCAACCTTCCTGTCTCCCAGCTGAATAAAACACACCCCAGTCTTAGGAATCCTGTGTCCAAATGCTGTCGAAATTGTTCGGAAAATATTTGTGAGTGGCCCTTGCAGCCCTTTCTGCAGTGCCCCCCATGCTGGAGAATGGGGCTAGGGGGGTGTCAGCCCTGTGATGACTCTCTCCAACACGGCAGAACACACGGCAGAACGGTGAGGGGAAAAAACAACCGGTTCCTGTTTTGATTGATCCGGGCTTGAAAATTAACAACCTGTGTCACTGGAAATCATAAATCAATGGGGAAGTGGTTTTCACCTCAAACAAAGGGTGGTTAGCCAGTGGCGATTACACTCGCCCCGTTTCAAGATCCTTTGAGCGGTTAATGATGTTCTGGGAGAGCAGAAGTGGTTGGCCAAACGAATGCACATTTAGAATTCCATCTGCACTAACTCACACTGCGGATACAGGTAGTGTAACTTAAAAACAAATAAACCTGTCTCACGGGTCAGGGAGGTGTCTTGGCGGTGGGGTGTGCTGTGCCCTGGAGTTAATCCCCAGATTGGCTGTACCAAAGAAACAGCCCTAAATTAAGTGCTGGTCCTGCAAGGTGGCTGGCTGCTCTGATTTCAGGGAGACTCGGTGGAAGCTGTTTGTGGGGGCAGCTTCTGTCCACGGCTTCCTGGCCGGGCTGCTTTGTTCGGTAGCCTCACGGCTTTGAGGTCGTTTTGTAAGATCTCCAGCCCTGGCCTGTCCCTGGCGGTGAGCCGTGACCCAAGAGAAACTCGCTCGGCCCAGGACACCAGGGCACAAACCTTCCCATCTGCGCTGCTTCCTTCAGGCTTCAATGGTGAGGTGGGGCCTCTGTCCACTCCCCGCGTCCCCCACCCCACCCCGGGGCTGCTCCCCTGGGCAGTGAGCTGGAACATCCAACAGCTTTCAAAGCCTTTTCAAAGACTGAAGCAGTAAGAAAGAAGCAAACAGCGGCTGACAGTTCCTAACTTGATTGCCATGTCTTGGTAATGTTTGGGATAGCCTGGATCAAATCAAATATATTTCTTTGCAAAATAAATTTCACCTTTTTAAACATGGCTATTAGACTTTCTGTAAGTGGTTCCTACCTGTGGTTTCCACTTTATCTCCTACAAAACTGACTTTACTAGGGGAACATTAGCCAATCGATTGTCTGTCTCCTCTGAACCAGGCCAAGTGTTCAACCAGGAGGGGAGCACCGAGCCCAAGGCATCAGGGAGGCCTTCCTGGATGAAGTGGCAACTGGACTAGCCTCCCTTGCTCCAGAGATCAGCAGGAGACTCAAGTTTCTTGACTTGCTACAGACTTTGCTCCTTTCATGTCTTTTGCCCACGTTTTAAAAGCTCGAAAGACATTGTTATACATCTGAGTAAATCAAGGTAAGCAGAGGGACTTAGACCTTAAATTTTGGAGTGTGCAGTCTCGGTGGAAGATAATATTACTGGTAAAGTTGTTCAAATTTAAAAACATTTAAATGAAGATTTTAAAAAAAAAGAAATGTTGGGGTGTGCTCTACAAATCACACCCCAACATTTCTTTTTTTTATGTTTAAAACTTTTTTTAAAATTTATTATTTTTAATTAGTGAATCACCATGAGGGTACAGTTACAGATTTATATATTTTTGTGCTCATGTTACCCCATACAAAATTTGAGAACCCATCCCTTCACCATTGCCCATTCTCCACCACCGGTACACCCAACATCCCTCCTACCCTCCCCAATCCCATCTCCCCCGACCCCACCCTGCCACTGTGGCAGGGCATTTCCTTTTGTTCTCTCTCTCTCATTAGGTGTTGTGGTTTGCAATAGAGGTGTTGAGTGGCCACTGTGTTCAGTCTCTAGACCACATTCAGCCCGCATCACCCTTCCCCTGCATGGCCTCCGACCTCATTATACTTGGTGATCCCTTCTCTGAGTTGCCCTCTCCCCAGAATGTGAGGCCAGCTTCCAAGCCATGGAGTCAACCTCCTGGTACTTATTTCTACTATTCTTCAATTCTTGACACCCCAACATTTCTTTACTACTATTTTCATTTTTTTTTTTTTTTTTTTTTTTTACTGCCCTCTTGAAGTTTACTCCTGATCTACTGTTCTGTTGGTTTGGGACGTTGGAGCTCAGCGGCTACCAGGTGGGATTTACAGGTCTGCGTGGTTCTTTTTTTTTTTTTTTTTTTTGCTTTTTGGGTCACACCTGGCAATGCACAGGGGTTATTCCTGGCTCTGCACTCAGGAATCACTCCTGGCGGTGCTCAGGGGACCATATGGGATGCTGGGAATCGAACCCGGGTCGGCCGAGTGCAAGGCAAACGCCCTACCCGCTGTGCTGTTGCTCCAGCCCCAGGTCTGTGTGGTTCTGCTTTCCTTGGGCGCAGCCAGCCGTGCTCAGGGTCCGCCTCCGGCGGCATGGGTGGGGGCGGGGGCCTGAGGTCCTGGGGTCCAGGCCAGGTCACCTGCACACAAAGGCTGCGTCAACTTGTTGAACCGTCTCTTGGAATCCTTGTCTTGGAAAAGACGGAGCCGCTCTGTCTTTCCAGGAGCACTTCCTGAGAAGCAGAAGGAGCATCCTGTCCGCGAGCCTCGCTGGGCTGGACGCTGGGAGACACCTGCGCTCTGTGGCTTCGCCGGGGGCTCCTCATAGGTGAATAGTAGGGGGTGCTGTGACTCTTTTTACAAAACCGAAACAGACCCCCCCCCACGTCCCCACCTCGGCTTTATATATATATATATATATATATATATATATATATATATATATATATATAATGTAGGAGCTGTTTATTCAGCCATTGATTAAGCTGATTGAATTGGGCATGAACTCCACAAACCCCCGGCTTAAAAAGAAAGTTTTGGTTTTTCTTTTTTTTTTTTTTTTTTTTTGGGAGGGGGTTTGGGTTACACCCGACGATGCTCAGGGCTGACTTCTGGCTCTACACTCAGGAATCACTCCTGGCAGTGCTCAGGGGACTATATGGGATGCTGGGAATCGAACCCGGGTTGGCCGCATGCAAGGCAAATGCCCTACCCGCTATACTATTGCTCCAGTCCTCCCAAAAAAAGTTTTTATTTGTTTGAGGGAGGTGGGGATTTGAACCCCACCTTACAGTTCTCTCAAGGCAAGTACCCCCGGTACCGTCACTCTAGCCCACCAAAAGCATGGGATTTACGGAAATCAGCAAAAGTCCATTTGTAGTGGTTAATTGATAGATGATTTTAACCTGTGTAAATAAGCTTTTTTGTTTATTTGTTTTTGCTTGTGTGTTTTGTTTTGTTTCAGGGAGACACACCGGGCAGTGCTCAAGGTTACTTCAGGTTCTGTCTCAGGGACTGACCCTGGACAATGCAGCGTCTTTCCCTGGACTATTTTTCTGGCCCCTAAACCCCCCTCCTTTTTTTCCCCTATTAGACATGGTGATTTACAAAGCTGTTCAAAATAGAACTATTTCAGGCACACAATGTTGTGACACCTGTCCCACACCAGCGTCCCCGGGGTCCCTGCCTTCCCCAGCCAGTCCCCTTGGCAGGCATATAACAGATTCATTTCATATTGCTTGATTCATCAAAACTTAGAGAAATGGCAAGTGGAATTATCAGAAGAGAAGTCAGCAAAGTCAATTTGTAGTGATTAATTGCTATATGATTTTAACCTGTGTAGCACTGCACTATAGCACTGTCCTCCCATTGTTCATCGACTTGCTTGAGCGGGCACCAGTAACGTCTCTATTGTGAGATTTGTTGTCACTGTGACAGGGGCTGCTGTGACAGGGGTCGCCTTCTCTCCAGGAAACGAAGGCAGGACCCCGCCCTCAGCAGCTCGGGGGACCTGGAAACCAACAATACCCCTGGGGAAACAACTGTGGCTCACACTTCCCAGAGAAACTGAGGCACAATGCCAAGGACCAGGCCACCGGGCTGGGACCACACAGACCCTTACCACGGCCAGGGCTCAGCTCTGTCGAACTCACACTCCCCCATAGCCGGTGCCCAGGGGCATCTGTCCTTCAGCTGCTGGCGACTGCTCTGCATCGCCTGCTCGCTCCATCTGGACAAGTGATGCAAAGGAGGGGGATGCTGCAAGGAACAATTCAGGGGGGACCCCCAAGTGGGTGCCGGCAGAGACCTGGAGGGGGGCAGCCCCCACTCCAAGCAGGGATCTGCTGACTCAGCATCTGGGATCATCTCAGAATCGACCCCTTAGATCGGATTCTGGACCCTGTGGCCAATTTAGCAACTAAAAATACAAGTTTGGGGCCAGTTGATGGCTCCAAGGACTGGAGCTTTGACCCCCCACCCAGAGGGTCCCCGCAAGCACCTTGGGGAGCAACATCCAAAAGCTGTATTCGGAGCAGGCCCCGGGCACCCGTGGGAGTGACCCCCAAACACAGTCCACACGATTAAATTTTAACTTCAGAATACTATATTCCAACTGAAACCCAAATTTGCTGGAGAATTTTACTTAATCTGTCAGGGCTCAGAGCCCCAGGCCGATCCCCGGCAGCCCTGCAGTTCCTCTGAGTCGCTTCTCATTCATAAATCTTTCCCGCTCAGGACAGTGGCAGCGGAGGCGGCTGTGTGACACATCGCCCCACACACAGGCCCTGACGCCAGGACGTCCATGTGGAAAAGGAAAGAGTCTCGGGTGCCGAATGCTCCCAGCAAAGTGCGGGCGGGAACAAGAGTCTTGCGTAAGGACGGAACTGTGGTGCAGCCGGTGCCAGAACATTCCACGTAGGGCCACTGCGAAACATACGGAGCATCTGCCTGAGGCTGGCCTGACCCCGCAGGCATCGGGTCCCTGGAATCCTTCTGGACCTTTATTTTCCCGGGGAGCAATCAGAGAGCGGCGCCATGGGCGGGGGGGGGGGGGGGGGCTCTCCGGGCTCAGACTCCCAGCATACACGCCAACCTGTGAGGGCAGGCGTCGTCTCCGACTCACGGGCGTGTCCCCTCCGAGGGCAGCACAACCCGACAGGACACACGGACACCAGCCGGATGGAGGGGTGCAGAAGCACACGGTGGCCTTTGGAAAGACCACGTATGTCACGATTAACGTGTGCTGCCACATTCCATTTCTTCTGATCCAGAGCTGACGTCTGGCTGGCAGGACATGGGCATGTGGAGACAAAGGTGGGGGGGGTAGTTTCTTCCTGGGGGCCACGGTGCTCCCCAGGCCTCACCAATACAAGCGTTTCTGGGATGGGATGGACACCCGCTACCTTGCTGGACAGTCGGAGCCCCGCCCTGTTACCTGCATCCTGAGTCCAAGGCACGGTCACCTGCACCCACACAGGAAGGTGGGCTCAGGGCTGCTGCCTGCCCCCAGTCCCCACACCCACATTCTCGTGGGTCTCCGGGCAGCACTGCCCCTCCCTTAGCGCCCACAGTCACTGTCTTCCCCGGCTACCCACTTCACTCCATCCCTACCCCCTCCACCCCCTTGCATTGCCCCAGAAGGCAACAGTATCAAGGGGCACGCACAGGAAATCCCTTCTGGGTTCATGCCAGTCTCACATCTCTTCCTACACTCATTGCCCACTTGGTTGGGCCCTCCCAGGGACCCGCTGCCCACCACCCCAGGTGACTCTCTCAGGGAATGGGGAAACCCCCTTCATCTCATTCCTCAAGAAATGGAGCCTGCAATCTCCTCTCCTCCTCACAGACCCCAGAGGCAGCTCGCCTTTGGAACGGTCTCATCCGGGTTATGACCCTCAATGGAACCCTCCCAGGATATGTGGATCTGTGATCCCGTGGCACGCGCATGCAGTTGTGATCAGTGGCTTTACTTTTTTTTTTTCTTCCCTACTATACTTGCATTGGACTGAAAAATATTTTCCTTGGAACCTGTTTTCATTAATCCCACTTTTGATGTCAGGAACTACCGAATAAATCTAATTTGTATTTTAGCCATTAAGAAGTCAGATTTTGGGCTGGAGAGACAGTCCACGGGTAACTTACCTGCAACCATCCCCATTTGATCCTGGGCACTACACACTGTCCCCTAAGCCAGGAGTGACACCCGAGCACTGTTGGGTATGGCCCCCAAACAACCCCCTGGTTCCTTTTGTTTAGTCTTTGGGGGGTGCCACACACGGAGATGCTCAGGAACTACTTACTCCTAACAGTGCTTGGGGGACCACATGGTATGCCAGAGTTCGAACCTGGGCCAGCCATGCGCAAGGCAAACACCCTTCCAACTACACTATTGCTCCATGCCACCCCCAGCCCCGTTCTTTTTTAAGCTCCTTCATCCTATAATTCTCTGATTAATCATTTCTAACTGTAGACATTGCTCTTCATAACCCCTTTGCAGTCTAGATCCATGACCGCAATTTTCTGATTATTCACATCTTGCTCTGAAGGGTACAGGCTCTGTTTCACCATGTCCACATGAGCAAGTTTCCCTCTGAACCACCCAGCAGAAAAGTGCCCTGCTTTCCTCCTCCTGGGGCAGAGGTCCCCAGGCTAATCCGGTCCGCCGTGCTCCTTTGCAGCAAATAAGAAAATTTAGCAAATGAGCAGCAGCAACAAAACTGCTCAGCCTCTCACTGAAAATTCTTCTTCAAGGGGAACACAGAATCCCCCTTGTGGCACCCAAGTATCGCCTGGCTTGTTTGTGTACCCCCAGAAGTCATCCACTCCTTGGGAGACAGAGCAACAGAAGCATCTGGGGCTCCCCAGCATGGTCATTCTGCCCATAACCTGGGGCCCAGAGTCACACACACACACACACACACACACACACACACACTCTTTGCCATCTGAGTTTCTTCTTCAATTCTGCAACCAGTATCTGCAGAATCCTCAGGCCACCTTACCAGCCAGGCTTCTAGATTTAGTTTGACCACGTCCACCTTATTGTCAATTGTCATCTCAACCAAGTTCCTTATTTATTGTTTCAATTTTGGGGGCCCCCACCTGGCTCTGTCCTCAGGGAGAGTGCTGGGGGCCACATGGAACCGGACCTTCTACATGTGAAGGTCCATTAGACCACTGAGATCTCTCTCTCTCTCTTTCTCTCTCTCTCTCTCTGACCCTGAGTTTTTCTTCCTTTAAATAAATGTTACAGGCTCCATTTTCAGCCATCATGCCTGAAAAATCGTTCACACCCCCTTAGGTAGGTGCAGGGCAGGGTTTCAGTATTCTTTTCTGACGGTGTTAGTTCTGTCACTGGGTGAGTTACAGGGAAGCGGGGTTTTCATTTCACAACTGGAGGAACAGGTGCAGGCTGCTCTGCTTTGACCTTTATCCTTGACCTGGGCATGGGCTGAGCCCGGGCTGGATCTCTGCTGCCCCCTGGTGTCAGCAAACTATTCCAAAGACATCCTGGCAATATCTTCATCTACATAGACTTATTCCGCATTTAATATACTACCTCTTAACCTTCAAATTAAAGAATCTGATAATACTGAAATACATGCTTTAATAATATTAGAGTCTGTAGCTTTTCCCAAAAGAAAATAAAAAAAAAAGATGTCCTGGGGCTGGAGCGATAGCACAGCGGGTAGGGCGTTTGCCTTGCACGCGACCGACCCGGGTTCAAATCCCATATGGTCCCCTGAGCACCACCAGGAGTAATTCCTGAATGCAGAGCCAGGAATAACCCCTGTGCATCGCCAGGTGTGACCCAAAAAGCTAATAAATAAATAAATAAATAAATAAATAAAAGATGTCCTGGCTCTGGAAGTGCTTTCCTGCAGCCCTGGTTTGGAAACCCCAACTTTATCATAAAGTCTTCCATGGTGAAAAGGCTGAAAAACATATATTCCACTTAGGGTGCACAAACGTTTCAAGGATTCGGAGCCCAGTGAGTTCGGATAGCTCGCCAGAGGAAACACATCTGCTGCCTGAAGCTGCTGGCCAGGTCCAGCTCTTGAAGCCACGAAGCACACAGCATCCTGGAATATTTTCCTGATGAGAAAGGAAAATGCTTTCTCCCTTTCTTCCTTTGCCGATCTTCAAGAGGAAAACAAAGAGACCCCTCAAAGAGACCCCACAAAGGCAGACCTGGGGATGGTCTCCACCAACATCCTGTGTCTCTGAATCCACGTCACAGAAGAGAGTGTCACGCAGAGGCCACAAGCCCATCAGCGGGGTATTTCCTGCTGAAAGCACAGGGGAGCCGGACGCGCTCCTGGCTGGCCACCCAGCGCCAGGCCAGCGGAAATGAAGGGTCGCTCCTCTGAGATCACCTTCTCATGCGTCATACCATGCCTTGGCTCAATGGAGCAGAATCAAGACGGTGAAAAGAAACTGCTACTGATTCATGTGATTGTTAGGAAATATTTTAAGAGGTTTTAAATCAACTCCTCGTTCTTTTTTCTCATTTATGATTCTTACCTGATGGTGCTCAGGGATCATATCTGGCTGTGCGGCCAGGGATCACCGCTGGTTCCGAACTCAGGGATTACTCCTGATTGTGTGTTCAGGGATCAGCCCTGGCGGGGCACAGGGAGTGCCAGGGATTAAACCTGGGTCAGCCACAGGCCAGGCAAGTTGGACGCTGGCTCCTGGTTGTTTGTCCCTGGTACACCCAGCTGGTCCTTCTAGCTCACAGGACACCGGGGGAGAAGCCAGCAGGGAGAGGAACTGATTTGTCTTGTCCTGCCCAGCATAGGGAGGTCTAGAAGCCCCTGTGAAGGGGGAGCGAGAGAACAGCCCGGCACTGGTCTTCAGTGGGGGCACGAGGGGTCTCCAGGCCCTTGTCTGGGCTCCAAGTTCACAGTTCCCAATTGTAGTGAGTCACAGTAACCAGTTTTTTAAAATACAACCATTTAAAAAATTATTTTAGATGACTGGGCTGGAGATACAGGACATCAGCCAACCTGGTGATGTCAGGCACACAGCTGACCTGGCATCCCAGCCCTGCCAGGAGCGACTGCTGAGCACAGAACCAGGAGTAACTCTGAGTGCCACCGGATGTGTCTCAAAACCAAAATTTGGGTTAGTTTGAGGGATGAATTCAACAGCCCAGATGGCCGGGAGTGCGGGGGCGGGGAGAAGCACAAGGGTCAGTCTTGTATGCGTGGGATCTGTCCAATCCCTCACACCATGTGGTCGTGAGTGTCCCCAAGCCCCACTTGGTGTGGCCCTGGGGGCCTGCAAATACCACAGGGGTGTCCCGGTGGTTCTGCCTCCGCAGGCCTGAGCAGTGCCACAGCCTGGGCCCTCCCTCACGCGCAGGCCTGGCTGGTGGACCACCAGCAGGATTGCCTGAGAGCCCCCGCCCCCCTCCCCCGAAACAAGACACACCTCGACTACTTTGGCCGAGTTTCTCCCACGGGAACATCTCGCCAGGCCACGCAGTCTCACTCACGGACTGTGGTGGAGGTTCGAAAGCCTGCACGGCTAATGCGGCCACGACCCTTCCCGCACCACGCGGACCCCCAGCTCGGCTGCACCCCGCTCCCCTGGAGCAGCGCCCAGTCTTGGCGCTCACACTTCTCCGGCTTCCCCTGAGCTCCGCTCTGGGCTCAGCCACACAACCCCGAAAGGCGACGTCCATCGGGAGCCCTGGGCATGGCCTCTGCTCGCAGCCTCTCCACCCCCCTCACCTCCACTCCAGCCTTCTCACTTCCTCCGAGTGCTGTATGGGATTCGGGGGGTGGCTCAGAGGCGGAGAGTGTCCATCTCACAGGCATGAGGGCCAACAGTTGGACACCTGGTGCCACCCACCCAGCAGCTCTGCTGTCGGGACCCCCCGTGGGTGCCACAGCAGAGACCCCCATCTCTGGTGAGACCTGCACGAGCAGCCTAAGTGGGTGTCCCACCCACCCCACCCGTCATCACTGCGACAGCGGCGAGGGGCGGGGGCTGCTCTGGATGAGATGACACGCACCAGAGTCTCGGGGACCGGCGGTTCCCTCCACGTCGCCCCCGGGTGCCCCCGGCCAGCACATTTCTTTTTATTGCCAATCAGCATTTCACAGTGTCAACACAGAACTTAACCTGGCCATGACCGAGTGGGTGGTACCGGCCCCTCCCCCCAGGGGTCCTGTACCCATGCAGAGCTGGTCTCAGCCTCCCGTGCGTCTCAGGGGCACTTTTGGTTTTCCATTCGGAGGTGGGAGGCCCGGAGGGCATGGGGTACCAGTGTTTCCGAGAAGAGGGTGGGGGCTCCGAGAGTGTGGGCGCCTCCGGGCTAACCATACTTGGTGAAGGCCCTCTGGGTTCATTCCAGCTCGGGGTGAGCACGGATGTTTCCGGTTCTTCCGTGTTTTATTTATTTATTTTTGTAAGCTACCCTACCTTCATAGTTTTTTAGAATCTGATCTCAATTTATTTTTTTCCTTTTTTTTTTCTTTCACGAGGTAAACCACACAGAACATGCAATGTGTCGTCACGGCCATTTCTCAGTGGACAGCTCGGTGGCACTGATATATCCACCACCTTGGGCGACCCTCAGCACTACCACCCCCCCCCTGCACCCCTCCCCTGCCAAGCCCTTTCTCTGGCAAAACTGAAACTACACACATCACGTGTGAAGCTGGATGTGAACTTCACCTTCCTCCTCCCCCAAGTACCTCCTGGAAGGGGAACTATACAGTGCTTGTCTTTTTGTTCTTTGCGGCCACATCTGGCAATGTTCGGGGTTACTCTTGGCTCTGTGCTCAGGAATCACTCTTGGTGAGGCTCGGGGGGACCATGTGGAGTGAAGAGGATTGGTTGGCCACGTGCACAGCAAACACCCTACCTGCTATACTATTTCTCCGACCCCCTACAATTTTTGTTTTGTTTTTTGGGTCACACCCGGCAATGCACAGGGGTTTTACCTCCTGGCTCTGCACTCTGAAATTACTCCCTCCCGGCAGTGCTTGGAGAACCATATGGGATGCTGGGGATTGAACCTGGTCTGGCTGTGTGCAAGGCAAAGGCCCTACCTGCTGTACTATCGCTCCAGTCCCCCGCTACAATTTTATAAAAAGCCACTTGATTCCCTTTCATGGCATGACCAAGAAAAGTAAGCCATTTGGATTTGGGGACGGGGATGGGGACCGAAGACAGGAGCCCAACGCCGAGCTGGAGGCGCCTGTTCTTTCCAGCAGGCTGCCCGAGCAACCTTTGTCTGGGGCACGCCAAGCAGTTCAAAGGTGCTCGAACACACAATTTGTGTTGTTGGAACAAACAAACAAGCACCCAGGTGCCCGGAAAGATCTACTCCTGATGGCCAGCATCCAGAACATTTCCACATGTGCGCTTTGTTGTTCTGTTTGGGGTTTCCCCCATATTATCCCTTTGCTCAGGTCACCTGGGACTTCAAAGGGAACACACAGGTTGACGGCAGGCATCGGAGCATACCTGAAGTGTCGTCTTTCTCAGCCTTGCAACAGGCCTCCTGGTGTGATGGCAAGGCCCCAAGAAACAAATGCCTGCACTGCAGAGCACTGTCCCCTGAGGGGCCCGCTGCCTCCTGCCAGACTCTCTTCCCTGAGGGGGGGACCCTGGGGGTGGAGTATGGGCAGATCCCAACGTGTCAGCCACAATTGCCTGAAAGAAATGAATGTATTGGGTGGCTGGGCGTGCACAGGCATGTGTGTGTGTGTGTGTGTGTGTGTGTGTGTGTGTGTGCGCGCGCGCGCGCGCACGTGTTTCTGATGGCTCGCACTCCTATTGGCCTTTATCCGCTACGCTGACACCACAGTCCATCCGTGGGGCCTGATGTTAAGTATGACACTTTCCTGTTTGGAGGCAGGGAGTTCCCTACTTCAACATGGCCGTTTCATTCTGAGGCAAATTTCACTAGAAATCACTGTATCACTGTCATCCCGTTGTTCGTCGAATTACTCGAGCGGGCACCATTAACGTCTCTATTCCTCCAATCCCTGAGATTTTAGCAGCCTCTCCTTACTCATCTTTCCCCATTGGAGGCTCTTTCAGGGTCAGGGGAATGAGACCTTTTGGCATATCGAATACACCATGGGTAGCCTGCCAGGCTCTGCCCATGCGGGTGGGATACTCTCAGTAGCTTGCCGGGCTCTTCGATAGGTATATATATATATATATATATATATATATATATATATATCACATATATATACACACATATATATACCTATATATATATGTCTCTTAGAATAATATATATATTTTTCTCTATGATTCGTTGCCTACTTCTGAACTCCATCAAATATGGTGTGGTAATTATGGAAAATGGGTAAGAAGTGTCTTATGTGTCCGGAAAGCAGCCTGGAGCGTGGTGGCGATTGGATAGTGGAAGTCAGCTGCTGGGGCTGGGTCCCTTGGGGCAGGGAGGGTTCTCACCCGCCCCCCTCTGGGGCGCCCCAGTGAAAACAGCCTGGCTCGGAGTCCTCAGTAGAAATACCAGAAAGAAATCCCCCGGCATGTCTGAGATTTGAAGAGCTGAACTATCAGGTGGACCCAAGAGTTGGTGAAGCTGGTGGGAAGGCAGCCACGCGTGGGAGGAACGTCTGAGGTGGTCGGATGAAGGGTCCGGCCTTACCCGCCTGCCTGCACGGGGAGGGGACCCTTGGAGCTCGCTCTGCACTGCACCCCACCCCCCTTCTGCTACAGGACACAAGAAAAAGACTGGAGGGGCGAGGGGGAAAATTGTAAGCATCAGATTCTATTTCTTCTGCCAGAAGCCAAGAGTAAATCAGCATTTCCACTGAAAACCTGAGTCTCACCCTGAGACATCAACTTCAAGTCACGTATGCGGAAGATTCATTAAAATGTTACTTTCCCCATCTCTCTTTCTCCCCCCTCAAATGGCAATGAGAACTTTATTTACTGAGGAAAAGGAGCTGGAAGACAAATGTACAAAACAGACAAACGGAAAGGCATCTTGAGAACCCTATGTACATCCTCTGTTCACAATTTAAGCATCGTATTTCGAAAGGCCACGTCCACCAGTCCAGTAAATATACCAATTCCGTCACAGGCCACTTGTCGGCTAAACATCCACTGTCCTGAGGCTGGAGAGATAGCACAGCGGGTAGGGCGTTTGCCTTGCACGCGGCCGACCCGGGTTCAAATCCCAGCATCCCATATGGTCCCCTGAGCACGACCAGGGGTAATTCCTGAGTGCAGAGCCAGGAGTAACCCCTGTGCATCGCCAGGTGTGACCCAAAAAGAAAAAAACAAAAAAACAAACAAAAAAAAACAACATCCACTGCCCTTCGGCTCCAGGGACCGTCCTCTGCATCCTCGCTGGGCCACGAGAGGGCTGGTGGCGCACGGTCCACGGGAGGGAGGCGCTTTTTCCCGTGAGCATTTCCACTTGGCTGCCTTCGCCCTGGGCAGCGGCGTGCTGGCCGAAGTCAGCGAAGAGATGAGAAGATGGAGGCTGGCGCCAGAGTGTGCCACGGCCATCCAGGAGAGGGGTGAGCCCCGTGGCGCTGGCGCTGGGTTCTGGCACGTCTCTCCGGGCCCAGGGGGCTCGGGGGGCCTCTGCAGCTCCCGCGCTGGGCGTTCAGAAAGTGCTTTCCAGCAGGCAGTGGCAACCACAGCCGGTGGGGCACACCTCCTGGGTCCGAAACCACTCCATCATGTGGCTGGTGTGGCCGCCGTGGCCGCAGGTCAGGCAGAAGTTGGAGGAGCCCCGCACGGCCACGTGGCAGATGACGCACTGGAAGGTGAAGCCTTTGCAGAGGGCGCACTGCGTGCCCCGGACCTCGCTGCGGCAGTGGCTGCAGTACACCCCGAACTCTGGAGGCCAGAACAAGACGCGTGAGATGGGGGAAGGGCGTACAACTGACACTCTGGGGGGTTTCAGGGGAGGGAGCAGAGAAAGCCCGGGACAGGACGCTGAGGAGTCTCCTGGTGCACGGACTCAGCGGCTGCCAGTCCCGGGGTGTCAGGAAACCACCCTCACGGGCTGCCTCCATGGCCAGCTGCACAGTGGTCCGTGTGTTAGCAGACACAGCCGCGGGCGAGGGAGAGGAAGACCCGCAGCCAACAGGTGGGCGCGAAACCGAGCAGCCGCCCACGGCTCAGGCAGCAGAGCCGGCACCTCGGGGGCAGAAGCTGCCCGTCTCCTGGCGCTGAGTTCTGGCCCGCCCCCACGGGGCAGGGCTGGCACCTTCCTCCCGGAGACATGTTTGGGTCCACGGAAGACTCCCCCCCCGCACCGAACCACCTCACCCCCTAAAACCAGGTCTGAGCCCATTCTGTGAACTCTGCCCCCCCCACCACCTTCAGGGAAATTCACTTTTGCCCCCACCCCTGCTGCAGGACGGGGGACCTCAGGTGTCACCTCACGAGCACGGAGCAAACTGCCAGACGCCCCCAGGGAGACTAGCTGGTGCTGGGGAGCCCTGTGGCAAGGTCCCGGCAGGACCCCCCATCGCTGGTGGGGGGCTCGGTGCGCCCAGTGTCCAGACTGCACAGGGATACACTTCCCCGTACTGCCTGTCGGAGGGTTCTTCACGATCCCCAAGGCCCTAAGAACCTTACACTACTGCTAACGCCAGGAGTACAGACTCTATTCATCCTAGAATATCATTCCACCTTCTGGAGTTTCTATTTTTCCTCTGGATTATAGAGTTCTGGGCCCCCGCCCCCCGCCCCCACCCTCCCTACAGACTCTCGTGAGGCTGCGGGACGCACGGGAACAGCTACAAATCTCTTCCCGAAAGCAACTTTTTTTTTTTTTCTTTTTGGGTCACAGCCAGCGATGCTCAGGGGTTACTCCTGGCTCTGCACTCAGGAATCACTCCTGGCGGTGCTCAGGGGACCATATGGGATGCTGGAAATCGAACCTGGATCAGCCACGTGCAAGGCAAACACCCTACCCGCTGTGCTATCTCTCCAGCCTCCCAAAAGCAACTTTTGAAAGATCAAGGGCTCCAAGTTCTCCCTGATATACCAACAAGCACTTAGATACCCTAAAGAAATACACATCCAATAGCCTTTGTGTCTGCAATTTTTCCCAGGACACAGACACAGACACACACACAGACATACACAGACACATATGCACACACATATACACACACAGACACACATGTGCACGCACGCACACACACACATATGCAGAGTAAAATAGTCCTTGCTGCTTGACAACTAAATCTGTTTTATTTTTTGTTCTGTTTTAATGGCAACTACCTGCCTAACAACTTTAAGAGTCAAAGACATCTGTACCTTTTTTTTTGGGGGGGAAGGGGTGGTAGGTTAAACCCAGTGATGCGCTCTCTCCAGCCCCACTTCTGTACATCTTTTTTGTTTGTTTGTTTTTTAGGCCACACCTGCAATGGTCAGGGGTTACTTCTGACTCTGCGCTCAGAAATCACTCCTGGCGGGGCTCGGGGGACCATACGGGGTGCCGGGGATGGAGGCCAGGTCTGTCTCTCCAGCGCCCCTACTTCTGGACATTTTACCAACAAACCCGACACTGGCGCCCGGCGCACCCTGCCCCTCTGAGGAAACCGCCAGCTCCCCTGAGCCTCCGCCTCCCTCTCTCTCAGCACCGCTACTAACGTCATTTCCGGCTTCGCAAACCTCAAGATTTTCTACGACGGTTCCCCAGTGACCCGTCCCTGTCGTCTCAGCGCACACAGCGGCAAAGTCCCTCAGGCGAGGCGTTCCCCGGTTAGTGCTGACTGCTCGGTACTGTTTGTTTTTTAAATATTTATCTAAACACGACTCAAAGTCAGTCATGCAGCACAGGGACACTTCCCTTCGACGTTGTTTTCCCGAGAGCCTTATTCATTTGCAATAAATCATCTCCGAACCCTCCCTCAAATATCTGACTCCTGCAGAAACGTGCTCAAGACTAGAAAGCCCTAGAACCTCTCGGCGCGCTCCTTTCCTTCAGAACAGCTCTCCCAGCGCTGCTCTCCCGCCCCGCCCAGGCGCCCTTCCCTGCTAGCTCACACTTCCCAGCCGAAGCCACGTGTCCGAAGACAGGGTAGGGGGTCCTCTCGGGGGGCCACATCGTCCGGGCCGTCTACACCGGATTGAACTCACTGCTGCGTCACTGCAGGTGCAGCCCCACTGTCCTCGCGGTCCCCGTGCCCGGCTCTGTCTCCGCTCCAGCGGCCAGAAGCCATTCCTATTCTGCACCTTTTATGTGGGACCTGGGTCCTCTCTGGAACCTTCTGGGACTTCCTCTCTACCCCGGGTCTTCCTTCGTCATGCTGGGAGCTGAGGGGCCCTTAGGGTCTGGAGAACAAAGCTCCGATCTTCTGCTGGACTCCCAGCTCGGGCTGCTCTTGGCGGCACTCAGGGGACCACGCGGCCCGGGGCTCCTTCAAGCGGAGCACTGCTCGGCCTGTCCACCCCCTCCGGCCTGCAGGCGACACTTTACCACGACTCACAGATCCTCCATCACCTTAGGGTCCGATTCTATCCCACTCTCCTGCATCACCGCGTTCCGGCCAGCAGCCTCCCTCCCTGCTACAGGGCCCATCCCCCACTGGTCTGGCGCGTGGCCAGCTCACTGCTGCCCACACCGAGGGCTCCTTCTTGCAGACGCAGCTCCTCAGAGGCCTTCTGGAGCCCCCCAGCGTGGCTCCCAAAACGCTTCCTCTCTACCCTGACATCCTCTCTGTCTGCTCAGGAATGGGTTCCCTATTTGTAATAATATTTAAGTTTTCTGCTTCACGGTCTAAGTTCCACAAGGGGAAGTGAAACATGCGAGCACTGGGCCTAGGAGGAACTTGATATATAATGGCTGAGTACAAATGCTAATAAATGTTCCTTACTTCCCACCAATATCTGAGCACGTTGCATAAAAACTACTTGTTTTTTTCAAGAGAAATGCAAATTCGGAGGCTGAAGCAATAGCACAGCGGGTAGGGTGTTTGCCTTGCACGTGGCCAACTCAGGTTCGATTCCCAGCATCCCTTATATATGGTTCCCTGAGCACCGCCAGGGGTAATTCCTGAGTGCAGAGCCAAGAGTAACCCCTGTGCATTGCTGGGTGTGACCCAAAAATAAAATTTAAAAAAAAAAGGAAAGAAAAAAAATTTGTCATTAAATGCAAACTTTTGTGTTTGGGCTTCCGAACCACACGATGGTGCTCAGTAGCCAGTCCCGGCTCTGCGGTCAAAGGGGAGCCCTGGTTACGCTCAGGGACCCCTGGGTGGCACTGGGAATCAAGAAGGGATCAGCTGGGGCTGGAGCAATAGTACAGTGGGTAGGGCGTTTGCCTTGCACGCAGCCAACTCAGGTTCGATTCCTAGCATCCCAGATAGTCCCCTGAGCACCACCAGGAGTAATTCCTGAGTGCATGAGCCAGGAGTAACCCCTGTGCATCACCGGGTGTGACCCAAAAAAAAAAAAAAAGAAAAAAAAAAAGAAAAAAAAAAAGAAGGGATCAGCTGGATGCCAGGCAAGTGCCTACCCCCCAGGGTTGGTGGTCTGACCCCCAAACTTTGTGTATGTTTGAGTCTCCGAAGCTCTTCTCCAGGGCTGCCAGCAGGACCCAGGCTGTGTGTGGGGGGGAGGGGAGGGGTCAGCTGGTGCTGAGAAATGGCCTCAGGTGCCTGGCACCATGCCCGCCGCCTGCCTCGTGAGCCCCCTCCCAGTCCGGAGAGCAAAGGTTCTCAGAAGCTCATCTTCCGAGTGGACGCTCTCGGACAGCGACGGGAGAGGAGGCGGCTCCCACTCACCGATGCCTTTGTGAGGGTCAGGCGGGCAGGACACGAACTTCAGCACCTCGGCGCGCTTCTCCCGAAGCCCCCAGCGGTACAGGATCTCCCCGTAGCACTTCTTGAAGTCGTCAAACTGCTGGGTGTTGGCAGGGTCCAGCAGCCTGGGGCAGTGGCAAAGGCGTCCGGTCAGCCCCTCTCCGGCCCTGAGCCCATCTCTGGGGGCCTGGGAGGGCGCCGCGCCGCCGCTACCTTTTGTTTTTGTCGTGCTGGTCACGCTCCCGCTCTCGGGGGTCGCTGTAGGTCAGGCTCCCGAAGCGGATCTCTTCCGGGGAAGACTCTCCCCAGGGGGAGGACGTGTGCTCCGTGTCTCTGCCCGCTGCGGAGAATCAAGTGGGAGGTAGAGAAGAAATCAGACCGAGGGGGCACGATCCGAAATCCCCCCAACACGGCGGGCATCCAAATTACTTCCTGGAGGAAACGAGGCTCAGGTGGAGGGCCTGAGAAAGAGAACTAAGCTGGGCCGGGAGCAGCACCGCGGGCGGGTCGACCGGGGCTCCATCTCCAGCATCCAACATGGTCCTCGGAGCCTGCAGGAGCGATCCCCGGGCCAGAGTGAAGCCCTGGGCACCGCCAGTGGGGCCCCCAAACAAAAAAGAAACAGAACTTCCCTACTCAAACTTTCTAGTGCAAGGCTCTGGATATTATGATTTTATTTTAAATTTGTGGTTGGAGTGACATGTGTGAGGCAAGCGCCTCCCTTCCCATGCTGCCCCTCGGGCCCCAGTGTTTATTACTAGGTGACTTGAAAGTCAGTACTCGAGGGATCATCAGGCAAATGACAGTCTGGGCTGGTCGGGTAGCAGGCCACTGTTATTATAAAAGCTTTCTGACATGTTCAAGTGTGAAAACGACATGAGAAGATGAGAAGATTTAAAACGGAACACAAAATCACAGTTATAGAATGATCCCACACACCCAAAGACTGGAAGAAAATGTTCTGGAATGTTAAACAGATGTTATTTCTAGGCGGAGGATTAGTGATTACTAATTTCTCCTCTAATATTTGCATCAGCTTTTCACTCCAGGCTCTGAGCTCAGCCAAGTCCAAGGCAAATGCCCGACCTTCAGCACTACTGCCCTGACCCCGAACTGCATTTATAATAATCATAATAATCTGTAACAAATCATCATGAGCAACTTTGTAAAAACCTAAATAAGTCAATCAATATTTAAAAAAATAATCATAATAAAAAAACAACTAAGATCATTTTTACAGGGGAAACTTAACCTGGCGCACGGGCTAGAGCAGCTGCTTGCAGGATGGCGCCTGGTCATCAGGGTCCCTTAGCATCAGCAGGGGCAAAGTGGCCCTCAGGCACTGAGCTGGGGGCAGACCCAAGCACTGCTGAGTCTGGCCCAGAAACAAAAACCAAGCAATGTTTAAAATCCAGAAGACATAAATGTATCCACTAATCAGATTTTTATGGCAGGTGTAATCACACTCAGCTTTGCTTCTCCACATCAACAGGAGGCGCTTGGGAAGAGGCGGACAATCAAGACAGAGGCTTGTGAAGGAGCAAGGGAGGGAAGGGCTCTGGCGTGAACAGTGCGAACTACCACTGTCAGGCCCTTAAGATGGTGAGACGGAAAGAGCCCAGCAAGCTGGCGAGGTGGCCTGGCACTACAGCACTCGCCTTGCATGTATGAGGCCCCGGGTTCAGTTTGTGGCACCACATCTGCACACGCACACACGTGTACATACACACACACACACACACACACACACACACACACAAACACACGGAATTCAGAAAAACAGCAGAACCTATAGAAACAGCCTGTTCAAATGTGAAAAACACACTCCCCTGATAATACAGCTATAGAAGAGATCCGAAAAGCCATGCAAAATAGTCATCCACCAAGAACAAGTATCAGGAGCCGGGAGCTCACAGGGCTGAATCCACTCTGCAGGTGCGAGACTGTGGTGCCGCCTCTGAGTGTAGCACCCACTGGGTGTAGCACCCCCAAAGCAAAACACACGCTCCATGACGGGAGCTCACAGGAAGCTCCCGGAGCACGGGAAATGCAGCCGGCCTACCGCGTGCTAACCTACCTATGTTCCAGCCGCCGGTGTTGAGCCCTGGGTCGGACATGCTCGAACAGGAGCCAGAGGAAGTAAAGCTGGGCTGTCGGACGGACAGACAGACAGACAGGAGCAGCATCAGAACAGTGTCCCCAGGCAGGCTGACCCCCGGGGCAAGTCAGACACAGCGGGAAAGTGGGGGCTTACGTAGCGACTGTGTGACACCACGAGGTTGGAGGAGCGGCTGGGGAAGGGCCCGAAGGGGTTGGGGATCCCCTGAGGCCGAGACTGGGCTTCAAACACGCTGCAGAGCATCGCCAACGTCTGGACGTCCCGGAGGCGGCAGTAATGAGCCAACCTGGGCACAGGGGAGCGGGGAGAAATGCATCAAGAGAAGGGGCGGAGGAAGAGGGGCCCTGGGGCCTCGGCCTCCTCCAGGGACACACCCCACTGGCCTGGTGAGAGGTCACCTACACCATCCTTCTGTCCCCGTTCCAAAGGAAAGTCCCACTGCCCTTGGGATGGGCCCCCCCCCCCGATACTTTAATCAAGTGACCTAGAGCTACATGAAGTCTCCCCTGAGCACGGTAAGCAGAGTCCAGAGCAGCTCATGACACACACGAGCTACTATCTCAGGGCACAGATGCAACATGCATCCCGTGAGCTAAGGATCAGAGACCGCCTCTGCAGAGGGGTACTGATGCTTTCCAAGAAACAGGCTTTATTTCAGGCGTGTCTTCACCTTCCTTACGGTGTCTGTACTTGACCGGGGGTGGGTGGGACAAGCACGATCATCTCAGGGTCGGCATTGGGAAACTGAGGCATGTGTCCTGGGTGGGGACTCCATGGGGAAAGCCAGCTCCCCCCAAGGAAACCAGAGCTGCTTCTCGGTCAGGACCTGGGCCTCATACAATGGAGATAAAAGTGGCTGTGGATCACTTGGCACATTTTATTTCTAGTTTGCAACGCAATAAATGAAGCTCAAGTCCAACAGCTCCATAAACTGCCTGATGGGGCGAAAGCGTCAGGTCTCTGGAAACCATGAAAACCAACATGCAATGGCTGAATCTGCACTCGGTGTAAAACTCTACAGCACCCAAAAAACTGCCCATCTCAGGAGCTCCAGTTCCTGAGTGGCGACTGATGTGACCCACAGCCACTGCATCCATCTCTCAGGGAGCCTCAGGGTCACACTACGAGTGACATCAATGACACAGTTCCTCCTGCTCAAAGAAATCCATTCTGCACAGAAACCGCCTTGGCGCAGAAAGGAAAGCTCTCCCTTCCTCCCCGGTCTCAGGCCACGGGACTCCTCTCTTCCTGGACCTAGAAGGGGCATCACTCCTTTTCCTCACTTCCAGTTCTCAAAACCTACAGGGACTCCAGCAGCTGTCGCCCAAACGGATGTCGCGCCCAGGGTGTCTCCAGATCCGGGTCAGACTTCGGACCAAGGCAAAGGTCTGTAGCAACTGTGGCCAGCGACCAAACCTGGACAGGTCAGAGAGAAGCCCAGACTCAGCGTGGGGAGGACGGGAGCCAGCGCGGGGGAGAGCCCGCCAGCCTCCCTCGCAGCCTCCGCCTCGCTGCTCTGGGCTGGGAGGCAGAATCTGAAGTCCCGCTGCAGGCCTGCTGAATCCGAATCTGCATTTTTAATAAGCTCCTCTGAGGGCGGAGTGCCCGATCATGTCTGAGACGCACGAGCCTTAGCAACTTCCACTAAAGGCACTTTGAAAAAAATGACTTGAAGAAATCTCTCCGGGTGGAGAGAGAGTAGAGTGGGGAGGGCACTCGCCTTGCATGCAGCCAACTGGGGTTCAATCCCGGAATTCCATAAGGTCCCTGAGCATCACCAGGAGTGATCCCTGAGTGCAGCGTCAGAAGAAACCCCTGAGTATTGTGTGGGTGTGACCCAAAAACCAAAACACAACAAAAGGACAATAAATGACAATTCAGTGAGTTGTCTGTTTGCTTGGGGGGCACACGCCGTGGTGCTCAGGGCTTACTGCTGGCTCTACCCTCAGAAATCACGCGTGGAGGGAGGGGCTCTGGGGACCAGAAGTGGTGCCCGGGATCAAACCCCGGTTGGCTACATGCAAGGCAAGCCCCTCACTCACTGTATTATCTCTGGCCTCCTGGATTCTGGTTAATCACTAACTTGGTGGTTTTGTCTGTTGTTAAGTTAGTAATCGGATGGGGAATAAAAAAGAGTAAGTGCATTCCAGGGTTTTATTTTTTTTTTCTTTTTGGGTCACACCCAGCAATGCACAGGGGTAACTCCTGGCTCTGTACTCAGGAATTTCTCCTGGTGGTGCTCAGGGGACCATAGGGGATGCTGGGAATTGAACCCGGGTCAGCCATATGCAAGGCAAACACCCAACCCACTGTGCTCTCGCTCCAGCCCCGGGTTTTTTTGTTGTTGTTGTTGCTGTTGTTTGGGAGTCCCACCCAGAGGTTTTCAGGAGAGGTAGGCCACATGCACATGCAAGGCAAATGCCCTACCGCCCTACCCCCCTACCCGCTGTACGGACCGCTCCAGGCCAAGTAAGGCATTCTGATTCCCCTGAGATCTGCCTTTCTTTCCCAGTTAATGAAAAACTTACAAGTTTAGATATGTAACCATAATCATGGTGCAAGATTAGGGAAGAGATATGATCAAGAAAAAGTATAGACTGGGGCTGGAGTGATAGCACAGCGGGTAGGGCGTTTGCCTTGCACACGGCCGACCCGGGTTCAAATCCCAGCATCCCATATGGTCCCCTGAGCACTGCCAGGGGTGATTCCTGAGTGCATGAGCCAGGAGTGACCCCTGTGCATTGCTGGATGTGACCCAAAAAAAGAAAAAAAAAAAAAAGAAAAAGTATAGACTAAATACATTCTGGACCTTCTCAAGTAAGAACCCATAAAAAAAAAAAACGCGCAAGGGATTTAGAAAACCAGATCCAGCCCCAGAGTTTGGCAAAGAAAATGGGAGAACTGCGAAGGAGGAGGGACATCTTGGAATGTCACGAACTCACAACCTCAGGCAAAAATAACGTGCTGCAGGAGGGAAACGTGAGAGCCCCAGCCAGAGGCATGGACCCTACCTGGACAAGGTCCTTCCGGCCCACCAGCAAGGCAGAGGTGGCATTCTTCTGGCAGGTCTCTTGAATGTCATTCACATTCAATCTGCAATGTCAGGAAGGAACAAGGAAGTTGCTGTCCAGGCCACCGTCCAAGTGCGGGCCCTGGTTTTGCAAACAGATTAGGAATGGCCTCCGTGGCCTCACTCAGGAGGTGCCGTGACTCTTGTCAACACGCAGACTTTGTTCCCACATGGCAGCGAAGAAAGCGCTCAACCCTGGCTGCCGTGGGGCGCCCAGGGGTGCTGGCAGACAGGTGGTGCCGGGGATGGCACCCAGAGTCTCATAGTGCAAGGCGAGTGCTCTGCCACTCAGCCCCGAGGGGTCCTGCAGCAGCTGGCCTGTTCCTGGAGGTAGGAGGGCATTTCTGAGGGCAGTTCCCGGCCCCCTACCGCTCACTCCCTGCATAACTCCGTCCACCAGCAAAGGCCCCTCCGAAATGTTCATGGCACATCCCTCCTGTGGACTTGTCGAAGGGGCGGTAGCTGGGGCGGGCCTGACCCAATCGAACTGCAGAGACTGCTGCCGCTCCGGGAGATGAGGCCAGCCACAGGCGGGCAGTCTACCAGCAGCCTGAGTGAGGCAGGACTGGAACCCTGAGCACTGAGCATCGGGTAGAGGAGACCACTCGCCTCGAGGGTGAGCCCCAGCCAAGACACGCCCAGACTTCTGACCCAAGCAAATCAGGAGGCAATAAACGATCTTGTCTGAGGCCACTCAACTTCCGGAGCAGCAAAAGAAAGCTATGTCAATGGGCTTCCAAAATATCTGCCTTAGAAAGAACAAAGGATTTCGAAGCTTGGAAAAAAAGAAAGAAAATCGTGACAACTGTGATGACGGGAAGTGACCAGCACAGCCTTCTTAAACTCACATATAAAGTTCTCCCAGCGACTTGTGAACCGGAAGCAGGCAGGCAATGTCCTGGATGACCACCTTGCCGGCAGCCTTGATGGGGCGGTTGCCGGAGTCCGACCCCTCACGCTTGCTCTTCCACCTCCTTGATTTCTGCAGGGAGAGAAGAGGCTGTGAGGAACGGGGGTGTGGCGGGGGAGGGGAGCGGCAGCTGCAGAGCTCAGGGAGCTGGCGCGCTGCTGAGACTGGCGTTGCATCGGACCCACAAACACACCACTTCGCATCTGGAGAAAACGAAAGGGGACCAAAGGGCCTGGAACTCTAGGGCCCAAAATCCCAACAGGAAAAACAAAAGCACCTGCCAAGGGCTGTGTACATTCTGGGTGCTCAGAACGGACATCCCTGAAGTCAGGATTTAAAAACAAACAAATAGAAAAAAAAAGGGGGGGGGAAGGGTCAGAAAGCAAATCAGTAAAGACCTCGAAAATGTGGGAGAAGGACAACTTTTGTTTTTTCCCATGTTCGGTTCAGGGCCAAGTTCAAAGTTTTCACTTGCTACTGATCACTGTCTTCACAGTTTTCATCAGATTTGTCGAGAACTTAACTCAGACAGACACCGCAGTGTGGCCTCTCCACCCCCGCCGTGCCTGGCAGACAGAAACAGCAGCTCGGGGAGAATGGGACAACAAAACCTCTGCTGCTACCAGACTCGGCGAGTTTGTAAAGCCATCGCTTCAGCATGTCTGAAACCCTGGGGCAGAGGGGGCTGCATAATGGACGCGGAAGAGCTTCACCTACAGACAGTTACGGGGGGCTCAGATGTGTCCAATGAGAGAGGTGCTGGAAAATGAGAATTACTGGTGCGTCCCATCTGGAATCTTCTGGATGAAATCAGCCTCAGGGGCAATGCTCTATTTTACTTTATTGTCAGAGTTCAGAAGGGGGCCAGCAGGCCGGAGCAAGAGGACATCGGGTACTTGCCTCGCACGCAGCTGACTGGGTTCAATCCCCAGCACCCCGTAGCATCCCCTGAGGCCTCCAGGAGTGATCCCTGAGCACAGAGCCAAGAGTTAGCCCAGCACAGCCATGTGTGCCTCCCTCCGCCATCCCCCACAAAAAGAAAATCAAAGAAAGGAGCCAGTAAAGTGATTCCATTCCAGAAGGAAGTAACATACTCATTGACAAAAGAGGGAGAAGTCAAGGGGCTGGAGAGATCGACAGGTTCATCACATGGTTTGCGTGTGGGAGGTCCCAGTTCAATGTCTGACACCATATGGTCCTCTGAGCACCAAACCACGAACAGTCTTTGAGGGTGCACATGAATGTGTGCACATGAGCGCGCACACACACACATACACACACACACACACACACACACACACACACAATCTGAAATCAGAAAGCCAAGGTTTCCTGGTATGGTCACTATATGCGCTGGTCCACATGTCCCCAGCCGAGTTACTTCCATTCTCCTTCTCTCTTCCCAGTGGTGGCCTGTAGGTCAGGACGAGCTATGCAGTCTCAATCTCACAGGACTGAGGTACACTCGGGAAATGAGTGGACATGATGTGAGAACCAGACACGTGTGACTGAAACATCGGCAACTTATATATACAAGGTCACAGTAATAGAGATGATATGTATTTTTTTTTGGGGGGGGGGTTTGGGTCATACCCGACAATGCTCAGGGCTGACTCCTGGCTCTATACTCAGGAATCACTCCTGGCAGTGCTCAGGGGACTATATGGGATGCTGGGAATCGAACCTGGGTTGGCCGCATGCAAGGCAAACACCCTACCCGCTGTGCTATCACTCCAGCCCCTGATATGTATTTTTTAAAGTGACTCTCAAATAGACTCATCTTTCACGACTGATTTGGGTTGTTTGTTTTTTCTTTTAGTTTTTGGGACACACCCAGTGATGCTCAGGGATGACTCCTTGCTCTGTGCTCAGGGATCACTCTTGGTGGTGCTCAGGGGATTAGACCTGGGTTGACCGCATGCATGGCCAGTGCCCTCCCTGCTGTGCTGTCATCACTCCAGGCCCACTCAGGCACCTTCTGATGAAGGCAAATGGGAAGCATCTGAACAATCCACTGACTCCCCAGGCTCGGCCCAAGAGGGCACAAATGGAGGGTCTGCAGCCTCCAGGCCAGGTGAAAACATCTCAACTCCCGAACTTCGAAGCAATCGGAATAAAAGCTTTAGATAAAGGCGAATGTGCCAGAGTGACTCGTTCGCAGAGTAGCTCATTCCAAACCTCTTCCTTGGGGCTAGAAATGTCGTTCTGTATGAGGCATAAGGTGTGAGCCCCAGGATCCCCTAGAATTGGGCAGGGGGAAGGGTCTTTTCCTAGTAGACTCAGATGATTTCTGGAGAGCGATTGCAGAACACCTGAAAACATCTGAGCAGAAATATCTGGGCAATGGAAAGAAACAGGAGCAAAGACCCTATCTCAGAGTCTGGCTCGCCGGTGGGAAGGAGACACAGGCAAGAACAGACATCAGGGGTTGGGCCACACTTGCGTATACTCTGAGCTTCCTCCTGGCTCCGTGATCAGGAACTTCCCTGGTTTCTGTGGGGACTGACCCAGGGTCGGGATGTGCCAAGGCGAGTGCCTTGCCCTGGACTCTCTCCAGTCCCTTGGCTTGGGAATTCAAACTCCTGTGCGGCTACTTCACTTCACCCGTGCAGAGGTCTGCTCGCCCTGGGGGTGTCTCAGCCTGGGCAGTCCATCCCTTACTCCAGGCGTGAAACTGAGGGTCAACACAGCACCTAAGCCTGTACTCGTTAAGAGTGCTCATGCGCGTGTGACTTCAGGCTAGAGAGGGAAAAGACGGGGAGGGTGAAGGGACTGGAGGGACAGCAGGGGAGGGTTTCTGACACGCTGACGGTGGCAGAGTGCACTAACATTAAAGGCCTCAGATATGACTATTAATATCACTGTAAATCAGGATATCTCAGTAAATTTTGCAGTTTTTTAGTTTTTTAATTTTTAGTTTTTCTTTTTTGCTATTTGGGTCACACCCGGTAATGCACAGGGGTTACTCCTGGCTCTGCACTCAGGAATCACCCCTGGCGGTGCTCAGAGGACCATATGGGATGCTGGGAATTGAACCCGGGTCAGCCGCGGGCAAGGCAAACTACTACCTGTACTATTGCTGTACAAGCAAGGCTGTACTATTGCTCCAGCCCCTTGTGTTTTTAAATGTTTGTTTTTTATTTTTTATAAAAAAGGAAAACTGTCCGTTCCTAAGATACATGTGAAAACGGTTTTGGTCCATTACTTATTATCATAAGATCTTTATATACAGGCTATATCCAGTGTCCTGGGGCTTGAGGCCACTCCTGGACAGTGTTTAGGGGATCACAGGGTGCCAGGGATCAAATATGGGGCCTTGCACATTTGAGAATGGTCCTAGCATTTTTTTTTTCTTTTTGGGTCACACCTGGCAGTGCACAGGAGTCATTCCTGGCTCATGCACTCAGGAATTATCCCTGGCGGTGCTCAAGGGACCATATGGGTTGCTGGGATTCGAACCCGGGTCGACCACGTGCAAGGCAAATGCCCTACCCGCTGTGCTATCACTCCAGCCCCATTGGTCCTAGCACTTGAGCTTCCTCCTGGCCTTGGTTCATTTTAACCAGACCCGTTCCTTCCTGCACCGGCGAGACCAATACCAGGTCTGGGGACCCTGGGGCGCCATTCCATAATCCAGTCACTCGCTTCCCAGCCCTCCTCCACCGAGCGGTGCGGGAGGGTTCAAGGAGGCAGGTTCAAGAGCCAGGACTTCCCATTGCTCAGCCAGCTGGGTGTGAGCCACACACGGGGGAGCAGACATCAGACACTCCCCCAATCAGGCTTAGGTGTGGAGGGACAGGGGGAGACAAATCAAAGTGTCACCAGGAAGCCTGAAGACCATGTAATGGACAATGGTCAGGGAGAGTTTCTGGCAACTTCCCCCCGGAGTGATGGAAAACACCGTTTGTTTCCTAGGCTTCTAGATGCTTCCCTACTTGATCTCTTTTCTTCTGAGGTGACATTTTGCGAAACCTCACTCAGGAGCCTGTGGGCCAGGGACAGGAGCATCCGCAGCTCCGGCTCCCCCTCACAGCTGCCGCCAAGAACCGAACTGCGGGAGTGACCACGGGACAGCTCTGAATCCAGCCCGGAAGAGCTGCCAGCCGCCAGCCAGTTTCGTGATTTGAGGGGAAATCACGAAACACTGTTGGCTTTTAATTTACCGGGTGGTAGTTTTCAACGCAAAACACCTGCCCTCTGGGCTCTCGGGGCCCTGATAACCCTGTGCGTGACTAGTTCCTCTGGAGCTGACGAAACACACTAGCTCAATGAGGCCACACAGTGGCTGGACGCCGGTCCCAGTGCGCTTCCAACAGCATGGCCGGCTGCTCTATGCAGAGCGCCTAGTCCACCCTGGCTCCCAGCACTTCTCTTGGCCTTAACACTGTGTGCTGGGGCTGGGGTGATGCACAGCGGGCAGGGCGTCTGCCTTGTACGCGGCCGACCCGAGTTCGATTCCCAGCATCCATTTTGGTCCCCCGAGCACTGCCAGGAGTAATTCCTGAGTGCATGAGCCAGGAGTATCCCCTGAGCATCGCTGGGTGTGACCCAAAAAGCAAAAGAAAAGAACCTGTGTGCTGATTCAGGGAGCTTCTCTTGTCTACACAACGGCAGGGGCGCAACAGTAAGAGAGTGATGACACGCTGGGCTATGATCTCCCTGGGCTCAAGAAAGGCCTTGAGGGGCTGGAGCGATAGCACAGCGGGCAGGGCGTTTGCCTTGCACGTGGCCAACCCGGGATCGATTCCCAGCATCCCATATGGTCCCCTGAGCACCGCCAGGAGTAATTCCTGAGTGCAGAGCCAGGAGTAATCCCTGAACATCGCTGGGTGTGACCCAAAAAGAAAAAAAAAAAAGAAAGAAAGAAAGAAAGAAAGACCTTGAAATGAGGGTGGGAGGAGAGTTTCCTTGCAGCAGACGGGGCCCCTGGGAGGCCAAGACTGGTGCATCTCTCTGGGTCCTGTTAGAGCCCGTCCACAGAAATGCCCAGCCCCACACATTCCACGAACAAGGACGGAGGGCAGAGAGACAAAGCAAGACAAAGGATTACATTATGAGTACCGGGTGGCTCCTGTGAACAGACCAAAAAGCCTCATGGAATTAGGGGAAAGAGGCGGGAAAGAGGAGAGGGCGGGCAGGGGAGGGCGGGGAGGGGGGAGGCACTGCATGGGTAGCACCAAAGGACAACCAAGAGCCAGCTTGCCACTGTACCACCAGCTACTGCTACACTCGGAGGCAACATCAATGCCAGCAAATGGGGTTAAGTGCAGCAACAGCCCAAGAATAAGCCACCAACAGCTTCGCAGCAACCCCACCAGCGGCGCGCAACCAGCGGCGTGGGCAGCGGGGCCAATGGGTTCCTATGGAAACAGCAGCAGGAGCATAGAAACTTCTGGAAAATTCACCCCCAGCTGGGCTGGCAGGGACGGGACTGTCTGAGGGGAAAGCGTGCACGGCTGCGGCTCCACCACTGCTGGTGGCAGCCCTGGGACTGGCTAACCAGGGCTCCTGACTCCCGCTGGGTTTGGGACGACAGGGCGACAGGGCTGCCTGGGCCCTAAGGAGCTGTTTGGTGGTGGGTTTTGTTTTGTTTTTACACCCAATGAAATTTGTTACACAAAAGCGTCAAGGCTGTGTTGGCATTACTGAAGCACAGAGGGAAGGCCGACAGGAGTAAGAAGAGCGGAACCGTGGCTGCCTGCCCGCGCTTTTGCTGCCCAGAGGTTTTGCTGCCATCACCCACTGCGGGTGGCAAGGGGGAAACTGCTCCAGAAAATTCCCACAGGATTCCACATGGGCTTGCGAGTCGTGCCAGTGAGGCAGATGGGCACTTCCCTCTTGGAACTGGACCAAGAGTCTAAAAACAGACAAAAGGAAAAAAAAAAAAAAACCCAATAGGCTGGAAGCCTCTTTTCTCTTCCTCGCCTGCGCCCTGCCAAAGGCAGGCAACTGCCCGTTCTCAGGCCATATAAAGACTCCAAGGGAAATCAGGTGCGCTAAAGGCTTACAGTGGGTTCTTTCCAAGAAACTTGGATTTTTTTTTAAATCAAGTTTTGGTTTTTTTTAATGTTTTTTTGGGTCACCACAGCTGGGGGTGCTCAGAGGCGAGTTAGTCTAAGGGGTGACCCCTGGTGATGCTCTGGTCCATATGAGGCTCAGAGACTGGGTCAGCAGCGTGCCAGGCACGTGCCTCTCTGGCCTGAAACCCAAAATATCACTTCCTTTTCAGAGAAAGCCAGTCCCGTCCTCCCCAAGTCCCCGGCCTCCAGGGAACTCGTGGGGGCCTGACTCCTGCGGGCTCGGGAAGCGGCAGGTTCCTCCGAGCCAGGCCGGTGGCATTTTATTCTTGGGCCTTGGGGGAGGCAGGGGCAGCCGGGAGAGCGTTTGCACAGCGCACAGTACCGGGAAGTCGCTGACCGCTTGTATGGACCAACGCCGCCGGGCGGAGCGAGGAGACATCTGTGCGAAAACGTTACACCCGGAGAAGGGAGAGAAACACCAAGAAAAAAATTAAAAGGAAGAAAGAGAGAAAGAAAGGAAAGCTTCCCACGCGTCCGACGGATCAAATGGCACAGTCACGCCATGGAGTGGCTCAGCGACCACACCACCCTCCCGACTCCTCCGGCTCCAAACACAGCTTCGGGGACGCTGCCAGGCTGGTGGGAGGCCGGCGTCCCCGGCTCTGCCATCTGCGATGGGGTGACCCAGAGCAAGACGCAGGGGACACGAGAGGACAGGAGAGGGTGAGAGTCCAGAGTCCCCTTCCCCAAATGGAAATTCTTAGAGGAAATGCGATACCTATTTTTTTTTCTTTTGACCACACTGGGCTGTGCCTTAGGTTACTCCCAGCTCAGTGCTCAGAACTACTCCCAGCAGTGCTCAGTGGAGCATGCAGTGCTGGAAATTGAACCCAGAGCCTTACACACGCAAGGCAAGCACCTACCACTGGGTCACACCCCCAACCCCTCAATACCAACTTTTGCGGGGGACAAGTGCCTTGGGGGGCAGGTGTTTTCTGAGTGAAGCCAGGGAAGACAGAGCCAGAGCACCCCATGGGGGAAAGAGTGGGGAAGGCTGTGGTCACTCCTGGGGACACTCTCCCGGTGCCGGGGCCAAGGGCTGAGTGTAGAAATCAGAAACCACCCACGATCTCTAAGACGCCCCTCAGCCGGCCACACTCACACTGACATGTAGGGCTACCTCAGGGAACGCAAACTAAAGACACGGAAGGTCGCAAACATTACTTTAGTGCTTATAGGACAATGCCTGATGCTCGTCTTAAATTCTGGGCCTTCTCACTGACCTCAGAGTAAACGGTCTTTCAGCAACTCTTACGAGCCAGCCCAGGTCCCAAACGAGCATTGGCATCGTTTTGGCACCTTCTAACTTCCTCTGAAATGTGATGTTAGATTTTTTTCTTAAGGCCTTGCAAAATTTAAAAAAAAATTAATTTCTAAGGTGCAAACGTTGGAAATCCCAGCCGGAGAGCATGTGTGTTACTGGCCGCAGGGACGTCGTGTGGCAGGCGGGAAGCACAAAGCCCAGCACTGGCCGCCTCCGTGCCAGGACCCTGGGAAGCAAGCCCACCCTCACGCCCACCCCAGACGGCAGTTACGCTTATGCCTTTATTCGTGCTCACTTAAGGTTCTTGGGGTAGCGATCTAAAATAGAATAAAAAAATAAGTGGGAGGCTGGAAAATGGTGCAGGGGTCAAGGCACTCGCCTTGCACAGGCCGAGCCCGCACCCGTTTGATACCAAACCACCCGTCTGAGCTCCAGCACCACAAATGGTTCCCTGAGCACTGCTGTGTGTGCCCCCCATCTCCCCCCACCAAAAAAAAATAAGAGAATAAAATGGGACTGAGCTGAGAGAAATTTAGCAAATGAATCTTTTCCAGAACCAATATCACAAACATGAGATAAGGTGACATGTGAAGCTTGGCGTGTGAGGATTAGAAAATATGCCTCCAGGGGGCCAGAGCGATAGCACAGCGGGTAGGGCGTTTGCCTTGCACATGGCCGACCTGGGTTCGATCCCCGGCATCCCATAAGGTCCCCCAAGCACTGCCAGGAGTAATTCCTGAGTGCAAAGCCAGGAGTAACCCCTGAGCATTGCTGGGTGTGACCCAAAAAGCAAAAAAAAAAAAAAAAAGAAAAGAAAATATGCCTCCAGGGACATGTTGACCTCTGACCTCTGTGGGTTAGGTCAGACAGCCTACGGGAGACCCCAGAGCAGAGTTTCCTTTCTTCAACCCTCAACTGCCCCCATACGAGGGAATGGAGGCGAGGGGGCTCGAGGAGAGACGGCCTCACGTCAGATCGCTCGCAGTCACTGGCTTGTCCGCTGGATCTTATTAGGCTGAATCACACCTTTTTATTTAAGGTCAAGACTGGCCAGATGGCAGCAATTTCTTGGAGCTTAATCTAAAAGTCACTGACGCGTCGGCTTTCTTTAGGGCCCCTGGGGTTCCTGTGATGGTCTATTTCTTGGCCCGTGAGACTTGGGAATTCGCTGCATTACACACTTCAGACATGCGGCATTACCTGCACGGAGGTCGCACAGTGACAGAAAAATCCCTCTGCGACTATAACACAAGTGTCCTCCCCTTTCATCCGTACGTGAAGGGCCGTCAGCCAAGGGCCTGCCATAGCCCATCTTATGGAGTAGGGCCCCACCTGCAAGACGGATCCCCTCGACCCCACAGCTCCCACCCAATACAGAACCTGAAGAGAGGCGAGGCCCTTCTGCAGAACCACGGTGTCCATCATGAAGGAAAGCAGACCCCCACAAACACCAACACAGCCCTTACAAACAGTTTTGCCTTGGGCAAAGTCCCGTCTTAGGGCCAGGTGTGGCCTGTAGACACTACCGGAAGCCCGGCCAGTCCGTCTCAGCCCAGTCCATCAGCACTGGCCCGAACCAGAACAGACTCAGAAGCTCCCTAGCCTGGCCCCTGTGCAGAAGACACCCCGCCTTTACCACACCGGGAGTTTGTTGGGTTGTTAGGCAAGCAAAATGCCTTCATTCTAACCAGTCACCTGTCACCACCTTGAGGGGAGAGAGAGCGAGAGAGAGCGAGAGAGAGAGAGAGAGAGAGAGAGCGCATGCCCTAAAAAACCTGAATGTAAAGACCTGGGAGGTTAGCTGTGTTCCAAGGTGTGACAGTCAGGAAGCAGCAGAGCCCACCATTGAGCAGGACTCCAGGGCCCAAGGCAATTGGTCACCGTCCTTGTTCTAATGAACGGCTGTGCCCAAGGCTGGTCCCCCGTTCGGGCCCAACCACTTACGACCCTCAGACCAGGCCAAATCCGAGACGCCCAACTATGGCGTGAACCGGGAGGGTCGAACCCTGCCGCTACCGCGCCCCAGCTGCAGGGTCTGATGCGTGCTAGATGGTGGAGCTGGGCTTTAGTTTTTTTAATTTAAAAATAAATTTTAAAAAATTTAATGATAATGAAGACACCGTTTCTTGTTCAGTAGGAGACAACAACAAAGAATTGCTACAAGTTCATGCACTGTTCAGTCAAACTGCTACTGAAATTATGACAGCAGCAACAAGCTGGTGTGCCAGACTTGACCTGATACCACAGAAAAAGTTCATCACTCCTAACCTCTACCAGCTTTCCCCACGCCGTCACCACCGACGGCATCTGAGGACTTAAGAGCCACGTTAGGGACAAAGATTTCATTAAACCAGAACATAAAGCCAAGTTCAGGTTGAGTTTTACACAAGCAAGTCCATTTAGTGGGGACTAGGTGTGGACCTGGTAAAAGTGCAAACGTTTTGGAGGCCACTTTAAGAAGTTCCAAACAGGGGCTGGAGTGATAGCACAGTGGGTAAGGCGTTTGCCTTGCATGCGGCCAACCCAGGTTTGATTCCCAGCATCCCATAGGGTCCCCTGAACAGTGCCAGGAGTAATTCCTGAGTGCAGAGCCAGGAGTAACCCCTGTGCATCGCCGGGTGTGACCCAAAAAGAAAAAAAAAAAAAAAAAAAGTCCCAAACATACAAAAATCCCATGCCTTCCGAAGCACCCTGAATATGCTGACAAATCCCCAAGTATGAAGGAAGACTGAGGTTGTACCGAGAGGAGGGGAGCCGGGGATGAAGGGGATTTGCTCCCCGCACTCTCCCTGCCCACTTACAGATAACGATGGGGGGATGGGGGAAGTGGACGCTCTGGCGGGGGCCGTGGGCTGGGGATGCCGGAGGCATGAAGCCCTGCCGTGAACAGTATGTAAATCACGGCGCCGAGAACGAAAAAGGGTTTCGCAGGGCGTGAAGATACATGAGGGCTGGTCGTCCCACGCACACACAACTAACGGTCGCTGGAACCGAGGGGACAGAACAAACTGGTCATGACTGTCAGAGACCTAACGGGGATGCTGGTTCCACGGGGGTGGGCGAGAACAGGAAGGCGGGAGGGCGCCCGGCTTACCCGCTCCTTGTAGTAGAAGGAGCTGACGGAGACCTGTTCCTTCTCGCTGCGGGTGGGGCTGCCGCTGTACAGGCGCAGGTTCCCGGGCGCCTCCGTGCGGATCTTCATGGGCGCGATCAAGCCAGTGTGATAGGCAGACAAGGCCGAGAGGGACCTGCGTGAGAAACACACGATTATCTGTCCTGGTGTCCCTCTGCCCATCCTTGTGAGTGGTGCCACGCTTGGCTCTTGATGAGACACTGAGAGGACGACAAATGGGAAAAACTGGAAACTCTGAAGAGGGAAGCAAACGGAACGTTTAAACCCGGAAAACGCTTCCACTGCAGAAGCAGAGAACGAGTCTGTGACTGCATACGTAGGAAACGCAAAGGAATCTACAAACTACAGGCATGTGTGAACTGGGTCCAGGTGAAGCCGCTCTCTGTCCATGGGACGCGAAGGGCTAGAGCTCTTTTCTGATACACACACTGACATAATTTCCAAAGACTAAAGATGTGCTGGTGATGTGAGAATCGAATATTATTAGCGTTGTGGAACCCCACATCATCTCACTTTCCTAGTTTTAGTTAACGTTCAGATAACGCCTTAGTGACGGGAGGAAAGGAAAGCACATTAAAAAAAATTAAAAGTCCGGGGCTGGAGTAGCACAGCGGGTAGGGCGTTTGCCTTGCACACAGCTGACCTGGGTTCGATTCCCAGGATCCCACATGGTCCCCTGAGCACCTCCAGGAATAATTCCTGAGTAACCCCTGTGCAACATCGGGTGTGACCCAAAAAGAAAAAAATAAAAAAGACAAAGTCTACCTTGTTCTGACAAACCAAGTCATCCCTTCCAGGGCTTCTGTGGGAACCACACAACAGAAATGTCAGCTTAGCTGCAATCTAAGGGGAATTAGTTGATCTTTCATCACTAGAATGAGTTCTGGGTTTGTTTTGTTTTATTTTTTTCTTTTTCGGTCACACTGGGCACTGCTCAGGGGATACTTCGGGCTTTGCACTCAGTGGTCACACCTGGCAGTGCTCGGGGGACCATATGGAATCAAACCTGGGTTGGCCGTGTGCCAGGGAAACACTCCCCACTGGACTATCGCTCCGGCCTCCCAACTAGAATGAATCCTACAGTGGATGTTCACTGAAGAATGAACTCAACATGTCTAAAGAGAAGTTCCGGGGCCGAAGCGATAGCACAGTGGGTAGGGCGTTTGCCTTGCATGCGGCCGACCCGGGTTCGATCCCCGGCATCCCATATGGTCCCCCAAGCACTGCCAGGAGTAACCTCTGAGCATCACTGGGTGTGACCCAAAAAGCAAAAAAAAAAAAAAAAAAGAAGTTCCGTGGTCCTCCCAGGTTTCACACCTCGCTGGGCACGTGAACACGTCCCTCACACTCACCTGGGAGTAGGCTCCGTCGGAGACACGGCTCGGTGCATCGTCATGGGCCTTGTGAAGTACACCAGGGACCCTGAGGGGACACAGCGGAGCCGACATCAGTCCCTGAGCCAGGAGCGCTGCGAGCAGCCCTGCCAGTCTTTATTTCTCTCGACTTTCCAAAGGACAAGATGTTACCTGCATAGGAGCAAAGACCCAACCCTCCAGCGCCCGGCGAGATGGCAAGGGGGACAGTCTGGCCTTCTAGTCCCCCAAGAGGACCCTGTCCCTGGGGAGAACCAGAACTCTGGTGCATATGCTACGGTTGGCTCTGTGGCAGCAGGAACCAAGCCCCGGGCCTCCTCCCTAAGGGTCTCACTGGAAGATCAGCTAAGGCCAACTGTGTGGCGTGCATTCTGGGCAGATGCCCACGGATGCTAATTTGTCATCAGATCTAATGACATTTCCACAGAGATCCTCTGGGTTCTCGGGAAATAAAACCCTAGGGACGTTTACGAATAGAGACTTTTCTATAGAATATACAAAATCTCTCTCCGACTCTCCCCCCAGGCAGAGAAGCCAAAGAAACCAACCTGCCCCACAGAACCGAGCCCCAGACGTCCTTGGGAAGGGAATGTTGGCGTCCTGGTAGGACCCGTAGGCGGTGGTGACCCGGGCAAAGGTCGGTAAGGGCGGGGTGACGGAGTTTGGGAGCGCAAAGGGATTGCTGGAAGCGCTGTCTTCTTGGTTCTGGAATTTAAACACCAGTAGATTCAACGCCACCGTCTCAAGCTCAAAGAAAGCAAATTCCCGGGCTGGAGTGATAGCACAGTGGGGAGGGCATTTGCCTTGCATGCGGGCGACCCGGGTTTGATCCCCAGCATCCCATATAGTCCCCTGAGCACCGCCAGGAGCGATTCCTGAGAGCATGAGCCAGGAGTAACCCCTGTGCATCACCAGGTGTGACCTCCCCCCTCCAAAAAAAGAAATTCCACCATTTTAATGGAAAGTAAAATCATAAAATCGGGGGACATGATGACGTGTCAGGGCACGCAGGACACGGGAAGCCCACCACAAAGGACTCCAGGCAGGAGACCAGCTGGCGCAGGCAGGGCTCCAGGCAGCTCTGGTTCCGCTTCACCTTCTGCAGGGACGTGTCCTTCAGGATCTAGAAGGAAGCGGCACAAGCAGTCAGGGAGGGCCACCGCTGACCCTGCCCAACAGTGGCCAGCTGGGAGCACTGGGGCTGGAGCCCGCTGCAGCTCCCGACACCCTGAGCCACCTCCCCCTTTAGGGACGCTCGGGAGCAGCTGGCTTCAGGGAAAGGCCATGTGCCAGGCTGGACAGGGCCCTCATGCAGTCACGGCATGAAGCCACCTCCGTCCACCTCCCCCGCCCTGCCCGCTCCGGGAGGAAGCTGGGGGCCCCAGAAGGAGCGTCTGCTGGGCTGGAGTGGGCAGCACTCAGCCCCCGGGGACACACATTTCACTTTAGTGAAAATCACAATCAGTATCAATCTCTCTCTTCCCTCCATCCCTCCCTCCCTCCTTTTTTGGTCCTTTCAATGAGCCCTAAGAAGGCTGCAAAGCTCAGTCAGTGTAAGCCGGCCCAGGCTAAGAGGCACGGGCACTGGGGGGCTGAGCTGCCCAGCACTGCAGCCTCTGGCCTGCGGGGAGACAGAGCAAGGCCAGTGGGCAGTTCGCACCACAGGACCACCCGACAAAAAGAACACAAGTTAGATGGGTGAGGGCTGCCCTGATTACACACTATGTGGTAATACTTTGGATACACTGAATTGACATGGAGTTAGCTGCTACCTTTAGGGTATCTGTGTGTGTGATTACCGGAAAGTTTCAAATTTTGTCCTGAAACAAACATTAGCAGACCATGGCCTGTGTTGTTCCTCTTGAACCACAGGGATTCAGGCCTGTGAGAATTCCTACTCCTCCTCCCATGACAGTGGAACTACTGGCCCTTTTTTCCTATTTCTACAGATACAAAGAAATCTTCAGATTTCAGGGGCTGGAGCAATAGCACAGCGGGTAAGGCGTTTGCCTTGCACTCGGCCGACCCGGGTTCAATTCCCAGCATCCCATATGGTCCCCTGAGCACCTCCAGGGGTAATTCCTGAGTGCAGAGCAGGAATAACCCCTGGGCATCGCTGGGTGTGACCCAAAAAGCAAAAAAAAAAAAAAACAGAAATCTTCAGATTTCAAATACAGAAGGTTCAGCAGCCCCAAACCAGAGTGACCGCATGGCAACTGACCCCACCAAACAAAGGCCTCGGTCTCAGGTCACCCCTGAGAGGACGTACCGACCCAGCAGGACGACACAAACAAGGCCAAGTGAAGAGCGTGCAGGCTACTGGGCTGAGGCCAGCACTTGCCCGTCCCTCACAGGTAACAGGAGCTCTGGGGAACAAGGTGGACCCCGTCAGCTCTCAGCCACGTGTGGCGGCCTCTGCCGTATCCACTCTGTGTAAGCAGGTGATGCAGGACCGTGAGCCTGGAGGGGTCCAGAGCAGATGCCCAGCGGTGGCCACTCTACGAGAGCCCAGTGGAGACCCTGGGCCAAGGCTCTCACACAGGGCTGTGCTTTGTGGGGACACATTCCAGTGACCTGTTTCCTGACTTTCTACAAAGTAGCCTTAGACCACCTCCTGTCCACTGTTGGGGGAAAAACACGAAGTCACAAACACAGGGTTCTGCATATGACGGGACAGCTGGAGTCAGACCCGAGAGCAGGCTGGGGACGCCTGGGGAACTGCACAGGGTTTATGTACACGCAGTGTACCTGAAGCCACGTGCCACTCGCCATCAGTTTTCAGCAAGGCACCAGTGGTTTCCATGAGACTTCCAAAGTGGAGGCCAGGGGGCATGACTCAGAATAAGCAGAGAGGGGCTGGAACAATGGCACAGCGGGTAGGGCGTTTGCCTTGCACTCGGCCGACCCAGGTTCGATTCCCAGCATCCCATATGGTCCCCTGAGCACCGCCAGGAGTGATTCCTGAGTGCAGAGCCAGGAGTAAAACCCCTGTGCATCGCTGGGTGTGACACAAAAAGCAAAAAAAAAAAAAAAAGAAGAAGAAGAAGCAGAGAACCACTTTTCCTATGTTTTCCCCAGAAAATCAATGGGGACTACTGGCCTCGCAGTGCCAAAGGGCAGCTGGCTTTGAAACCACCTCCACACAGTCTCCCTCAACTTCCCACTCGGCCCCACACACCCCCAGCAACGCAGGCCCGAGCCCCACCTTCAGCAGTTTGGCTTTCATGGTGGCCGTGATGGTGGTGGGGTTGATGAACTGGAAGGACGGGGCAGCGTTGTTAGGGTACTGCGCAGGGAACCTCACCAGCATCTTCACGCGGTGGTTGCTGCAGTGCACGGACACCGTGCAGCTCCTGTCGGCAGCGGCCATCTGCAAGGGGCAAGGGGACAGGCTCCCTGCAGCGAGGTGCATGGGCCTCTCCTGGGGCACGGGCTAGTACGGAGGACTAGAGGGCCCGGTGACCAGAAGAGTCTCCCTCCAGACACAAATGGGTTGGGAAGGGCCAGAGAACCAACTTCCAAAACGGATTGTTAACGGTAGTGCTTTTAGGAGCATCGTTCCAAAGCTCCAAAGAAGACAGAAATGTGCTGTTTACTTTGCAATAAGAAAGGAAGCAGGAAGCGGGACGGAGAGGTAGTTCAGTGGGTAGGGCACTTGCCTGCCCAGCAGACCAGGGTACATCCGCGGATCCCCGTGTGGTCCCCTGAGCCCCACTAAGAGTGATCTTAGAGCACAGAGCCAAGAATATGCTCTGCGCAGAGATCAGGCCCCCTCCACTGCCACCCTGTGCCTGTCCCCTGCAGTGACCCGGCCCCTGCACAGGGCCCTCCCCTTCACGGTGACCCACCCCACCAGTAACCCCGCCCTGTGCACAGGGCCTGCCCTTTCATAATGACCACGCCCCCATACATGGCCCTGCCCCCTCTACTGCTACCCCGCCCCTCCACGGTGACCCCGCCCCTCCACAGGCCCTGCCCCCTTCATAGTGACCCCACTCCTCCACTGCCACTCCACCCACCTGCACATTGACGTTGCGGATCTGCACGTTGATGAGCGAGAACTCCTGCTGCAGAGTCTGCGACAGGCCGGCCTGGTCACTTTTCTTCTCCTCAAGGAGGCTGCTCGGGGGGTCTTCCTTCAAGGCTAGCGGGAGATTGGGGAAAGGCTTCTGAAGAGGAGCCAGAGCAAGAGCGCCTGGGGAAGGCGCGGGGCTGGTGCGTTACTAACCTTCCTCCTCCCCGTGGCCCGAGCTGTGCTGCTGGTCGGGGTCCGGGGCCTGCAGGGGCTTCTCGGGCTCCGGCAGCAGGGACATGCTCTCGATGAAGTCTTCCACGCTGTCCAGGATGTCGTTGGCGCAGAGCTGCCACAAAGCCAGAGTGAGACCCAAGCAGCACCGGTGGTTGGAAAGATCATGCCATGCTTGAGTTCTGATTCTACTTTTTTATTCATTTATAAATTTGGCTTTGGGGTCACACCTGGCAGTGCCCGGGAATGCAGGGGGACCTACTACTTGGGAGTCACTCCCGGGAATGCTCAGGGGACTACAAGGTGCCAAAACTCAAACCGAACCATGACCTCCAGCAAGCAAAGGACGTATCCTTGGACGGATCTGCTGCACCCTGGAATTTGGCTTTAAAACGGGGACCCCACTGCAGAGGCACGAGTCATCCCAGGACAGGGAAGGCCAAGAGGTCTCATGCCTCACCAGCTCTCCCTCGTCAGACCCGCGGCACCAGATTGTGCTGTTCTGCCCTGGACATTTTCACCCCATTCAGAGAAGAGCAAGTCAAAGAAACTGCTACTGAACATCTCAGACCTTCATGGAACTATTTTTACTTAGGGCAAAGATACCGTAATTACAAAGCATTTGGGACAAATGGTGCCTTTTTTGGAGAAACAGATTCAAAAGTGAAGTAGCACTTGACCCTGTGATGAAACCGGCCTAACGCGCAAAGTGACAGTGTGCCAGGGAGAACTGCGAACTGAAGCCAGAGTTTTCTATGAACTTTGGAGGGGGGCAAAAGAAGTGAGACAAGATTCGGGTCTTCCAGGAACACAGCTAGAGCGAGGAGAAAGGAGGCCCAGAGGGGCGGGGCGGAGCCAGGGCCCCCCCCACACTGCTGCCCCCCACTGCCCACACTCCCGGGCTTCACAGGCTTCTCAGTCCCTGAACACAGCAAAGTCGCCGGCAGACTCCACATAATGCCCACACTACCCTGTGCCAAGACGAGAGAAAAGACCCACCAGAGGCTGCTGGTGTTAAAAGGTCGAGACGCCAGGACTAGAGAGATAGTCCGGCAGGTCCACTTGCAGAACCAGGAGTAAGCCCTGAGCACAACCGGGGGTAGCCCCAAAAAATAAAACAAAAACAAAACAAGGAAAAAATGCTGGATGAAATGATTATATGGGGGTACGGTGCTTGCCTGCCTTGCACAGGGCCTCAGTTCCCAGCACCTCACATCCCCACCACTGCCTGAAGTCGAGCCAAGAACACATCCTGAGGGACTGGAGTGATAGCACAGCGGGTAGGGCGTTTGCCTTGCATGCAGCAGACCCGGGTTCGATTCCCAGCATCCCATATGGTCCCCTAAGTACCGCCAGGAATGATTCCTGAGTGCAAAGCCAGGAGTAATCCCTGAGCATTGTCGGGTGTGACCCATAAAGCAAAAAACAAAAACAAACAAGAACACATCCTGAGTCCCAAAAATCTCCCCCACCAAAACCATGTTTTAAATAAAGCATGAAATACAGAGCTGGAGTCTCAGTGGGGCGCACAGAGAGTGGCAGGGGTGTGGCACAGGCCCGGCCGTGTGGCCTCGGACTCCCACAACCCCCACCCAGCGGCCGTCCTCCCAGCAGGCCTGCACACATACCCTCTGCATCTGCGAGTCCACGCGCCACATTCGCAGGCTCTGGTCCCGGGACCACGTGACCAGCTGATAGTCCTTGGAGCCTAGAAACCGCCAAGTAAGAAACCAGGACAAATGTTAAGCTCCGACGTCAGTTTTGCTACATGTCGGGGTGGGGGGGTGGCGGGATGAAGTTCATTCACTGAAATACATCTCGTGACAGTTCCTGGATGCTGGGCATTTGGGGCACTGGCACTGAACGTCACAGAACCACCGCTGTCTCTACGCAACTTCTTGCTGAGGGTGGAGAGAGACAGGCCAGTGCCCAGTGGTGAGCGTTATAAGGCCCCAGCATAGCAGACAGCAACTGGCAGGAGCCCCATTTGTGCAGAAATGCACCTGACTTAGGCTCCTGCATCGGCTGAATGACAAGGGCCCAATGCCAGAGACCCCCGAGCTTTCCAGCCCGTGGCACGCCCCCAGATAGATCTACCGGCCTCTCAAGGAGCGTCTGCTCTGAACTGTGGGGGAGGGCAGGAGCCTGGGGGGAGAAGAGCAGCCTGTGCCCATGCCCCGCACCAGGGGAAGCAGAGGCCGGGGAGCCCCCGCCCGGCCCGCGCCTTCTCTCCCACTCACCCTCCTTCTGCTTCCGCCACTGGAACTCCAGCACCACGTCATCGTGCCCCACAAACGTGTGGACCGGGGTGTTGAGGTCAAAGACGTTCCACAGGAGGAGGCTGTTTTCCCTCCGCAGCTGGGGGACCATCACCGTCACCAGCCCATTGCTGAAGGGCTGCAGCAAGGAAGCACAGAGACGGTGGGTTAGTCCAGGAAGACTCCGCCCCGCGCCTTCAGGTACCAGAGCCGGAAGCCTTTCCCCACGGAGACAAACCCAGGTGACGGGAGGCCCTCGGCGGTCTGGGGTCTCAGCTAGCCTGGGCTCCATCCCCAGCACCCCACATCCCTGAGCACAGAGCCAGGAGTAACCCTAAGCACCACCAGCTGTGGCCCCCAGATCCTAAAGAAGCAGAACTAAGATATGTGCTTGAAGAACATTTGAGAATTTGAAGCAGAAAAGGGTGCCCTCACTGACGCCCGCTGGGAGACCCACCCGGAGTCCCAAAGACAGTGCTCAAGTGTCTTCCCTACAGAGCAGGTGAGGCTGGGAGCGCCAGGTGGGATGGGAGCCTGCCAGAAACGGACACCACCCCTGGGAAGCCTTCCTCTTGTCCCAGCAGCCGCTCTCACCCTCACAACCCAACTCCTGAGCGCAGGACACTCCTCCACACCCAAAGTACAGGCAGCTGGAGGTGACCCTCATCGCACCCTGTTGCTTGAGAGAGACTGACTCCGGGAGACGAGTCCCTCCACCTCACGGCCCGGTGGCTCTCCTGGACTGCTCCGTTCATTTTCATTGATTTATGGCTTTCTGGGTCACACCCAGCGATGCGCAGGGGTTTTGCACTCAGAAATTACTGCTGTCGGTGCTCAGGGGGCCATATGGGATGGTGGGGATCAAACCCGGGTCAGCTGCGTACAAAGCAAATGCCCTACCCGCTGTGCTCTCGCTCCAGCCCCAAGCTCTGTTCATTTTTAAAGCAGACACATGAAACCTGAGGAGGATTTCAAGCAAAACAAGGATTTCGAGCACAACGTCTGGTCCCTCGACAAGGGCTCCCAGACGCGGAACCACTGAATATTCAACGCATCTCTAGGGCTTCCCAACGCTCTGGGAGCCAAGCCAGCGCACCAGCCCTCTCACACCCCTGTGCCGCCCTTTCAAAGTGACACCAACAGGAATCAACTATCCCGCATCATCATGTGGCCACGGGAGGACTGGTGGGACATTCACAGCCATCTGCCTGCCCACTGCACCTGGAGCAGCTTACAACTGCTAAAGCGTCTTCATATGCAGTCTTTCGAAAGAAGGCAAGTTGTGAACGCACATGCACACCTTCATCTGCTGAGCTGACTGGGTTTTCCGGAGTGTGCAGCTGCATTTGTGGCAGTGCGACATCCAAAACCTACAACGATGACATCGCAGTGGAGCCCACCAGATTGGATGGGAATGGAATGTAGAAGCCAAATAATCTCCACCAAGGAAAACATTAGCACGCAGAAGGCTGAACTTGCGGCAACCGCTTAGGAAACCCCCAGACAAGGACTTAAGGTCCCCATGGTGAAGGATGATTTTCTCAAATGTTCTATTACTGAAGTATTTTTTTTTAATCATTCCATTAGCCATTTAGTGGTAAGAAGCAATATAAAATAAGTGACTGTGGGCCTGCTATAGAGGCAGGCTTGAGAGGTGGCTGGGAAAGTGGAGACAATGGTGGAGGGAAGGAGACAGGGGTGGTGGGACAGGGGTGGAACACTGAATGCCTGCCACAAGTCACCATGAACAACTTTGTAAACCACAGTATTTAAATAAAGTGGGAGAATAAAATAAAATGGTGAACTGAGAGAATTTAGGGCATGCACCCAGCAGACTGGGTTTGGTTCCTGAAACTGCATGATCTTTGTGTACCACAACTCCTGAGCACAGAGCCAGGAGTAGCTCTGAGTACGGCCAGGTGTGCCCACCCAACACCGCACCCCCGCAATCCCCTCAAAAAAAAAAACCCCACAAATGGTGTATTTATGCAATTAAAAAATAGTAGGAAAAACTATTATATTCCACAAAGAAACTTGTTCCAAATCATCAAGGGCGTTGCCCCAACACCACACAAGCGTTAAACAGATCACCGCAGTGGGAGTCACAATCAGCAAGACATGGAAACAACCAGTGTCCAGTAACAAACCCGGGAAGAAGACGTGGCTGATCCACACGACAGAATCCTACCCAGCCAGGAGGCAGGCGGACACCCTGCCGTGACACAGCAAGGAGGGGCGGCCACATTACGGGGCATGTGCCACTTAAGCAGAAGCTGAAAAAGCCGAACTCCCAGAAACGGATTAGAATGATGTTTACGGAGGCCGGGTGGGGGGGGGGGTGGCTGCAGGTGGCGGGAGGGAAGGGAAAAGTGGATCAGAGATCACAGACTCCCCGCTGGAAAACAGTCACTCCTGGGGATGTGATGCATTACACGGGGATTATAGCTAATGAGATTGTTCCACATCCCGCAAGCCGCTGACGGATCTGAAATGCTCTCGCCACGTTAGGAGTGTGTCTAAGGCCAGCGTCACCTGATGCCGTGGCGGGAATCCTGCAGGAGGCGGGTCCCTCAGGGTAAGGGAAGCTAAGCACTTTTTCATACACCTACTGGCCATCCACCCGGCTTCCTCTGAGAAATGTCACCAACTTTGAAATGAGCCTGTCAAGGTGACGGAAGGGGGTTGGGGAGAGGGTGGGGTGGGGGCCATGACACGGGTGGTGGACTGGTGCTGGAATGTTGCATGCCTAAGTCTCAATAACTTTGTACATCATAGCTCTTTAATAAATAATTTTTAAAAAAGTGGGTAGGACATTTGCCTTGCACATGGCCAACCCCAGTTAGATTCCCGGTATCCCATATGGTCCCCTCAGCACTGCCAGGAGTAATTCCTGAGTGCAAAGCCAGGAAGAACCCCTGAGCATCGCTGGGTTGTGACCCAAAAAGAAAAAAAAAAAGTGGATCCCCTCAACCGTGCACACGGTGGGTGAGTCATGGTATGTCAAATCTCTCTCCATAGTCAGTGGATACATGACACGTCCTCAAGCTGGGGGAAATTGTCAATTACACCGCTGGGCCCCAAACCCAGGTCTTCCGAACCCAAAGCCAGACTTCCTTCTCCACAATACAATCACCACCTGTCTCGGACCCCATTAATGATGACCCCAGATGGCTACTTTCCAACTGAGCCCTGAAGCGGGCTAAAGCCTTTTTCATACGAATTACATAATATACAATTAATATCTAGCACCTCTGTCCACCTCTTACCTGGAAAGAGGGACAAAACCACCTTACAAAGTAGAGATGCCATCCCTTGGCCCCTGTGCCCGGAGCCCCCTGATGCAGCCCCCTGCCCAGGGCAGCCTGTCCCACTCACCGTGTATCTGGCCTTCCACACGGGCACCTGGCAAGGCAGGATGTTGAGGTATTTCCGGGGCTGGCGGTAATCCCAGAACTGGAAGGAAGCAAGCAGGAGCACTGTGAGATGAATGTCACCCACCACTCAGCCACTGGGCCCAGCACATCGCGAGCCTACAGCTCTCCGTCCCCAAAGGTACACCCCAACCCAGCACGACAGTCCTGTCTGGCTCCACACCACAGCAGATAGCCCCCTCTCCTGCTGGCAACGGTCATGGGGAGAACGGCAGGGTTCAGGAGAACCCCCACTTAGGGTGGGGCACACTGGCAGGCCCGGGTGAGAGGCAAGGATTCCGCCAGGGACCGCCAGCCTCTTCCCATGGAGGGTAACTGAACTCGCCACAACCGCACTGGGTGTCCCAAGGACTTAAAGCACTCAGAGGCTCAGAGATCTGGTGTTTCTGTTTTTAAAACCTCATGGAATTTCTACAACCACCACCTACTCTACAGACCAATCTCTTTTTCAAATGCAGAAGCAAAACTGCAAGAGGCACCCGACAATCCTTCATCTCCCGGAGTGGCGGTGTGGGACATGCGGGCAGGAATGGCAGCACTGCCTTAGAGCTGCCGGGACTTTTCTCTTTTTGTTTGCTTGTTTTTCAGGGACAGACCCACTGACGCTTGGGGGGACCACGGGGTGCTGAGCCAGCTCTCCGACATAACTGGCAACACTTTTAATGGAGTGTTTGTCACAAAAGTAAGAAACAGCAGAGCAGGGACCAGAGCAATAGTACAGTGGGGAGGGCGTTTTGCACTTGGGCAACCTCAGTTTGATCTCCAGCATCCCATATGGTACCCTGAGCACCATCAGGAGTGATTCGTGACTGCAGAGCCAGGAGAAATCCCTGAGCATCGCCAGGTGTGGCCCCAAAAGAACAACAAAAAGAAAAACAAAAATGAACCAAATTTAAAAAAAAAAGGAGTGGGGCTGAGGCAATGGCACAGCGGGTAGGGCATTTGCCTTGCACACCCGGGTTCAATTCCCAGTATCCCATATGGTTCCCCCAAGCACCGCCAGGAGTAATTCCTGAGTAAAGAGCCAGGAGTAACCACTGAGCATAGCTAGGTGTGACCCAAAAAGCCAAAAAAAGAAAAAAAAAAGAGTTTTTAAAATCATGAGGAATGGGGCTGGAGAGATAGTAGAACAGGTAAGGTGTTTGCCTTGCACACAGCTGACTTGGGTTCAATCCCAGCAACCCATCTGGCCCCTGAACCCTGCCAAAGTGATCCCTGAGTGCAGAGCCAGTAGTAAGCCCTGAGCATCGCTGGTGTGTCACTCCTGCACTCCCCAACCAAAAAAAAAAAAAAAAAGATGTGAGATCAAGTAGTGGTTTCTAGGATTTCACAGGGAGAAAGAACTGGCCTAGGGGCTGGAGCGATAGCACAGCGGGTAGGGCGTTTGCCTTGCACGCGGCCGACTCGGGTTCTAATCCCAGCATCCCATATGGTCCCCTGAGCACTGCCAGGGGTATTCCTGAGTGAAGAGCCAGGAGTAACCCCTGTGCATTGCCGGGTGTGACCCAAAAACCAAAAAAAAAAAAGAACTGGCCTCCAGAAACAGAATGATACAATTGCACATCCCCAACACTCTGACACCAAGGCAGCGCTACTTCAAGTAAGACAGAGAGATGAATGCACAATCAAAGGGAGGCACTGCAGAACCTGCGGCCCAGCGGTTCTTGTGCGGCTCTGGACTCGGTCCTGTGAGGGCGTCCAGGAGGCACAGCCCAGACCAGGAGGCGCTGCAGGAAGAAAGCCAAGGAGGAAGCCGGCCGCACAGAATGCAGTCGGGCACACAGGAGGCGATCGCCGGGAACTGGCTGCCTCAAGGCCCCCGGAAAGACATCTCCAACATGCAAAGGGGAGTGGCACAGTCCCCCACCCAGAGATGAGCCGGGTGACTCCCCGAGTTTTCAGGAATGAAGGCTGAGGTTCCGAAATCCAAAGAGCGGGGCCAGAGCAATGGTACAGCGGGTAGGGCATTTGTCTTGCACGCTGCCGACCCAGGTTCGATTCCCAGCATCCCATGTAGTCCCCCCAGCACCACCAGGAGTAATTCCTGAGTGTGGAGCCAGGAGTAACCCCTGATCATCACTGGGTGTGACCCAAAAGGAAAAAAAAAAACAGAAGGGCTAGGCGCTCGGGAAGCATGCACAGGCTCAGCCAAGGCTACCTGGAAAGAGAAAAAGAAACCCAAGGCGAGAGACTGGTTCAGCGGCTAAAAGTGTGAGTCTGCAAGTGTGAGGTCATGGTTTGATCCTGGGCCTCCCAGCATGGTCTCAGTGGCTCTGTCGGGGGGACCCCTCACACCCCAACACAGTGTGGGATCAGCAGGTGAGTGCTTGCACTGAGACTGAAGATGTGTGAGCACAGCTGCCAGATAAGCAACCCCAGGGCCACAACCAGAGAAAGTGCACAAAGAACATGAGCACTGGACAGCGCCTTGTGAGCACCACCTCGTGACAGGCACCCCAGCAACACTGGAAAGGGAAAGGAAGGAGAGAAAGGGGAAGCACGGAAGCCCGGGCGCTGACTGAGAGAGCTGGTGAACGACAACACCGCAGGACCCGGACAGTTTCCACGTAAGGGAGGAAGCATTTTCTAAAACCTGGCTTATGGGGCCAGGGAGACAGCACAAGGGCTGAAGCACGAGCTGTGCACGAGAGATCCCTGGTCCAATCCTCAGTATCACATGGTCCCCAAAGTATCAGATAACATTGGTTTGTCCTTGCCCCTCCTGAAGGGAGCTCAGGCTTATTGAGTTGCACCCACCACAGGCTCCCAGGCACACCCAATTCCATCAGGCACTCCTAATCCTTTATTGCTTTTCTCTTTCTTTAAGTCCTTTGCATAGTTGCATGCAGCTGACCCGGTTTGATTCCTCCATCCCTCTCGGAGAGCCCAGCAAGCTACCAAGAGTATCCCGCCTGCACGGCAGAGCCTGGCAAGCTACCCGTGGCATATTAGATATGCCAAAAACAGTAACAAGTCTCACAATGGAGACGTTACTGGTGCCTGCTCGAGCAAATCGATGAACAATAGGATGACAGTGCTACAGTGCAGTGCTACTAACCTTCTGTGTTTCTCTTCTTCCCCTGCTATATTGCTTTCCTCTTTCCTTTATGTCCTTTGCATAGTTCATTTTAGAGCCATGTGCTTTGTGTATAGACACAGGAAGACAGTTAATACTCTACTTTTGTAACATGGGAGTTAACTGACTCCGAATAATATTTGCTCCTGGACATCCATCATATTTACTTGACTTAAGCCTTAGTTGCCCTCACTTCCTAATGCCCCCAAAAGGAGGTTCTGGTGAGGGGCCTGGATGGACCCAGGCAAGCTGTAAGCTACTTGGCACTGAAAAGGGACAGGCTAAGTGCCATAAGAAGTTCATGGAACAAACTTTCTCATGACCCAAAAAGAAGTACCTGAATAGGGACCCTGCTGGGGTTAGGAAAGATTGATCTAGCCTGAGGACCATAGTCTGGGATATATAGCAAGATGTCCCCAGGAAGAGCCAACTTTTAAGCTAAATATATCTCTTACTGTGTGCCTACAAAATGACTAAAACTATTAGTAAGAAGTAAATTTAATATGATTATTTAAATGGATTACTAGCTAAGGAAAGGAGAAAGCAATAATCCATAGATGGAATCCCGCCCTTGAGAGGATCTAATAATCTAGAGTGCTGAACCCCCAGATGAGATTTTGTGCTCAAAGTTAATCTCCTAGGAGAACTTTCTCTGAAGGCTTTACATCTGTTTATTGTGATGATAATGTTCAGCCACACCTATGTGTACAATTTCTATATAACTTACCGCTGTGAGACTTAAATAAAGGGTCACTAATTACCAACCAGCCTGTTGCCCCACTTCTTCGTTCATCCATCGCTGTCAGCCGGCTGGGGGAATGGTTGGTTTGGTTCTTGGCCACCGAACGCACCCCTGCTTGAACTCACACCAAGTACTGCTAGAGTAGCCCCTGAGCATCACTGGATGCAGCCAGTCAACCAAGTTAAAGACTGAGAGATGGAATATAATTTACAGGTGCACAGCCTTGTCCCTTTTACTTTATTATCTGCTAAAAAACCGGAAAGGATTTAACCACCTTTGACCATGCTAGTATGCACGGCCCTCCAGCGGGCACCTCCCCAGACCCTTTTTGTTTTAGTAACAACAGATTTCTGAGTCTAGGTCAGGCCAGCTTTCAACTATAAAAGAGTACTGGGGCTAACCCGCTTTGAATCCCTGATACCACACATGGTCCCGAGCAAGCCCAGAGGCAGGAACATCCCTGAGCATGCCTGGGTGTGCTCCACCTCCAAAAGTCACTCCACTACTGGACGGGGTTCCTTATCCTGACACATAGTCTTGATTTTTTTAGTGTTTTTTGTAATATTCTCAACTTATGTTAAGTCCTTAAAAAAAAAAATGGGGCTGGAGAGATAGTACAGGGTAGGCAGCTTGCCATGCACGGCCGGCCAAGGTCCAATCCCCAGCCTCCCTACGGCCCCCTGCACACCACCAGGAGCAGCTCCTGAGTGCAGAGACAGGAGGAAGCCCGGAGTATAGCCCAGGGTGGCCCAAAACCAAAAGCCAAGGGGGCTGGAGCAATAGCACAGCGGGTAGGGCATTTGCCTTGCACACGGCCAACCCGGGTTCGATTCCCAGCATCCCATATGGTTCCCCGAGCACGCCAGGAGTAATTCCTGAGTGCATGAGCCAGGAGTAGCCCCTGTGCATCGCCGGGTGTGACCCAAAAACCAAAAAAAAAAAAAACAAAACCAAAAGCCAAAACAAACTAATCCTAATGATTATTGTTATTTTATTTTTACTCCAAGTCAAATACACATCAGAATACTTCATCTTTGGACTTATGATTTATACTTACCTATGCTTCTTCTGTTAATTTTTTTTTTTTGCTAAATTTAGGTCTCAAATTCAAAATAATAAAATTCTGGAGTCGCAGAGAGAACACCACAGGCTGAGGGCACACTTGGCATGCAGGAGGCCCGAGTTCAATCCCTGCCACCCCTGGCCTCCTTAGCCCCTCCAGGAGTTACCCTGCCCCCAAACATAATCTGGGAAGCATCTGGAGTCCCAACAGGGGAAAACAAAACCAAACCTTAAGGTCAAAAACCAAAAACCATAAAATCATTCCATCATCCTTCCTATCTAAACTCTACTCGGGTATCTCAGATGGCCAGAGAATAAACTATAATTTATTCCCTCAATGTACTTACCAAGAAAAGAAAGAAAACTCGAAATAATTAGGTATGCTTAGCATTCCCCAGATTTTTAATTAGCTCAACATTTTGTGAATTCCTCCCTGTTATCAAGTCCACCATATGTGCAAAACTAGCAAATAAACAGAAGTCCGACTTTAGTTAATTATAGACATGCCACTAATATGAATGCATCTCGGTAATTGTTTACTTTCAGGCTGAAAGAAGCGGAGTCATGTTCATTTACAAAGAGTGACATGATAACCGTTAACAAAATTAAGCCTGTAAAACAAGATTTGGCTGCTCGATTTAAATGTGCTCATCCACTAGTGACAGTAACATCTGATCTCGAGGCTCCAGGAGAGGCCCTGCAGGCCTGACGTCGCTCCCCGCCTCCACATCTCCAGGGTCCGGACACAGGAAATCTACCCCTGAAGAGGGACATCCCTGTTTCTCCCCTGTGACATCCTGCTGTGGTGCAGACAAATTGAAGCCAGCGCTCAGCCTGTGCCCTTCCCCCAGAGGTGGTTACGGGAGTAAGTGAACCACAGCCATGCCAGCCTTCCACATGGGCACCTTAAACCCTGCCCAGGGCACCACAGGGCTTCCAGAGACGTGTGGGAAGGGGCTCGGTGCAGTCAGACAGCCCTGACTAACTGCTGATGTCACAGGATCAGTCTTGTGGGCTTAGGATTCTTGGGCAGGCTGCCCCTGACCCACACACCTGTCTGCAGGTACCAGGAGATCATACCTGGATTTCCAGAACTCCCAAGTCAAGAAGACGATTTTGTAAAATAGATTATTTGACCCAAGATCAGAGGGGAAATGGGGGCCTGAGTGACAGCTGAGCAAGTAGGTCACTTGCCTTGCATGCAGTCGACCCAGGTTCGACTCCCAGTACTCCTTACAGTCCCCTAAGCCCACTAGGAACAAATCCTGAGTGAAGAGCCAGGAAAAAGGATTGACCATCTCTGACTGTGGGCCCCCCAAAAAAAGAATCGGAAGGAGAAAAGCAAATATCTAAAGTGATGGGAGGGGCTGGAGTGATAGCACAGCGGGTAGGGCGTTTGCCTTGCACGCGGCCGACCCGGGTTCGATCCCCGGCATCCCATATGGTCCCTCAAGCGCTGCCAGGAGTAATTCCTGAGTGCAAAGCCAGGAGTAACCCCTGTGCATTGCTGGGTGTGACCCAAAAAGCAAAAAATAAATAAATAAATAAATAAATAAATAAATAAATAAAGTGATGGGAATGAATTTCATGGGGGCTAATGTTTTTTTTTTCCAGGTTTGATGCTTGTTTTGAGGGGTGTAAGGGATCAAATCCATGGCTGTCGCGCAAGGCACAGGCTCTGCCACAAATCTGTTCTGTCGCTGTTTGGGGGCCAGTGCTAGGGGCTGGGGACACGGCTCACAGTAAGAGCACTTGCCTTGCATGTGTGAGTCCCTAAATTCAATCCCTGGCAACATTAAAAAAAAATAGAAGAAAGAAAAAGATTATGTAGGAGGAAAATGACACAAACTGATCCTGAGCAGCAAATTACTAAAAACAATGCCTGGCAATTATGCAAAGTGGTTCTAAACTGCTTTACTTTATGATTATGTTATTATTATTTATATGCGCGCGCACACACACACACGCCTTTCCTATCAGGACAGAGTGTATTAGACCCACTATCATAGCAAAACTTTCAATTAACTTGGAAACTAAGCCTGCATGCTGGGTGCAAGGTCTGCATTTCCCACACGGAAACGGGCCTGTTGTCTGCGAGATTATCTAGGGGATATTATCGTAGCCTATAACAATGTCTCTTGCCTTGTACACGGCCAGCCGGGATCAATCCCTGGAATCCCATCTAATCCCCTGAGCACCACCAGGACTGATTCCTGAGTGCAGAACAAAGAGTGACTCCTGAACACAGCTGGGTGTGACCCAAAATTTTTAAAAAAAAAAGAAAAGAAAGGGGCTGGAGTGATAGTGCAGTGGGTAGGACATTTGCCTTGCAAACAGCCAACCCAGGTTCAATTCCCAGCATCCCATATTGTCCCCTGAGCATCGCAAGGAGTAATTTCTGAGTGCAGAGCCAAGAATAACCCTTGTGCATTGCTAGGTAGGACCCAAAAAGCAAAAAAAATAAAAAAGGAAAAGAAATAGAAAATCTCTAACACAATAACTCTACTGATAAAGAGGTCCTAAATTACTTTTGCAGAAAAATGACAAGTATGTGAGAAAGTGGTTATCTTCTACCTCAAACTATACACTAAGTTATCTTAACAATTTTGTGGGCTTTTCTTCTTTGACTTATCTGTGGCGTTTTTTACTTTGACCCGCTAGTCCTTCTGAAATCTTTTTTTTTTTTTTTTGGCTTTTTTGGGGTCACACCTGGCAATGTACAGGGGCCACTCCTGGCTCTGCACTCAGGAATTACCCCTGGCAGTGCTCCGGGGACCATAGGGGATGCTGGGAATCGAACCCCAGTCGGCCGAGTGCAAGGCAAACACCCTACCCGCTGTGCTATTGCTCCAGCCCCAGTCCTTCTGAAATCTGACTTCCTAGCAACCTCTTTGCTAGAGAACTCTTTTTGGTTTGTTTTTGGTGTCACAGCCTGAGGTGTTCGGGGTTGGGGGCCACTCCCTGGTGATGCTCAGGTAGGACACGCAGCTGGGGACCCCTGGAAGGCCTCCAGCATGCACTCAGCCCACGCACACTCGCAAGAGAACTGTTCTCTTCCCTGACTTCACCCCACGAAGGGAAAGGAGAAAACCTCTGAACCAAGTCTGGGAGCCACATCAGGAACATTCCGGCCACATTAACAGGGCCGTGGCCCGGCGTCGCTGGGCACACGGGCCCCTGAACACTCCTTCCAGGGAAGAGCTGGACCTGTCCGCAGCCCCGCCACTCACCTTGACAGAGTTGTCCTGGCTGGAGGTTGCCAGGATGTGCTCGCTGTCTGGGTGCCAGTCCAGGCCGTGGATCTTGGAGAGGTGGGCGGCGAGGTACTCGACGGCCGTGCTTGGTTTCTGCGACAGATGCTGGGTTAGAGCGCAAAGCCCGAGTCTGCCACCCACAGCGGCCCGTCAGGTGCTAGGAAGGCACATAATCATTCCCTGAAGCCATCTCCGTCCCCAACGTCCCCAGGTCTGCTTGGCAGCACACAGAGCAACAGTGCCCTCGAGGTACGTGGCCCAGGAGAGCGGACTCGCACAGCCCGCACCCGGGGCCCGGCTTGGCCAAGGCGGGCGAGAGACAGGGGCGTCGTCTTTCCCGGCAGCCACTCTCCCTTGTGGCAGCCCCGGCAGGAGCCTGGCCAGGAGTCCTCTGCCTGTGTTCCCACACGGCAGGGACCATGGGACGACAGAGCTCACGGCGAAACCCCCAAATCGTTCATGTCGTCAATGGCTTTGACAGCTGTCCACAGCCAATATGTTTGCAGGACAAATTAACCAAACATTTCAATAGTTCTTCAAAAACTTTTTTTTTTTTTGGTTTTGGTCTCGGTTTCTTTGGGCCACACTGTGCTCAGGGCTTAACCTGGCTCTGCGTTCAGGAGTCACTCCTGGTGGTGCTTGGGGACCGTTTCATCAAGGATGGGGTCACTTCCAGATGAGACGGAAGACCAGAAGGTCCGGCCGTCTGGAGGCGCCGGTTCCCCAGGCCGCTCAAGGTGAGGACTGCCACGACACCTCCCGTCCATCGTAAGCCGGGAGAAGACAAGGTCACTCACCCGCTTGTCCCAAATGCGCACGTCGCCGTCATGACTGGTGGCCAGACAATTGGCATTTTTTTTATTCCATTTCACCTGGGAGGCGCCCGCTGCAGAGAGAAAGCAGGGGAAGGAGCTGCCGGGTGCGGGGCGGCCCTTGGGGTGTCGAATCCTGAGCTCGGTAGAGGACTGAAGGTGACACAGAACCAGCACCCAGAACGTGAAGAGCCACCGAGGAAATCATCTCACTCGCGGGGAAGGTCGGCCAGCCACCCCCCGGCAGCCAGTGAGGAAACGCGGCTTCAGACTGAGCAGGTCGGCGTGGCGCCGTGGGCTGGGCCGGCCTTGTGACACGACCCGGGCCTCTGGCATCGCCACGGACCACGCTGGCGCGCCCTGGGAGGGGCAGGCTCGGTAGGCCAGAGCCAGGACCGAAGCCCAGCGCTGCCCAGCACTGAGCTCAGAGGGCAGGGACGGAGAATACTTCCCCGCACTGCCACAAGGAGGGGACAGCAATGACAACTGGGTGGGAGGGGGCACCCAGGGCGGGCACGTGGAGAGCCGGGACCCGACCACACTTTGCGGTGACCCTTCAAACTAATTCAGCCAGAGCCGGGGACACGGCCCAGCAGCCAGGGCGCTGGCCTCGGGACTCCACCGGCCGTGACGGGGCATGGGCTGTCCCGGGAGGGAAAGGGCACAAGGGACAGGGTGGAGGTGAGCAGGGAGGCGCACTGGCTTACCCACGGCAGACAGGGCGACAGAAGGTTTCCTGGTGTCTCTGCAACAACACGGCCGGAAGTCAAAGGCGCTCCTGCAGCACCTGCCCCCACACTGCCTCCAATTTCCACGGGGAAGGACGGGAAAGGAGGACCCGAGACTGCTAAGGACCTTGCCTCGAACAGGACTGACCCTAATTTCACCCCCAGAACAACGTGGTCGCCGGACCTGAGCCCTAAGCACAGAGCCAGGAAAGGCCCCCTGCACTGCTGGGTGTGACCCACGATCCAAAACAGACGCAGCCGCATTAAGAGACGCATGCCTCCACCAGGGCCCAAGCCACGTCGGACCTTCATGTGAGAGTACTGTGTTCATAGAGACACATGGCCCAGTGTCACCCTGATGGAGAGCCCAAAGACTCCCTGTGGGTGCAGGGAGTGAGCTCCCAGTGCTGAGCGCATGCAGGAGGCACGGGTTTCATCCCCAGTACCTCATGGTAGCCCCCCCACCCTGAGCACTGAGCAAGGAGCAGTCCCTTTGCAATCCTGACTGTGCCCACCTTCAATCCCCTAAAAAAAGTCCCTCTGGTGTCGTTTCTCTGAGGGGCAAGGAGGTGACAGCCCGGGGAAAGTAATTCTGCAGGAACTTCCCAGCAGCATTTCCAAACTGCCCTGGATGTTTCACGGCAGTCGGGACGGGGACGTGACCTGGGTGCCCACAGCTGATGGCCGAGGTCAGTACTAGAAGCAGCCCTCAGGGGAAACCCTCCAGGGAGAAGTCAGCCCGAGGGAGAGGGACAGACAGAACGACTCTCTCTGATGGGGACACAGGGAAACATAGGGAGGGGAGAACAAGTGGGCAAAGGCAACGGAACCCAAGAACTGGGGGACGTGCCCCCCTCTGTGCTCTGAGAAGAGGACCCCCCCCCACTGCCCTTTCACAGGAAGGAAACAGGACACGGGGAAGGGATGGGGCATGCGGGGAAACGGGGCCCTGCAATCTCCCGAGCAGCTGACGTCCCCAGCCAACAAGGCCCCCTTCCCCACGGCCCACGGCCGCCCTCGCTGCTGACGCCCGGTCAGTTGCACCTTCAGCCAGTGACCGACGGTGGACAGCAGCGGTGCTGCAGTGCAACCCGTCGAGGGGACACCAGGGGCCCAGCTGAGAGGAAGTGCCATGGCTCCGAGTGAGCGGCAGGACCTGCCCGAGCCCCTCACTCACCCCCCACCAGCACTTCTTTCCTCCTCCCAGGGTCTGGATGCAGGGAAACCAAGCTAATGCTCTGGGGGAGGAGGAGCTTGGGCCATACCCACTGGTACTTGGGGCTACTCCTGACTCTGTGCTCAGGGGTCAATCCCAGTGGTGCTCGGGGCCAACCCCAGTGGCCTCAGGGCTACTCTGCTCTACTCAAGGGACCGTGTAAGACCGGGATCAAACCAGAGTCGGTCACTTGCAAGGCAAGTGCCTTCACCCCGGTACTGTCTCTCCAGCCCCCGACTAAGACGTCTGAGCTCTAAGAGGAGGGTCCCAGATGCCTCCCTCCCACCAAGGGGTGACGCCGCTTAACTGTTCTTACTTGATATCCCAAATGTAGATGTAGGTGTCCACGGAGCTGGTGACCAGGAGATCGGGCTCAAACACTGCCCAGTCCAAGTCGCTTGGGAACACAAGAGCACACAGAAATGAAGAGGGAGAGTCCAGGCTCCAGCTCCAGAGCCCACAACAATTTCATCTCTAGTGACCTCAGAAAGTTCCCCCCGGAGGGTGGGAATCTGTCGAGCCCAGAGAAGGGTCAGGCCCTTCCCCAAATCATCGCTAGCTCTACAGTCACTTGACCCCCCCAAAAAAAATAGCTCTGTCTGTCTGTCTGTCTCTCTGTCTGTCTCTCTGCCTGTCTCTCTGCCTGTCTCTCTGTCTCTCTCTGTAAGCAAAGCAAAGGGAAAATACATGGAGTGTGACCTTGGAGCATGTCCACCTCCCGTTTCCTACCTCACCCCTCAGCAGGGGCCTGGTCGTATCACGGTGTGGCCCCCAGATGTCCCACCATTACTCCCCACCCAAACAGTGAGGCCCAGGGGTCTGCCTCCCCTCACGGCCCAGGACAGCTTGTCCCGCCCTGCTGCTGCTTCCCAGGGCCGAATTGGGGACCCGGAGAGAGGGTGAATGAAGGAGCACTCTATTCGCCATGAGGGGGTCCCCGCAGAGACGAGTTCTTGGGGTGCGGGAACTTAAGCGGCCAGACGGTGCCACAGAATCATCCCGGTGTCTCGGTGCCCCGGAAGCTGAGGGTCTGCGACACGCTTCCCATCCCTCCTTCCAGACAAGACTTGCCCCTGCCTGCTTCCTCCCACCTGCTGGGGACACTGGGGACCTAGCAGCCCGCAGTCGGCCGAGGCGAAAGCGGGGAGGTGGAGGCGTCTTCATCTCGCCCCGAGGGCATGTGGCCAAGTGAGCCGGGCCCGGCGTACCTGATGACGCGAGTGTGGCCCTGGAGGCTGGTGCCCACCTCCCCGCTGCCGTCCTTCCACTTATACAGGTCCACCCGCTGGTTACTCTGGAGAGACACAAAGGGCGAGAAAGGGGCGGGTGGGACAGCAGGACAGAAGCTCTCCGGCCCCTCCTGTCGCCTGCAGGCTGGAGGGGGAAGCGGCGTAGAAACCAACAGCGAAGACCCTGCAGGGCGCCCGTCTTTCAGAAGCCACCACAGGCCTGTCCCGTGCCCCTCAGCTGGGACAGGGACCCTGAGGTTCGACGTACACAGGCAGTGCCGGCTTCCAGCAGCACTGGGTGGCCCGCGAGTGTGGCCCGTGACCTCAGCCGGAGCTCACCCACCCTCTCGCAAAGGCCCGGAGCCACCTGCCATGCAGAGGCCGGAGGAAGAAACAGAACCCCCAGCAAAAGGTGGGCCGGGAAGGCAAAATTACACAAGAATCCTTGAAACCAGCCTGACTCAACACCTAAGAGGCTGAGGAGGAAAGACACAGGAGAAACGGGCCAGAAGAAACCATCGCTATCATAGGAGAAAGAAGAAAAACAAGCTCCAGCAAACCTATGTTTCACTTACAGAGGACAATGAATGGCTCTCAAAATTGTGAGTTAAGGAAACTGTAAGTAAATCAAGATTACTAACAGACAGGGTCATTCCAGCCTAGTTTCCCTTAAAGATGACTAGCAAGCAGAGGCTCCCTGAATAGCAAGAGTTTATAAAACAGTGAAAGTGAATAAAGAAAACTAATAGACAGGAACCCTTCAATAACCTCTGAACTGAAGCTTAGACAAGAGGCTCCTTCCTGTATTTTAGCCCGGACAGAGAGATATACAAAATTCTGGGAGTTTCACCCATAAACGTCTATATCCAGCTCTGCACAGGTACAGTTCCCGTGCAAAGGGTAGGATTCCAACCACCTTCCACAGTGGGGACAGGAGCGGACAGGAAACCGCCCTCGTCGCCCAGCCGCTCCCCGCCAGAAGGCTGCCTTTCCTACCCCCTGGCGCCCAGGGCACTGGGGCCTGCCTGAACACCAGAGAGGGCTGAGACTAACACAGCCCGGTGGGCTGGAGCACAGTCCTTGCGTGCCGGAGGCCTGGGTGCCGTCCCTGGTACCACATGATCTCCTAAGTACTGCGCGGGCTGAGCAACCCCCAAGCCAGGACGCCCCCAGCATGGCCGAGTGTGACCCAAAACACAGAGACACAAGCAGAGTCAACAGGTACCTAGACAGGGGCTCGGCGTCATTAGCTCTTCAGGAATCGCAAAGCCAGAGCCACAGTGAGGTTCCACCTAAGTTGGATCTAATAAAAAAAATAGTAAAAGGGGCTAGAGCAATAGCACAGCCAGGTAGGGCGTTTGCCTTGCACGCGGCTGACCCGGATTCAATTCCCAGCATCCCATATGGTCCCCTGAGCACCGCCAGAAGTAATTCCTGAATGCAGAGCCAGGAGTAACCCCTGAGCATTGCCGGGTGTGACCCAAAAAGCAAAACAAACAAAAAAAATTAAGAAAATAATAAAAACGAAACCTGGGAAAGAGTCGGTGCCACCGAGCAAGTGCAGAAATCAGACCTTCACACGCTGCCAATGAGCCACAGCCACCATGGGCCAGTTTACGGGACCGTTCCCCTCAGGCAGCGAGGCTCCTGTGGGGGCCAGAGAGGGCTGGGGCCTGGAGCACAAGCTCTGCAGGCAGGAACCCTGCTCCACGCCCCAGCACTGCAGGGGCCCCCATGCAACGCCCAAGGGCTGCCGACTGCAACTGGAAGCAGCTCAAACCCACGTACTGGAGAAACGGCCAGTGCTCAGGGCACCTGCCTTGCAAGCGGACGGTCATGAGTTCAACTCCCCCTCAACCCACCAGCGCCGAGTGATGGGGCAGCTCTGCCCAAGTGCCCCCAAACACAAACAAGGCGCCGTAATGTGTCAGCGGTGCCAAATCCTGGGCCTGGGATCAAGGGCTCAGGACAAAGGGGGCCTCCAGAAATGAGCCAGCAAAAAATCCTCCGCCCTAATGCGCAGGACAGCGGGGGAGAAGGGAGAAGCCGCCGCTGTCTCCCTCCTCTCTCAGAGCGCTCGGCGCCCCCAACCACTCAGCTCAGACATCAGTGTCTGAAGTCAGATTCGATTTTAAACATCACTGGGGAGAGCCACGTTCGGATCCTTCGAAAGCGGACAGCCTGCCCGATTTTGTCCCAGAGAAGGGCCTTTCAAAACTGCTCTTCGTGGGGGCACCACACGGGGTCCCCTGAGCCCTGCCAGGAGTGATGCCAGAGCGCAGAGCCAGGAGGAAGCCCCGAGCAGTCGGGTGTAAGGCCCCCAAAACCCTGATGCTAGAAGGTTCCCTCCAGTCCTCTCCTCCTGCTTGGGGCGAGAAGAGCCGTCAGCATAGGAGTCTGCGTGTTCTCGGAGAACGGAAGGCTGGTCTGGAGACTAAAGGCAATGTAGCCCAGTCACAACCCCCTTGGAAACCTACCAACACCTTTCTCTTGGGAAAATCCACACCTGAATAGAAGTTCAGAAGTTTAGGGGCCGGAGCGATAGCACAGCGGGGAGGGCGTTTTTGCCTTGCACGCGGCCGACCCAGTTTCGATCCCTGGCATCCCATATGGTCCCCCAAGCACCGCCAGGAGTAATTCCTGAGTGCAAAGCCAGGAGTAACCCCTGAGCATCGCTGGGTGTGACCCAAAAAGAAAAAAAAAAAGTTCAGAAGTTTAGGGCCTGGAAGGTCAAATCACCTTTCCCACAGGCATGAGGTCGCGAGTTCAAACCCTAGTACTGCCACATGCACTGAGGCGAATATGACAACTCCACGGGTCTGAGATCCCTGAAAAAGGCAAAATATAATTTCTGGGGCCAACAAGATGGCTCAAGAGGCTAAAGCATAAATTTCAATCCCCTAGGGGGCCGGAGCAATAATACAGCAGGGAGGGCGTTTGCCTTGCACATAGCCAACCAGGCTCAATCCCCAGTATCCCATGGTCCCCCAAGCACCACCAGGAGTAACTCCTGGTCGCAGAGCCAGGAGTAAGCCCTGACCATCCCGGGTGTGGCCCAAAAATTGGAAAAAAAAACAACTTCAACCCCTTGCACTGCATGGTATCGCCCCAAAACTGAAAAAAATTTTAAAAAAAGAACATTTCTGGAGGTTGACCAATCTACTTCCCCTCAAGAGAGTACTGTGCTTTGAGCAGGAGAGAGGTGGTAGTCAGCAGTAGAATTCTTGCCTTGCATGCAGAAGACCCTGAGTTCAATCCCCAGGCCCTGAGCACTGCCCAGTGTGGCCCAAAGGGCACCTCCCACATAAGTTTTTAATTCAAATAAATAAATGAATGAAAGCATCTCTGGACCCTCTGAATCTCAGGCAAAGACCGACCACAGAGCAGCTGGGCTATCCCTCCTCGGGCCTGACCATCCAGCCTCAATGGCCAGTCTCCTGCTTTGCCTTGGACGGCTCCCATCACTTCCTTTTCAGAATCTGCAGCCACTCCTTCGAAACAGACGGTGTGACATGGATGAGACCCGCAAGCCTCCTCACACGTATACACACGTGTATTTTGCTCATCTGTCTACTTTGGGCTTAGGGTCACACTCGGACAGTGCTGGGGGGCTGTCCCTGGCTCCACGTTCAGGGGAACCAAGCCTGAGCCTCCTGCGTGCAAGGCAGAGGGGCGTGCACACAGCCCCCTGCGCTATCGTGCCAGTCCCACATCTATTATTAGTTTTGTTTGGGGCCACACTCGGCAGTACTCAGGGTTTACTCCTGGTTCCGTGCTTAGGAACCTGGTTCCGTGCTTAGTCCTGGTGGTACTCTGGGTACTGTGGGTGGTGCCAGGCATCAAGCAGGGGCTGGCTGTAAGCCAAGGCAAGTGCTCTACCCCCCTGTACGATCTCTCTGGCCTATTGTTTTTATCTGTCGCTTGCCTCTTTTCCACGTGAGAAATGAGTGCTCTGCTCTTCTTGGCGTAAGACATTATCTGTCAGCCCAACCACATGTCAAACATGAAACGCTTTTCCCTCTGTTCCACTTGATGCATCGTGAGCCATAAGAGCATTATTACTCGGGGTTTAGCATACACCCACCACCAAACCACCGGCCCCCCCCCCCCCCCCGTCCCCACTTCCCGAGCTCCTTAAATAAACTCACAGAAGCTGCAAAGTAGTGTGCAAAGCTGTCATGCGGATTCCACTGCACGGCGCCAATGTCCCACTTGCTCTGGCGAGAGATCTTCCGGTGACCTTCAAAAGGGGCATCGAGATTAACGATGTAGAGGAATCTGCGGCTAGGAAAACAAGATTACAAGGCGATAACAGCATTAGCGCTGGACAGGAGGGCAGTTAGCAAACGCCGCTCCCAAACTCCCCAGGAATACATCACACTGATGGGCCCTGCAAGTGCACCAGGGCAGCAGGCCTGCCCCGAGAGCGCCCCCTGCAGGGCAGTCTTCCCTACCACACCCTGGGAGGCTCACTCCTTCCCAGCAGGTGCAGCTCAGCCTGGCCCTGGCCACCTTTGCCCATCTGAACCCTTGGCCTCTGAGAGGACCAGGACCATCCTCTACACGGAGGTCTACAACGCCCGCAGCCCTGATTTGGAGCACAACTCGCATTCACAACTCCCCTGGAAAGGGCTGGGGACTGCAGTGTGGGCCAGTCTTCAGCACGTCGGGGGCCTGGGGACACTGGTCTCAGTGGTTCTGGAAGCCACCAAGGCTACATCCAGCTGTGCCAGGAGGCCACTCAGTGCAGGGGACTCAAACCCGGGGCCCTAGTGTGCCAGGCCGCGCTACAGCCCTTTCTGTTCTTTTCAGCCTTTGGACACCTTTTATGCCACACATGCTAGGCATGGCGCATTGGATTCATTTAAATGTGCGAAATTAAGGATATGATTTATCCCTTCATCAAATACTGTGTAGTCGCAAACTTATTTGAGACTCCTGCCCCCTTTTCAGAAAGAAAATCACTCACTAACCCCCTAGAAAGGTTGCTGTCTGTAAGGAAATAAACATGAAGCGCCCGGCCTCTAATTGCACCCGGGCTGCTGCTTCCCCTACACACAAACTCTGGTTTGGTCCAGGGGCCCGGGGGGCAGTACTGCCCCCTTGGGGAAACTCTACAGACAATCTCAGATTTCCCAGCAAGCCAACTGAGGGGAACAAAATTAAATCTAACAGGAGATGAAATTAACCTCAAAATAGTAACAGTAATTAAAACAACATAGTGTCAGTGATATTCAGGGGCCCATCAGAATCAGGATCTGAGAGCAAGGACATCCTGAGTTCACCCATTTGACTTTTGGGTCTTTTTTGTTTTGGGAGGGGTCACATCCAGTGACGCTCAGGGGTTACTCCTGTTCTGCACCTAGGAATCAGTCCTGGCAGTGCTCGAGGGACCATATGGGACGCCGGAGCTCAAATCCAGGTTTGCCACGTGCAGGGCAAGTGCCCTCCCCGCTGTACTATCGGTCCAACCCTTGACTCCTGTTTAAAGCGGAAAATCCCAGGTGTTGAACCGACATCTCAGCAGCCACCAGCTGTCAGTTCTCGGCTGTCAGGGGCTCTGAGTGCAGACACCCCTGAAGACCCTGGGCTCCACAATGAAGACTCAGCTGACGCCTCTGTCCTTCCACGGAAGACACAGGACGGGAGGCTCAGAGGAGGGGACACTGGTGAAGGGACTGATGCTGGAACAATGTATGCCTGAAACTCAATCCTAAATACTTTTTGTAAGTTTGCAATTCACAGTGATTCAATTAAAAAATAAAAAAAACTACAGGGGCTGGAGCAATAGCACAGCGGGTAGGGCATTTGCCTTGCACACAGCCAACCCAGGTTCGAATCCCAGCATCCCATGTGGTCCCCTGAGCACGCCTGGGGTGATCCCTGAGTGCAGAGCCAGGAGTAACCCCTGTGCATCGCTGGGTATGACCCAAAAAGAAAAAAAAAAAACTACAATAAAATAAGGAAGTAGGAATCCAGTGTAACATGAAGAGGAAGAGGCTCTGACCACCACATTCTATTGTATTTGTGCAATGTCAGGGTTATTGATAAACTCAGGGGTGAGTCTTAATTGCCAGGACCATAAACATTTTGCGTGAGAAAGCACTAAGAAACTCCAACTCAGTTTCATCGGGATGAAATCTAATTCATTCACGATGTACCAGAAATCCAGGGAGACCACAGGAATGAATGTCCAGGACTCGGGGGTGGCACTGTCCAAGGAGGGCCCGGACTCCTTGGGACTCGTGAGCCCTGGCAGAGAGCTGCAGCAGCGCCTGTGAGGGCCTGTCTGCACAACACCACCAGGGGCTGGAGCCGTAGCACAGCGGGTGGGGCATTTGCCTTGCATGCGGCTGACACGGATTTGATTCCCAGCATCCCACATGGTCCCCCCGAGCACCGCCAGGAGTAATTCCTGAGTGCACAGCCAGGAGTAACCCCTGTGCATCACCAGGTGTGACCCAAAAAGGCAAAAAAAAAAAAAAGAATGGTGTCAGTACAAGGCCAAGGGCTGCACCTCACCCATCCCAGCCTCCCAGAAACCCGCGCCGACCAACCGTGCAAGCTCACTTACCCGGAAAGCACCGCGTGCTGCCCGAGACAGTCCACAGACATGGCGGTCGCCTGCGGGGGGAACACAGATTGAGTTGGGCCAGGGCGGCCACTCCGGCTGGGACCAGCAACCGCCGCGGCCAGCAGGGTACTGGCAAGAGATCAGTCCTCAAGCAGTGAACCCCGACACTGAGTCCCTTCTGGTCACATGTGAACCCCACAATTCACCTTCTGAGTCGGGGCGGCTGCTACCTGCCCCGAGGGGAGCCCCTCCCCCCAACAGCAGGACCGCAGCCACACAGGCCGGCTCTGTCTACCTCAATTGAGCACGGAGGTTCCGGAGCCCCTGGGGAAGGTGACAAACAAGGCCACTAAGAGCCCCTTCTGAGAACTGCCCGGCCCGAACCACTGTGTGCTTGTGCACGCACAGACAGGGACACGCACAATCACGGCTGCCCCCTCCAAATCCATGGTCACGCTCTTGCCTCTGAGACACTCGCTGACATTCAATCTGAAATTGCTACCAGGCAGAACTGGTTTCCGTTCCCCAGGCTCCCCAGGTCCCGGGGGCTCCAACATCCAGTTCCCAAGAGTTCCCCCCAAATCACACAGGTGTGCACTCAGGTACGGAGGACATAGTTAGGCCGGAGTCATCTCTCTGGCCAAGGTCGCGCCCTGCCATGTTCTCGGGACATGACCGGACACCACGTGTGCCACTGTTTGATTACCAGAGGCTCTTTCCCGAGGATTCTCCTTTTGAACCTCCTGCTTCCCCCGCCCATCACAGAGAGTAAAGAAATTCTCTCCCCCACCTCGGGCTCGTTTTACTAATGGCGCCTCACATGTGTCGGTCTTCAGAGACATGCCACTGAGGAAGGAATGCCGAGGAGACGCCAGAAGGGTTCACCGAGAGCAGGAAAGTGATCATTACACATCCTTCGTTCCACCGGAGTTGTGAGCAGAGAAAAGCCCAGCTGGAAGAGCGGGCAGCAAACTGAGATGCTATTCCCAGAGCTCTCTCACGCGGTTTACAGATTAATGGGAGGAAAGCGGCAAGACGGCGCCCCCAACCAGGTGGAGAATGTCTTTCTGGAGGGTGTGCTGTGACAGAACCTTAATATGACCCCCAATCCTGAACCCCCGGTGCACACACTTTCTCTCCGTTACTCGAACACTAAGTGCTGCCATGAAGAGGCTGTGAAGGCCAGTGTGTTTAAGGTGAAGGGCACGGGGAAAGGCATACCTGATAACCTTCCACCATCGGCATCGCGAGCCATAGGCCCGAGAGAGAGAAGGAAAGAGAACAAGAGGAGAGAGAAAGAGAGAGAGAAGGAGAAAGGAGACAGAAAGAAGGAGAGAGAGAGAGAGAGAGAGAGAGAGAGAGAGAAGAAGGAAAGTGCCTGCCATGGGGGGGAGGGGCGAGGGAACTGGGACCACTGGTGGTGGGAAAAGTACACGATGAAGGGGTGGGTGCTGGAACATTATATGACTGAAATCCAACTTTGAATGAACAACGTTGTAAATGTGTATATTACTGATTCAATTTAAAAAATAAATGGAGGGGCTGGAGTAATAGCACAGTGGGTAGGGCATTTGCCTTGCACGTGGCCGACCCGGGTTCGATCCCCGGTATCCCATATGGTCCATCCCCCAAGCGCCACCAGGAGCAATTCCTGAGTACAAAGCCAGGAGTAACCCCTGAATGTTGCTGGTTGTGACCCAAAAAGAAAAAAAGTGGAAAAAATATATATATACACACACTAACACTAAACTCAAAAAAGGCAGGGGGAAGGACCAGAGCGTTGTACGGTAGCCAAGGTGCTTGCCTTGCACCTGCCCGGCCTGGGTTTAATTCCCAGCATCCCAGACAGTCCCCCAAGCAATGCAAGGAGTAAGCCCTGGGCTGCACCAACGTTGCCCCCCTCAAAAATAAATTGATAATAAACAAAAAATAAAACAGAGAAGGCTGAAGCAAGTCACGTGTCCATCAGCAGACAAGAGGTTGTGGTGACTGTGACAGGCTGTGACAATGAGAAACAAACCAGCCACCTTTCTTCCAGCGCCCAGCACAGGGAAACTCAACAGAAGCAGAATCATAGAGGTGGCTAGGGACAGGGCGACGAGTGAGAGATGGGGGTTAACGCTGGTTTAATGACCAGAGTCTCTCATTCTGTTGCTTTGTTTATGGGCCATGCCCAGCGATGCTTAGGGCTCACTCTGGTGGTGCTCAGGGGACCATCTGGGGTGCAGGGATCAAACCTGGGTCGGCCTCTGTACCCTATCTCTGGCTCCCAGAGTTTCTTCTTTGGAAGAGATGGCAAGGTTCTCAAGAGGGGGCAAAGGCGAAAGGACCCCGGAGCCGATCACATGGGCCTCCAGAGGAGAACATCCTCCACCGACACTTGCTTTCCGCGTGGAGACAAAGCAGTGCCTGCTCTGCCGACCTGCAGTGTCCTGTGCTAATAAACAGATGCTGTTTCCAACTGCACCGCCGGGGATGCAGTGACAGGACGCCGAAAAGGGTGATCTGGATAATTATATACAGAGACGCCGCCGTGCTCTTTGACTCCGTGATTCCACCTCCACAATCAGCCCCAGATACAGCAACACTCTTCTACACAGAGCTGCTTACTTCGTGTTCTCTGCAAGTTAATTATGTACCTCCATAGAGTGGAATATTCTGGAAGCATTAAAAAGTGACACCAAAATTGCAGAAGTCAAAGCTAACAAATACAGCAGCATAAATCACCACATGACCTTCGCGGAGGGAGTTATTTTATCAAGGGGAAAGGAAACCACCTGCCTGAGCTTTCCTCTCGCCTCACTGGGGCGTGGGGCGGCGGTTGGGGGGGGCGGACGACACCACTGGGCTCAAGGGAGGAGCATGGGCTGGGCCGGGCCCCAAGGGTCGAGAGAGGGAGGTGAAACTAGCCTGCGGGTGCAAAACCTGGGGCTGTGTGTGGGCCAGGGGGACCCTTCCCCAGGCCCACCCCCCTTTATGACACCGGACAGAGATCAGCTAAGTCAAAACCTCAGGGAGTTCCGACATGTTCCCACTAGCTCCCACACACTCAGCGACACCAGTGGCGCATCTCTGGGAAAATCCCTCGACCTTCCCGGACTCGGGTTCCTAATAAAATGAACGGGCGCGGCGGCCCTTGCAGACGGCGCCCTCAGCCCCGGGGCCCCACCTGTCTGGTGAGTGACATCTCGCAGGCAGGCTTTTCCACAGAATCCTCACCGTCACCGATGTGCACTGACCACTATGTGGTCGTGTGTCCCACCTGAGGGGCACAGAGCTCTCTACGGCACAAGGGTGGGCAGGACCCGGGTTGGGCTGGCTGATGGCAGGCGCCGGGGAACAGGGCCCGGGGGAGTGCTCCTAGCCTCCCTACTGAGAAGTGCAGCTCCCGGGGGAGTGCTCCCAGCCTCCCTGCTGAGAAATACGGCTCCTGGGGGAGTGCTCCCAGCCTCCCTGCTGAGAAATACGGCTCCTGAGGAAGTGCTCCCAGCCTCCCCACTAAGAAGTACAGTTCCTGGGGGAGTGCTCCCAGCCTCTCTATTGAGAAGTGCAGCTCCCAGGAAGTGCTCCCAGCCTCCCTACTGAGAAGTGCAGCTCCCGGGGGAGTGCTCCCAGCCTCCCTACTGAGAAGTGCAGCTCCCAAGGGAGTGCTCCCGGCCTTCCTTCTGGGAAGTGCAGCTCCCGGGCCTGAACCTTATGGACAAGGTGGTTCCTGCGAGCACCAGCTGTCTTCCCGGCGCTGGGGAGCAGGCCAGCCGGGGGACACCTGTGCGGCTCCTGGCCAGGGAGGCAACGCCCCGGGTGGCCCGCCTTGAGACTGCTGGAACCTCCTGCCTGTTTCCTCCGGACTGCACACCCACCTCCCGTTGCTTTCGCCTCGCAAGTATCTACTGTCCGACATTCTAACTCAGCACAGCTCTGACTCCTCCAAGAGGCACTGGGAGTAGTCTGGAGATTCCTGGACAGGCAGGAGCTGTCAGTCTTGTTCGGAGATAAGGAAATGAGGGTTGACAGAAGTAACGAGCCTGCCACAGGCATGGCACACCTGCAGCCGCTCAGCAACGGGAAGATGCGCTTCCCTCCTCTCTCTCCATCACTGCAATTTTTATTATTAATATTAGTATTATTATTTGGCCTGGGGGTGACAAATGACAGTGCCCAGGGCTTACTCCTGGCTCTGTACCCAGGGGATCATACCCTACAGGCTCGGGGTGCTGGGGATCAAACCCAGGTCAGGCACATGCAAGGCAAGTGCCCTATACCTCTGGAACAAATCGCTGTATCTTCATTTGGTTTTGTTTTCTTTGTCTGTTTGGGGGTCAGATCCAGTAGTGCTCAGGGGCCCCACCTGGAGGTGTTCAGGGATCATGCATCGCCAGGGATGGAACCCAGGGCTTCTGCATGCCAAAGCAAGTCCTCAGCCCTCTGAGCCATCTCCCCAGACCCCCCGCCAGGACACTGTTATGACAAGGAATTGTGCTGATGCTTGGAAGGATAACCTGGAAGGGGGCAGAGACTGTGGTGCAGGAGAGTGACCCCAGACTTGGGGCAGATTCCCCAGACATACTGAGCCTGAGCTCCCTGGCAGGTGTCCAGGTGCTGGCCTCCAGCAGACAGCTGTGGGGTCTGCACTTCCCCTCTTCATCTCAACGGTCACATATGTCCTCCCAGTGCATTGCACCCCTCCGCCTGCGTCTCTCCGGGAATGGAAACTGTTTCCATCTCAAGGGACTTTGCAAAATCCGTAAATGGCAATTATTGAAAATTTAAACTGAAAATTCACTTCAGGCCAGACAGCTGGAGCTAAGCACCAGTGAAGCACTCTTCACCAGCAGAAGGCGGGCAGCGGGCCCTGGCACTGCAGAGGTCCTACTGCCGGGAGGACCTTCGAGCACAGAGGCGGAAAAAAGCCCAGCGCACTCCCGTGTATCATGTGACCCAAAAACTAAACTGAAAGAAAGACAAATACACTAGCCCTGGGGCAGAGACGCAGCTCAGAAGTTAAGGCACCTGCCTCGCGTGGGCCACAGGTTCTATCGCCAACACCCCATGGTTTCCTGAGCACGACCAGGCCGCGCGGCCCTGCTGGCCCCGAGCACGGCTGAGCTTAAGCAGAAGCACTCCGCCAGGCCCCAGCTTTGACGCCACCCGCCCTGGCTGGCCAAGTGTCTCCCACAGCGGGGCCCCGATGCCGAGAGCACTCCGTGGGGTTCCCCCCGACACACTATCTCGGCCACACCAGCTCCATTCCAAGTACTCAGCAGGCACGTTTCCATTAGCACAGAAAATTCTACCGATGGTCACAGTCTAGAAGATGATCTCTGAGCTGCCTCTCAGTTCCCTGATTCCAGAGACCACATCAGAGTCACTGCAAAGCAGCACAAGTTCTTCCCTAGTGTCCGGGCATGACAGTAGCTCAAGGGACAGTGCAGTAACGCTGGCAACACTTGCACCGTTTTGGAGAGTTCCATCTTTCAGGCTGGAGCTTTTCTCTGAAAAGTCTAGAAGCTTTTTCTTAAGTTGCTTTTTATTTTTCGAAGAAGAGGGGAGTGTCTGCGAAGTGTGCTTTTCTGGCCTTTTGCAGAAGGCACTGGCTGAAGGGCACTAATGGTTTCTTCCCACATTAATGAAATCCTTAATAAAACGGGTCCCTAGCCCCTCCCGATCACCATCGGAATCCACTGCAAAACCACACTAATTCACACGGAGACATCCGCTTCCAGCTAAAAATCAGAGAGGAAAAAAGAAACTCCCACAAGGCCATCAAATTACCCCACCGACTGGGCCCGGGTCCTCATCCTGTGGCAATTGCAGCTGGGGTTTAATTATTTGACAGGACTTCAAGGCTTCCTGATGGATGTGGCAGCACCCTCTCCTCGGGAGCCTCCAATTAAGGCTCCTCGGAGAAGCAGGCAGACTGCCTGGGTGTCTGCGAGAATTAGAGGCCCTGCAGATTAGTAGCTTCCCAATCAGCAGGTGCTGAGGTACACCGCGAAAGCAATTATCCGGACGGGAAACAGGAACAGGGTGCTTTCTCCCTAATCCTGGCACCTCCCCGGGCAGAGCAAGCGTCCCAGGGACAGTGCCCACAGTGTGAAGAGTTGCAAGGACCTTCCACGTGGCAACAGCTGCTCAAGTCCTGCACGGCCCCTCCATCAACCCCCTGATGGCAAAAGACAGAATGAGGTGTTTCGGGGGTGTTTGGGGGGTTTGTTGTTTCAAGGGCTATACCCGGCAATGCTCAAGGCTTACTCCTGTCTCAGCACTACAGAATTACTCCTGGTGGGGCCTAGGGGACCATATGGGATGCTGGGAGCCACCTGCAAGGCAAATGCCCTACCCGCTGTACTATCTCTCCAGCCCCAACAATAAAGGCCTTAAGGGGTGGACGAGGCAGGAGTGTTCATTTTGGGGGCCACATCCTGTGGTGCTGAGGGGCTACTCCTGGCTCCATGCCCAGAGGCAGTGTCCAGGGAATTCCAGGGACTATATGATGAAACCAGAGCCAGCCACGTGCAAATCACTAGCCCTGGTCCCTGTACTCTCTCTCTCCAGTCAGAAAATGAGGTTTTGGAAGGAAGAACCCACACCCCCCTCTTGCTGAAATCCAAATGGAACCTTCAGTAGATGGAGGATTGCCACAGTTTCCGGCTGTGTGGCCCTCGCAGGAAGAGAAGAGACAAGGAGCTGGGGACTGGTACAGTGGGTAGGGCACTGCCTTACATGCTGCCCACCAGGATGGCCTTGATCCCCACAGACTCCATATGATCGCCCCAGCCCGCCAGAGTCAGGAGTAAGCCTTAAGCACCAGTGAGTGTGACCCCAAGATAAACAGATACAGAACCGGTAAGTGAATGAAATCCTGGCACGCGGGAGTATTAAATGAAGACATGAATAAATAAAGAGAATCTCCTAGACATGGTCATAGGTGCTGCAGCTGGAGGAAAGTGATGTTCTCATAGAAAGGGCCGCACAGCATGAAGCCAAGAAGGATGATATGCCCCTCAAAAGCCCAGGGGCCAGCAGGCCGTGCCCAAACTCCAGGACCCAATGGGAGCTGTTGGCCAAGGTGCTTGAGAACAAACAGGGGTTAGTTTCACCACTTATTATTCTTTGTTTTGTTTTGAGATGCCAGGCATCAAACCTCAAGCCTCACGCATATAAGCAAACTTAAGGGCTGTACCAGCGAGCCACACCCAGAGCCTCAATTGCACCCCTTTGGAAAACAATGGGTCAATATTTACTTCTCAGGCAGGGTTTTTTCATGAAATACAAGAGAAAATATACATATATATATATGTATATATGTCACTTATACAAGGCATATGGAAGCCATGAAACAGAAAAAACATTTTAAAATATATACATACATATATATACATATATATGTGTGTATGTATGTATGTACATATATATCCGGGCAGGAGCAATAGTACAGAAAGTTGGGCATTTGCCTTGCACACAGCTGACCCGGATTCCATCCCCGGCATCCCATATGGTACCCCCAGCACTGCCAAGAGTAATTCCTGAGTGCAGAGCCAGGAGGAACCCCTGAGCATCGCTGGGTATGACCCAAAAAAAAAAAAAAAAAATCCTCACTAGAGAGATGAAATTCCCCTCGGGCAGAGGCTGAGTAGCAGAGCGCATGCAGAGCATGCGGGAGACCTGGGCACAACCAAACCAACCGAAAACGGTGCTGCGAGGCTTACCCACGTGCTTGTCACTGGGCTAGGCATTGAATGCAAGACCTCAAAAATGGCTCGTGCCAGCCGAATGAAGGAGGAACTACTCCCGTACTCTGTGAGGGGCACTGCACCCTGGCTGGGCCAGGATTCGAGGCCGGGCAATTCGTCCGGGGCTCGTACCCACCCCCTGGCCGTGTTTCCCACCTCGATGCCAGGGCACCACCGAGACAAGCACTTTCACAGGCAGTTTTGCAGCTGCTGCTGTTGTTGATTACGTCCACTCCCAAGTCCCGGGAGGCGGGGTGACGGCCACGCAGCTGCGACGGGCGCTGTCACCTAACACAGCCCCGGGTGGGCAGAGACCTCCCCGCACGTGCGTCCCCTCGGCTCTTCGGCAGACCCCTCCCTACCCTGCCCAGGACACCCCCAAACCCGCACCACCGCTCCCGACGGCTCTCGAAGCTCCCCCCACCCTCGCGGGCCTGGCACCTGGCCGGTACCCCCTTGCTCATCTCCCCAACCCGCACCGGGGGTCGCCCGACACCTCCAGTGAAGCGCCTGGCAGCGTGGGGGAAGGGAACCACTGAGGGCGCATGCCCAGAAGGTTCTATTTGCCCCCCCCCTTCCACCCGCCTTTACCCACCTCCCCACTCACCTGGGAGTCACGAAACTCCACCACCACGTTCTCGCTGCTCCATCGCGCCGCCATCTCCCGCGCCCTGCCGCCTCCCGACCCCCCGACCCCGCGTTCCGGGGTGCAGGGAGTCCAGAGCAGCCCGCGAGTCAACCCTGCCACGCCCCGTTCCCCACTTTCGTCCGACCGCAAGCCATTGGCTCACCCAGACTCAGGCTCCGCCCCCTCCCCCCGCTCCTCCAATTGTGGCACCGCGCCTGCCCCCAAACAGGCACGCCCCCTCCACTTCCGTCCCTCAGCTGGTGTCACCCACGCTCCTCGAGGCTGTGCACCCACGCCTCCTGCCGCAAGTGCTGCCGGGAGTTGTAGTTCCAAGTTGGAGTCAAATCGGGTAACCCGGGAAGAACTTGAAGACCAGGATTTGAGGGAAGACAGAGCTTGCCCTTCCCTATCTCCTTACTGGTGTCCTTGGCAAAGCCCAGTCGGTTTACAAACCAAAACTCGACAAAGATGCAATTCCAAATTATCTCTTCCCCTGAGACCGGCCATAAATGCATTGGAAATGCTCTATTTATTGCTCCATACAATATCTCCTGCCAAAGTATCCATTACCGCGGGTCTGTCTCCAGGATAGTTCAGAAGTCTCCGGAGGCAAAGCCTGCTTCATAATTCTCTAAGAAATTGCCTCCCTTTCACCTATCATTCGAGTACAATAGAGTTCTCCAGAAATGCGTGAATGGTATAAGAAACCAGAGCTTCCCTAGTTAGAAAACTAAAGGAGATTTGCTACTCTTCTTAATAAAAAAAGGTTTTGTTCCAGAAATATAGTCATTTCTCATTAATCAAATGCATTATTAATGGAATGTTTGTTGATTTTTAAATATGAAGGGACCAGAGGAAGGTCAAGAGGCTGACCTCACACTTTGAATACTGGAGGCTAGTTTCCCTCCCTGTCACCACACGGTCCCCTGGAGCACAGCCGGGAGTACTCGCTGAGCACGACCAGATATGGTCCCCAAATATAAAATAATAAAACTAATTAAATAAATAATCTTTAAAAAATCAGTTTTGATTTAAAATGATCACTACCAATAGATAAAATTTACAAGAAAGTATTCTTTCCTAGGGCTGGAGCGATAGACAGTGGGTAAGGCACACTTGTATATGGCTGACCTGGATTCTATCCTTAACACCACATATAACTCCTCACATATCCCCCCTGACCTAATCCCAAGCCCTATCAGATGTGGCCCTCCTCCACAAAAAAAAAAAAAAAGAGAGAGAGAGAGAGAAGGAAAAACAAGTGCTCTGACCCTCTTTAATAACCCTTAAGATCAAAAGGGGTCCTGAGCTCACAAAACTTGAGGGTGGCTGTGTCAGCCTGGGGAGCAGTGATTCAATTCTCTTTTCATTCTCAGCCTCCCCAACCCTCGCTGAACTGGTTTAACTTCAGTTTCTCTATAGAAAGGGAACATGAACTACTGCGTTTGGTGGTTTTCAAAGGAGTTAAGTACAGAGCCTGGACTGTATCCAGTAATTCAGGTGTAAACTATGATTATTGGTGTTATTACCAATACTTCTCTACGGCAAGAGATGTGAGCAGAGGGGTAGGCTTCCTCTCCCTTCTGGACTGCAGGCGTCCCAGCAAACCTCCAGTCCACACACACTGGGACAGTGGGTCTCTGTCAACAGGTCAACACTTGGTGGCATTTGCTGTGTTTTTTAAAGACTTGCAAGCAATGTGCCAGAAGAGGACAGCCTGAAGGAGGGTCTGGACTTGGAAACCTAAAAGAAAGGTGATTTTTTTATGCTCTTCCATCTAATATTAGAATGTTTTGTTTGTTGATTTTATTTTTGGGTTACACCCAATAGTGGTCAGGACTTTGCACTCAGAAATTACTGCTGTCAGTGCTCTGGGGACCATAGGAATGCTGGGATCGAACCCAGCTGCGTGTAAGGCAGATGCTCTACCTGCTGTACTATTCCTCTTGCCCCTAGTATTGGGTTTTAATAGAATGCACTAATAGAAAAAGGCATGTCAGCAAGTAAAGTGTGAGCAGAGACCCAAAACTGTGATGCAGTGATGAGTTCCAGAGACAGACAGGACGGTGGGACGTAGGCCTGGCATGCATGAGGTCTTCAGTGAGCTGCCCCGCACTGCAAAGAAAGTGACATAACAACAACAAAGACATAAAGCAGTTCTCCAGCTGGCATTCAAGGTGCTGCGCCTCCTTCATGCCTTCAAAATATGTGACACCTTGGGGTCGGAGCGGTAGTACAGTGGGGAGGGCATTTGCCTTGCACTTGACCAACCGGGGTTTGATCCCTGGCATCCCTCTCATATGGTCCCCAGAGCACTGCCAGGGGTAACTACTGAGTGCAGAGCCAGGAGTAACTCCTGGGCACCACTGGGAATGACCCAAGAAGCACACATCCCCCCAAAAAGAAGCAGCACCATTTATAATTTGTCTCTTTGACATTTTTTTTTTAACATCCAGCAATACTCAGGGGTTACTCCTGGCTCTGCACTCAGGAATCATTTCTGGCAGTACGCAGGGGACCATATGGGATGCCAGGGATCGAACCCAGGTGTCAGCTTCATGCAAGGCAAACACCCGACCTGCTTTACTATTGCTCCGGCTCCAGTTTCTTTGACATTTTCAAGCTCCAGGAGTCCAGGGACTAGGTCACACAGAGCAGGGCAACTGTCCCTCTCCACGGTGAGTGCATATTCAGGACTCTCCATGAACGGATGCGGAGAGCAGATAAAATCACGGCGCAAGTGTGCTGCATTCTGGCCGGGTCAGAAGGGCACCTGTGAGACAGGAGTGATTTTGAAAACTAGACAAGGTCTTGATTCTTGTCATTCTTCCTTTATGTTCTTCCTTTTCTTTTTTTCTGGTACCAGGAATTGAACTCCAGGTCTTAAAGGTATAAAATATGGGTTCTGTTTCTGAGCCCTTTGCTTCCCAGCCCTTTGTTTTTACTTTCTTACACCTAAAATGAATCAAGCATCATTCTCCTTAAAGATACTTTGGCTTGGAGCAGAGAGGTAGTTCAGCAGGTATGAGCCCTGCACACCATCAGGAGTGATCCCTGAGCACAGAATCAAGAGAAAGCCCTAATACCATCAGGTATGGCCCCCAAACCAAGGGGGAAATTTCCTTCAGTTCCTTCCCACTCACTTACAGTTAGTCTCACACCCTACAGCCCTTAGAGAACTCTTTCGGGGTCAGGAGCTTGAACGCATGCGTGGCATGCACAGGACCCAGGTTTGGGCACCACGTGACCCACCAAACATGCTTCGGTGCCCTGGAGGCCCCTTGCACCACGAGAGAGGCTGTAAGTCCCCAGAATAAAATTCCAGCCCTAACCTCCACACTCCTGTACAGGTTGTTATCCAACAACCAGGTCCTTAACAATTCTCCCTTATAAAAGGCTTCAGCTACGCACCCGAGGGATAGATAGCTCAAAGGGCTGAGCACGTGCTTTGCACGAGGTGGGTGGGGAGTGGGGGTGGGGATCAGGTTCAATCCTCAGCACCTCTGAGAATCACGGGAGCAACCCTTAAACACAGAGCTGGAAGTAGTTCCTGGAAACTACCAGATGCAGCCCCCAAACCCAAAAGATTCATAAGGCCGGGGAGAAGGCCACCTGCAAGCCAGGCACAAGAGCAGGGAGAAGGAAAGATAAGGAATGCTGTCTATGGGGCTGGACGATAGCACAGTGGGGAGGGCGTTTGCCTTGCCTGCGGTCGACCCGGGTTCGATTCCCAGCATCCTATATGGTCCCCCTGAGCACCGCCAGGGGTAATTCCTAAGTGCAGGGCCAGGAGTAATCCCTGAGCATCGCCAGGTGTGACCCAAAGAGAGAGAGAGAGAGAGAGAGAGAGAGAGAGAGAGAGAGAGAGAGAGAGAGAGAGAATGCTGTCTAGAGGGGCTGGAGCTATAGTATAGCAGGTAGGATGTTTGCCTTGCATGCGGCTGACCGGGGTTTGATTCCCAGCATCCCATATGGTCCTCTGAGCACCACCAGGAGTAATTCCTGAGTGCAGAGGCAGGAGTAACCCCTGAGCATCTCTGGGTGTGACCTGAAAAAAAAAAAAAAAGAATGCTGTCTAGGGGGAAGGAAGATTGCTCGAGGCCTGGAGTTGCATGCTTTGCATGCTGGAGCCCTGGGCTCAACATCCAGAATAGCAGGGTCCTCTAAGGATTACAAAGAACAACCCCTGAGTACTGAACTGGGAGTCATCTCTAGCACACAAGAAAGAAAGAGAGAGAGAAAAGAAAGGAAGAAAGGAAGGAAGGATGGAAGGAAAAAAGAGAAAGTGTTGTTTGGCATAATCAGGCCATCACAGAGGACTGAGTGGATTAATTCATCTAATACATCATGTTATTATCGCTTTGCTTTTTCTGCCTAGGATATAATAGGTGCTCAATTAGTTGTTGTTAAAGGCACAACTTCAGCAAGATCAGGTTTTTGGCTATAACATACAATGCATGTATGGCAGGATGCAGTGCAAAATACAGCGGGAAAAGTTGAAAGTGTTGCTTAAGAAGGTCCCTGCTAGCACCAGAGAAATAGCACAGGGTAGGTAAGATTTTTGCATGCAACAGAACCTGAAAAAAAAAGAGAGAGATAGCTCCTGCTTAGGACTTTGGGATTTAATTTGCATGTAGAATTCGGGGTGGTGACAGAAAGAAACACATGGCTCTAAACTCAACTGCGGGTCTGTGTACCATTCGGTAATTGTTCCCCACTGAAACCAGTGGGACTGTCCTTGTCTGAGCACTTTGGTAGCCCTCCCCAGCTCCCAGCATATCTGTCTGTTTCTCAAAATCTGCCTGAAATGGTTCGCAGGCACAGAAAGTACTTTGGGTTTGGAGTCCTTGGTGCGCTCTGTTCTCTCTCTGTTCTCTTTCTTAAATGTGCAAATCGGCTGGTTGGATTTTTGAGAGAGGGAACATAAGCCCCTTTCAAACTGTCTCCTCAGGACTTTCCTCTCCATCTCCCTCCCACTCTGTCACAGGAAAGAGAGGGCTCTTGGGAGCTAAAGCCGAATCTTCCTGGCACTGTCTGCACGGTTGTGTGTCTCTGAGAGACACATGTGTACATCAGGTGTGTATCAGTCTCAAGGACCGAGGGTCCCTTATCAAGTAGAGTTCAGCTTGCTGATGAGACAAACCGTCCTTATCACCAAACACTGTCTCAGGAGGTCACTTGCTCTCCACACTGCAGGAAGGCAGCCCCAGAAATCCTGGGCATTGGCTGGTGCTTATCGGCTGCTAGCCTTGGAGTTCCAGCAGGATCCTTTATCTTTCTGGCCCTGTTTCCTCTTCAGCAGAATGTGCAGTTCACTGAGCCCTTAGTCAGTTACACCATGTGTCTTGGGACCCTGCCCTCCTGCCCCCTGCTCTGAATCAGAATATCTTGCTGGACATTCTGTGTGCTCAGCCCCTTGCTAAAGACATCTGGTTGCTTGTTACTCTTGTTTTGTTTTTGATTTTGTTTTGCTTTGGGGGCCACACCGGTCAGTGCTTAGGGTTTACTCCTGGCTCTGATGTCAGGAATTACTCCTGGCGATGCATGTGGCACCATATGGGATGCCAGGGATGCAACCTGGGGATGCAACCTGGGTCGACCATGTGCAAGGCAAGTGCCTTACCCTCTGCTGTGCCACTGCTCTGCCCCCCATTACTGTTATGTTTCTATTGTCTTCCTTTCATTTTTTCTCCCTTCTTTGTTATGTTTTGAGGAGGGGCACTCCCAGCAGTGCACAGGAGCCACTCCTGGCTCTGGGGAACCGTGTGATGTTGAGGGTCAAACCCAGGCCTCCTGCATGCAAAGCGTGACTCAGCCCACTGATCCATCTCTCCAGCCCCTAACATTCCTTTTTCCAAGCAAAACTATTAAAATGTAAGGAGCTCTGAGAACTTTGGGAGAAACTTTCTGATTTGGAGGGCGAGGGAGGTCCTTCTTCCCACCCCTCCACCCCCAAGACCCAGGGAGGAGGTAACAAGTTACAAGGATTCTGAGAATCATAGCAAAGCATTTCTTCCACTTTGCTTTTTGTTTTGTTTTGTTTTGTTTTGGGGGCCACACCTGATGGTGCTGGTGCTCAGGGGTTACTCCTTGCTGTGTGCTCAGATACCACTTCTGGGGGGACTCAGGGGACCATATTGAGTGTCAGGGATTGAACCCAGGTCAACCACATGCAAGACAAGCCTCATGCCCACTATCTCTCCGGTCCCCACCCCCCTTCCTATAACCTTTGAGTCCCAGATTTTCATTGTTCCTGGCATGTTTAAATCTGGGCCTTGGCGGTGTTGATAGGCACTCTTCTGACAAGTGATGTTATCAGCCCTTTCTCCTGACTGCCCTTGCGGGAGGGTGAGTGGTTGATTAACCTGTTTCACAGCTGAAGATGAGCCAGGAAGTGGCTTGCCCAGAGTCAGTAGGGGCCTGGAGACAAAAAAAAAAAACAAAAACACAGAGGCCCCAAAGCGTTTCAGGTCTCCTGCACTTGCCTTCAGGAAGTTCAAAACAACTTGACATGATGGGGGTTAAGGCACTTTCCTTGCATAAAGCAGGCCCTGGTTTGACCCCTGGCACCCCACGGTCCCGAGAAATGCTAGGAGAAGCCCCAAATTCAGAGCTCAAAGTAGCCCCAGACAACTGCCAAGCGTGGCTCCCCAATCGAAACAACAAAGAAATATCTCACATGACACCACTTGACACAGCCTGAAGCCCCTTCATTTAGTTGTTTATTTGCAGGTGTTGGGACTCAAAGCCGGGGTCCTGGCCTGCTAGGCGTGTGCTCGACCTCTGAGCCACATGCCCAGCCAGACTCATTAACTTTCTTTTCTTTTCTCCTTTCTTTTTTTTTTTGGGGGGGGGGAGGAGTCACACCTGGCAGTGCTCAAGGATTGCTCCTACTTTTGCACTCTGGAATCACTCCTGGTGGGCTCAGGGGGCCATATGAGATGCGAGGGATTGAACTTGGGTCAGCCACATGCAAGGCAGGCGCCCTACTATCTTTCTAGCCTGTAACATCAATTACCTTTAACCAAGAAGGTTCCTGGACAGACCATCCAGGGGGTAAGGTGCTGGCCCTGCATGTGGCCAAACCCAGTTTGATTCCTAGCACCACACCTGGTGCCTTCAGCGCTGCCAGGTGTGACCCCTGAGCACAGAGCCAAGACTAGGCTCTTATCACCGCTGAGTGCTGCACCAAAACCAAGAACCCAACCAAACCAAGAACCTGCAGGAGAAACTTGAGACAAAACCCGTACTAGACTCAATGCAACAGAAGAGCCGATGACTCTCGTCCAAGGTGGCGAGCTCTGGGGTGCCAGCCCGTGTCACTCTACAACTGCGAAGGTTAGAACGAAGCTCTCAAATGAACGACGAGCCCTGTGCAGGTGTTTCCTACTTTCAGTCCGCCCTGGGAATGTGGCCTGCACAAGTGCACAGAAGCTAACCAGGGCCTTGTCCCGGCCTTCCAGGGCAGCTGAACGTCTAGCCACTCCCTTCTAGAGAGGAGATGCTTTCCTGCAGTTCAGACTCTCGGCTGATTACTGAGACTGGCTCACGATAACCTGGATGCTGGAATACAAACCTTATTGTCCAATTATTCTTGTGCACAAAGAAACACAGCTGTGAAGCAGCTTTAATCCTTTTTATTCTGTTGCAAAGTGGACAGAGAAAACAAAAGATCTTGGATAAGCATGTTTACTGTGAACCGCGGGAGTCCAGCTCCGCGCCTATTAGCTATGTGACTTCCCTGTGCAAATGTGGTTTATATTGTACATGGTCCCATCTATCCATCTATTTATCATCCAAGCACGCAGCCATCCATTATCTCTGCATAGCTCAAACACTAAAAGGTAAAAAGCCCTATAATACAATGACATTGAAAATCTCTCTTGGTTTTTACTTTGGACGCCCCCATGATGCTCGGGGTTTATTCCAGACTCGGTGTTTGGGGCCACTCCTGGCTATTGCTTAGGGGAACACGTCATGTTGGAGAGTAACCCCGGGCTCATGGAGCTGACTGAAATATTTCTCCTCCATCTTGTCACCTACTCAGCAATTCCTGCTGTCCATCCCCTGGGACTGCAATATGTTGTTTCATGTTTTCATATTCTCCTTCCTGAATATATAAGCAGAGAAAAACATGGAGATCTTTACTTGGGAAGAGGTCACATTCCCTCATTTTTTGAGACATGGCATTTTAATGCTCATTAATCATTGCTCACTATTATTAATGATCATGGCGTTGATTAAACATCCCTACTTCTCTGTCCCTAAGGATATGCTCACAGGGACCCACGGGCCATTCTTGTCTGGCCCTTTGAGGGGCCTTAGTTTTGGATCCCATCTCCTCCTATTGAAACCCTCTGGGATTTCATGCTTTCTGTTGAATGTCATGCTCTTTCATCTTCAAACAGGCTCTTCCCTTCGCTCGGAACGTTCTCCTGAAGCACAGTTCTCTGCCTACCGCCCCTTCCAGCTCCCGTGTCTGCCTTATCTCAGACCTGGGCTTACAATCGCTGTCAGTGCCTGTTTCCAGCCTTTCCATCAGCACCGCGCTCGCTCTCCCAGCCTCCGAGCACACTACCATTCACCCGTTCGTTCAACAGATGCTCAGCGTCTGCTGTCTGCCATGCACTGCCAGCACACTGCATTGCCACTGCAGGTACACACACACGTGTGTGTGTGTGTGTGTGTGTGTATACATATATTATAGTATAATGCTATATATATTTCCTATATTGTACTATAATTCACCTATTTAAGTATTCAATTCAGAGGATTTGGGCGCATTTACAACCATGACTGCTCCCATGATCCAATTCTAGAATATTTTCAACTCTAAAAAGCAAGTCCAGGGGGCTGGGGAGATAGCTTAGGAGTTAGAGGTGCATGCCTTGCATGTATCAGGACCGAGTTTTGTCCCAGAAGTGCATCTAGCTTTCCTTGACCACAGAACTTCTGGGTGTGCCCCTGAGTACCACTGAACTAAATAGCCCGGCCTGGTCGGCCCAATAGCGTCAGGTGTGCCCCCTGGGCCACTGGAGCAGTGCTTGAGAGGCCCCAAATAAAAATGGAACAAGTCCAAACAAAGTACCAGGAGCTGGCTCAAAGGGCTGAAACAGATGGGAGCCCCAAGTTTGATCCCTGATACTGCATGTTTTCCTGAGCACCACCAGAAATAGTCCCCAAGCAACAAGAATGTGGGTACCCCCCAAATAATAAAGGAAAAGGTGGAGTCAGAGAGGACAGGAATTACAGTTCTTGTCTTACATGAGGCCAACCCTGGTTTGAGCCCCAGTACGACATGTGGTCCCCAGAGCATGACCAGGAGTGACCTTTGAGCACAGAGCTAGGAATAGATCCTGAGCACCACTGGCTATGGCTCAACCCCTGTCAGCCAAAAAATAAAATAAAATGAACCATTAGCAGTGCAGTCACTCCCCAATCTCTGCTCCTCCAAGACTCTGGATACCATTAAGCTTTCTGAATTAATGGACTTTTCTGAACACTTCTGTCAAGCGATTTGCTCAGTATGTGAACTACTGGGATTGATTTTGTTTTCCAGGGCTTCATACTTTAAGACATTATGATTACCTTCTTGTACTTGTATGGTTCCCAAGCTTGGTTCATGTTGAAGCAAGTTATCACCAAGCATCAGCACTCTGTTTCTTTCAAGACTAACAGTCTACTGCATAGCTATGCCACATTTGTTTCTTTCATTCACCACTTGATGAATACTTGGGTTGTTTCTTTTCTTCTGTTCAATCTGTATGGGCCACATGGGGCAGTGCTTAGGGGTACTTTAGCATGGTGCTCAGGACTCAGTCCTGGCTCAGTCCTTTGGGTGGGTTTGGGGACCATGCTGTGCCCGGGACGAGAGCTGGGGCTCCATTCCTTCAAGTCCTCTCCCTAGCTCCTTTCTATTTTAACATTACTGCTGTGAATATTCTTGTAGGAGTTTTTAAAATTTGTTGTTGCTTTTTGTTTTTGTTTTTATTGGGCCACACCCAGCCGTTCTCAGGGGTGACTCCTGCCGGTGTATGGCGGGGAAGGCAAGTGGGGGAGGATGACAACCATATGGGATGCTGTGTGCAAGGCAAGCCCTACTTGTTGCATTATCACTCTGTCCCCCTAAAATTTGTTTTCAGATGTCAAATCCAGAGTCTACCACTGAGCCACATCCCTGATCCTCCTATACAAAGTTTTTTTGTGTGTGTGCACATCTGAGGTGGCCCTGGTGATGCCCAGCACCTTGGTGGGGCTGAGTCTTGCTGCATCACCAGCTTTGTACCATGCACCTGGTTGGTCGATTGCTGGAAGTATTCCCTAGTACTGCTTGGGAGCACACACATCTGGAAAATCAAGGTCAGAGGTAGATCACTCACTTGCCTTGCAAAAGTGGGACGCAAGGTTCTGTCCGTGGCACCTGAAAAACAAACAAACAAAAAAAGGTGAAATCCTTCCTAGCTGCATTACTCCGTACTTTCCCCCTTGGCACCTCTAAGGATCTTTAGTGCCAAGCTTGAGCTGAGGAACGCTACTCACCTGCTTAAGCCCCAATAGGAAGTTCTGACCTACTAACTGTTAGCAAAATTCAAGATCGTAAGTGCCCGGAGTGCATCGTTTAACCACCTTGTGCGAAAAATTTCCCCAATGCTAAATCCTCTGATTTGAGGGGAGGAGGGTCCCTGGACGCAGGGAGAACCCCAAAGAACAGACAGCACGTCCACCAGAGGGTGCTGTGGGGGCAAATTTGTGCCGGGAGGGGAGCGTGACCGAGTGTCTCCGAGCCAGGTAGGCGTCTCGGGGAATTTTCATTCTTCCTGGTGTTTCCTCCCCTCCCCCTGGAACCACGGCGCCCCTCCCCCCTAGGTGCTTCGCGTTCCCCCTCCCCGCCGCCCCCACTCCTCCCTCCCTCCCCCCGCCCCCCGAATCATCAGCCCCCCGTGGCGGGGACCTCACGGACGCCCGCTTCCGCGGAAGCCCCTCCGGGCGCCGGCCGCGGGGCCGGGTGGCCCGGTGGGTGGGGACCTCCTTGGGCGTCGGCGGGCGCGCGCCGCAGGGGCCGCGAAGGGGTTAAGGCGGCGGGGGGAGGGGAGGGGGCGCGGGCCGCGCCTGCGCTCTGCCGCCCTCCATTGTCTGCACGGCGGCGAGGAGCGCCGGCGAGCGCAGCCCGGGAGCGAGCGGGGCGGCGCGGCCGGGGCGAGAGCGCGACGCGACGGGACCGCGGCCCGCCGAGGCCGGCACGGTGGCGGCGCCCTGAGCGGGGGACGCGGCCGCGCGGCCTGGCCGGGCGCCTCCCCGCGCGCGCCCGCCTCCCTGCGGCTCCGGCGCGGGGCCCGGGGGCGGCCTGAGGGGAACATGCGTGTGGCCGCGCGCGGCCGCCAGCCCTAGCCGGGCCGCTCCCCGCCGCTTCCGCCCGCCGCCCGCCGCCCGCCGCCCGGAGGTTTTATTTTTCCCTTTGCTCCTGCCCTTCTCTTTTCTCTCGGGCCTCGCCCCGCGCGCCCCTCGGGAGGGCTTTCGGCCGCTTTTTTGGACGCCCCCCGTATGCTCGCCCAGCCCTCCCCCGGCTGCTGAGGCGTGGGGGGGAGGGTCTCGGCCTCCACGTTCCCGCCCCAGCGGGGCCCGGGCGAGCATGGGGGGCAAGCAGAGCACGGCGGCCCGCTCGCGGGGCCCCTTCCCGGGGGTCTCCACCGATGACAGCGCCGTGCCCCCGCCCGGAGGGGCGCCCCACTTCGGGCACTACCGGGCGGGCGGCGGGGCCATGGGGCTGCGCAGCCGCTCGGTCAGCTCGGTGGCCGGCATGGGCATGGACCCCGGCACGGCCGGAGGGGTGCCCTTTGGCCTCTACACCCCCGCCTCCCGGGGCCCCGGCGACTCGGAGAGGGCGCCCGGCGGCGGGGGGTCGGCGTCCGACGCCACCTATGCCCACGGCAATGGTTACCCGGAGACGGGCGGCGGTCACCATAGAGACGGGATGCTGTACCTGGGCTCCCGAGCCTCGCTGGCGGATGCTCTACCTCTGCACATCGCGCCCAGGTGGTTCAGCTCGCACAGCGGTGAGTCGGCGGGCGCGGGGAGGACGCCGCCGGCGGGCGCCCTCGGACGCGGGCGTGGGCTCACTTGTGGATGGGCAGCGCCAAGGGCGCCGCGCCGGGTTCCCCAGGGCTGGCGCCCGCCGCCCCTGGGGGTAGGGGGTCGGCCGTGGCCACCAGCCCGTCGCCGCCTCGGAGCTTCCCCGTCTGTCACTGCCGCGGTGTCCCCGCCTCGCCGTTCCCCAGAGGGAGGACACGGGGGTGGGGGGTGGGGGGGTCCGGTTTACCGAGCGGTGCCACCCAGAGTGTGTGCAAAGAAAATGGGGAGCAAGTGGGGCTCCGATGGGGGGCTTTCACCCAGACGGAGGCGCCCAGTTTGGCCACCTGGCTGGAGATGTGCTTGGATGGTTTAAAATGGAGCAGCAAGGAGGCCCCTGGCAGAGACAGGTGTGGCCGGATGAGAGGAAGGCCCAGCCCGCAGCCTCCCTGGGAGGCCTTGAAGGATCAGGGCCCCGGAAGCTCGCTGCATGCTTGCAGTAGGCTTGGCTCACTCTTCCCTCCATCTTTTTCCTCTTCCAAACCCATCCCCTTCCATGCTAAGATCTTGATCCGGTCCTCCCAGCAATCTGTACCTTTGGGTAACAGAGGTGGGAGTTTATCGCTGGCACATGACCGGAAGAGGGTTCAAAGAATCTACGTGAATTCGTTTTGTGAACTCCTGGGGACAGGTCAGTAAAAAGCTGAAAGTGGATTTCCCAGTCTCTGGCTGGCAGAGCTTGGGGAGAAAACAGGTCTGTCTACTCAGCTAACCCGAGGAGCCAGGTTAGGCTTCTCTGGTCAAAAGGGGTGTGAGGCCTCTCTCTTGCTAATTGTGCAGTTGAGAAGACAAGTCAGAACCTTTGAGAGGGTTGAGAAAATGTAAATGTTGGATAGGAGAAAGGTTGCTTACAGGGATTTTTATCTGTTGCATCACTGCTCTAGGTGTTGTGAAATATGGTAAGGTTTTTTTAGATCTCTTTATTTCTGAAAATGGTCTGCTTTTTGTTTTTCTAACTTAGGATCCTCTTAGCACTGCCTTTTTGAATTGTTAGGGTGACATTTTAATCCTTGAACAGACTACTAGATAACATTTGGAACTTCTCTGACCTGCATTGGGAATCTGTCCTGAAAGAGACAAGAGGTTTGGCTATCTCTGTCACTTTCAGTCATTTGATTCACTTTGGACATCTTGAGATTAAGCATTCTTTCTTACAAAAATCAGTTTAAGAAGAATCAGCTATTTGAGATGATGTGGTTAAGTTTTTAAAAGAACTGTCCTTAGTTTCTGATTTTAAAGTGAAAGCTTAAAGAGTTCTCTATAAAATCACAGTTGTGTTTGTTATAAACTAAATGTAATCCCATAAAGGTTTGTCTACAGAAAGAGTTTTCTTATTGCTAATTTTTCCTCCCTATGCCAAGGACTGAATGTAGGACCGAATGCATGTTAGGCATTAACATTTAAGTTTGTCTCTTATTAGAAAATATATTCTTTTGTTTTGTCTTCGGGCCATACCTGGTGGTACTAAAACCTTACTCTTGCCTGTGTGATCAGGGATCACTCCTGGTGGTGCTTGGGAGACCATTTAAGGTACCAGAGGGATTGACCCCTGGTCAGCTGCATGCACGACGAGCGCCATACCTGATGTACTTTCTCTCCAGTCCAGAAATGTCTTCATTCTTACTCTGCTGCAAGGTCCCATGCCATGATTTGTGATTGGACTAAAAAATTTTAGATTCCTCAGTTCACAAAGCTCCTTAGTTATTAAATATTTCGCCTCCCCTTCCAGTTGTGTTGATGGCAGAGTGAGCCAGTGAGTCATGGGAAATAAACGCTGGAGCCGGTTCATCCTCTAGGGAGGGGTATCTAATGTGTTTCTAAGGGCTGGGGAGATAGCACAGTGGGACGGGACCACGAGTCTTCCATGCAGGAGACCTGGGTTTGATCTCCAAGTCCCCTGAGCACTGCTTGGAGCAACACTGTTGAACCGGGACTAGGCTTCAGGAACTACCCCCCAAAAAGAAAAAAAATGGTTTTTTGTTTTTTTTTTGGTGTGTGTGCATGCATGTGCAGTTAATGTATATATTCTTTAGGGGATGGAGAGAGTATAGGGGGTAAAGTGTCTTACATCATTTGAGTTTGGTTCCTCACACCTCCAGGAGTGATCGCTGAGCACAGGGCCACAAGTAGCCATTGAGCTACTGCCAGCTGTTGCCCAAGTCCCCACCCCCAAGTTTTATATGTGTGTAAACACACATACACATTTGGTTTTTGGTCCACACCTGGTGATGCTCAAGGGTTATTCCTGGTCTTGCACCCAGGAATCACTCCTGGCGGTGTTCCGGGGACTCTACGGAATGTCGGGGATTGAGCTTGGGTCAGCTGCTTGCAAGGTGAACATCATACCTATTGTACTATTGCTCTGGCCTCCCGATATATGTATACTTTATAGGGCAATCCTGTCTGTAAGACATTGATTGCAACTAGTCTGCCCTCTACTTTCTGTGCATTTCCAGTTGTTCTTGGTGGGAGAGAGTGGCAGCACCCTTAATGAGAATCTCTGACATAGGGATTTGTTCTTCTTACTTTTTTATTTGGGTCACACCCAGAGTGCTCGAGGCTCTCTTCTGGTTCTGTGCTCAGGAATCAAGGGACCTTGTGGGTTGCCGGGGATCAAACCCAGGTCAGCCGTGTGCAAGGCAAGTGCCCTACCTCTGTACTATTGCTCCAGCCTGAGATTTGTTCTATCCAAGAAATGAAATTAGGTTTTCCTGTGCACAGTTAATCATTGATTTGACCCTTCATATTTCCAGTCTGTTGCAATGGTGATTCTATCTCCCCTACGGACAAGGCTATGGGATTCTCCTTTTTCCTTTTTCTTTTGTTTGTTGCTGTAAAAAGATAACTTTCTATGTTGTAGCCTTTGAGTAAGGTTTTTGCTCTGGTGTCCTGCAAGTCAGAGGGTAAGAATTTCAGTGTCCAGTTGGCCAGATGCCTGGAGCTGATGTGATGATGTTTGTTGCTTATATTTTCAAGGTGCTTTTATCACTCTTCATGGGCATAGAAAGCCACCGCGAAGCAAAGGAAGTGAGGGGAGTTCTGTGTGCACTGGCCTCCCCAGAGGGAGTGAGCCGGTGTGTTCGGAGGTAGACTGTGGTTCCCAGCTCCTCCTCTGAGGGGCTGTGACCTTGGGGGAGACACATCCTCTCCAGGCTCACTTGGTTATTTTAAGGGTAGACGTGGTGGGGCCAGTGAGATAGTTTTAAGGAGCCAAAGACATACCTGGCATTCGGAGGCCCTGGGTTCTTTCCCAGAGCACTCCCCAGGGCTTGCCATGGTGGCCCCAGCACAGCTGGGCCTGAGCATTGAGTCATCTGAGAATTGCTGGCCATTTCCAGAGCCCCAGAGCTCTGCTTTCGGGTGCCCTGTCCCCCATCTTAAAAAAAAAAAAGATTATAAGAATAGGTGCAGTGATCTCTAGCAACCAACCTATAGAAGTTGTTGCTCAAATCCTGTGAAGGTTCCCTGAAGTTACACTTCCCTTCTCTCAGTCCCCCGGTGCCTGCTCTTCCCCGAGCTGAGACCCTCAGTAGCCTCTTCCCTGTCCCTCAGATGTTGTTTGTTTCCTATTTCTGGAGAATTCCTTTGACCCCTGGGGGCTCAGCTGTATTCCTTCACAGGGATCAATAGTGGGGTCCTTTCTCTTTGCCTCACCGTAACTCACCTGCCATCTTAATGACACTTAAACACAGTCTTTTTAAACTCTCTTTCCTTTAGGGCCGGGGAGATGGGTGCTTGCTTTGCACATGGTCAACCCAAGTTTAATCCCCCAAACCACATTTTGTTTCCTGAATACAGAGCCAGAAGTAAGCCCTGAGCACAGCCAGGTGTGGCCCCAAGCCCAGACAAGCAAAACCTAATTCCTTTTATAAGCTCTGTGAGAGCAGGATTCTGTCTCTTGATGACTAGTGTGACTTTGTACTGTGTGTCTGACACAATTTGTTGTGGGATTGAATTTGAGGGCCTTGAGTCTATCTCATTTAATCTCATTTAATGAGGTCAGACTATTCCTCTTCTACAGGTGAGGGAACTGAAATTTCAGGGCACGTTAACGAGTCCACAGTGGGTCAGATCGATAATAGGTGGTTAAGTTGGAATGGAAACCAGCCTGCAGGGCCAGCGCCTGAGCGTTACACTCACGACACCCCACCACGTCGCCCTGGAACCTCAGGGCGCTGGGGGCTGTCCTGGATGCCACACTAGCTGAGAGTCCCAAGGGCCAGGCTCAGCTCCCTCCTGGGCTTCAGATCAACTGCCTGGCCTGGGACCTTGGGAAAGTGAGTCATTTGTTACGCGTTTATTTATTGTGGTGCCAGAGATGCATGCCTGAGAGGCTCACGCATGCGAGAGCCCTGAGCTCTCTCCCTAGCCATTACTGCAAGTCAGATGTTTTAGCCAGAGTCACCATTATGTCACCTGTAAGATGGAGACAGTGTCCTGCTTACCCTGCGGGCTTGTCTGTGAGGGTCTCGTGAGATACTCTATGACAGCAGCTGACCATGCGTAATGAAAGCCACCGTTTATAGAGTTCTCTTCCTTCAATATGTGTGTTTTGGCCGGGTGCTTCCAAACGCTACTCAGGGAATCTGAGGGCCACTTGCAGCAGTACTTGCCCCCCCCCCCCCCCCCGCCCCCGTTGGAACATTGAGTGTTAAGGCTCAGCAGTGTGGCTGGGTTCCACGGGCGCACACCTGCGGTGCTCCTGTGGTGCTCCTGCGGATGTGATGCCTTGGTGCATGCAAGGCATGGCCCTGAGCTATCTCCTCAGCCCTGGCCTCCTAGAATTCGCTGGGCAGAGAGGTTTCGAACTGTGGAATATGTCCCCAGTGTGGAAGCTCATGCTCTCTCCTGCAAGCTGACCTACATTGGCGAACTGTTCATGATAATGGGTGCTCTCGAGAAGGTCGCTTCATGGGTTCAGAATGAATGTCCCTTCCATTCCACATTCAAGTTGATTAGTTGATTGGGCCTGAGTCACACATATACCTGCCATGTGTGAAGCCTGAGTTCGACCCTTAATACCTGCCCCCCCCCACACACACACACACACTCAAGTCGAATTGCTTGGTTGCTTGGATGATATTCTGTAGGTTTGGTCATTCTGTGTTGGTTGTTTTGTTTAGCTTAGAATATTAATTTCTAGATTTTAGCAGAAAACACAAAGGATCCACTATGTATGTGTGTGTTCGGGATGGTGGTAGTGGTTATTTTCTATGTCGTGTTGAAAATGAAAGGTTATTAAGGATTTCACTGACTTCCTGGCCATATGGATTTGTCCATGTGTATATTAAGAAAAATCCAAACTGTTCTCCGTTGTCACCATGCCATCATCTGAAGCTGACATACATGAGGTGACCTTTTTTCCAGTGGATGGAACACAGAGCCTCATCGGTGGAGGCGTTTGCTCTACCACTGAGCTATACTCCTCGCCCCACTCTCACTTTTTGTTGAGGGGAGGGGAGAGTTGGGTCACACCCAGTGATGCTCAGGGGTCACTCCTGGCAGGCTTGGGGGACTGTATGGGTTGCTGGGGATTGAAACTGGGTCTGCCGTGTGCAAGGCAAGTGCTGTGCCTGCTGTATATTATCTCTGCCTCCCCCCTCTCCTGCCCGCCCCCACCATGTCTTTGAGCATATTTGCAGCATTAGGTTAGGGAGAGTATCTGTGCTCCTTGCCCAGTGGCCCAGGAGGCCTCTGCCTCACCTTAGATATGCTTGTGGGGTTGATACTCTCTGTGGTTTCTTGGAGAAGTGGAAACGTTCTGTGGTCTCCAAGGAGCAGGATGGTCTCATGACCTGCCGAAGTGTGGTGTTTTTGTTTTTAACCCCCACTTTGAGAATCATACTTTTTTGTTTTCAGGAGGCCACACCCAGCAGTGTGCAGGACTTACTCCTGGCTCTGTGCTCAAATATTACTCCTGGCAGATTCAGGGTACCATATAAGATGAACCTGGGTTGACTGTGTACAAGGCAAGTGCCCTATTCGGTATACTACTGCTCCTGCCCAAGAGGCACGCACGCGCGTGTGTGTGTGTGTGTGTGTGTGTGTGTATTTATTTTTAACTTTAAAAAAATTGGGATAATTTTGGCTTCCAATCCCATTTTCAATTTAGGGGTGCAATTTAACATTGCTGTAAAATGTCACTACAGCATACCTCCCACCCAGGTAGCAATATCCCAACTTCCTTTGCACCCTCTCCTCATTCAGCTCTTTCCCCTGCTCTTTTGATAACCTCAGTTCTGCGTCAGAATGGAGGGCTGGGTTTTCATGTGGCTTTGTCTGATCTTTTTCTTTGTTTCTTTGTATGTCACATATGAGTGAGATTTTCAGTGTTCTTTTTCTCGTGCTGGATTGTTTTGCTTAACTCAGTCCCTTCCAATTCCATCTGTATTGTAGCAGAGAGCAAGGTTTCAGCTTCCATGGTTAAGTATATTCCATTATACCACATCTGTATTCACCCATCACTCCGTGAGCGCTTGGATTCTTTCCATAGTTTGGAACTACAGTGATCATTTCTTTTCTTTGAGTTGAATATAGGAGTGGAATTCTTTTCTTTAAAACAATTTCTTTTTGGTTTTGGGTCACACCTGGTGATGCTCAGGGGTTACTGTCGGCTCTGTGCTCAGAAATTACCCCTGGTGGTGCTCAGGGGACCATATGGGATGCTGGGAATCGGACCCGGGTTGGCCACGTGCAAGGCAAATGCCTTAACCACTGTGCTATCACTCCAGCCCCACCTATTTTAATATCTTGAGAAATTTCCATGCTGTTTTCCATAGGAGTTGGGCCAATTTGCACTTGACTAGCAGGTTACAATGGTTCCTTTTTCTCGGCATCCCAACTGGCACTTACAGTCTTTCTGCCTTTCTGATATAATGATTCTCATGGTATGAGATGCTATTATTTGGTATTGTGAGTTGCATTTCTCAGAAAATGAATGATAATGAGGATTTTTTTTTCAGGTGCCTGATGGATATTTGTAAGGCTACTCAAAAGAAAATTTTTTTTCTTTAACATTTTTTAGTTTGGGGGGCTGGAGCGATATACAGTGGGTAGGGCATTTGCCCTACACACGGCCGACCCAGGTTCGATCCCTGGCATCCTATATACTTATACCCAGTCCCCCAAGAACTGCCAGGAGTAATTTCTGAGTGCAGAGTCAGGAGTAACTCCTGAGCATCGCTGGGTGTGACCCAAAAAGCAAGAAAAATTAAAAAAAAATAAATTTTTTTATTTTGGGACCCTACCAAGCCTTGGAGACATATAGTACTGGAGATTGAACCCAAGTATCTTGCATGCAGAGCGTGTGCTCCAGCTCCTTGAGCTATCTTCCTAACTTCCAGAGTTCATTTTTGGGGAGTGAATGGGGAAGGCTGCCACACTCGGTGGTACTCAGGGCTTATTCCTAGCTCTGTACTCAGATAGGAAGAAGCATGGTGGACTTGGAGGACCATATCAGGTTCTAGGGACCAAACCTGGGTCTGCCACACACAAGGCAAGCACCCTACAGCTGTTCTATCTTCCAGCCCTTAGAGGCTTACTTTTTCTTTTCTTTTTTCTTTTTTTTTGGGGGGGGTCACACCCGGCGATGCACAGGGGTTACTCCTGGCTCTGCACTCAGGAATTACCCCTGGCACTGCTCAGGGGACCATATGGGATGCTGGGAATCGAACCCGGGTTGGCTGCGTGCAAGGCAAACGCCCTACCCGCTATGCTATCACTCCAGCCCCTAGAGGCTTACTCTTGGCTCTGTGCTCAGGCATCACTCCTTGTGGTGCTCAGGGGACCGTAGGTGGTTCCAGAGATCAAATGAGTTGGCGTACAAGGAGAGTGTCTTGTTTGGGGGCCATACCCAGCAATGCTCTGGTGTTAATTCTGGCTCTGGACTCAGGAATCATTCCTGGCTGGCGGTGCTCAGTGGACCATACGAAATGCTGGGGAATCAAATCTGGGTTGGCCATGTGCAAGGCAAGCACCCACCTATCGTGCTATGTCTCCAGTCCCCAACATTTTAAAAATATTTCTTGGTTTTTGGGCCACACCCAGCAGCGCACAAGACTTACTCCTGGCTCTGCACTCAGGGCTCCTCCCAGTGAGGATCAGGGGATGGAATGTGGTGCAGGGATCGAACTGGGATCGGCCGTGTGCAAGGCAAGCACATTACCCACTGTACTATCACTCCATCCCCTGAAGACTTTCTTAAAAGCAGAGTTTTTGGTTCTCTATTATCATGAGGACTTATTTTCTATAAAATTAAAAATGTTTCCTTAAGGAGAAGATAATTTTGGTTTTTGAGCCATACCTGACAGTGTTCAAGGCCTACACCTGTTCTGTGTTCTGGGGTCATTCCAGCTGTTGCTTAGCGGGGGAACGTGTGGTGCTGTGGCCTGAACCTGAACTTGCTACATGCTAATTATATATCCAGCCTGTTGAGCTATGTCTGGCTTAAAAAAAGAAAAAGAAAAAAGAGACAGTCGTTTATTCACGAAGTATTGTTTTATGATATCTCTACGTTTTGCTGCTAAGTAAAGTCATACCCCAATATTGCTCAGGGAGTACCCTGAGCCAAACCGTTCTTTTGGTGGGTGGTTTGGGGCCACGTCCCGTGAAGCTCAGGGCTTCCTCCTGGGGTCTCAGGGAACTATTGTGTGGCTGCTGTTAGACAGGTGCCACCCCCACTCCCCTTTGGCTCTCAGGCACTCTTAATGACATGAATGAGCCCTAGTTCCCTTTGGGGAAAGGGTTGTTTTTCACAGCAGCGGGTCCCTGAGGCATTAGGAACTGGAGCCCCAAACCGCCCAGTCCTTTAGAAGGATGAATGTGTATAACTTCCATCTGTTTCTTTCCCAAGCTCATCAGAATGTCTATTTGGGGGAGTGGCTACTCCCAGGGGTCAAGAGGGCCACTCCTGCCAGGGTTCTGAGCATCAAACCCAAGGGCTCTTGCAAGTGAAGTGTGTAAGCTCTTCCTGGCCCCTGCTTCTGAAACTTAGGATCTCAGCAGGACACAAGTTTGTCCTTGACCCAGCAGCTGGGGCCCTGATTTTGATGTTGTTGGGATAAATGAATACCAGGAAGACTAACCCTCGGGTGTGACGTAGAAACACGATCGAGTTGAATCTTTTCTTTGGGAGGGGTCAAGGGGTGTGGAATGGGGAGGTGCCACCCCCCACTGCTGAGTGAGTGGGGCTCCACTCACAGGTACCTAGGAGGCTGCGACTTGATTGGAACCCAAGCCCTGCTGCCAGGCATGCACTCCAGCTCTTCTCGCATCCTTCCTAGCCCCCGGTTTAATCTTAAAATCAGCATCTAGGGTAGTTTCCAGAGTGCGAGGGCTTTTCCCCTTGAGCTCTCTTGGTCCCCTTGGTCTTCTGTGAATTAAGAGCACAGCCTTCCTCTTTGGCGAGTGAAGAGGAAGAAGGGATCACTGGTCTCTGAATGCGAGTCAGAGGAGGCACGATAAGAATTTGTAGCACATTCTTGGGTCTGTAACAAGAAGGCAGATACAATCAAGAACTTTCCCGATTTCCGTGAATGGTTCAAAGGGTTGCCCAACTTCTGCCCAACATTCTCTGGGGGGCTTGTTAACAATGCCTATGGCTGCACCCCACTCAGGAATTCAGTTTGTAACAAATGATTCTGAAAATGTCATCAGAGAACTTGCCTGTGTTTGTAGCTCAACTCTGCCATGGGTTTAGCTTTTCTTTCCCCAAGACAAATTCTGAATGCTTTTTTGGGTACTGTTATTAGCATTTTTTTTTTTTTGGTTGGTTTTGGGCCACCCTTGGCTGTGCTTAGGGCCTACTCCTGGCTCTGTACTCTGAGATCACTTCTGGTGAGATTTGGAGAACCACATAGGGTGCTGGGGATAGAACCCAGGTTGGCTGCATGCAAGGCAAACAAGTCCCCTGCCTGCTGTACTCTTTCTACCCCTCCCCACCAGCATTATTTTCACTATGACAAACTAGTTGGATATTTCCTAAGCAGAGTCCTTACCAGTCTTTTCTCCGTTCCTCCCGTTGGGTGGACTCACCCAGCAAGAGTGCTGTTCCTGATTGGATGTTTCCTTTCCCCCTTGGGGTGGAGTGAGAGATGCTGGTCTCATAGTGCCTGGGTGGGGGTGACGAGGGGGGGACGTCATGTGGTGCTGGGCAAGGACCCCAAGGCTGTGCACTCAAAGTGTGCCCTTTCTCCCTTGGATCTGTCTCCCCAATCTTTTTAAAACCAATAAATAAAATTGGGAGGATTGAACCCAGGGATTCGCAGCAGCAAGGCACATGCTCTATGCTGAGCTACATCCCCTGGATGTTTTCTTTTGCACATGGAGCTCAGCATTTTCCTTCTACAGATAGTCCTGAGCCAATCTGCCTTGTCCCGAGAATTGAAGCTGTTCGGAACAGAAGGTAATTGTGGCCGTGTCCCTTTGCCTTCTGTGCTTGTCATCTCCTGATTTCTCTGCAGCACAGCTGCCTTTGGCTGATCGTGCTCCAGAAAGGCTCACTGGTTACATCCTCTTTCATACAGTCCCAGCCAGGCAGCGAGAGAAGCCAAGACTTCAGGAGGGATCCAGCCTCTCAAGTGGACGGAATTGGGCTGGAGAGAGCTCTTGGGGCTGAACACAGGCTTTGCATGTGGGAGGCCTGAGTTTGATCCCTGGTACCATCTGGTCTCCTGGGCACTGGAGGGCGTGGCCCCAAATAAAGAGACATAATGCTGAGCCAGGGCTGTAGCTCAACGCGAGCATATTTGCCTTGCTTGTATGAGGCCCTGGGTTCCACCCCAGCACAGCAAAACAAAAAACGAAGCAAAAAAAAACCCCCAAAAAGTACCAAAAACTCAACCCAATGATTAGATAGGGCCAGGTTGTGACCCAAAAACCAAAATCAAACAAAAACAATAAATAGAGTGAATTAAATGCCAGCTTTCCCTTTCCTGTCCTGCTTGTTGTATATGTGTGTGTGTGTGTGCTCTATTAAGCTTTGTTTTTTCAACTCCTGTATATCGGGTTCCTCCAGTATTTGGGACCTGTGTAGGGTGCTGGGAATACATTTGAGGATGGGGTCCTCCAAGCAGTGTTGAGGGGCCCAGAGAGCCAGATCGCTCCGTGCTGGGGACCTTGTGGTACTGGAGCTGGAACTTGAGGTTTCTGCAGACCAGGAATGTGCTCCAGCTCTTTGAGTTATCTCCCTTGCATAGAGTACATTATTTTCTTTTTGTATTTGGGCCGTACCCGGTGAGCTCAGGGGTTACTCCTGGCTCTGCACTCAAGAATTATTCTTGGCGGTTCTGGGGGGACCATATGGGATGCTGGGAATCGAACCTGGATTTGCTGTGAATAAGCAAGTGCCCTACCCACTGAACAGTCACTCTAGCCCCTCGGGAATGCATAGTTTAAAGGGGGCCCACCCACTTCTGGGGGACTACCAGGGTCAGTCCCAGGATGCTCAGAGAGCCATGTGTGTCTCGAGTGTGTGAGGCCAGAGCTCTGCTGATGAGCCAGCCCCTGGTCCATACATAATTTCTTAAGGAAGATGTAGTTACTTTGTTCTTTCTAAGAATCTTTGCCTTCTCACACCTTAAGAGAGAGTCTGAATCAGCTGGTGGAAGAATGTATCTTCTTTCTCCGGAACTCTTCTATAAACAAATAAATTCAGGTGTTTGCAGGTAAGGCTGATGCACAGATGATATTTCCTCCCACTGTTCATTCTCTCCTTTAATTTGGGTTTTTCGGCCATACGTGGCAGTGCTCAGGAGACTGTTGCACGGTGCTCGGGGTTGCGAGGGCTTCAGCCATGACCCCTGCTCACCTTCTGTTTAGGGATATCTGTTGATTTTTTTTTTTTTGGTCTTAGTGAATTTAGTGAATTAAACTAGTGGCTCCAGCTTTCTTGTTGGTTCCCCCCAAAAAGCCTGTCCAGTAAGCCATCCTCCGGAATCATTTTGAAATTAGTACACTACCTTTTGGTTTGTATTTTGGTTTTTGACCCATACCCAGCAGTGCTCAGAGGACCATATGTGGTGCTGGGGATTAAATCTCGGCGTTGGCAGAGTACAAGGCAAGTACCTTAACCCCTAGACTATCTCTTCGACCCCTCTTTTCCTGGAGAAGGAAGTTTTCCTTGATGAGAACTATTACAATTCTTTTATCCTGATGCTTGCCAGGTTGTCTGGAAAATCAGATTTGAGGAGAGTTCTGTGGATTCCAACCTAAACCTATAAGGTATTTGATTTACCATAAATATAAATTAGTTTCTGTTCTGTTTAGAAGGAGTGGGGGTGGGGTTTGTCCACACCCAGTTGTGCTCAGGGCTTACTCCTGGCTCTGTTCTCAGGGATCGGTACTGGCGGGGCTTGGGAACCCTGTATGGTGCTGGGGATTGAACCTTGGTTGGGCATGTGCCTTACCCGCTGTATTCTCTCCTGGAACATAGGTATTTTGACTTTTTTATTATTTACTTTTATTTAGTTGCTACACCTGGCGGTGTTTACTCTTAGCTCTGGCCTCAGAGATCACATCTCTGGTATTGCTCAGGGCACCATGTGGGGGTACTGGGGAAGATCACAGATACTTTGATACTTTTAATACCTTCAGAGTTACTATACCATCTAGCCTGCCTGCCTTCCTTCCTTCCTTCTGTTTTTTGGACCATACCTCACAATCTCAGGACTTAACTCCTGGCCCTGCACTTCGGAATCACTCCTAGCAGGGTTCGGGGGACCATATGGAGCGCCAGGGATTAAACCTAGATTAACTGTGCAAGGGCCGGGCTATCTTTCCAGCCCTGTAAGTCAGCTTTCAAAGCAACTTCATTATAGCACTGCCCACTGCTGTCACATACATCACCAAATACCCGTGTATGTCATCTGTGACTTGTTTTCCTCAGCCCTGGTCACATATGGCTGAAACATGGGTGCCTCAGCACCAGCCACACTGGAGACCCATAGCCAGGCTTTAAGAGCTGTGACGCGGCTGGCCTGCAGGCTCACTGCCTTCTGTCTCCAGAGCCCGTGAGCCAGTCTTGTTGGCAGTGTCTGGCTTGCATGTTTCCTACCCCCTTTCTGCCCAGCGGCCATGTGCAACATGAAAGACGAGTGAATCGAAGCAGCACCTGAGTTTGGAGGTACCGACGTCTCCTGTGAAGTAGCAGACCTTTGAGAAATAGTATTATGAGCTGTTCTGTTTTTGCTGTGGCTTTGGAAAACCTTTGGAATCTTCTACTGAAATTTGTTTGAAAAAAAAAAATTCTTTTTAATGAAACAGTGTGAGTCACAAAGCAGCCACTCCTTCTCATAATAGCATTTCTCACCGGGGGAATTTTTGGTAGCTGTTGGGGGAGGTATTTGAGTAGGTTGCGGGTGATAAATCCCTTGGTGGAACATCACCAGAGGCTGCCATCTCTGGACTCTGGTGCTTTCCATGCTGACAGCAGCCGTGAGCGCGGGAGAGCAGGACGCAGCGGGAGGCGGGTCTGGCCCAGCAGCCAGAGTGCGACCAGGGACTTTGAGTTTCAACATGACTGATCACCACAACACCCTTGCAAGTGAAAGGTCGAGAGTCTGAGGCCGAGGGTCATGGGGCCTGCGGCCATTTCCAGCGGAGCCTCAGCTTTCCGGACTGAGGGAATGACTGGGCTGCCCAGAGAAACTCTGGAATCACTGTGGGGATTCTTTACAAAGAGTCAATTCATAAAAATGTATCTGTACTTTTTAGGGGGGTGTGGGGAGCACCCCCGTTGATGCTCAGGGCTTACTCCTGGCTCTGAGCTCAGGAATTACTCCTTCCCGTGCTGGGGGGCCATGGTGGTGGGGACCATGTGGTCTGCCAGGGATCTCACCGGGTCAGCCACACGCAAGACAAATGCCCTCAACCACTGTGCTTTTGCTACTGCCCCATTTACTTTTTTTAGGCCACACCTGGCAGTGCTCAGGGATGACTTCTGTCTCAGTTCGCTCCTGGCAGTATGCGGAGGGGGGGGAAGGGGGTCATATAGGACCTCCTGTCCCTTGAGCTGTTTTTCCAGTCCCTATTTGTATTCATATTTTAGAGTGGAAGTACTTAGCAGAATGGAAAGGGGCCCATTACCCATCTGCTCTCTAGGAGGGTATAAAGGAAAGGCCAGAGATACTGAGTTTAGAAGACAGAATTATGGGGGGGGTGTTGTTTGTTTGGGGGCCATACCAGGTGGTGCTCAGGGCTACCCCAAGCAAAGGTTCAGGCGCTCAGTCCTTTGAGCTCTCTCTGTGGCCCTGGAATAAGCCAGGATCACTGTGTCAACATCCAGAACCGGTTCTCAACCACCTCTGCCCACTGAAACTGAATTTTAACTGTTGACAGCTTCACTGACCTACAAATAATTTGGTCCCCTGTCTGAACTGCTACTTTATGTCAGCTACTGACAGGAAAGTCTGAACAGTTATTACAACTGTGCGGAGATTTGCTTTCCTTTGGAAAATATAGCTGTCTCCATTCTGTATTTTCCTGGCTTTGTGCTTTCCTTCAAAGGTCTCCCAGTTCCAAGTCTCCAGAGCTCAGTAAAGGGGAACAGGAAGTCAGCATTTGATGCCTGAGAGCTAGCGGTAACTAAGAGAAGGGCCAAGGACAGGACTGGAAGGGGGTGCGGGCAAGGTGGGCTTGTGGAATTCTGGGTACCGCCTTCCACTTGGGCTTTAAGCAGCCCCACCAACCAGGGAAAAACAGGAATGAGAGGACTTTTTCTTAGATTATATATCTGAGGCGCAACATTTTAATTTGATGGCATAATTACAAAGTAACTTTGGCCTGAGGACTTCAGAACACTTAGGGGGAAAGCCAGTCACTTTTATGGGATAGCGGGAATTCCCTGACTCCGTATGTTGGTCTTGTTATGGGATCCAGGATGGAGCCTGACCCTTCCTTTTCCTGCTGGTTCTCTCTCAGTAGACCGACTCTTAAAGTTTCAGTCCCGTGATTGCTAAATGGCAAAGTCACTGGGGCTTGTGCTATTTCAATTTTGGTTTCTCTTGCACATTTCAGGAAATCAAATAAGTGGTGTGACGCTGAATAGGAAAGCTGGTCTCTTTTTAAACAGGCTATTTCAGGCATTCAAAAGAGTACTTGCCTACCAAGCAAGTTAATACACAGTATAGATTTGTAATTGCATGCGTTCTGATTGTCATTTTTCCCCCTCCCTTCCCAAGTGTGATCACTGCCCTCCCTCTTGCTTGTCATCCTATACGTTTTCATATCTTTACGGCGTAAATCCATCTGAAACCATATTTTACTGACTTAAAGATATTGTAATATTTCTAGCCTTCCATATCCACGTATACCTCAAATGATTTCAAGATGTATAAATTCATTTTATTATTAATTGCTCTAATTAATTCATTTTCTCTGCTTCTCTAGTGCATGAACATTCCACAAATAGCATTTATCAAACCATTATTTTACTTAAGGTTATAAGAATAGTTTTCAGTTGTTTCAAGAATGTTTTTCCTGGGCTGGAGAGCTAGTACGGCAGGTAAGGCTCTTGCCCTACACTGCCACAAGCCTGGTTCAATCCTTGGCGACCCAGAGCGTCTCCTGAGCTCTACCGCCAGAAGTGATCTCTGGGCATAGCTGGTGTGGTCCCAAGACAAATAAAATAATTTTCTAGGGTGCTGAAGAGATATCGCAAGGGTTGATTCACTTGCCTTGCACATGGCTGACTCTGATTTTGATTCCAAGCACCACATATGGTCCCTTGAGCATTGCCAGAGGTGACCCCTGAACACTGTGGGGTGTGTGGCTCGACACTCCTTTTCTCCCCTGAGAAAAATAAGTTTTTTCTGTTTCTTCACACACCCGAAAGTCTCCTTTATGACACGTGCTTGTTTGTATAAAGGGACCACATTTCTTCGGCTGCCCAGTAGAGCGCCACTGTGCTCATACTCCTTGGTAGCTTAGCTGCTCCTGCATCCGGTGATTTGTCCTGCTTTAATTTGTGGCAAACTCTAGTGTGTGTGCGACATGGCACACAATTTTTTTGTGTGTGGTACATTTACCTTGTTATACTATATTTTACAATACATATATTATGTTTAGTATATATTGATTCAGTTGTTTCCATAAAATGCTTATTCATGTCTTTTACCCATGTTTATATTGAATAGCTCATTCTTTGTCTACTAGTTTGTATGCATTTGTGTTTTCATTTTATTTCTGGTAAGTGTTTGCCCTCATGTGTAATGCAGGTGTGACTCTCCAGGTTGGCGGCTTAACTCATTATTCATGTGCGTGCATGCATGCATGCTAGGGATTGAACTTGGGGTTCTTGCATGCAGAGCATGTGCTCCAGCCTGTTGAGCAACCTCCCTCCCCCTCCTTATGATTTGTTTTGTTTTAGTGTTGTGTTTTTGAGCCACACCTCATGGTGGTCAGGGGCTGCTCCACTTCTGTGCACAGAAGTCACCCCTGGTGGTGGTTAGGGCAACATGGGGTGCCAGGGGTCAAACCCAGGCCTCCTGTATGCAGATGTGTGGTCTGCTGCTTGAATCATCTCTCCAGCCCACTCCTTGTGATTTGTTTGTTTTTTATGGGCCGGGATCACTGCTGATGCTTGGGGATCCAGGGATACGTAGTATCAAGGACCAGAGTTGCTTGACCACATTCAAGGCAGAAGTCTTACCTGCTTTACTATCTCTGCATCCCCTCGTGATTTCTTTTCTTTCTCTTTTGTTTTTGTTGTTGAATCACACCCAGCTCTGCTCAGGGCTTACCCCTGACTCTGCCTAAGGAGTTATTCTGGGCGATGATCAAAGGATCCACAGGATGGTTTCAGGTACTGGGGTAGAACCCAGGTTGGCTGGATGCAAGTCAAGTGCCTTATCTGCTGTGCTCTCTCTCCGGCCCCTCCTTGTGATTTCTCATGGTTGACTTAAGTTTAATGTACTGAACATACTGCTGTTTTCCCTTAGGACTCGGGTGGCCTAAGAAAATAAAAATTTCTCAGAGGTCATAAAAATACTATATTTTCTTCTAAATCATGGGGCTGGAGCGGTAGCACAGCCGGGAGGGCGTTTTCCTTGCACACGGCCGACCTAGGTTTGATTCCCAGCATCTCATATGGTCCCCCAAGCACCGCCAGGAGTAATTCCTGAGTGCATGAGCCTGGAGTAACCCCTGTGAGCCTGGAGTAACCCAAAAAGCAAAAAAAAATTTTTTTAAATGTCATATATATTTGTTCTTCATCAAAGGAGAATTAATTTGTTTGATGAGGGTAAGATAGTAACCTATTTCTCTTTTTTCATATGAAAACCAAGTCTCCTAGCTGCTAATGAGGAAAGATAATCTTCCTACAGATTTGCAAAGCCTTTTCTTTCATATATGATGTTTCTGTCAAAGCGTGGATTTGTTTCTGCCCTTTTGTTTTATTCTATTGGTCGATTTGTTTATCTTTGTGCTAATTCTCTCTTAATTATTATAGTTTTGTCTTCCTGAAGGGCATTTCCTTTCATCTTGTAATTTATTCTTTTTTAAAGCTTTCTTGTATAAATGAAGCTTTTTAGGGCACAAATAAGGGACTCTGATGGGATCAGCAAAGTGAAGTACAAGTCCCAGGAACTGCTTTGTTTACAGTTTGTATTCTAAATGACAGGACATCTGGCAAAGCAAACCTAATGGACAGTTTCAATCCACTGCCCCCCTCCATTATATATATATATATAATTGCACAAACAACATTTCCCTGTGTCTTTGTATTGCAAATAGCCCAATAAACAGTTCTGTATGGTACAGACAACAACTACAAAAAAATTGGTCAGCTATTTTTGGTGCTTTTTGCTTCTAGACAGATTTTTGAATCAGCTTTTGTCAACTTTCATAAGAAAACTAGGCTGTTTTCTGGGATTATTTGGAGTTTATCAGGTGCCATCTTGATGAAAGCTGGGTCACTGCTATGAAGCTTACTGGGTTGGACATACAGAAAAAAGAATAGGTGGGCTTTTACATTTTGAAAACATTTTAGGGGCCAGAGAGATAACTCAGTGGGCTGAGTGTGTGCTTTTCTTGCAGGAGGCCCAGGATTAATCTCCTATACTGGACAGTCCTCAGTACCGCTTGGAGTAGCCCCTGACCATAGAGCAGGGAGTGGCCCCCTAAGCACCAGTGGGAGTGATAAAAGAAACAAAAATGTTCGAAATGTTTTCAGACTTGCAGAAAAGTTGCAGATTTTCTACAATTACAAAGAAAGACTTATTGTCATTTTTATTTTTGAGAATTAAAAATTTTTTTTCATTATTTTGGGTCATTCCTGGTTTTGTGCTCAGGGATCTCTCCTGGTGGTGCTCAGGGGACCATATGAAGTGCTGGTGATAGAACCCAGGCCTACCCTGTGCAGAGCAAGTGCCTTACCATCTGCATGGTCTATGCAAGTAAAGTTTGCACATCCATTACCCTCAGTTCAATCTGCATTTGTTACAGAAAGAATGGTTGACTTGATAGCAAGTTCTTGATTCTACAAAGTAGCTGAAGATCTTAATAAATGAAACTTTGTAGTCTGAGAAATGACATTGACCTCTTCTGGGAAGGTGAAAGTCACCTGGCTCCATCACAGCTAGTCTCTACCCTAACTGGAAATTGAGTGCCAATCTCTGCACCCCAAGCTTGTGCTCTGTCTGTTCCAGGAGGGACTTCCATTCAGTTGAGGGTCTTCTGAGAAGGCTGTAGCCAGGGAGGGAGAGAGAGCTCGAGACTGTTGGGGAACCTCAAAGGGCTAGAGCAAATAAGTGCTTTGCCTGCAGGAACCCCAGGTTTGACTTCAGGTTGTACCCTCAGAGCCCCTCAGAGTGCAGCTCAGAAAACAAGGAAACCGCAGGTTACATCTGTCTCAGACATCAGAGCTTCTTCTGGAAGGCTTCGGCAGTAGAGCAGTTGTGTAAGGACTTGATCCCCTTGTATCTCCAAGGCAGGGCAAGAAATCCTGAATTCCTTTTGTTAGGTTTATAAACATTAGGTGCTTTAATTTGGGGGGAGTTCTTTTTGTAGTAGAAACTTAAAAAACATTTAAATAGTTGTTTCAGACTGTTTGAATATTCAGCATACTTATTGAAAGAACTCTGGTAATCTTATAGTCAAATGGGAAATAGCAACAAAGAAAATCCAAGAGAATAATGTTTGTATTTACAAATAATGTTTTTGTTATTGTTGTTTTGTTTTGGGGTCACAACTGGCAGTGCTCAGGGTTTACACCTGGCTCAGAGATATATGGGGTGCTGGGGATCCAACCTGGATTGGCTGCATGCAAGACAAGTGCCTTACTCATTTTATTATTGCCCCAGCTACAAACGTTTTGTCTTTTTTTTAAATCCTCCTGTCACTTCTCTTTGTTAATATTGTTGCTTAGTTCCTTCCAGTAATTTGTAATCATGAGAATCCTTGTTTTCTTATTAAAGAGTGCTGCTTGCACTGAAAGGATTGTTTATATTTTAGAGTAGATATCGTTTATTTGTTAACTTACGAACCATAAATGGTTATTTTATAAAAATTTTCCCTTGCATTTATTCATCTTTTTTTTTCTCCTTTCATGTGTTAATGAGGTGAATTATATTAACAGATTTTCTAATCTTAAACTGTATTCTTAAAATAAACCCTGCTTGGTTGTGCTTTTTTTTTTCTTTTTTAAATTTCTGCTGTTTACCATGTGTTTTGGTTGCATTTTTCTTATTTCCTGTCTTCTGGTAAATGGCTTGGGTTTTCTTTATCCCCTCTGTGTCACTTCCCTTCAGTTCCCACCAACAGTTTCAGTTCTTCTACAGATTACTTTTTCCCTTTGGAGTGCGTGAGGGCAGGAGGGTCATCCTGGCAGGGCTTGTGGGGACTATATGGGGTCGTGGAGATGGAACCCTCTATGCTATCTCTCTGGCTCTGAGATTACTTCTTAAATGGCTTTTTTTCTCTTGTCCCTGCCCTGCCCCCCCCTTTTTTTTGAAACTCTTATAATTTTGACCCACCTACTTGAATAGAATCTAAAGTTAAATCAGTATTTCTATTCTTTCTGAGTAGTACAAGAATTCACAGTTGATCCTACACATTGTGTGGCTCAGAATTATGATTCCACCTTGTTTTTATACCCTAGAATCTCTTGCTGTGGTTCTTATTGGAAAATTTTGGAATCTTTCATTCAGTCACCTGCGCACAAAATTCTTTGCCTCCTGTTCCTTCTTCCATCACACTTCATGTTTCTAAGCTAAATTTCCTTCTTCAGAGAGAGGATTTACTTTGTGTGTGTGTGTGTGTGTGTGTGTGTGTGTGTGTATTCATATAGACTTTTTTTTACTTGCCTAAAATTATTTTTCATAAAACCATTAAATGGAAATTTGGTTGGTTATAGAATGCTGGGTTCTTAGGTTTTTTTCAGCAGTGAATATGACTGCATTTTTGTGTTAACTGCTCTGTGTGTGTGTGTGTGTGTGTTTGTGTGTTTGCCACACCCAACAGTGCTCATGGGCTATTCCTGACTTTGCTGGTGAGGTGGGGGGGGGAAATCATATGTAGTGCCAGGAATTTTACCCTCAGTAGATGGGGTGCAAGGCAGGTTCCTTAACCCCTGAACAATCTCTGGCTTCTCAGCTATTTTTAACTGTATACATTTTATTTAGATTACTTTGCAAATGCCCATACTTTGCATACTTTGCATATGCTCATACTGCCTTACATGCTCTAGCTCTGTCATGAGGGCGGCACCTAGTGATGACTATACCATGTGCTGAGCGTTGGACTGAAAACCTTGCTTGGGTCACCTCTGTGTCCCTCTTCACCTGTTTTTTGTCCTATCCCCTGAGCTTTGCTTATTCATTCATTATTTATTTTGTGGCACATCCAGAAGCGCTTGGGGCTTAATCCTGACTGTGTATCAGGGATCAATTCCAGCAGTGTTCAGAATACCAGGCATCAGATTTGGGTTAGCCCCACGTAAGGCAAGACCCTGTCCTGCTATCTCTGCAACCCCCTATCCACTGAACTTCACATTTAATTGAGCTACATTTTCAGTTCATTAGAATAGCAAGGTGGTTATTTGTTGCTGCCCTGATTGTGTAAATACAAACAGATCATCACCTTACTTCCATGGCTTTACTTTCCTTCTTTGGGATAGTAAGTGGGGTTGATTAGTTGCTTTCTGCTCTCATCCTGTGCAAAAATTCCATGAAACCTTATTGCTGGCATTACAATGTTGAGCAAACAAGCACCAGGAACAGGGAGGCAGGAAGCTGGAAACCCATCATCATTTTGTTCTCTATTCCCAGAGGAAGAGCAGCTCCTGAGTCATGGAGGGAAGCCTTTCAGCACTATACCTCTTGGGGGCTCACAGCTGTGGCAGCGATTGTTTCTATGGCAACAGAAGGCTTAGCTCTTTTTCTGTACTCAGGATATGCAAAGGGAAGTTGCATGATCAACTTTGAGAACTTCCCATTTTCTAAGGAGCCAGGATTTCTTCCCTTTTTCTTCTAGATAGAACTGCCCAAACAGGAGCCATTAGCCTTCCTGGCAGTCAGTTTTAATTCTTTAAAACTTCAAAGTCACTAAGAAGTTAAATTCTAAGTTACACTAGCCACATTTTCAACTGTTCAGTGGCCACAAATTTGCTTGTGACTACTATCACTGGACAGTACAAGTGTAGAATATTTTCATCATTGCAGAAAGTCCCATAGGAGGGTTGGAAAGATGGTACGTCAGGTAAGGCACTTGCATTCCACATGGCTGACCCAAGTTTGATCCCTGGCAGCGCATATAGTCCTGAGTTGCCAGAGTGTTCACTGAACTCAAAGCCAGAGTAAGCTCTGAGCACTGCTGAGAGTGGCCAAGAAATGACAACAAAAACAACAATAAAAAAGAAAGTTCTGTTGGACCATCCTCTCTGAACTCCTTTACAGTGCCTGACAGAGTGTGCCATGTAAGTCTCAGAAAATGCATCAAGTGAACCTCTTGATACCCAGAATGTAGGTTTTCTTTAATGTTTCTACTATTCTGCACCATCACTGTAACAGGAAGAATTCAGGGAGGTCTTGCATGCTTAGAATGATTTACGCGATTAAGTGTTGACCCCAAGATAAGGTGTCTTATCTTGGATTTCCCCATCAGAAGGGAGAATCTGGGTAAGTAGAAAGGTGAATGATTTCTGATGTTGAATTAACTTTGCAGAACCTGGAGAAAAACCACCACCATAGGTCAATTGAGATTATGCCATTGTAATTAAACGGAGAATCAGGAGCATTGGTGTGTTGAATGACTAGAGAAAACCAGTACAAGTCTTATAGTTGAGATTTGACTCAGGCTGGAAATTCCTTGTAACGTAATCAATCTCTATCCACCCCCCTTAAATTGCCATCTGATTTTCCTTTGTGTTGCTGTACAACAGTTAAAGAGATCTTCAAAAATACGTCCTTCTTCTCCTGACCACTCCCCCCATACACACACCCACACCTTCAAATATAGCAACATTTCACAGTGACTGGCCTCAAGATAGATCAAGGCTGAGGACGATGTGGGTCACCCCAGCCCATGCCCTGGAGGAGTGGAGAGGGAAGAGTTTCCCCCTTTGTCCACAGCACACTTTGCTGAGTTTTGCTCTGGTCGTGGAGCTCAGCCTGGACCTGGAATCCTTGCCGAGGCTCTCCAGGCACCGGACTCATACCCACTAGCAGAAGTTGGCAGGAGACTAGACCTGTTTACTGTCGCTTGCTAGGGACTTGAGGCCTCAAGTTTGCTGTTCAGAGTTCCTGCGGATTGCAGAGGCTCTGTTAGGAGCCAAATGTGTTTGAATACAGACTTAGTACTGAAACATAGATTGTTCAGCCAAGATGCACTCGAAGGGCTGGAGTGCATGCTTTTGCGTGCAGGAGCACGCAAGGAACAAATGCCTCTGCTCTGTGTGGTTCCCATGCACCCTGCTGGAAGTGGCTCCTAAGCACCACCGGTGTGACACCCCCACTCCCCACCCCACACTAGAGAAGCTCAAGAGAATGAAGCTAATTTGAGGGGAAAATAGAATTTGTATTAGTAAAGGGTTCAGTCTTGAGGCTTTTTGTCAAGTTGGCAAAGGTAGCTTGGGCTTTTTGTAAGAAATTAATTGAAAGTAAAAATGGCTTATCAGTTGACTGTGAGAGGTTTAGAAAGAATTCAGAAGCGTATTTGTTTAAGGAAAACAAGACTTATTAAAAGAAGTACTGTAGGGCAGGGAAGTGGTTATACAGGCTCTGCCAGCCGGCAGGCACTCTGCAGAAGCAGAGAACTGGAGGGTTTCAGCTTTGGAAGCAAATTGAGAAGCATGGCTTCTTCTAATTCCTTTTTTCCTGGCCACAAAAATAATCAGAATATTTATTGTTAAGATTTCAAACATTAGTGTCTTTATTGTTTGATGGCATTTCGTGTATGTGGGGGACGTGTGAGGGTGGTGGTGTTTGTTTTTGTCTCTGTTGTAATTTCCAGAAACTTGTTGTACAGGGAAGTAGAATCTATTCAGATCTTCCTCCTTGCCAGCCTGTTGGAGCGAAATCAGGATGAATTAAGTGGCAGTTACCTAAGACGTTTGCCCAGAAATGCCTTAGTTCCTTTAGAGTCTCTTTGCTAGAGAAACCATATCGACTATTTAGTTTTTAAAAATCACCAACCCTGTAAGTCACGAGACCCCCTCCCCATGAATTGATCTTGTTCTCTCGGAGCAGTTACATTTTCAGCTAGAACGACCCCATTCGTCACCCCAGCTGCAGAGCCACAACCAGCCTTGTGACGGAGCCTGGTTCTTCTCTCCTGCTTTCAATTCTAAAGCATTCTGAGGGCATCTTACTTGTCCTAGAGTTCCTGGCTTCTTCTGGCTTTCTTTTTTCATGGCGCTTCTGCTTAAAGCCAGAAAATGTTGTCTTAAGGATCAGGAGAGGAAAAAATAAAATGGTCAGGAAAGTGGCTCAGGGGCACGGTTTCTGCCTCACGGGCATCTGGTCACACGTTCCAGTGCTTGGTGACCTCCCTGTGTGGCGTGCAAGCCCGGCAGCTCGGCTGGCTGTGGTTTCTGCCTGTACCACAGAAATGGGTGGGAGCCCGCAGTGACCCCTGCCCCGGCCAGCACAGTGCAGCCCCCACGGGTGGGTGTGTGTCCACGCCTTGAAGCTGCAGTAGTGGAAGTGGCGGCAGGCCCCACAAGCAGGTGTGCAAGCACTACAGCCTGAGAATGTGAATAAAACAGGCCTCAGCACCAACCTTGCAGGCTCGAGAGGATGTGGTCTCACCGTCTTCCCTGGCTCTGCAGAAAGGAAAAAACACAGTGCTAGCACCCATGGAGCAGAAAATGACCAGTAGCCAAACACCTGATTTCAGTTGTAGAACTCTGGTCTCTTCCTAACACACGAAAGACCTCAGTGGGAACAAATACCCTTAACGTTGTTGTGGGGGCCGCACCTGCTGTGTTTGGGAGCCGGGCAGGCAGCGCTGGGGATCGGACCCAGGCCTCTCACTTGAAGCACACCCCCAGCTTCCTGGAGGGGCTCTTTGAAGAGTTAATGCTATTCTATGTGACTGAGGCCAGCTGAGTTGCTGAGGTTAGGATGAAGTGGACCCTGTTGATGATAGAGTTTCTGTGACCATCCAGCCCTCGGGATGGCATGTGTCCTTTCTCCCATGTCCCCAGAAAGTGGAGAAACAGAAGCAGAGTGGGAAAAGTACTTGGAAAATTTCTGTAATGACTTGAGCCCCAGCCAGGCTTAATTCCTGAGTCTTTGAACTCTCCCCTACCGAGAGAGACTTGCTTTTTTTACAATCCGTTTTTGGTTGGTTATTGCACTTTTTAAAAAATAAGAAATAGGAGCGACCTTAAACAATAATATGTAGGGGGTTGGAGCGATAGCACAGTGGGTAGGGTGTTTGCCTTGCATGTGGCTGACCCGGGTTCGATTCCTAGCATCCCATATGGTCCCTTGAGCACCACCAGGAGTAATTCTGGTGCATGAATGCATGAGCCAGGAGTAACCTCTATGCATTGCCGGGTGTGACCCCAATAGGAAAAAAAAACAAACACAATAATATGTAATAGCAGAATTTCTAATAATAGGTATAATTTAATGGTTATTAAGTGTCAGGCATAGTTCTTTTTATATATTAATTCTTTAAATCCTTTAAAAATTTTTTCATTTATTGGGGCTGGAGTGATAGCACATGGCTTTACACATGGCCAACCCGGGTTCAATTCCCAGTATCCCATATGGTCCCCCGAGCAATGCCAGGAGTAATTCGTGAGTGCAGAGCCAGGAGCAACCCCTGAGCATCGCTGGGTGTAACCCAAAAAGAAAAAAAATTATTTATTTTGGTTTGGGGGCCACACCTGGTAGTGCTCAGGACTTACTCCTGGCTCTGCACTCAGGGATCATGCCTACCAAGATTCAGGAAACCGTATTGGATTCTGGGTTGACCATGTGCAAGGCAGGCCCCTTGCCCTCTGTCCACTCTCTCTCCAGCCCTCTTTCAGTTCTTGCCTACTATTATCATTTCCACTTTACAGACAGGAAAATGAGCCCCTGTGGAAAGGAGCAAAACTAGGAAGTGGTGTGGCTTTGCTACGTGATATTTCATATTGTTAGTAAAAGGCAGTTTGTTTGGCCATCAAAAATTTAAGTGTGGGAATCTCTCAGCTCTGTTCCTGCACTTCGCAGCTAGTAGCATTCTTGGAGCTTCACAACATCATGGAGAGGTCTCCTTACCATGCCCGCCCCTGACTGTTTCTGTCAGCCCCAGTTCTGTAACTCTCTGGGAGTCCAAGACCTGCCTTTCACGCATCTTAGTTCCTTCTCCCAGTCTCTCTTTGGGGCTGAAGAGATGGGACAGTGGGGAAGGTGCTTGCTATACTTGCAGCCAACCTGGTTCAATCCCAAGCACCTTATGTGTTCCCCTGAACACAGCTGGGTGTGGCCAATAATTTAAAAAATTGATCTGTCACTCACCATGTAACCTATTTATAAAATACACAGTGCAATGGTTTTGAGTCTATAAAGAGATTTGTGCAACCAATCATTTGGGGGCTGGAGTGATAGTGCAGTGACTCACACATTTACCTTGCACGTGATCAACGTGGTTAAGATCCCCAGAATCCCGTATGGTCCCCTGAGCACCCCTGAGTGCAGAGCCACGACTAATAAGCCCTGAGCACTGGCAAAAAAAAATAGTTAAGGGGGGTAGGGGGGGCTTGTGCACCCATCATTGCCACACCCTGACCTTCCTTCTTAACTGCTTGAATCCCTGTCATAGCCACTGCTTCAGGAAGTACCTTCTTCGCTCTTTCCCCTTCTTTTGCTTTGTCACACTTGTTAAAACCAGCTCCAGCTAAATCCAGATTTTTGCCTTCTTCCTCTGTGCGTGCACTCCTGGGGGGGGACCCCCGAGTGTGATTGCTGGCTGTGCCATTCATTCACCTTCCTGAGCAGCGGCTGCTATTGGGGAGTCCTGCTCTTTCTGTACTTCTCTCCACCCTCCTCCTGGGTGGCTTGTTCTGCGCCATCATCGCTCTCTCTCCCTTTCCCCTCACTCTCCCTCCCTCCCTCCCTCCCCTCTCCTTCTTCCTCTCTTTCTCTCCCTTTCCCCCTTTCTCCCCCTCTCTCTCCCTCCTCCGCCTTCTTATTTCATGGAGAAGACAAGTCATTGGCCGCCTCCCTGCTTGCCTCTGTCTCCGCTGGTTTCACCTTGCTTCTCTCTAGGTTTGAGCTGTCTGTGCTCCTGGCAGGCGGCCCCCGCTTGTGCACTAGATTTCATTCTTGCTGAGTCAAGAGCATTGCTTCAGCCTTCCCTTCTCTCAGGTAGGTAATATTCCTTCTCAGGTGGCACCTTCCCACTAGCCCACAAACTGCTGGTGTTTCTCCATTGTGGAAATAGCAAATTCTCTTGATTCTTCTTCTCCAGAACCTTCCTCATTTCTCTGCTTTCTTCCACAGCAAAACTCGCTTAAGAAAATTTTCTTGATGTTCTGCTGTTTCTCCTTCCAGTCTCCTCAAGTCGACTTCACTGAGGTGCTTGTCCTTACCACTCATTTGAAACTGCTGTTATCAAGGTCACCGAGGGTCAGTGGATGTTGCTAGACCCTAGTGCAGTCTCAGTCATTGAGGTGGGAAAGCCAACTGCATTTGGTCTCCATGGGACCTGTTATTCACCTGCCCCTTGTTGCTCCCCTCCCTCTCTCATTGAGTGGTCTGATCTGCTTTGTGGATTCTTCCTTGCTAGTGTGAACTGTGCCTCTAATGGGGAGGTGTCTGGAGGCTTAGTACCTTCCACAGAAGCTGGGAACTATAAGCGCCCTGGAGATGCTGCTGACCCCAAAGTGTCCTCTTCAGCTCAGCTGCTCCCTTGACTTTTTTCCCCCTTTTAAATATAACTGCTTTTGCGGGCTTGACCTGTAGAACAGCAGGTGGGATGTTTGCCTTGCATGAGTCTGATCCAGGTTCTATCTCCAGAACCCCATTTGGTCCCCTGAGCACTTCCGAAGAGTGATCCCTGAGCTCAGAGCCATGAGTAAACCCCTGAGGACCACTGGTGTGACCCAAAAAACAAATGAAAAAATGAACTACTCTTGGGGTTCAAGAGATAATATAGTGGGGAAGGCACTTGCTCTCTATGCAGCCGGCCCAGTTCAGTCCCCGCCACTGCATTTAGTGTACTGATCCCCCAAGCACAGCTGGTGTGACCAGTTAATTAAAAAAAAAAAAAGTATTGGGGCCGGAGCAATAGCACAGCAGGTAGGGCGTTCGCCTTGCACGAGGCCTACCCGGGTTCGATCCCCTGCATCCCATATGGTCCCCCAAGCACCGCCAGGAGTAATTCCTGAGTGCAAAGCCAGGAGTAACCCCTGAGCATGCTGGGTGTGACCCCAAAAAAGCAAAACAAAAAAAAAGTATTGAGCTGTTATTCACATGCCACTTAACCCATTTATAAAATGGACAGTGCAGTGGGTTTTAAGAGACTTGTACAACTGTCACTCCACAATTAATGCAGAACATTTTCTTTTTTTTTTTGCTTTTTGGGTCACACCTGGCGATGCACAGGGGTTACTCCTGGCTCTGCACTCAGGAATCACCCCTGGCAGTGCTCAGGGGACCATATGGGATGCTGGGAATCGAACCCGGGTCGGCCTCGTGCAAGGCAAACGCCCTACCCGCTGTGCTATTCCTCCAGCCCCCAATGCAGAACATTTTCATGACAACTGATCTGCATCCTCCCTCCCCACTTCCAGTGTTTTTATGGAGCCAGAGATTGAAGTTAGGAAGCTCAGCCTTGTAGAAAGTGAGTGGGACCTCCCAGTCTAACTACTTTCTAGTATTGTCTATTCTAGACATTTCATGGAAGCAGAGTCGGATGTGTATGGTATTTCATGTCTGACATCTTTGACTTAATATACTGTTACTTTCTTTAATTTTCTCCTTCTCCCGCACCCCTTGGTTTGTTTGTTTGTGGGCCACACCTGGCAATGCTCAGGGATTACCCCTGGCTCTGCTCAGGAGTGACTCCTGGCAGTGCTTGGGGACCATCTGGGATGCAGGCATTTAAACCCAGGTTGGCTGCATGTAGACAGGAGCCCTTCCTGCTGACCTGTCGCACCGGCCCTCCCTTTCCCTCTGTTGTGATCACGCAGAATGCACACTTGGTGGTGGTGCACCAGAGATCACACATTGCTGCCAGGGAATCCCAAATGGCAGTTCCATCTGGATCTCCCTCGGCGTGCGGGGATGTGCTGGGAATCAGAGTCACGGCCTCATGCCTGCCAGTCACTCGCTCTACTACTGAGCTGTTCCCAAAATCTGACGGAGATGTCAGATTTTGTTGGTGTGGTATTAGTATTTTATTCCTTTTTGTGGTTGAGTAGTATTCCACTGGATGGATTTCCGTGTCAATGTGTTGGTCAGCCACAGTCTGCGAATACAACAGTAGTCCCAATTGGTTAGGACAAGCCTAGATGTGTGTAAACGGGACCATTTTGTTTGAGTAATAAAATCATCTAACTACGCATTTCTTATGACAATTATTAAATGATTCTTGGTGGACGTTTGGGTTCCCACACTTTAGCTACTAAAAACAACGCTGCTATCAACATTTGGGTACAAGTTTTTGTGTGGACATGCAGAAATGTAACTGGGGCAAATGTAGTTGAGGTAGAATTGCTATGACATAGGATAACTACACTTGATCTTTGGGGGCAGTTGAAGACCCCCGGTGGTGCTCAGGAATACTTCTAGCTTGATGTGCTGGAGCTACTGGTTTAGAACACACTCAGCAGTGCTGGGGGCTACCACTAGCTCTGTGCTTGGGGACTCTCATGTCCCTATAAGCTATTTTCCTGGTCTTTGACAGTGTATTTTTTTCAAACCTTATTTTTCTAGTTTGTTGCTGATCTATGTAAGTGCGGTTGATTTTCTGTTATGTTGATATTATATCCTATGATCTTACTAGGTTCACTTGCTAGTTCTAGCAGCTAACTTCTAAGTTTAGTTACATTATCTAGGAACAAAACGTTGTTCCTTCTTTTCCAGTCAGTGTGCCTTACTTACTTCTCTGCATTGGCTAGGATGTTCAGTACAGTGTTGAAAGAAGCTGAGAAAAAGATATCCTTGGCTTAGAGGAAGCATTCTGTTAAATGCAATGTTAGCTGTAGGTGTTTCACGGAAGTTTCCTTCTAGTTCTATTTGCTATGAGTTATTAGTATTAATGATTGTTGAATCAGTCAGATTTCTAATTCTACATCTATTGAGATGGTCCTAGAATTTTTCTTTTATTGTTAATATAAATAACATTGATTTTTAAGAGGAAACCAGTCGATCACAGTGTGTTATTCTTTTTATATTCAAAGTGTTAAATTTTAAGAATTTTTTGCTTTTGTGTTCATGGACTGTTTTTGTAATGTAAAAGAATATTTAGTGTGGGTTGCCAGGGAGGTGGTTCAGAGGCCTGCAGTGCATGTGTTGAATGCTGGACCCAGGGTTTGATCCCCAGCACCTCATTGTCCCAGGAGCATCCCCTGAGCATTGAGCTGAGAGTGGCCCCTGAATACCACTACTGGGGGTGATCCCTCCACATTTTGTGGATCTGGGCTGCATCTGTTGCTGCTGCGGGGAGGAGGGACCCGCGTGGGCCATGCACACCTTTGAGGTACGTCCCAGTCCTTTTCTTCATCTAATGTTTAAATTTTTTTTTATTAGTGAATCATCTAATATTTTTATCTTGCTATTTTATCAGCAAGATAAATATTGGCCTCACAAAGTGTTTTGAAAACTGTTCCTTTTCCGATTTCTGAGGATGTATATTTAAATGTTGATGGAAGTCACTGTAAGTCCTGCTGGACATGGAGTTTAATTTGTGGGAAAATGGTGGGGTTAGGGTTTGGTTTGGAGGGTGTGTGTGTGTGTGTGTATGTATTTTCTTCTGTCTGGGGATTGAAATTGGCCTCATAATATATAAAAACACAGCTTTTAACAGGTACAGGGTTATTTAAGTTATATATTTCTAATAAGCTACAGTAAGCTTTTTCATGTAATTTGTTCATTTCATCTGGTTTGTTGAACTTTATAGCAAAATGTTGTTTGCAGCATTTCCTTGTTTTTTTTTTGTTTGTTTTTGAATTTCAAAGTTGCTGGCTGTTTTAAAGTTACTTTATTTAAAGTGGCACTCTCTAACCTGGGAATTAAAAGGTTAAGACTGGTTTTCTTGGGGCTGGAGCGATAGCACAGTGGGTAGTGCGTTTGCCTTGCACGAGGCCGACCCGGGTTCGATTCCCAGCATCCCATATGGTCCCCTGAGCACCACCAAGAGTGATTCCTGAGTGCAGAGCCAGGAGTAACCCCTGAGCATCGCCGGGTGTGACCGAAAAAGCAAAAAAAAAAAAAAAAAAGACTTGTTTTCTTATCTGACCTTTGGTCCTTATTTTTTTAGTGGCTATCAGGATAGTTAGAAATAAACCATTCGTTCCTGCCAGTGGTAATTTGTGTCTTCTGATTAGGCAGGCTAAAGATTTATCAATTTTATTAATTGTTTCAAAGACTCAGCTTGTAGCTTCATTAAATTAATCTGTTTATTTTTCTTTCACCTTAATTTTCTTTTTCTAGATGTTAAAGGCTGAAGCTTAGATAAGTGATTTTAGATCTTTGTTCCTTTTTTTGTTTGTTTTTGAGCCACATCTGGTGATATCCTGGCTTAGTGCTCAGGGATCACTCCTGGTGGGGCTAAGTGACCATATGGGATGCCAGGGATGGAATCCAGGTTAGCCACATGCAAGGCAAGCTTTACGTGCAGTACTCTCACTCTGGCCCCACCTTTATTCTTTTCTAATACATACATTTAAAATTGTAAATTTCCTTGTAAATACAATTTTATTTAGCTCGTGCGCGCGCGCGCGCGTGTGTGTGTGTGTGTGTGTGTGTGTGTGTAATCTTGAATTACACCCAGCAGTGCTCAGGGATTAGGTGTTGGGAATCGAACCCAGGTCAGCCATGTGCAAAGTAAGCTCCCACCCCACTGTACTATCACTCCAACCCCATATACATCTTTTTATGGTTTGATCTGGGTCCATACTTGGTAGTGCTTCAGGGACCAGGTGGTGCTGGGGGTGGAGCCCAGGGCTCCCTCACTGAGCAGCCTCCTCCCACTCCCATCCACAGTCCCCCATTTTTGATTTCTGTTGTTGCAGTGACAGGTCGCTCACACATGGTTGTGGAACTCACTGGGGGTCTCACATGTTAGATGTGGTGCCATCACTCTTGGTGGTGTGCTGGGCATCTCGAAGGGCAGTGCCAGGCATTAAACCCAAAGCTTCATGCTTGCAGGCAGAGGCTCCACCCCTCAGTCCCAGGAGGCATTCTTTTACTTCTGTTCAATGCATTCATTTGTTTTCCAGGGATTTTTTCCCCCCATAACTCATATGTTATTAAGAATATTTAATTGTAGGTACTTGGGGATTTTTTAGGTTTCTTCCTAGAACTCAATTTTGTTTTATTCTTTTGTGATCAAAGAAGGACTGGAGCGATAGCACAATGGGTAGGGCATTTGCTTTGCACGTGGCCAACCCGGGTTCGATTCCTCCATCCCTCTCGGAGAGCCCGGCAAGCTACTGAGAGTATCCCGCCTGTGCAGCAGAGCCTGGCAAGCTACCTGTGGCGTATTCGATATGCCAGAAATAGTAACAAGTCTCACAATGGAAATGTTACTGGTGCCCGCTCGAGCAAATTGATGAACTGGACGACAGTGTGACTGTGTGATCAGAGAATATCACTTTAAAATACTTTGTATGATTAGACGCCTTTGCAATTTTTTCTTGACTTGTCTTATCTCCTAGAGTGCGCATGGCTTGGTGAATGTTCCCCAGCCATTCCAGATGAGTGTGTCTCCTGCTGCTGTTGGGTGCGTCGTTCTGTTCCATGTCAAGTGTTCTAGAACTGTCCTGGTTGTGTCTACTTGTTTCTTTCTCACAGACTAATGATTACTGAAATCTCCAACAATTGTGGCTATTCACACCCTCTTCAACTCTTTTGGATTAGTGTTTGCACGGTTGTCTTCTATTCTTTACTCTAACTCTGAACCTATGCTTATTTCAAATGAGTTTCTCAGAGAAGTGTGTTCTTCGGTGGGTTTTTATTTCAAGGCCTTCCCTGGAAGTGCTCAGGGGCTTTTTGTTGCTCGTGTTGGCTCCCAGCAGGGCTCTGGGTCCGGGGGTCCAGGGCTTGCACCCCGGCCTCCATGCAGAGCCTGCACTCAGCCCCTGAGCTCTTCCCTGGCCCCATCTGATCTCCAATACAAGCAGCTTACTAGTCTTTTTGCCCCTTTGGCTTACATTTTTAGTGTTTGCTCTAGGTTTTAAACTAGACAGCTTTGGGGAGTTAGCGGGAGTATGGCCTCCTAATGGTGTTCAAGAGGCTTGGCTGTAGTAGGGCCAGCCAGGCCAGTAGTTGGGTTCCAAGGCCCAAGGATGTGGTAGTGCCAGGGAGTATCAAGGCAGTGCTTGAAAACAGCTAGGGCTGGGGCCAGAGTGATAGTACAGTGGGCAGGGCACTTCACTGGCACCACATATGCTCCGCTGAGCACCACCAGGAGTGACCCCTGAGTGTAGATCCAGGAGACAGCCCTGAGTGCACTGGGTGTGGCCCCAAAACAAAACCAAAAAGACCTTGTAGGGCCCCACCAGAGGTAACCTACTTGATGATCAGGGTAAGGGAACTGTCAGCACTGCTCATGCATCTCCTCGTGCCCCTGTGAAATTGTCCTCTGTGACATAGATGCATGGCCATGTATGTACATGTATAAATCTCAGAATGTGGGACCAGGGAGATAGTACAGGCATAAGGGCATGCAGCTCCTGACCCTGACCCCCAGCCCTAGCACCACATACCCCCAGTGTTTCACTGGGTGGAAGCCATCAAGGTCCCTGATATTACACAGTGTATGGCCCTAGAGGTGCCTGAAGCATTGCCACTGGTGTTTTTGGACTGCATTCAGCCATATGGCCTGGTGGGACAGGAATCGCCGAGTGGATTTTTGCGGACTCCCTCCCCACTTAACACTTGAAGCCCCCTTATACCCCCCACCAAAAACAAACCTCAGAATACACTGTTGAGGGGACGTTGTTTATTTTTATTTAAGCAGTAAGCTCTCTTTTACAGAAACTTAAATTTAAGAAGTCTTTTCATACCCACCCGTGCGAATTTGGGTTTTTTTTTTTTTTTTTTTTTTTTTGCTCTTTGGGTCACACCCAGTGATGCACAGGGGTTACTCCTGGCTTTGCACTCAGGAATTACTCCTGGCAGTACTTGGGGGACCATATGGGATGCCGGGGATCGAACCCAGGTCGGCCGCGTGCAAGGCAAATACCCTACCCGCTATGCTATCACTCCGGCCCCCTATACTACCCGTGCGAATTTGATTTCAGTTTCCCCCGCCCCCCTCAGGGCCTCATGTGCAAGGCCAGTGCTCTACCTGCTGAGTTGTATCGGGGTGCTGGGGTCAGGTTTCAGATGTGTTCCCAAATAGACGCCTGTAGGAGCAGCAGCAGAGCCAGCCAGTGTGCCTGAGGAAGGTGAATGAGTAGGGCCTAAAGAATTAAATCCAGGCTTCAGGCTTCACACAGCAGACTCTCTAAAAGCTGAGCTAGTATATAGACTGAAAACTAACATTTAGTCTCCTTTTTCTGTGGTTAAAGTGACTAAAAAATAAGGGAAATTTTAGGATGTTTTGCATTCGGGGGCCACGGTTGTTGACGCTCGGGGCCCATACAATACCAGAGGCCACGTGCCACATGAAAGGCATGAGCTCAGCTCAGGCCGAGCTGTGTCTGGCATGGGACGTTTCTTTGTAATCAAGACAGGAGGAGATGACTGGGTTTACTTAGTGGGGGCTGCCATTATCAGTTTATAGCCCCTTAAAGTAGGAAACCCTACTTACTTCAAAGAGGGCCCCATCGGAAATTGTTTCTGTCCTTCCAGACCCCGTAGAACTGATGGTGCACTAGCTTCTCTACCTGTCAACACCCTCCTGAATACCAGGACTGTAGACCCTCTCTCAGCCAGATCCTTTCTCTCGACCCATAGGCCCGAGAGCTTGCTAGACCCATGCACTGTCCTCAGTTCTTAGGGCTCATCCCTGCAGTTCTTGCAGTTTTCTTTTAAAGTCCCTTTTTTTTTTTTTTTTTTTGCGTCACGCCTGGTGATGCACAGGGGTTACTCCTGGCTCTGCACTCAGGAATTACTCTTTTTTTTTTTTTTTAAGTAAATAGATTTTATTCAGAGGTTTCTGAGGGAAGGAGGGAAGGGATAAGTGGGAGAGAGAATAGTGAAAATAACGTGGGCTTCTCCAAGGGTGGAGGAAGCCCCTACACATAACCGAGCTTTAGACACAAAGATATGAAAGTACACATCTCAAGAGGGGAGATGCGGGTGACACATGTGCTCGGCCACATGGGCGCAAGCAGCACATGGGCTCAGGCAGCATATGCACCAGGAATTACCCTTGGCAGTGCTCAGGGGACCATATGGGATGCTGGGAATTGAACCTGGGTCTGCCGCGTGCAAGGCAAACGCCCTTCCCGCTGTGCCATTGCTCCAGCCCCAGGTCCCATCTTTAGACTTGTAGCCTGTTCTCTGGCAACTAACTTCTGTTCTCTCATCCAGAGAACTTTGACGACCTGTCCAGAAATACAAAAGCAAGTTCATTCATTCTCTGTCTCTGCACTTATTTTTCTTAAGCATTTAAGATGGATAGAAATAACTGTGTGATCCTTGAATGAGTAGAAAATGTCTGGTGAACTTGGATGGCACATGCTTATATACACATGTGTTTAGCTCCCCGACCACTACAATCCAGGCCATATGTAATTCATCTTCTCGGTTGCGTTCCCTTAGATAAACACATTCAGCAGAATCCTGTGCAACACTTCATGAGTTCAGTTGCATTGATTTGCAAGGGAAGAGAAAGGGAAACATGAACTTAACATTTCTTAAGTGCTTGTTCAGTGACAGAACCAGAATTTGAATGCACCAGACTGCAACAGTGCTTGGGGAAGCTATTGGGATGGGAAGCATTTGATGTGGATTGGGTTTAAACTCTCTTTCCTGAGGCTGGGAGTGTCTCCTGAGCCTGGGGGTGTGGCTCAGTGTGGAATTCATGTCTTGCATACATGAAACCTGCATTTGTACCCTGATACCACACACAAGCACACACACACACACACACCAAAAACCTCTCATTGTATAAAGTTGATAGGAAGTGCTCATGTATAGATGAGAGCTGAGTGGATGAGGCAGTAGTGAGACACCCAGCTCTGAGTGCTTTGTTCCTCCTGCCCGTCCTGTGCTCGAGGTGGAGGCACTGATGGCTTGACGTGGCGTTGGCGGCCCTCGGCCCCGTTTGGCAGTTAGAAGGGGCAGGAAATACGCATGCAGTCTTGCTTTTCAGTCTTGCTTTCCACTTCCCTTTGGGTTGAGATAACCGAAGGCCACCCAGCCTGAATGTGTTCACATGTGGGGTTGAGGTGTTCATGCACTTAGTTGTAGGCCAGGGGTCACACAGTGCTCAGGAGGGACTCCAGCCTGGCACGTGCTCTGCCACTTGAGTCATCTCCCGGCCTTGGGGAGTTGGTTGCACACTTCAGGTGTGGTGGGCCTAACACAGTGTTGGTTGCAAGCTTTTTGTTGAGCACAAGCTTTTTGGTTTTAGTTTTAGATTTTGGGGCCATGCCCAGCGGTGCTCAAAGCTTAATCCTGGCTCTGCGCTCAGGGATCACTCCTGGCAGTGCTCAGGGAACCATGTGGGATGCCAGGGATGGAACCCAGGTTGGCTGTATGCAAGGCAAGAACAAAGTATCCATCGCTGTAGCTCTGGCCCCAAGCACATTTTTCTTGCTGTTTGTCACATGCTTGGAATTGGTGCTTGCACACTTAATCGTGATGTGTGAGAGATCACACATCACACATTTTGTTGCCGTGCTGGGGATTCTAACCATTGCCCCTCTAGGATAGATAACACCTGCCTGTGGGGTGGGGTGGGAGGCTGCTGGGGGTTAAGCTATAATTGTGGCCTTAGGCCTGCAGTGCAGGTGCAGTAACTTGCCTTTTGTGTGTGTGGTTCCAAGAATCAGACCCTGGGCCCTCAACAATTTGCAACATATAACATTTGAAGTGCAACATTTTTTTTTTTTTTTTTTTTTTTTTTTTTGCAGACACAGGGAAAGATCTTTAATAAGGAAACAAGTGGGTCTGGTTTGGAAACACCTATTTTCTACCCTTTGTTAGCTGGTTGCCACCTAACAATATGGAGACCAAATCCAGACTTGCCGACCACATTGTAGACCACATTGTACGTAGTGTTCACCTGAAAGAATGTTCTGTTGTTCTTAAGACTGAGGGCTCAGCTAGCTGGGCAGTTCGGAGGTGGGCATAGCTGGGGTATCCCTGAGGGGGATTCAGATACCCCGTACGGATGAAGCATCTTCGATGGCTGCTCTCAGGTCTGGTGGCCGTGCTTTGACCTGAATCAAGGGCCAAGCCCACTCTTTGTGGCCCTCCATCCATGTAGCCGGCTTGGGTTTCCTACCCTGGCAGCAAGTTCCAGGAGGGAGCTTTGGGAGTGTGAAGGCTGAGCTGCCTTTCTCTCGGAGCCAGACTCGAAGACATGGCATGGTAGCATTTGGTCCACATTCCGGTGGTCAGAGTAAGAATTTGGGCCAGCCCCGTGAGAAGGGAGAGGGGCCACTGTTGCTTCTAGGGTCTGCAGAAAATCTGCCACAGCCTCCTTTGGCAAGCTGCCGCACTGGGGTGGGTTCGTGCAGTCTGGAAGCTCAGGAGCTGATTCTTGGGGTGCCCGGCGCCCAGCCTGCGCTTCTCCGCACCCTGAGGCCTGCTGTCTGCCTCTTCTGGGCCGCTGCCACTCTGCTGGGCCACAACAACAAGAGACATGGAGTGTGTTTTAAATTACATTCTTCTTTCTGCCCGCCCTCGCCCCCCTCAGTCCTACTTTAAAATTTTCTCCATCTGCCCCCACATACAGATTTTTTTTTTAAGTACTCTTGTATTCGATATGCCAAAAACAGTAACAACAAGTCTCACAATAGAGATGTTACTGGTGCCAGCTCAAGCAAATCTATGAGCAGCGGGATGATAGTGACAGTGACTCTTGTTTATAATAGCAAAACTTACGGTGAATTCCTGTTAAGTACTGTCTTCTTCTGCACCCAACTGTGTCTCTGGTTTTAGAATAGCACTAGTCTGCGGTAGGTATGTGAAAAATCATCTAATTGAGCCCCTGAACATGGCTCTTCTGCTGCCAAGTGGCATCAGTACTGTTGGCTTTGTTGGAGTTTGTTGATGAAGCAATTGCTCACCCCCACTAAGAATTCAGAGAAACATGTCATCACACACTTGAACAGATTTGAAGTTAAACTTGAAAAGTATCCTAAACATTTTAATGGGAGAAAAAACACTTGTTCGCCAGGGCCTCATATATGTGAAATATATACTCTACTACCAAGCTACATCTTGGCCCCAAAAAAAAACACTTAAAAAAATGGGGAACACAGGGTTGCTTTGCAGCTTAGCGGTAGAGCACTTGCCCGTGTGTGAGGCCCTGGATTCTAGCCCCAGCTCCGAAAGGGGAGAGGGGAGTACAGTCTTACTTAGAATACCTTGACTAAATATCATCCAGACTGGAAGTACTGTCTTCCAGGCCCCTAAGTACAACTAAGTAAACAGTTGTACTTAGGGGCCTGGAAGACAGTACTAGTGGGTTGGGTGCTTGCCCTGCACACACTTAAGCTAGGTTCAGTCCCTGGCACGCTTTTTGGTCCCTAAGCCCTACTTAGAGTGACTCCTGAGTACAGAGCCAGAAGTAAGCCCTGAGCATTGCTGGGTCTGGCCCCAAAATGAAATAAATTTAAAATAAACACAGTTCACATACTGTAAAATTCAGCTTTTGGAAGTGCATGATCTAGAATTTTTCCTAAACTTACAGAGTAGTGTATCTGTCTCTAAAAGTCAGGGTTAGTGATGTTTTAATACTTCTCCACGAAAAGTTCCATTATGTTCATTTGCACTGGGTCTGTGATCTACAGTGGTTGGTCTGTTTGTTTGATTTGGGAGCCACAGCTATCAGTACTCAGGGCTTACTCCTAACTCTGTGCTCGGGATCACTCCTGAGGAGGTTTCAGGGGACATATGTGGTGCCTGGGATTGAACGTGGTCTGGCTCTGTGTGCGAGGCCTTAACCCCGTCCTGTCTCTCTGCTCCCTGATCTCACAGTGTATTACAGTCTCTCTGTGTACAAATCTGCCACATTTTTCTATCCATTCACCAGTTGTAGACATCGATTTTCAGTCTTAGGCATGAGAGCCTGAATAAACAAATTTTTGTGTTCATATGTATTGATATGTATGGTGGAAAAGTTGATTGTACATTTCAAGGATACATACATATCCTTGCCAATCATAAGACTAACTCTGGCAGTCTTATGAGTTACAGTCATTCTAGTAAGTATGTAATAGTGTCTTGTTTGGTTTTAATTTGCATTTCCCTAGTGACTAATGATGTGAGCTTCTTTCATGTGTTTATTAGCAATTTATATATCTTCCTTTGTAAAATGTGTCTGCAAATCTTTGCCCATTTGATTTTTATTGGCCTGTTGGCCAGCTTATAATTGAGTTGTAAAAGTCCCTTGAGAGTTCTGGACAGAAGTCTTTCATCAGGTAGATGATTTGCATATTTTCTTTCAATATGTGGCTCGTCTCTTATGATGTCTTTGGAAGTACAAACATTCTTAAACTACAGTTAAGTCCAATTATTTCATGTTTTTCTTTAATACATCATACAAATTTTTTGTTGGTTTGGTTTTGTTTTTTGGCCCACACCCAACAGTGCTCAGGGCTTTCTGAACTCAGGAATCATTCCTGGTGGGCTTGGGGGACCATATGGGGTGCCAGGGATTGAACCTGGGTTGGCCGCATATTATTGCTCTCCCGTTGTGCCATCCCAATGCATTGTACTTTTGCTGTTGAATATAAAAAAATATCGATACTTTGTCTGAGATCATCAAGAGTTTTCACGGTTTTTGTCTAAAAGCACTGTTGGGGGGGTGGCTTTTTGGCTTTTTGGGTCACACCCGCAAAGCTCAGGGGATGCTCCTGGCGCTGCTCTCAGGAATTTCTCCTGGTGGTGCTTGGGACCAGATGGGATGCTGGGGATTGAACCCAGGTTGGCCCGTGCAAGGAGACGCCCTCCCCGCCGTACTTGCATCACTCAGGTCCCTAGAAGTTTTCTAGTTTTAGCTTTTCCATGTGTGTTCCCTATTGAGTTGTTGGGAGATGTCATGTGGAGAGGGTCTGTTTCTTTCCTTTCAGGCAGGGCTACTCCGAGCCCTGCTGTCATGGCTCGTGCCTGGGCAGGAGCGGACGCACGGGCTCCCTGTCCCTCAAAGGTTTTATTCCTCGTGTTGTAACCTCACCGAGAGATGCTCCGGCTAGCTCCCTACTCTTTGAGAAGTTCCGTGAGTGGATTTTGCCAGGGCTGGGTGTGCTTAACGTTCCTCCGAGTTAGGTGTGTGAGGGTGAACAGCCTGCAGGGACAGCAGACAGGTTCCTGCCACCTCAGTGTCTCCTGGCCTCAGCTCTAGTGAGGAGCAGGGTGAGGTGGCACTTCTGTCCTGTGTCCTTGAGCCGTTCTTATTTGAAGTTATGCCGCGAGTCAGGAAGCAGTAGGCCATCTTCCCTGTGATAGGGGCAGCTTCGAAAGTGGATGGCTTTTTCAGATTTTTCCCACCTGTTTTGCCTGAGCCTGTAGTACCTGACTCAAGCCAGATGTGCTTTATCTTCCCAGAAACTGGGGAAGGGGAATTCTTATTAATTTGGCACCACATCCAGTGATGCTAAGAAGCTACTCCCAGCTTTGTGCCCAGTGGTCACCCCTGGAGGTACTGGGGGTGGAAGGTGGGGATGGACCATATAGTACTCTGCTGGGGACAAATCCCAGACTCTACTCTGCAGAATTTGCACACTGGCCCTTTGAGCTCTCCCCATCCCCCCTTCATATACATGTAATGTTTGAAGGCCACACCTAGCAGTGCTCAAGGGCTACTCCTGATATTATTCAAGGACCATGAGGTGCTAGGGGCAGACCCCGGCCTTCTGAGGGCAGAGCGTGCACACTCAGGGCCCCCTTCATATTTTTTTTTTTTTTTTTTTTTGCTTTTTGGGTCACACCTGGCGATGCACAGGGGTTACTCCTGGCTCTGCACTCAGGAATTACCCCTGGCCGTGCTCAGGGGACCATATGGGATGCTGGGATTTGAACCCGGGTCGGCCGCGTGCAAGGCAAACGCCCTACCCGCTGTGCTATCTCTCCAGCCCCCCCCTTCATATTTTATTTTATTTTTTTATTTATTTATTTATTTATTTTTTTTTGCTTTTTGGGTCACACCTGGCGATGCACAGGGGTTACTCCTGGTTCTACACTCAGGAATTACTCCTGGCGGTGCTCAGGGGACCATATGGGATGCTGGGATTCGAACCCGGGTCGGCCGAGTGCAAGGCAAACGCCCTACCCGCTGTGCTATCTCTCCAGCCCCCCCCTTTCATATTTTAAAACCATAATTTTGACTTTTGAGAATTTAATCCTGGAGATTCTTGCAGTGGTTTAGCTGCCAGCCTTCCTAGGTGTGGAGTCCAGGCTTCCTTGTCCTGTTACTCTCGCTGATTTGGGATATATTTGCGATCAAGTTACTTGATGGATATTCTGCTTTCCCCTGGAAAAAGAGCTGTCTGTATAACATACAAACCATGCTCTGCATACTTATTGTGGAATAGCAATATTCTAAGCACCTCACCTGGTATTTGATATGTTAATCCCCTGGGAAGTATAGAATGGTTCTCTGTTGTCCCGGAAACTTCTTGAAAGTAGAATTCTTTTTCTCTCGCTTTGTTTAGTATTTCCAGAAGGAGGAGGTGGGAGAGGATTTGCAATAGTGATTCTGTTAGCTGCTGCCCTATCCTCTTCTGTGCTGTGGGGTGTCTGATGGCCTTGTGGACCTGGTTACCCATGTGTTCTTGGGCAGCTGGTGAGAGAGTTTTGTTTATTTGTTTTTACACACCGTAAAAACCATGCACCCCAGGCCAGTACCAGAATAACCCTGGCCAGGACTCAAGAACGACCTGGTAACTGATCTAAAATTAAATGCATGAACTGAACTCTGCCTGCCCTTTACATAGGACTTCTGTTACCTTTTCTCCCCCTTGGAAAAGGGCTAGTAAGAAGCAACTTGGTTATTGTCCCGGGTATTGACAGGCAGGGAAGGTTGTTGATGATGATCACAGGTGGGGTCAGTACAAGTTTTACTGGAGCAAAGACTTTTTTTTTGGCCCAGCAATAAAGATCCCATAGCATTATCAATCTGAGCTTTCTCTGAGCAATCCGTATTACGGTCTTTGAGTCATATTATGGGCTTTGCTCTTTTGACTCAACTGAATCTTTTTAATGAGCTCACTGACTGCTCCCAGGTGAAGAGTATAGCATTTTATCCCTGATGTCTTTTGGCTGCTGCTGGTGGTGGGCTGCTTTTTATTTCAGGGCTGCAATATTAGTCGGTTGTTCTTGGCTGTGCCTGGAGACCAGGCAGTTCTGGGATCAGCCTCGGGCTCCAGCATCCCAAGCTTTGGCATAACTGGGAAGTTGATGTCTGGCGAGCACCCTGTGTGAGCACCCTGTGTGAGCACCGCAGCAACCACTGGTGAGCTTACTTGCGGGCACTGCATCAAAAGGAGTGCAGTCCTTAGCACTGTGGCTGGGTGTGAGCCCTGAAGCGTGAAGTGCAGCCCCTGACGAGTGCCACAGCACCACAGCCAACCAGGTACGAGCACCACTACTGGGCCCGCCACATGGCAGCGACAACAGGGAAGGGAAGAGGACAGGGGAAATTTAGTAATAATAATAATAATAATAATAAAAACAATAATATGTTTTAAAACAATAACATTTAAAAACAAACAAACCCTCCAGGCAGTTTCCATTTCCCCCAGGTTTCCCAGACTTTGGTGCTTTAACTTCTTATCTCCAGAGATTTGCCTGGTTTAGGAGATGCATTTTAAATTCCCCTGTGTTCTGCTGAGCTATATGCCACCGCTCTTTCTAATCAGAGAAGTATTATTTTTCTATCTCTTTTTTATTAACTCCTTTTCCAAAAATCACTTTGATATTAACATAAGAAGCCTTCTGCTAATTTAGTATTCAGTACTTATGACTATAGAATATATACTGAAAATACTCTTAGATCTTTTTGGTGACGTTGGCAATTACATTTTCTTAGATAATCCAATACATATGCATTCCGTTATCTGCTCAGTTTAAAGTAGAATGGAATTGAGATCCCCTTAAAAGTGGGGCCAGAGGGATGACTCAATAATGAATACATGCTTTATTACATGCTGGAAGGCCCAGATTTTATCCCCAGCACCACTGGGTGTGACCCCCCAATCAAAAATAATAACAAGAAATAAGTGAACTAACTCTCCCTCAAATAATCTCCTGGGAGCGTCCTTATTTTACATTATTCTGTTTAAAAATGCAAGAAATCATTCTTCAAGTACTTCCCGGTCCTTTTATTCTTTTTTGGTTTGGTTTGGTTTTTTTGTTTTGCTTTTTTGAACCACAACTGGCAATGCTTGGGGCTAACTCCTGGCTCTGCACTCAGGAATTACTTCTGGCAGTGTTTGGGGAACCGTATGGATTCCAGGGATCAAACCCAGGTTGGCCAAGTACGACACAAATGCCCTACCTGCTGTACCTCTCTCCGACCCTAGAGGTGCATTTTCTTGTCTTCCTTTTCCATCCTTCCTCTGTAATGCCCTGCTCTGGAATCTTGAGCCTTTAATCTTTTGACATTATACTTACTTCCCAGGGTTTGTCCAATATTCTGTGTTCTGATTCCAGCTCCTGGGTGGCAGGTGTGGGAGGTGCTTGGGTGGTTCCAGAGCTCAATAGAGACTTTCCCTGGGCCTGATACATTTGGGCAGACACGCCCCGGCCCTCTCCCCACCACCTTCTGTTTTCACTTCTCACACAAGCACTTGGGGAATTTCCAGTTCTCTGGCTCTCCCATACTATCTGGTATCGGTAGCAGTAGGGGTTTCTCCTTATCTAGGATGTCATATTACTGCTACTAGAAGTTTCCCCAATTTTTATTTTCAAACTTGAGACTTGGCGTGTGAAAGAATTCTTAAGTCTTCTGTGTTTAGCTCTCAGCAAGTGACTGAAGTTGCTATCTTCCTCGGGATTTTTGCAGTTTCTGGAATCTTAGCTCTAAAATTATTATTGATTTTGATCAGTGAGGTTTTACAGATTATCAGTATTTTGTGTAATGACGGGGTTGAAATGGTGGGGTGACATGGTGCTGGAAACGGGAAGCTGCCAGCACAGATGTCTTGTGCTGTTTAATCTCTCGGTTCTTCAGGGCAACCGTACGTCTGTCTACATTGAAGTGTGTCAGAACGGTTTTTCAAGATGAACAAGCTGGAGTGATTATTACATTTTTAAAAGATTAAAAGAATCATGGTTTGCTCACCAACTGAGGTTGTAGTTTGAAGGGCTTATGACTTTATAACATTTTCATTTCTTAGGGAGGATCTTATTTTCAACCACAGATGAAGACCTGTGTAGAGCACGTTCCCTTCTGCACCTCATGGAATTTACTAGCAAATCATGGTTTAGGAACTCCCAAATTGGAGACTGTGCCACTTGGTCAAACCCAGGCTTGAGTCTGATGATTGTTTAAAGCCAAGCATAATTTTCATTTTGCAGATCTGTGACTGCCCTGATGTAGTTACCAAAACCTCTATCCCTCTCCCCTTTTAACTTCTCCTTTTTCTCTTTCACTTTCCTCTCTCCAAAATTATCTATTTTGGTGGTCTCAGTTCTAATTTTGGGGGGTGTGGGGATCACACACCCAGTGTGTTGCCCCTGAGCATCACATACCCAGTGATACTCAGGGGCAACTTCCAGCTCAGGGCTGGTCCCATGTGCTGAGGCTCAGTCCTGGAGCGCTCCCGTGCAGACGCGTCATGTGTTCATCTCTCCAGTCCTTAACCCTAGCATTTTAATGGCAAAGTAAGATTACTGTCCCAGGGAAGAAAGCGGGGACATCAGGTATAAGTAGCTCAGAAGTAATACTGGACCATTTTGGTAATTAACTTCCCTTTAATTTTGGAATTCGTAGCTAAAAGCATTTGTGACTGGGAGCCTTCTTTGGAGTTTGGTTTTCTTTTCTTCTCTACAATGAGTGGTTTGACTTCAGCAGTAGGGGTATGTAAGTCTGTGGGGCAGAGAGCAGGGGGAATGTTACGCCCAGCTCAGGCGACCATGTGGTACTTGATCTAGCCCGGACCTCCCACACGCAAAGCGAGCCTTTAGCCTGTTGAGCTGTCTCTTCCAGCCTGAGACCTGTAGGTATTCACCAGTATGTTTTGGAATCATATGAAAAACTTGTAGCATTTTTGTTCGTTTCTTTGGGGGCCACATCTGGCAGTGCTTGGGCTTACACGCGGTTCTGAGTTCAGGGATCACTCCTGACAGAGCTCAGGGGACTCTATGGTACCAGCAGATCGAACCCGGCTCAGCTGCATGCAAGGCAGATGCCTTGCCCACTGTATTGTCTTTCCGGCCCCATAACTTTGAATTTTGAAATATTAGTGCTCAGGATGCTGGTAAACTTTAAAAAATAAAGAAGTACAGTGGTCCCTTTTGCCTACACCCATTTTCGCCAAAGGTACAGCTTAATGTGGTTGTTTCTGGACCACACCAAGGTGTTGATCTGCTAAGAATCGCATTGGTATCATTGGTATCTTTGGTATGATTCATAGAACTACTCTGATTTCATTACTTTGACAGCAGCCAGTTTTATGTGTATGTGTGCGTTTTATGGCGTGTGTCAGGCCTGACTATCCACCAGCACACGGTGACCCCTGATGATTTCCTTTATAGTCACACCCATCTCCCTGTTGGCTGCACCACACGCTGTGTGTCTGTGTGGTTCCTCCGCTGCATCTCCCATGGCAGCTGGAATCTTTGCACAGCCACCTCTGTGGTCTGTTCCGTTGAGGCACCAGGGAGGGAATTCCGGCAGAGCTGGCCTCCAGGGAGGGAATCCCGACAGAAGAAGGGAGAAGCCTTTTTTTTTTTTTTGCTGCCCGCAGGGACCTGGCATGTTCCTTGCCACCACTCTCCATCCTCTGCCATAGCAGGGGGCGGGGGGTGGGGGGGGACCTTCACTGAGAGCAAAGAAGGAATCTCCCAAGGGAATGGACTCTGAAAACCCCTCCTGTAGGTAGGCTGACTGCCTTCCTGAAGCTTTATTTATGGATCCCAGAGGAAATCTAGGGGATTTTATCTCACTTCCCACCCTACCTTATAAAATTAGTTCAGGTGGGTGGTTAGAACCTTAAACTCCAATTATCTAAATATACATAAAAGGTGGGAACAGAGGGTCAGAAAATAATTATGTTCTCCAACTTGAGGGCTTGAGCTGGAAGGAGAAAAATTTCAAATGCCCAGCGTCTGCTACTATGTGGCACTTCTTGATACTGAGGTTTTCCTCATGCTACAGACACAATTCACATATTAAATAAACAAATGTGATTTGTAGAAGTGGAGCTATTTTCTTATAAACAGATTACATCTTTACAGCTTATACTTGGGGTGTGCAACAGGTCACATTTGGGAGAAAATCTAACACTTTGAGGTGCTCTGGCTGGTCCTAGGATTCCTTCAGGCTCCTTCTGATGAAGCTTCTACTATACCCAGCGATGCTCAGGAATTACTCCTAGCTCTGTGCTCAGGGATCACTCCTAGCAGGCTCAGGGGACTGATGGGGTGCCAGGGATTGAACCCAGGTTGGCCTTGTGCAAGAAAGTGTCCTCCCCACTGTACTGTCCCCCCAGTCTAAACTCAGTGCCTGCGGCCCTTACATTTCCTTTCACTTTAAATCATCTCCTTCCTTGTGGACTCTGTGCATTGTCTTCCCCAGCCCCCAGGAAGACACCTCACTTTCCCCTGTTTTTTCGGTTCCTTGGAAGAGTTGAACCTGCTTTTGTGCGCGGGCGTGTCTCAGCAGCGCCATTGACAGTCTTCGTATGTGGGCTTCATCCTCCAGAGTGGGAAGGGCCTTCTTGACTGCCTGCATCCTGTTTGGGTTGGAAGAGGGTGAGTGAGACCCAGTGACCGTTGTTACTTTTAGGGGTTTGGTTGTGTGAGTCCAGTTATGGGGTGGCCCTGCAGGAGTAGCCGGCGCTGCTTTCTCTTCCTGCCCTGCTGTTCTGCCTCCTTGCCGGCTCTCTGTCCAAGCTCACGGTCTCTGAGGTAAAATACCAGGCAGGTTTCCCCTAGGACTGGGTAGGAGCGGCACAGAGCTGCACACAGCCCAGCTCAGCTAGACTTAGGGGCTCTCAGGCCGGACAGTTGACCCCAACTCTGGAGAGGGAATCTAGGCATTGCCCAGCCCGCTAATACTGGGCAGGTGCAGCCTTCCCATTCACTGGCCTCTCCTGGAGCCCGAGGCCTCTTTGTGGCCAGGATGTTCAGCCCCTGCGCCTCTCACTTGCCTTCCACACTGGTTAAGTCCAAACAGGAGGGTCGCTTCTCCCGGGAAGCTCTCTTCTGGCAGAGCAGTTAGTTATTAAAGGGGCCTGCTTGGGTACGAGTGGGCCTGTGGCCGTGATCTTATCACCTTCCCACAGCAGATGCGTAAAGAAGCCGTTGTGAAGGGTCTGAAGAGTGGGCCCCCTGGCTTGCAGGAAGAGCAGCTTCCCTCTCCCAGCGCATACGTAGACCTGAGCATCCTTCCGAGCTGCTGGGATGCTGGAAGAGAATGAAGGCATGTGAAAACATCATTTCGTCTTTCTCCTTCCTTGTCCTCGATTTAGTGTTTTCCAAAGGAACAACGCCCTTGGTAGAAAGGGAACGGCAGCACTTGCCAACTGAAACCCACTCTCCCCTTGGGCACATCCACTTAGCTTCTCAGCCCCTCGGCTCTGTTCAGAAGTGCTCCCATCCAGGGACAGAGGCACGGGCCCAGGTTCTCTCAGGGTCTACAGACAGTTGGGGGTCTTTTTGGGAAGGTTCTGCTTGCTGGGGGCCACATCCTGCCAGGTGCATATCAGGGTGCCCTGCCTCCTGCCCCCTGCCCCCTTCAGGTGAGCGTGGACACGAAAGGACTCTGGTTTGACACAAGAGCTGATACAGGCACACGGTTCTGCTGTGTGCTTCCCCGCCCTGAGGAGCAGACCCCCGAAGTGGCTGCTGCTTTGCAGACTTCTACATTTCTGCCCCAGTATTTTTTAGTGAAGTCATTTGCAAGCTGTGACCTAAAGCCATCCCTGAGCTGCTGAGAATTTCGACACTTGCTGAACCAGCAGGTTATATTTACATATAATCGGGACTCTCTGCTATTGGCAAACATTCTAAGGACTGAAGTTATTTTTAGCTATTAATAGCTAATGGTTATTTTTAAATGTAAAAACAAATTTGGGTTTTGGAGCACACCTGGTAGTGCTCAGGGGATAGAACCCCCAGCTTCTGCACGCAGAGCATGTGCACCAGCCACTTCAGATCCCTCCCCGGCCCAATTGCCCATGGGTGTCCCTGTAGGACCCTCTGCTTCTATCACTTTCCACTTGGTCTTTGTATCGGGTTGGAGGTTTTAGAGCGTGTGAAGTGAATTGGAATTTTTCTCTGGAGAGGTGAGAGCAGAAGCTGACCAGGAAAGGTCCCTGACCTTCCCTGCTGGTGCCTGTGCTGGTTCCCATGGTCAGCGGGCAGCTCTGGCCACGGGCCCCAGAGCCTGGGTTTCAGGCTGAGGAGTCCACCCATCCCAGTGACAGTACTGCCCATAAGTCCTAACCATCGGAGCAGTTTGGAAAGTCAGGTGTAGAATTCTGATATTGGCATTTACCTTTCTCAGTTAAAAACATAGATCCAACATTTGCCCCTCTCTGTGATAAGCAGGATCGATAGTCTTTCTTGCCCAAAGACTTAACGATGTGGACCTTCATACCCAGAGTGTGAGACACATAAACTAATCTCATGGAAGGGGCTGTGTAAAATTGCCGTGGGGTGCACTGGGAGCCTCTGGTACCAGGGATTGAGCTCAGCGCCTGTTCCATTCAGGTATATACTGTGCAACTTAAACCAGACCCCTGGCCCCTCATGGGAGAGGCTTTTGTTTGTTTGTTTATTGGTTTAGAGGCCAAAACCAATGATGCTCAGGACTTACTCCTAACTCTCCGTTCAGGGATCACTCCTGGTGGGGTTCAAAGGACCATGTGGCTCTGGGGATCAAACCTGATCAGCCATCTGATCAGCCACCTACAAGGCAAGCACATTACCTGCTGAACTATCTGGCCTCAGGACTTATTTTAATTAAAAAAAAAATTTTTTTTTCCCCACACCTGGCATTGCTTGCTTGGGGGAATTCCATAGTATATGGGATTGAACCTGAGTCTCTCACATGCAGTGCATCCTTCAGCCCATTGAGCTATTTCTGCAGTCCTGAGTAGACCTTTGAGTCCCACCAATCACCATAGACATCCCTTTAGAACCAGCTCGAAATCTCAAAGCTCTCTGACCCTGGTAAACAGGGTTGGCAGCTATATAGGAGCCCTTCGTTTCAAAGTTAACCAAAGTGACAGTGAGTCTGAGTGGCCCCTGGTTGACAGCTGGAGAACAGGGCAGAGGTGCGTGCTTCATCCGGGAAGACCTCCCAGGCCTGTGAACTCAGTGTGGAGAAGGTGCTGGAGGGCTGCCAACTGTTGCCTGAAGTTTTCCAGGACAGAAAACTTGCCCTGTGCTGATGTGGGCATTCAGACCTCTGTGCCATCCTCCAGGGCACTTTCATGGTGGCTGCCTCAGACAGAAGGTTCTGGATGGTTTTGGATTCCTATTCTGTTTCTCCTGACAGTAATGCTGTTCCACTTTCTCTTCGCTTTGTTCTGATGCTCCAGGGCATCCTTGGCATCCGTCTACATCCCTGCCCCTCGCCCCGCCTCCCCGCTCCTTCGGCTGCTGTGTTTCTAATGCTTCCGTGTGCTCATTCATGCCGAGCAGATTTCTGATCCAAACAGAATTCACTCTGCAAATACAGGTAGATGGAGGCTGAGTGCTGTTTCTTGTTTGCTCAGCACAAGACACTAGGTTTGAGCTAAAGATGTAGCTCAGCGGACTGAGCCCATGTTTTGCTTGTGGGAGCCCAGGTTGGGTTCCCAGCATCACTAAGTCTTCTGCACACTCTTGGGAGCAACCCTGGGACACAGAGCCAGGAGTAGCCCCCAAGCACTGTGTGGTGTGGGCTCACCCCCAAAACGGTCTGAGAGTTGGCTGGAGACTGGGGCCTCCCTTCCAGATCAGAAATAGCCTCACACGAGGGTTTGAAGGAGAGCTGGAGCCCAGCAGTTCACTGGGGTACCATCTTTGGGTGGACGAGCGGCCCATCACTTCCCGTCTCTTGGGAAAGAAGTGTTTAGAATAGCAAGGTGGTAACTTGGAGAGAGGCTCAGCAGAAGCAGGGTGCAGCCTGGCTGTCGGATCCCTTAGTGTCTTTCCACACGGTCCTTTTTCTTTTGTAAGCCAGACGCCTTGCCAGGAGGCACACTTCTGCATGCCTGAGATGAAAAGTCTTAGCCATCTTTGGATTTTCCCTTGATCCTGTTCTGAGCTGTGGCCCTCCCAGCCATTTATATTTGAATATGAATGTCTAGATCCTGGCCTTGGTCTCCAGCGTGGCCAGCGTTAGGAGCTGTACGGGAAGCTCTCCGGATGTCCCAGGCCAGCCTTCTCTATAGAGAGAGCCAGAATCCAGACACTTAGCATTGCCCTACCCTTTGCAGCTGGTGTTAAGTATCCGTGGAATTTTAAAGAGAGCAGCGTAATAAATGCCCAGTGGGGTCAGGAGGTAAGTATAGCCTTTCAAATTTTCGTTTGAATGCGTGAGTCACCCGTGAGCCAGTTTTCTGTTGTGGAGACTCTGGGGTCTTTTTGGAGTTTGTTCTTCAGACTCGCTTCAACCTTTTATTTCTCCATGTGAGCAAAGAAATATTTGAAGCCAAGCATTTGAGGTTTTTGCTCAACCTGTAGGAGTTGGCATTGCATAAATTAGTGTAAAAGTGGACCAAAGGGTGGACCTGACCCCGCCCCGCCCCTCGGCAGCTTTCCTTTCCGTTGACCGTTGAGAGTCCTGTTTTGTTTCTTCATCCTTCCTGCTTCTTTCTCCCTGCTCTCTGTGCTTACAAATCCAGAGGATTAGAGTTTGGGTAGGGTTGTATGACTAGAGGCCCTGGTTTAATTATTTGGTACTGATAAAAAGAAAAAAGGTTCAGGCCGTAGGGCACTTGCTTTGCACACAGCCAGTCCAGGTTTGATCCCCAGCACTGTGTATGGGACCCCAATCTCACAAGGAGTGATCCCCAAACACAGAGTCAGGAGTAAGCCCCGGAGTGGTAAAAAAGCAACAAAACAAGTTTGTGGCCAAATAGCTGAATGGGCTGGGGTGCGTATTTTGCATGTAGGAGCCCGAGCATCACATTGTTCCCTGAGCACCACTCGGTGTGTCCCCAAAATCAAGTAAATAAAAGAACAGTTCATGAAGTTGGCGGTATGTCCACTAGCAGATGGAAAGGAACCCCGAGTAAATACGAAACAAAAGACTTTCTGGCAGAGAAGATGGGACTAAGAAAGTGACTTGTTTGTGGCCAGGTCACATGTTGTTAAAGGGATCACAGAAGTCTCTCTGCGTATCCCCTCCCTATGCTAACCAGGTAATTCCAGGTAGGTCAGAGGAGGGTGAAACTAATTAGGTTTAGGAGTAAGTTGCAGTTCATTAGCACAGGTGATTCCATCTGGGACCATTTTCTCTTCCAGCAGCCCAGTCCAGGATGTGAAGAGCCTCTGCGTCACAGAAGACGTGGAAACACTTGGATTTGCCTTTGCCCAGACTGAGGACATGGGTGTATGGGGGGCGGGGGGGCAGCCCAGGTGGGGTCTCAGGAGCTGGGGACAGACCCTTCCTCCTTGGGTGAGCTCTGGGGCCTCAGCATCTGGGGAATCCAGAAAGCTGGGCTTTTCTTGTTAATTTTTTGGTTTGTTTTTAGGTCACACCCAACAGTGCTCAGGGCTTACTACTTGGCTCTGGGATCACTTCTAGCAGAGTTGGGGAACCACATGGGGTGTTGGAGATTGAACCCGGGTGAGCTGCGTGCAAGGCAAATGCCCTACCCCCTGAATTATTTCACTCTGGCTTCTTTCAAGTTAATTTTATTAAAGTTGCTTTTCCAGAAACTATTTTGAAAGTATGGCAATAAATTTGGGACCCGTAAGTCCTTAAAATTCTTAGGTCATCTTCAGTGATGTTGGTCAGGAAGTTCGTTGCCAGAATAACTTCTCCACCTCCAGAATATTTTGGGTTTCTTTTCAACAGTAGCAGGTGGTCTTGTCTTGACAGGATATTTGACATAACAGCAAACAATCCAGGAGTCAGTACCTAAGTAAAAGCAAAGATAGCGCGTTGGTGGGCGGTGGGCATCGTGGGTCACATCCTCCCAGGGGATGTGGTCAGGTGAGAATCTGTGCCAGCCGGCTTTCGTTGGCCACACCTCCCACCCGCGCCGCAGCCCTGTCTCCTGGCCTTCAGTCTTCACCTCCTCAGCTCTCGCAGCTGCTGCAGCCGTGGTGTCTCGTCTGGCGTGTGCCCCAGCGTGTCATCACTGGCACCGAGGCGGGAGAACACTGTGTGCCCCTGAGCCAGGGACACTCGCACTCCCACCCGGCACCTGCCAGAGCCCGGGTTCGGCACGGCTGCCTCTCCGGGAGGGCCTGGGGTTTCTTAGCAGCGTCACTTGGGTGGCCCATGGGGGTGGCCCCTGCCTGACGTAATGGACCCAGGCCTTGCAGTGAACTTGGATCCTCTTGCTGCCAGGTTCCGTGACAGCAGAGACAAGGGGAGGGACATCAAAGTGTTGGGGCTCCTCCCTCAATCCCTGCACCCCCAGCTCACTTTCACTGCCCAAGCTTTCTCAGCCATCATGCCACCAGCATGGATTAATTGGGGGATTCAGCTCGAGCAGTTTCTGGCCTGGTTGAGGTCTTCTAATGGGCACTGGCCAGTGTGTGGGACTCCGATCCCCAGAGTCAGGTCTCTAAGCCATGGAAGTCACTCATCGATGTTGTATTTCTCTCTAGTCAGCACACAAAAGAAATTTACAAGGCTCAAGAGATCCTGCAGGTGGTAGTGCCTGCCTTGCACAGCTGACCCAGATTTGATCCCCAGCATCCCATTTGGCTCCCCAAGCACCCCCAAGAGTGATTTCTGAGTGTAGAGCCAGGAGTATAGCTGGGTGTGGCTCCAAAATAAAGATTAAAAAAAGGAAAGAAAAGAAAAGTTTTAAGATTCAAGATCTGGTAGGTGGTTTGGATTTGGCAAAGTATCAGTGTTCTTGCTGGTTACGTTGCTTGGAAGGATCAAATGGCTGTTCTGTAACTTCAAAGGAGTGGAGAGAGTGTAAAGAACTTGCTTTGATAGACCTGTTGTATGTCGTTTATAATAACACGCTGAGAACCTTATTTATTTAAGAGCGTCTCAGGAAAAAGGTGATGCTTGTGGTTGCCCGCTGGGAAGCACCATTAAGTACAGAACTTGAAGATTGGGTGTCACAGATGGAAGCCTCCATTTCTGTTGGGAAAGTGCATTCCATAGTCACACGGGAAAGACAGACCATCCGGTCTCCCCTGGCACGGCGGGGAAATCCCCCTCCACAAAGAGCGCAGGTTTGGTTGGTGGGGTGAGTGCGGAGGGCTGGGAGGGGAGCACCAGGCAGAGCTGCCCCTGGGTTATTTGCATAGTCGGGAGCTGGTGGGGGTAGAGGGAGACAGAGAGCACGAGTGCTCGCCCATGGCACAGAGGAAAAGGCACCGCCAGAGTTGAGGTTTAGGTGTAGGGGTTCCTAGCGGAGTGCCCCACCCTGGCACTGGAAGCTGCTCTGTGGGTAGATGGGTAGAGCCCTTTGTGGGTGGCTGCCAAGGCCCAGGGTCTCTCAGTCACCTCCTGGGGGTTGCACGGTAGGTGAGTGGAGAGAGCCCTGGTGGCTGGTGCGTCCAGGGAGCCGCTTTGTGAGCTGTGAAATGGCTCAGAGCTGGCCCAGGTGAAGGCTGGCGGCTGCCTGTCCGGGTCCCCCTACCTCTGCCTGATAGGGGAGGACCTGCTCTGGTCAGGTGCGGGAATAAAGGGGCCTGCGGCCACCTTTGCAGTCAACTGTGACTTCCCGACCATGTCTGGCTCCTTCCTGCCAGCTGAGACTGGCCGACTTCCTTTTCTCAGGGTTTTTTCTCGAGTACACGGCCATTCCCCTTTATTCTCCAAGTTTTTCCTGTGTATCACAGGATCACCAGAGGTTATCATCATCATCATCATCATCATCATCATCATCATCATCATCATCATCATCATCATCCCATTGATCGTAGATTTTCTCGAGTGATCTCAGTAACGTCTCCACTCGCCCTAGCCCTGAGATTTTAGAATAACTAGAGGAATATATAATAACCAGAGGAGTAATGTTATTCCTGTCTGCTCTCCCAACCTGAGTCTCCATCAGCTCATCTTTGAGATGACGGTTTGATTTTAAATCCAGTCTTGGTTGTCGTGGCAGGGTGCGGGGTGCAGTATTCCTCACCCCTCCTCATCCTGTGCCTTCCACTTGGTTCTTTGTCTCGCCCTGATTGTCTGCTCAGCGTTTCAGTGCCTCACAGCTCTTTGACCTTTGCTTCTCTTGTGCCTGGTAAAGAACTTGATAGTGCCTGGCAGGGAGGCTTGAGTGATTGAGCGCAGTCATGCAGACAGGGCACCCAGAGCTGGTGCTGGGCACTTAGGAGTGGCCCTGAAAATGCAGGCCACCTCGCTGCCCTTTCTTTCTCCTCCTCCTCCCTGCCCCGCCCCCGGCTGCACAAAAAAGCTAAATGAGCAGCCAACTCAGCTGCCACAGAGAGAAGGAGGAGACTTTCTGGCTGCTCTTGGCTGTTCTGGCAATACTTGGCACGTGGACTGTCTTGCAGGGTGAGAGCTAGTGGGGCCTTTCAGAAAGGCTGAGTGCCCAGCCCGGCCCTGGCCTCACTAGGCGTCCTCCCTCTGCTGCCCTTGTGCATGCCCTGTGCCCCAGGGGGCTGTGTAGAACATCCCCGGCCAGTGCATGATTTCCAGCCCAGCCCTGCTGGAATGCAGTGTCCAGTCCATTCAGACCAGGGAATCGCTGCTGCTCCTGGGACCCCGGGGTGATTCCCACCTGGTTTTATGTGAGATGGACCAAGTTCCTACGGGCCTTGCTCAGTCGCTCTGGGCCTTCAAATAAGGATGGAGGGAGCACGTTAGCAATGGCACTGTTTCAGGGGCCAGAGGGATACTCTGTGGGTAGGGCGCTTGCTGTGCACGCGGCCAGCCCGGGGTCAGTCCCCAGCACATAGTCTTCAGCACTTTCAAGAGTGACCCCTGAGCAGAGTCAGAAGTAAGCCCTGAGCACTGCTGGGGGTGACCCAGGGCCAAAATATAGCAGTAAGGCTTTTGCTTGGCATGCAGCCTACCCACATTCGCTCCATGGTACTCCATACCGTCCCCTGAATGCAGAGCAGGAGAAGCCCCTGAGCATTGAGGCTATGCCCCCCCCCATCCCCAAAAAAGGGAAAAATGACACCAACTCATTGCTGCCATAATAGTAGTGTTTTGCTTTTGGTTTTGGGCCACACCAGCAATACTCAGGGGTTACTCCTGGCTCTGTACTCATTACTTAACTTCTGGTGGTGCTCAGGGGACCATATGGGATGCCAGGGATCGAACCCAGGTTGGCCGTGCGCAGGGCATGTGGTCTACCTGTTGTACTATCAGTCCAGCCCCAATTGTAGTTTATTACACATGCTGAAAACAAACATGATTTCTACTGAGATTCAGGGTTGTAGGGCTGAGGCTTACTAAGGGGATGGATCTGACAAGAGGCTTTTCTGGTTCTTGTAATGATGAAATTCATTACCACAAACAGAACGAGCGTTTGAGGTTAGACACTTGCTCCCGCTCCTGCTCCCTGCCCGAAGGCAAGCAGGTGGCTGCTAGGAGCCAGGTGCAGTCACATTTTTATGTTCAAGCAGGCGCGTGTGTTTACTAAACCTGTCACATCCTATTGTCCTGCAACTTGGAGTTTTTTGTTTTTCTGGATTTTTTAACACCATCTGTAGCTGTATTAGTGTACAGAGAGGAGTTCCACTGTATTGTGCCTAGTAACTAGCCCATCACACAGACCTGTCGGATCTCGGCTAACTTGACAGTAAGAGGGCCGGGAGGAGGACAGAGGCAGGAAAGGCTGCAGATGCAAGAGGCCACGACAGTGTGGGATCTCCAGAGCACTGCGGGCAGAGGGGTGGGGGTTGACTGGGCATGCGCTACTCCCAGTGAGCACTGGCAGGAGCACCACAGCCAACGTGTGAGACCTCCACGACCCCAGCTTAGAAAGTGGGGGCAGTTGTCACTCCTCTCCCAGGCTGTAAGCTTGGGGGCACTGAGTTAAGGTCTCCAACCCTGAGTTAAGGTCTCCAGCACAAGGACAGGCCTGGTCCCTGGAGGCTCTGCAAGTGCTCTCGCTGAGCCACACCTGCAGGTCAGGTGTCTTGATGTCTTGTAACTGACTTAACGTGATTCCACAAAAAATTTGATGCGCATGTACAGGAAGAACAAATATGGCAGATTGTTCGTAGATTTTGAGGTTGGATGGTGTCTATATGGTCTGCCCAACTGGACTACTGTTTTAAGTTTGGGGGGCTTTTTGGGTTTTTTTGGGGGCCACACTCATCTATGATCAGGGAATAACTCCTTGTGGGCTCAGGGGACCATATGAGGTGCTGGGATTCAAACCCAGGTTGGCTGTGTGCAAGACAAGCAGCCTACCTACTGTACTATCTCTGTGGCCCCTGTTTAAGTTTTTGAATATCAGAAATGTTTGATAATAAAACTGCTGTGACATGTAAGAGATCCACTTAAATGAAGTAGGGTAAAGAAATGATTAACTGCCACTTAAATTGGCAGTTAATAAGTAATGAAATTTTTTTATATCTTAGAGCTTTCTGAATTTCATATTTGTAGATCGGGGATAGTGAAACTTATTAATTTTGTGATGTTGCAACTCATTTAGCTCTTTATTTCTAGAATTTTCCATACATGTGCTATTCCTTAGTGTTGTGATCTATAGTTTTCCACTTAGTGAGAAAATTCTCTTCTGATCTATCTACTAAACAATGCGTCCTTCCTCGCGGACTCACAGTGCTCCATGATGTTCCTGTATGCACGTGGGATTCGTGTCCGACATCTTGATTCTGTTCCATGTGTTGTTGTTGGTTTGGGGGCCCCCAGTGATGCTCAGGCTTCCTCCTGGCTCTGCACTCAGGGATCCTTCCTGGCAGGCTCGGGGGACCCTATACAGTGCTTGGGGCACCCAGGCCCAGCTTCTGTGGGTGCCAGGGATTGACTTGGGACTTCACACAGGCCAGGTGGGTAGGCTTGTGCTCTGCCCTTTGAACTGTGTCCAGGGCCCTGTTTCACTGGCCATTTACCTGCTCTCACGTAGACACTGTGGCATGATAGCTGGAAGTTCCTTTTTTCTAGAGGTTGAGTTGCTTCAAGTGCTTTTCATTACTTCAGATGAGTCTAACCGGCAGCCGCCCCTGCCCTGAGTTCTGAATGGGATGAATGGGAGTGCACTGGGCGTGGCAGACTTTTCCAGACACGGCACCACCAGTGTGCGTCTCAGCCCATCACGCTACTGCAGGGTGGTGTGACCATCTTCTGTGGAGACACGGGTCTGCGTTCCTCTCCTGCTGCCCATGGTGACCTCTGCACCTGCCTTAGGCAATAATGTAGCCGGGGGGTGATGCCACATGACTCAGTGGTGGCTCAGACATATGTGACTTCCTTCTGGCTGTCTTGACACAAGGCCATGAGATCGTGGGCAGATAGTTGGGAAGTCCTGGGGCTCCGTGTTGGGGAAATCACGTGACAGCTCCCAGAGAGAGAGAGAGAGAGAGAGATGCCAGGCACCCCCTCCCCCGTAGCCACCAGCTGCTTGCGTTTTCCTGCACCAGGTTCTGGTATGTGTGAAAAAGCCTTCGAGACTATTCTATCCACAACTACCGTCAGATTAAAACCTCACCAGAGACTTCAAAAAAGCAAAACTGCCTGGAAAAGTTTCTCCCAAATGACTGACTCACAAAAACTGAGGAAGAATAATTCTGGTTACTTAAACTGCGGGGTAATTTGTTACTCCATAGTTTCTGAGGAAGTACTGAGTCTACATCAATGTGAGCCAAAGAGAAGTGTCTTTATAATACCCAGGCTCATATAAGAATACAGAATGTTGGACCGGCTTCCCTCCCCAGCACCCCACCTGCCCCCCAAGTACCTCCAGGAGTGACACAGAGAGTGCTTCCCCCTTAGAGACTCAGCATGCTCTCATTCCAGTTACACACTGGGAACTTTATGGTTTCCTGTGTTTTGTTTCTTACATTTCCTAGACAGTAGTCCTGGGATAGGGAAATACCTCTTGATTTGGCAGATTATATCATGTGAAAGTAAGTGTCATCTTTTCCCTCCAATTCTTCATTTTCGGGGCCTGGGGATGTAGCTCAGTTGTAAAGCCTTGCTTGTGTGAGGTGCCGATTAGGTCCCAGGGACTTCAAAGCCAAACAAACATTGTGGCACTTAATCTGCTGCTAATATATTACTGAGTATAGGTGTCTCTGAAGGGGGGAAGAGCATTTTTCTCCAGTATCACAATATGATTGTCATACCTTAAAAAGTTAACCTTAATTTAATGATACCATAATATCTAATGAAATCTAATAACGTGGTCCACATTCAGGCTCCCCTGCTTTTCCCAAAAAATGTTTTCCCCACTCAGCACAGGCTGATGAGCTTAGAACATAGTCTGTTTATTGTTCATTGAGCAGTAACGTTTAGGGACCATTATTGAACATCTATTGTAAGTTACTATAGAAAACATAAACAGGGGGCCGGAGCGATAGCACAGTGGGTAGGGCGTTTGCTTTGCATGCGGCCGACCCGGGTTCAATCCCCGGCATCCCATATGGTCCCCCAAGCACCGCCAGGAGTAATTCCTGAGTGCAAAGCCAGGAGTAACCCCTGAGCATCGCTGGGTGTGACCCAAAAAGCAAAAAAAAAAAAAAAAAACATAAACATGTTCACTGCCCTCAGGAACAATCCTGGGTGAGGAATGCAAATGTATTTTTTAAAAAAACAACCTTTGGTGTCAGGCACACCGAAGTAGGCCCTGTAATACTGACAGAAAACCCCACTCCTCGTCCAGAGAGCATGATGCTCTCAGGGAGACTGAGATCCTTTCCCCGGGCTCGGCCCCAGCTCTCTGCTCAGACTTAGTGATTCCCAGCTAAAGGGCATTTGGCCTTTGAGAGACCAGAAATGTATTTTTGAGATAGATTCATTGAGCAGAGATCTAGTGTAGATCCCTCTGTTGCAGCTGTTGGGGGTTTCTGCCCTTTCTCTCGTCCAGAACCAGACATGTCTGAGATAACTGCACTGTAGACCAGAGCCACTGATGTAGGGATCACCATCATTCTGCATTTGACTGATGCATTTCTCCTGTGTCCTTGGGTTTCTGTATCTCACTGTCCCTTATCATTGTTTATAAACTGGAAGCTAGGCCAGAGGGTTTGTTTTGGTTTAAATATTTTTAGTAAGACTGCAGGTAGTGTTGCCACATACTTTGCATGGTAGTGCATAAGGAGCCATGTGATGTTAGGTTTTCTACCCTCAGTTCTGCTAAGATTGATCATTCTGATAAGGTGATTACTGCTAGATCTTTTGCTTGTAAAACTACACTTTTCCCCTTTGAGTTAGCAAGTTACTTACAAGGCCATTCATTATTGGCTTGCAATTATATTCTCCAACAACCTAATGGTCAAGTCTTACGGTTGCTTTCCTATCCATGGATGATCCTTGCCTGAATCATTTCTTCAGCGGGACAAGTCAGCACTGTTGATGTGTGTAATTGTGCTGTGATGCTAGAGTATCTTATGACATGACCTTTTGTTTCTGTTTTTGGACCACATCTAGCTGTACTCCAGACTTACTCTCGGCCATGAGCTCAGGGATCGCTCCAGGTGGGCTATGGAGTCCCAGGGATCGAACACAGGTCCACTTGTAAGGCAAGAGCCTTACTGGCTGTACTATCACTTTGACCCCTAGCATCACCTTTCTTAAGTCTGGAAAAATCTGAATTCCAAAATGCCTCTGGGCCCAAGGTTGCGGATAAGGGACTGTAAACAATTTGGGGAAATGTGGTTTATCTTTGTATCACAGGAGCAAGGAAGGAATTTTTAAAGCACAAATAAATCATAAACATGGATGGCATCTAAAGCCCGGAGATCCTGGAGGCAGAGGCTGAAGAAGAGTGAGGGTGGTAGGTGATGGGGAGGAGGGGGAGGGAGCACGGGGAGCCCACAGGGGTGGCCAGTGTGGTAACAGGAGAACCAGGTGCCCGGTGCAGGAGGCAGGCCAAGGCAGTGCCCAAAGGAGCAGGGGCCTCACCCGCACTCTGGGCGAGCTCTGGCAGATGGCACTGAAGGTTGGCTGGGTTGCCACCAGTGGTAACCCTCTGGGAGCAGTTTTGATGCAGTGATGAAGGCAGGAGTCTGACAGAAGTGGGTTCAGGGTGAAGGAGAAATGAGACATAAGTGAGTGTTAACCCCCCCGGGGAGGAGTTTTGGTCCACAGCATGCAAGGAAACAGGGAGGTAGCTGTCAAGTAAGGCAGAGTCAGGGTGTCCTTCCAAACCTGGAAGAAGAACCAGCATGTTTGTTTGCTGCTTGGGATGAGCCAGTGAAGAGCAGAACCAGAACCCATCATCCAAGCAGGAGGCCAGGGAGATGGTCGGCTGTGCTGAGCATGTGTGAGGCCCAGAGTCCATCCCTGGCACCAGCAGACCCCTTCCTCAGCACCTCTGGGTGTAGCTCCTGTTAGAGAGAGAGAGGGAACAAAAACCTCACTGCCCACAGCCTAGCCCACATCTGCAAGCTTATCTATGTAAGCCGGGGCTGTAGAGCGCTCAGTTAGATGGCTGCTTCCTGGGGAGGTGGCCAGGAGGGAAGAGCATGCAGTGACCCCCTAGAGGAAAAGGAAACTGGCCAGAAAAACATCTCTGCTTCAGACCAGGGCGCCTTCAGCTGTGGAATGTGATTAAATCAGCACTGGGAAGATAAAAGCAAAGAGGAGGGCAGAACTGGCTGGCTGTGTCTCGCCCTGAAGCTACAGGTCAGCCAGGCCCACTGTCCACCTGCGAGGGAGGATCCAGGTCATTTGCGAGGGCCTCCAAAAATTAACCCTTTTCCAGGAAGATCCTGGAGGTATGCTCCCTTCAGGTGAGGAACAACACTCAGAAAGAAGAACCAGGAGAGAGAACCTAGCAAAGGGGGAGGTAGAGGGCCAGTTACTCTGGAGAGGGAACCCCAGCTTTTCACGCTGGCTTTTCCCCTTGTGCCCCGTGTAGCACTTACATGCTTATGTAAAGCAGTATGTAAAGGTACTTGCATAAAGTACCTCTGTCTTAACTAAGTAGTTTTATGTTTCCAAGCAATTAAATTTACCCGAAAGATGAGACTGGACCAGTGCCCCAGGATTCTCCATGGGTGCCAAGGTGGAATGTTTCGATACGAAAATATGCAACAACCAGAGTGTCTCTCTGGGAAGTTAGTGGTGTATTAAATTTCCACAAGTTTGGAGACTAGACAACACAATCCTTTTTCTTCTTGGGGTGCTGGGGATCGAATCCAGAGCCCCATACATGCAAGGTGGTGTTCTGCTACCAAGCCCCACTAATGATTTCTTAAAGGAAAGAGGGAGGAGGGTGGAGTACAGGACTTAAGGCGCTTTCCTTGCCTGCAGCCCACCCCAGTTTGGTTCCCTAAGCATTGCACAGGGTTCCAGGAGTCACGGAGCTGAGATTGTCCATGAGCACCACTGGGCGTGACCCCAACCTTGCCCTCACACCACACCCCCTCCAAAGAGAGCAGCGGGCTATAATTTCTGTGGAAAGAAGTTTGATTGGCTTTTTTTTTTAAAAGCTAATTGGAATAGTTTATATGACATGGATATAAAAAAAAGTCACAATGTACTACTTTTTTTTTTTAGAAATACATTTATTATAGAAGGAAATATATATATATATATGCCTCTGGGAGAGCCTGGCAAGCTCCCTGTGGCGTATTCAATATGCCAAAAACAAACCCCTTTTGATATTGGAGGAAGGCAGTGTCGCATAAAACAGGCCTCCGAGTTCAGTGCTCTGCTTTCCCCAAGGAGAAATACTGGGGAGGCTTGGGGTAGGGAGACCCTTTACTGGATGCGTGAATGTCAGCCCATCTCACGACAGGAAGAAGGGACCTTCCTCTGGGGCCCCCGACCACGACCGGGCGGCCACGCCATCCCACCAGTCCTTTTCTCGGAAGCTGTTAGTTGGCTCCCAGTCCGGCTGCTTTTTCACACTCTCTGGTCCATTGCTTTTGCTTATTGGAGCCAGCCCACCTTTTCCAGATGAAAAGTTAGCGACCCCGCTCATCCTCCAGTTGAGAGTGTATTTGCCTCTGAAGCAGGGCACGGGGTGGGGATGCTCCCACACCAGCCCTAGGTGAGCTTTGCTGAGGCTGGTTCTGGGCTCTGGAGTTGCCCCAAGCTTTTCCATCTCTCCCTGGGGACTGATATCTAATCTCCCATTGACCGTGGCAGCTGGGACCTCTCTCACCCTAAACCCGGTTCCCTCCTTGGTGTCAAGTCAGTGTCCCCTCTGTAAAAAGCCTAGAAGCAAACAGCCTCCATCTCCTCTTCATTCCACAGTGGCTGGCATCCCCCAGTGGCTGAGACCCAGTGGGTCCACAGGTATTACACTGAAGATGGGTTCATCTTTTCAAAGACCTAAGTTAGCTTAGGCAAAGACAAGAGGTGCTCTTCTTAGGGGACTGTGGCACACCTTGTGATGCTTAGGGCTCCCTCCCAGCTTTGTGCTCATGTCTCACTCCTGGTCAGCTCAGGGGACAGTATGGCATGCTGGCGATCAAACCTGGGTCAGCCATGTGCAAAGCAGTGTCCTACCTCCAGCACGAAATAGCGCCTTTGCCCTGGACCTGAGCATTGAGCCACCAGCCCCGTTGGCCAAGAATAGGCCCCAAGTCCCCTCAGCACCAGGGGGACCCACAGAACTAAGAGCTCTGTTGTCCGTCTCAGACCCATGGGATAGCTTCATAGATCGCTCTCCCTGCTGACAGGCCCCCTTCCCTGACACCACCGCTCCCCCTACCCCCAACTCCTGGGGAGAACGTCTCATATGGCTCCTTGTCCCGGCCGTGCCATCCAGTGACTGGTGACGAGGTAGTGTGCGTGCCTGTGCACTGGGGGGTCCCCACGTGGGAGCTGGCTCCATGAAGGAGCCCTTTCTGCCTTGAATGCTTATCACTGTCTGGCGCCAAGCGAACCCCGGCCAAGGGGAGAAAACGGATCCAGTCTTCAGAGGCGGCTACGAAGGCTGATCAGCAGCACAGTGCGGGACAAAGGGTCAGTCCCGGGGTGGTCACCCACACACGAGCTCACGTGTTACAAAAGCATCCAAGCGTGGGCAGTTCTGGTGTAGAGGGTCTCGTCAGACCCTCTCCATCGCAGTGGACACGGCTGTGAAGCCCCACCCAGCTGGAGGCAGAGTCTCCCTTCCGGGACGTCCCCAGATGGCGCTGTGGTGACTCCAGCACCCCCGTGAAGCACAGGGGCTGGGTTGCTCCGACGCTTGCATGCCTCACAACCCTTTGACTGGACGTGCAGCAGCGTTGTTTTTCTGCGTCTCTGTAGAGACGAGAGATTCTTCTGTGTCAGTGTCTGTCCCTCAGCCCCACTCTCCTGCCCAGGTCCTGGGCCACTTGTCAGCCAGTTATCTAGGTGCGTGACCAAGAGCGTTTAAAAATGGAGGCCCAAAAATAAATAAATAAATAAATAAATAAATAAATAAATAAATAAATAAATAAATAAATAAATGAAAATGGAGGCCCAACTTCTTTCTCAAAGCCTTGTTGTCAGTTGGCGTGTGTCAATAGTGCACCTTTGCCCGTTTCTTTTAGACACGCTCTGGTGCACAAGTGCGTTCATTCTCCACCTCGATTTGTGACACATAGGCCAGGGTCTGGGCACTGTGCTCCTCTTGGTTGTGTCTGTTTATTCGGTCCCCTCGCCCTCCTTGGCTGACCAGCCACATATGCTAGATTCTCGGGGCAGCATGATCGGAACTGTTGCTTTGTGTGCATAGGTGAGGTTTTGGTTTCTGGATTCGGATTTTAGTTTCGTGTGTATGTGTGTGTGTGCACGCGCGTGCGTGCGTGTGTGTTTAATCGAAGTAGCCAGCATGGTGCTGCAGACCCTTTTTTATCTGAGTTGGGTGCTGTGTTCCGATTCCCTCTCCTAGGCTGAGTGCCCTCTTAGTGCCCAGCTCAGCCTGCTTTGTGGTGGGCACCGTGCTGGCTTCCAGACTTGAAAGTTTCTCTGGGCAACTTACCCAACAGGGGCTTTCTAGAGTTATTCCTTCTGCTGGCTCAGGACACTTGGTTGTGTTCCCTGCAAAGGAGGTGCTTAGTTAGACTTGACCTCCTCACCTGTGTTCCAGCCTGCTCTGGCATCTTGTACCGTCCAGAGAGCAGAGGTGGGGCCTGGCGTCTCGTCCCTTGTCTGAGTTAGTTCTTTTCCACATGGTTGGCATCTGCACTGCTGCCGGCTGCAGATTTGGAAAGAGCCATGGCTCCCGAGGCGGGTCCCACCGTCCCGATTGCTTCAGAACCGCAGTGTGGCAGCAAGGGACGGAGTCTGTGAGTGGAGTCATGTATAAGCTCAGGAGTGGCTTCTCCACGTGCGTGCAGCTCCATTGCGCCGTATTGCAGTCTCTGGTATCCAGGAACTGGGAGCTCACGCCTGGAATGCGCAAGGCCCAGGTGCAGTTCCCGGCCCTGCCCAGCCAGATCGCGTCTTCAGGCGCTGCACGGCCAGTTTCTGGCTACACGGCCCGGCCAAGAATCGCCGGGATTCATCTCTACTATATATTTTTTCTTATCAGGGTGTTGGTGGCCATACCCAGCAGTGCTCAGGAGTCACATTCTGTTGGTGCTCGGAGCCCATATGCACTGCTGGAAATCAGACCAAGGTTGGCCGTGTGCAAGGCAAGCACCTTAACCTCTGTAGTCTCTCTCTAGCCCTAAAAGTAAGGTGCTTTTTATTTGTGTAAATTTTGTTTGTTTTTGTCACACCTGATGGTGCTTCAGGCTATAATCTGTGCTCTGGAGTGACTGCTGGCACTGCTTAGGGTACCAACTGCATGTGGCGCTGGGGATTTGAACCCAGGTCAGTGGGGTTAATCCCTGTAGATTAAAATCCCCAGTATGCAGGAAACAGCACGTGGGCTGGCTGCCTAGCTGGGTGAGGAAGTCAGGCTTAGATGCCCTGTTGCTGCTCGCCCGCCTGCTTTGCTGGAGGGGGACGGCGGCGGTCTGGCGCATGCTGAGACTGGGCTTAGCGTAGGTGGTGGCTGGCTACTCGCTGCTTGCAGTACTGCCAGGGCCTGCCCCGGTGGCCGCCACGCAGACCCCGCCGTCGGCGCCGTGCCGTGCTGCAGCCTGCACCGGAGCTCGCAGGGCCCTTATCTGGGCCCTTATCAGCACCGCCAGCTGCGCAGGAAGCCGCGTGGCCAAACTGCCATTGTGTGGCGGAGGGTGCCTGTGCTGGTGTGGACCCCAACGACATCCTCATAGCAAGTCTCTCTTCCTGGTCAGGCTGCGGGGTCGCTCCCACAGTGCTCCTCCAAGTGTGCTCAGCATTTCCACACATACTCACCAGATGCTCTGGTGTGCTGCCATCCAGGATCTTGTACAGGGGCGGGGGCACCCCAGGTGTGTGGTGGTGAGTGCTGGGAGGATAATGGAGCCTGTGGAAGGAAGGAGGGGCCCTAGGGCGACTGTTCAGACTGTTGCAGACTCAGGTGAGAGAACGCACAGGTGTCTGAGACAGTCACTACAGGGGCCCAGAAACCGTCCCATGGGGGTGTGGGGGGAGGGGGAAGCTCCTCTTCAGATGCTGCTGAGTGGGGATTGCTCTGTGGAAACCCCGGGAAGGTCCCTGACCACCAGTGTCAGGGTAACGTGGTGTGTGGAGGTGAAGGCGGGATGTGTCAGTCCACTCAGCGGGCAGCTGGTGGAGGTGTGAGTGGGACAGGGTGAGGCAGTGCGCACCGCGACTCCCTGGCTGCAGCCAGCCGTGGACAGCCCTGATCAGGAGGGAGAGCCCTCGGGGCCTGTCCACTTCCCGTTTCCCTCGGAGTCCACTCTGCACTCTGGCCGCCGCCTGTGTTTGGACTCTTCCCCAGCATCTGTCAGACTGTTTCCGTTGTTCATCTGTCCTCTTCCTCCTCTGGGGTCTCAGACCCACAACCTCTTGGCACCAGCTGGGGTGTGATCTACACTCCGGGTAGAACACGTGAAGTGTGTGGGTCCATGGGCTCAGTCCCCACAGTGCAAAGAAAACAAATAAAATCTGCGGCTCCACACTGCGGAACGAGCCTGGCACCACATCCCCATCGGAGTATGGACTAGACAGGCATGAAAGGCCGTGACGATGGCGGGAATAAAGATGAGCAATCTCTGGCTTGGTTCTTCTCTCTTCTTACCTGTTTCGGGTTTCTTGGGGGGCTTGGGGGTACTTTCTGAGGCCACTCCTGAGGCACTTGGGGGACCTTGAGGTTGAGGACTCCTGCATGTGGAGCCTGAGCTCCAGCCCCTCCTCCATGCTGATAGGGTCACTAGTGCCTTGAGAGTAGGCTTTTTCTTCTTACCACTTAATAACTAATTTAAATAAACAGGCTGATTCACTTGGTTGCTCACCCTGCCTCAGGGCAGCGAGTGGTGCAGTTAAGGGGAGTTATTTTGGAAGTGCTGGGGGGACCATGAGATGTAGTACGGGGGATCAAACCCGAGTCTCCCCCATTGGCTTACCTGTCTGCTCCACCCTTTGTTTTTTGGGCCATCCCCAATGGTGCTCAGGGGGTTTCCTGGCCTCGTGCTCAGCAGTGGCCCCTGGTGGTGCTCAAAGGACATTATGTCGTGACTGTGGATCAGACGAAGGCCCGCTGCCTCCAAGGCAAGCGCCTTAACCCTGTACTACCTATCTCTCTGGCCTCATTTTTTAGCGGTGCCCTGATGATACTGGAATTTTTAGTAGAGCTAGGGAACCCAAGGGATCACTTTAAAATGTTGATCCTTTAGGGAAAAAAACACTTTGTATTGATTTCGGGTTACTGTTGTAGTAAATTACCACAAGTTTGGACAACATAGATTTATTCTCTTGCACTTTCAGTGGTTAGAAAAATCTGAAATGGTCTGAGTGGGCTTAAATCAAGGAGTGGCAGAGTTGTGTTTTGTTTAGAAGTTTCAGGAGAGGCTCCACTTCCTTGCTTTTCCCACCTTCATCTTCAAACCAGCAGCATTAACATTTCTAATTCTCTCTCCGACATCTGCTATTCTGACCCTTTTGCTCCTTCTTTCCCTTATAAGGCCCCTTGTGATTATACTGAGCCCACCTGGGTAATTCAAAAACACTTTCTCACTTTAAAATATTTAATTAGGGACGGGGTGCTGGAGAGATAGTACACCAGTGAGGGCATTTGCTTTGCACACAGCTGACCCAGGTTCAATCCCCAGCATCCCACATATTCCACTGAGCACCACCGGGAGTAATTCATGACTGCGGAGCCATGGCCAGATGAGTGACCCAAAGACCCCCAAACAACAACAACAAAAAATACTTAATTGGGAGGGAGGAGGGAGGAAAGTGGGCAAAGCATTTGCCTTGCACAAGGTTAATCCAGGTTCAAACCCCTGGCACTGCATTTGATCACCTAAGCACCACCAGTAGTGATCCCTGAGCACGGCTGGGTATAGCCCAAAAAGCAAAAGAAGAAAAATCTCAATTTGGGGTCAAGGAGATAGCTTAAAGGATTGGAGTGCATCTTTTGCGTACTCGAAGCCCAGATTTGGGGGAGGGGCTTCCACATTTATTGGGTGCTCTAGCGCTGAACTCAGGGATCACTCCTGGTGGGCCTTAGGGGGATATGTGAGATGCTGGGGATCAAACCTGGGTCAGCCACATGCAAGGCAAGTGCCCTATTTGCTGTAATACCTCTCCAGCCTCAATTCCCTGAACACAACTTTGGGGAAGTGTGTCCTGTGACACACTTCCCTCACCGCCCCCCACCCCAGATATTTGCCTTGCAGGGTGACATTCGCAGCTTTCAGGCACTGAGTGTAGGCATCTGTGGGGAACTGTGATTCTGCCCCTGTGCATTCACTCAGCTCTTTACACATTGGCTCTTATGCATGGCTGGATTGGTAAAATTGTTCCTCTAGAAACAGGTGAGGAAACGGAAGCTCAGGGAGGTTAGATCTCAGGCCTTTGACCACATAACCCGGTGCTGGAGCTCCGGAATTCCTAGTCCAGATTCACCGCACTCTCTTCTGTTTGGCAGCTTGACATTCTCTTGTGTTTCACAGATGTCAGTTAGTTCTTTTTGTCACTATTTAGGCTCTTGGTGCCAGTAATTTTCTGGTAAGGTGATGTGTAGACTTGAAATGAGGGAATATCAAGCTGTAAGAATGGTTGTCAGGGCAAGAGTCGAAGTGGAGGAGGAACTCCCAGTTGCTGTGGCCTTTCCCTTTTAAGAATGTATATTCGGACTTTCATACACTCACTTGATGATACAGCGCATCCCACCTCTTCTGCTTGCCAGCCCGCCAGATTGTGCTGTTTGGAGCTCCCTCTCCTTGCTGACCTTGAGCTGCTACCAGGAATGAAGGCTTGGGAAACTGCCCGGTGTGCCATCACCTTGCGCTGCTTCTCCCTCCTTGCCCGGCCCGCCCCTTCATTCTTGTCCTCCAAACTCAGTCTAAACCAGAGGTGAAGAACACCAGCAAGCAGCTTTAGGAGGCTTGGTGTGGGGCCTCTCCTACTTCAGGGAGCTAAGAGTTAGCGAGCCTTCTTGCTCGTGGTTTGTCTTGAAATCTTTTTTAAATCATTGCTCAGTCCCCCCTAGCTCTTAGAGTCTCTCTCTGTCTCTCTCTCTCTCCCCCCTTCTTACTCCCCCCCCCTCTCTCTCTCACACACACACACACACACACACACACACACACGATTGCTCACTCTGCGGCTGTCGGGTTTTCTAACAGCCCATTCGTTTCTCTGGCCTCTTCTCTGTGGATTCCATTTCAGCACGCAGTTGTAGCCTACAGGGCCGTGTCCTCTGCGTCCCTGCCTCCATCTGCTTCTGTGTGGGAGGTACAGCTGTGCCGAGGATGCCCCGCAGAGAAGGAACCAGGCCTCGATCTGGGCAAGGAGCCAGCCAGCACTCGTTCTCCCCAGTCGCGGGGCTCAGCCTGCAGTGTTGCTGCATGCCAGGGGCCCTCGCCAGCGCGGGCTGTTTGCATGAATGCAGCAGCACGTGCTCTGCATCCGGAGCATCTCGCAGGCCTCCAGGGACCTGAGGGTCTGGGTTGTCGGTGGCAGTAAATGTAAGTGCCACAGTGCCAAGCAAATGGTATTTTTTCGATGTGAGCAGTCACCTAGACCTGAGTGTCGTGTGCATTTGCCTGGTGAGTCAGATACGAGCGGAACACAATCGAGTAATGTGTCCAAGCGTTCTTCTTGTTAATGGGAAATCCTTCTGCTATGAGGACAATGCCTCCAAGGAACCCAGAAATAAACTCTTGGCCCTGTCTAGATTTGTGTAAAATTTTCCTCCCTTTTCCTCTCTTTCCTCGTTAACTATGTCAGTGAAGACTGGCTCGGGAAAGAGTGTCCATGGAGAACTGGACAGCAGCGACAGCACCGTGTCCAGTCCCGCGCTCTAGCAGACCACAGAGGCACCTGCTCTGAGGCCCCGCAGGAATGGGGGGCTTCTGAGCCCCCTCAAACCCTCGGGTCCTGAGAACTGCCTAGTGGGCCCAGCTTCTCTTGCTCCCTGTCGCGTCTGAAGGGAGGTGTCCTTGGCCCCACCCAGCCCTGCCTTTGTGCGAAGGCCAGGAAGCCGCCATTCCGGAGAGTGCCCGGGCATTGCCCAGGAATGTCCACTCGACCCCAGCCCTGCAGCAGCTGGAACATGGACAGGAGCAGAGGTGTGTGGAGTGTTGGGGATCACGATGAAGGAATAGAAAGGCCGGCACACTTGTCTGTCCCAGAGTCTACCTTGTAAAAATCTAAAACGCAGACTCGGGGCTGGAGCGGTAGCACAGTGGGTAGGGCCTTGCATACGGCCGACCCGGGTTCAATTCCCCGCATCCCATTTGGTCCCTTGAGCACTGCCAGGAGTAATTCCTGAGTGCAGAGCCAGGAGTAACCCCTGTGCATTGCCGGGTGTGACCCAAAAAGCAAAGAATAAATAAAATAAAACGCAGACTCTGGGAGGAGTTCTGGCATGACCCTTTGCAGACAGCGCGATCCTCCTCCCTCACCAGATGGCCTGTCCTCAAACAAGGCGTCTCCCCAGCAGAAGCCCACTGTTCATCTGGAGATTACAGCTCCACTTTCGGAGGGAATCACGCTCGGAGGCCCTCAGCATGCCCAGGCATCACTGTCCTGTCCTCGGGCAGTCGGGCACGTGGGTGCGCCTCCGCAGAAGCTTCCCTCTCTATCGTGTCTGTGCCAGCTCCATCCCTCACACGGCACTTCCCCGCTTTCCTCCTCTAAACCGTCCTTCCTGCTGGAGGAACAGATCAGGGGTCACAGGGAACAGGACCCAGCCACACTATGGCTCCAGCTCCTAGCAGATGCCTCGGTGCGCTGGGGCCCGCCTGCCCACCTCCCCGGGCGACACTGTGTCCTTGCTGTGCCGCAGGTGGGCGTGAGACCTCTGGGCACATCCAGGCATGTGCTCACAGTTCTGCCCTGAGTTTGCTGCGTTTGTAGCAAATGAACAGGAATAAGGGCATAAGGATTCCACTTCTACACAGCTTTCGAAAGAGCTGAAGTGGATTTTGGGGGCTGACATCTCTTCACTAGCAACTTCCCGGTGATAGTTTTTGTTGTTGTTAGATTGAAGTAGGACAGTGCTGATCTCTACCACATTAACCATCTGCAAATTCAGGATACAGCCAGCTGCAGGAAAGCAAAGTTTCTGGATTCTTATTTTTTACCATTAAGTTAGAGCCGATGCTGAATAGTAGAATAGTTTGTTTTACATAGGTTTTCTGGGAAGAATTTTGGTTTCTTGATTTGTGAATTGGGGAACATACACAAACCATTGCCTTATAGATAGGTGATTCAGATGATTATTTTAAATGGGTATTAGAAAATTAAATATCTGTGCTTAGTTTTTCATCTGTTTATTGATTTTAAGACACCTGCATTCCCAGTTAACAATTCTAAAGTCAGCTTTTATCATATAATGACATAATCAGCAGTTTTTTCCTCTTGTGGATTCACATTGATAGCTCTTGAAAGTGTTGACTTACGTGGCCGGAGAGATACCACAGTGGGTAGAGTGCTTGCCTTGCAATCATCCAACCCAGGTTTGCTCCCCGGCATCCCACATGGTCCCCCAAATACCACCAGGAGTAATCCCTAAGCAGAGAGCCAGGAGTAACCCCTGAGCATCGACAGGTGTGCATTCCGCAAAAAAAAAAAAAATTCATGTTGACATCTTATAATCCACCAAATACACTATTTTGAGTCAGTTCCTTTTTCGCTTCTTTGCCTGAGATCATGGGGGTTTATTCCTCAAGTAAGCAGTTTACAGGCACAACCTCTGTATGTTCCAGCGGTGCTGGGGGCAGCCAGACATAGGCCTTCCACGGTCTGCTTCTCTCTGCACAGTGCACACACCCCTTTCGTGGGCTTCCACACAGGGCAGGCTGGGCGCTTGCTCTTCAGGTAATGCCAGGTAGCGTGTCCTTGGCCACCCGCTTTCGGTTGGGAGATCCTGTTCCATCTGGCTCTGGAATTTCCTTCCCTACACACTAGTTACCTGGAGCCTAGAAAGAGCAGAAATGTGTCAGAGGTAGACGGTACTGTCTTAGGGAATGGAGAGTACGACTGAGAGAAAAACCTTCCTGCTAGGTAAAAATTTGGAATCCAGACACCCACCAGAGAAAATAGTGAAGCCCAGAATATCATCACTATAGAGTGTGTAGACGCTGGAAATGACAAGTGTGCGAATGATTGCTGATGGAAGCTGATGGAAGTGTGTATGCTTAAAGAGCAGAATTTGAATATCCAGGCAGGGTTGATTCTGGAAAGGTGGCGGCTGGAATGGGTGTCTTATCTCTCAGACACATGGTGCCAACCATTTACTTTAAGCCAAGTGGGGGTGGGCAGGCAGGACCTAGAAGAAATTAAAAACTGGGCTCCCCAGAAAATGCCGAGATAGAGAAGGCACAGACTCAAGATGAGAGGTGGAGCAGGAGGACCAACTACTTGGTCCCCTCGTGACTGCACCTTCCCACATTTTCCTCAGGTGAGGGATGCGCAAAGGCCGTCACCTCACCCCAGCGGGCCTCATGGGACACGCTGGGATGTGGGTGCGTTCTCCCTGTTACAGACCCACCTTTATCCTTAGAGGGAGTGGGCAAATGATCCTACCACATAGGCAGCTGGTAGGAGGAAAGGTATTCTTAGAGAAATAACTAAGGGATGTCCAAGCAAACCCTGGCCAAATTTCTTAACACTAAGTATGAAAGGGGAAAAGAAAAAAACTTAAAACTTCCAGGCCAGAGAAACATTATTTACAACAGAACTATGCTGGGATCATATATTTTTATTTGTAGCATCAAAAAGCTAGAATATGGCGGAATTTTATCTACAAATCACTGAGGGGTAAAAGGAGGGGGGAGGATTCCATATGGTCCCCTGAGCCCACCAGCAGTGATTCCTGAGTACAGAGCCAGGAATATCCCCTGAGCTTTGCCACATGTGGCCAAAAACAAACAAACAAACAAAAAAAAAAAACCTTAGAGCTAATAAGCAGGTTCAGTAAAGTTAATGAACTCTCAGAAAAGAAATGAAGAAAAGTAACTCTGTGGTTGAGGGCAGGCCTAGCTGCTACCCCTTGCACTTCTCCTTTCTGGTCTTCGGACAGTCTTCACCCGCCCCCCCCCCCCCCGCTGCCGCTGACCACTGACCGCTGGACGTCAGCATAGGCACAGTTTTCTGCTTGATGCTTTTTTTCCATTCTGTTTATGAATTTTTCAAATATTCAGAAAAGTTGGGCTTGAACTGATCTTATCTTTTTTTTTATGCATTAATGAATTAATTCAGTTTCCTCTAAAAGCCCCCTGTCTATCATTAGGTATAGTTCCTACTTGTTTGCAGTGGGTTTTTGTTTGTTTGTTTTTGCTTTTTGGGTCACACCCGGCAATGCACAGGGGTTACTCCTGGCTCTGCACTCAGGAATTACCCCTGGCGATGCTCGGGGGACCATATGGGATGCTGGGAATCGAACCCGGGTCAGCTGCATTCAAGGCAAATGCCCTACCCACTGTGCTATTGCTCCAGCCCCTTATTTGCAGTTTTATTTCTGGCTGAGGTCCGCTGAGCATTCTCAGATCTCAAATCTACCGTCACTGAATTCTGACAAACACAGACTTGTGTGCTCCCCAAACATTCCATCTCCCCAGAAGACTCTCCCAGCCGGTTTTCAGAATCTCCCTGAAGTCTCGTCCCTGAGAAACAGCCACTGTTCTGACATTTTCTACCATAGATTGAATTTCTCTGCTCTCCAGCATCTCGTAATTGGACCAGAATCATATTTGCTCTCCTTTGTCCTTCCTCAGCCTGTCTCCAGCTTCTAGGAGTCACTGTATCCTGTGATCACCTTTTGTGACTAAAGTTGCCTTGAACTTTGTAATACAGATGTATTCTTAGTTGTGTTTTTGTTTTGTCTTTGATTTGGGGACCACATTCATCAGTGTCTGAGGGATCCAACCCAACACTTATGCATGCGAGGCCTTTGAGCATCTGACCCATGTTTCCATCTCTCGGGGGATGATGGAACCCCTTGGGTTGTTTTTTATGAGAAACTACTGGGCCTTTTCCCAAAGTGACGGTCTACGCCCTCCAACAGTAGATGAGAATTCCAGTTGCTTCACATCCTGACATTTGATATCCATCCTAAAAATCTTATTGTTTGGCATTTTAATAAACAGGCTATATATTCTGTTGGATGTGTATGTACAGAGACAGTTTTGAGTTTTGGGCCACACCCAGCAGTGCTCAGGGCTTACTCCTGACTCTGCACTCAGGGATCGAACCCGGGTCAGCTGCATGTACAGCAAGTGCCCTCCCCACTGTACCATCTCATCTCTCTGCCCCATCGCTTTCTGGGTCATACCAGCAGTGCCCGGGGGACCATATGGGATGCTAGGGATCGAACCCGGGTTGGCCTCATGCAAGGCTAACGCCCTACCACTGTACCACGGCTCCGGCCTCTGCCCCATCAGTTCTTATCAAGAATTTGCTCCTAAAGTGATCAGAGCTGCTTCTGCCCTTTTGCTCTTTTCAGGTCTTTATCAGATGGGCTGATGCCCATCCCCATAGGAGACAGCGAGCGTTTTGCTCAGTCTACCAGGCCACGTGTTACTCTCACCCAGAAACGCTCGATCAGACCCCCCAAAGATGCTGTCAGCCAACATCCGATAACAAATACTTGATGGTGGTAATCAGTTGACACATAAGTTGACCATCACAGCAGTTGTTTACAGCCCTGATTTGTTCTGTTGATTTGAGGGTCACATTTCTCTTTTGCTATCTGCTTGTGGAAATTTCCTCGGCTTCCAGGCCAGCACATGAATCCCAGAGCCTGTTACACAGCTGCAGAGACCCGGTTCAGAAGGGAAGTGTTGCGAGGGGCAAAAGTGAGAAGTTTGAGGCCTTTCCCTAGTCTACAAGATTCTCCAGGAAGTAGCAATGGCGACTTATTGAGTGTGATGTTGGTTTCCGGTTATTTCTAAGAGGAAGAGGGATGGAGAAGAGGAGTAAGAGCACTCCTGTGGCAGGGAATTGTAAGAGAAAGCCTTCGGGCCCCTTGATCTTCCCCTTCCATTTGGAATAAATCCCGTTTAATAAGCCGCACTTAGTCACGTCTTGTTTGACAGACATTAGACATCATAAGGATACAGGAGGGAGGCTGAAAACCAGGAGCTGAGCTTTTGGGCAAAGACTGGGGTGGCACCTGGAGCCCCCAGGTGGCAGGACCCCACCCCTGCCCACCGCTGGGCCCCGAGGCCTGCCTTGCCCTTATCCTGGCCGAGCACTCTGCTTTTGATCCTCCTCCCTTTAGGTGATCCCAGAGACGGCAGAACTGGGGCAGCCTAGTGAAAATAGCGCATCAGCCCTGGAGGGGGGGCGGGGAGGGAACTGGGGCAACGTGCAGAGCACATGTCCTGCCCGAGAAATCAGGTCTTAAAGGAGAAGCGCGCGGTTTGGGAGGAAGACAGCCACTCTGATCTCTCTCAGGGTCCAGGCTGCAGGGGTCTGGGAGAGGGCTGCCCTGACCCGGTGGCCCCTCCCCTGCCTCAGCAGCCCCATTAGCAAAATGGAAAGCCTGGGTGACGTCCAAAGGAGGGGCCTAGTTACCCATCCAGGAAGATGCTTGGTGACGTGGGCACAGTGCTGTTGGCACTGGTGGGTTCCCTCCCAGTGGGCTTCCCCCAACGGCGAGAGGGACCCTGGGGACCGGCAGGCAGGGACTGGCACCCCTGGTGGCTGCAGGCTTGTCTTTGGCCCCCTGGCCTGTGGTCCAGCTCAGGACTCCCCCACCCAGGCGTCATCCTTGATGAAAGGCAGGGAGCAGCCTGGCACTGCCAGCTGCGTACTGCTGAGCTGATCTAGTGGCCGGAGGAAGAGGGCTGAAGATCACTGCCAGGGGCTCTCTGCGCTGTCCGGAGCCGGTGGAGGCATCCGCAGAGCCCACTCGGCACAGAAGCAGGGAGAGGTAGAGGCCCCCCACGCCCCCAGCTGCCATTCCCGCGTGCCTGGCATTCAGAGGCTGGCAGAAAGGGAGGAAGCTGGTGAGTCCCAGGCATGTGGGCACAGACACCAAGCAGGGGAACCCGTGGACAGCCTGGGCGGAATTCTAATTCTAAGGGCGCTGACTCCAAGAGACTGTTCAAAGGGGGGTGCACAGAAGGCTCTAGATGCCCTGACATCTGCTCTCCTGCCTGCCAGGGCGTGGCTTGGAGACGCTTCCTGGGTGCTGGGGAAGAGTACCCGTGGAATCTGCCAGAACCCTGTTGCCTGAATGACTTTCGTGATTATTTTGCCGGGCAGATTTCAGTTCCATTTAGACTTCCTCTAAAGGCTATCACAATTCCCAGGCTATTTGAACCCTCGGGTCGTGGTATTTGCGCATGCATTTACATGCTGTCCTGACTGGTGTCTGGGGGGTTGCTGAGAGACGTGGTGTGGGGTGATGCATCCATCACAGGTGGCCTCTGTGTTCCGTGTTGTCTCTGCCCCTTACCTTTCCCTGTTTCCTCCATCCCTCTTAGCCTTTTGCTCTTTATTTCCCACCTAAAGGAGAATCCGCAAACAGAACCCTGTCCTTTCGTGTTCTAGATTTTCCAGGGGGAGGAGAAAGGAACAGTTCCAGTTTGCGGGATTCTTTGGGGCGCCAGGCACTTAAGACGGAGCTGCCTCCTGAGGCTGGAGGTTTGAGGTTGGCTGGTGCTCGGTGCATCCTGCCCTTTAGGGCCTTGAGGCTGAAGCCCGGGTGATCTTGGCCTTGCGCTCACACTCCCCCCTCACCTCCTCAAACCCTGAGCTGGAGATTAGGGTCCCTGCGCCCGGATCTGTCCACCTCTTTCTAGCTCCACAGCTGTTGTTTCCCGTCTTCCAGGGCGGTTCCAACTCAGCCCCACAGCGCAGTTCAGAGAGGGATTCCAGCTCCACCGCAGGCCAGGTGGATTGTACTTCTGACCCACTGGCAGTGCCCTCTCAGGCGCCCTTGATTCTCCAGGGTTATTGGGAAAGGACAGGACGGGGAACAGCCAGAGGGAAGGGACGCGTACGGCGGGCCGGCACCCCATGTGCCGGCCTGAACCCAGTCTCGTGGGGTTATTGTGGCAGCTGTTTTGCCCCGCCCGGCTTGACCGATCAAATCATTGGTCGTGCTCTGAGACTGGGGACCGCCCACCTGCCCACATCTTTGCCCGTCCAGCGTGGGCTGACAGCTCCCGGCCTCCAAGCTGGGGTGCCCCAGCAGCCAGTGCCCATCTCAGCTTGCCTTGGGACTTCCCAAGAGTCTCCCCCCACCCCCGCCCCAGCCGGTGTGGGAAAGGGGTGTGTTTCCCTGGCCAGACACTTTCTTCACCTTAATGACTCAGCTAGTTCAGGAAGAGGAAAGGCCAGTGGGGAAAAAATCACAACAAAAGAGCCTCCAGCCCCTCGGCTGTTAGGGAATCCCAAGGGCCAAAGGAGCTCTGCCCAAAGGAGACGAAGATCAAAATGTGTCTTTCTCATGGCAAACCGCAGCCTCATGCCCGGGCCCAGCTCCCCTCTGATGGCAAGGACTTCCCATTGGGACGCCTCTCGCTTTTTTCTGGGACATAAATAGCCAGTGACTCTCCCTGGTGGACCTGCCGTGGCCTCTTACTCCCTGTAACTTGACCCTCTCTGGTACTCAAGAGTCACGCTGGCGTGCAAGGGACTGAGCCGAGCTGTACTGTCACAGCCGTCACCGTGAATCTCCCAGGTTATCGGAAAAGCCAGAGGAGAAAGTAGCATGTAAGGAATTTTGTTGGGGAGAAAATTCGATGTGTCCATGACTGCCACAGGCCTGCTGGTCGGGCCTGGTCCAGGGCACATCCACCCGGGCCTCCTGTCTCTGGAGTCAGAAGAAACATCGAAGGACTCTCTGAAGAGGGAGCAGGTGGCCTGACGGCCATCGCCCAGTGCACGTCCCGGGCCTGGGCAGGAGGCAGATCCCAGGGGGCAGAGGGACCAGAGCTGAGGGTTTCTGTCTGTCCTGTCATTCAGAGCACCGTCACCGACAGGGGGTGTGGTGGAGGCTTGAGGCTGACCGCTTGTGTCCTACGGGAACATGGGAGCCACGCGCCACCGCACAGCACGGCCAGCTGTCCAGGTGGAGACAGCTGCCCCAGGCAGAGGGACTGAGCGCTCCCCCGCCGACTGTGTTACCAGCATCCAGTGAGATGGTGTTCGGAACATCTGGACTAAAAATTCAGAGGGACCAGAGAGATAGTTCAAGGATTACGGCACTTGGGACTGGAGAGATAATACAGTGACTTGAGTAATTACCTTGCATGACGTCAATCTGGGTTCAGTCCCCGGCTGCCCATGTGTTCCTCCAGGTACTGCCAAGAGTGATTCCCAAATGTAGAGCCAGGACTAACCCCTGAGCATTGCCAGGTGTGGCCCTAAAATGAAAAGGGGGGTGGGTGGGTGTGGAGGGGACTAAGGAGTTAAGGCACAGAGCTGACCTGGCTTTGATCATGGCACCACATATGGTCCCCCGAGCACCGCCACGCATTGCCGGGCTCCAGCCCCCGGTGAGCAGGCCTGAAGCAGGGGCGCCGTGAGGACTAAGGAGAGAGAAGGAAGGGGTCAGGGGGCCCCAGCGCAAGCACTGAGGGCCTCAGCTTCCTGTCCTGATTGCTTAGAGCCAGTAAACATTAGGACAACAAACATTCTTGAGTTGGATTAGACTTTTACATATCTGAGGGTGTTGGTCCGATATAAACACATAAATAAGTATAGATATGAATATGGGTTTAGTTGAATATAAATATAAACAGACGCTTTCTTCAGGGGAAATTCTAGGAGATCTGCCCAGGGTGGCTCTCCGTCTTGGGGCTTCAGCACTCTGGATTCTGGTCCCCAACAGAGTATGTCCCAGTGCCCCCCGCCCCGCCAAGTAGAAGATGGGTCTGGGCCAGAGAGATAGTGTGGCAGGTAGGGCGCCTGCTTTGCATGCCAGGTGTGACCCCCCAGCATCCCGCCAGGAGTAACCCCTGAGCATCACCAGGTGTGGCCCCACCACCTTTTTTGAAAAGAGAGATTATACAGAACTGAAGATAGAGCTCACTGGGCTGGGCACATGCTTTGTGTGGGGGATCCTGGGTTCCGTCCCCGGCACCTCAGAGTGATCTCGAGCACCATGCTGGGAGTAACCCTATAGCATCAGCAGGTATGACCCAAAAGAGCAAAAAAGCAAAGAGAATGATGAAAACTAGATCAAGGCACTCAGTTTGCTTAATGGGCTCAGCTGGGGGAGCATCTCAGCTTTGATATTGATACCAGGCCATTGTCCTGAGCCTCCTGGGTGAGTGTAAAGCACTAGGGAATAAACGCAGGATCACAGCAACCCCCCCTTCCCCTCCCCCCCCGTACTCCCCCAGCTCATGAAACAGCTGCGGCATTTGCGAGCGCTTGAAGGGCCACAAGGAGAGGCAGAGACCTGGGGCTAGGACGTGGGTGAGGACACAGGTGCAGGGGCTCAGTGCTCCCCGCCCTGCCCCCGATGCCCTCTGGGCTCCTCTGTGAGAGGGTCTTTAACCGAAAGACACTAACGAGGGAATAAGACGTTTGATGGAGTTGTCATTGACTTCTAATCAGCAAGGCCAGGGGACCCCGGAGAGGGAGGGGGTCGGAGGCTGCAATGGAGCAGCTATGGAGTGTGTGACCCAGTGAGGGAGAAACCAGGGCTGGGCTGTCCCCAAGTCGTGCGTCTCCTCAGTGGCTCCACCCCACGTGGCTCCGGCCACAGCCACTGATGTCCGTTCTCCTCCGCAGACACTCGACTGAGAGGAAACATCTCACCCTGCTTTTCCTTTCTTTCAGGTTTCAAGTGCCCCATTTGCTCCAAGTCTGTGGCTTCTGACGAGATGGAAATGCACTTTATAATGTGTCTGAGCAAACCTCGCCTCTCCTACAATGGTACGGACCGGGCAGGGGGGCTCTGGGTGAGGGTCTGCCCGGCCTCCGTGGCTCCAGCAGCCCGTGGGCGAATCCCGGGTGTCAAGGGACTGCAGAAAGGCAGCCATGGTCCCGTCTGTCCTCTCGCACCCGCCTTGTTCTCTGGTGCTCTAGTGGGAGATGGCCACACAACCCCAGGGGTCCCGGGGGGTATGCCTCCATGGGTCCCTGGGATGGGGGGACCTCCCCAGGCTGCCTCGGCAGCAGGGGAAAATCATTGGCCCAGGGAACCTAAGCACCCTTACCATGGCCTCTCTGAACAAGAGGGGTCCCAGCATCTGCCTGTGGGGAAGATGGGGCACCCGGTGTGGGTTCAGCGCCCACCGTACCCCTGACCAACCCCTGGAGCCGAGGGCGAGTTTCCTGGCCCCTGAGTGGGGGCAGTACCTGGTGCTTCAGATTGTGTCCCACTAGATTACTGCAGCCCGGAGCCAGGAACCCGGCCCCCCATTTTAGAAGTGGCAGCTGCTGGTGAAGGGATGCACCCAGGCTGTGGGTGTCATTGGCCGGAGTGCTCCGCCCCCGAACTTGCCCTGTGTCCCCTCGAGCTGTGCTCAGTCAGGTCCCAAACCCTGGCTGTCGGAAGTGTGTCTCCAGGAGAAAGGCACCAGGCTGGGGCGGGGGGTGAGCCCGGCTGGGGTGAAGGTCACAGCGTTTCTTCGTGTGTGGCCCGGGTGGAGGTGAGCCTGGAGCCCAGATGTGACAGTCTGGGTGGGCGCCTCCTGCAGGCCCGCCCTGGGCTCACCCGCGCACATGCCTTCCCACAGCTCTCACCCGCAGAAGCCTCGTCCTAATTGGTGCTGTGAGATTTTGAGTCTTTAGGCCACACCGACGGTGCTCAGGGCTCGCTCCTGGCAGGACCGGGAGGACCACATGGGTTGGTGCTGGGCTCGGGTTGGCTGTGTGCAGGACGGGCACCCTGCCTGCTCTTCTAGCTCCTGAAGAGTTTATTCTTCCTAACGTTTGCTCCTGACGGCCACAGCCAGCAGTGCGGGAGCCCATGCACTCTCTGCGATTGAACTCAGGGCCTGTGGCACAGGCCTGCACCCCCTCGCCATCTCGCTGGGCCTGTTCTCGTACTGTTTCATTTACTTGTTCAGCCAAAGCACTGGCTTTGGAATCTCCAGGCCTCACCAGGCCCAGCGCCTGTCCTAGTTTAGATGATGCACAAGTCTCAGCAGCCACAAGTCAGGACCAGACAGGACCCCCAAGTGTTTTCGTTTCGTAGATGATACTGATTTATCATCCCAGCCCTTCCCACTCACTGTTGTCTCTAAGAATTAGAAAACATGGGGCTGGAGCGATAGCATAGCGGGTAGGGCGTTTGCCTTGTACTCGGCCAACCCGGGTTCGAATCCCAGCATCCCATATGGTCCCCTGAGCACCGCCAGGAGTAATTCCTGAGTGCAAAGCCAGGAGTAACCCCTGTGCATCGCCGGGTGTGACCTGAAAAGTAAAAAAAAAAAAAAAAAAAAAGAGTTAGAAAACATGAGGAGGCCCCCACACAAGAGAATAAGTCTGCTGGAGAACCCGGGTGTGCAGGACCAGTGACTGAACGCCAGGCCTCAAGGGTCGGGACTGGGCCATCCCTTCCCATCTCCCCACCCTTCCGGGGTCCTGGCTGTCGTGCCCACAAACAGCCTCCGGGTGCCATTTAAGCACTTTAACAGCCATGACCCAGAGACTCACAAATGAATCTGAACCAAGAGCTCACTCAGAGATGCCTCGGGACCCCAATTATTTAAATTTTTAGAATCACAAGGAGCACTAGCGGCTGAGCAGTATTCCATACTGGTTTTTTGTTTTGTTTGCTTTTTTGTTGTTGTTGAATCACTGTGAGATAGACCCTTACAGGCATCTCATACTATACATAACAAGCAATACAAAATGAATTATCTAGCATCTTCCTATGGGGCAGGCTTGAGTGTTGGTGGGAAACTTCGAGATAATGGTGGTGGGATTGGTGTTGAAATAATGGATGTAATCAATTATTGTGAACAACTTTATGAAAATTAAATTTAAAAAAAAGAACACATGAGACATAAAGATTCTGTGAGGTGTTGTAGTCTTAAAGGAGGAAGATTCAGTAGGACCACTGAAACACTCAGAACCTCTGGTTACATGTGGAATTCTTTCTCTCACACACACACACACAAACTCAGAACCTCTGGTCATTCATAGAGATTCTCTCTGCCTCTCTCTCTCTCTCTCCCTCCCTCTCTCTCTCTCACTTTCTCTCTCACACACGCACACGCGCGCGCCACATTCTCTCAAGTTACTGGCACCAATTGGGGAAATTTTTAGAAAATTTACAGTGGTTACATAAGATGAAATTTAGTCAACCACCAAAGGGGAAAAAAGTAGAAATCTCCTAAATGAGGCAGATAGAAAGTAGTATTTTTCTTATTATGAGGGTTGGCCTGAGTTGCAGGTTGGAAGGCCTCCAGTAGCCGCCTGCCAGATTAAAAAAAAAAAAAAAAAAATTTGGGCACGGCAAGACGAGTTCAACTAGTTCCCCCAGCGCTGGGGAGAAATGTGAAGCCCCCTTCATGTCAGAGTTCAGCTGCTTCCCCCGTGCCCGAGAGAGACGTGGCAGCACATTCCCGCCCGCGTGGGGCTGGGAGGGACCGCCGGGGCGGGTGGTGGTCTTCCTCCCCAGAGCCCACCCAGAGGGAGGATGAGCCAGAGGGGCCGTTTTCACGGGTAACTGATCAGTTTAAGGGGGTCTCTGAGCTCTGTGCATGGTTCTGAGACGGAGAGACGGGACCATTCCCACATGTCGCCCCCAATTACGCGTTTAATTTTGACTGACGGTGCTCAGCCCGCAGAGCAGGCCTGAGATGGGGGGCTTGATTTTGCTACAAGCAGGACCGCCCTAACACTCACAGTGCGTTGGCATGTGGGCCCCGGGCGTTGAAAGCCTGACGGGCCCCAGCTCGACCGGCCAGATGGCCCTGGCCCGGGGCTGGGTGACTGTCCACTCCCTTCCAGCGAGGCTTCTCCTCAGCCTTCCTGCTGCTGCACAGACTTGTGCCACGGGGCTTGGGATCGACTGCCCCGTGCCCTCTTCCCCCGAGGACCTAGCCCGCTATCAGGCGTCAGCTGGGGCTGCTTAGGTGGAGTCCCCGGCTCCGGGCGCTGGCGATGGGTGTTCTCTGGGCCGGGAGCTGGCAGGCGCAGACGGCGGGCACTGTGGTACTTCGAGTCTCCGCCTGATGCTTCAGCTGATAGGGAGGAGGGCCTGAGGGGGAGAGCAGGGTGGAACTTTGTCACTCGCCCTTGTGCCATCATCACTGCCCACGTCGCCCGATATTAGATCCCACCTTGGGGTCCCGGGTTGTGGGGGTGGGGATGCCCCAGCGGGCAGGGGACACCGCCTGGAGACTTCCCGAGGCGGGTGGAGCTGGCACAGGGTGTCTGGGTGGCCCTACCCTGCCCTGCCTGTCCTGTCCTTCAGGCGCCAGCCGGCCGCGGCGCACATGCTGGAAACGAGGCCAGGGGGTGGGGCCCGCATCACGGGCTGGCTTCTCCCTCGGGCTCCCACCGCTGCCCGCAGGCCCGGGGGGGCGTGGGGCACGTCCTGCTCTCACCATGGTAGGAAACCAGCTGCACCTTGCGGGGGGCAGCAGTGCCACTCCACCTGCGCGCCCTCGTGTCCCCCTATGCAGTCACAGAGAGGCGGCAGCCGCCGGTGAGGTGACTGAGGGGAAGGAAGTGGGCTTGGACTCGGGGCCACAGAGCAGCCTGAGGTGGTCATGCTGTCCAGCCCCAAGGAAGACAGGCGCCATAAGCCTCCGGGTCTGCCTCTCCGTCCTCAGGGCCCAGAGGCGGGCGGGGACCACCCTCTGAAGAAGCCAACAGCCTGTCCCCCACCCCTGTCCCATCCCCTCTGAGGGACACTGGGCCCCTCTGGCCCTGACACAGCAGCACAGGAAGCTGCGGGAAGCAGAGAATCCCGGCATGCCTGTCGGCTCCCTGTCGGCAGGGGAAGGCCCAGGGCAGGCATTTGGATCAGCCAAGGCGAGGTCCCCAAGGATCCCGGCCAGAATGTGAAGAGTTCGGGAACCATAAGCCCGGGCTTGCGTTTCATGAATGAGCGCCTCGGAGCCAGGCGGAGGGAGATAGATGCCTGAAGCAGCATGGCACTCGCCTGCCCGAGCCAGGCTCTGTCCTGGATCCTGTGAGAGCTGTCAGACCTGCCGCAGAGCGTTGTCACATCCTGGAGTCCATGTTGTCCCGGACCACCCTTATTCCAGACCTATCCCCCCTCCTGCCTATCTGGGGTGTTTCACAGTACAGTGAGGACACCAGTGTGTTTCTCAGGGGGCTGGTTAGGAAAGTAATGTGTTCAGTTAAGAAACATTTGGGGGTTCATGGGAGAGCCTGGCAAGCTCCCCATGGCGTATTCATATGCCAAAGCCAGTAACAATGTTGGGTCTCATTCCCTGACCTTGAAAGAGCCTCCATGTGGCACCGTTGGGAAGGACGAGTTAAAAAGAGGCTTCTAAAGTCTCAGGGCTAGGACGAATGAAGACGGTACTGAGACCACTCGAGAAAATCAATGATCAACGGGATGATGATAGTGATGATGATGATGATGATGATGATGATGATGATGATGATGATGATGATGATGATGATGATGATGATGATGATGATGATGGGGGTACAGAGAGAACTCCCGGACCACATATGGTCCCTATGCATGGCCAGGAATAAACCCTGATCACAGCTGGGTGTGGCCAAAGGAGGGGAGTGGAGGCATCTATTAAAATGTGGATCCAAGGGGCTGGAGCGATAGCAGAGCAGGTAGGGCACTTGTCTTGCACATGGTTGACCTGGCTTCTATCCTGGGCATCCCAGAGTATCCCCCGTGTGCCACCAGGAAGGATTCCTGAAAGCAGAGCCAGGAGTAACCCCTAAGCATTCCAGTGTAGCCCCAAAACAGTATGAATCCTTCCAGACTTTTCTTGGGGGGATGGATGGGTGTGGCCATGTGTTACCCAAAAAAGCAACAAAAAAAATTTAAAAACACAAAGTGTTCTGGAAAGAACACAAATTCAACCTTTTTGTTTTGTTTTGAGGCCACACTGCCCACATCCATTCCTGACTGTGCTTGGGGCTTACTCCTGGCAGTGCTTGGGGACCGTCTGGGGCCCTAGGGATCAAAACCAGGTCTGCCGTGTTCACAAGGCAAGCGCCCTACCCCTGTACTGTCGCTCTGGCCCCAGCCTTTTTTATTCACCTCTCACTTTCCACACTTGGACTCGGGCCGCTCTCGGGCTGCAGGGGGGCCCAGCGCAGGGTGGCGGGACGCCAGGCTGGGAGCAGATTCTCTCGAGGGCCCTGGGCTCAGAGACCCAAGTACAGAAGCGATGCTACTAATAAGCTTTTCCTCTGAGGGTTTCTGGGGGACATTGTTTTTCTCCCATTGATGCATTTTATTTCCACATGGGAATTCTATCCCTCAAGAAAGAATCCCAGTGGGGCTGGAGCAATAGCACAGCGGGTAGGGCGTTTGCCTTGCACGCGGCCGACCCGGGTTCGAATCCCAACATCCCATAGGGTCCCCTGAGCACCGCCAGGAGTGATTCCTGAGTGTAGAACCAGGAGTAACCCCTGTGCATCGCCGGGTGTGACACAAAAAGCAAAAAAAAAAAAGAATCCCAGGATTTTCCCTCCTGTGAGTTTCCGTCTCGTGTCTTCGTGGCTCGCCACGCCAGCAGAGGCGCAGAGCAATGAACCCACACTCGTTGGACGGGTGCAGGTTGTTCTGCCGTTGTTCTAGCCCCGTGAGCTGCCCCGGGGGCTGATCCCGTCTCGCTTGTTCAGGCTGCCTGAGTTCCTGGCTGTGCGGCTGTGTCGAGTTAGCCAGTGTGATGGTGCTCCGTCCCCACAGCCAGGGGCCGCGTGAAGAAGGATATTCATATGCGTCCTGCTGGTGGCATGGAGAGAGGACGGGGATCGAGCACACAGTAATGGGGGGGTCACTGTAGCCTTCAAGACCATGAAGAGTTCTCATTAGATGGCCCCCACCAAGGCCCAGCAGGGGAGGGGAGGAAGACCCACACAGCTGCACCCGTCCATTCTCAGCCCTCTGATGTGTCCCCCCGCCCCCATTTTTTTTTTTTATTTTCCAAATTGTTGAGGCTCCTGACATATGCCCAGTGGTAGAACACTTGTTTCACATGTTTGAGGCCCTGGATGCAATCCGCAGTGCACATGCGCACATATGCACATGCACAATTGCATTGAAATTCATGTAACAAAATTAAGCCTTGACTCTGGAGTGGTAGTACAGTGGGTTGGGCGCTGGCCTGGCATGCAGCCGGCCCGGGTTCAGTACCCGGCATCCCATATGATCTCTTGAGCCCTGCCACCACCAAGTGTGTCCCCCAAACCAAGAAATAAATAGAAGAAAAGCATTAATTATGATTAATCTGTTTTAGCGTATTTGTATGTGGGTGGTGCCAGAGCGTGAACCCAAGATCTCAGACATACGAAGCCTCCACTGCTACCACTGAGCCGCTTCCCTGGCAGGAACGAAGCATTTCTCAGTGGCCTGGTCAGGAGCATATAGGGCCCCTGGCATTGTCCAGTGGCTTGTCATCGCTCTCTAGCTCGGGGTCTGTTCAGCCGAGAAGCAGGTCCCATGTACGCAAGGTCTCAAAATGCATCCTGTGGAGCGTGGGGCCCGGGCTGAGGGGCGAGGCTGGATCTGTGGCCTCTCGGGGACAGACGGTTCAGCTCCGGCGCTGCGCCCGCCGTGGCCCTCTTCTCCCTCGCTCACTCCGGCCATTCGTGTCTGGCTCAGTGGTCTTTTGTGTCTGGCTCTCTGACTTGGCAGCCCACGTGCAGGGTGTGTCCACGTGCCGCTGTGGGGCCACACTCCCCCCGGCTTAGCCTCATCAGCTGGCAGGCACTGGGCGCTTTCCACCTTTTCCCACTGGTGGGGGGGCCCCCGTGCGTCCCCCCAGAGCTTGTTTCCTGCCTTTCCCCCACTGTGTTCCATCTCCCGTGACGGCCTTTGTCTGAGACACAGATGGGCGCTGGGCGAGAATACGAAATCAGGGGCGAGGGAGGAGCCCATCCGGGGCAGGGTCACTGGGCCCCTGGACGTCCCGTGCATGGTGACACACCTTGTCCCTGCAGGGAGGGCCTGCCGGCCAAGGTCTCTCGGGCCTCTGTGTCCTCGCTCCGCCACAGCCTGGCATCATGGGTAAGCCAGGCCAGCCTGGAGCCCTTGTCATTGGTGACTGTCTCCGTCCCCTGCTCTCCCTGCCCCCTCTGCAGATGACGTGCTGACTAAAGACGCGGGGGAGTGTGTGATCTGCCTGGAGGAGCTGCTGCAGGGGGACACGATAGCCAGGCTGCCCTGCCTCTGCATCTACCACAAAAGGTACCGGGCCTTCCGTCCCTGTGCCCATGCGCACCGGGCAGTGGGAGAAGCTGGACAGACCCCGAGTTTGCACCCCATGGGTGCAGAGGCCACGGGGGCCCCTGTCCCGGGGGCTGGGCTGCTGGACATTGTGCCATCATTAGCAGGGCTGAGATTGTCCTCTGCTCCGATAGCACCTCCTCCTCCCCCAGATGCTGGACACTGTGCTGCCATGCCACGGGCTGCGGGCGGCGCCGGCATAAGGACCAGTTTGGGGGAGCCCCAAGCTCGGACTGGCCTGGCTGACCGGGCACAGAGCACTCCAGTGGCCCAGCCGCAGGAGCAAGAGGAAGAAAAGCTTTACCCTTGGGGAGAGTCTGGCAGATCTTTTCTGGTCCCTGTCTTAGAAATCCTTCAGGAAGGGTCCCGGGGCCGTCTCTGTTCCTCTCCTTTCCTGCGGGCCCATCTGCCTGGCTGACTGTGGGCCACTGGGCCACAGGGCCAGGCCTCCCTCCCCAGCCCGTGGCCTGGAGCTTACGGGTCTCCTGAGAGGTCACCTGCGGCCGGAGGAGCCCCTCAGCTGCTCCCCGACCCAGGCAAGGGCTCCCGGAACTCCCGACCCGGAGCCTGTGGGTTGTGTCCTCACGGCCCTCCACTTCCCCCTGGCCCCATCCTCTGGACACCCCGCCTGAGGCACCCAGATCTCAGTCGGTCCCCATACCACAAGCCTTAGGGACTTCCCTTCTCTGGCTTTTGAAAGTGGGTGTCAGGGGCTCAGCTGTTTCTCCCGGGGCCCTGGCAGGGGAGAACAGGGCATCCCTGTACCCGTGGCCATTCTGGGTCCTGGTAGGGGAGATCAGGACATCCTTGCACACCTGTGACTGTCCAGGCTTCCCTACGGGGTCCTGGCAGGGGAGATCAGGCATCCCTGCACACCTGTGACTGTCCAGGCTTCCCTGCGGGGTCCTGGCAGGGGAGATCAGGCATCCCTGCCCACCGTGACAGTTTTCCTTGCTCCCTCCCCGCAGTTGCATAGACTCGTGGTTCGAAGTGAACAGATCTTGTCCAGAACACCCCGCAGACTGACCTTGCCGGGCTTGCTGACTCCTCTCAAAGGTGAGCATGTGGTTTGGGGGTGCCCCAGACCTAGAACTTGGGGTCGAGTCCCCCTGGGACCTGAGTGGGGTGCCAAGCCACTCCGCACGCCCCCCTGGGAAGAAGGGGGAGTCTCCGTGGTCCACAGTGCTCGGGCCAGTGATTCCTGGGCAGAATGAGTGATGGGAACATCGCTGGGCGGGGGGACGGCCGGTGAGCTCCCCACCTGCGGGCAGCGAGGGCAGGCCTTCACCCTGCGTGCCTGCCCACCGCCCAGCCCCTGACCGTGTCGCAGCCCTTGCTGAGCTGTGCTCGCTGCTCGTCTCCGGCCCCCTCCTGACCTCTCCGTTTCTTCCCCAGGGCGCCTTGCTTTACTGCTGACTGTCCTGTCCCCTAGCTGCCTCCCTGCCCCCTCAGGGCTAGACTGGCACTATTTGCTGGCAGACATACGAGCCCCCCAAGCCCGAACCCTTCCCCCACCCATCTCACATCCAAAGGTTTGGGGATCTCCCTTTCTCTCTCTCTCTCTCTCTTTCTCTGTCTCTCTCGTGTTTTTGTTTCCTTTTGTTCTTCGTTAGGTTTATTTTATGTATTCCAAGTAAACTCCTAGAACAGCTGATGATATCAGGCAAATCAGGGACATTTGCTCTTTTACCTTCACCCCTAAAACTGAGGACCTGGGGAGAAGCCGCAGCAGGGGTGCGAGTGAGGCCAGGCCCCGCTGCCGGTGCTGGAGCCCCCTGGCCGGCGTGACATGTGGCTTCCGGGGGGCCGCCTCAGACGTAACCAGGCACCCCCGCCGGCCGGCCTGCATCCCAGACTGCACGTCCGAGGAGCACGACTCACGTGTCATGGTCCACACAGGGACAGCCAGCCCTGTGCCCAAGAGGAGCCCCGGAGCCTGGGCAGAGCTACACTGACTCCAGAGAACGGGTGGCCTTTCTCCCCGTGGACGCCACACCACGCTGGGGAGAGCGAGTTTGAGAGAAGGAAGAAGCGGCCACCGCTGCCCTGCCCTTTGCGTCCTCCCGGAAGGCAGGGCATTCTCTTCCCACCTCCGAAAGGCATTGTGGGGTCTGTCTCTGGTGTTTACCAAAAAAAAAAAAAAAAAAATACAAAAAAAAGTCTAGTGTCGACTGGTGTTTTCCCTCGTGATGTTCACAGATGCGCCTCCGCCCGGCTCGGACCCACCCTGTGACCGAGACCAGCAGAGCCCGGGTCCCACCGCCCGTTCCAGTGGCCTGGCGCCCGCATCGGCCCTCTCCGTCACCGACCGCTCGGCCTCGGGGCCCCCCACCCCGTTTTCTGGCTTGGTTTTGCACTTTCCTCCCTGATATTTTGACTTCATTGCCAAAAGAACCGCCCCCACCGAGGACCTTCGCCCCACCGTTCTCTGCTCCCTTCCTCCCGACAGTCAGTTCTGAGGACTGCTCTCACAAGTGTCCTGCAAAGATGCCTGGACATTTTTCTTAGACCCTTGTGGATCTTTGTTTTCCAGAAAACTGAAACAAAAGACTTACTATTAAAGGAACATGTACAGCCACCCTTGTTTTGGGGCACTCTTGTTTGAGAACATTTTAGCCATTGATGTTCACATGTGGCGCCAGCCCATGCAAGATAGGTTTCTGTATTTATATATTCAAACACACAAAAGAAACCTTATCAGATGTTTAAAACGATGTTCAAAGCTTGGGGGAAAGCTTTCTTCATTAGTCAAGGTGTTTTGATATGGTATTAAAATAATGTCTAATAAAAGATGCACTGTGTGACTTGATTTTAATGGAGAACCTGTGCATTGCACACAGAGGCGTTGGGGGCGGGAGGCCTGTCCCCTCTCACCTACCTCCTTAGCCTGCCCTCAGGCCGCCTCTGGGGGCTGCAGGGGTGTGCAGTGGCTCCCGGGGGTCCCCTCCAGCCTCATCTGGAGCCTCATCTCCAGCCTGTCACTGCCCTGCCATTAGAGTGGAGTAGCTGAGGAGCTTCCAGAACCATCTCCGGATACAGATTCTTCAGCCAACCAGGGCAGCAGCAGGGCTTCGGGGCTTCTTCCAGGTGTGGGCCCTCATCCCCCCACCGGTTCAGCCTCAGCGCCCTCTGCTGCCCTGCCCTGCCCTGCCCTGCCCTGCCCTGCCCTGCCTTGGCCCTGCGCGCAGCTGAGTGCTGACTCACAAGTGGGCTCCACGGAGGCCCAGGAACGGGTTCTGGCTGGGGGCTGCGTGGGCGTCAGCACACCCCAGATGGGCAGAAGCTCAGGGACTCCTCGTCGTCGTGTGCCCGACCTGTGTCCCTGTGCCAGGCCGGCTCCTTGAGCGACAGTGCAGAGCCCGCCCTGGAGCCTGCCAAGGAAATCAATCTCTGGAGGACGCCGTTGAGGCCACCGCCTGCCTGTGCCGTGGCTCAGGCCCTGGGTCTGCAGCCGATACACAGGACAGCCACAAGTGTGGGTCTGCCCAGGGCCCCGGGCTCCAGAACCAGCCACTGCTGTGGCCACCCACGGTGCCCCCGCACAGAGGTCACCCACCGGGAGGGAGCCCGGAGGCGCCGGAAGCCCCTGGCACGGCAGCAGCTCCCTGGCAGCACGGCGCCCGGCGCTCTGTGCTATTCCCAGCGCCTCCTGCTTCTGCCTGGCAACTGTGTCTCCCTGTTCTATATTTAATTCCCCCGGCAAAGCTGGCCCTGAAGATCTCCTTGCCTGACCCCGGGGCTGCTGGGGGGGCCCCGGGGCCACCTGGGCGAGCCTGGGGTCGTGAGCCCATGCTGACTGCTATTCTGGGCTTGCCCCCCAGCCCCGCTCTGCAGCCCCCTGCTGGCTGCCCGCTCCTCCCAGTGTAGCCCCAGGCTGCGGGGGAGGTGGGACTGTCCGGCAGCCCTGGTGCTCTTTGGGGGGGGGCGGGAGGGGGCTCTTCCCAGACCATCTAGTAGCCATCTAATACCCGGGGGACTTTCAAACGAATGACCTTATTCTTTGTCTCTGGATGCTGACTTGTATAGATAAATGATGTCGAGAAATGTGGCAGTTATAGCTAAACGGTTCCTGCACGCACGCACGCGCGCGCGCACACACGCACGCACACGAAGAAACCACACAAAGCAAGATGACTCGTTGAATCTTCAGGGGCTGGTATTTCTGTGAACAGTGAACGTCCTTGTTCTTCCAACTCTCCTTGGTCGGGGTTTTTTCCTCATCGAAGCCTGCGGCAAGTGGCCGTTTGCTGAGCATCCACTTGCTGCCAGGCGCCGGAGGGGGCGGGCGTCAGAGGGGAGAAGCCAGGGAGGGGGGGTGCCCCAGGGGTGCAGCCTGCAAGGAGGCCCTGGAGAGGGCTCTCCCGGGAATACACACACTAATTAGTCAGTCATGGACCAGAGGTGGTTGTGGGGGAGGCCCCCGGGACCTGCTCCGGGGGAGAGGCTTAGGGCAGGCAGCATTAGCTCAGAGGCTCCCGAGGAGCTGGATTGGGGACCCGCAGGCTGGGGGGGGAGGGAAGGAGTCACGCGCGGGAGGGCAGTGGAGGGTGCTGCCCCCTCCACTCCTGAGGGAGAGGCGGGGAGGGCGGGGGGTGGGGGGGGGCTGAGCACCAGACCCTGACAGGTGTGTCCTGGGAATCGATGCCCAGAGCCAGATGCTGTGGTGTTGGGCGCCCCCTGATGGACGGAGGGAACAATGCCAAGTCCCCGGCGATGACTGGCGCCTGGGGCCGGGATCCCCGATGCTTAGTGATGGCAGCAAAGCTGGTGGCGTCATACAACACATGGCGAAGAGGCTCAGCGCCAGGACGCTCCCGCCCCGCTTCCCAGGGCTGCCGGGACATGCTGTGAAGGCTCGCAGGCCCCTCGGAGGCTCCGGGAACCGTCGGTGCTGCAGGCCTGGCGTTCGGTTCCAGGCTGGGGGGAGGCAAGTGGGCCGGGCATCTGCGCCCCTGGAAGCCACTTCCACGGCCTCAGCCCCTTCTTCAGGCTGCAGCAAGTAGGGAGGAGGCCGCCAGGGAGGAGGGGAAGGCAGGCGTGGTGCTGCCCGGAGGAGACATCCTGGCACACAGGTCACGGGATGTGGGGGTGGGCGGGGGGGGGCTTCCTATGGCAGGACCGGCCCAGGGGTGGGAGCCCAGAGCTCTAGCCCAGTCCCTGACGGGGGAGGGGAGAGGGAAAACTCGCAGAAGAGGAGGGGCCGGCAGGGGCTTGGGGGGCCCTCACAGCACCTTGCCTGGGTTCATGAGGCCCCGGGGGTCCAGCACAGCCTTGAGCTGCCGCATGGTTTCCACGCCCACGGCGCCCACCTCCTCCTGCAGCAGCTGCCGCTTGCCCAGCCCCACGCCGTGCTCCCCAGTACACGTCCCGTGGAGGGCCAGAGCCCGCCTGGTTGTGCAGAGAAGAGCACCTCAGTGGGGTGCCCTTCCCCCTCCCCCCCTCCCCGCCACCTTCTGGCCCTGCTGACCTGCCTAGTCGTTTGGCAAAGGCCTCCACCCTGCGGACTTCCTCAGCGTCCTCTGGGTCTACCAGCAGGATGCAATGAAAGTTGCCATCGCCCACGTGCCCGACGATGGCTCCTGGGGGTCCAGAGGACACAGCTGCCACCCCTGGCCCTGCCCGCCCCGGCCCCGGCTCCCACACATGCTCAGGCCGGGGGCAGCGGAACCTGTGATGCCAGATGCCGTCATGTCCTCCTTGGCCTGCACCACGATCTCGGGCAGCCGGGAGATGGGCACACACACGTCGGTGGAGTAGCCCTGAGTCAGAAGCAGGCCCCATGAGGGACTCTCCACGGGCAAGGGGGCGGCGTTCTGCAGGCTAAGGGGAGGCTGGGGTGCTCTAGGAGTTCGGGGCCCGTGTGGAGGTGGGGCAGCTCCCACCTTGCTCCCCGCCCCGACTTCCTCCATGTCCCCTGGCGCCCACTCTACCTTGGCACAGCTGTCTGGAACCCCACCTGCTCTCCCTGTTCCTTCTGGTTGGCTTTGCCTCTCCCTCCAGGAAGGCCTCCGCTCTATGCATCAGCCCTTAGAGCGGCAGGGCCTGGCTCACACAGGGTGTGGGAGTCGGGGAGCAGAGGGTGGGGGCCCGAGCTCGGCCCAGCCTCCTCACCTTGCTGCCGGGCCGCAGCGCCAGCACCGAGTACCAGGCGTTGTGCCTCGCTGCCCAGAGCCGGCTGCGCTCCTCCGCCTCCTTGGCCCAGGAGAAGTGCAGGGCTCCGTTGTGCCGGCTGATCTCCTCTGCGGGGAGTGGGGGCTTCGCACCGGGCCCTCGCCGGGGCGGCCCTCGCCAGCCCTGCTCCCCGAGCCCGACACCCCGGCACACCTGAGCGGTGCAGCTGCTCGGCCAGCGTCTCCTCGGCACCGTGGAACTCCAGGAAGAGCGTGGGCGCCACGGTGTAGCTCAGCTTGCTGTACTTGTTGCAGGCGTCCATCATGACGTCATCCAGGAACTCTGGGAGCACGCAGCGGGCAGGGCACGTGAGGCGCGGTCACCTCTTCCAGAGAGCCCCCGAGGCCCTCCCGCGCCAGCTCACCGATGCGGGCCACGGGCACTGCAGACTGGAGGATTTGCACAGTGCTGTCCACGGCCGCCTGGATGCTGGGGAATGCACAGGTGGCCACCATCGTGGCCTCGGGAGCGGGGTGCAGGCGCAGGGTGGCAGCTGTGATGAGTCCCAGGGTCCCCTCGGAGCCCACAAAGAGCCCCGTGAGGTTGTAGCCAGCAGCACTCTTCCTGCGCACGGGGACACGGGCCAGGTGCGTGAGGGCCTGGGAGCTCGCCGGGCCCCCCCCCCTCGGCTCTCCTACACGGTGGGCGCTGAGCCCGTCCTGAGCTGACTGTCAGCCCAGACTGCCGTTCTGGGGACACCCCGGACTTTGCCCAAACTGGCATTACTCAGGAAGAACCAGCCCCTCCCAGCCGCCCCACCCGAGCAGAATGACCCTGTCCTGCCCACGGGTCGGGGCCCCCGTTGGAAGTAGGAGAGATGATACGGGAGTGCTCCCCGGGAATGGCAGGCAGGACCTCGGGTGCTCACGGGAAATGGCAGAAGTGATGTGTGTGTGCACGTGATGTGGTGGCTGATGGGGTTGCCCACGCCAAGTGGGAGAAACGAGGGAGCACCCACCAGGAAGAGTGGGAGCGGGGAGGGAGCACCCACCCAAAGTGATGGGCACAGGGGCTGGAGCAATAGCACAGCGGGTAGGGCATTTGCCTTGCACGCGGCCAACCCGGGTTCGATTCCCAGCATCCCATAAGGTCCCCTGAGCACCGCCAGGGGTGATTCCTGAGTGCAGAGCCAGGAGTAACCCCTGTGCATCGCCGGGTGTGACCCAAAAAGCAAAAAAAAAAAAAAAAAAAAACCAAAAAACCAAAGTGATGGGCACAGTGTAGCAAGCTCCCAGGAAGTGGGGGGCGGCCCCCAGAGGTGATCCCAGTGGGAGCACTCACCGGAAGTGGCGGCCTGGGCCCGCAGTATGAAGCAGCTGACCCCCGGGCAACACCACCTCCAGGTTCAGCACGTTGTCGCGCATGGTGCCGTAGCGCACAGCGTTGGTGCCCGAGGCCCCGGTGGCAGCCATGCCACAGAGAGAGGCATCAGCACCTGGATCTGGGAGCAGAGGAGTCCCCTGAAGCCCTGGACAGAGCCCTGCCTCCTGGGTGCCCACAGGGCCCGGGGGAAGGGCTTGGCGACCAGCCTACCCACGGGAAACCAGAGGCCGCTGTCCCGCAGGTGGGTGTTGAGGGCCTTGCGGGTCACGCCGGGCTCCACCACCACAGAGAAGTCTTCAGGGCTCAGCGCCAGGATCCGGTCCATCCGGGTCAGGTTGATGCAGACGCCGCCCTGGGAGGGGGAGTGGGCAAATGGCCACTGTCCTGAGTCTCCCAGACACGGCCCCAGAGTCCAGTGGAACGAGCCCCAGCAGCGGGAGCCCCTGGGGAGCCGGTCAGCGGGGCCTGGAGTGTTGGATGGACGGAAACGTGGGGCGGGCTGCCCGGCGACCACCCTACCTGCACGGCGCACACGCCGCCCTCCAGCCCGGTGCCCGTGCCGAACGGGATGATGGGCACGCCCTGGCCGTAGCACAGCTCGGCCACCTGGCTGACCTGCTCCGCCGTCTGCGGCCACACCACCACGTCCGGAGGCTGGCACCTGAAACCACATCCTTGTTTGTCTTGGGAGGCGTGGCACCGCCAGGCGGTTGCTTTGGGTTCTGTTTTCTCGGGTTCTGGGGTCTCATGGGCCAGTGCTCTGCGAGGAGGCCCAGGCCTTGCTGGGGAGCCACCCCTCCCCCCGCCCCGTCATGAGGCCCCTCAAGGCTGTAAGGTGGGAGAGAGCTGAGACACCTTTCGGGGTGGGAGTGGAGAAGAGGCAGCGATGGCCAGAGCTCCCCCAGACGGGTGTGTCGGGAGGAAGGGGGACCCCCCCGCACCCCATACCTGTGCATGGACTCGTCATGCCCGTGCTGCTCCCGGACTGCAGGAGCCGTGGACACCTGGGGGCTCCCCACGACTGCCTTCAGCGCCTCCAGGAAACCCTTGCTGAGCTCTCCCTGCAGGGGTGAAGCACGGGGGCAGAGGGAGGGGACACGCCCTCCTTAAACCCTGCGGGGCATGTAAAGCTAAAGCCCCGGGGCAGTGAAGGGGGGCCCCAGGGCACCTAGAGACCCGGCATCACTTCTGAAGACCCCACGTGGGTAAAGGGAAAACTCAGGTTCCCTCTACAGGGGGACGGGTGGGGGGGTGCTCATAACGGCAGCTCGCCTGTATCCTTCCTCCCAGCCCACGGGGGGCCTGGTGGGCGGGTGTCTGCAGTGTGCCCAGACCCATCGGGAGTGTCCCCCGTCTTACAGACCTGGACCAAGGGCCGGCAAGGCTCGCACAGGCCTGGCCCCGGACCCCGGCCTGCGGCCGGCCAACTTGTGTTCAGAACGTGTGTGGCAGAAGTGGGGACCCCAGGCCCCTGGCCCGTGTGGCCTGAGCCCCGAATCCCCCACCCTCCACGCCGGGCGAGCAGGAAGCCGGGTGGAGCCTGGAATGCGGCATCCCCTGCCTCCACCTACCTGCGACCCCCTGGAGCAGTAGCCCCTCCCGGGGAACAGCCCGCGGGTCGCAGCCCGGAGCAGGCGAGCCATGGCCAGGCGCGCAGCGGGCACTGAGCGGGCGGACGCCGGCGGCTCAAACCCATTGGCGGTTCCAGGGGCGGGGCTTGCTCGAGGGGCCGGCCTTAAGGTGGCGCGCCTTAAGGTGGCCCCACCGCAGCGGGGCAGGTCATCTAGCAGGTCACTTCTGTCTAGCTCATCGCCTTAGCTGCTCAGAACTTTCTTTTTTCTTTTTGGGTCACACCCGGCGATGCACAGGGGTTACTCCTGGCTCTGCACTCAGGAATTACCCCCTGGTGGTGCTCAGAGGACCATGTGGGATGCTGGGAATTGAACCTGGGTCTGCCGCTTTCAAGGCAAACGCCCTCCCCGCTGTGCTATTGCTCCAGCCCCTGCTCAGAACTTTCAAATGAGAAGTGAAGGCTGGAGCAGTGGTACAGTGGGTAAGGCGCTTGCCTTGCACGTGGCTGACCCGGGTTTGTTCCTCCCAAGCCTGCCAGGAGTAGTAACCCCTAAGTAGTGTCTGGTGTGCCGCCCCATGAGAGTCAAGAGAGAGACAGATACAGAGAGCAAGAGAGAAAGAGAGCTAGCAAGTGAGAGAGACAGAGAGCAAGCGAGCAAGAAAGAGAGACAGGGAGGGAGAGACAGAGACAGACAGAGAGGGAGAGAGAGAGAGACAGAGCAAGAAACAGAGAGAGAGAGACAGAGAGAGACAGAGCGTGCCTAAAGGGAAATAGGCACTGCCTGGCTTACGCCTCTGTGCAGGCTCCGGTGGTGCTGAAACTACCAGGCTGAGATAGAGACGAGGGTAAGGTTGCATGAGCCAACCCTGCTTCCATCCCGGCACTCCATTCAGTTCCCGATACTGCCAGGGGTCACACCTAAGGACAGCCCCTGGATGACCCAACCGATCCCCTGCCCCCAGGGACACCACCCACCCAAACTAAAGAAAAGCAAGCACCCTGCAGATGGCTGCTGACCTCTCCCTCCACTCCCCTTCTTTCCAGTCTCCTCTCCGCACTTCCCTTCCGGTCCCTTTCTGGTCCTTCATCCAGGCTCTGAGCCCGGGCACACTCCCTGTCCAGAGTGTGTGCTAAAGAACTGCTTGGGGGACTGCTGGCCCAGTTCTCACTTGTCCAGCAGGTGTCAGCTCTAGTGGCCTGAGTGTATCATGACCAGAGCTAAGGAGATGGAAACACGGAGCCCGAGGGCTTTGGAGATGGAATAGGCAGCAAGGCAAGCAGCAGGGAGGAAGCTGCTTTCCTGAATGAGCCACGCTGCTATATGCCAGCAGGTTAGAGAGACTTTGAACCAGAAGAAGGAACAGATTCGAAATAGAGTTCAAAGTGCCCGGCGAGCCAAGCCTGACCTTGGAGCCGGTACTGGCTAACTCCACTCTTGGGAACCCTCAGAGTCCTACTGGCATTCCTCATCAGTTGCATAATAAGCGAAGCCCAGAAATTCATTGCTGATCGTCTCCAGCACTTTAAGCTGCAGTCCTTGGTTCGTCAGTATCACCCACTTCAAGACAGGTTGAATTAGGTTTGAATTAGGCTTTGATTTGTATGCTAAGTCTAAAGAGGAGGGAACAACGAAGAGGAAAAATTTAGAGGCAGAATCAGGGAACTAGAGGCTGAACCTCTGGGTGACCCATTCTGGGAGCGGGGTAGAGATAAATGAGTTGTAAAGCACAAAGTTCTGACCAGAACAGAGCAGAACAGAGCTGACCAGGGGTCTTGGGCAGGAGCAGGACAGGGCCACAGAAATAGCTAGTAAATGTCTATGTGGAACATAGAACTGATTGTGTTAATCATTGATTGCACCAACTATGTATGTATCAGCAATTGCATTTGAAACCTTCATTGTGTATGTTAAATGAAAAACATACACATTTCCATAGATCTTGCATCTAACTTATTTAAGCTCTTTTTTTTTTTTTTTTTTTTTTTTGCTTTTTGGGTCACACCCAGCGATGCTCAGGGGTTACTCCTGGCTTTGCACTCAGGAATTACTCCTGACGGTGCTTGGTGGACCATATGGGATGCCGGGGATTGAACCTGGGTCGGCCGCATGCAAGGCGAACACCCTACCCACTGTGCTATCGCTCCGGCCCCTACTTAAGCTCTTCGAAAGCTGTGTTTGGGGCTTGGAACGATTTGGCAATAGCCAGGCTGAGTCTATATGTATAAATAAAATTGGCTCTCTCCATTATTTCTCAAGTGGCACCTGTGTTTTGGTCAGATTTCTGTGACTGTGGGGCACTTTTCTTGCATATGTGAGGCCTTGCGTATTCTCCCAAATGCCTCAAATAAATAAGGTAATTCATTAAGCTTTGATGAATTACCTTATTCATCAAGAAAGAAAGAAGAAAAATTTAATAAGGCAATTAAGCAGAGGAAAGAGAAAAAAGCAATTTTTCATGTTTGAAAGTTTCCCTGGACTGGAGCGATAGCACAGTGCGTAGGGTGTTTGTCTTGCACCCAGCCAACCCAGGTTCTATTCCTCCGCCCCTCTCAGAGAGCTCCGCCCCTCTCAGAGAGCCCGGCAAGCTACCGAGAATATCCTGCCCGCACAGCAGAGCCTGGCAAGCTACCCGTGCTGTATTCAATATGCCAGAAACAGTAACAAGTCTCACAGTGGAGACGTTACTGGTGCCCGCTCAAGCAAATCGATGAACAACCGGACTGGACTACAGTGCTACAGTGCAGTGAAAGTTTCCCAAAGTTATGTTAGTGCTAGAAAGACCGGGAAAGCTCCCTCCCACTGCTCCCGAGGAGCACTTCACAGCGGCTGCCTTTCGGGGTGCACACAAGGGCATGTGAACACTGTGTCGGGGAAGGAGTTACAGTCAGCGTCAGCAGTCACAGGTCACTACAATGGCCACATAGGCACAAGGTTGAGTGGTATCCTCCCCAGATGCCTGCTCCTCCCAGGACTGCAGTACATGACTCTCTTTGGAAAGTAAGTGGCTGGGAAGGAAACTTAAGATGAGCTTATAATGATGTGGGGTGGCCCAGAATCCATCCTACCTGGTCTCCTTATGAAAAGAGGCAGTGAGCATTAGTCAGACTCATGAATGTCAGGTATTAAAAGTAGCACCCAGGTAAGAAAAGCTAAAAATCACGCAATTTGCTGCTACAGTGGATGAATCTGGAAAGTATCATAGAGAGTGAAGTGAGCCAGAGGGAGAGGGGCAGACACAGATTGAACTTTCTCATGGGGGGATATAAGAAATATAGCAGGGGAGGGGGCCGGAGCGATAGCATAGCGGGTAGGGCGTTTGCCTTGCATGCGGCTGACCCGGGTTCGATCCCCGGCATTCCATATGGTCCCCCAAGCACCGCCAGGAGTATTCCTGAGTGCAAAGCCAGGAGTAACCCCTGAGCATCGCTGGGTGTGACCAAAAAAACAAAAACAACAACAACAACAAAAAAGAAATATAGCAGGGGAATAACACATGCCCAAAGGCATCAGGCAAGAGAGGGAACATTGGTGGAGGGACACGGTTACTCTGGAGAATGCTTACACGGCTGCCTGCCACAGAGGCAGGCTTGGGAGCAGGAGGGTGACTGGGGATATCAGTGGAGGGTGGTGGCCAATGGGGCAGGTACTGGTGTTGGAACATTGTATGTCAATGTTCAAACATAAAATACTTAGTAACTTTGAAACTCGTGGTAATTCAATTTTTTTTTTTTTAACAAAGGGGGGTGTGCTCAGGGCCAGGATTATAGTTCTGAGGTAGAGCATTTGTTTTGCTTTTGTGAGGTCCTGGATTAGAATCCTAATACCACCCAAAAAAAGGAAGAAAAGAGGGCCTGAGGGATAGCACAGGGAGAACGCGAATGCCCTGCTCCAGCCAGCCTGGGTTCAATTCCCAGCGCTACATATGGGCCCCCAAGCCCTCTAGGAATTATCCCTGAGCACAGAGCCAGGAATTAGCCCTGACCCGAGCACAGCCAGGTGTGGTCCCAGCCCCTCCCCCCAAAAAAATTAAACAGAAAAAGTAGAAAACAAATAAAACAGGGAAATCTGTGGTTGTAGAAAAAGATGCAGGAACTCTACCATTCGCTGAGTTATTTGTAAATATAGTTTCTCTGATAAAAATAAAATAATGAAAATGAGATAATCAACGGGGAGCAATTCACCCTAAACCCTCTAATGAAATGTGTGGGTTCGTTACATTAACTGATAGACCAAAGACAGATGAGCTTATAACGGTGTGGGGTGTTGCAACATCGTATGTTCCAAAGACAGATCAGGAAGCTCAGAAACGTCCCCAAATACACAGTTTATAGATGGAAGAGGTGGCGCCTAAGTCAGCGTAGGGAAGATGGGCTTCAGCCACAGGGTTTGGGGCCAGGGACTGCTTCCAAGGGCTGGAGCACCACAGGCTTTTTCCATGTAGGCACCTCTGGGTCCCGGCCGGGTGATGAAAGAAGTTACCAGGAGAGTGAGACCGGGTAGGAAGAATAAAATGAATTTATTGAAAGAGAGTGCACTGGCCAGACTGACGCAGCGGGAGCCTCCGGAGAGAGACCAACTTAGCCCAGTCCTGGGGCGTCTTTTACCGTGTGTGTCTCTGGGCTGCCTCGGTGGAAGTTCCCGCCGCCTCCAGACCCGTCCGGGAGCGGGTGAGCAGCAGAGCGGAGCCTCCTCCCGGGCTCGGGCGGCCCGTTGGGAGGCGGCGGCGGGCGAGTCGCCCAGGCACAGCGGACGAGGCGGGCAGCGACGGGACCCCCGGTGGTGCTCGCACGCACAGTCTCAGCCAGCCAGCCAGGCTTTAAGTGGGGGCTTTGGCCAGGCATCCCTGGGGGTCCCAGTAACAAACGTGCTTCGCTGTTGGGGGACCTGATGCTGGAGGAGGCGGCTGAGGATACTGAAGTGCACCGGCACATGGGATGGTACTTCCTCTTTCACTGCTTTCTCGTTTGGGGGGACACCTGGCGATGCTCAGGGGGGCTCTGCACTCAGAGGTCACTTCTGGCGGTGCTCGGGTGGGACCCACCTGCAGCGCCCCGCCGGAGCAAGCCACATCCCGGAGCGTCCCCACGGCGCGGCCCAGCGGGCTTCTGGGAAATGTAGTCCCGGGGTCCGCCGGACCCCCTCGGAGGGCCCCGGGGCCGCGAGCAGCCCCCGCCTCTGCGCATGTGCGGGGCCGCCCGGGCGCCGCCGGCCGCCCCTCCCCCAGCGCGGGCCGCGAGGGGTGACAGGGGCGCGTCCCCGCGCCGTGCCCGGCCCCGCGCCCCGCCCCGCGTGCAGGCGGCCCCCCCGGGTAGGTCGCGGCGGGGCCCCGGGGCGGCCGACGTGAGGGAGGGCCGGGGCGCGCGCGGGGGGGGGCCCGCGCGGGGCGGGCGCGGGGAGGCGGGGACGGGCCGCGGGGGCCGCGCGCCTTTGTCGGGGCCGCGTGTGGACGGCGGGCGGCGCGGGCCCGGGTGGCGGCTGCTGCCCCAGGCGCTGCCGGGGCCGGGAGGGGCCGAGCGGGGGCGGCGCTGTCACCTGAGGGCGGTGGCGGCTCCCGCCGTCTGCGAGCTGGCACCGTGCGCCCCCGGGGCCTGCCTCGTCTCTAGGGATTAGACGGGGAGTGTGTGTGTGTGTGTGTGTGTGTGTGTGTGTGTGTGTGTGTGTGTGTGTGTGTCTTCCTCACCTCGAGAGTGTGTGTGTGTGTGTGTGTCTCACCTCGAGAGAGTGTGTGTGTGTGTGTGTTTTCCTCACCTCGAGGGAGTGTGTGAGTGTGTGTGTGTGCTCACCTCGAGAGAGAGTGTGAGTGTGTGTGTGTTTTCCTCACCTCGAGAGTGTGTGTGTGTGTCTTCCTCACCTCGAGAGAGTGTGTGAGTGTGTGTGAGAGAGTGTGTGAGTGTGTGTGTCTCACCTTGAGAGAGAGTGTGTGTGTGTGTGTGTGTCTTACCTCGAGAGAGTGTGTGAGTGTGTGTGTGTCTCACCTCGAGAGAGTGTGTGTGTGTGTGTGTCCTACGCTTTCCTCACCACTTCAGATTACACAGAGAGTGTGTGTGTTTGTGTGTGAGATCTCCGGGTTTTGGCCCAAGCCTTCTTCACCACTTCGAGATTATACAGTGTGTTTGTGTATGTGTGTATCAGTCCCTGTGTGTGTGTGTCCGTCCGTCCGTCTGTGTCCATTGTTTCTGGGTTTTTTTTTGTTTTTGTTCTTTTTGGGTCATACCTGGCGATGCACAGGGGTTACTCCTGGCTCTGCACTCAGGAATTACTCCTGACAGTGCTCAGGGGACCTCATGAGATGCTGGGAACCGAACCTGTGTCGGCCGTGTGCAAGGCAAACGCCCTACCCGCTGTCGCTCCAGCCCCAGTGCTTCTGGTTTTTAGTAGAGGCATGAAACCCTTTTGAGGTTGAGCCTTACCTGTCATCCACCCTGCGTTTTCCTCCTCCTGTATTTTGTCTCCCCCATGGCAGTGTTTCAGACTTTTCTTCTTAAAAAAAAAAAACAACTTGCATTTTCCTAAACTTTTTTCTTTTCTTCTTAAAAAAAAAAAAAAAAACCCTTCAGCAGATCGACTTTAGGGTGGAGAAACTCCAAATCAATAATAGTGAATTTTTTTTTGTTTAAATATTGAATGTAATCAAAGTAAAGTGAAAGTAAAGTGAAATTTACCAGTTACACATGCGGGGTGGGGGGCTGGGGAGGTGGGGGGAAGGGGGGAGGTATATCGTGATTCTTGGTGGTGGAATATATGCACTGGTGAAGGGATGGGTGTTTGAGCATTGTATAACTGAGACTTTAACCTGAACCCTTTGTAACTTTCCACATGGTGACTTAATAAAAGAATTAAAAAAAAAAAAAAAGAAAGCATTCCAAAAATACAAGTTAGAATGATGCATATTCTACTTTCTGTAGCCACATTTTATTGGCTACTTATTGACTCTTAAGCTATATTTCATTTGTATATCAAGCCTTGGAGGACCAAACTAAGTATAAATCTGTTGATCTGTCAAATATAATATCTGTTGGATCAATACTAAAAAAAAAAAAAAAACTTGCATTTTCCTAAACTTTTTTCTTTTAACGCTTTTTCTTTAGGGGGCGGGGGAAGGGGGCACATCAGCAGTGCTCAGGGCTGACTCCTGGCTCTATACTCAGGGATCTCTCCTGGTGGGGCTTGAAGGACCCGTTATGGGGTGCTGGCCAAGTGCAAGACACCCTACCCATTCTCCCTCCCGACAATACTGATCTATTTTTATTGCCAAAGAATAGCCCTTTGGGGGATAGTGGTGGGTGGGGGTGTCTCGGGACTGAACCCAGAGTCTTATAAATGGGAAGCATGCTCCCTGCTCCTGACCTGCATCCCCGACTTTGAATATGTTAAATGTCTGTAGCATTCCTAGTCCTGTCCGTTCAGTCTTGTGTGTGTGTGTGTGTGTGTGTGTGTGTGTGTGTGTGTGTGTGAAGCAAGAGTTTTTATTGAAATTTATTTAGAAAGATTGAGGCGAGAGAAAGGAGCATGTGTTCAAGAGAGAACAAGCTTCTGCAAAGGTAGAACACAGGTTTTACCAAAGCCTGTCCTTTTGATCATTCTTTTTTTTTTCTAATGGTGATTGTTTGTTTGTTTGTTTGTTTTTCTTTTTTGGGTCACACCCAGTGATGCACAGGGGTTACTCCTGGCTCTACACTCAGGAATTACTCCTGGCAGTGCTCAGGGACCATATGGGATGCTGGGAATTGAACCCGGGTTGGCCGCATGCAAGGCACACGCCCTACCTGCTTTGCTATCACTCCAGCCCCTCTAATGGTGATAGTTTTTATTGATACTTTGAAAGATGTGAAGGAAGAGAGGGAGAGGAAGTACATATTCAAGAAAGGACACCAGCTTGTCCAGAGTGGAAAAAGCAAAGAGATGTAAAAACAAGCAAGTGGGGTACATGTTCAGGGGAGAACAAGAGCTTCAGTCATTTCATTTTTTAATTTTTGGGGGAGTACCCCAGATGGTGCTTAGGGCTTGATCCCAGTACCAAACACACACACAAAGTGGAGTGCTAGCAGCTTGGTCTTTTCAGCTGCTTCTGAAGAAGCAAAGAGAAATATTCCAGGTGAAGTGAAGGGGTTTTTAACTGTCCCTCTTGGACTTCTGAGGTGGTAGAGTTGATCTTTAATAATAAAACCTTCTCTTTTCTTTTATTCCAGTTCTGCCTTCATAGTTCTCTGCCTTTATGCAAAACTGTAGAAAATGAACAAATCTGAGGTAAGTTTATTTTGTTTTTCAGTGCATTTGAGGAAATTTATAAGGATCCAGAAAATGAAGTAAGTAAATTTAGATGAGTATAACGCAAGGAAAACGTAAGAATCAATGGTCCCAGAGCGATAGTACGGGGGTAGGGCACTTGCCTTGCATGTGGCTGACCTGGGTTCTACTCCTAGCATCCAGTAAGTCACATGGTGAGCACCAGCTGGAGTGATTCCCTGAGCCAGGAGTAAGCCCTAAGCATAGCCCCAAAAATGAACAAAAAGAAGCATCAATAGCAGCAACCAAAAGATAAACAAATTCATTGTTGTACATTTTTTATGAATGTCATTTTCAGGTTGTCTAGTGTTCGTTCTAAAATTTTATGGACCTTTATAAAATTTTATGGACCTTTATACCATATAGCAATACCATTGCTATATGGTATTCATATAGCAATCTTAAGTGTAAGTGCAAGATATTACTGTAATTTATTTTTTCAGTCAGAAAATCAAATTACATTTCTACCAGGAAATTTGGGAAATAGGTATGTTTTTATTTTTATTTATTTATTTATTTATTTATTTGCTTTTTGGGTCACACCCGGCAATGCATAGAGGTTACTCCTGGCTCATGCACTCAGGAATTACTCCTGGCAGTGCTCGGGGGACCATATGGGATGCTGGGAATTGAACCCCGGTTGGCCATGTGCATGGCAAACACCCTACCCACTGTATTATTGCTCCAGCCCCCCAAATAGAGATATTTTTAAATTTCTCCCTGATTCCTCTATATATCATTGTCACTGCTTTCTTGAGCACTTTCCAGAATTTATACAGTTCTGGGGACCTGGTGCTTGGACCACACCTGGCTGTGTTCAGGACTTATTTCTGTCTGTGCTCAGGGAACCATTTTATGGGGTGCTGGGGATGAAACCCAGGTCATCCATGTGCATGCCCAGCACTTTACCTCTTGTACCATCTCACCAGCTTCCCAATGTAGACTTCTATGATGTTATGTTTTTAATTAAGATATTTGATTTTTTTTTACATTGAATCACCGTGAGATAGTTACAAAGCTTTCATGTTTGAAACTCAGTAATACAGAGTAATACAGTGATCAAACACCCACCCCTCCGCCAGTGCACATTCTCCACCACCAGTGTCCCCAGTATCCCCCCATCCCACTCTCCAACCCTCCCCCTGCCTCTGTGGCAGGCAGTTTCCCCCATACTCTCTCTCTACTTTTGGGCATTTTGGTTTGCAATATAAATACTGAGAGATGATGTTTGGTCCTTTATCTACTTCTTTTTTTTTTTTTTTTTGCTTTTTGGGTCGCACTCGGCGATGCACAGGGGTTACTCCTGGCTCTGCACTCAGGAATCACCCCTAGCGGTGTTTGGGGGACCCTATGGGATGCTGGGAATCGAACCCGGGTTGGCCGCGTGCAAGGCAAACGCCCTACCCGCTGTGGTATTTCTCCAGCCCCGACAAAAAAATACTTTTAAAAATCAAATATCAGGGCCGGAGCAATAGCACAGCGGGTAGGGCGTTTGCCTTGCACGCGGCTGAGCTGGGTTCGATTCCCAGCATCCCATAGGGTCCCCCGAGCACCGCCAGGGGGTAATTCCTGAGTGCAGAGCAAGGAGTAACCCCTGTGCATCATCGGGTGTGACCCAAAAAGCAAAAAAAATGAAGTATTTTTTTGTTTACAGAAAACTTAAGTGGTAAGAATTCTCATATACTACTCCCTCATTTACATTAGGTACATAGTTACCCTATTATCAGTTAATCTCATGTTGATGTGTTATTACTAAAGTTTATAGTTTAAATTAGGTTCCATTTTTTTTTATTTTAGGTTTTATTCTTGATGTTGTACTTTCTATAGGCTTATGGAAAGATACGATGACAAATATCTACCATTACAGTATATAGAACTGTTTCACTGACCCAAAAATTCCGTGTGCCTTGTCTACCTATTTATTCCTCTCCTTACGTTCTGCTGATCTTTTCACTATCTCTGTAGTTTTGCAATTTCTAAGACATCAGAGAGTTGGACCTACATAGTCCAACCTATATAATCCGTAATTTTCAGATTTATTTCTTGCATTTAAGATATGCATTTAAAAGACTTCCATATCTCTTTTTTAAGTTTCACAATTTAAGAAACTATAAAACCATATTCTAAACTGACTTAGCCATTTTGTGTTTCTACCATCAAAGAAATGAATCCTGTTTCACATCCTTGTCAGCTTTTAGTGTTTTCAGTGTAAAATACTTTGTCCATTCCAATAAGTGTGTAGCAGTACCTCATTATATATACAGCCTTTTTTTTTTTTTTTTTTTTTGCTTTTTGGGTCACACCCAGCGATGCTCAGGGGTTACTCCTGGCTTTGCACTCAGGAATTACTCCTGGCGGTGCTTGGGGGACCATATGGGATGCCGGGGATCGAACCCGGGTCGGCCGCGTGCAAGGCAAACGCCCTACCCGCTGTGCTATCGCTCCGGCCCCAATTTGGGCCTTTTTTGTTTGTTTGTTTGTTTAACCATACCCAGCAGTTCTTGGGGTCTACTCCCAGCTCAGTACATGAGGATCTCTTCAGTAGGGCTGGGTGACTGTTAGTGCCAGAGTGGAACAAGGGGCTCCTGCATGCAAAGCATGTGCTCCAGCCTCTTAATTTATTTCTCAGACCCTTATTTGCCAACTGTATGCGTTCTTTGGTGAAGTATCTGTTAAGATCTTGTGTTTGTTTGGGGGCCACACCTGGCAGTGCCCGGAGTTTTCTCTGTGCTCAGGGATCACTCCTGTCATCCTTCGGGAACCACATATGTGGTACTGGAATCGGCCACATACAAGACAAAAGTCTTTTTTTTTTTTTTTTGCTTTTTGGGTCACACCTGGCAATGCACAGGGGTTACTCCTGGCTCTGCACTCAGGAATCACCCCTGGCAGTGCTCAGAGGACCATATGGGATGCTGGGAATCGAACCTGGGTCGGCCGCGTGCAAGGCAAACGCCTTACCCGCTGTGCTATCGCTCCAGCCCCAAGACAAAAGTCTTTAACCTTTGTACTATCTCTTCAGCCTGACAGGTTTTTAAGGCATTGTTTTTATAAGTTACATTAACCGGTGTTAGTTAAAAAGAGGTGAGGCACTCATATTGCTGCTGATAATATAACCAGTACTGCCTTACTGGGGAGCAAGGACAAACTTAATTGTTCAAAGAAATTTTGTTAATATCAGATAACCTCCTTTAGGAGAGGAGGGCATAAATTAGTCTTCGGGTCTGTCAGGCTTCATCTTTTCTGAGAGCTTACAGAAATCCCAACTGAAGAACTTATTTTGTAAGGTCATGAGAAACAAAACTAAAGGGCTGAGGTGGTTGTACCATCAGACAGGGTTAGAGCATGAATCAGGTGTTAAATGTCTGGTGAGTTGATGGGCTACTGTTTTCTTCCTTTTTGGTGGGACAGCATACCCAAGTGTGCTCAGGACTTGCTCTTGACTCTGTGCTTGTGGGTCACCCCTAGCAGTGCTCAGGGGACCATATGGGGTGCTGGGGGTCAAACCAGGTTGGCCATGAGCAAGGCCAACACTACCCGCTGTACTGCAGCCTCTCTCTATTTTCTTTTAGCTCTTAGGTCAACTGCCAAGTCAGGAGTAGATGGAAGCAGAGGACATCTGTGAGATGAGATGAGATGAGATGATGAGATGAGATGAAAGTGGTCATCTGGTCTAAGGCAGCATAGTGAGAAGGGAGATGCCATCAGCACGTTCTCCCCACCAGCCAGCCAGGCACTGATAGCGGTCTGTGCTAGCCTCGCACAGGTATTCTACCCTCTGGTGAAAATGGTATCATAGCTTCCTGTGTCTCACTGGTGACAGTCACATTCCTGCTTTTGAATCACCCTGTTCCAAACTAAGTAACAATTTGATATCAGTAGGGAATCTGATCCTGCAGTCTCATTCTATCGCAGAATTTTCTTCTGCACTTTGTAGTTTTCATCTTTTTGGATTAATTTTGTTTTACTGACTTCTTCAGATCAGGTACACCTACCATTTTGTTTTTGTCTTTGGGTCATACCCAGTGATGCTCAGGGATTACTCCTGGCTTTGCATTCAGGAATTACTCCTGGCAGTTCCTGGGGTGTATGCAAAGCAAACGCCCTACCTGCTGTGCTATTACTCCACCCCCTTGTATGTGTCTTTGTCTGTGATAGTACTTCTTGTCTGATTCTTTTTTTTTTTTTTTTTTGGTTTTTGGGTCACACCTGGCGATGCACAGGGGTTACTCCTGGCTCTACACTCAGGAATTACCCCTGGCGGTGCTCAGGGGACCATATGGGATGCTGGGATTCGGACCCAGGTCGGCCTCGTGCAAGGCAAATGCCCTACCCTCTGTGCTATCGCTCCAGCCCCACTTCTTGTCTGATTCTTTCTTACATTTGTTTTTCAGTGCCGGCCTAATTCATGAGAGGCAGGTGCTGTGAGCCACACTCCCATCACAGGTCCTGTGGATGGGCAGATCCACTCTGGTGGTGCTTGGGGAGCCATGTGCTACCAAGGTTTAAGCTGTCTGTCCTCTTCCCTCCCCCATTCTTTTTTTTTTTTTTAATAATGTAATTCGAATTACTCCTGGCATTGCTCAGGGGATCATATGGAATATTGGGGATCGTACCCGGGTCACTGCATATAAGGCAAGCCCCTACCCACTCTACTATCTTTCTGGCCCCCTTCAGTCTACTTTTCTACTTAAAAGTCGGAGATTGCTTTCTTAAAACTAGTACAGAAATTGCAAACGATTGCTATAATACTTCCAAAAATTGTGGTTAATCTGACTTACCAGAAAATACACAGAAATGACATTCATTCAGTAATAAAAACCTATCACCACATAAGTACCTTTTTATCTTTTTGAAGTTTTGGGGGCACACCTTGCAGTGCTGAGGAGTTATTCCTGGTTCTGCATTCAGGAATCACTACTGGTGGTCCTCTAGGGATCATATGGGATGCCTGAGGTCAAACCCAGGTCAGTTATGTGCAAGGCAAGTGCCTTACCTGCTGTACTATCTCTCTGACCCCAATCTTTTTGTATTTAAAATTAAAAGATAGGGCGCTGGAGCAATAGCACAGCGGGTAGGGCGTTTGCCTTGCACACGGCCAACCCAGGTTTGATTCCCAGCATCCCATATGGTCACCTGAGCACCGCAGGGGTGATTCCTGAGTGCATGAGCCAGGAGTAACCCCTGTACATCGCTGGGTGTGACCCAAAAACAAAACAAACAAAAAACCAAAAAAAAAAAACCCTAAAAGATAAAACTGAAGTGTTAATTGACATTTATGTGAGAATAGGGGTGTAGACCATTTTTTTGTTTGTTTGTTTGGTTTTTTTTTTTTTTTTTTTTGGTTTTTGGGTCACACCCGGCGATGCACAGGGGTTACTCCTGGCTCTTCACTCAGGAATTACCCCTGGCGGTGCTCAGGGGACCATATGGGATGCTGGGAATCAAACCCGGGTCGGCCGCGTGCAAGGCAAACGCCCTACCCACTGTGCTATCGCTCCAGCCCCGGGTGTAGACCATTTTTAAAAAATTTAGGCGCATATGGGGCTGGAGCGACAGCACAGCAGGTAGGGTGTTTGCCTTGCACGAAGCCGACCTGGGTTCGATTCCCAGCACCCCATATGGTCCCCCAAGCACCGCCAGGGGTGATTCCTGAGTGCATGAGCCAGGAGTAACCCTTGTGCATCGCCGGGTGTGACCAAAAAAGCAAAAAAAAAAAAAAAAAAATTAGGCACATAATTTGCAATACTGTCAATGATCAGACTGGAGTGATAGCACAGTAGGTAGGGCATTTGCCTTGCATGTGGCTGAGCCAGGTTCATTTCCTTCGTTTGGAGAGACACTCGGAGAGCCCAGCAACCGAGAGTGTCCCACCCGCACAGCAGAGCCTGGCAAGCTACCCATGGCGTATTCGATATGCCAAAAACAGTAACAAGTCTCACAATGGGGACGTTACTAGTGCCTGCTCGAGCAAATCGATGAACAACTGGAGGACAATGTAGTACTGCTATTTATTCAGCCATTGATTAAGCTGATTGAGTTGGGCATGAACTTACATTACTTTTTTTTTATTCTGTTCTGAATGTTTATTATTTTATTATTATTTTTCCCCGTTTTTTTATTCACCGTGAGATAGAGCAAGAAAGCTTTCGTGTTTGAGCTTTGATCATATAATCATCAAACACCCATCCCTTCACCAGTGCACACTTTCCACCACTAAAATCCTCAGTATTCCCTTCCACCCTTTCCAATCCTTCCCCTGCTTGTGTGGCAGACAATTTCCCCCATACTCTCTCTTTGGTTACATTTGATATTTCAACACCAGTCTCACCACCACTCAAACCTGCCGAAAAGGCAATGCTAGATGATTTGTATTGCTTGTTATGGGTAGAATATAATGTCCAGGAAATTCTGTGTCATTCTCTTCCGAGAGCTTTAGTTTATAGTCTCTGGGTCTTGGCCATTGATGAGATTATATGGCGCCAGGGGCAGTTTGTGGGTGTGACTGCCAAGCTTCTGGAAATCTGGGGACCTGGGGGAGGAGACCCAGTTCTGATCCAAACGGGCTTGGAGGTCTCAGTCACGGGTTCCCGCATATCTGGGTTTTCCTGCCAGTATCCCTCCCCCATTCTTTTTTTTTTTTTTTTTTTTGGTCACACTCAGCAATGCTCAGGGTTTACTCCTGGCTCTGCAATCAGGAATTACTCCTGGCGGTACTTGGGAAACCATCTGGGATGCGGGGCATCGAACCCAGGTCGGCCTTGTGCAAAGCAAACACCTACCCCGCTGTACTGTCGCTCCGGCCCCTCTCCCATTCTTTTGTGTCATCCTTGTTGGTGTTATTGTTGTACTTACCAGAGGTAGCACACGTGTCCGAGGTATTGATGGCACATTTCCATGTGGTGTTCTTGGGGGCCACACACCAGCTCGAGGTGCTGGCACCCTCAGCTGCAGTGTTCACTGAGCTTTGGACTCCTGGAGCTTGTGTCTCTGCTCACCAGGCATCACACTCTTAGTTGGGGCTCCTGAATGAGGGTGGGACTTGGTGTTCGGAAAGGTGCACTGGTGAAGGGACAGGCGTTGGAACATTGTATGACTGAAACCTAATCATAAACAACTCTAACTGTGTATCATGGTAATTCAATAAAAAAAATTAACTTTTTAAACTTTCATAAGATAGTTTCTGAAAAGATCATAAGAACTTACAAAAACACCCTTATATAATTCTGTTAAAGTGTAAAGAAATAGACAATTAAAATCTTTTGACTTAAAAAAAAAAAATCCCAAAAGAAGTCCAAAGGCCTGTCTGCCTGTCAGAACATGAGCGGTTTATTTTCTTTCCTGCAATGTGTATTGTACTCTTTGTACTGAGTGCTTTTACATTTTCTGATTATTTATTTTTCCTCCTTTTTGCCTGGAAGTTCATAGGTTTGCTTCTCCCCAGCTCCCTCCCCCCTCAGCCCGCCCCTTTAAAATCTTTTTTTAGGTGTCCCGGGTTCAAATCCCAGCATCCCATATGGTCCCCTGAGCACCGCCAGGGGTAATACCTGAGTGCAGAGCCAGGAGTAACCCCTGTGCATCGCCAGGTGTGACCCAAAAAAGCAAAAAAAAAAAAATCTTTTTTTAGGTGAATTCCACTATGCCCTTCTCTTGTGCCCTTATCTTGGCCTGAGCTATGTGCTCTCAGCTTTTCCTCTCTAGAATAACCCAGGTTCGCTCCTGAACATGTGTCTCTTTCTCCCCGCATATTTCTCTCAGCAAATTTCTATAAATATAACTATTATACATCTCTTAAAAACCACAAATAATAAAATATTTTATTTGATTTTGTGAAATATAAAAATGCACTGAGATACAAATAAGAATAGGTTGAATTATATAAAATTGCCATCTTTAACTTGTTCATACTTGGTCATACTGCTGGTGGTTTACACGTGACTGTGGTTTAATGAATGTAAATTTCTGCTTGTTTTTTCTTTTTTTTTTTTATTTTTGGGTCACACCCAGCGATGCTCAGTGGTTGCTCCTGGCTTTGCACTCAGGAATTACTCCTGGCGGTGCTTGGGGGACCATATGGGGTGCCGGGGATTGAACCCAGGTCGGCTGCGTGCAAGGCAAACGCCCTACCCGCTGTGCTATCGCTCTGGCCCCCTCTGCTTGTTTTTTCTAAAGGCACTTTCGTGTATCAAATAGTGCTTGTTAGGACCAGAGAGACAGGAGAGCATATGGCTGGTCAGCACATGGTTCCTGGCAATGAAGGGCTCCCCCTGCGCATCGCGGGGTGCTACCCTGGCGGCCCTCAAGGACAGTGGGGCGCAGGCAACACCGTTACCTAATTCACACCATGTGCGTGTGTCCTCCTCTGTCATGGTGTGCGCCCTCACTTGTTCTCCATTTGAAGTTCCCTCAGTGCTATTAAAAAAGCATTTTCTTCACTTTAGAGAGAGCCAAAAAGTTTTGTGTAGATATACCCGGTCCTCTTTTGAGTACTTTTGCATACATTACTGAAATTTAGAGACTGGAGGGTAGGTGGAGGTCGAGTATTGTTATTTTCAGGCCTTTGTGTGATTTTTTTGCACGTATGTTCTGCTAAACTATTTCCTGTGCCAGCCTTGTAACGTATTTTTAGGACTTTGTTATTTAAACTTGTCTCTAGAAAACTGTGTTTTGTGTACAAGGAACTTGAAGGTCTTAATGTTTTATTAAACATTACATTTTATTTTTATTTACTTATTATTATTATTATTATTATTATTATTTTTGCTTTTTGGGTCACACCCAGCAATGCTCAGGGGTTACTCCTGGCTTTGCACTCAGGAATTACTCCTGGCAGTGCTTGGGGAACCATATGGGATGCCGGGGATCGAACCCGGGTCGGCCGCGTGCAAGGCAAATGCCCTACCTGCTGTGCTATCACTCCGGCCCCCAAAATATTACATTTTGTTTTAATTATAATTCGAGATTTGCATTTTCTCCCAAACACAGTGCTTTTTTGTTTTGTTTTGTTTGTTTGTTTGGGGGCTATGCTCAGAGCTTACTCCTGCTCTGCACTCAGGGATCACTCCTGGCACTGCTCTGCAGATCAAACCCGGGCTGGCTGCATGCAAGGCAAGTGCCTTACGTGCTGTAGTCTCTCTGCCCCCTGTATATACTATATTTTTTATTTGCTTTCTCCTTGTATATATCATAAGAGAGAAAGAAGCATTTAATTTATCTTAGTCACCAGGCACATAGGATGTGCTATAGAAATAGGTGCATCTGAATAAATGCTTTATTTATAAAAAATAAGTATTGACAACATTACAAAGCATAGTGGACAGTATATACATTTGATGTTATGTAAATTTTCATGGCAAATTATTTCCACAGCCCATGCAAGAATCCGTTTGTTTTTTTTTTAAGTCACATGTCCTCCAAATGTTGATCATTTCCAAATCATTAGCAATCTGTCATTTTCAGGGATCTGTTTCTTTCACGGATGTAACAGTGGATTTCACCCAGGAGGAGTGGGAGCAGCTGGATCCCGCTCAGAAGATCCTGTACATGGACGTGATGCTGGAGAATTATAGCAACTTGCTGTCAGTGGGTAAGGATGGGCACTTTTTATGTTATGGATGTTTGGCCTCAGACTTAAGTGTTAAAGCTGAGAGAGTTTTACCTTCATTTTCAGGATTTCTAAAGTCTAAGCACCAAGTCGCTACATTCCCTTAGCAAATTGTACAGTCAAGCCAGGTCTGATGCTCAGGTTGGAATAACGAAGAGTTATGAATAGCAGAGTAGCAGTTGCCCACTCAGAACTTTCTGGAGGAGAATCAGAAGCCCGTGGAAGTGATAGCCCAGAGACTGTGAATGGTTTGGTCTCCCTGAGCCTGGCTCATAGCTGAGAACAGAAGACCTGTGTCCCCTCTAGCACCTCAGGCACCTGTTCTTCCGGCTTTACTCTTCTTGTTTAATTGTAAGCCTTTGCTTTGTGTTTGGTTCCCTTTTATTAGTATTTATTAGTATTTGAGTTTGCCCTAATGTTTACTTTTTCTGTTTGGTGGAAATGGTGTGATGGCCTCAAGGAAGAGAGAATTTCTTCGATACAAGAGTTTAATTTTTCTCCTGGACACAAGTGATAAGAGTCAGAAATAGCCCAGGTCCTGGAGATAGTACATGGGTAAGGGAATGCAGGGCACAAAGATCCCCTTTCTCCCCTCCACTCATTCCATTCCCAGCACTGCAAAGCTCCTGAGAATAACTTGGTGTAGCTCTGGAGCCCTGAGTACTGCCAGCACAGCCCTGACTGTCCCTGGTACCACAGAGCCCTCGAACCTTTGCACATTGAACTGCTACTTGGTTGACTGAGAATCACCATCCTAGGAGGGGACCCTGAACCTCTTTTTATTTTTCTTTTTTTGGTCACACCCAGCGATGCTCAGGGGTTACTCCTGGCTCTGCCCTCAGGAATCACTCGTGGTGGTGCTTGGGGGACCATATGGGATGCCGGGGATTGAACCCGGGTCGGCCACGTGCAAGGCAAACGCCCTACCCGCTGTGCTATCACTCCAGCCCCAAGGCCCTGAACCTCTTGAGCAACACATGTGAAGCAAAAAAGTAAAAGAATAATACATAGATAAAATAATACATAGATTTAAAAAAATGCAATACATAAATGAAACTAAAGATTATTTAAGTCCTTGGTTGAGACTTAAATAATAATAACTTACATAATAATTTGATCCAATGATCTCTTCAGTGGTTTGGGGAGAAATTAAACACATTAGATGGAGAGAGCTCGAATGTGATAGTAAAAGCACATTCTCCAACAGCTTCAGGAGAAAATGGTGAATCCTGCTCAGGCAATAGTAATTGAATATGTTGTGAGGATATTGAAGATTTAGTTTCTGGATATTTCCATCTATTTGCATAAATCTTACTTTAGAGATTTGGAGCCTTGAAAGCCTGTAAGAAATACTGTTTTTAGAAAGTTACTTGGGATAGATGAGAGGGGAGAGAAGTGGGCATGTAGAATAAGGGCTGGTTTGACCCTTGGAATTCAGAGTCAGAGAGTTGGTGCTAAACTCAGAAATGCCTGTGTAATTGTCTCTAACATATTTCTGTTTTCCATCTTTTTTTTTTTTTTTTTGCTTTTTGGGTCACACCCGGCGATGCACAGGGGTTACTCCTGGCTTTGCACTCAGGAATTACCCCTGGCGGTGCTCAGGGGACCATATGGGATGCTGGGAATCGAACCCGAGTCGGCCGAGTGCAAGGCAAATGCCCTACCCGCTGTGCTATTGCTCCAGCCGGTTTTCCATCTTGATGCTACAACACCCAGCAGTACAAAGGGACTACTGGCAGTCTGGCAGTGTGACTTGTATCCATTATCAGCTCCCACATTTTTTTGACCTGGGTTTTTGTTTCTGCCTACCTTTTTTATTTTTAATCACCATGAATTAGAAAGTTTCGAAGTGATTAATAATTAGGGCTATTTTTGTTTTTGTTTGATTTTTACTGTTGTTGTTTTTTTTTGTCACACCAGTGATGCTCAGGGGTTATTCCTGGGTTTGCACTCAGGAATTACTCCTGGCGATGCTTGGGAGACCATATGGGATACCGGGGTTTAACCCAGATTAGCCATGTGCAAGGCAAAAGCCCTATCCGCTGTACTATTGCCCCAGGCCCTAATGATTAGTTTTCAGGTGTCTAATGTTCCAACACCAATCCCTTCAGCAGTGTCTACTTCCTTCTACCAGTGTCCTCAGTTTCCCTCCTGCCTCCAGCCTGCCTATATGGCAGGCACTTTTTCCTTTTTCTTTTTCCCTTTTTGGGCAGTGTTGTTTACAATACTGTTACTGATAGAGTATCATGCATATGATTTTACCCCCTTTCAATACGCAGTCCTCATCCCAAGTGACCACTTCCCTCTATTTTTGTCTAATGGTCCCTACCCTGACCTATCCTTTTCTTTCCCAGTGGCAGACTTCCTCCTCAGGGCCAGTTCTGCTCTTTGTTTCTATTGTCTTGGGGATTAGTTATTTCCCTGCTGCGTTTCTGGTTATCTGCATATGAGAGAGATTCTATCTGTCCCTCTTCTCTGACTCATTTCACTCAGCATGATAACTCTTCAGGTCCACGTATCAGCAAATTGCATGACTTAATCTTTTTTTGGAGGCTACACCTGGTAATGTTCAGGACTGGCTCTGCGCTCAGGGATCACTCCCAGTAGGCTTGGGGGGCCATGTGCCCTGCCGGGATTGTACATGGGTCAGCTACATGCAAGGCAGGCTCCCTTCTTGCTACACTGTCACTCCAGCCCCAACTTCATCTTTTCTTACAGCTGAGTAGTATTCCACTGTGTATTTGTACCATAGCCTCTATACCCAGCCATCTGTTCTTGGGCGCTTGGGTTGTTTCCAGATTTTGTTTCTTGTTATTACAGGAGAGCTGAGGTGTTTTCTGCTTTGTGTTTTTGGGTCCTTGGGGTATATTCCAAGGTGTGGAATTGCTGGGTTATGTGGAAGCTCAGTTCCTAGTTTTCTGAGGTGTGTGCGTATTATTTTCCCAAAAGCTGAACCAATTAACTTTCCCACCAGCAGTGAAGGACAGTCCCTTTCCCCCCACTTTCTCACCAACACTGGCTGCTGTTGTTCCTTTTTTTTTTTTTTTTTTTGCTTTTTGGGTCACACCTGGCGATGCACAGGGGTTACTCCTGGCTCTGCACTCAGGAATTACCCCTGGCGGCACTCAAGGGACCATATGGGATGCTGGGATTTGAACCCGGGTGGGCTGCGTGCAAGGCAAACACCCTACCCACTATGCTATCTCTCCAGCTCCTGTTGTTCCTTTTGATATGTGCCAGTACTCCCTGTGGTGTGAGGTGATTTGATTTGCATTTCCCTGGTGATTAATGATCCAGAGCATTTTCTCATGCCCAATTTGGCCATTGTGTTTCTTCTTTGAGGAAATTTCTGTTTATCTCTTCTCCCTGTTTTTTCATGGGGTTGAATTTTTTTTCTTGTATGGTTTTACCAGTCCTTTATAAATTTTGGATACTAATCCTTTTTTGGATGAATGATTAACAGCTATCAAAATTTAAAAGCCGGGGGGACTTTTTGTGTATGTTTGGGTGGAGGTTTGATTTGGGGCCACACTGGGTGATACTCAGGGTCCACTGCTGGCAGTGCTTAGGAGAACATGTGTGGTTCTGGGGATTGAACCTGCATTGCTACAAGCAGGGGGAGTCCCTTAACCTCTACGCTGTCTTCATGGCCTGCAGTGGGGACTCTCAGTATTGGAAGTTCAGGTTCCAGATAAAACCAGAGGCCTCGTGATCAAGCATTCACCTTCTGCAATGTTCCCATGTTCTTTCCTAGAAGTGTGGAAGGCCGATGACCAGGTGGAGAAGAAACACAGAAACCCAGATGAGCAAGCAAGGCAATCTGTCATCCTCAAGAATCAGAGCCCAATTGAGGACAGAGGTGACCTCTCTGAGAAAACATTTGATCTCAGCGCAGACTTTATTTCTTTACGACAAGTACCCTATAAATATGATTTATATGAAAAATCCTTGAAGTACAACTCAGACTTACTTAGTAGTAATAAAAGCTATCTACGAAAGCAAACTGACGATGAGTATGATGGGTTTGGAAAAGCACTCGTCTATCTGAAGCAAGAGAAAACCCATTCTGGAGTGGAATACTCTGATTATAAGAAAATTGAGAAAGCTTTCAGTCATAAAGAAACCATTTTTAAACATCAGAAGATTAGAAATTTGGTGCAGCCCTTTATTTGTAATTATTGTGACAAAGCTTTTTCTTTTAAGTCACTCCTTATTAGTCATAAGAGAATACATACTGGAGAGAAACCTTATGAATGTAACGTATGTAAGAAAACCTTCTCCCATAAGGCAAATCTCATTAAACATCAAAGAATTCATACCGGGGAGAAGCCTTTTGAATGCCTTGAATGTGGAAAAGCTTTCACTCACCAGTCAAACCTCATTGTACACCAGAGGGCACACATGGAAAAAAAGCCCTATGGGTGCAGTGAATGTGGCAAGACCTTTGCCCAGAAATTTGAACTTACCACGCACCAGAGAATTCACACAGGAGAGCGACCCTATGAATGCAGTGAATGTGCAAAAACTTTCTTCAAGAAATCAAACCTAATCATCCACCAGAAAATTCACACAGGGGAGAAACGCTATGAGTGCAGTGAATGTGGAAAGTCCTTTATCCAGAACTCACAACTTATTATACACATGAGGACACACACAGGAGAGAAGCCCTATGAATGTACTGAATGCGGTAAGACATTCAGCCAGAGGTCAACTCTCAGATTGCATTTACGAATTCACACGGGAGAGAAGCCCTACGAGTGTTCCGAGTGCGGGAAGGCCTTCAGCCGAAAGTCCCGACTCAGCGTCCATCAGAGAGTTCACATAGGAGACAAACCCTGAGACTGAACCTTCCCTGGAGGAGAAACCTCAGGAAGGTACTGAAGAAACACAGAAATTCACAGCGAGATACGGTCTGTAAACTAAGACATGGAAATGAACATGATACTGAAGTCAGATACAATACAGATCTGACTAAATGGCTAAAGAGTACATAGCAGGATATAAATAGCCATGCCTAGCTGTTTTACAAACTTGTTTCAAATTCTTGATTCATTTAAGAATGAAATATTCTGGGCATTGGCATAGAGGATCTACAAATTGTACCCTTGGAATGTAATGGCTTTGTTAAATTATGCTACAAAAAATGCAGATTGTGTGTGCTTGATTTGCACATGAGGGTGTCGCTGAGAATTGGAAAGCTTTGTCCTGTGATGATGAGGACACACCAAGCAAAACTTTCATACCTGATGGCCTGTGTTCTTCAGTACCCTTTACAACCCAGTATGCATTCCAGTGAAGTGTCTGAGGGTCTTTCCAGTACCCGGGAGATTTTCTCCACAGGGTGGAGCTGCATGGTGAGTAGACAGAAGACTCTGTTGACACTTCAACCTAGGCGGAGGGTTTCCTGGCATTTGCACAAATATGCAAATATGATGTAAGGAAGATATTCAGAGAGTGAAAGGAGACAGCTTGGCCTGTATGGCACCACCTGATGGGAATGGGCTCTGAGAAGACCCACATACCAGCGGCTTCCACCGTGGGTGGGGTGTCTCCATACAGATATGCATGACTTATGTCCAAATATTTATAACTCAGAACGGTTTGTATTTTTGTGTGCTTCTCATTTCTCTCATACTTCATGAATTTTATGAATTGTCTTGCAGAAAGTAGGATGCATAAATAGTTCCCATGTATGACATTTCAGATAATTTAGAGCAAAATTTTTAAGAAACTCATTAAATATGTTATCTTTTTAAGTGTCCACATTTTACTTTAGAAATAAAAATCTGCTATTTTCTATTTAAAGTAGGCATTTCCACTTCTTTGAGTCTTCAAAGAATTTCTCTTTGAAGCCAGACAGTGTATTTAAAGTATTTTAAAGAATCACAAACACTAAAATTAGACTTCTTGGGGTCAGAGTGATAGCACAGTGAGTAGGGCATTTGCCTTGCACACAGCCAACCCAGGTTCAATCCCTGGCATCCCATATCACCTCCCCCGCCATGCACCACCAAAAGTAATTCCTGAGTGCAGAGCCAGGAATAATCCTTGAGCACTGTTGGGTATGACCCAAAAAGTAAAAAAAAAAAAAATTAATTAATTAAATTAGACTTCTCAGTGACCTCTACACGTAGTGTTTGATGATCAACCTCTAAAAATGCTTGGCTGGGCTGGGCAGACAGGACAGAGGGTAGGGTGCTTGCCTCTCACATCGCGGACCCCAGTTCCATCCCAGGCACCAATATGGTCCCTGAGCACTGCTGGGTTTGGTGCCCCCTAAAAAACACCCAAAATAATATTTTGTTTTGTTTTACATAATTCAGATACCACTTTAGGGACTCTCGCACATGCCTTGGATTCAGTCCCCAACACTGCATGAGTATGATACAAAAATAATACACCATATTAAGCTTGACTTCAAATGATGAGAGTCAGCCTCACCCCGTCCTTCATAAATTGTATTAGAATTGCCAACAAAAATGCTAACTAGCTTTCCGCTTGTTTTTGAGGGGCGTATCTGGTGTGCTTGGCAGGGAAGGCCCCACCCAGCAGTGCTAGGGACCGTGCAGTGCTGGGTGTTAAACCCATGTGCAAAGTCTGTTCCAGTCCTCAGCCAGCTCCTCTGCCACTAGCTTTTTTTTTTTTTCTTAAAATTTAAGATCACTGATATGCTGTAACTGTTGATAATGTGACTTTCTGAATCACTTGTATCATTTGTCATCCCGTTGCTCATCAGTTTGCTCAAGTGGGCACCAGTAACGTCTCCATTCGTCCCTGTCCATGCTATTGTAGCCCAGTGGCGTCTGCTCGTTCCAGGAGCACGAAGAGCATCAAACCATTCATTCAGGGTCTTTTTTTCTTTTTTTCTCTTTGGGTCACACCTAGCCATGTCAGGGGTTACTCCTGGTTTTGCACTCAGGAATTACTCCTGGTGGTGCTTGGGGGACCATATGGGATGCCGGGGATCGAACCTGGGTTGGCCACATGCAAGGCAAATGTCCTACCTGCTGTACTATCGCTCCGGCCCATTCATTCAGGGTCTTGACGAAGAAGTCTGACCATCTTTTTTTTTTTTTTTGCTTTTTGGGTCACACCCAGCGATGCTCAGGGGTTACTCCTGGCTTTGCACTCAGGAATTACTCCTGGCGGTGCTTGGGGGACCATATGGGTTGCCGGGGATCGAACCCGGGTCGGCCGCGTGCAAGGCAAACGCCCTACCCACTGTGCTATCGCTCCGGCCCCGAAGTCTGACCATCTTGTAGGTGGGCGGCCAGGCGTTCTTTTGACATCCCGTGGAATCTAGTTGGTAACAGCTCTAGTCCAGTGGACGACCGGACAATCCAAATTGCATTATGTGTCCAGCCCATCTGATTTTTGATGCCTTGGCAAACGAGGCAGCATCCCTGATTCCTGATCGTCAGTGGAGGTCGGAACTCTGGATTCCTTCTTTTCTCACTTCTCTCACTTTCTGAATACATTTGCCAAAATATCCATAGTACATTAAGTTCTTGTCTTTCTAAGTGTTCCTCTTCCCTGTTAACAGCAAGGAAGCAGGAGAAGAGGTTAATTTAATACATTATTTTTATAAAGGCAAATTGTGGCCAACCTCCTTGGAAATTATGGCCCTTTTCACATTAAAAATATACACACCTTGGGACCAGAGAGATAGGGTGCTTGCCGGTGTATAGGGTGCTTGCCTTTCACATAGTCCACCCATTTTCAATCCCTAGCACCACTTATGTGTCCCCTTGAGCCTGCCAGGGGATCCCAGAGTGCAGAGCCAGATGTGGCCCCCAAATTAAAAAGTTTACATTCTTCATTCCAAGAATTTCAATCCTGGGAGGTTATTCCTAAGGGAAGAAAGTGCCAGTACTTAAGATATTTTTATCAGTGTGTATTGTATTTTTGTCAGGGACTTAAAAAACAAAAAGGAAATAGTGTGAATGAACCCCAGTAAGAGAGTAATTGCATAAACTGGTGAAAACATAGCGTGGCTGGAGAGGTTCCATGGAAAAGAATGTGTAGGATTAAACACCTCCGGCTAGAGGAGGAAAGCAAGGGAAGTATGTGTGTTGTGGATGTGTGTGTACACAAACTTTTAAAAAATAAACATCTAAGATCCCGGTATGTGTATTTGTGTATGATTTCATGGACCAGGAAAACAGAATTCCCCAACTAAAAAATATTCTTACTGGGACTGGGTTGATGACACAAAGGGGTGGAGCACAGCCCTTGCATGAGACTCCAGGTTTCATCTCCATGTTATTCATGACTTTCTGAATACGTTTGCCAAAATACCCATAGTTCATTAAGCCTTTGTTTTTCTAAATGTTTCTCTTACCTGTTAACAGCAAGGAAGCAGGGGAAAAGGTTCATGTACATATTATGAATACTAGCCCATTCCCTGGTATTGCTAGGAGTAGCCCCCAGGAATGGAACATGTGGGTGTGCTTGAGCCCACGCCGGACTCACTGCTCCAGAGTCACACACAGTGGTACTTTGGAGACCATGTGGTGCCTGCGATCAAACCTGGGGCTCCTTCATGCAAAGTATGTATTCCAGCCAGTTGAGTTAGCTCCCTGCAGGTACAGGTATTTTTTTTTCCCCTCTGTGTGTGTGTATATATGGTTAGTTGTTTGGTTGGTTGTTTTTATTTGGTGGGGTGGGGGGAGTCACATCCAGTGATACTTAGGGGTTACTCCTGACATTGCACTCAGGAATTGCTCCAGTGGGTGCTAGCAAGGTCAGCTACGTGCAAGCACCAGCCTGCTGTACTGTCTGTCCGCCCTGTGTTTCGTTTGTTTTGGGCTACCCCAGTGGTACTCAGGGATCACTCCTGAGCACAGAGCCAGGGGTAATATATAGCTCAGGGTACTGCATATAGTGTCAGGGATCAAACCCAGCAAGGAAAGCGCCCTACCCACTGTAGGACAGAAATCATAGTGAATTCTTAGAAATGTGCGTGGGCTTGCCCCTGGACTGAGCACTGCTAGGTGTGGCCTCACATGTTTAAAGGTGGTTGAGGCCCCTACTTGTGACCAGCAGGACCAAGTAAGGAAAGAAAGCCACATGGGGGAGGATAAGCAAAGTGTGTTGTCATTCATGAGTGATCAGTAAACCAGCTTATTGTGCGAGAGCCTCAGAGCTTTCTATTTCCATACAAAATGACTCCCATTCACTCGGTTTATCTCAGGTATGTGGAAAGCCCAGTTATCTCCTGACTTTCTCAAACAACTTAATAACTCTTGCCAAATGAACTAGGTGGAGTACAATGATCTCTCACCAAAAAGAGTCTTGAACAAATTTTTTAATCAATTCCAAATAAGTAAATGTGGTTGATGCTAACTGGCAAGAGAATTTGGCTAAAGTTACCCAGTAATAAAAACCCCACTCGAGAAGCTGATGAGCTGGAGAGATAATAAAGGGGTTAAAACACTTCCTTGCCTGAATATCTCTTATTTTATGTTTTCTATTTTTACGGATAGTAAATTGCTCTGAGAATAATTTAATTGTTTCGATAAAGCTGCTGTTGTCATACTGACCGCCAGGTGGCAGAATCTCCCTGGGACTGATTTTTAATACTGGACATGGAGCGCAGGTGAGCCAGTGAGAATAGGTAAAGACAAGCCTTGAAAGTGATTAAGAAAACTATTTAACTAGGTGAGTGCTTGCACTATTTTATTTTATTTTATTTTTTTTGGTTTTTGGGTCACACCCAGCGATGCTCAGGGGTTACTCTTGGCTTTGCACTCAAGAATTACTCCTGGCGGTGCTTGGGGGACCATATGGGATGCCGGGGATCGAACCCAGGTCGGCCGCGTGCAAGGCAAACGCCCTACCCGCTGTGCTATCGCTCCGGCCCCTGCTTGCACTATTTTAAATGTGGATTTCTTTGTTTTTGTTTTTGTTTGGGGTCCCACCTGGAGTTACTCAGAGGTTACTCCTGGTGGTACCTAAAGGTTAATCCTGGCAGTGCTCAGGGGATTGTATGGGATGTCGGGGATCAAACCCAGGTTGGCTGTGTGCAAGGCAAACACTTTACCCTCTGTACTATCACTCAGCCCCGACTTTTTTTTTTTTTTTGCTTTTTGGAAAGGGCACCAGTAACATCTCGATGCACAGGGGTTATTTCTGGCTCATGCACTTAGGAATTACTCCTGGTGGTGCTTGGGGGATCATATGGGATACTGGGAATCAAACCCGGGTCAGCTGCGTGCAAGGCAAACACCCTACCCACTGTGCTATTGCTCCAGCCCCATCAGCCACGACTTTTTAGTGCTTGGGAAGGCACTCCTAGAGATGTCCAGGGTACTGGAAGGTGGTCCTTGCTCCCTGCTTTTTATATTCACCCCACCCATCTTCATTGTGGTAAATCAAAATCGATGCAGAAAGTACATGTCCTTTGCTCTTCTGAGTTTGGGAGTGGTTTTTTTTTTCTACACCCCTGCAGTGCTGGGGTTCTTTCGAAGAATGAGCTTTGGGTGTGGGGCAAGGCAGATGATTCAAAGGACTGGAAGTGCAAGCTTTGCATGCAGGATCTGGGGTTCTACCCCTGGCACCATATGGTGCCCCCAGCCCTGACCCAGGAGCAGCCCCCTGAGCACCACCAGGAGTGACCAAGTAAATAATGCAACAGTTGCCTTTCAAACAGCTGTTTCAGGTTAAAATCCACATACCACGTATGGTTTACTGACCACTAGAGGTCACTCTTGAGCAAAGAACCAGGAATAGTGCCTGAGCACCACCAGTTATAGGCTCAAAAAAAGTGGGGGGGGGGAGGTTGGCCTTTAATTTTAATTGTTGTTTGCTTTTACTGTTTTTAGTTTTGTTTTGGGGCCACACAGTGGTCGGGGTTTATTCCTGGTTCTGCATTAAGCCCAGATCAGCCATTCGGAAGAAAAAGAGCCATTCTCACTGTACCATCTCTCCAGCCCGAAGGAGCCTTCTTTCTTTTTTTCCTGTTTTTAGGGGGAGAGGCCCACATCCAGCAATGCTCAGAGGTTCCTCCTGGATGTGCACTCAGGAATTACTCCTAGTGGTGCTCAGGGCAGCTTAAGGGATGCTGGGGATTGAACCCTTTGCCATGTGCAAGGCAAACACCCTACCACTCTACTATTGCTCCTTTTGCCTTTTGCTCTACTCACACATTCAGCTACAATTTGGGTTCTTTCCTGTTCTCAGTAATGAAGTTATATCTGTAACCAGATCACTCAACATACTAAGGGCCCAGCTTCCTGCAGAGGAGTGTAGGAAATGATGGGCAGAGGAAAGTAGGAGGAACAACTCTGGAGGAAAAATTTAAGAAGCAGCTCAGCTCCACTCCTGTGGAAAAGTCACTGGGGTGGACTGCAAGCTGGCTGCCCTAGATTTAGGGACACCGGAGAAAAAGAGGGGTGTGGGCAAGAGGAGACAAGAAGAGGGGTGACTCGGGGAAGCAGGACTGGGTGTGTATCTCATTGCACTGGCTGGACCCCTGCACTGGGGGAGCAGAAACAAAGTGTCAGAACTGATCCATCTGGGGCAGTGGTGACCCCCAGACCATCTGACACTCAGGGGTCCTGCAGAAAGGGCCAACACAGGACCCACAGGGAAGAAGGGGCAAGCTCAGGAGAACCCCCACAGTGAGTCAGGACATCTCCCAGCCCACCTGGAAGAACTCAGAGGTGGGAGAGTTTGAGCTTCCATAGAAAGAATGATGACTGGAATGCATGAAGAGCCTCAAAAGATGCTTGAAACCCCAGATGCAAGAGTCTAGAAAACTAAAGCATATTCGTAAGGTCCCCGTGGAGTACGACAGAAAAGGAGGTCATTATAAAAGTGTGCTTCATGCAGGAGAGATGGTACAGTGGGTAGGGCCATTGCTCTGCACGCGGCGGACCAGGGTCCATCACATATAGACCCCACGCTCTGCCAAGAGTGAGCCCTGATCACAAAACCAGAAGTAAGCCCAGAGCATCACCAGGTGTGTCCCAAATGCCCATCATGTCCCATAAAGAGTGTGTGCTTCAAGGGGAGGGGGAGGAGCAGCAGCAACAAGAAAAGGCGTGCTGAGGGGAATCCTGGAAGAGCCGCGAGCAGTGCCCTGCTGCAGGAGACCCAGGCTGGAGCCCCAGCGCCACGGCCTCCCCGAACATGTCCTGGAGGGAGCCATGAACACAAAGCCATGAATAGCACGCGAGCACTGCAGACTTCTGGCTCGCAAACGGAAGAAAACAAAAGCAAAGCCTGTGCTTCGAAGGGTGCGGCCCTGGGCTGGCCTGTAGGATTTGACTTCTCTGGCTAGGCTGTGTATACAACAGCCTTGAAGCCAAGTGCACTCTACATAGATGTACTCTGCTTCCAGAAGGTTCCGTCCAAACAAATACTATGACACGGGTTGAGAAGCGTGACTTCATCATGAATGACCCGTCCATGTGGGAGAGGTGGGACCAAGCACTGGACACGGACACCAGGGACTGGGCTTAAGTCAGTTTATTGCGATGTGAGGCGCAGGAGGGCGCTCGCGAGCAGGGGCAGCCCCGCCTTAGTTGTCGGCCAGGATCTGGCGCACCCAGGGCATGAGCTCGGTGACGCGGGCGTACACGCCGGGCATGGAGGTGGAGCAGACGCCGCTGCCCCAGGACACGATGCCCACCAGGGTCCAGGCGCCGTCCTTCTGGCAGACCAGGGGGCCGCCGGAGTCACCCTGCGGGAGGAAAGGGAGTCAGGTTGAGGGAGGGGACGGCTGGCGGGGCCAGGGGGCCCGGGGCCCCCGCTGCTGCGAGTCCTCCCGACTCGGGCAGGAGCACCGGGCGCGGCGCGGACAAACGCCCAAGGCTGATCCTCGCACCCGGAGCCCGCGGGGTCGCGCGCGGGGACGCACCATGCAGGAGGAGACGCCGCTGGCGCCGGCGCACACCATCAGGTCGGTGATCTTGTTGCCCCAGAACTTCTTGCACTCGTCGTTGGCCAGCAGGGGCAGGGAGGCCTGCTGCAGCCTGTCGGGGGTGTTGGCATCTGCCGGGACAGCGCGGGTGAGGCCGCGTCCCCCGGCCCCGCGGGCCCCGGCCCGCCCGGCCCGCCCGCCGCACTCACTGTTGTACTTGGTCTTGCCCCAGCCCGAGGTGGCGCACACGGAGCCGGCGGGGAAGCTGTCGGCCTCGCTGGGCAGGCACACGGCGGACACGGTCTCGGAGAAGCGGGCGGGGGTGGCCAGCTTCAGCAGGGTGATGTCGTTGTTGATGGTGAACATGTTGAACTTGGGGTTCTTGAAGACCTGCGGGCGGGACACACGGCGTGGTGGGGGGAGGGCAGGACCAGGACGCGGGGTCTGCGGCAGGACCCCCGCCCTGCTTTCCGCCTCTTTAGAGGCCCCATCAGAGGGTCCCGAGGAGGGTCTCGGAGGGGGCTCGGCCGGGGCCCTGCGAGATTTGGGGTCACCATACCTGGGCGATCTTCAGCACCTGGATGTCCTCGGCATCGGAGCCCTGGTCAAACTCGCCAGCCACGACCAGGTGGGAGGTTCTGTAGAGACCGGGAAAGGGGGGTTCAGGCCCCAGGGAGGGGCGGGAAGCGGTCGGGGGGCACAGAGGAGGGGAGTTCTGGGCTGCAGGGACGGGGCGTCGAAAGGGGCGTGGTTAGAAGGGAGGGGCTGCGCAAAACGGGGGCCTGGGGGCATGGTCGAGCCGCGGGGCGGGGTCCCTGAGGGGCGTGGCCAAAGGGTGGGGCTGCACAGAGTAGTTCAGGGCGTGGTCCGATCCGATGGGCGGGACGCGAAGGGGGCGTGGTTAGAAGGGCGGGACTGTGGCGAATACGAGGTCCAGGGGCGTGGTGAAGGCCGCGGGGCGGGGCATCAGGGGGCGGGGCTAAGGAACTGCTGCAGAGTAGGGGAGTTGGAGGCGTGGTCGGCCCTGACGGGGCGGGACTATGGGCGGGTCTTCTCAGCTGCTATTCCACACAGCTCAGGACTGCCCTAAGCATCTACAAGAAACTGTGTGGGGACAAAAGATGGGGCGTAGCCAGTGTCCCCCAAAAGTGTCCACACCCAGTTCCTTCCTAGCAACCCTGAGTGACGTACGGGACTGAATTCTTGGGTTTTCCGAGAAAGGGAAGAGGTACGATGTTGAGAGAGGCTTAACCCACCAAGGAAAGACCCCCCCTAACCCCAGGGTCCCCGGGAACTCGCAATCTCACCTCACACCGCAGTGGGCAGCGGTCACCACCCAGTTCTCGCTGATGAGGGAACCACCGCAGAAGTGGAAGCCGGTTTTGTCCTGTGGGATGGGCGGAGGGTCAATACTGGGGACTCAGTGACACCCCCACCAACAGCGCCCCCATACTGATCTAAATCCAAAATCCTTGTGCGCAAACCCCCCTTACCTGCAGGGACACCTGCCAGGGCCAGGAGCCGGGGATGGCATCCTCACCGTTGACGATCCTGGACAGACCGCTCAGGACGGGGTGGATGGCAGGGACTCCGCAGCCTGAGGGACACGGGGTGGTCAAGGCTGCTTGGCCTGTGTGCACAGCTGTGCCTCCGTCCCCCCGCCCCAGGCATCTCTGCATCCCGTGTCACCGTCCTCCAGAACAGCGCAACCCAAAACCCTAGGGAAGGGTCCCCACACAGCTGTGTCCCTGTCCCCCTTCCAGCAGAGCTGCTCCTCCCTGTTTAGGATCCTCCAGAGATACACATATTTGTACATTTTAAACTCATTATGGGGCTGGAGTGATAGCACAGCAAGTAGGGCATTTGCCTTACACGGGACACCCCAGGTTCATGCCTCCGCACCTCTCGGAGAGCCGGGCAAGCTACCCGTTGCATATTCAATATGCCAAAAACAGTAACAAGTCTCACAATAGAGACATTACTGGTGCCCACCTGAGCAAATCAATGAGCAATGGGGTGACAGTGATACAGTGATACAGTGAAACTCGTTAAAACAAAAACGAAATTCCAAAGACCTAGTCCCCAGAACCAGGATATAGAGTCCAGTGCTCACCTACGCGCGCCCACCTGGCTTCTAGCCCCGCAGCCCTGGACTCCCTGGCAGCGCTGGACAGCTCTGGATGCCTCAAAATATTGCGGGGTGCCACCCCCAGAGGCCCAAAAAACTGTCAGGCTGCCCCGGGATCCCCAGCAGCCCCGCGGACTCAGGCCTCACATGAGCTGCTGGGCCGGTAGGTTAGAGTCACCAGGAGTGGGCCCGGGGCCTCAGACACCCCTTGAAAAGAACCCCAAGTGACCCTGAGCTGGAGAGAGCTCTGGGGGCCGAGGCGCAGGTTGGAGGTGGGGCTCTGTCCCTGAGACCCCAGAGGGCTCCCTGAGCACCACCAGGTGAGGCCCAAAAAGGAGAAACAAGATGAAAAGCAACCAATACACTTCCGGAGAGACCTTGGGGGTCCACACTCCCACCATGTGCTCTTGGGCCTCTGCTGCCCTCAGAGGCCCTCCCTGCCCCCCCAGCTGCGGCAGTGAGAGCTCACAGAGCCGAGAGAACCGTCCGCTACTGCCCACCCGGCCTGTCAGGGCCCGAGGCTCAGGGTGGTGAAGGGGCTCAGCGCTCCCCCGGCCCGGCCCAGCGTCCCCCGACAGCTCACAGGTACTCGTGGCCACTGAGGCCGCCACTCACCGAAGGCGGAGCCCAGGAGGGCGAAGCAGGACACGAGCCACAGGAAGGCCATGGTGTGCAGCAGGCGATGTGGGGCTGCCAGCCGCGGGCCCCTCTTATGGCCCCGAACCCCAGGCCCCGCCCAGTGACCTTCAGTGAGAAGGGGCCAGCTGGGCACACCAGCGCCTGGGAACAGGGCAGCTGCAGGCTTGCATCAGCCCATGCTCCCCGGGCACAGGGGGCGAGGCCAGTCAGGTCCCAGGTGGGCAGGAGGCCCCACTCCTGAGGACGGACACCCCCAGCCTCCACAGCCCCCCAGTCCTAGAGCCCCCGCGGTGCACTCATGGTCATTCTCATGCAAGCAGCCAGGTGCTTGGCCGATCACGCCCACACCAGGTCACAGATCGGGCTCCCACCTCTCTGCTCTACTCCAGAAAAGTCTCCCCCACCCTGAACTGGAGAATACCAGGTGGGGGCCCAGCAGAGTCCGGGGATAGGCAGAGCCCAGGAGTCAACCCACGGGGGCTCCAAGCATGGGGGCTGTCCCACACCCCCGGTCGCCCTTTGTGTGACAGTCACATTGTCAGGATTAGGTGCAGCCTGAGACCCCAGGTGCTCACCAAAGGTCGCCGCGGTGCCCCAGACCCCAGAGGGAGCAGAGGTGCAGGCACGGCTGGGGGCAGCTGCAGCCGGGAATCCACATGTGGCAAGGACACCCGAACCCATGACAGGCCTCAAATGCGCACCCACACAGGCTGCTGGGACACACAGACAGACAGAAACTCTGAGCACCAAGAGAACAGAGGGACCTGGAGAAATCTCTAGGACTGAGCACCTGGTTTAACCCGGGGGTGACCCTCAGCACCACAGGCTCCCCCAAGTAAAAAGCAAACCCTAAAGGAGAGTTTGCCCAACTAGGGTGAGGGGGCCTGGCCAGGATTTGGGGGACAAGCCCAGAGCGAGCAGCACTCCAAGCTCAGGCTGTGGGAAGCGGCCGCCTGTGGTAGAACAGGCCCGTCTGGGACTCGTGGGCTCGGCTGAGGCGCATCTTACTCGGATGTCAGTGTTCCACCCGCCAGCCTGAGTCAACCAGGGCCTTCGGGGAGCTTAGGGGGCACATCTGGGCCAATGGGCTGGATCGGTGCTAGTGGCCGCCTGAAGCTTCTGGGACTTCCCACAGCTGAGTGAAGCTGGAGTGTCAGGGGGCTTCGGGCTCTGGGACACTGTGAATCCGCCCAGTCCTGACCACAGTTCTGAATGCAGCTGCAGGAGGCTGAAGAGAGCCCCCGGGCCCCACCCGCGGCCCCACCCTGCCCTGTATCTGGCCAGATGAGAGGCCACAGGGCCCAACCTCTAAGGCTAGAAGAAGTCTAAGACCAAGACCCCAACCTGCAGGAACAGCTGCAGCACACAACCAGGACCCCCAAGGCAGCCGGAACCCCCTGAAGGCAGCCGGTACCGCTGTTCTCTGCAGCCCCTGGCAGGACCCGGCTGTGTTTGTGCCCTCTTGGGTGGGAGACCATGGGGAGCGGTGACTCTCTTGCCTGTAGCTTTTCGTTCTGTTCTCACTGTGGACACTGTGCCAGCCCCACCGACAGCGGCAATAGAGGTTCCCCGGATTAGGAGACGCCCCTCTCCCCGCCAGGAGAGAGCTGCGCCCCGGTGTGTGTCTCTGAGCACTGCTTTGTGACTCTGAGTCCTGGTGTGTCCCCGACTCCTGGTGTGTGACCCTGAGCACAGGCCTGAGGCCTGGTGTGTGTCCCAGGCTGTGACCCAGGGCCTCTCCTGTGACCCTGGACCCTGGGTGTGACCCTGAGTGTTTGTTGGTCCTGTCCCCCTGCTGGGAACTTGGGGAGCAGATGCTGTCAAGAGGCTGTGACTGTGCCCATCTGACACGTCCTGCACATGCCCCCCAGCTCCTGCAGGGCCCCTAGCAAAAGGGCTTTACAGTCCAGAGCCCAGTCTGCAGAGCAGAGGGAGCCGCAGGTGCCTTCAAGGTCAGGAGCGGCCGCAACACTCGCCCCAGTGAAGGGCTTGGACCAGAGGAACAGCCGACAGCCAGCGGAGGTGAGAAATATTGATTTACTGATTTTTCCTTTATGTGAGTGTGCGATGTGGGTGGTGGAGATTTTGAACCACACTTGGCGGTGCTCAGGGCTTACTCAGGCAGAGCTAGGGGACCATGTGTGATGCCAGGAATGGAACCGGCGTGGGCTGTGTGGAGGCAAAAGCATTCCCGCTGGGCTATCCTCTGGCCCTGGTTTTGCTTTGAGCGAGGAAGTCAAGGGGACAGTTCCCCATAGTTGTGACAACTTGGAGTCTGGCTTTTCCTCGTGACTCCAAAACAGTTGCTGATGCACTAAACGTCATGTCATGTCTCTTTGTTGGGAGTGTCCACAGCCGGTGGTACTCAGGGCTCCTCCTGGCTCCGTGTTTAGATATCACTCCCGGCAGGTCTCAGGGACCCTATATGATGCTCGGGCCGATCATCCTACCCGCTGTACTCTCCCTCCGGCCCATCTCACAGCACATCTTGTAGCAGCAACAGGATACCCACGAAGGGCGGAGGGCCTGCCCTGCCGCCCAGGTTTGGGGTTCCCTGAAGCTAGCCGAGGGCACCCCCACAGGCTAGATTCTGGTATCACTGAGGAAATCACGAGCCCATGAGAAGACCCTGGCCCTCCTGGTTATTCCGGGCTTGGGTTCTGGGAGTCAAGGGGATTGGGGGTGTGAAGGAGCAGCAGCCTCCATGTGCCAGGGGAGCTGGAGGGAAAGGGGGTGCACTCCCACGTGAGCACCTCCAGCTGTGCGAGGATGTGGAGCTGCGTTGGGTCACAGGGCCACGGGCTGGGTGGGGACGCAACCAGAAAAGACATCAGCAAGGCCTGGAGCAGAGTAACTGGGCCGACGTGCAGGGAACTGGGGGCTGCCGAGTGACCTCCCGCCCCCCTCCACTGAGATCTCCGTGCAGCCCTGCCTCCTTCCTCTGCACCCAGAGACCTGTGCGTCTCCACATCAACAATGACGATATCGGTGTGTGTGAATGCTGGGGAGAACCGTTGGCTGGTCCAGCCTTTTTGGGAAAACGCCATGGACATTCCTCAGAAAACTGGGAATTGAGCTGTCATAGGACCGGGTCATTCCACTCCTTGGAATTCCCAGGGACCCAAAATCACAGTGCAGGAAAGACCCTTGCTCTCCTGTGTTCCTACAGCATCATCCGAAATAGCCAAACTCTCGAAACAACCCAGCTCCCAAGAATAGATGACAGGGCATAGAAGCTATGGTACACATCATCATCATCGTCATCATCATCATCATTATCTCATTAATCGTTGAATTTCTCTAGAGGTCTCAGAAACGTCTCCATTCACCCTAGCCCTGAGATTTAGATTGTTTTTTTTTTTTTCTTTTTGGGTCACACCTGGCGATGCACAGGGGTTACTCCTGGCTCTGCACTCAGGAATTATTCCTGGCGGTGCTCAGGGGACCAAATGGGATGCTGGGAATCGAACCCCGGTCGGCCTCGTGCAAGGCAAACGCCCTACCTGCTGTGCTATTGCTCCAGCCCCGCCTTGAGATTTTAAAAGCCTCCCTTTACTCATCCTTCCAAATGACGCTGCATTGAGGCTCTTTCAGTGTCAGGGGAATGAGACCCAGCATTGCTACTGGTTTTGGCATATGAATACACACTGGGGAGTTTGCGAGGCTCTCCCATGTGGGCCGGAAACTCTCAGTAGCTTGGCAGGTTCTCCAGCACGCCTGGCTGTCTTCCCTGGGGCCTCTGGAGTGGGTGGGCTCCAGCTTCCCTCCTGCCCCGAGCAGACCTCCCGAGGATGAAGAGCTCCAGAGCCTAGCCACAGCCAGGCTCAAGGCTCCTGTCCACAAGTTCAGACGAGCCTCATGCATGAAGGTACCGGCAGAGGAACCCTGGTGTGTGGACCCGGGACTGAGACCTCCAAGCCTGCTCGGATCGGGACTGGGCCTCTTCCAGCCAGATTTCCCATTTTCCAGTAGCTAGGCGGTCACACCCAGGGACTTCCCCCGGCACTGTGTAATCCCACAAATGGCCAACATGGCACATATGTGCAGTGGAATACTACTCAGCCGTAAGAAACGATGAAGTCGGACAAGGCTGGATCTGGAGAGTGTCTTGATGTGAGAGACAGGGACAGAACGGCCTCCCTGTGGAGGGGGCTTCCCTCTCCGCCCATCCAGACGAACTCCCAGTGGCCACATGCTTTCAGAAGAAAACCCAGGTACGCGGGATCTGGGACTAAGACTCCAGGCCACAGGGCGACTATGGAGACAAGCCCGCCTTCCTATTCCCCCTCCCCTTGGGGTTCAGGCTGCCACACCCACGAACTGCCTCCAGGCTACATCTCAGTACATTAAAGGCCTTGATCCTGAGACTCCTCACAGGTGAATCTCAGAATGGATTAGCTCCCTACTGAGATGTCCCTGGACCCCCGCATTTACAATTTTGGAATTCCAGAAGTGCGCAGTCTTTTTCATGACAGCGTGACCGCTCCTAATATTCATAATAAAGAATAGAAAATAAATTATGTAGCATCTGCCCTGTAGGCAGGCCTGAGTGGTGGTGGAAAAATTCAAAATAATGGTGGTGGGAAGGTGTGATGCTGGTGGATTGGTGTTGAAATACTGTACGGAATCAATGAATGCGAGTGAGCCGGAACCAGCTGCAGTTTCTTTCTCTGGCCCAGAGCCGCTGCACTGGAAAGAAGCAGCTGAACTTGTTTTGTGCCGGACGCCCAGAGCACAAACAGCAAAAGGAGCGCAAGGTGTGAGCAGCACCCCAAAGCGAGGCCATGCGGTTTTCGCCAGCTGCTGTGCAGAGGGGACATCCGTGGCGCTGTGAGCTGCTCCATCTCGCCGTGTCTGCAGGGTCTGTTCCGTGTTTCTCCATGTCGACTCCACGTTTCCTTTCTGCAGTTTCTCATTTGAGCAGAGTTTTTTCAAACCAGTTTTAGTACTCCACAGCCTAGCCTAGGCGCTGTAGTTCCCTCCTGACCAGCTTCTTCCAGCTGAAGGGCCGGCCAAGCAGCCCTCGGGCCCTGCAGATCCTGTCTGAGTGTCATCGCTCACTGGGGCAGCAGAGGTCATTAACACTTCCAACAGGGCTGGTCTGGGCTCTGCACAGGAAGCTTACAGAGGATCTGGGCTTTGCCTGAGAGCTTGAAGTTACCTGCCTCTGTCACTCACACGCTAGGTCACTGCCTGATACAGGAACTACAGAGAGCTCCCTTACTCATAGAAAAGTGCTCCTTAAAATTCTCCTATCACTGTAATGAGTTTTTTCTGAAATCTGTAACCCACTGTGTCCTGTTACTTTGTGGGGCTGGAGTGATAGCACAGCTGGTGGGGCACTTGCCTTGCATGCAGCCAACCCAGGTTAGATACCCAGCATCCTATGTGGTCCCCTGAGCACCACCAGGAGTGGTTTCTGGGTGCAGAGCCAGGAGTGATGCAAAAAGAAAGTAAAAAGTTACTTTGATTCCTCCGCCCCTCTCGGAGCCCGGCAAGCTACTGAGAGTAGTATCTCGCCCACATGGCAGAGCCTGGCAAGCTACCCGTGGTGTATTCGATAAGCCAAAAACAGAAACAGATCTCACAAAGGAGACATTACTGGTGCCTGCTCGAGCAAATCGATGAACAACGCGATGACAGTGATACAGTGACAGTTAATGTGAAGAACCTTAAGAAATAAAGTAAAAAAAGTAAAAAAAAGATCCCCCCTGCAATGAGAGATGGAGTAGGGTGTAGGGGACTAACTACTGCCCAGAAGCAGCAGAAACAATTGAAAAGGGTGTGAAAACTGGTCCTCAGCAGGAACCCTGCCCCTAGGGTGGGGCAGGGCAGTCAGATGAGGGACCACTATAGCAATGGCCGAGGAGAGTGGCCACTCAGGACAAGACCTGGGCACAGAAAGGAGGTGGGGAAAGTGCCTACACAGAGGCAGCTGGGGAGCAGGAGGGAAACTGGGACCTTGGTGACAGGCAGTGGACCCTGGTGACAGGATTTTCGTTGTTGAAACATCACACCTGAAACTCACAACCAACTTTGAAACTCTGTAATTCACCATAACATAAGTATGAAAAAAGAATCTGAAATACATAAGAATAAAAGGCCTGTATGAATGGGAAAGGATACTTACACAATACCCATCAGATAAGGGGTTGATATCAAGGGTATATAAAGCACTGGTTGAACTCTACAAGAAGAAAACATCCAACCCCATCAAAAAATGGGGCGAAGAAATGAACAGAAACTTTACCAAGGAAGAGATACGAATGGCCAAAAGACACATGAAAAAGTGCTCTACATCACTAATCGTCAGAGAGATGCAGATCAAAACAACCATGAGCTACCACCTCACACCACAGAGACTAGCACACATCCAAAAGAACAAAAGCAACCGCTGTCGGAGAGGATGTGGGGAGAAAGGGACCCTTCTACACTGCTGGTGGGAATGCCGGCTAGTTCAGCCCTTTTGGAAAACAGTATGGACGATTCTCAAAAAACTAGAGGTTGAGCTCCCATTTGACCCAGCAATACCACTGCTGGGAATATATCCCAGAAAAGCCAAAAAGTATAGTCGAAGTGACATATGCACTTATATGTTCACCGCAGCACTGTTTACAATAGCCAGAATCTGGAAAAAACCCAAGTGCCCTAGAACAGATGACTGGTTGAAGAAATCTGGTACATCTATACAATGGAATACTATGCAGCTGTTAGAAAAAATGAGGTCATGACGTTTGCATATAAGTGGATCAACATGGAAAGTATCATGCTAAGTGAAATGAGTCAGAAAGAGAGAGACAGACATATAAAGATTGCACTCATCTGTGGAATATAGAATAATAGACTATAAGACTAACGCCCAAGAATAGTAGAAATAAGTACCAGGAGATTGTTTCCATGGCTTGGAGGCTGGTCTCTCATTCTGGGTAACTCAGGGAAGGGACCACCAAGTAAAATGTGGTTGGAGGTCATGTGGGGGAAGGGTGATGCGGGCCGAATACAGACTAGAGACTGAACACAATGGCCACTCAACACCTTTATTGCAAACCACAACACGTAATCAGAGAGAGAGAACAAAAGGGAATTCCCTGCCATAGTGGCAGGGTGGGGTGGGGGGAGACCGGACTGGGGAGGGGGGTAGGGATGTTGGGTTTACTGGTGGTGGAGAATGGGCACTGGTGAAGGGATGGGTTATCAAACTTTGTATGGGGGAAACATGAGCACAAAGATGTATGGATCTGTAACTGTACCCTCACGATGACTCTCTAATTAAAAATAAACTAATAAAAAAAAATAAAAAATAAAAAAAAAGAATAAAAGGCCTGTACCTTTCACTACACATAAAGTCTGTTTGTATATCGAACCGGGGGCTCTTGGGGGTTCTAGCCAGGAGCTCGCAGGGGCTATTCCTGCACAGTTCTCAGGAGTGACCCTGATATACTCGGGGACCCAGCGTGGTGTTGGCTCAGGCGGGATCCACCACAGAGAGGCAAGACCGGACCCGTAGACTGTCTTCCGGCCCCCCGGGACCCTGATTTCTGGGAGTATTGTGGGGCCACACCTGGGAGCTCTGGGGTGAGGCCTGAGCCTGACTCTCCCTCCTGTCTGGCATTGAAATGCCACACGCCCTACCCCACGCCCCCACGGCCCCCCCACAGTGCACTGCTTTGGGGGGTGCTAGGGGTCACACTCAGCAGTGCAAGCTGTGGCAGACTCCTGACTCTACTGGGGTCACTCAGGGTGACTGAGCCCGCACCCAGCCTTGAGCTGTCGCCGCATCATTCCCTGGAAAGGAATGGGGGCAGGGAGACAGTACAGCAGGCAGGGCGCGGGCCTCGCACAGGGCCGGCATGAGGGACCCCGGCACCGCATACGGCCCCTGAGCTCACTGAGCCCACCACCAACGGTCCCGAGAGCAGAGCCGGCAGTAACGAGACAGCAACCAAAGGAGGTTTGGGGGCGCCGGGAGTCAGGACGGCGGGTAGGTGGTACAGCGGGCCGGGTGCTTGTGCGACACGTGTCTGAAACAGGGTTAGCCCCAGCACCCTTGAGTGACCCCAAGCACAGATCCCCGTGAGCCCACCAGAAATAGCCCCTGAGAACAGCCAATTGTGGTACGGGAGAAAGAGAAAGAAAAGCAGAGACCCCGAGTCTGACCAGCATCCGGCTCTCAGAAAACCCTCAAATAAGGGACAGGGACACACAGGGGACAGCCAGGGCTGGGCAGAAAGGACAGGGTCCAACCGGTCACGGCCCTGAGGGGCCCAGTGGGCACAGGGGGTACCAGCTGAACCTTCCATAAGGTTTGTCTCCGGGTCCATCTGGCACTGACCCATCCCAAGGACCTAGAGACGGGCTGAGAAGCGCGGCTTTGGCAGGAATGACCCGTCCACCCCCGGTGCAGAGCTGAGCTGGCCCAGAGGCTGCCCAGGGCTGCGACCTGCTAGCGTCACCATAGCCCACCATCGCCCCTGGTGGGCGGCAGGGGAACTGCAGCCCCCTCCCCGGGTAAGACAGACACTCCAGAGCCAGCACTTGGGTGAAGAGGCTTTTATTGGGGGGCAGGGGAATGGGCACGGAGGAGCCCCGCCTTAGTTGGCGGCCATGATCTCCTGCACCCAGGGCATGAGCTCGGTGACGCGGGCGTACACGGCGGGAGTGGAGGTGGAGCAGAAGCCGCTGCCCCAGGACACGATGCCCACCAGGGTCCAGGCGCCGTCCTTCTGGCAGACCAGGGGGCCGCCGGAGTCACCCTGCGGGAGGAGAGGGAGCTGTGAGCGCCCCTGGGCCCGGAGCCTGTCCCCGGATGCGCGGGGAGCAGGGGCCAGGGCCCCGCACTGCCCGGCTTGGTCCTGAAGCAGGACATGCCCTGGACGCCCGCGGGGGCGGCGCGGGGGAGGGGGACGCACCATGCAGGAGGAGACGCCGCTGGCGCCGGCGCACACCATCACGTCGGTGATCTTGTTGCCCCAGAACTTCTTGCACTCGTCGTTGGACAGCAGGGGCAGGGAGGCCTGCTGCAGCTTGTCGGGGGTCTTGTTGGCTGCGGGACAGAGACGCGGTCAGGGCTTCTCGGCGCCCCCGGCGCCCTGGTTCCCGGCGTGGAGGAGGGCTCTGGCCGGCCGGCCAGCCTTGGGGCCCGCGGAGCGGGGAGCGGCCGGCTGCCCCTGACCCACCCCGCGGGATCCCCGCTGCCCGCGCTCCAGCCCAGCCAGTACAGGGGCCCGGGCCACCCCGCGGTTGCGGGTGGGCGCTGCGGGGACCCAGTGTCTCCTGGCCCCGGGCCACGGGGGGTGGCGGGCAGCTCTGGGCACTCGCGTTGGGTTTCCCCTTCCCTCATTACCAGACAACTGTGGGTCGGGGCCCAGAGGCCAAGCCCCCTCCCACCCCGGGAGCCGCGGGGGCCTCAGCCCGGCCTGACCGCGGCCTGACCACTCACCGTTGTACTTGGTCTTGCCCCAGCCGGTGGTGGCGCAGATGGAGCCAGCGGGGAAGTCATCGTCGGCGCTGGGCAGGCACACGGCGGACACGGTCTCGGAGAAGCGGGCGGGGGTGGCCAGCTTCAGCAGGGTGATGTCGTTGCGCACGGTCAGCATGTTGAACTTGGGGTTCTTGAAGACCTGGGGGCGGGTCAGGACCCGGAGGTGAGCGGGCACAGCAGGACGCAGCGGCTGTGTGGGACGCCCCGGCCGGCCAGCCGGCCCCCGAGGAAGACGCCGGTGCCCGCCCCAAGCAGCCCCGCTTACCTGGGCGATCTCCAGAACCTGGACGTTCTCGGCATCGGAGCCCTGGTCGAACTCGCCAGCGACCACCACGTGGGAGGTTCTGTAGAAAAACGGGAAAGGTTGGGGCCCGCGGGAGGAGCAGAACGCGGGCGGGGAGCAGGGAGGAAGGGAGTTTGGGGGCGTGGTCTGGCCCGCGGGGCGTGGACCTGGAGGCGCGTGCTTCTGTGGGCGTGGCCGCACTGAGGCGGTAGTTCCGGGCGCGGTTGGACCGCGGGGGAGGGGATTGGACGGGCGTGGCTCTGGGGCGTGGCCGCACCTGAAAGGGCTTCAGGGGGCGTGGTCGGCCCGACGGGGCGGGACTTGCGGAAGGGACTCTGAGCCCCTATTTCCCTACAGCTCAGGACTGGCCCCAGCATCTACAAGCACCTGTATGGGGGCGCAGCCAGTGTCCCCGAAATGTGCCCACACCCATTCCCTTCCTAGCAGCCCTGGGTGACCTGCAGGACTGAACTCTCTGGGTGTTCCAAGGAAGGGGAGAGGTACAAGGTTGACAGAGGCTTAACCCACCATAAAAGGGCCCCCCTAATCCCAGGGTCTTTCCCGTTCTCACTTCACACCGCAGTGGGCAGCGGTCACCACCCAGTTCTCGCTGATGAGGGAACCACCGCAGAAGTGGAAGCCGGTTTTGTCCTGTGGGAGGGACGGACGGAGGGTCAGCGCTGGGGACTCCAGCGACACCCCCACCAGCAGCCCCCCGGCCTGTCTAAATCCAAAATCCTTGTGCGCAAACCCCCCTTACCTGCAGGGACACCTGCCAGGGCCAGGAGCCGGGGATGGCATCCTCACCGTTGACGATCCTGGACAGACCGCTCAGGACGGGGTGGATGGCGGGGACTCCGCAGCCTGGGGACACGGGGTGGTCAAGGCTGCTTGGCCTGTGTGCACAGCTGGTGCCTCCGTCCCCCCTGCCCAGGCCGCTCTGCATCCTGTGTCACCCTCCTCCAGAAAAGCTCAACCTACAACCCTAGTGGAGGGTCCCCACACAGCTGTGTCCCTGTCCCCCTTCCCGGCCAGAGCTGCTCCTCCCTCTTCAGCCCCTTTCGGAAATTCACATATCTGTACTTTTTTTTTTTCTTTTTTAGGTCACACCGGACAATGCCCCGGGGTTAGTCCTGGCTCTGCACTCAGGAATCACCCCTGGCAGTGCTCAGGGGACCATATGGGATGCTGGGATTCGAACCCGGCCCGGGCACATGCAAGGCAAACGCCCTACCTGCTGTACTATCACCACAGCCCCATATCTGTACCTTTTTTAACTCGTTAAAACAAAAATGAAATTCCCCAAGAGCCAGTCCATAGAACCAGGAGGTAAAGGGTCCAGTACTCGCCCTGCGCGGCCCACCTGGCTTCTAGCCCTGCAGCCCTGGACTCCCCGGCAGCGCTGCACGCCTCTGAACACTGCGGCATTCAGAGGCCACCCCCGGAGATCGAGAACTTTCAGGCTGCCCCACGAACTCAGGCCTCACGTGAGCTGCTGGGCCGGTAGGTAGAGTCACCAGGCGTGGGCCCGGGGCCTCAGACACCCCTTGAGAGGAACCTCAAGTGACCTTGGGCTCGAGAGAGCTCTGGGGCCGAGGCGCAGGTTGGAAGGCAGGGCTCTGTCCCTGACACCCAGAGGGCTCCCTGAGCACCACCAGGTGAGGCCCAAAAAGTAGAAACAAGATGAAAAGCAACCCATGCACTTCCGGAGAGATCTGGAGGGGGCCCACCGTGTGCTCTTGGGCCTCTGCTGCCCTCACAGACCCTCTCGTTCCCCCAGCTGCGACAGTGAGAGCTCACAGAGCCCAGAGGACCGTCCCCTCCTGCCCACCCGGCCTGTCAGGGCCCGAGGCTCAGGGTGGGGAAGGGGCTCAGCGCTCCCCCCGGCCAGACCCAGCGTCTCCTGACAGCTCACAGGTATTCATGGCCGCTGAGGCCGCCACTCACCGAAGGCGGAGCCCAGGAGGGCGAAGCAGGACACGAGCCACAGGAAGGCCATGGTGTGCAGCAGGCGATGTGGGGCTGCCGGCCGCGGGCCCCTCTTATGGCCCCTAACCCCCGGCCCCGCCCAGTGACCTTCAGTGAGAAGGGGCCAGCTGGGCACACCAGCGCCTGGGAACAGGGCAGCTGCAGGCTTGCATAAGCTGTGCTCTCCGGGCCCAGGGGGCGAGGCAGGGGCCCCGCTCCTGAGGACAGACGCCCCCAGTCCCCACAGTCCCCGGCCCTAGAGCCCCACGGCTCCCCCGTGGTTGTTATCATGAAAAGCAGCCTGGTTCTGAGGTTGGCCGGATCCCGCCTCTCTGTTCCACTCTGGAAAAGTCTGCCCCTGAATTACCTGCTGTGGAGGCAGGGTGAGGACTGGGATGGGGGAGGATACACGGGACAATGGTGGTGGAGGGGGTGCACTGGGGGAGGGATGGGTGTTCGATCATTTCAGGGCTGCATCCTAACATGAAAGCTTTGTCATTATCTCATGGGGATTCAATAAAAAAGACAATAAAGTATGTGGAATTCAAGCCCAATTTAATCAGCTTAATCAATGGCTGAGCAAATAGCAGTACTCCTACATTGAAAACAAAAACAGACTCCCCCACCGTGAACCGAAAAATATCAGGTGGGCACTCCTGGGAACCCGGAGCAGACACAACCGAGGAGAGGCCCCAGGCCAGGGGGTGCCTGCCCCCCGGGTTCCCTGTGCATGAGCCACAACGTCTGGACTAACTGTGGCCCGAGACCCGGGTGCTCAATAAAGGGGCTGCGGTGTCCTGGGGACAAGCCCAGAGGGGGCAGACGTGCAGGCAAGGCTGGGGGGGCAGGGGCAGCCCCTCAGGCACAGGCTGGGGAAGGGTCAGCGCACGACATGCATGGACAAGCCCCCTCGACACAGGCCTGCGCGCTGGCCCCTGTAGGCGGGACAGCGGCCCCCTGGGGTAGAACAGGCCCGTCTGGGACTCGTGGGCTTGGCTGAGGCGCATCTTACTAGGATGTCAGTGTTCCACCCGCCAGCCTGAGTCAACCAGGGCCCGTGGGCAGCTTAGGGGGCACATCTGGGCCAAGGGGCTGGATCGGTGCTAGTGGCCGCCTGATTCTGAAGCTTCTGGGACTTCCCACAGCTGGCTGGGCCCGGAGTGTCAGGGGGCTTCGGGCTCTGGGACCCTGTGAATCTGCCCAGTCCTCACCGCAGTTCTGAATGCAGCTGCAGGAGGCTGAAGAGAGCCCCCGGCCCCACCCTGCCCTGCATCTGGCCAGATGAGAGGCCACAGGGCCCGACCTCTAAGGCTAGAGGAAGTCTAACACCAAGACCCCAACCTGCAGGAACAGCTGCAACACACAACCAGGACCCCCAAGGCAGCCAGAACCCCCCGAAGGCAGCAGGTACCGCTGTTCTCAGCAGCCCCTGGCAGGACCCGGCTGTGTTTGTGCCCGCGTGGGTGGGAGACCACGGGGAGCGGTGACTCTCCTGCCTGTAGCTTTTCGTTCTGTTCTCACTGTGGACACTGTGCCAGCCCCACCGACAGCGGCAACAGAGGTTCCCCGGGTTAGGAGACGCCCCTATCCCGCCAGGAGAGAGCTGGGCCCCGGTATGTGTCTCTGAGCACTGCTTTGTGACTCTGAGTCCTGGTGTGTCCCTGGTTGTGACCCTGAGTGTGCTTTGTGACCCTAGGCTCTGATGTGTCTCCAAGTCCTGGTGTGTGAGCCTTAGTCCTGGTGTGTGAGCCTCAGTCCTGGTGTGTGAGCCTCAGTCCTGGTGTGTGTCCCTGAGTCCTGGTTTGCATCCCTGAGGCCTGGTGTGTGTGTCAGTGACAGGACCCTCCCCTCGATCGACCGGGCTCGCAGGAACTCGCCAGTCTCTGCTCCCCCGGCCTTACCTCCACGCTGAGCCAGACCCCGTGGCGGAGGGCAGGACTCAGGCCTGTGCTGAGAGGCGGTTCTGTGCGCTAAGTGTGGCATGACTGCGGTGTGACTCCCAGAAGCTTCAGAACCTGGCACAACTAGACCTATACAGCCCCTTGTCCCCAGATGTGCCCCCTAAGCTCCCCCCGGACTGGAGCCTCTCCAGGCTTCTGTCTGCTCCGGGTTCCCAGGAGTGCCCACCTGGTATTTTCCGGTTAACGGTGGGGGAGTCTGTTTTTGTTTTCAATGTAGGAGTACTGCTATTTGTTCAGCCATTGATTAAGCTGATTGAATTGGGCTTGAACTCCACATACTTTATTGTCTTTTTCATTGAATAACCATGAGATAATGACAAAGCTTTCATGTTAGGATGCAGCCCTGAAATGATCGAACACCCATCCCTCCCCCAGTGCACCCCCTCCACCACCATTGTCCCGTGTATCCTCCCCCATCCCTGTCCTAACCCTGCCTCCATGGCAGGTAATTCAGGGACAGACTTTTCCAGAGTGGAACAGAGAGGCGGGATCCGGCCAACCTCAGAACCAGGCTGCTTTTCATGAAAACGACCACGGGGGAGCCGTGGGGCTCTAGGGCCGGGGACTGTGGGGACTGGGGGCGTCTGTCCTCAGGAGCGGGGCCCCTGCCTCGCCCCCTGGGCCCGGAGAGCACAGCTTATGCAAGCCTGCAGCTGCCCTGTTCCCAGGCGCTGGTGTGCCCAGCTGGCCCCTTCTCACTGAAGGTCTCTGGGTGGGGCCGGGGGTTAGGGGCCATAAGAGGGGCCCGCGGCCAGCAGCCCCACATCGCCTACTGCACACCATGGCCTTCCTGTGGCTCGTGTCCTGCTTCGCCCTCCTGGGCTCCGCCTTCAGTGAGTGGCGGCCTCAGCGGCCACGAGTACTTGTGAGCTGTCAGGGGACGCTGGGCCTTGCTGAGGGGAGCGCTGAGCCCCTTCCCCACCCTGAGCCTCGGGCCCTGACAGGCCGGGTGGGCAGGAGGGGACGGTCCTCTGGGCTCTGTGAGCTCTCACCGCCCCCGCTGGGGGAACGAGAGGGTCTGTGAGGGCATCAGAGGCCCAAGAGCACAGGTGGGGGTGTGGACCCCCCAGATTCTCCGGAAGTGCATGGGTTGCTTCTCATCTTGTTTCTCCTTTTTAGGCCTCACCTGGTGGTAGTCAGGGAGCCCTCTGGGGTGTCAGGGACAGAGCCTCATCTCCCAACCTGCGCCTCAGCCCCCGAGCTCTCTCGAGCCCAGGGTCACTTGGGGTTCCTCTCAAGGGGTGTCTGAGGCCCCGGGCCCACGCCTGGTGACTCTAACCTACCGGCCCAGCAGCTCATGTGAGGCCTGAGTCTGCGGGGCTGCTGGGGACCCCGGGGCAGCCTGACAGTTCTCGGGCCTCCTGGATGGCCTCTGAATACCCCAGTGTTCAGAGGCGTCCAGAGCTGTCAAGTGCTGAAGGGAGTCCAGGGCTGTGGGGCTAGAAGCCAGGTGGGCGCGCGGAGGGCAAGCACTGGACCCTTTATCTCCTGGTTCTATGGACTGGCTCTTGGGGAATTTCATTTTTGTTTTAACGAGTTAAAAAAGGTACAGATATGGGGCTGTGGTGATAGTACAGTGGGTAGGGTGTTTACCTTGCACGTGCCCGGGCCGGGTTTGATTCCCAGTATCCCATATGGTCCTCTGAGTACTGCCAGGGGTGATTCCTGAGTGCAGAGCAGGAGTGACCCCAGGGCATTGCCCAGTGTGACCCAAAAAGAAAGAAAGAATGTATGGATATGTGAATTTCCGAAGGGGGCTGAAGAGGGAGGAGCAGCTCTGGCCGGGAAGGGGGACAGGGACACAACTGTTGGGGACCCTCCACTAGGGTTGTAGGTTGAGCTTTTCTGGAGGAGGGTGACACAGGATGCAGAGCGGCCTGGGCAGGGGGGACGGAGGCACCAGCTGTGCACACAGGCCAAGCAGCCTTGACCACCCCGTGTCCCCAGGCTGCGGAGTCCCCGCCATCCACCCCGTCCTGAGCGGTCTGTCCAGGATCGTCAACGGTGAGGATGCCATCCCCGGCTCCTGGCCCTGGCAGGTGTCCCTGCAGGTAAGGGGGGTTTGCGCACAAGGATTTTGGATTTAGACAGGCCGGGGGGCTGCTGGTGGGGGTGTCGCTGGAGTCCCCAGCGCTGACCCTCCGTCCGTCCCTCCCACAGGACAAAACCGGCTTCCACTTCTGCGGTGGTTCCCTCATCAGCGAGAACTGGGTGGTGACCGCTGCTCACTGCGGTGTGAAGTGAGAACGGGAAAGACCCTGGGATTAGGGGGGCCCTTTTATGGTGGGTTAAGCCTCTGTCAACCTTGTACCTCTCCCCTTCCTTGGAACACCCAGAGAGTTCAGTCCTGCAGGTCACCCAGGGCTGCTAGGAAGGGAATGGGTGTGGGCACATTTCGGGGACACTGGCTGCGCCCCCATACAGGTGCTTGTAGATGCTGGGGCCAGTCCTGAGCTGTAGGGAAATAGGGGCTCAGAAGTCCCTTCCGCAAGTCCCGCCCCGTCGGGCCGACCACGCCCCCTGAAGCCCTTTCAGGTGCGGCCACGCCCCAGAGCCACGCCCGTCCAATCCCCGCCCCCGCGGTCCGACCGCGCCCCCGAGCTCCCTTCCTCCCTGCTCCTCGCCCGCGTTCTGCTCCTCCCGCCGGCCCCAACCTTTCCCGTTTTTCTACAGAACCTCCCACGTGGTGGTCGCGGGCGAGTTCGACCAGGGCTCCGATGCCGAGGACGTCCAGGTCCTAAAGATCGCCCAGGTAAGCGGGGCTGCTGGGTGCGGGCACCGGCGTCTCCCTCGGGGGCTGGACGCTGCGTCCTGCTGTGCCCGCTCACCTCCGGGTCCTGACCCGCCCCCCAGGTCTTCAAGAACCCCAAGTACAACACGTTCACCACCAACAACGACATCACCCTGCTGAAGCTGGCCACCCCCGCCCGCTTCTCCGAGACCGTGTCCGCCGTGTGCCTGCCCAGCGCCGACGATGACTTCCCCGCTGGCGCCATCTGCGCCACCACCGGCTGGGGCAAGACCAAGTACAATGGTGAGTGGTCAGGCCGCGGTCAGGCCGGGCTGAGGCCCCGGCGGCTCCCGGGTTGGAGGGGGCTGGGCCTCTGGACCCCGACCCCACTTCTCTCTGCAAATAAGAGAAGGCAAAACCCACGGCGGGTGCCCTGGGCTGCCCGCGACCACCCCATGCCCCGGGGCTAGGAGACACTGGGTCCCCGCAGCGCCCACCCGCAGCCGCGTGGTGGCCCGGGCCCCTGTACCGGCTGGGCTGGAGCGCGGGCAGCGGGGATCCCGCGGGGTGGGTCAGGGGCAGCCGGCCGCTCCCCGCTCCGCGGGCCCCAAGGCTGGCCGGCCGGCCAGAGCCCTCCTCCACGCCGGGAACCAGGGCGCCGGGGGCGCCGAGAAGCCCTGACCGCGTCTCTGTCCCGCAGCCAACAAGACCCCCGACAAGCTGCAGCAGGCCTCCCTGCCCCTGCTGGCCAACGACGAATGCAAGAAGTTCTGGGGCAACAAGATCACCGACGTGATGGTGTGCGCCGGCGCCAGCGGCGTCTCCTCCTGCATGGTGCGTCCCCCCTGCCACCCCCGCGGGCGTCCAGGGCATGTCCTGCTTCAGGGCCAAGCCGGGCAGTGCGGGGCCCTGGCCCCTGCTCCCCGCGCATCCGGGGACAGGCTCCGGGCCCAGGGGCGCTCACAGCTCCCTCTCCTCCCGCAGGGTGACTCCGGCGGCCCCCTGGTCTGCCAGAAGGACGGCGCCTGGACCCTGGTGGGCATCGTGTCCTGGGGCAGCGGCTTCTGCTCCACCTCCACTCCCGCCGTGTACGCCCGCGTCACCGAGCTCATGCCCTGGGTGCAGGAGATCATGGCCGCCAACTAAGGCGGGGCTCCTCCGTGCCCATTCCCCTGCCCCCCAATAAAAGCCTCTTCACCCAAGTGCTGGCTCTGGAGTGTCTGTCTTACCCGGGGAGTGGGCTGCAGTTCCCCTGCCGCCCACCAGGGGCGATGGTGGCGTTCTGCAGGCCGCAGCCATGGCAGCCTCTGGACCAGCTCAGCTCTGCACCGGGGGTGGACGGGTCATTCCTGCCAAAGCTGCGCTTCTCAGCCCGTCTCTAGGTCCTTGGGATGGGTCAGCGCCAGATGGACCTGGCCAACGAACCTTCTGGAAGACAGGGTTCACTCTCGCGTGGGCTTTGCCTTCAAGCCACTCGATACACAGCTGAGCTGGCAACATGTCCAGCTGGTACCCCCTCTGCCCACTGGGCCCCTCAGGGCCGTGACCGGTTGGACCCTGTCCTTTCTGCCCAGCCCTGGCTGTCCCCTGTGTGTCCCTGTCCCTTGTTTGAGGGTTTGCCGAGAGCCGGATGTTGGTCAGACTCGGGGTCTGTGCTTTTCTTTCTTTCTCCCGTACCACACTTGGCTGTTCTCAGGGGCTATTTCTGGTGGGCTCAGGGGGATCTGTGCTTGGGGTCACTCAAGGGTGCTGGGATCAAACCTGTGTCAGCCACATGTCGGACAAGCACCCGGCCCGCTGTACCACCTACCCGCCGTCCTGACTCTCCCAGCGCCCCCAAACCTCCTTTGCTTGCTGTTGTCGTTTCTCCCAGCTCTGCTCTCGGGACCGTTGGCGGTGGGCTCAGGGGCCGTAAGCGGTGCCGGGGTCCCTAGTGCTGGCCCTGTGCAAGGCCGGCGCCCTGCCTGCTGCACTGTCTCCCTGCCCCCATTCCTTTCCAGTGAATGATGCGGCGACAGATCAAGGCTGGGTGTGGGCTCGGTCACCCTTGAGTGACCTGAGCATAATCAGGAGTCTGCCCCCGCTTGCACTGCTGGGCGTGACCCCTAGTACCCCCCAAAGCAGTGCACTGTGGGGGGGCCGTGGGGGCGTGGGGTAGGGCGTGTGGCGTCTCAATGCCGGACAGGAGGGAGAGTCAGGCTCAGCATCACCCCAGAGCTCCCAGGTGTGGCCCCACAATACTCTCAGAAATCAGGGTCCCGGGGGGCTGGAGAGACAGTCTACGGGTCCGGTCTTGCCTCTCTGTGGCGGAGCCCGACTGAGCCAACACCATGCTGGCTCCCCGACTTTATCAGGGTCACTCCTGAGAACTGTGCAGGAATAGCCCCTGCGAGCTCCTGGCTAGAACCCCCAAGAGCCCCCGGTTCGATGTACAAACAGACTTTATGTGTAGTGAAAGGTACGGACTTTTTCTTCTTGTGTATTTCAGACTCTTTTTTCAAACTTATATTATGGTGAATTACAGAGCTTCAAAGTTGGTTGTGAGTTGCAGGTGTGATGTTTCAACAACACCAATCCTGTCACCAGGGTCCACTGCCTGACACCAAGGTCCCAGTTTCCCTCCTGCTCCCCAGCTGCCTCTGTGCAGGCACTTTCCCCACCTCCTTTCTGTGCCCAGGTCTTGTCGGGAGTGGCCACTCCCCTCCGCCATTGCTATAGTGGTCCCTCATCTGACTGCCCTGCCCCACCCTAGGGGCAGGGTTCCTGCTGAGGACCAGGTTTCACACCTTTTCAATTGTTTCTGCTGCTTCTGGGCCTTAGTTAGTCCCCTACACCCTACTCCATCTCTCACTGCAGGGGAGATCTTTTTTAAACTTTATTTCTTAAGGTTGTTCACATTAACTGTCACTGTATCACTGTCATCTGTTGTTCACCTATTTGCTGGAACAGACACAGGAATGTCTCCTTTGTGAGATTTGTTACTGTTTTTGGCGCATCGAATACACCATGGGTAGCTTGCCAGGCTCTGCCATGTGGGCGAGATACTACTCTAGGTAGCTTGCCGGGCTCCGAGAGGGGCGGAGGAATCAAAGTAACTTTTTTTTTCTTTTTGCGTCACTCCTGGCTCTGCATCCAGAAACCACACCTGGTGGTGCTCAGGGGACCACATGGGATGCCTGGTATCGAACCTGGGTTGGCTGCATGCAAGGCAAGTGCCCCACCAACTGTGCTATCGCTCCAGCCCCACAAAGTAACAGTACACAGTGGGTTACAGATTTCAGAAAAAACTCATTACAGTGGTAGGAGAATTTTTTTTTTTTTTTTTTGGTTTTTGGGTCACACCCGGCGATGCACAGGGGTTACTCCTGGCTCTTCACTCAGGAATTACCCCTGGCATTGCTCAGGGGACCATATGGGATGCTGGGATTAGAACCCAGGTCGGCCGCGTGCAAGGCAAACGCCCTACCCGCTGTGCTATCGCTCCAGCCCCACAGTGGTAGGAGAATTTTAAGGAGCACTTTTCTATGAGTAAGGGAGCTCTCTGTAGTTCCTGTATCAGGCAGTGACCTAGCGTGTGAGTGACAGAGGCAGGTAACTTCAAGCTCTCAGGCAAAGCCCAGATCCTCTGTAAGCTTCCTGTGCAGAGCCCAGACCAGCCCTGTTGGAAGTGTTAATGACCTCTGCTGCCCCAGTGAGCGATGACACTCAGACAGGATCTGCAGGGCCCGAGGGCTGCTTGGCCGGCCCTTCAGCTGGAAGAAGCTGGTCAGGAGGGAACTACAGCGCCTAGGCTAGGCTGTGGAGTACTAAGACTTGGTTTGAAAAAACTCTGCTCAAATGAGAAACTGCAGAAAGGAAACGTGGAGTCGACATGGAGAAACACGGAACAGACCCTGCAGACACGGCGAGATGGAGCAGCTCACAGCGCCACGGATGTCCCCTCTGCACAGCAGCTGGCGAAAACCGCATGGCCTCGCTTTGGGGTGCTGCTCACACCTTGCGCTCCTTTTGCTGTTTGTGCTCTGGGCGTCCGGCACAAAACAAGTTCAGCTGCTTCTTTCCAGTGCAGCGGCTCTGGGCCAGAGAAAGAAACTGCAGCTGGTTCCGGCTCACTCGCATTCATTGATTCCGTACAGTATTTCAACACCAATCCACCAGCATCACACCTTCCCACCACCATTATTTTGAATTTTTCCACCACCACTCAGGCCTGCCTACAGGGCAGATGCTACATAATTTATTTTCTATTCTTTATTATGAATATTAGGAGCGGTCACGCTGTCAGGAAAACGACTGCGTACTTCTGGAATTCCAAAATTGTAAATGCGGGGGTCCAGGGACATCTCAGTAGGGAGCTAATCCATTCTGAGATTCACCTGTGAGGAGTCTCTGGATCAAGGCCTTTAATGTACTGAGATGTAGCCTGGAGTGAGTTCATGGGTGTGGCAGCCAGAACTCCAAGGGGAGGGGGAATAGGAAGGCGGGCTTGTCTCCATAGTCGCCCTGTGGCCTGGAGTCTTAGTCCCAGATCCCGCGTACCTGGGTTTTCTTCTTTTTTTTTTTTTTTTCTGGGTTTTCTTCTGAAAGCATGTGGCCACTGGGAGTTCGTCTGGATGGGCGGAGAGGGAAGCCCCCTCCACAGGGAGGCCGTTCTGTCCCTGACTCTCACATCAAGACACTCTCCAGATCCAGCCTTGTCCGACTTCATCGTTTCTTACGGCTGAGTAGTATTCCACTGCACATATGTACCATGTTGGCCATTTGTGGGATTACACAGTGCTAGGGCAGTCCCTGGGTGTGACCGCCTAGCTACTGGAAAATGGGAAATCTGGCTGGAAGAGGCCCAGTCCCGATCCGAGCAGGCTTGGAGGTCTCAGTCCCGGGTCCACACACCAGGGTTCCTCTGCTGGTACCTTCATGCATGAGGCTCGTCTGAACTTGTGGACAGGAGCCTTGAGCCTGGCTGTGGCTAGGCTCTGGAGGTCTTCATCCGCGGGAGGTCTGCTCGGGGCAGGAGGGAAGCTGGAGCCCACCCACTCCAGAGGCCCCAGGGAAGACAGCCAGGCGTGCTGGAGAACCTGCCAAGCTACTGAGAGTTTCCGGCCCACATGGGAGAGCCTCGCAAACTCCCCAGTGTGTATTCATATGCCAAAACCAGTAGCAATGCTGGGTCTCATTCCCCTGACACTGAAAGAGCCTCAATGCAGCACCATTTGGAAGGATGAGTAAAGGGAGGCTTCTAAAATCTCAAGGCGGGGCTGGAGCAATAGCACAGCGGGTAGGGCATTTGCCTTGCACGAGGCCGACCAGGGTTCGATTCCCAGCATCCCATATGGTCCCCTGAGCACCGCCAGGAGTAATTCCTGAGTGCAGAGCCAGGAGTAACCCCTGTGCATCGCCAGGTGTGACCCAAAAAGAAAGAAAAAAAACAAACTAAAATCTCAGGGCTAGGGTGAATGGAGACGTTTCTGAGACCTCTAGAGAAATTCAACGATCAACGAGATAATGATGATGATGATGATGATGATGATGATGACGACGATGATGATGATGTGTACCATAGCTTCTATGCCCTGTCATCTGTTCTTGGGAGCCGGGTTGTTTCGAGAGTTTGGCTACTGCGGATGATGCTGTGGGAACACAGGAGAGCAGAGGTCTTTCCTGCACTGTGATTTTGGGTCCCTGGGAATTGCAAGGAGTGGAATGACCCGGTCCTATGAAAGCTCAATTCCCAGTTTTCTGAGGAATGTCCATGGCGTTTTCCCAAAAAAGGCTGGACCAGCCAACGGTTCTGCCCAGCATTCACACACACTGATACCATCATTGTTGATGTGGAGACGCACAGGTCTCTGGGTGCAGAGGAAGGAGGCAGGGCTGCACGGAGATCTCAGCCGCGGGGGGCGGGAGGTCGACTCGGCTGCCCCCAGTTCCCTGCACGTCGGTCCAGTTCCCCTGCTCAAGGCCGTGCTGATGTCTTTTCCTGTTGCGTCCCCACCTAGCCCGTGGCCCTGTGACCCAACGCAGCTCCACATCCTCGCACAGCTGGAGGTGCTCACGTGGGAGTGCACCCCCTCCAGCTCCCGTGGCACATGGAGGCTGCTGCCCCTTCACACCCCCAATCCCCTTGACTCCCAGTTCCCAAGCCCGGAATAACCAGGAGGGCCAGGGTCTTCTCATGGGCTTGTGATTTCCTCAGTGATACCAGAATCTAGCCTGTGGGGGTGCCCTCGGCTGGCTTCAGGGAACCCCAAACCTGGGCGGCAGGGCTGGCCCTCCGCCCTTCGTGGGAATCCCGTTGCTGCTACAAGATGTGCTGTGAGATGGGCCGGAGGGAGAGTACAGCGGGTAGGATGATCGGCCCGAGCATCATATAGGGTCCCTGAGACCTGCCGGGAGTGATATCTAAACACGGAGCCAGGAGGATCCTGAGCACCACCGGCTGTGGACACTCCCAACAAAGAGACATGACATGATGTTTAGTGCATCAGCAACTGTTTTGGAGTCACGAGGAGAAGCCAGACTCCAAGTTGTCACAGCTGTGGGGAACTGTCCCCTTGACTTCCTCGCTCAAAGCAAAACCAGGGCCAGAGGATAGTCCAGCGGGAATGCTTTTGCCTCCACACAGCCCACGCCGGTTCCATCCCTGGCATCACACATGGTCCCTAGCTCTGCCTGAGTAAGCCCTGAGCACCGCCAAGTGTGGTTCAAAATCTCCACCACCCATATCGCACACTCACATAAAGGAAAAATCAGTAAATCAATATTTCTTGCCTCCGCTGGCTGTCGGCTGTTCCTCTGGTCCAAGCCCTTCACTGGGGCGAGTGTTGCGGCCGCTCCTGACCTTGAAGGCACCTGCGGCTCCCTCTGCTCTGCTGACTGGGCTCTGGACTCTGAAGCCCTTTTGCTAGGGGCCCTGCAGGAGCTGGGGGGCATGTGCAGGACGTGTCAGACAGGCACAGTCACAGCCTCTTGACAGCATCTGCTCCCCAAGTTCCCAGCGGGGGGACAGGACCCAACAAACACTCAGGGTCACACCCAGGGTCCAGGGTCACAGGAGAGGCCCTGGGTCACAGCCTGGGACACACACCAGGCCTCAGGCCTGTGCTCAGGGTCACACACCAGGAGTCGGGGACACACCAGGACTCAGAGTCACAAAGCAGTGCTCAGAGACACACACCGGGGCGCAGCTCTCTCCTGGCGGGGAGAGGGGCGTCTCCTAACCTGGGGAAACTTTATTGCCGCTGTCGGTGGGGCTGGCACAGTGTCCACAGTGAGAATAGAACGAAAAGCTACAGGCTAGAGAGTCACCACTCCCCGTGGTCTCCCACCCACGCAGGCACAAACACAGCTGGGTCCTGCCAGGGGCTGCAGTGAACAGCGGTACCGGCTGCCTTTGGGGGGTTCCAGCTGCTTTGGGGGTCCTGGTTGCGTGTTGAAGCTGTTCCTGCAGGTTGGGGTCCTGGTCTTAGCCTTAGAGGTCGGGCCCTGTGGCCTCTCATCTGGCCAGATGCAGGGCAGGGTGGGGCCGGGGGCTCTCTTCAGCCTCTTGTAGCTATAGTTCAGAACTGCGGTGAGGGATGGGCGGATTCACAGGGTCCCAGAGCCCGAAGCCCCCTGACACTCCGGGCCCACCCAGAAGTGGAAAGTCCCAGAAGTTTTAGAATCAGGCAGCCACTAGCACCGATCCAGCCCCTTGGCCCAGATGTGCCCCCTAAGCTGCCCGCAGGCCCTGGTTGACTAAGGCTGGCGGGTGGAACACTGACATCCGAGTAAGATGCGCCTCAGCCGAGCCCACGAGTCCCAGACGGGCCTGTTCTACCCTAAGCGGCCGCTTCCCACAGCCTGAGCTTGGGGTGCTGCTCCCTCTGGGCTTGTCCCCCAAAACCTGGCCAGGCCGCTCCCTCTGGGCTTGTTCCCCAAAACCTGTCAGGCCCCCTCACTCTAGTTGGGAAAACTCTCCTTAGTGTTTGCTTTTTACTTGGGGGACCCTGTGGTGCTGAGGGTCACCCCCGGGTTAAACCAGGTGCTCAGTCCTAGAGATTTCTCCAGGTCCCTCTGTTCTCTTGGTGCTCAGAGTTTCTGTCTGTCTGTGTGTCCCAGAAGCCCGGGTGGATGCGCATTTGAGGCCTGTCGTGGGTTCGGGTGTCCTTGCCACATGTGGATTCCCGGCTGCAGCTGCCCCCAGCCGTGCCTGCACCTCTGCTCCCTCTGGGGCCCAGGGCACCGCGGCCCCTTTGGTGAGCACCTGGGGTCTCAGGCTGCACCTAATCCTGACAATGTGACTATCACACGAAGGGCGACCGGGGGTGTGGGACAGCCCCCATGCTTGGAGCCCCGGTGGGTTGACTCTTGGGCTCTGCCTATCCCTGGACTCTGCTGGGCGCCCACCTGGTATTCTCCAGTTCAGGGTGGGGGAGACTTTTCTGGAGTAGAGCAGAGAGGTGGGAGCCCGATCTGTGACCTGGTGTGGGCATGATTGGCCAAGCACCTGGCTGCTTTGCATGAGAATGACCATGAGTGCACCGCGGGGGCTCTAGGACTGGGGGGCTGTGGAGGCTGGGGGCGTCCGTCCTCAGGAGTGGGGCCTCCTGCCCACCTGCAACCTGACTGGCCTCTCCCCCTGTGCCCAGGGAGCATGGGCTGATGCAAGCCTGCAGCTGCCCTGTTCCCAGGCGCTGGTGTGCCCAGCTGGCCCCTTCTCACTGAAGGTCACTGGGTGGGGCCTGGGGTTTGGGGCCATAAGAGGGGCCCGCGGCCGGCAGCCCCACATCGCCTGCTGCACACCATGGCCTTCCTGTGGCTCGTGTCCTGCTTCGCCCTCCTGGGCTCCGCCTTCGGTGAGTGGCGGCCTCAGCGGCCACGAGTACCTGTGAGCTGTCGGGGGACGCTGGGCCGGGCCAGGGGGAGCGCTGAGCCCCTTCCCCACCCTGAGCCTCGGGCCCTGATAGGCTGGGTAGGCAGGAGGGGACGGTCCTCTGGGCTTGTGAGCTCTCACCACCCCAGCTGGGGGGCAGGGAGTGCCCTGAGGGCAGTAGAGGCCCAAGAGCACATGGTGGGAGTGTGGACCCTCAAGGTCTCTCCAGAAGTGTATGGGTTGCTTTTTGTCTTGTTTCCCCTTTTTGGGCCTCACCTGGTGGTGCTCAGGGAACCCTCTGGGGTCTCAGGGACAGAGCCCCACCTTACAACCTGCGCCTCAGCCCCCAGAGCTCTCTCCAGCCCAGGGTCACTTGGGGTTCTTTTCAAGGGGTGTCTGAGGCCCCGGACCTCTCCCCTGGTGGTCCAGCGGCTCATGTGATGCCTGAGTCCGCGGGGCTGTTGGGGAACCCGGGGCAGCCTGATAGTTCTCAGGCCTCTGGGGGCAGCACCCTGTAGTGTTCAGAGGCATCCAGAGCTGTCCAGCTCTGCTGGGGAGTCCAGGGTACGGAGCTAGAAGCCAGCTGGGCACGTGCAGTGCGAGCACTGGACCCTTTTTCTCCTGGTTCTGGGGACTAGGTCTTTGGGAATTTAGTTTTTGTTTTAACGAGTTTCACTGTATCACTGTATGATGTAATCCCGTTTCTCATCGATTTGCACGAGCGGGCACCAGTAACATCTCCATTGTGAGACTTGTTACTGTTTATGGCATATTGAGTATACCATGGTTAGCTTGCCAGGCTGTGCCGTGCGGGCAAGATACACTGGGTAGGGTCTAGAGCAATAGCACAGCGGGTAGGGCATTTGCCTTGCACGCGGCCGACCTGGGTTCTATTCTCAGCATCCCATAGGGTCCCCTGAGCGCCGCCAGGAGTAATTTCTGAATGTAGGCCCAGGAGTAACCACTGTGCATCTCCAGGTCTGACCCAAAAAGCAAACAAAGCAAAACAAAACAAGATACCCTCAGTAGCTTGCCAGGTTCCCCGAGAGTGCGGAGGAATGAGCCCGGGTGGCCCCGTGCAAAGCAAGTGCCCTACCCGCTGTGCTATCGCTCCAGCCCATAGCGAGTTTAAAATGTACAGATAAGTCTATCTCTGGAGGATCCTGAACAGCGAGGAGCAACTCTGCCGGAAGGGGGACAGGGACACAGCTGTTGGGGACCCTCCACTAGGGTTGTAGGTTGAGCTTTTCTGGAGGAGGGTGACACAGGATGCAGAGCGGCCTGGGCAGGGGGGACGGAGGCACCGGCTGTGCACACAGGACAAGCAGCCTTGACCACCCCGTGTCCCCAGGCTGCGGAGTCCCCGCCATCCACCCCGTCCTGAGCGGTCTGTCCAGGATCGTCAACGGTGAGGATGCCATCCCCGGCTCCTGGCCCTGGCAGGTGTCCCTGCAGGTAAGGGGGGATCCACGAACAAGGATTTTGGATTTAGACCAGGCCGGGGGTCTGCTGGTGGGGGTGTCGCTGGAGTCCCCAGCGCTGACCCTCTGTCCGTCCCTCCCACAGGACAAAACCGGCTTCCACTTCTGCGGTGGTTCCCTCATCAGCGAGAACTGGGTGGTGACCGCTGCCCACTGTGGTGTGAGGTGAGATTGCGAGTTCCCGGAGACCCTGGGGTTAGGGGGGTCTTTCCTTGGTGGGTTAAGCCTCCCTCAACATCGTACCTCTTCCCTTAATCGGGACACCCAGAGAACTCAGTCCTGCACATCACCCAGGGTTGCTAGGAAGGAATTGGATAGGGACACTTTTGTGGGACACTGGCTACGCCCCATCTTTTTTTTTTTTTAATTTATTTATTTTTAATTAGAGAATCACCGTGAGGGTACAGTTACAGATTTATACACTATTTGTGCTTATACTTCCCTCATACAAAGTTCGGGAACCCATCCCTTCACCAGTGCCCATTCTCCACCACCCGTAAACCCAGCGTCCCTCCCACCCTCCCCAATCCCATCTCCCCCCCACCCCACCCTGCCACTGTGGCAAGGCATTCCCTTCTGTTCTCTCTCTCTAATTAGCTGTTGTGGTTTGCAATAAAGGTGTTGAGTGGCCGCTGTGTTCAGTCTCTAGCCCTCATTCAGCCCGCAACTCCCTTCCCCCATATGGCCTTCGACTACAATGTAGTTGGTGATCGCTTCTCTGAGTTGACCTTTCCCCGGAACGTGAGGCCAGCCTCGAAGCCATGGAGTCAACCTCCTGGTACTTATTTCTACAGTTCTTGGGTGTTAGTCTCCCACTCTGTTATTCTATATACCATAGGTGAGTGCAATCTTTCTATGTCTGTCTCTCTCTTTCTGACTCATTTCACTCAGCATGAAACTTTTCATGCCCATCCACTTAACTACAAAATTCTTGACCTCCTTTTTTCTAACAGCTGCATAGTATTCCATTGTATAGATGTACCAAAGTTTGCTCAACCAGTCATCCGTTCTGGGGCATTCGGGTTTTTTCCAGATTCTGGCTATTGTAAACAGTGCTGCGATGAACATACATGTGCAGATGTTGTTTCGATTGTACTTTTTTGCCTCTCTGGGATATATTCCCAGCAGTGGTATTGCTGGGTCAAATGGGAATTCAATATCTAATTTTTTGAGAGTCGTCCAAATTGTTTTCCAGAAGGGCTGAACCAGTCGGTATTCCCACCAGCAGTGAAGAAGTGTCCCTTTCTCCCCACATCCTCTCCAACAGCGGTTGCTTTTGTTCTTTTGGATGTGTGCTAGTCTCTGTGGTGTGAGGTGGTATCTCATGGTTGTTTTGATCTGCATCTCTCTGATGATTAGTGATGCAGAGCACTTTTTCATGTGCCTTTTGGCCATTCGTATTTCTTCCTTGGTAAAGTTTCTGTTCATTTCTTCGCCCCATTTTTTGATGGGGTTGGATGTTTTCTTCTTGTAGAGTTCAACCAGTGCTTTATATACCATTGATATCAACCCCTTATCTGATGGGTATTGTGTAAATATCCTTTCCCATTCTGTGGATAGTCTTTGGATTCTGGTCACTGTATCTCTTGCGGTGCAGAAGCTTTTTAGTTTAATGTAGTCCCATTTGTTGATCTCTGTTTTTACTAGATTGCTTAGTTCCGTGTCACCTTTGAAGATACCTTTATCTTCAATATCGTGGAGGGTTTTGCCGACCTTGTCTTCAATGTACCTTATGGTTTGTGGTCTAATGTTGAGGTCTTTAATCCATTTTGATCTGACTTTTGTGCATGGTGTCAGGTCAAGGTCTAAACCCATTTTTTTGCATGTGGTTGTCCAGTTGTGCCAGCACCATTTGTTAAAGAGGCTTTCCTTGCTCCACTTCACATCTCTTGCTCCCTTATCAAAGATTAGATGGTTATACATTTGGGGTTGTGTGTAGGGATATTCCACCCTGTTCCATTGGTCTACGGCTCTGCCTTTGTTCCAGTACCATGCTGTTTTAATTGTTACTGCTTTGTAGTAAATTTGAGGTTGGGGATGGTGATGCCTCCCATCATCTTTTTCCCAAGAATTGTTTTAGCTATCCTTGGACGTTTGTTATTCCATATGAATTTTAGGATTGCTTGACCCATTTCTTTGAAGAGTGTCATGGGTATATTTATAGGGATCGCATTGAATCTGTATAATGCTTTAGGGAGTATTGCCATTTTGACAACATTGATTCTCCCTATCCACGAGCAGGGTATATGTTTCCATTTCCTCATGTCCTCTTTGATTTCATGGAGTAGCGTTTTGTAGTTTTCTTTGTAAAGGTCTTTTACTTCCTTGGTTAAGCTGATTCCCAGGTACTTGATTTTCTGGGTACGCCCCATCTTTTGTCCCCACACAGTATCTTGCAGATGCTTAGGGCAGTCCTGAGCTGTGTGGAATAGAAGCTGAGAAGCCCCGCCCCTAGCCCCTCCCCGTCAGGGCCGACCACGCCTCCAACTCCCTACTCTGCAGCAGTTCCTTAGCCACGCACCTTGGTGCCCCGCCCCACGGCCCTAACCACGCCCCTTGACCTCTTGTTCGCCGCAGTCCCGCCCTTCTTACCACGCCCCCTTCGAGTCCCGCCCATCGGATCGGACCCCGCCCCGAATGACTCTCCTCTGGGCAGCCCCACCCTTTGGTCACGCCCTTCAGAGACCCCGCCCCGCTGCCCGACCACGCCCCCAGCCCCCCGTTTTTGCGCAGCCCCTCCCTTCTAGCCACGCCCCTTTCGACGCCCTGTCCCTGCAGCCCAGAACTCCCCTCCTCTGTGCCCCCCGACCGCGGCCCGCACCTCCCTGGGGCCTGAACCCCCCTTTCCCGGTCTCTACAGAACCTCCCACCTGGTCGTGGCTGGCGAGTTTGACCAGGGCTCCGATGCCGAGGACATCCAGGTGCTGAAGATCGCCCAGGTATGGTGACCCCAAATCTCGCAGGGCCCCGGCCGAGCCCCCTCCGAGACCCTCCTCGGGACCCTCTGATGGGGCCTCTAAAGAGGCGGAAAGCAGGGCGGGGTTCCTGCCGCAGACCCCGCGGGACCTTCCTGGTCCTGCCCTCCCCCCACCACGCCGTGTGTCCCGCCCGCAGGTCTTCAAGAACCCCAAGTTCAACATGTTCACCATCAACAACGACATCACCCTGCTGAAGCTGGCCACCCCCGCCCGCTTCTCCGAGACCGTGTCCGCCGTGTGCCTGCCCAGCGAGGCCGACAGCTTCCCCGCCGGCTCCGTGTGCGCCACCTCGGGCTGGGGCAAGACCAAGTACAACAGTGAGTGCGGCGGGCGGGCCGGGCGGGGCGGGCGGGGCGGGGCGGGCGGGGGACGCGGCCTCACCCGCGCTGTCCCGGCAGATGCCAACACCCCCGACAGGCTGCAGCAGGCCTCCCTGCCCCTGCTGGCCAACGACGAGTGCAAGAAGTTCTGGGGCAACAAGATCACCGACCTGATGGTGTGCGCCGGCGCCAGCGGCGTCTCCTCCTGCATGGTGCGTCCCCGCGCGCGACCCCGCGGGCTCCGGGTGCGAGGACCAGCCGCGCGCGTTTCTCCGCGCCGTGCCCGGTGCTCCTGCCCGAGTCGGGAGGACTCGCAGCAGCGGGGGCCCCGGGCCCCCCAGCCCCGCCAGCCGTCCCCTCCCTCAACCCGACTCCCTCTCCTCCCGCAGGGTGACTCCGGCGGCCCCCTGGTCTGCCAGAAGGACGGCGCCTGGACCCTGGTGGGCATCGTGTCCTGGGGCAGCGGCGTCTGCTCCACCTCCATGCCCGGCGTGTACGCCCGCGTCACCGAGCTCATGCCCTGGGTGCGCCAGATCCTGGCCGACAACTAAGGCGGGGCTGCCCCTGCTCGCGAGCGCCCTCCTGCGCCTCACATCGCAATAAACTGACTTAAGCCCAGTCCCTGGTGTTCGTGTCCAGTGCTCCGTCCCGCCTCTCCCAAATGGACGGGTCATTCATGATGAAGTCACGCTTCTCAGCCCGTGTCATAGTATTTGTTTGGACGGAACCTTCTGGAAGCATAGTACATCTATGTAGAGTGCGCTTGGCTTCAAGTATATACAGCTTAGCCAGAGAACTCAAATCCTACAGGCCAGCCCAGGGCCTCACCTTTGAAGCACAGGCTTTGCTGAGTCTCATTCCCCAGACCCTGAAAGAGCCTCAATGCAGCGTCATTTGGAAGGACGAATAAAGGGGAGGCTTCTAAAATCTCAGGGCTAGGATGAATGGAGATGTTTCTGAGACTGCTTGAGAAATTCAGCGATCAATGAGAAGATGATGATGATGATGACGATGATGATGATATGTACCATAGCCCCTATGCCCTGTCATCTGTTCTTGGGAGCTTGGATTGTTTCCAGAGTTTCGCTATTCTGGATGATGCTGTAGGAACACAGGAGAGCAAGGGTCTTCCCTGCATTGTTATTGTGGGTCCCTGAGAATTCCAAGGAGTGGAATGACCCGGTCCTCTTAAAGCTCAATTCCCAGTTTTCTGAGGAATGTCCATGGCATTTACCAAAAAGGCTGGACCAGCCAACGCTTCTCCCCAGCATTCACACACACCAATACCATCATTGTTGATGTGACACAAGCAGGTTTTTAGGGGTGCAGAGGAAGGAGGCAGGGCTGCACGGAGATCTCAGCGGTGAGGGGCGGGAGGTCAACTCGGCAGCCCCCAGTTTCCTGCATGCCGGCCCAGTTCCCCTGCTGTAGGCCGTGCTGATGTCTTTCCCCAGAAACGCTGGCTTCAGCTCACAGCCGTCAGGGGCGTTGCGTCCCCACCCAGCCCGTGGCCCTGTGACCCAATGCAGCTCCACATCCTCACACAGCTGGAGGTGTTCACATGGGAGTGCTCCCCCTTTCCCTCCAGCTCCCGTGGGACATTGGGGCTGCTGCTCCACCTGCACACCCTCAACTTCCCTTGACTCCCAGTTCCCAAGCCCGGAATAACCAGGAAGGCCAGGTTATTCTCATGGGCTCGTGATTTCCCAAGTGATACCAGAATCTAGCCCACGGGAGTGCCCTGGGCTGGCTTCAGGGAACCCCAAAACTGGGCGGCAGGGAAGGCCCTCCGCCCTTCGTGGGAATCCCGTTGCTGCTACAAGATGTGCTGTGAGATGGGCCGGAGGGAGAGTGCAGCCGGTAGGGTGATCGGCCTGAGCATCATATGGGGTCCCTGAGACCTGCCGGGAGTGATCTCTAAACACGGAGCCAGGAGGAGCCCTGAGCACCACCGGCTGTGGACACTCCCAACAAAGAGACATGACATGATGTTTAGTGCATCAGCAACTGTTTTGGAGTCACGAGGAGAAGCCAGACTCCAAGTTGTCACAGCTGTGGGGAACTGTCCCCTTGACTTCCTCGCTCAAAGCAAAACCAGGGCCAGAGGATAGTCCAGCGGGAATGCTTTTGCCTCCACACAGCCCACGCCGGTTCCATCCCTGGCATCACACATGGTCCCCTAGTTCTGCCTGAGTAAGCCCTGAGCACCGCCAAGTGTGGTTCAAACTCTCCACTCCCCATCCCCTGCACACACACACACACACACACACACACACACACACACACACACACACACAAAGGAAAAATCAGTAAATCAATATTTCTCGCCTCCGCTGGCTGTCGGCTGTTCCTCTGGTCCAAGCCCTTCACTGGGGCGAGTGTTGCGGCCGCTCCTGACCTTGAAGGCACCTGCGGCTCCCTCTGCTCTGCTCACTGGGCTCTGGACTCTGAAGCCCTTTTGCTAGGGGCCCTGCAGGAGCTGGGGGGCATGTGCAGGACGTGTCAGATGGGCACAGTCACAGCCTCTTGACAGCATCTGCTCCCCAAGTTCCCAGCAGGGGGACAGGACCAACAAACACTCAGGGTCACACCCAGGGTCCAGGGTCACAGGAGAGGCCCTGGGTCAAACTGTGGGACACACACCAGGCCTCAGGCCTGTGCTCAGGGTCACACACCAGGAGTCGGGGACACACCAGGACTCAAGAGTCACAAAGCAGTGCTCAGAGACACACACCGGGGCCCAGCTCTCTCCTGGCGGGATAGGGGCGTCTCCTAACCCGGGGAACCTCTATTGCCGCTGTCGGTGGGGCTGGCACAGTGTCCACAGTGAGAATAGAACGAAAAGCTACAGGCAAGAGAGTCACCGCTCCCCGTGGTCTCCCATCCACGTGGGCACAAACACAGCCGGGTCCTGCCAGGGGCTGCAGAGAAGAGCGGTACCGGCTGCCTTCAGGGGGTTCCGGCTGCCTTGGGGGTCCTGGTTGTGTGCTGCAGCTGTTCCTGCAGGTTGGGGTCCTGGTCTTAGACTTCCTCTAGCCTTAGAGGTCGGGCCCTGTGGCCTCTCATCTGGCCAGATGCAGGGCAGGGTGGGGCCGGGGTGGGGGCCGGAGGGGCCAGCGCGCAGGCCTGTGCCTAGGGGGCTTGTCCATGCGTGTCGTGCACTGACCCTCCTGCAGCCTGAGCTTGGGGTGCAGCTCCCTCTGGGCTTGTCCCCCAAATCCTGGCCAGACTCACTGCACCCTAGTTGGGCAAACTCTCCTTTAGGGTTTGCTTTTTACTTGGGGGACCTGTGGTGCTGAGGGTCATCCCCGGGTTAAACCAGGTGCTCAGTCCTAGAGATTTCTCCAGGTCCCTCTGTTCTCTTGGTGCTCAGAGTTTCTGTCTGTCTGTGTGTCCCAGCAGCCTGGGTGGATGCGCATTCGAGGCCTGCCGTGGGTTTGGGGGTCCTGCATGTGGATCCCCTGCTGCAGCTGCCCCCAGCTGTGCCTGCACTTCTGCTCCCTCTGGGGCCCAGGGCACCGCGGCCCCTTTGGTGAGCACCTGGTGTCTCAGGCTGCACCTAATCCTGACAATGTGACTGTCACACGAAGGGCGCCCAGAGGTCTGGGACAGCCCCCATGCTTGGAGCCCTCATGGGTTGACTCCTGGGCTCTGCCTATACCGGGACCCTGCTGGGCGCCCACCTGGTATTCTCAGTTCCTGGTGGGGAGAGACTTTTCCGGAGTAGAGCAGACACGCGGGAGCCCAGTCTGTGGGCTTGGTGTGGGCGTGATCGGCCAAGCACCTGGCTGCTTTGCATGAGAATGACCATGAGGGCACCGCGGGGGCTCTAGGACTGGGGGGCTGTGGAGGAGGGGGGAGTCCATCCTCAGGAGTGGGGCCCCCTGCCCACCTGCAACCTGACTGGTCTCGGCCAATGGTGTTCCCAGCTGGCCCCTTCTAGCCCAAGGTCGCTGGGCGGGGCCAGGGGTTAGGGGCCATAAGAGGGGCCCGCGGCCGGCAGCCCCACATCGCCTGCTGCACACCATGGCCTTCCTGTGGCTCGTGTCCTGCTTCGCCCTCCTGGGCTCCGCCTTCGGTGAGTGGCGGCCTCAGCTGCCAGGAGTACCTGTGAGCTGTCGGGGGACGCTGGGCCGGGCCGGGGGAGCGCTGAGTCCCTTCCCCACCCTGAGCCTCGGGCCCTGACAGGCCGGGTGGGCAGAAGGGGACGGTCCTCTGGGCTCTGTGAGCTCTCACTGGCCCAGCTGGGGGGTGGGAGGGCCTCTGAGGGAGCAGAGGCCCAAGAGCACACGGTGTGGGTGTGGAACCCCCCCTCCAGAAATCTCCAGAAGTGCATTGGTTGCTTTTCATCTTGTTTTTCCTTTTTGGGCCTCACCTGTGGTGCTCAGGGAGCCCTCTGGGGTCTCAGGGACAGAGCCCCACCTCCTAACCTGCGCCTTGGCCCCCAGAGCTTTCTCGAGCCCAGGGTCACTTGGGGTTCCTCTCTAGGGGTCTCTGAGGCCCCGGCCCCCACCTGGTGACTCTAACCTACCGGCCCAGCAGCTCATGTGAGGCCTGAGTTCGCGGGGCTGCTGGGGATCCCGGGGCAGCCTGACAGTTCTTGGGCCTTTGGTAGTGGCACCCCGCAGTATTCAGAGGCATCCAGAGCTGTCCAGCGCTGCCAGGGAGTCCAGGGCTGTGGGGGCAGAAGCCAGGGTGAGCACTGGACTCTTTATATCCTGGTTCCGGGGACTTGGTCTTTGGGAATTTGCTTTTTGTTTTAACGAGTTTCACTGTATCACTGTATCACTGTCATCCCATTGCTCATCGATTTGCTCGAGCGGGCACCAGTTACGTCTCTAGTAACTTGTTGTTACTGGTATTGGCATATCGAATACGCCACGGGTGCCTTGCCAGGCTCTGCCGTGCGGGCGCGATACTCTTGGTAGCTTGCCCGCCTCTCTGAGAGGTTAGGAGGCACAAACCCGGGTGGCCCTGAGGATGGCAAATGGCCTACCCGCTGTGCTATCACTCCACCCCATAATGAGTTTAAAATGTACAAATATGTGTATCTCTGGAGGATCCTGAACAGGGAGGAGCAGCTCTGCTGGAAGGGGGACAGGGACACAGCTGTGTGGGGACCCTCCACTAGGGTTGTGGGTTGCGCTGTTCTGGAGGACGGTGACACGGGATGCAGAGATGCCTGGGGCGGGGGGACGGAGGCACAGCTGTGCACACAGGCCAAGCAGCCTTGACCACCCCGTGTCCCTCAGGCTGCGGAGTCCCCGCCATCCACCCCGTCCTGAGAGGTCTGTCCAGGATCGTCAACGGTGAGGATGCCATCCCCGGCTCCTGGCCCTGGCAGGTGTCCCTGCAGGTAAGGGGGGTTTGCGCACAAGGATTTTGGATTTAGATCAGTATGGGGGCGCTGCTGGTAGGGGTGTCGCTGGAGTCCCCGGCACTGACCCTCCGTCCGTCCCTCCCACAGGACAAAACCGGCTTCCACTTCTGCGGTGGTTCCCTCATCAGCGAGAACTGGGTGGTGACCGCTGCCCACTGCGGTGTGAGGTGAGATTGCGAGTTCCCGGAGACCCTGGGGTTAGGGGGGTCTTTCCTTGGTGGGCAAAGCCTCCCTCAACATCGTACCTCTTCCCTTTCTTGGAAAACCCAAGAATTCAGTTCCGTATGTCACTCAGGGTTGCTAGGAAGAGACTGGGTGTGGACACTTTTGGGGAACACTGGCTACGCCCCATCTTTTGTCCCCACCAGTTTCTTGTAGATGCTTAGGGCAGTCCTGAGCTGTGTGGAATAGTAGCTGAGAAGCCCCGCCCCTAGTCCCGCCCCGTTAGGGCCGACCACGCCTCCAACTACCCTACTCAGATGCAGTTCCTTAGCCACGCCCCCTAATGCCCCGCCCCGCGGCCCTCACCACGCCCCTTGACCTCTTGTTCGCCTCAGTCCCGCCCTTTTAACCACGCCCCCTTCGAGTCCCGCCCATCGGATCGGACCCAGTCCTGAAGGACTCTCCTCTGTGCAGCCCCACCCTTTGGCCACGCCCCTCAGAGACCCCGCCCCGAGGCCCGACCACACCCTCAGCCCCCTGTTTTTGCGCAGCCCCTCCCTTCTAACCACGCCCCTTTCGACGCTCAGCCCCAGCAGTCCAGAACTCCCCTCCTCTGTGCCCCCCGACCGCGGCCCGCACCTCCTTGGGGCCTGAACCCCCCTTTCCCGGTCTCTACAGAACCTCCCACCTGGTCGTGGCTGGCGAGTTTGACCAGGGCTCCGATGCCGAGGACATCCAGGTGCTGAAGATCGCCCAGGTACGGTGACCCCAAATCTCGCAGGGCCCCGGCCGAGCCCCCTCCGAGACCCTCCTCGGGACCCTCTGATGGGGCCTCTAAAAAGGCCGAAAGCAGGGCGGGGTCCTGCCGCAGACCCCGCGGGACCTTCCTGGTCCTGCCCTCCCCCCACCACGCCGTGTGTCCCGCCCGCAGGTCTTCAAGAACCCCAAGTCCAAAATGTTCACCATCAACTACGACATCGCCCTGCTGAAGCTGGCCACCCCCGCCCGCTTCTCCGAGACCGTGTCCGCCGTGTGCCTGCCCAGCGAGGCCGACAGCTTCCCCGCCGGCTCCGTGTGCGCCACCTCGGGCTGGGGCAAGACCAAGTACAACAGTGAGTGCGGCGGGCCGGGCGGGGCGGGGCGGGGCGGGGCGGGCGGCCGGGGCCCGCGGGCCGGGGGACGCGGCCTCACCCGCGCTGTCCCGGCAGATGCCAACACCCCCGACAGGCTGCAGCAGGCCTCCCTGCCCCTGCTGGCCAACTACGAGTGCAAGAAGTTCTGGGGCAACACGATCACCGACCTGATGGTGTGCGCCGGCGCCAGCGGCGTCTCCTCCTGCATGGTGCGTCCCCGCGCGCGACCCCGCGGGCTCCGGGTGCGAGGACCAGCCGCGGGCGTTTCTCCGCGCCGCGCCCGGTGCTCCTGCCCGAGTCGGGAGGACTCGCAGCAGCGGGGTCCCCGGGTCCCCCGGCCCCGCCAGCCGTCCCCTCCCTCAACCTGACTCCCTCTCCTCCCGCAGGGTGACTACGGCGGCCCCCTGGTCTGCCAGAAGGACGGCGCCTGGACCCTGGTGGGCATCGTGTCTTTTTTCAGCGGCGTCTGCTCCACCTCCATGCCCGGCGTGTACTCCCGCGTCACCGAGCTCATGCCCTGGGTGCGCCAGATCCTGGCCGACAACTAAGGCGGGGCTGCCCCTGCTCGCGAGCGCCCTCCTGCGCCTCACATCGCAATAAACTGACTTAAGCCCAGTCCCTGGTGTCCGTGTCCAATGTTGGGTCCTGACTCTCCCAGATGGCCTTCAGCATGGCGGAGAGAGAGGCGGGAGGGGGCTTGGGAAGGCGGCTGGACAGCCACTGGCTGATGAAGGGTGAGCACAGAGGGACGCAGCAACCGATGGCGGGAGCCCCAGGACTGTGGGGTTCTGCCCTCCCTCCCCCCAGGGTTGCTGCCAGTTGTGCAGCGAGGGTAGCTGGTGGCAATGGTGGGCTGGAGAAAAGAACCAAGTTCCAATCAGAAAAGGAAAGAGCTGCCCTGGGGATGTCCAGGGGCATTTGGTGCTAGGGCGGGTCACCACCAGGGTTGGGTGAGGGGGCTTCCTCCCAGGGCTGCTGCAGGGGGGCTGACCCCGGCGCCAGGGGTCAGGAGGTGCAGAGAGCACCCCGACATGAGCTTGTTTCCTTCCCAAGCAAGAAAGCTCCTTTGCAGACCTCAATGCCTCAATTGCATACGCCCCTCCCCCCACCCTGGGTCTCCACTGTCCAGCCTTAATGCTCCCCTCACGGCTGGCCTGTTCCCTTTATCTGAGGGCCCCACTGCGGCCTGCAGCTCCTCACCCCCTCAGGCCGTCCCATAAGCTGTTTGGGGCCTCGTGGGCAGGGGACTGGTGTGGGCCAGGGGTGCCCTGTGGACTTGGTCCAACCCCACCACATACCCTTTGAGGCGCTGGAGTGATAATACAGCGGTAGGTGCTTGCCTCGCACGTGGTTCCCTGAGCATGCCAGGGGTGATCCCTAGGTGCAGAGCCAGACATAAGCCCTGAGCATCGCCAGGTGTAGCCCCAAGTCTCAGAAAAAAAAAAAAAACCAACAATCACCACAAAACCACAGTGAGTGGAGCTGGCCCACCTGTGGTTTCTGTCTGGGCGGGGGCTGGAGGGTCCACCTGGTCCAGAGCAGAAGCCTGTCCACCCGCCACTGCTTGACAGCGCCCCATAGCGGGGCTGGGATGGAGGCCTCTGGGCTGGTCAGGATGGCCCAGCACTGTCCCTCTGTCCATCTCCATCCCAAGGCCAGTAGGGCCCAAAGCTCTCACCCATGCAGGCCGGCGGGCGGAGCTGAGTGCTGGCGGCCTCCCTGGGAAGGACTGTCCCTTCCCCTCACCTGCCCAGCACCTGCTCCCCCACGGCCTCAGACCCCATCTCTGCTGACGACGCTGACCACAGGCTCCAGAACCCCCACGGCTCCCCTTGTCCCAGCTGTTTCCCAGGGCCTGGGGGCTTCTCAAAGGACCCTGTTCCCTGCACCCCTGGGCACTGCCCACAGCCTCTAGCCCCTCGGCCGTCACTCCAGGGCCCCTTCCTGTCTCTCACGTGCCAGGCAAGTGGCCTTTCATTTTGCCAATTTTATTTATTTAAATGTAGACTATTAGTCAAATGATTGGAAAATCAATAATGAAAAATAGTGTTTAGGATTCTCTCCTGGTGCAGAGGCGGGTACGCCAGCGCGGTGCCCGCACCTACTGTCAGGGGCACTCGGCTGCCCCCTCCCTGGAGGCGGGCCTGTGCGGGGGGTCAGAGCCCTGTGCCCTGCGCCCCCGGGGAGCTGCCGGCTGCTCCCCAGACCTGGCTCCCGGGCCGCGCCCCACCCTGCCACGTCATAAATATGTACAGGTCCCCAGATGTCGGGGCGCCGGGCGGCACGTCCCCAAGCCCAGGCTCGGTGACTCTCTCCACACAGCTTGGGCCACTGCTGCCCACTGCTCCTTCCCCTGCCTCGGGTCACCCCGTGCTCAGGCAGCAGCCAGCTGGCCCAGGACGCGGCGGAACTGCTGGGTGCTGTGGCCCAGCTCCTTGACCCTGTCCACCATGTCCTGGGCGGCGGTGGCCGAGGGGTACTGCAGGGCGGCGGCCTTGGTGGTGGCTACGATGCCACGCAGCAGGTCACACAGCAGGTTGCTATAGTGCGTCACCTGGCTGCGCACGTCGGCCGCCTTGGCCTGCCGAGACAGCGTGTCCCCGATGAACACCAGCTTGTGGGCGCTCAGGATGACGAACTTGCTGTGCGCCACGAAGATCTTGGGCGGCTGGTTGGAGGCCACGGCGGAGAAGAAGGCGTCCACCGCGTTGGTCAGCGTGGTCAGGTTGGCCTCGCACTGCTCCAGGTAGAAGAGCAGCAGCTGCCGGTCCGAGGGGCCCAGCCCGCCTGTCCGCCCGGGGGCCAGGGGCTGGGATGACGTCCAGTTGGCCAGGTCGTGGTCTATGGGCCGTGTCACCTCCTGCTCCAGCCGCTCGAACTGCTTCAGCTGGGGCAGAGGGAGAGCAGAGCAAAGGTCAGGCATCCTTCTAGAAAGTGGGCACGGGGAAGCGTCAACTGCGGGGACCACCGCACACGCGGCGCCCCTTAGCACAGCCCGCTCGGCCACACTGAGCGGGAGCGGGAGCTGAGCTAGGAAGGGGACGAGGGGTGCTCTGCGTTCCTCCCCACCTGCAGAGATTTCACACGCAAGAAAGAAAGAGCCTGGGCCCGAGCAGAGTACGGCATGAGGTGGGTGTCTGTCTTGCACGCAGCTGACGCGGGTTCAATCCCCAGCATCCCCTAGGGTCCTCTGAGCACCAGGAGGGGTCTCTGAGTAAGCTCTGAGCTCCGCCAGGAAACATGAATGTGCACCGAGCAGGAGCCCACCACACCCTCTCCTGTCTGGACCCCGTCCGCAAGGGCCTGAGAGCCAGAGGGTAACTCTCTGTCCCCTTACGGAGGGCGGGGACGGGACCCACCAGAGCCGCGGGTGCCGATCACGGTTGGGGCTGGCTAATTACGGTTTCCTGCAACTTTAGAAACGTTCTCATTTCTCCTTAGGGAAAAGGCCAACGAGCCGGGCCGGAGCTGCGGAGCGAGCGCGTCCCAGGCTCGCTAGGGTGCAAGCGCTGTGCGGGGCGCCAGGAGCTTCGCCCTGGTGACACGTCCTCTGAGTGCCACCTGACCGAGACCCCCGCATGACTGGGCCAGAGTCCAGCCCGACCCACTGAGCACTGCCGGGGCGGGGGGAGAGGCCCCCCAAGACCACAATGACAGTGGAAATGGACATACATACACTGACCCTCTGCAAGACAGGGCCGGGGCGCGCTCAGCTCAGCACGTGGGAGCCTGGGCAGACCCTCGGCCACTGCTGAGAGCAAAGGCCCTGCCTGCACACGAAGGCTAACCCAGGCAGAAAGAGCACCGCCTTTCCTCCGCTTCTGTGGGCCGGGGGGAGGGGGGGTTGGGCTGCACCAAGCGGTGCTCAGGGCTTACTCCTGGCTCTGAGCTCAGGGTCACTCCTGGCAGACCAGGGTGGTCCTATGGGGTGTCAGGGCTAAAACCAGGTCGGTGACGACAAGGCAAGCGCCCCACCTGCTGTCCTCTCCCCCTTAATTAAGGACGAGGAAACAGTATTTCACGGGGTCATCTTAGACCTTCTCTCACAGGTGCACGAGTGTCTGCGTGGGGTGCTTCCGCAGCACACCTGCTGGGCGGGGGCCGACGCCCACGTCCTCCCCAGGGGTCTGACCAGAAGGCTGGGTCGCGGTGGCTGCAACAGACAGGTGCAGAGGAGGAAGCGCAAGTCTACTGAGGTTTCAAGGCTAAGAATGAACCAAACCACAAAACCACCTTCTCAGAGCTTGGAGCTGCCTCCCCCGTAAGACAGGCTCAGCGCGGGGCACGGAGCTGGAGCCCATGCCCGAGGGCCAGTCGCTCCATGACATCGCGTGCACTGTGACAGGACTGTGCCAGGTGAACTTCACCTCGTCTCTCTTTCCAGTAAGAGAATGTCACCCTTCCTGCTTCGTTCTGGACTGGTTCGTTTGTTTACTCCTTGACACTTCTTAACAGTGCCATGCTGTTCAACTGCACAAATGTCCCCGTTTTATTAAACCAGTACTCTATTAGTAAGCCCTTAAAGGGATTCCGGATTCTTCGCTGATAAAAATGAAGTGATTAAATTCCTTGTTAATTCACTTTATGGACGTGTATTTCACACGTACCTTTCGATTTCTTTAGAGTCCCTCCCACATGGTTCTGCCTTTTTATCCAGCATTTAGCAATTTGCCTAATAGACCAACCAGGTATGTGCCGCAATTCCTAACCACCCAGGCGCTGTTCAGTAGCTCCTGCGGCTGGAGAAACAGGACAGGACAGCGGGTAGGTCAGTGTGTGGCCGACCCGAGCCTGATCTCCGGCACCCCAGATGGTCCCCCACGCAATGCCAGGAGTGACCCCTAAATGCAGAGCCAGGAGTCAGCCCTGAGCACTGCCAGATGTGATTCCCCCAGCACCCCCTGCATTGAAAATAGTTCTAGGAACAAGCTCAAAACTCAGCCACAGGTGGGGGCACGTTCTAGAAGTGGCAGAGCACCTGGAGGGAGGCCGGGCAGCACTGGGCAGCACTCACACCCTCCCTGGGCAGTGTCCGGTGGGCTTGGCGCCACCAGAGTATTTTACTGTTATTTCTGGTGTGTGGTACTGGGGTCTCACGCACGCACAGCAGGCACTGGGTCACAGTTCTCCCGCACACGCCAAGATGGATGTGCAGCCATCACCTCTGCACTGTCCAAAGGGTCCCGTGGGGCGCTGCGGGGGCAGCTTCCTACCTGAGCCTGATAGAAACCCACAGGGCCGTGCTGCGGGGCCTTTTTCAATGCTCGGGAGCTTTATCCCCCCGGTTTCTGGGCCATACCCAGAGGTGTGGGGTGCTGGGGATCGAACCCGAGTTGGCCTCCTGCAAGGCAATGGCCCTACGACTGTACTATCCCTCCGGCCCCAAGTACCTTCATTTTTTTTTAGTACTTTCACAGTCCAAAAAACTCCCTCAGGCTATTTTGCGGGGGAGGTGGGAGGGTCTGGGCCCCCGCCGGCCTGTCTGGGCTTGAGGGGCACTCCCAGTGGTGCTCCGGGGACCGTAGGTGGTGTCGGGGAGAGGACTGGGGTGGCGAGAGACGATGCAGGTGCCTTCCCTCCCCGGACTGCCTCTCGGGCCCTCCCGATGGTAAAAGTTCACCCTCTCTCCTACTCAGGAAAGGGCACCGCGGGCTGGCCTGTGGACAGCGAGCAGCGTCTCCAGGGCGAGCCGGGGAGGAAGGAGAGCCAGCAGAGCTCTGGGGCCTCGGGGCGGGGATAGGGGGGGCGTGACCCCGGAGCCCTCGCCGGGACGCACCTGCTGCAGCTCCAGCTGGCTCTTCCCCTGCCGCATGATGTTGCCCTTTTCCAGCAGTTCCTTCTGGGTTTTCTCGAACTCTTCCTTCCCCTGGAGGAGACACGAGACTGGCTGAGACCCAGGGCCCAGGGGTGCGGCCACCAGGTGGCGCTGCCCGCCGTGCCCAGCCGGGAGAGCAAGGAGGGCGCAGGGCACACGGGCCCGGCTTCCCACGCCAGGAACCTCCGGGCACAGCAGCTGCCACTGGTCTTGCTGCCTGTGGCTCATGGCCTGGGACCTGGCTCCTCACCACGACAAGCCCCGGCTCCCCGGCCCACCTCCTGCGCACCCCACCTGACTCCCTCAATCCATCTCCCCAGCCAGGATGGAGCCGCGGGGTGGGGAACGGGCTCCCAGGGCAGGTGTGAGCAGCGGCATCCATGCGGGTGGCGGGCACCCACCTGCAGGTGGACATAGTCGTAGTCCTCCATCCAGCCCCCCTCACTGTTCTCATACTGCCCGTCTGGTGAGTCCTGGGAGGTGAACTTGGGGGGCGAGGGCAGGGGCCGGGACTGGATGCTGCTGGCCTTGTCGGGGCCGCTGGCGTGCGGGGGGCCTCCCCCCTCGGGCGTGGGCCCGGGGCCCTTGGTCCGTCTGAAGAGCAGCGAGGCGTTGCCGTGGAGGAAGGAGGCCAGCTGCTTGGCGTCCTCAGGCACGGCCCGCGAGCAGGCCACCAGGCGGTCCAGGTCTTCGGGCGTGGGGCCTGGGTCGCCCCGGCTGCTGTCCAGCGCCTGGCCGTGGGCCACCAGTGTCTGGTACACGTCCTCCATCTTCTGCAGCTGCCGGCCCAGCTTGGCGTGCAGAGTGCGGTCAGGCGTGTGCGCGGCGTTGCCGACCGCGCCACGGGCGAAGTCCAGCAGCTCATGGACAGCACCCTGGACGGTGGCCACGGCGGCCCTCAGGTCCTGCGTCGGGGGCTCCTGCGGCTCAGGGGCGCCGCGCCAGCCCCCACTGCTGCCCGCCAGGTCCAGGAGGTGGGCCACGGCGGCACTCACAGCCTGCTGCAGCCGGGCCAGCGCCTCCACGGCCACCTCCAGCTCCAGGGGCTCCCGGCCCGGCGCCGCCCCCTCAAGGGACGCGGCCGACTGGCTGCTGCGGGTGCTGCCCGTGCTGGAGGCCGACAGCCGCTTGCCCTCTGCCGGGGCCTCCCGCTCGGCCGGCGGTGGCACCGCGTACACGCCCTCGGCCGCCCCGCGGTCCCGAGGCGTGTCGTAGAGGGCGCTGGGGCCCGGCCGCCGCAGGCCAGGGGGCACGTCGTAGAGGTCAGGCGCTGGGGGGGGCACGTCGTACACGTCCTCGGGGGGCGGCGAGTCCGGAGGGGGCGCGGCGAGGACCAGCGGGTGGCGGGCCGGGTCGAAGGGCCTGACCTTGGAGAAGGCGGGTGGCACGTCGTAGGTCTCCTCACGCACCAGCGGCCCGTCGGGCACGTCCTTGCTCACCGATGGGGGGATGTCGTACACCTGCATGTGTGGGGGGACGGTCAGGACTGCTGCCCTAACCCTGGGGGGTTGGCAGAAGAGATTCTGGGGCTACACCAGGCAGTGTTCCGGGGCTATTTCTGCCTTGATGCCCAGGAGCACCCCCGGCGGTGCTCAAGAGACCACACTGGTGTCAAAGATCCGACAAGCCCAACACCATAGCCACTGTCCTGGCCACCCACCCCACCCCCGCCGAGCTCCCAATCGGCTCCTCAGGGCCACTCGGCTCCGGCTACTGCCCACTCTGGGGGGCAGGGCAGCTCCCGATGCACTCAGCTCTGTGGCGGGACCTGGCTGGGCTACCCACTCGCTCCTGGGCACCAACACCTGCTTTCCCGGACGGTCACTTGGGCCTGCACCCCCTTTCCATCTCTCATTTCCATCTCTTTTGCCCTCAAAAGAATTCCAATTGGGATGATAAAGCAAGGTCGCCTGGCGGAGGGCAGGCGGGGGTCATCCACCCGGGCGCGCTCCCACTCACCCCTGTGCTCACCGCGTGGTGGCTGGACAGGGGCAGACCCTTCTCCACACTGGGGGGCACGTCGTACACATCCAGGGAGGGGTCCCGGCCGTTGGGACCTTTGACAGCCATGGGGGGGGTGTCATAAACCTGCGGGTGGGAAAGGGGCAGTGAGGCAGGTGCAGGGCCACCGAGGCATGAAAAGGGTACAAAGCCCCCGAGACCGTGGGGCCAGGGCTCGAGAGCCCCCCAACGCCTACCTCTTGGCCGTACTGGCTGGGAAGGAGCCCGCGGACAGGGGGCACGTCGTAGATGTCCTGGGGCCCGGGACCCAGCAGGTGACGTGGGACGTCGTACTCGTCCTGCTCCGGCTGGGGCGTCTCAAACACGTAGCCTTGACCCACGCGGGTGGGCACCACCACCTGGGGGCACAGAGCCGTCAACACTGCCCGGTGGCAGCTGCAGGGCCCCCTCCCGACAAGTCCCCCCAGGAAAGCGCCCCCAGAGTGACAGCAGGGCCAGCGCCGGGTTGAGTTCAGAGCCCCCCTGGCCCGCTCGGCCCCCAGCAGCCAGGTGACAGTCTCCGGAGCCCAGCGCGGTGTGATGGAGCAGGGCCCAGGGGCATACTCCCAAGAGGGGGCAGAGCCCCTGCATGAGCGGGCAGCCACAAGCCCTGGCCCTCAGGGACGCTGGGGGAGGCAGGCAGACTCTCGACCCCTCCCCGCAGGCTGCAGCTCCCACAGAAAGGCCTTTTGTTCCCTAATCAAAGGGGACATCTGGGGCAGGGCTGACTCACGCTCCCTCCCATGGCTCTGCCAGCCTCCCTGGAGTGGGGGGTCCCAGCAGGGTCTGGCAGGGGTCCCCACTCACAGCACGGACCCCTTGCTGTCCCCAACCTCCTGCGCCCACCCCCTCCCCACGCTGGGGCCCTCGCAGGCGCGGCTCTGGCTCAGCCCAGACCGGAGTCTCTTCCAGAGCTATTTTTAGACTCCGGGCCTGCCAAGCGCAGGGCGGGACAGACGTGGCAGGTTGGCCGCCTGGAGGCGAGGCCTGAGGCTGCTCCAGGCCCGTGAGTGCATCTCAGGGCAGCTGGGGGCCCCCCGGGAAGGGAGCCCCTGCCAGCACCCTGGGAACGGGCTCAGCACTGGCCACTGCCCCGTGCTCCTGAGGCGGTCACCTGCGGCAGACCCTCGGAACCACTGGGTGGACATGCGGAGACCAGACAGGCCTGGGCAGGGCAGGCAGGGACAGTCCCCTGGGGCGTCTGCAGAAGTGACGCTGAGGCCTCCAGGAGCTCCGGATGGGACAGGTGCCCCCCACCCCCAGGGGCCCAAAGTGGGGGGAACGTCGGGAAGCAGGACTGAGCTCAGCTGTGGCATCTGCTGCCTGATGGGTGCCAAGGTACCCTGCGCCCACCCGAGTGCCCTCTCTCCCTGCCCCCTCCCTCAAGGGCATGAGCCACTTCCCCACCCCCAACAGCTGGCCTCGGCAGGCCCACAGTCCGGAGCCCACTCTGGCCCTCTGACGCGGCAGCGCCCCTGGGCACTGTGGGCACCTAGACACGGCCCTGCAGAGAGGCCACAGCCCGTGAGGTTGCCTTCACAGGAGAGAAGAGTGAGTGACCCCAGAGAGTGCTCCGAGCCCCACTCCCGGACAGCCCCTTGCATGCTAGGGTGCGCAGAGACGGGAAAGGCGGACACGCTGCCCGTCACCTGGTCGCACATTCCCAGGGCAAACAGGCCTGGCCCACAGGGCTGTGCAATGCGCAGAGAGGACGCGGCCTTTCGGGCAGGGAGGCCGGGCCCAGCACACACCCTCCCTCCCGGCCGGCAGCCAGGTCAGCAGCTGGTCTGAGCAGGAGACAGGAGCTCAGGGCCCCCGAAGCAGCAGAGTGACCAAGCCCTGACGCTCCCTGTGCTGCCCTCGCACACGCAGGACAAGCGGCCTGCAGGGGGATGGGGACAGGGGCTCCCTCAGGCGCACAGGCCACGAGAGTCCGGGCCAGTGTGAGTGAATGAGGAGTGAGGAGGGAGCGTGAGTGTCTGAGCTGAGGAGCGAGTAAGGAATGAGGGGGAGTGAGGAGAGAGGGGGGAGAGGGAGTGAGCTGAGTGAGAAGTGAGGAGTGCGAGAAGCGTGTGAGGAGTGTGAGGACTCGGTGAGGAGTCGGTCTGAAGAGTGAGGGAGGAGAGAGAAGTGAGGACTGCGTGTGTGAGAAGTGAGTGTGATTAAGTGTGTGCGGAGTGAGAAGTGTGTGAGGAGTATGTGTGAGGAGTGTGTGTGTGTGAGTGAGGGGTGAGTGTGTGAGGAGTGTGAGGAGTAACAAGTTGTGATGAGTGACTGTGTGACGAGTGAGGAAAGAATGAGTGAGGAGTGTGTGAGGAGTGTTTGAGGAGTGTGTGTGAGGAGTGTGTGTGAGGACTGTGTGAGGTGTGTGTGTGAGGACTGTGTGTGAGGTGTGTGTGAGGCATGTGTGTGAGGCGTGTGTGAGGTGTGAGGACTATGAGGCGTGTGTGTGAGGATTCTGTGAGGTGTGTGTGTGAGGCATGTGTGAGAACTGTGTGAGACATGTGTGTGAGGCATGTGTGTGAGGCATGTGTGAGGTGTGTGAGGCGTGTGTGAGGCATGTGTGAGGACTGTGTGTGAGACGTGTGTGTGAGGCGTGTGTCGTGAGAAGTGTGTGTGAGGACTGTGTTGTGAGACGTGTGAGGCATGTGTGTGAGGTGTGAGGAGTGTGTGTGAGGCGTGTGTGTGGCATGTGTGAGGCGCGTGTGTGAGGGGTGTGTGAGGCGTGTGTGAGGAGTGTATGTGAGGCGTGTGTGTGAGGGGTGTGTGAGGAGTGAAAATGAGGAGAGCATGCCCACAGGGCAGCAAGCACAGTGCGTGAGTGTGCAGGCAGGTCTGAGTGAGATGTGGGAGTGAGCCCACATAGCTGAGCATGACTAAGTATGTGCACTGCGAGGTGCTGGGTACGCGCAGGTGTGTGGGACTGTCGGTGTGCAGGGAAGGTGTGTGCATGTATACATACCACCAGACACAGCCCCCCATGCCCCAGCGATGAGTACCAGCTGACCCTGGTCTGGGCACCCCCATGCCCTCTTGGGCTCTGACCCAGCGGGGACACAGACCCCAGGGTGGGCCAGGTCAGCGGGGCCGTCTCACCTTGGCCGGCGGCTTCGCCCCTTCCCAGCCGCGCGCGTCCATGGACGGGGGCACCTGGTAGATGTCGTGGCCCATCCCGGCGGCGGGGGGCACCTGGTAGATGTCCTGGGCGGGGCTGCCGGGCCCCGGGGGCACCTGGTACAGGTCTGGGGCGGGGTGAGGCGCCAGCGGCTTTGAGAAGGGGGCCGAGTGCTTGGCAGGGGTGGACTGGAACTGGGGGCTGGCGCCCGGGGGCTGGTAGAGGCCGGGCTGAGTCTTGCCGGGGGTGGGCACCAGGTACACGCCGTCGGGCGCCGCGGGCTTCTTGTCCTGCATGCCCAGCAGGATCTTGAGGCGGTTGCCCGGCACGATGCCCTGCCGCCCGTGCAGCGAGCACAGCCACCAGCCGTCCAGGCCCTGCGTGTCCCGCTCCAGCACCGTCATGATGTCGCCCTTGCGGAAGGAGAGCTCGTCCGGGGACTCGGCCACATTGTCGTACAGGGCCTTGGCCAGCACATTCTGAGGGAGAGAGAGAGAGAAAATGCTCAGGTGGGCACGAGGGGCGGAGAGGTCTGTGCAACAGCCGGGCAGGGGCACCTCTGCTCTCTGGGCTGGCACCCCAGCACCGTGGGGGGGAGCTGCCGCACCCCTGCCAGCCAGGCCGACACGGTCAGCCGAGAGGGGACAGGACACCCAGAGCTGCCCCCGGAGGGAACATCCTGCCCTGTGGGGGGTCGGGGAACCCAAATCACGGGACACAGGTAAGTCCGGGGCAGGTGACTCAGAGCTGGGACAAAGCCAGATCTTCAGGCTTACTCATTACGTTACCACGACAACCCAAACACCACCGGCACTGGGGGGCGAGGGCGAGGGCAGGAAGTTCGCCTGAAGGAGCAGAATCCCCAGCCTCTGTGGAAGCGTGCGGGCCCGTGAAGGGACAAGTCACCTCGGAAGGGACACCAGGGCAGGCGGCGCGCAGCTCGGGCTCACTCAAAGGGGCCCCACGTGGGGACCTGGGGGCCTCTGGGGGCAGAGCCAGTCGGCCAGGGAAGAGACGAGAAGCATCAGGGTGGGAGACGCTCACCAGGCCGGACCAGGCTCGCCTCCTGCCACTACACGGTCCCCAGCACAGCCGGGCGTGGCCCCCAAAACTAAACCACAAAGGGCGAGAAGACACCAAGGCTGCTGGGGAAGAGAGACACGCCGCACAGCCCAGAGGGCTGTGGGCACGCCAGCGCCAACGTCCCCGGGCACCCACAGCTCCAGCCGCGTCCAGGGCCACACCGAGACAGTCCCCAGAGTCACTGCCTCGCGGGAGCCAGCCTGAGAGGGGTCTCGGTGGGGGAAGTCGGGGCTGAGGTGGCAGCACGCACCGGCACCAAGCCGAGTTAGGTGCCTCGAGAGCCCTCGGGGGTCAGCCCGGGTTCCTCGGCCGCCCCCTTCCTCGGGCTCAGGCTCAGGGAGGAGGGGGGCAGGGGCGGGGCTCAGCTGTGGCGTTAGGTCCATGCTGCCTCAGCACAGTACCCCCCACTGAGTGACCCTAGTGACCCCTGCCCCAGGGTGAGGGATGTCCTGGGGGCGAGGCAGCACTCTCAGGACCCCCACCCCCCCAGCGACAGAGGCCCCCACCCCACCCCCAGCGACAGAGGACCCCGTCCCCACCCTCAGTGCTTTCCCCAACACCCGCCCCCCCATCCCCCATCCCCCCCAACCTCCAACCCCCCACCCCCGGCTCAGCTGAGCGTTTTTCTAGGCCAGGGCCCCTCTGGGCTCCAGGCAGGACGAGAGGCGGGAGGAGCGGGCCAGCCGGGGCTGCCCTGCTGCCTGCTGCCCCCCAGGGCTCGGGCCCCCAACCCCAGGCTGCCGGGGAGAAGAGCAAGTTTCCCAAATATGGTCGGCCACAGTCTGACACGGGGACAACGCCCACCCTCCCCCAGTGACCCCGCAACGCAGAGCCGCTCCGCTGGGTCCCCCAGTCCCTGCCCTGGTGACCACAGGAAGTGCCAGCAGAGTGAGTCACAGGAAAATTCCCTGCAGCCACGGAGGGTTGGGGGAGGGTGTCGGGCTGCCCCTCGGAGGCCCCTCACCTAGGAGGAGGAGGACGCAGCCCAGGAGGGACCCCGGGAGCACTGCGGAGGGTGGGGGGACGGGGCGGGGCAGGCCTGCTGGGCCTGGGTGTACCTGGGGCCGCCCCCATCCCGTCTGAGCGGGCCGGCAGGGCGGTGGGGGCCGGCCGGGAAGCACCGCACAGGCCGGGCACGTGCCACCGGGCGCCTGGCACCGGGGCTCCTCTCCTGCGTCAGCGGGCGCCCGCCCCCAGGCCCGCCTCCGGGCACTGCTGGCACCGGGCCCTCGGCGAGCAGCGCCAGCCCGGCTTCCTCCCTGCCCCTGACCTTGGGTGAGTCCCTGGCGGCGGGCTCACGGGTCGGCCTGCGGGAAGGGGCACGTGCTCCAGAAGGCCGGACACTGCCCGGCGTGCGCGAGGACGGGAAGCAGGGTGTGCGGTCAGGACCCCCCGGGGGGCTGGGCAGTTGGTCAGGAGAGGGGCACTGGGGGGTGCTGGACACTGGCTGGGCTCACTGCAGACCCCAGGGCCGTGGCCCGAGAGAGCACAGGGCTGAGGCTGCCCAGCAGCTGACCCCAGCTCTCGCCCCTGCTCCACTGGCAGTGACCCCTGAGCACTGAGCTGGGAGCCACCCCAGCACCGCCCCCATCCCTGCCTCCCACAAGGGCAGGATAAGCCCAGGAAGGCCAGACCCGCACACCGGAGCTCCCCAGCCCAGGAGGGCCAGGCTGGCGAGGGCCACTGCCCACCTGCTGCCAGGCGCGAGTCTGGCCACCTCACGGACCCTGCCCACAGGCCCGCTCCCCCTCAGAAGAGGACGTGGCACCCCCGGTGCCCCAAGGAGCGGACCCCCATCCTGCCCCTGCCCCAGGCTGTGCAGGGCCTGGGGAAGCAGGACGTCTTCGCGAGCCCGGACAGAGTGGGCAGAGGCCCCATGCTGAGACCCCTGGGCTGGGAAGACAGTACAGCAGTAGCGCTTTTGCCTGGTACACGGCAGACCCGGGATGGACCCCCGACCCCACATGCACGCCCAAGGACCGCCAGGAGTCCTGAGTGCAGAGCCAGGAGGAAGCCTTGGACACTGCTGGGTGTGGCCCCCAAACAAAAACACCGCCCCCTCCCCCAGGACAGCTGGTGGGCAGGCGGGAGTCTGCCTGGCTGGGGCGCTGGGGCGCAGGGGCACTCTGACGCCGGACGCCCTCGGAGACACAGAGCACAGCCCCCACCCCCAGCCCGGGGAATCTCGGGCCAGACCCCCGGGCTCCGGGGCTCGGCCTGTCCGGGTGGCTGGGAAGTGACAGAAGCCGAAGGGCCCCCACAACACGGAGACCTCAGGGACAGTCCCGCACACAGCACCCCTCTGGACCCCCGAAAGGCCTCGTGGGCCCGGGAGGCCCAGCACCACCAGGTGTGGCAAACAGGAGCCTGAGTGACAGCAGTGCCCTCCGCTGGCGGGGGAACAGGCCCCAGCAGCCGGGCGGGGAGAGCGGGACGCCCGACGGCAGCCAGGGATGCCGCAAGGGGAAGATACCACGTGCTCTTCCTCCCTCCTTGCCACCCCCAGCACACACACAGACGCACACACACTCACATGCATGCATGCACACACAAACACTGGCGGGCTCAGGAGCCCAGCCTGGCTGGACAGCAGCAGAAAGAGCAGAGGCCCGTGTGTGGGGGCACATTCTCGCTCCCTCCACCCACTGACAGGGTATGCCCGGCACTGTCCCTGGGCAGAAGTGACAGCGGTCCGTCCTCAGGACATGGCATTTGAACCCTGACCACACCACATGGGCTGGCTGGGTGGGGGCACCATTTCAGACCCCCATGGAGCCTGTGTAGGCCACTGCCCCAGCTGGGGGACGGTGACAGCCCACTGCGCCCCTGTCCCGGGAGGCTGCGGGAACGGAACCTCTACAAGATTCGGTTTCCACCCTCCACGTGTCTCAGCAGGGGCTTCCGCGGCTCAGAAAGGGGACTCTGACTTCTGGGACGGCCGTGGAGATGGAGCCGGGGCTGGCACCCCTCTTCTCCAGCCAACAACGCCCGACCCCCGCTTCCCTCCTGAGATGGACTCAGGCTTCTCCCCAGGGACCCCACCTTAGAGGCCCCCATGGGCGGCCCAGAATCTGCCTGCAGACAATGGCTGAGCCCCCCGGTTCCCTCTCAGGCCTACCCCACCCCACAACACGGAGTGCCCCAGAACTGCCCCTCCTGCTGGCTGGTCCTGCTGCCCCAGCATCAGGGGTACCTGGCGGGGAGGGAAGGAGTGAAAGAAAGGGGGGGGCGATCTGTCCAGAATAGCGCGGGGAGACAGCTCAGCGGCCCGGGGCCCATCCCTGTACCACACGGTTCCCCAAACACCAACAGGCGTCACCCCTTGGGTGCCGTTGGTTATGGCCCCAAAATAACAACCAAACAGTGAGTGCCAGGAGACAGAGGGCACAGCCTGGCACTAACCTGGTGGAGCACGGTGGTGCCCGAGAGCTGGAGCCAACCTGTGGGGCAGTGCCAAGGCCGGGCCAGGAGAGTAAGTTCTGGCCCTGTATCTGTCTCTGTGCCCCCAAACGCAGCAGGCTGGGGGCGGGGAGGAGGGACCTGGCCCTGGCGCAGGGAGATGGCACAGCCACAGCTCTGCCTTGTCCCACCCCGCAGACACCCAGGGCCTTCCCTGCCGTGGAGGGGAGAAGGTGGTGGGTTCCAGTGCCCGGGCCAAAACAGCTCGTACCTCCCACCCGCACACACCAGCTCTTCTAAACTCCCCAGAAGACAGGGGTCCCAGAGGGAGGCGTCCCCAGCTGTGTGTGCGGGGAGGCACATCTCCCACCTGCAGCCAGAGCAGGTCCTAGATGCTTCCCGGGTGTCGAGTCGAGGAAGGAACTTCCTGGCCCCCAAACCCAAAAGGGGGCCACTGGCCCTGCTCTGACAGCGCGGACCGGGCATCTCCCGGGAGCGTCCACTCCCCGACCTAGGCTGCCCCGCCGGCCGCCCTCCTCTGCCAGGCTGCCCAAACCCACGTCCTGGCCAATGTGCAGAGTCTAAGCTGCAAGGTGGACCCTGCCCTGGTGGGGGCCGCATCTCCAGACGCCCCGAGGGAAGAAAGGGAGCGAGGAGGTGCCGGGCTGCAGCGCGGGCCGTAAATCGCCGCCGGCTCCCGGCCTGGGACCCCTCCAGCCGGACTGGAAACTGAGGCTCGGAGGCCGCGCACGCTGGTCCAAGGTCACCAGAAGGCGGTGGCCGGCTCGGAGCGCGGGCCTCCCTCCAGAAACTTTCCCGGATCCAGGAACTTGCCGGCCGCCGGGGCCGGGCCGGGCGCATGGGGACCCGGGGCCGGGGCGGCAGGAGCGCGCCACAGTGCCGGGGCAGCAGGAACGCGACGGGTCCGGGGATTGGGCAGCAGGAGCGCGCCGCGGTGCCGGGCCGGGGTCGGGGCAGCAGGAGCGCGCCGCGGTGCCGGGCCGGGGTCGGGGCAGCAGGAGCGCGACGGGCCCGGGGAAGGGGCAGCAGGAGCACGCCGCGGTGCCGGTCCGGGGAAGGGACAGCAGGAGCGCGCCGCGGTGCCGGGCCGGGCCAGCAGGAATGCGACGGGCTCGGGGATCGGGCAGCAGGAGCGCGCCGCGGTGCCGGGCCGGGGACAGGGCAGCAGGAGCACGACGGGCCCGGGGATCGGGCAGCAAGAACGCGCCGCGGTGCCGGGCCGGGGAAGGGACAGCAGGAGCGCGCCGCGGTGCCGGGCCGGGGAAGGGACAGCAGGAGCGCGCCGCGGTGCCGGGCCGGGGAAGGGACAGCCTGAGCGCGCCGCGGTGCCGGGGATTCCCGGGTCCGCCTGCAGGACGGTGGCCCCCAGTGGGTGCGCAGACCCCGCCCCGGCGGCCGCACTCACCAAGTAATTCATGGTGTCCGGCCGGCCCGCGGCCACCGAGTCCTCGCGCACGGGCGCCCGCCAAGCCGGCCCCGGTGGCCCCGCCCGCCGCCGCCGCCCGGCCGGCCCAGCCCCGCTCCCGGCATGCCCGGCCCGCGCGCCCATTGGCCGCAGCCGCCCTCCAAGCAAACGCCGCGGGGCCGGGCAGCGGGCACGCCCCGCCCAGGGCCCCGCCCCCGCCTCCCGCCACGCCCCCCGCCCGGGACCCTCTCCTGGGGACGCAGCCGGGCTTGTCCCCCTCGGGCCCCCTCGTCCCGGCAACTGGCCGCGCCGCCCCCGGGACTTCTGCCCTGCCGGAGGAGCACCGAGCCCGCGGCGCTCCTGCCCAAGGGCAGGCAGGTGCAGGCTGGAATCCGGAGGCCAAGGCAGGCAGGCCCTAGCTGGCCGGAGTCACGACGAAAACGGCCCGCCCCGCCTCTGATCGACTCCCAAACTCGGGGAAACTAAGGCAGGGAGTCTGGGGGCTCCTGGTCTCAGGAAGCGCACAACCTCTTCTGAGATCTGGGGCCCGACGGCCAAGGCTGCGGTGTTGCTGGCCTCCCGCCTCGCTGAAGCATCCTCCCTCACGCCCCAGCAGCGGCTCGGGGTCCCCAACCCCTGTCACTCTAACCCAGACCTGACACCTACCTGTGCCCAGTCCCAAGTGCCGGCACGGAGAAACGTGCCAGGACAGAGGGCTTAGGCAGGAGGGGAACTGAGTGTTGGGTGCTTGGTTCCCCTGAGCCCCTCTCTGGAGGCAGGTGGGGGCACTCACAGTGCCCCAGCCCCCAGCAGAATGAGGGGTGCAGAGCGGGGCATCGGGGAGGAAGCCTAGAGCGGGGGGGTCTGGGGGGCCCTGGGGCAGCGGAGCCCCTCTAGGACTGGCAGTCTGTGCCGGCCCGGGGCTCATCCCAGACCCACAGGTGGGACACCGCCAAGGAAAGGGGCCCCAGGAGAACCCACAGCTGTGCCCACCTGACAGACTCCTGACACCTGCCCAGCTCCACAGACTCAGCCGCTGGCCCCGGGCACCCAAGGCCAGCTGGTCCTGGGTCCCAGTCCTCCAGAGAAGCTGGGAACAGCGCTACGATCTCCCCAGAACTTCTGGGAGCACCCAACAGAACCGCCAGCCAAGGCGGCAGGCAAGGAGCAGCTAGCTGGCCACCCTCCCAGCCCCCGCCCCACAGAAGAGCCAGGTCTCAGGAAACGTGACCAAGACATCACCTCCTGCCTGTCCCCACAGCTGTGCCCAAAGCCAGGCAGGCCACGGCCCCAGAGAGCAGCCTGCGGCCCCGCACGTCCTCCCGGAAGTCTGTCTGCCCCTAACGGAGGGTCCCACACTCCCCTCCAGTCAGTGGGCCAGTGGCAGCGGCCAGGCTCCCCCTGGGCGGTCTCTGCAAGGACAGGCCACCCATGGCCCTGAGGGGCGGGGGCGTGACCCAGGACTGAAAGGAGATTCACGGCAGAGGCAGGCGGGGGAGGGGACGGCTGGGTCACAGGCATTTCAAAAATGTGCTCCTTTCCACTCACACGCCCCCACCCCCAGCCCGTGCCTTCCAGAATGGCATTTCCGCCCTGGAACCAAGGCCCGGCTCCGAGCCCCTGCAGTGTGGGAGGGGAGGGGGAGTGGGAGTGAGGGTCTGCCACGCAGGGGGTGGGGGCCGGGCGCTCTGACAGGGCAGCCCTGGGTGGTGGCTCTGGGTCCCCTCCATCCCGCCAAGGAAACTTTCCCTCTCCCTCAGGATGGGGCAGGACGGGCCTGCAGGGCACCTGAAAGCCAGCGACCCTGGCACTCGCCGGGACCCCAAAGGACAGGGAGCCGAGACCCAGGCACCCTCCACTCACAACCGAGGTTCACCCAAGGGCCCAGCACCTGCCCACTGAGACTGGACCACACATGGTGCAAGGGAATGTTGCTGGGGCAGGAAGAGTGGCAGTGTGAGTGAGTGAGTGTGTGTGTGTGTGTGTGTGTGTGTGTGTGTGTGCGCGCGCATGCCCCTCCCCCATGGTGACTCAAGGTTCCCTGGCACCTCCACGAGGCTAACATAGATGTCACCACCCCTCTCTAGGGACCAGTAAGCCAGAGGGAACACAGTGGCCCTAGCACGTGGGGACACTGGTTCTCAGCTGTCCATTCAGTGTCCAGTGCGTGACAGCAGCTGCTGAGCCCAGGAGCCCCAAGGCCAGTAGGGAAAGTGACGTCAGCTCGGCCACAGGCATCTCCCGGGGGGACAAGGACCTGGGCCCTGGACCTCCCTCCTGTGTGCCCTTCAGTTAGACCTGAGCACTGAGCACAGAGCACTGCCCTCGCTTTAGGCCCAACAGCGCTGCACGTTTCCTGCAGTGAAGGAAGCGGGGAGGGGAGGGGGACCAGGCCCCGAGAGACCCGCGCACAGAGAACGGCCCCAAGCAGCGGCGTGAACACATGCACACACACGAGAGGCCGCGGGGGTCAGCTGCTGGCCAGCTCGGCTCTGGGAGCAGCAGCAGCAAAGGATTTCCTGCGGCCGGAGGTGAGCGCTGCCAGCCCAGGACAGGAAGAAGTGATGCGTGTGGAGGGCCACCGGAGCTGACGCCGCCCCTGCCCCGGGCCACCGGAGCTGGCCAGCCCCTAACCAGCTGCCCTGCCCTGGAGACACCCTGGGCCAGCACCGAGCCCTACGCAGTGGCCCAGTGACAGGCGAGCGGCTGGGCTCCCCTGGCCTCGGGGGCTCTGAGGTCACTCCAGGCGCAGGGGGTGACTGGCCCCGGGTCACTCGCCGCCTCTCTGGGCCGCTCGCCGGGCCTCGCGCAGGGGCAGGAGCAGGATGAAGGTGTGGGGCTGGCGCAGGGGCCCCGGGCTGGAAGGAGAATTCCATGGGTGCCCTCGACCGGAGGGGGCAGAACTCCCCGGAGACCCCTCAGCACCCCCATGGCACGGACCCCACTGTCTGAGCCTCGCTCTCCCTTCTACACCCCTTCCCGCCACCCAGAACTCGCAAAGTCCTCCAGAATATTCTGGTGCTGGGAGGCAGCGGCAAGGGTGCTGGACCAAGGCTGGTGTCAGAGGCTGAGACTGTCTGTCAGAGGCTGAGACTGTCTGTCAGAGGCTGAGACTGTCTGTCAGAGGCTGAGACTGTCTGTCAGGGGCTGAGACTGTGTCTGTCAGAGGCTGAGACTGTCTGTCAGAGGCTGAGACTGTCTGTCAGGGGCTGAGACTGTGTCTGTCAGAGGCTGAGACTGTCTGTCAGAGGCTGAGACTGTCAGAGGCTGAGACTGTGTCTGTCAGAGGCTGGGGCCCGTGTCTGTCAGAGGCTGAGACTGTCTGTCAGAGGCTGAGACTGTGTCTGTCAGAGGCTGAGACTGTCTGTCAGAGGCTGAGACTGTTTCTGTCAGAGGCTGAGACTGTCTGTCAGAGGCTGAGACTGTGTCTGTCAGAGGCTGAGACTGTCTGTCAGAGGCTGAGACTGTGTCTGTCAGAGGCTGAGACTGTATCTGTCAGAGGCTGAGACTGTGTCTGTCAGAGGCTGAGACTGTGCCTGTCAGAGGCTGAGACTGTCTGTCAGAGGCTGAGACTGTGTCTGTCAGAGGCTGGGGCCCGTGTCTGTCAGAGGCTGAGACTGTCTGTCAGAGGCTGAGACTGTCTGTCAGAGGCTGAGACTGTGTCTGTCAGAGGCTGAGACTGTCTGTCAGAGGCTGAGACTGTGTCTGTCAGAGGCTGAGACTGTCTGTCAGAGGCTGAGACTGTGTCTGTCAGAGGCTGAGACTGTATCTGTCAGAGGCTGGGGCCCGTGTCTGTCAGAGGCTGGGGCCCGTGTCTGTCAGAGGCTGGGGCCCGTGTCTGTCAGAGGCCGGGGCCGTGACAGGGGCTGGGGCCTGACACTGCCGGGAGGATGGGCTGCGGGGATGGAGCAGGGGTGGGTCGGGCGGGGCTGCGTGGAGCCGGAGGGAGAGGACCGGGAAGGCGAGCAAGGCGACCCTGTCCTCTGAGGAAGCTTTGCTGTCTGGTGCCCAGGGACAGGGACGGGGCCAGGGTGTGGCCAGACGCCGCCGAGCGGCCATCTGCTCCCCTCTCCCGTGGCAACCAGCGGCCACGGACAGGGCAGGCAGGGGCTCACCAGCCAGCGGCCACCCGGGGAGCAGCGGGCGGCAGGACGCCCGGCTCAGGCCTGGCCGCGGGCTCTCGCCTGGGGGCGGCGGTCTCCGCCCGAGCCCTGCGCCCCGAGAGGCGAAGCCCCTGGGAAACGGCAGAGTCGCGCCAGGGGCCAGTGCGGCCCGGGGAGGGGTGGGGCCGCGCACACGGGCTTCCTGGGCGCCGGGACGGCGGGGGCGAGGGTGCAGGTGCCCAGGGGGCCCCGGCGGGGGTCTCCTCAGTCTTCTCCTAAGTCTCAGTAAGCCGCAAGGAAAACACCAAATCCCGGCGCAGACTGGGAAGAAGGCAGGCACGGTGGCACCAGCAGGGGCAGGGCTCGGGCGGACTGAGGAGGGTGCCGGGGTGGGGAGGCAGCCGCCCTCTCCCCTCTCTCCTCTCCCCACTCACCGCCCCCACGCCCACCGGCAGTGCTCATACGGTGCTCATACAGTGCTCATACAGGGCCGCGTCCAGCGGGAGGCCGAGGGCTAAGCGCCAACATTTCTTTAGTTTTGTTTCCAGCCACACCTGCTGGCGCTCAGGGGTCTCTCCTGGCGGGCCCGGGGGCCTGAGGGGTCGGGGGCAGCTCCAGCCAAGCACCCACCGGCTGTGCCACGGCTCTGACCCTGCCGCCTGCGTGAGCCGGGCCAGGCACCCCGAGGGCCACCGCACACCAGCCTCCCGCGGGACAAGGGCCCGGGAGGGCGCCGAGAGACGCAGGGGCCATGCCGGGGTCTGGACTCCTCACGAGCACCCACACCCGCCTCACCGCAGCCAGGGGACGCAGCCTGACAGGGCCTCTGGCAGAGGCGGCGGGTGCGGAGTTCCATCCCCCGAACCTTCCCTCCCGCGCCCGCGCCGTCAGGGCGGCCCTCCGACGGTCCCCGACGGTGCCCCCACCCCGCCGCCTCTCCTGCGTGGGGCCTGCGCAGTGGGCGGAGAGGTGGGCAGGAGGGGAGTGGCGGGAGGGCACGAGTCGTCCCCGAGGGCACAGCACAACCCAACACCAAAACGAAACAGCCAACGGGGATGGGGGGGGCCCTGGGGAGAGGCGGGCCCTGGCGCTGACCCGCGTCCCATACACAGCCCAGCCTGGCACGGCAGGCGCGAGCCCGCCGTCACACTGCCCCTGGCACCCGGGCCCTGGGGCTGCCCTGCCCACCCGCACCCGCCGCCACCCGTGCCCGCTCCTGGGCCTTGGGCGCACCTGGCCTGGGGTGCAGGCGGCCCCTCTGGCCCTGGGCGGGGCCGGGGCGCCAGGGTGAGGGCTGGCGTAGAGAAGGGGCCCGGAGCGCTAGCACTCAGGGGGACAGGGCCTTCGGGCGGGTGACACCCCGGGGCCCCGGGCCGGTCTGCCCTGCCTGACCCGGCGAGCAGGCAGCCGCTGGGCGCGCTGGGCAGGAGGGGGCGGCCGGCCGGGCGGGCTCCTTGGCAACTGAACTGAGGACTCTGGACGGGCCACTGCTCCCCTGCCGGCCTGTCCTGCCAGGCCCCACTGCCCACAGCCTGGCGGCCCCGCCAGTCTCCCACCACAGTGCGGGCCGGCCGGAGGCTGGCACAGAGCACGCTCCGGGAGGGCTGGCAGACGCGGGGCATGGTCCCCGCCCCCCGTGGCAGGAGCGGGGGCTCACGGCTAGACCCACCCTGCTGCCCTGCTCCGGGCAGGCTGCCTGGCCTCCGGGAGTGCCAGCTGCCCTGTCTGGTGCCCACAGGGACCTACAAATTCATGCCTGGAAAGCCAGAAGCAGCGGGTAGGCCCCCAGCAGCACGGCCTCTTGGACGGCTGCAGCCCCCCACTAGAGAGGCCACACAGGCTGCTGGGCTCCTGCCCGGCCCACTGGGCTCCTCTCTCAGTGGCCCCGACAGCGCCCGGCCCAGGCCGTGCCCCACACACGAGTGCCAACTCCCGCGCCCTGAAGGAGCGGCTATGCCCATTTCACAGGCAGGAAGCCAGAGGCGGAAACCTTAGGGAACTTCAGCACCTGCGGGACGCCTCTCCCCAGGGAAGCGCTGTGGAGCCCGTGTCTCACTGCTCCCAGGCACAGACCCCACAGGCCCAGAGATCCGTGTGGGTAAGACCCTCGTCTGTCTGGCACCCGCTAGGGTCCCCGAGCCCCGCTACCAGTGCCTCCTCGGCACGGAGGCTGGGGGAGTGCAAACTTCCCCTCCCCCTGCACAGGAGCCTCCCCGGGCCTGGGGTCAGCGGAGGGACCTCTGCCTGCCCAGGGGGAGATGGTGAGCGGTGGCCTGTCCAGGAGGAGACAGAAGTCAGGGCACGGCCAGGGTGTCAGGAGGCCCCAGTGTGCCATCCCTCTCGGCCCTGGGCATCACAGGGATCACGCGAGGGTCCCCCACTTGCTCTCAACCTGGCCACTCTGGGCTCCTTCCTTGCGCGTCCGCTCCCGTCCCCCCTCCCCCCACACACACAATCTTCCCCTCCCTCCACAACTGGCCCTTGCGAGCAGGGGCAGCGAGAAGACCCCAGCAGAACCCGGCCGAGGCTACGGGCAGGAGGGCCAAGGCCAAGCAGACTGGCCACGGCGGGGACCACCACGACAGGGTCGCAGTCCTGCCCTCCAGAAGCCCCTGCGCTACCGAGTTCGGGGCCAGAAAGGGTCCAGGTCCTGGGAGGTCAGGGGCGCGGGCAGCCCCTACTCGGGTCCTGGAAGGTCAGGGGCGCGGGCCAGCCCGACTCGGGTCCTGGAAGGTCAGGGGTGCGGATGGCCCGACTCGGGTCCTGGAAGGTCAGGGAACGCGGGCCAGCCCGACTCGGGTCCTGGAAGGCCAGGGGCGCGGGCCAGCCCGACTCGGGTTCTGGAAGGTCAGGGGTGCGGCTGGCCCGACTCGTGTCCTGGAAAATAAGGGGCGCGGGCAGCCCCGACTTGGGTCCTAGAAGGTAAGGGGCGCGGTCCAGCCCGACTCGGGTCCTGGAAGGCCAGGGCCGCGGGCGGCCCCTACTCGGGTCCTGGAAGGCAAGAGGTGCGAGCCGGCCACGCCCCACCGTGGCGGCGGGCGCAGGACCCTGGCGCTGGGTGCCAGGGCCGCGCAGGGGCTTGGCGCGGGGCAGGGGGAGGAGGAGGGGGGCTTGGCGCGCGTCCCCGCCTTCCTTCTGAAGATGAGGCAATTACGCGCTGAACCCGGCGGGCGGGGGGCGCGGCTCGCACCAGCGCGGCCTGCAAGCCCTAATTTTTCCATCTGTAACTCGGCGTTTCGGCTCCTGGGGGCGGGCGGGCGCCGCGAGCTCTAATTCCATAATCACCACGCTCAGCCCTGACACAGCGTCTCCCGGGCCGGCAGCGCCACCCGCGCGCCGGCGCGTCACCAGGGGACCCGGGCGCGCGGCCGGGCAGCCCCCGCGGGCCGCGGGCCGGGCCGGGGGGCGGGGGGGTCTCGCCGGGGCCGGGCGCCGCCGTCCCTTCCGGCCACCGGCGAAGGGCTCCGCGCTCCGGCGGAGGGACAATGGCCGCGGCCTGGGCCCCGCCGCCTGCAGGGGGCGCCCCCGACACCCCCATCTCAGTGTGTCCATCTGCGAAGTGGGCTGCGGAGCGGTCAGCCGGCCGCTAGCCGCCCTCGGGCGCACGCACGAGCCCGGCTGCCTGCAGCGGGCGGCCCCGGGGCGCTGGTCGAGGCCAGCAAGAAGGGGTGTCCCGAAAGCAGGGGACCCCGGCACTTGGGGGACGCGGGGCAGCGGCCACCCGGGGTCCAGCGGCCCAAGCAAACGTGCCGGGCCATCAGCCCTCCTGGGGGCGGCGGGCGCGGGATGCCCAGCCCGCCAGCGTCCAGGGGGCGGGGGCCGGAAGGGAGGCACAGCCCCCCGGCCCCGGCCTGGCCACCCGGGGGTCCCTGGGGCCGTCCCAGAGCGCCCCGCTGCCCCGGCCAGCGTCGGGCCTGGCCGTCCCGCGGGGGGAGGAGGGCCCGGGGGACGGCGGCGACTCCTCCCAGGCCCAGCTGTCCCCGGAGTGTCCCGAGCCAACAAAGCCCCGTCCCCGCGCCAGCCCCAGCTCCGGGCGGGGGGCTGCGGGCGGCCGGGGGTCCCCCAGAAGCCGGCCCGGCGCCCGGCCCGACCCGGCCCTCGGGGGGCAGGGAGGCGAGAGGCCGGGGGGGGGGGGCGGCGTGGGGGGCGCCCGCGCCCCCTGGCCCCGCGCCGGCCCCGCCCCGCACCCCGGCGCGGACTCACCGGTACGGACATGGTGGCCGCGGCGCCCCGGCCGGGCGCGCGGGGCTTCTCGGGGCTCCCGCGGCTCCTGCTCCCGCCGCCGCCGCCGCCGGACTGTCCGGCCGCCCGCGCCGCGCATGCGCCGCCGCCGCCCCGCCCGCGCCCGCCGCGGCCCGTTAAAGGCGAGGACCCCGGACCCCGCAGTTTTCTGTCGGCCCAACGCGGCGGGTGGCCGAGCTCCCGGGCCGCTCTGCGGGGGGTGGGGGGTGGGGGGTGGGAGGAGTGACACGTCCGGTGGCCGCGTCCGCTGCTGTGGGCGCCCCCCGCCCCCAGCCCGGTGCTGCAGGTCAGAGCCGCACCCCTCATTGCCCCGCCTGCGTGCTGGGGGGAGACAAGAACGGGGGGGGGGCCTGCCCTGGGGGCCCGGCCGGGCACCCCTGTCCCCGCTGAAGGCCATTAGAGGCCTCCGAAGGGGGGGGGCCTGAGCTCCTCGGCCCCCGCTGGAAGCTCAGAGAGCCCCCTGCGCCCGCTCATCCGTGCCCATTGCTCCGCAGCCTCCTTCTGCAGCCCCCAGTGCCCAAGCAGAGAGGGGCATCGACTGAGCAGCCTGGGAACCCGACTGGGACACTTGGACACTTGGAATCAGACTGGCTTTTGGGGGGTAATTCAAAGCCCCTCTCAGGGGTCCTTCCATAGTCCGGCTGCCAGGGTCGCTCAGACACAGAAGTGAGCACCCCAGTGTCTCCAACTGCCCAGCTGACTTGGTGTCCGAGTACTGTCCTTTCTGGGCCTGGAGTTCCCGCCCCAGTGGGGCCCATCAGTGCCAGGCAGAACCCGGGCTTGGTCCCCGCCCCCAAGCCTGTCCCGGCTGCTGGATGCTTCTGGGGCAAAGGACAGTGAGGGTGGAGACAACCTCAGCCCACAAGGTGCCAGGTCCAGAGGTGGGGCCAGTTCTCCGGAGTCAGCCCCGCCAACGGCAGAAACAGCCCGTTTCAGGCTGGTGGCTGCAGCAGAGTCTTGGGGGAACCCAGGACAGACAGAACATTCCAGTCCCCGGGGCTCAGGGGTCTTCTGTCAGGTGTGGGGGAGTCAGGAGGTGCCGGAGCTCAGGTGACAGACGCTTTCTCTGAAACCCCGGCCTGTCCCCCAGTAGGCTGTGGGGTCACCTTGGCCTTTCTCCAGGAGGGACAGCAGTGCCCACCTGCAATGGCAGGAGCGGGGAGACTGAAAGGCGTCCCAAGTTTGGCTTCCACACCTGGTCACCCCTCCAGGCCCCTGAGCAGGGGACGCCCCTCGTGCTCTCGGATGTCACAGCCCAGTGCTCGCAGGGCCCCGCTGCGGGGGCAGGCAAGGCCACAGCAAGGAGAGGGGGCTGCGCCAACAGCTGCACCTCCTCAAAGGCCGCTCTGTGTGCGCCTGGCCGCCTGCCCTGCCCGTGCCCACCCGCCCGCGGCCGGCTGGCACCAGGGCTGTGGGGCTGGGAGCAGCAGCTCTGCCCAGTGCCTGGGCTCTGGGCCATATGCGCCCACTGCCAGCCCGCCTGTCCCCATGCCAGGCCCGGCTGCCCCCGTGCCCCATGTGGCTGCCCGCCACCCCCGCCCCCTGCCCCCATGTTCTCCTCCAGGTGCCCTGGGTGAGCCCGGGCAGACCCCAAGAAAGGAAGTGGGCGCGCAGGGGAGGGGTGCTGCCAACCTTGCTGACCCACTGTCCCCCAAGACCACCTGCTGCTGACTCAGGGCAGACAGAGCAGTGACTCAGACGCTGGCACAGCAGCCTGGAGTGGGCACAGCCAGAGAACCCCGTTGGGCACCGCGCAGCCTCCACACCATCAGGTGTCTTGTCTTGAAACCCCCAAGTGCTCCCTGGCATGATGTACCCTCCCTTTTTCCCGGGGACCCTCCTCCCTGTCTCTCTCCTGGTCCTCCCCGCACCCCCTTTCTTTCCCACCATGCTCTTTCCCTCTTTTTTCCCCATTTTTTTGGGGGGACACACCCAGCAATGCTCAGGACTGACTCCTGGCTCTGCACTCAGAAATCTTTCCTGGGGTGCCGGGGATCGAACCCCAGCAGCTCACATCCATGCAGGGCCAACACCCTGCCTGTCCTACGATCACTCTGCCCCACCCCCTCTCCTCTCTCCGTCCCACACCCCAGCAGTTCGGACCAGCAGCGGACTGATGGGCAGCTCAGGGACCCCTGGAGGGCTGACCAGGGTCCCCCTGGGAGTGTTCCTGACCCGGAAGCCAGCCAGACTCAGTCTGGACAGAGATGGACTCTTCCCCAGCTCAGGACACCCACCTCTGTCCTTGGGACTCTGCCACAGCTAAGGAAGTGACCTGGGGGATGAGGCCTTCATTGTCCCCTTCCCCCAGAACCGGGGCTCACTGTCCCGTGGATGAATGCCCGTGTTGCTCCCACCTTAGGGTCCAGCACCCCCGTCCTCACTCTTTCCCTGCAGCCCTTTACCTGTTCCCGGCCCCCACTCAGGGTCTCACTTCATGTCTCTTGGGGTTTGAGGGGATCACACCCAGAGGCGCTCAGGGCTGTGCCCGGCAAGGTGCCTGGGGGTCACTGCAGGCAGTGCCGGGGGTCCTGTGGTGGACAGGGGCCTCCGTGTACAAACCCTGCACTCGGTCCCTTGAGCCACTCACGGGGGCCCCACATTTGTTCTCATGGGTCCCTTGGGCCCCTTTGGATTTCCCAGGATTTGCTTTTTTCTTTCTTTTTTTTTTGTGGAATTGGGGGTTGAACCCAGGTGCACACGTGCAAGCCCTGTTCCGCCCTGAGCCACACTCCTTGGGCCTGGCTCTCTTCGTGGGTGTTTGTTGTTGCTGTTTTTTTTGTTTGGGGGCCACAGCCAGCAGTGCTCAGGGCTTACTTCTGGCTCTGTGCTCAGGGATCACTCCTGCCAGGGCTCAGATGATACTATGGGGTGCTGGGGATTGAACCCGGGCAAGGCGCACACAAGACAAGAACCTTAACCCCTGTACTCTCTGGCCCAAAAATACTTTCTTTCGGTTTTGTTTTTTGTATTGTGGTTTTTTGTTTGTTTTTTTTACTTTCTCTTTTTTTAAATTGTATCACCGTGAGATAGAGTTACAAAGCTTTCATGTTTGAGATTCCGCCATACAATGATGGAGCACCCATCCCTCCACCAGTGCACACCTTCCACCACTCACATCCCACTCCACACCCTGCCTCTATGGCAGACAGTTTCCCCAACACTCTCTCTCTAAGTTTGGGCATTATGTTTTGCTGGAAATTTCCCGCCATCATACCTGCCAGGGGCAGACGCTAGATAATCTACTTTCCGTTGCTCGTTTTGAATATCATGAGAGCTCACATGGCCGCGATTATAAATGTAAATTTCTAGATTGTAAATGGTTGGGTTCCAGAGACATCTCTGTAGGGCACTAATCCATTCTGGGATTCAATTGGGCATCTCTGGGCCAGGGCTGTTGGTGTGCTAAGATGGCACCTGAAGGCAAATTCTGGGTGTGACAAGCAGTCTGTTGGGTGGGCGGGGACCCGGGGAGGGACAGCCTGGGTCTTCTGCCACCACGCAGCCTGGAGTTTCAGTCCTGGGACCCGCATACCTGGGCCTTGCTTGTGGAAGCTCTTGGTCACCGGGATTCCATCTGGATTAGGCAAGGAGACTGCACCTGCTCCATCTGGGGTTCCCTGGTGAAGTTGGCTCGGTACGGGGCCCAGGTGAGATCCCCAGCGCTGTGGTGTCTTCCGGGACTCACTGCTGTGTCTCTGGGCCAGGGCTGTTGGTGTGCTAAGATCCACATTACAAAATTTTCAGCAGATTATATCTTGGTGAGGTCCATCGTGAGACGGTGGAGTCAGGCTGGGGGTGTGGTGGCGATTTTGGGTTGTGGAAGCAAGTGGCTGCCGGGGGCTCTGCTTGGGCGGGCACGGGCCAACCCTCCCCTCTCCAATTTACCCCGGTCTGTTCATCCATGCATGGGTTCAAGATTTTCTGTGACTTTTGATCTCTTTTGAGATTTATTTAGGGGTCTCTGAAGCGAGGCCGGCAGTAGGGCTTACAAGGTGGTGCTGGAGTTGGTTTGTGGGGGTGACTGCCTGTGTTTCCACGTGTATTGGGAAGTGGGGGGAGGTAGCCCACCCCAACTCTGAGAAAGCCTGGAGGTTTCAGTCACAAAACCCTCATACACAGATTTCAGCAGATTATATCTTGGTGAGGTCTGTCCTGAGATGGTGGAGTCAGGCCAGGGATATGGTGGCGATTTTGGATTGTGGAAGCAAGCGGCAGCCAGGGGCTCTGCTTGGGCGGGCCACCAGGCCAACCCATCCCCTCCGATTTACCCCAGTCTGTTTAGTCATGCACAGGTCAGAGATTAACTGTGGCTTTTGTTATCTTTTTTTTTTTTTTTTTTTTTTTGCTTTTTGGGTCACACCCAGCGATGCCCAGGGGTTACTCCTGGCTTTGCACTCAAGAATTACTCCTGGCAGTGCTTGGGGGACCATATGGGATGCCGGGGATCGAACCCGGGTCGGCCGCGTGCAAGGCAAACGCCCTACCCGCTGTGCTATCGCTCCGGCCCCGGCTTTTGTTATCTTTTGAGATTTACCTACAGGTCTCTGAAACAAGGCCAATAAGTGAGCTTGTATAGCTGAGCTGGAGGTGGTTTGTGGGTGTGGCTCCCACATACCTAACTTTTGGCCGTTTAATTTCTTGGTGAACTTGTTCCCAAGTTGTTGGGGTCCAGTCATAGGCACAGCAGCAATTTTGGGGCATCTGGAAGTCTGAAGACACCACCAGGCTGCTGATGCACTTGCCCCACAGGTACAAGTTGACCTGCTGGAGGCACCATACCCCTGTGTGGTTTTTTTTTGCTGTTGGGTTTTGGGCCACACCTGCAGTGTTCAGGGTTGACTCCTGGCTGTGTGCTCAGGGGCCATAGGTGGTGCCAGTGATCAAACCTGGTGCAAAATAAATGCCTTATTCGCTGAACTATTGTTTTAGCACCCCCAACATGTATTTTTTTTTTTAATTCTCCAATCCTAGAGGCCAGAACGTTCACAGGGGTGCATTCCTCTGGTGATTCAGAGGACAGTCCTGGCCTTCTCAGCCTTTCTGCAGCACCTGCCTCCCACAGTCTCTCATCTCCTCCAGCCCGACCCGTTCATCTGGGGCCCCTCGGAAAGTCCAGAGCAACGTCCAGCTCAAGCGCCTTCATTCAGGGACACCTGCCCAGCACCTTTCGCCTTGCCAGGTGGCCCGGTCACAGACTTGAGGATTCTGATGTGGGCGGGGTGAGCACTGACATCAGGCTGCTCCGCCCTGGGCACCTGGGCCTGAGATGGGCCCCCCTCCCCCCCATGGCTCCCTCAGCCCCTCAAGCCTGCCAGTCGGCCCTGGGAATCACGCCAGCGCCAGCGGGCTGTCAGGCAGGATGAGGCAAAGCCCCTGACAGGCCCGCGGACCTTGACCCAGCAATTCCGGGAATTTCTCCTTAAAAATGTCCTCCGGAGCAGCTAAAGATATCTGTGTCAGGACATTCTTTGCAGCTCTGCTACGGCTCTGGAAAACGGGCTACACGTTTCACAGCAGGCGCGGGTGAGAGGCCTCTGTGGGACACTCGCCCCGGGCACCCCCCCCCCCTCCCCGCAGTGGTGTGACCCCGTGGGAAAGTGCCCTCCCCGCTGAGGGGTCCCGCCCGCGGGGGCTTTTCCGCAGGGCTTGAGGCGTTGCCTAGCGCCCCGGGGCTGGAGAGGCACTTGGCCTCCACGCACCGCCTATAGCCCAAACACCAGAAAAAAACTATTTGTAACCCATGCACCCTTCCTGTCCCCTCTCTGTACTGGGGAAGTTGTGGGGCCCGGACCCCGAAGGGCAGCTCTGGGGCCCCTGGCGGAGGCATCGTCCGCATTAGGAGGCACTCCTGGGCGTTGCTCTGCAGCAAAGACGAATCTTTCCATTTCCGGGATTCGGCCTTCTGAGGAGACTCATTCCTGCACCTGTGTTTAGTGCTTGGAATCAGGAGGGACTTTGTTTGTTTGTTTGTTGGCTTTTTGGGTCACACCCGGTGGGTTACTACTGGATCTGCACTCAGGAATTACTCCTGGCTCGGGGCACCGTATGGGATGCCAGGAATCGAACCTGGGTTGGCCATGTGCCAGGCAAATGTCCTACCTGCTGTGCTATCATCATTCTGGCCCCCAGGGACTTCAGTTTTAATCAATTTATTTTCTCTATTTTCTTTTCTCTTTCTTTCTTTCTTTCTTTCTTTCTTTCTTTCTTTCTTTCTTTCTTTCTTTCTTTCTTTCTTTCTTTCTTTCTTTCTTTCTTTCTTTCTTTCTTCCTTTCTTTTTTTTTTTGCTTTTTGGGTCACACCCAGCGATGCACAGGGGTCACTCCTGGCTCTGCACTCAGGAATTACCCCTGGCAGTGCTCAGGGGACCATATGGAATGCTGATAATTGAACCTGGGTCGGCAGCGTGCAAGGCAAACACCCTACCCGCTGTGCTATCACTCCAGCCCCTCATTCTATAAGTTTTAAGTAAAATATATATTTTTGATGGTGGGGAGTGTTCCTAAGGAGTGCTCAGAAGTCTGGGGCCCCAGCAGCAATATTCAGCCAATTGGGCTGACAGTTCAGCGTGAGGGTCAGCAGATTCGGAGCTGCTTGGACCCCCACAGTGTTGAATATTACCTGGGATACCCCAGTGGTGCTAGAGGGATCAGGTAGTGCCAGGAATTGAACCCAGGCCGGGCATGTGGCAGGCATCAGCTCTCACCACCGAGTCAGCTCCCGACTTCTACATGATTTTTTTTTTTTGGCTTTTTTGGGTCACACCCAGCGATGCTCAGGGGTTACTCCTGACTCTGCACTCAGGAATTTCTCCTGGCGGTGCTTGGGGGACCCTATGGGATGCTGGGAATTGAACCTGGGTTGGCCGTGTGCAAGGCAGATGCCCTCTCCGCTGTGCTATCACTCCAGCCCCTTCTACATGATTTTTTTTTTTTTTTTTTTTTTTTTTGCTTTTTGGGTCACACCTGGCGATGCACAGGGGTTACTCCTGGCTCTGCACTCAGGAATTACCCCTGGCCGTGCTCAGGGGACCATATGGGATGCTGGGATTTGAACCCGGGTCGGCCGCGTGCAAGGCAAACGCCCTACCCGCTGTGCTATCTCTCCAGCCCCCTCTACATGATTTTTAACAAAAACATTTCATCACTCTGACACACACACGTGACAGTTCCTAGGTAAACTGCTATGAGGGCAGGATTCGGGGCTGGGAAGCCCCGGCGTGCACACCTGCCGCCACTGTCCATTGCTGGTGTTTTCTCGTCACCCCAAAGAAGCTGTGTCCTCAGCAGGTATGAGTTCCTGTTCTCCTCCCGTGCCCGGGCACCGCCCTCCGCCCTCTGGCTCTGTGGGTCTGACCGTGGGTGCCTCGTGAGGGCCACCAGACCAAGCCTCCACGTCTGGGCTTTCGTGTCTGGCTTATTGCATTTAGCAAGCACGTTCAAGTACTTTTAAATGTTTAGAAAGAACATTTAAAAATCTTTTTATAGTTGGCCTGCCCAACCCGGAGGGGTGAGCTAGAGGACACGCCCCCCTGGCGGTCAACCCAGCCCCATCCTCCGCCTTCCCAGTAACACTTGCTTGTTGTTTGGGGACCACACTCAGGGCTGCTCAGGGGTCACCCCTGGCAGGGCTGGGGGACCATACAGTTCTAGGGGCCGAACCCGGGTCTCCTGTAGGCAGAGGTCTCCTGCACGCCAGCCTGTTCAGCCACCTCTCCAGCCCCTTGATTTTTCCTTTTTGGGTCACACCCAGCGATGCTCAGGGGTCACTCCTTGCTCTGCACTCAGAAATTACTCCTGGCGGTGCTCAGGGGACCTCACGGGATGCTGGGCCCTACCCACTGTACTGTCGCTCCAGCCCCTTTTTTTTACTTTTCAGGAGAAAATGCACCAACCAGGTTTCAGGAAGTACAAAGCACCTGGCCTATGTTCTCACTGACCCCTGCAGCCTGGAGCCAGAGTCTCCTCAGGGGCAGATGCGGGCAGGGGTGAGGCGGTCCATCCAGCAGCCAGCAGGGAAGGGCCCGGAGCGCTCACACCTGGGCAGCTTTGGGGTCTCCATAGGCAGTGGGCAGGAGACAGCAGGAAGGGCCAGGAGGGTCCAGCAGCCAGGGACAGCTGTGCAGGGCAGGATGAGGCGGGCTGCCGTGGGCCTCCCAAGCCCCTGGCTGTGCCTCCTGGCCCTCAGGGACATCTGCGAACGCCAGAGACCCTTCCAGAACAGGCTTGCATTGGGGTGACAGTGATGAGCAGAGTGACATTCCATGGGAAATAGTCCCGTCACAGCTGCCGGGCTGCTGGGCGCATTCTCTGAGCGATTTGAGTGGGGCCAGGGCAGGGCACAGGGGTTAAGCACTTGTTCTGCTGGCAGCTGACCCCAGTTCAATCCCCAGCATCACATAGGGACCCCCTATCCCACCAGGAGTCACCCCTGAGCTCGGAGCCCCGAGCATAGCTGGCTGTGGCCCCCAGACAAAACAAGACCGAGAGAACTGGGGAGCCGGGAGAGAGGCCTCTGGTCTGAACCCGAAGTTCCTGCAAACCAGAACCAGGAGCATCAATGTCCAGGGACAGGAGGAGGACGGCAGGGCGCAGGGTGAGACGCCACCTGGGCCGCGGGTTTGCTCTGCGCAGGCTCTCCTCGGCCGCCCCTCGAACCCGATTCCTCCCGGAAAGGCTGACTCCTCAGCTCCGGGCCTCCCCTGGCCCGGTCAAGCCGACGCGGGCAGTGACCCTCCCATCCTCCCCTTTTCCCTTGAAGGCGCTGACTCCGGCTTCCCCCGTGGATGGCTGTCCTGGTTCCAGATGGGGCTGTCACCCGCTGTCCCAAACAGGCCCCCAGGGCTGTCTCACTGCGCGTCTGCGTCTTGGAGGACTCGCCGAGGACAAGGCACAAACATCAGGCTGGAGGGAAAACTGCGGAAAGCCAGAGAAGGTGGGAACAAAGCTGAGGTCTCTGGTGAAGACTCTAGGTCATCGAGGAGGCACGGGGAGGGCGAGGGGGCCCCAGGTCCCGGCAGAGGGCCCCGGAGGGGATGACGCTGTGGCGTGCTGGTATAGAACCGTACTGCAAATGATTGCTACGGCGCAACGAAAAGAACCGATGATGTTTTCCAAAAGCCGTGTCCTAAGGCCAGGATGCAGCCAGGGAGAGAGCACAGCCCCCACCCTCCGAAGGAGTGATACGGAGACACAGAGGAAGCCCCCCCCCCCCCCCCCCCCGCCTCCCCAGACTGCCTTCCCCCCCCAGAGCTGCCTTCCCTGCTCGAGCATTCCGGGAGGCTTCAGCCCTGCTGCTCCAGGTTGGCGAACAAAGCGGCTTCGCGCACAAAGAGAACAATAGGACGGTGCCGGCAGCCGGCTGGGTGGCGGGCCGGGAGCAGGAGGGAGCCGGCGGCGGGCGCCCGCCCTGCAGGGCTGGTCCTGTCGGGGCAGCGCTGCTGGCCGGCGGGGGTCTTCTCCCAGCTGCAGGGGACCGCGCTGACCCCTTGCACCATCTGCCACCGGCCTGGCACCGCGGCATGTGGCCGCGGCGTCACCTGGGTGGGCGCAGTTTGAATCTCTCGCTTGCCTTAACTGGGGGGAGCTCCTGGCCAGACCCTGCACCAGGGACCCCGGCCGGGGTGGGGGGGGGGCGGCTTGCTCATTACACTTCCCTGGGGAGGCAGGAATTTAGCTCCTGGGTAACCTGAAGTGACGAGGCGAGAGGAAGATAGAATGTCCCGAGCGAAGAGCTGGGATTCTTAATATATTTTTGAAGTGTTTGGGTCCCGCCAGGCAGTGTGAGGGGCTACTCCTGGCTCTGTGCCCAGCAGTCAGCCCTGGCAGTGCTTGAGGGAGCTCGTGGTGCTGGGGATCAAAGCTGGGTCGTCAGTACGTGCTCAGACTGTTGGATTCTCTCCCCAACCCCCTAGGCACTTCTTTTTACTTTGTTTTATTTTATTTATTTTTGGCGACACCTGGAGATGCTCGGGGGTGACTCCTGACTTTGCACTCAGGAATTATTCCTGCCGGTGCTCAGGGGACCATATGGGATGCCGGGGGATCGAACTCAGGTCAGCCACGTGCAAAGTAAGTGCCCGACCCGCTGTATTATCGCTCCGACCTCTCTTATTTATTTTAGTCTGGGCCACACCTGGTGGTGCTCAGAGCTTACTCCTGGCGGCACTCAGGGCCCTTACGCGATGCTGGGGACAGGACCCAGGTGAGCTGCGTGCGAGGCAGGTGTCTCATCTGCTGTGCTATCTCTCTGGCCCCGGATTCCTTGCTGGCAGGGGCCACTGCTAGTGACGCACCTGTGGGTTCAAGGCTGGGGGACAGGACGTTCAGCGGATTGAAGTCACCTCTCTGCCGCCCGAGTTATCGTCTGTCCTCAGGCGTTTCTGTTTGGGGGGAGCACCCCCAGCAGTGCTCAGGGGCTGCTCCTGGTTTGTGTTCAGGGGTCACTCCTGACGGTGCTTGGGGGTCCACAGGCAGTGCTAGCCGGAAGCGCCTTATCCCTGGACCATCTCTCCAGCCCTCGGGCGCTTCTAGAGAAGTTGCCCAGCAGTGCTGGGGGGGCCACAAGGGGGCCAAGGCCTGGGGCCATCTCCCCCCCTGAAAATTCTGACCTTCCAGGGACCGAGCTGCTCCCGTGACAGCCACCCTGGTCCAGGCTCAAGCTCCCCAGTCACCACGCACAGAGGAAGATCCCAAGCCGTGCGCCTGGAGTCCCACAGGGAAACAGTCTTCTTTGGAAAACAGCACCAGCACTGCAAAGACAGAGCCGACCTCCCCAGGGCACGCTCGAGGCGCAGCCCTGCACCCCCTTGCCCCCAGCAAGCGCTGCCTGTGGCCCCCAAACACAGATTCCTCCCTCCCACCCCCCTCCGCCCCCAGCTTTCCATTTTCCAGCCCTGGCTGCTGAGGACAGACGGAAGGGAACCGACAGTTCCCGGACACTGCTGGAGGGCGAGGGGTGTAGCAGGTGCCGGGCGGAGGGGGGGTGAGGTGCCAGTGGTGACTCAGGACACCCCACCTCTGCTTCTTCCAAGGTCCCGTCCTGGGGCTGGGGGGGCGGGCGAAGCTCTCACAGAAGACGTCCCGGGCGGCAGCAAGAGCAGGGGGGAGTGGGTGGAGCGATAGCACAGCGGGGAGGGCGTTTGCCTTGCACACGGCCGACCCGGGTTCGATTCCCAGCATCCCATATAGTCCCCCGAGCACCGCCAGGGGTAATTCCTGAGTGTAGAGCCAGGAGTAACCCTGTGCATTGCTGGGTGTGAACTAAAAAGCTTAAAAAAAAAAAAGAGCAAAGAGGGGGCAGTGGACTGGGGTGTCCGGAACAGGCTCAGCCCCGCCCAGGCCCCCCAGACACCCTTGAGGGTCCCCCCCCACAGGCCCCACAGGCGGGTGGTGCAGGAAAAGGAGCGGGATTGGGGGGGGAGGGAGCAATGGCCCCGGGGCGGCCTCAGTGGCCGAGTCACAGCTGGGGCCGAGGGGAAGGTGCAGGACCCAGGGCAGAGTTTGAGGAGGCAGCCTGGGACCAGTGAGTGTCCTGACGCTCACGCGTGCACGTCAGGAGCCGAGTTTGTCTGGGCCGGGCGAGCTGAGGCCTGCGCGGTGACCGCCCTCCAGTGTCCCTGCCCGCTGACGCCCTGTGGGCGAGGGGAGGCGGGTTCTCCATGCGCGGGGAGCGGCCCGTGGCCTGGCACCCTCACAGCTCTCCTGCCAACTCACCTGCTGTGCGGAGAAAGGCGAGTTGGGGGCACCTGGCAGCCCCTCGGTGAGTCACTGTCTCCTGGGGAATGTTCCAGAAACCACAGTGGGGATGACTTTGAAACTCCTCCTGGCCCAGAAAGAAAGGCAGAGGGGCCCGAGAGACAGCACAGCAGGGAGGACGCTAGCCTCGCAGGCAGCCGGCCTGGGTTCGATCCCCGGCATCTCATAGGGTTCCCTGAACCCCACCAGGAGGGATCCCGGAGCACAGACCGGGAATCGGGCCCGAGCACTGCCAGGTGTGCTCCAAAACAAACAGAATTACCCCAGTGGGACAGGAAGATAACATGTGGGAGGCATGTGGGAGGCATGTGGGAGGCCCGGATTCTGTCCCCGGCACCGCATGCCCCGGGAGCACTGCTGGTGTAGCCTGGAGGCGCCCCAGGCTGAGCTAAGCGCTGGGCTAAACAGGCTAGAGTGCCCCCCGCCGTTAGTGGGGGCTGCATATCCAACACTATGCCTGGGGATGGGCAGCAGGGGCAGAGGCCAGGCCAGGCCTGCGTGAGTCCCGGCCCTGAGCACGGCAACAGCAGGAACCGCCCTGAGACTCCTCAGAGGCAAAACTCCCAGCATGGGAGACTGTCCCGGGGGCCGGCCTGCCGTGCCGCCCCCCTGCAGGTCACCCTCAGAAAGACCAAGTGGAGGGTGCAGAAGATTTGCAAGAAGAAGGAGGTGCCGCCCCCCACAGAGACGCGTGAGCGTGGAGGTGCAGCTGCCCACAGCAGGAGCGCCTGGTCCGAAGCTCCTTTCCTTCCTCGGACCCCACAGCCGGCCCTTTCCCACACCTGCTGCATCCCGAGCGCATCCACCGCAGAGTGGCGAGAGACGGCCCCTTCTCTGCAATGCCGAGGAAGCCCTTCCCACTCCTTCTTTTGAGGTGAGGCTCAATATTAATCCCTTTTTTTTTTTTTTGCTTTCTAGGTCACACCTGGTGATGTTCAGGTGTTTATCCTGGCTCTGCACTCAGGAATTATCCCTGGTGGTGCTTGGGGGCCCATATGGGATGCTGGGGATCGAACCCCGGTCGGCCGCGTGCAAGGCAAATGCCCTCCCCTACATGTTCACATAGTTTTTTTTTTTTTTTTTCTTTTTGGGTCACACCTGGCGATGCACAGGGGTTACTCCTGGCTCTGCACTCAGGAATCACTCCTGGCGGTGCTCAGGGGACCATATGGGATGCTGGGAATCGAACCCGGGTCAGCCGCGTGCAAGGCAAACGCCCTACCCGCTGTGCTATTGCTCCAGCCCCTCACATAGTGTATTTATGTGTTTTGTGTGCAAAGTTACTATACTGTCGCTCTATCACTCCGGTCAATCACTTTGTTTGTTTGGGTTCTTGAGTCGCCTCCTTGCTGTTCAGGGATCACAGCTGGCTCTGGGCCCCAGGACCCCTCCTGGTCGCTCTGCAGGGAGGTGTGGGAGGGCTTTCTAGTCCCCTGCTACGCCAGGCATGCACACCCGCCCTCCAGCTATCTCCCAGTTTCATTTTTTTGGCAGTGCTTGGGGCTTACTCTTGGCTCGAGGCTCGGGGATCACTCCTGGCCGAGCGGCGGGGACTATGTGGGATGCTGGGGAACGGACGTGGATGGGTCACGTGCAAGCCCTACCCACGTTTCTCTACTGTGACTCAGTGGTCCTGCACACGCGCACGAAGTTGGGCAACACGGCCTCTGGATGTGCATGTCTGGGAACTTGTAGAACTGGGATCATGTGTTCGATCTTTTGCAACTCGCTTTCTGCTCCACTGCCGCCCACGCGGTTCATCTGGGTCGAAGGTTGCCCGCACGTAACCCGGTTCACTGGTTTCGCCGCTGCATCGCATGCCACTGCAGTTCCCAAGTGATCCTTTCTCCTGGCAGGAACTGGCCAGGCACCCGAAGCCCGTCTCCTTGTGCTTCTCATGCAGCTTCTCCGGGACAGCAGCCCGTCACAGGCCGAGCACTGTCCTGGGCGGAGAGTGGACTTCAGCGACCGAGACACCATGAGGTAGCTAGGGGCATCTGTTAACCAGCCGCTAAGGCACCCGAGCCTCAGTCTGGATCATGGTGCTGATTACTGTCTATTTTCATTTTTATTTATTTCTTTTTGGGTCACACCCAGCAATGCATAGGGGTTACCTCCTGGCTTTGCACTCAGGAATTACTCCTGGCGGTGCTTAAGGGACCACATGGGATACTGGGAATCGAACCCGGGCTTGCTGTATGCAAGGCAAACGTCCTACCCATTGTGCTATTGCTCCAGCCTCTACTTTTTATTATTTATTTACTTATTTATTTGCTTTTTTGGGTCACACCCGGCAATGCTCAGGGGTTACTCCTGGCTTTGCACTGAGGAATCACTCCTGGCAGTGCTAGGGGACCATATGGGATGCTGGGAATTGAACCCGGTTGGCCGCATGCAAGGCAAACGTCCTACCCGCTGTGCTATCGCTCCAGCCCCTTCTTTTTATTTTTTGAGGGGGGCTGTCACACTGGCAGTCCCTAGGGACCACTCCTGTGGGACCAGGTGGTATCAGGGACTGAACCCTGAGCTCCCACATGCAAAACACGGGCCGCAGGTCTTTGAGGCACCTCCCTGCCCCACGCTGCTGATTCCTGCCTCAATGTCCCTGCTACGCTCTCCCCACACGAACGCCCTCGCCCCAGGCCAGCCCCTTGTGTCTGACACGGGAGCAAAGATCTGCCGGCCTGTCTGAGGCCACAGAGACACAAGCTCACGGCCAGCAGGGCTGAGGCTGGTGTTGGGTCACCGGGCAGCCACGCTCCAGGTGTCCTTGTAGTAATGAGTCTGTGCACAAAAAATTGCATCTGACAGTAATTTTGGATCTGCGTTGCCTACGAAAAACATGTTACAGCTGGAAAAAAAACCAAGCAAACCAAACACCCAAAAGAAGACTTTGCAGAAAGGTCTGAGTCAGGAGCCCTGAGCTCTCCGGTAAGCATGCGTGCGTGCATGCGTGCATGTGTGTGTGTGTGTGTGTGTATGTGTGTGTGTGTCACTGGAACCTCCTCCCTCGCGCCTTGAAATCAGGCTTAATCTCAAAGAGGGAGGGGACACAGCCCACGCGGCACCACCTCATCGCCAGGCCTGTTGGAACAAGGCTGAGGGGGTTGAGGTGAGGCCGGCCCCTCCCTGCCCCTCACAGGGGCAAGGCCATTTCGGGGCCAGGGTGCCACTGCTGTTCTCTGTGGCGACCGCAGGCAGCTTTGCTTCCGTCCCCCTCCCCCCGCCCTGTGCCACTGTCCTTGCCAGGGTGATCCTCTCACACAGTCGGGGGGCCTGGAAGGGGCCCCAGTCTGGCTCCACCCGCAGGCACGCTCCTCCACTGAAGGGAGAAGGGGCCGAGGAGACGCCCCCCGGGAGCCCAGCAGCCGGCTCTCCCTGTACCCGTCTGAGGACGCAGCAAGAGCTGCTGCCTTTGGCCGCGCCCAGCGATGCTCCGGGCTGACTCCTGGCCCTGAGCTCCGGGATCACGCCTGGCAGTGCTGGGACTGGACCTGGGTTGGTCGCGGGCAAGGAAAGCGCCTCGCCCGTTGTTCTCTGGCTCCAGTCCCCCAGCTAAGGGCTTCTGACGCCCACCGGGAGTCCCTGTCTGGAGCCCCGCCCCCTGGTCCTCGCGGTGTCAGCCCGCTTAGAAAGGCCAGGGGTGAGGCCCGAGCACAGCACCTGCGAGGCCTTGGGGTCGGTCCGTGGCACCAGGAAGAAGAAACAAAACCAACACCCCCCACCAAAGAAAAATAAAACCCAAACTAAGCCCCCCCAACCCCAACCCAGTTGCCAGGCTGGATGACGACGGGCTGAATCAGCTGCAGCACTGCGTGGCCGAGTGGGTGACCAGCGCCCCCAGCACCCACAGCAGACGGTCCCCCCAACAAGGCCGAGCCACTGCAGGGAGCCGAGGACCCGACGCCGGGGCTGCTCCAACCCCCCCAGCTCCTCATCCCGTCCTGGCCAGCCCGTTCGACTTGGGGCCTCCAGGGCCTCAGGCCACTGAGCTACCCACTGACCCTTTGTCATCTGGGGTACTGGCCTCGTCCTCCTCGGTGGCTGACGGGGTGGGGGGGGGGCCTGCCCCGAGACTCGACGCGGGGCTCCTGAGGAGGGGAGCTCGCGAGGAGACACGGAGCAGCTGGCCTCCTGCCCTGCCCGACGCTCAGCCCCGTTTTCTTTTCGGTAATGAGAAGGGAACAGATGCCCTGGAAATCCGACACAGCCCTCTGGGACAAGGAAGACAAAGACGGATGGACGGCAGGGGCAAGGCCAGGAAACCCCTCACTCCATCCCACCTCGGCAGGGCACCAGGAAGCCCCTGGGCCACCCTTCCTGTCCCTTGGGGTGTTGGGGCCACGGGAGTAGGAGCTACATGGTTTTTTTTGGCTACTCCCAGGGGTGCTCAAGGCTGACTCCTGGCCCTTGCTCAGGGAATATTATTGTGCATGCTGGGGGACCCCAGGGGGTGCTGGGGATGGCACCCGGGTCAGCCATGTGCAAGGCGAGTGCTCTGCCTGCTGTCCTACTGCACGCCCCAGCGGCTCCTGTTTCTGGGAGTGTGTGCTTGATGAGGCTCATGTGAAGGTGCTGCTGCTTTTCTTTTCTTTTCTTTTCTTTTCTTTTTTTTTAAATTTTTTGGGTCACGTCTGGTGCTCAGGGTCCTTGGATTACTGTCAGTGCTCTGGAGACCACATGGGATGCTGGGGACCGACCTCAGTTAGCCACATGCAAGGCAGCCGCCCTCCCCACTGTACACGCCCTCCCCTCCGGCCCCAGAAGGTGGGTCGGTCTCCTGTGACTCCCCCGCATCGCAGCCCAGCCCAGCCCGGCGGCTCTGGGGGCAATCCCGAGGCTTTCCCGAGGCAGGCCAGACTGGCTGAGAGCAGGTCTCCGAGGGCACAAACAGGAGGCAGGGCCGGGGGCGGGTCACACTTGCCCCAGTGCCCCAGGCTGCCCCTTTGCTAAACATCGGGTCTCCGCATTGGGGGTGCTGCCCTTTCCCCCATCCTTGGCAGCTGGTGGGGGGGCCCCAAGCACCTCCGGGCCTCTGAAAGTGGCCACCGACGGGGAGCCCAGCAGCTTGTGCCCAGAATGTCTCCCACCGGCTCCTTGGTCTGACCAGAAGTGAGGAGGCCAGAGGCGGCGTGTCCTGCCGTCAGGGACGCCGTTCAGTCCACACCCATCCAGCACCTTCTGGACTGTGGAAGCAGGAGCCGGGGGCAGCAGAACCCGACAGTGGTCCCGCGACCTCCCTGGCTGCTGCCAGATCTCCGGGGCAGGAGTGAGGCCGAGTGAGGCCCCTCGACTCCCTCGCTCCCGCCTGCAGCACCTGCGTGCCCCTCACTGGGCGACTCGCCAACACGCGGCCTCCAGCCCCATCTCAACCGCCCCTTCCCTCTGGGGTCGTTTTATTATTTTTTAAATTTTTGCTTTTTGGGTCACACCCAGCGATGCACAGGGGTCACTCCTGGCTCTGCACTCAAGAATTACCCCTGGTGGTGCTCAGGGTACCATATGGGATGCTGGGAATCAACCCAGGCCGGCCGCTTGCAAGGCAAACGCCCTACCTGCTGTGCTATCACTCCAGCCCCCCCTCTGGGGTCATTTTAAAAAATGGAAGCTCTTGCTGGGCTGGAACTGCTGGCTGGTGGGCAGAGCAATGCCAGGCCGCCTCCTGCCCTGCCAGGGAGGGGCGGTCAGCAGGGAGAGGACGCGTGGGCGTGCACATGTATGCACACACGTGCAAAGGTCGGAGACAGGGGAAGCTGCTTCAGCAGGAAGAGGGACTTAGTTCAACACGGGGGGGGGGGGGCTGGTTTGTTTCCGGGCTGCACTGGGGGTCCTCAGGGGCGCTGCCTGGCCCAGGGCTGGGAGGGTCAAGCCCTGCTGGGAACCAAACAGGTTCCCACAGGCAAGGCCTGTGCCCCAGCCCTTTGGACCTGCCCCCTAACACGAGACTTCTGTATCACTCTGGGGGTCCCCCGAGCCCTGCCGACCATACGGAGTGCCGGGGATCAATCCCAGGTTGGTTGCGTGCACGGCCAGCGCCTTGCCCGCTGTGGTATCTCCTCAGCCCTATTTAAACATGTCGGTGAAGGAAGCAGAAGTCAGGACAAATGCCAGTGGAACACGCCACGGACTGGGGGCATGGAGGGCGACCAGTGACGAGGATGGGGGCACGCTGTCCGTCCATCCTGTGGGTGGGGCCCAATGAGGTTTTTCTCAGCGTGTGGTGGCCGGCCAAGCCCAGGGCCTCCTAAGTCAAGCGACAGGCCCTTAGGCGAGAGCCGGCGGCTCCTCAGGCTGGACAGGCGAGAGCGGAGCCCTGAGCTTCCGCGAGGCAGCGGGAGGCAGGGCTGTGGAAGGGGGAGCTGGGGCCAGAGGAACCTGCCACACTCGGGCAGCCAACAACGGACGAGGGGCCCAGAGCCCCCACGGCGCGGCTGGCCTCATGCCCGGGGGCCTGGGGCCTTGGTCCCTTAGCACCTGGCCGGCGAGGCTGAAGAATGAGTCACCGCAGCACCCGGCCACTGTCCTGGGGCCGACGGCCAGAATCCCGTCAGCGCGTGTGGGCGAGGCGCGAGGGGAGCTCCTGTACTACTGCTCTGGGCGACCAGAAACAGGCAGGTGATGACCGGGACGCGGCGGCCATGAACTTCTGACCATTCTCAGGGGCTGCCCTGACCGAGCGTCTGTCATTAGCTCAGCTCAACCCCGAGGCGCTGGTGTCACACAGCAAGTGACCGTGCTGGACGTGACCTCAGTCAAGGTCAGGCGAGCGGCACACTGGGTCCCAGCCTTCAGGACCTGCTTTCCCTAAACCCGCTGCTGCTGCCTCGGGACACGACCTCACACATATTGGGAATAGTTCCTGCTCCAACAGCCTGAAGGTTTGTAAACTTGCTTTTTTTGCGGGGAGAGGTGGTGGGGGTCCGTTAGGCAGTGCTCGGGGATGACTCCCGGCGGACTCACTACAGCCTTCCCTGCTTTACTGTCCCCTGGTAAATGTTCTTAAGGGGTATCAATAGAAAAGTGCCCTTCAGTGCCACCTCAAAGTGCAGGAGATGTGCGACAGCACCTCAAGCTGCTTTGAATGTGCTGAAGAGGAAGGAGGAGGAAGGGCGAATAGCCCTTCAGCGGGGAGCTGACTCTCCCTTCCAGGGCCCTTAGGACCCTGGGCAGGAGGTTCCCACAGGACTGCGCCCCAGACAGGCTGCCTGGGCCGGTGTACCAGCAGAAATGCTGTGAGTGACGCCCGCCCCTCTAAGAACCAAACTTTTGGTTTTTATTTATTTTTGCTTTTTTTTTTTGTCACACCCAGTGATGCTCAGGGGTTACTCCTGGCTCTACACTCAGGAATTACTCCTGGCAGTGCTGGGGACCGTATGGGATGCCGGGGATTGAACCTGGGTTGGCCGCGTGCAAGGCAAACACCTTCCCCGCTGTACTATCGCTCCAGCCCAACTTTTGGTTTTTACATTTTTTAATTTTTTTAAGGACAAACTTGTACAGTAAAATGAACAATGAACAAAATCAAGTAGAATCAAGATAAAAAGACAGAAATCCAACGTAGAAAACAAAGACCTTGCTGGGCAAGAGCTGGACACCTGCAGCTCCCACCGTCGGCAGGACGGACCCTGGCCGTCGCCTGCTCGCCGCGTCTCCGTCAGGGCTTCATCTTGCTCAGCCTGAGGTCGCGCTCGATTTCAAACTGCCTGTGATCCACCCGGTCGAGGAAAGCTTTCCGCTCAATGTACCTGAGGGAAAACGGAATCGGGGTTTGCAGGACCCAGCGTGAGAGAGCCTTCCCGCTTCCGGACCAGGAGTGACGGGCAGATGGGGAAGGCGAGGACCCAACAGCCGTGAGCACTGGAAACGCCGGTGGAGGACGGTGCCCCAAGCCCCTGGGGAAGGAGGCAGCACTAGACAGCTCCCGGCCAGCTGTGCCACACCCCGCCAGCTCTGGCCTCCTCTGCGGCACGGCAGTGCTGCCAGGCCCCCCGTCTCAGGTGTGCACCGGAGGTGGGGGAACGCTGCCCCCGCAAGCGGAAAACGAGGCCGGAAATCCTCCTTCAGAGCTAAGCGAGCAGGAGGTGACCCCTCCCAAGGGACCCGGGAGCCTTCAGCCCCTTCCGCCCCCACAGTCTCAGGACCCCTGAGGGACCCTGCTCCGCTCCCAAGGTTTCCCAGCGGCCTCTGAACCCTCTGCTCCCCAGGAAGCGGCCCCCATCTGCCGGGGGGCGGCATCTCTGCCGCTAATTAACCCACTGAGTGAGCAGCGCTGAACCTCGGCAGAAACCTTTCCTCTGCTGCCCGCGGGCGACGGGCACCTGCAGACAGGCAGAGCCCGTGCCCCTGCTGAGCTCAGGTCGGCCTTTCCCAGCGGCGTCCCATGGACGCAGGCCCCTCTCCCACACTGGAAGGGACCTTGGCTCTCCACCTTGCCGGGCGTGTGATAAGAGACACAGTGGGGAGCACGGGCCGCCCCGAGCCTGGCCCCAGAACCATCCCGCCCCGGATGGCGGGGGCAAGTGGGGGGAGCTCCCCGGAGCTTTGGATATCAGACGCCTTGGAGAACTGCGAAGTCCAAGCACCCAGAACCCCCTTTGCCGAGGAGCAGACACTGCCGTGGGGTGTGCACACGTGACACCCCGCCATGCTACCAGCTGAGTGCTGGGGTCTGTGAGGCGCTCTAGTGGCCCCTCGGTCCCAGGAGGCTTCCTGCGCTGTCCCCTGCTGCCGGGAGAGAGGAGTTAGGGTGTACTGCAAGGGCTATGGTGTTCCCCAGGTGGCAGGTTCCCGAAACTGGCCTCTGTGTGCAGCTGACCCGCAGACTAACGAGGTCAGGCCCGGGACGGCCGCAGGCAGCAAGGGACGCAGGTGCAGACTGGTGCGCTGGCCACGGCAGCCCAGACAAAGGCTGTCAGGACAGGTCTGGTGCTGCCCACCCGCTGCAGCTGCTGCACGGAGCCCGAGGAGAGCTGACCGGGCCTGGGCTGCTGCTGGACACCAGGGCCCCCACCACTGGGAGACGGTGGCCCCGACACTGGCTACGTGAGTGGCATGGAACGGGGGAATTTTCCATGCCTTTCCCTACAAAGCAGGAAGATCCAACGACACAACTGAGAGCTTTGCAAACAAGACCAGCAGTGAGGGGCACGGGAGGGGCTCTGCCTCTCAGGCCTGACCGACCGGGTCACTCAGAAGCCAGAGTCCGGGAGGGCTGCAGGAGAGGCCAGGACAAGCGCTCCGGCCCAAGGAGGTGCCTGTCACTGCCTGAGCAGGGGGCTTTCAGGCCGGAGCAGCCCCTCTGGGACCCAGCCTGATTCAGCCCAGTCCCCGGGGCGGGCAGGGCAGCTGCTTCTCACTCTCATTAATAAACCCTCTAACAGCCTCCGGGCCCAAGGGGCGGCTCCAGGCCTCCTTTCAGATCCAGGTTAAACACAACAGGCCGTGACATCTTTTTTGATCGTTCAACCCAAATTACTGCTCGGCCGGCCAGGAAGAAAGTGCTTTTCTCCGGACTCGCCTCACCTGGCGCCCGACTGCCGAGCAGCAGCCCAGAGCCAGGCCCTTCTCCCAGCACCCGGGGGCCTGGGACCCTGCAGCCCGGGGTGCCAAGGCACAGTGGTCAGGGGGAGCTTCCTGAGGGGCAGACTGACAAGAGATGGTGGCCAGGTGCAGGGAGGAGGGCTTGGCCGCAGCCTGGAAGAGTGGGCAGGGAGCCACCAGGAAGGGTGGAAGGAAAACCGCCACAAGCGAGTCAGTAAGGGCAGACGGTCAGCAAGGGCAGATGGAGCAACGTCTGTTACAAACGTGTGGGGCACGCGGCTCCTTGAATTCCCACAATGTCCGGGAGGGGCAGAGGAGAGGCAGCGTCCAGAGCGCGGGAGGGCGAGAGGGCAGGGCAGGGCAGGGCAGGTCAGGGCAGGATTGGCACCCACTGAGGGAGGATGCAGGCGACCAGGCAGGCGACCAGACAAGGCAAGCACCAAGCACGATGAAGGCAGCCACGTCGGCAGCTACGGTGGGGACCCTGCCTTGGCCGTGCCCACAGGCCCTGGCTCGCCCCTCCTGGCCTTTCAAGGTGCTGGTCCCACCTTAGTCTGCTCGGGCCGATTCCCGACCAGGACATATTCCATCTGTGCTGGGTGTAACCCCGACATTCACTTCTTTCACAAACCGACCTAACCGATACACAGGTCCTTTCGGTTTGTTTTTTTCCTTACATTTTTTTTTTGGTTTTTGGGCCACAACAGCTAAGAGTCAAGGCTTACTCCTGGCCCTGCTGAGGGGGACCATATGTGGTGCCAGAGATCGAGCCAGGGTTGGCCGAGTACCTTAACCCCATCCTATCTTTCGTGACCCTTAAGATCCCCCACCCCCAATCTTTTGTCACCAGGGATGTGTCCCAGTGATAGAGCACATGCTAAGTACATGCTAGGTCCTGGGACGTGTCATTTCTGACACTGTGAGGGCCCCCAGGCACTGTTGGTTACAGGCCGGGCGACAGTAGAGAGGAGACCCTTGGTTGTGGCGCCCCTGCAGGTGCCTGTTGGACCCCCAGGAATCCCGAAGGCTCTGAGAGTGACTGGCAGCTCCGCTCCTCAGACCCTGGTCCTGCAGGTCATTTCAAAAACGGGTCAATAGGACAGCGGGTACTACAGGGCGCTTAGTACCTGCACAGGGCCGACCCAGGTCAATGCCCTGGACCCCATATGGTCCCCTGAAGACTGTCAGGATGATTCCTGAGCAGAGGCAGGCGTTAACCGTGAGCAACGTGGGCGTGACCTCTTCTCTGTCACTCCCCCCATAAGTACAAAGGGTCGACCTCTGACCTGACACGTGTGCAGCACCACTGCGTGTAGCGCCAGGGAGCGGGGCCGCGGTAATTCCTCATCATTGCAGCCATGTGCCCACCGCAGGGAAGGGAGGGGGGAGAATGGAAGAGCCGGACAGGGGGCACCGTGGGAAGGTGCACGCCCGTACCTGAGCACGGCAGGGTGTGGCCAAGGAAAAGCAAAAGCTCGGAGAGGAAACCGCAGCCTCGGCCCCGCAGCAAGCCGCCACACTGCAGAGCGCTGCTGGAGGCACCGCCTGGCTTCTCAGAGGCGCTCTCCCCGCGCGGATGCCCGCGCCCTCTGGAGTCCCCTGCCCCAAGCAGAGCATCCAGACAGCGGCTCGCTCCCGCCAGGAAGTTTTTCTTTTTTTTTTCTTTTTCTTTTTGGGTCACACCTGGCGATGCACAGGGGTTACTCCTGGCTCTGCACTCAGGAATTACCCCTGGCGGTGCTCAGGGGACCATATGGGATGCTGGGGATCGAACCCGGTCGGCCACGTGCAAGGCAAACGCCCTACCCCCCGTGCTTTGCTCCAGCCCCGGCCCCGCCCAGAAGTGATGCCGGGGCAAACTGGACAGGTCACTGCTCCCAGCTCCCCGCAGGGTCAGGCCCATTCTATGTGAGGGCGTGTTTCCGCGCAGCTCACACCGCAGGGGCGGCGCTCTCATGCGCACTCCGGGTGAGACCCGAAGGCCTTCCCTGGGCTCGGCCGGACCTTAGACCTGTGCAGTGCGCTGTGGGGGGCCGGTGAGCAGGGCGAGCACAGAGCCCGGACCCTGCGGCCCTGCGGGGGCGTCCGCCAGAGGGAGGCGGAGTGGCGGGAAGCCCCTCCAAGGTGCCCCAGCCCAGCTGTGAGGCGTCCTCTGTCTGCAGATGGCCTTTCTGCCTTGTCTTCCCGGGACACCGTCTGGCCGCGCCCCGAGCGCCAACAGTACCACTCCTGTTCTAATCTCTTCTCCCCGGCAGAGCAAACACTGTCCAGCCCGTATAATCAACCCTCAGAGAAGCAGCCCGGCACAGAGAGGAGCGGTCGGGAGGCGGGGGTGACTCAGAGACTCGGGAGGTTTGGGGCCCAAGTTGGGGGCCCTGGAGATAACGCCAACCCCTGCCTGGCTCCCCACAGGGCTGCAGTGCTTCCGCCTCGCTCCTGGGCTGGGAGAGCCGGGAGAGCCTCAGCCAGAAGGCTGCTGAGCAAGCTCATAAAGTCATTTATCTATTGACTTTCGAGCACATCACAGCTGAGCCGAGGACTCTGACCCTGCAGGCGAGTCCCTCCCTCCGAGCGGCTGTGCTGAGGGGCTCGCGGGGGCCGGGCACTGCGCTCACGGGCACACACACAGGCCTGAGGCTTGGGGGCCTCACAGCCCGAGGGGGGGACCAGCCCCAGCTCCCCACGAAGGCGCTGAACCTCAGAAAGGCCTGTCTGTCAGCCGACCACAGACTTCCTGGCAGCCTGAGGGGAGGGGAGTGGCGGCCACCTCTGCAGCTAAGTCAGGCCTTCCTCCCCCGAGGCTTCCCTGCACCGCACCGTCTCTGGTGTCCCCAAAAAAGTTCAGGAACATCCTCTTTGCAGCCCCGGCGAGGAGGAAGGGGAGCAGGCCAGGACCCGGCAGCCAAGGGCCGGTGTGTCACGCAGCCCCACCCCGGGTTGATGACGGGACTGAAAACCCCAGCACGATGCCGAGAGTCTAGTGGGCTCTGTGTTTAAGTGCTTCGGCATGTCTGCCAAGGAACTGGCTGACACGGACAGCCAGAGGCGACACGTGGATTAACAAGGTGACTTGGAGTTCACGAGGCGTGTGTGTTCTGCTGGCATGAACCAGTGCCCGAGAGAAGGGCCGCGGCTGCCCCCGTCCTGCACCCCCGGCAGCTTCTCTGACAATTGATGGCCCAGTTTCCCTGTCACCAGGAAACGTGCCCCTGGTAGAGCGGGTGGCCTGTTCTGTGGCAAATGACTCCTGAGTCGCTCGGAGAGTTTTTGCAGGAAAGACATCGATTTCTTTCTTGGGTTTGTCCTTGGGCACGCCCAGGGGCCTCAGGGGCTACTCCCTGCAGAGTCGGGAGGGACCCGCCTCCCCGCACCCCTCCCCAGCTGGAGCCCGGCCCCTCTTACCCTTCCTTGCCCCGGTTGTGGATGGCCAGCTCTTCCCCGATGCCCTCTTCCTCCTTGAAGCTCTCCCAGTCCAGCTTGGACTTCTCTAGGGTGCTCAGCTTCTGCTTCTTGGCTCCAATTTTCCCCAGAAGGCTGCTCATGCCACTCGGTCTTTTCAATCTAGAAAAGGGAAAAACATGCCATGTGTGAAAATGATGATCTGACTGGCAGGGGGGCTCTTTAGATCACAGCCACTTATCTTAATGGGGATCTTGTTCCTATCAAGGGTCTTTCCTGCCTGGGGTGGCAAACACTGTAAGGAAATCAGAATTCGGTTCCACTTTTTCCTGCTTAGCAAAGCTCTCCAACGGTGGCGGCCCCGGGGGCAGGAAATCCTGAGACCTCGGTGGGCTGGAGGAGAGGCCAGTACCTGTGAGGCCCTGCGGACTGCAGGCCCGCCCTTATACTGGGTCTCCGGGTCAGCAGAGCCCATAGTGCCCGGCCGGGGAGAGGAGGGGTGGGGGGTGGGCGGTGAGCAGCGGCTGAATCACGGCCACCAGTGTGAAGGAAAGCCCCAGGGAGTCTCTGCAGAGAAACTGGATCCCAGCGCGGACGAGCGAGGAGTCACGGTCTCTTGGCGGGATCGGAACATCAGTTCCCTTTCAAGCCCTGTTGAGTCAGGGCCCTGGTTTTTCCCAGGAGGCGGCAATCCTCGCCCTGGAGGCAGGGAATGTACAGCCTGTGTCCGACTTGCCGATGATGCTATCGTGAGCTGGGGAGAAACCCTGAGAGACCAAGTTCAAGTCTAGGCAGGTCGACCGTTTCCAGAAAAGGCTGAAGGCAGGAGAGAAAGTAAGAGCCACTGGACGCAGTTCATCAGGCGAAGGTGGTACTCGGGGGAAAAACTGGGCAGGAAGCCGGCGGCTCTGGGTCTCTTGAAGATACTAAGTTCTATCAGCACACAGGAAGTGCTTGACTTTCTGTGTCATGGGTCAGGCAAGAGAGTGTCCCCTGAGCAGACACCACAGGCCTGCCCACGCGCTCCACGTGCACAGGTGCTGCTAGTTCCCAAGTGCTTGCAGAGCACTCTCGGCTTACTGTGGCCATGGGAAGGACCCACGCGCCTCAGGACAAAAGAGGAGGAACCTTCTAGTGCCTAGTCATACCAGTCCCTGGAGTCTCCCCGAGCACAGCGTCCTTCTGGCTGCGCTCCAGACCAACCCCCAGTCTGGGCAGGCATCGCCTCGCTTTGGTTGGACAAATAAACAGGTTTAGAAAGGTTAAGAGATACAACAAAGGCTGAAAATAGAAAATGCAGCGAGGATAAGACGCGGTTCCTCCAAATGCTAGCGGGGCCCGGGCTGGCTGTCTCCCATCCACAGCCAGACCGGACTTGAGGCAGTTCCTGGGAAATGTCACCTGCCAAGCTGGTATGGTATGGCTTTCTTTTGGGGGAATGTGTGAGTGTGTGTCTCTCTCTCTCTCTCTCTCTCTCTCTCTCTCTCTCTCTCTCGTGTGTGTGTGTGTGTGCGCGCGCGCGCCCCGCCACACCGAGCAGCGCTAAGGGCTGACTCCTGGCTCTGTGCTTAGGGGACCATTTGTGGTGCTGGGGTTTGAATCCAGGTTGGCAAATGCTTTAAGCTTCAAGCAATCTCTCCGGCCCCCCACGGCTTTCTAAGAGCTTCCAATTCACATCTCAAATTTTTCTTCCAGAAGACTCAATTCCTAGGACAGTTCCCCAACAACCCATCTGCCCACAATTTCACGAGGAGTGGAGTATGAGAGGAGAAAACAGAACGTTGTCTTTTCGCTTCTCAACTTCCTCACGGCCCGCTTCTCCTCATCCGGCTCATTCTCGTCTCCTCGTTCTGTCCACTCACTGGTCCCGTGGGCGTCTAGGGGGTCTTCTCTGAAGCACCAGGCCGCCCCAGCTTCCTGCTAAGACTCTGCTCCCCGACCTGCATGCTGCCTCCTGCCCTGGCGCCACCCTCCCCTGAGCACTGGGCTCTGTCCACCCTGGTCTCCACTTAGAAATCCCTCCCGGCCAGGGCCACTTGCCCTGGTTCTATCACAGCAGCTGCCTGAGGACGGGAACTGAAGCTGCTGCCACATTGGACAGTTCTATGCAAGCGCAGGGGTGCAGCCGCCACCCCGTGTCCTGTTTCTGGCTGCAGGGCCTGCTCTGACCAGGGGTGGGTCCTCTGAAGCGCCTCAGCAGTTCGGGGCGTGAGAAGTCTAAGGTGTTTCGGAGGAAACGATGCTCCTCGTGAATGAAGTCCCCTACGGACACGTAAGCCCCGTCTTCCTCCAGCACAGGGCACAGTGCCAGCCCCGCCCCCTCCGGCACTGTGTAGACACTGTGTAGAAAGACTCGGTTCCAGCAGACCACTCCCAGACGCTCTGGGTCCCGCTGCTTGTGCCTCAGAGGTCGACATTCTCTCCCTCGGCCCCCCGCGAGGCAGGGCTTGCTCACTCGCACCCAGTGCCCGCTGGGTGCCACTCCTTCGGTTGTGCCCACGCAGTCTCGTTCCAGTGCCCACTGTGTCACACTGCTAGCTGCTGGGGAATCACATGGACCCACGGCCCTTGAGAGGCAGCGGAGGCCGAGCTCGTGCCCTCGCGCGCCTGCACAACAGGAGGTCAGCCGACACAGCTCTGGGTTCGGGGAAAGTGCCTCTCCCTGGCTTGGTTCTGGGAATGCAACCCGGGGCTGCAGCACAGACGAGCCTGCTCGGCACTCGCTGAAGGTCTCCCTGCCTGAGAGGAGGGGAGGACGCAACAATCAGCCGAGAGAGGGCCTTAAGATCAGCCTCAGAAGCCAGAGAGCTGCCGGTCTGTGAGCACAATCATTTGCCCATAGTGCCTGTCCAACAGCGATGACACGGGAGTCACTGAGATGCCGTGACAGGAAGCGCAGACATGGGAGATGTGCACACCTCTGACCACACTCTCGCGGGCACAGAGGGGAGGGAGTGGCCGAGGGTTTGACATGACCTCCTTACTTCAGAGATGACTCAACCAAAGCCGCAGATGGCTCCAGCAGCAGGCCCGGGACTTGTGTGAGCTCTTTCACACGCTCCTGTCACCCTGCTGATGGTAACGGGGACATCAACACTGAGGGTGTGTGCGTGCACTTAATTTTCTCTACAGTCCAGTTCACGGTATGCGGGTGAGTCCTGCTTCACCCCCAGTGCAGCCCAAAGCCTTGCTGTCCACTTGCTCCGTGAACGCAATCCCTCTGATCTGGCAAGGAATCGGTCCCAGTGGCTTCCTCCTCCTAACTACAGATTCAACGCTACATCGGAACTGCCGGGCCAGGACGGGGCGCTGCCGAAGCGGAGCAAGTGTAGGTCCACATGCACGCCCAGAGCAGCACAGCCTTCCGCAGGGCTCCGCGCACACACCCTGGCCTGCACACGCTACGAACTTGCAGAACCACTAAAATGCAAATTATCTGGAACAAAGCTTCTTTGGCAAAGGCGTGTAGCTTCCTTAGCACTTGTCATTTGTTTACAGGGCAAGAGCGGGCTCTCTGGGCATGCAGAGTCACGGGATGGAGCTGAGGAACCGAAAACGGTCAGGGTGATTCTGCTGCCTGTCTGGGCGTTCTTTCCAGGAAATCTTTAGACTAGGCTGAAATTCGTAAAGAAGGAAGAGTAAAGCCCCAAACCTAGGGCCAGTTTCATAACTCCCCCTCGGCCCACAGATCTCGGAACTTGTCCAGACTACGAACTATGAGGAGCGTCTACACCCCAGCCATGGCCCCGCGCTGGCCCTATGCTACTCTAGGAACTACAGGACCCAGGAAGGTAGAAGAGCAGAAGATGAGAAGAGCCAGATAATCTTAAACATCTGTGGCCTGAAAAACTGTCAGTACTCTTACATTACTGAGGCTGACACAATCCCAGCAACATCAGCAACGACGACAACAACAAAGTGGCAACCATCAGCTAAAGGTGAAATAGAGGTGGGCTGACCCGGGTTTGATCCCGGCATGCCATATGGTCCGTGAGCCTGCCAGGAGTAATTCCTGAGCAAACTAAGTGTAGCCCAAAAACCAAATAAAATAAAATTTAGTTTAAAAAATAAAATGACGTGCTTGCTTCTCTGTCCACTGTTCTCACCCAGCAGTGTTCAAAGGGGGCAGCTGCATTTCTCCCTCACTTTCTAGCCCTGCCCTACACCTTTATACCACGGCTAGAAATCAGGCTAATTATTCCGGAGTGAAAGTCCTGAATCCCAATCTCTCTCTTTTTTTTTGCTTTTTGGGTCACACCTGGCAATGAACAGGGGTTACTCCTGGCTCTGCACTCAGAAATCACCGCTGGCGGTGCTCAAGGTACCATATGGGATGCTGGGAATCGAACCCGGGTCAGCCGCGTGCAAGGCAAACACCCTACCTGCTGTGCTATTGCTCCAGCCCCCCAATCTCTTCCGAAACAATAAATCTTGAAGAGCCCCTGGCAATGCCCGCTGCATCTCAAAAAGGTGCGAGGTCCTCTGAGAGAGACCAGGCAGGCTGCAAGCAGGATGCTTGCTTTGAAAGAAGGATCCAGGGTAAGGGGCTTTCAAACGTCTTTGGGAAAACTGGCTTGCTCTCTGGCACGAGATAACTGATGCTCGAGCGTCACTCTGGTCACCGCCTGGAGAAAGTTCACACCGTCTTCCACTGCCGTGCTGCTGTGCCGAACCAGTCACCCCGAGAACCCAGTCCCCTAGCACAAAGGGGAACTTTTGTCTATAACTGCTGTTCGTTTTTACTGATCTGCCTAGCTCTGAGCTTTCAGAGAGGTGTCTAAGTCAGACAAGGTGCAGACGAACAGGCCCACTAACGGGTAAGCAGCAGAGAGAAACGCTGTTGAAGATGCGAGGGCGTGTGCTGCTGTCTGGCCACGGAAGGTGAGGGTCCGAGCATTCATCTCACCCCTGCCTGAGGAATGTAACAGAACTGCAGAAGGGGACCATGGTGGGCTGGTGAGAAATTTCCCCCAGGTTTGGAGAAAACTCCTGGGTTTGGAGAAAAGCCAGAATGATAACAAATCTGAAAGCAGAGAACAACCATTATCTGAGTATTTTTTACTCTGATCCACCAACTGTTAACGTTTTGTTACATTCATAAATTTTCTTCTTTTAAGGGGTGTGGAGACATTTTCAATAAGCTGCAAGTATCTTGCCACTTTATGCCGAAATACGCTCTGAGAACATTCTCCTCCATCCACACATTCATGATTCCCAAGAACTGGGACACGATCTCGTGACGCAAGCTGCCATCCAATTCACACGCCAACACCCTCAGGGTCCCCCCGCACGGCCCAGATGTTGCTCCACTTCTTTGCCTCATGCACGTGTGACATTTCTCTAGTCTCCTTGAACCGTTTAATGGCGTGCGGTCTCCTGCCTCTTGTTTTGTTTTCTTTGTTTAGATCTGAGTCTTTGATGTCACTGCCAACTTCTGTCAGAGTCCAGGCTGGTTACACCGCTGTGAGAGCCCGTCTGTTTCTGACACAAGAGGCCTGGCACAAAGTTACGTGGGCCCACGACTCCGGGTGCCAAGTGTGGTCCCTGGGGAGTCCGGGTGGCTGCCACCAGCGCACCCTCCTCTCTGCAGTTAAAGCCTGTCACCCACTCTCCTGGCATCTCGCTCTTTAACGCCCTGGCTAAGAGCAGACTAGCGTGAATGAACAATACGGAATCTGACTTGGAGGACAAACATTCAGAAAACCCCAAGGGGACCATAAAGTTCTGAGTGGAAGACAATGTCTGAGTGAAAACAGTCCCTGGAGAAAGGCAACGTGGGAGTGGGGGCCCCAGAGCCCTGAGCTGCACAGGCCTCTGTGGCCTGCAAGAAACCCTCAGTCTCTTGCCAGGGCCCACGGCGTGGCATACAGAGGGCTGAGCGATCCCTCCGGCCTGCCCACCAGCCCACGGAAATGACTGCTCAGTTTCCCTCCGCCTGTGCCCATTCCCAGGAGGCTCCATCTCAGGCCCTGGGAAAGAGATAATGCCACATCCCTTCCCGCCGCCGCTCAGCAACTTCCTTCCTCCTCATGCCGGGGCGGCAGGGCAGGGCAGGGCAGGGCAGGGCGCGCCGCCGCTTCCCAGCAGCTGGGGCACGAAGGAGGCCGGGGGCGCTCTGGGCAGGAAATGTTTAGTTTAATGGGAAGGGGCCGGGGCGCTGCTCCCCCGAGGTGCAAACTGCTGCTGCTTTAATTTGGATGATCAGGCACAGCTGGGGAGAATAATTTATTGACCACACAAACAGACCATTTACACTTCTGAGACAGAATTTTAAAGGCATTAATGAATACTGCTTCTCACAAAGCCCATGACATTTTTCTTTATGCAGAACCCTGGGAGTTCAACTGAGCAGAGCACAGCTTGTTTTCCAGATACTGGTTCCATATGGGCTCCCAACCAGCCCCAGCTACAGACGCAAGTCAGAGCAGCGGCTGCCCCGGGCCCTGGCAGCTGACCCGCCAATGGCTCCGCTCCAGACGGCGAGGCTGGCTCCTCCCGTGACAGTGCCCAGCCAGTCCAGTGAGGGCAGCCTCGCCCTCGCACCCCCAGGAAGCATGGAGCATAAACAGCACATCTCCAGCTAGCCAGTGAGAGTGGGAGGCCAGAGCGCAGGAGAGCGCGTGCCAGGCTGGGGTTGGCATGAGTTCTTAACCCCAGCATCCCGCCGTCAAACGACTGCCCGCGCACCTCCTCAGCCAGACCTGGAATATCCACGCTGGCTCCAGCACAGACCCGGCCCTGCTGGTGGCAAGGAGGCTCTCAGTGGCATCTGTCTGAGCTGGCACAGCACCCACTGGGGAACAGCTCCCCTGGCCTCCTGAGCGTCTCACCGCTTCTGACGAAGGCTGAGAAATTCCAAAGTGGAAGGATGTGGACGCTCACCACAGCTGCCACTTCTCACACCCCCGAGCTGTCTCAGGCGGTTGTGTGCCTTATGGTCCCTCCGTCAGCTGAGCCGGGTGGGGTGGGAAAGGGCAGTTCTCGGCACTCGGTGCACGCCCGGGCCCGCCTCCCAGCCACAGCACAGCTAGCTCGCTCAGGCACCAGGATTCCTCTCTGGCATCCTGAAGGGTTCTGTCTGTCCACCTCAATGGACAATCCCAGGAGACACAGGCACTCCTTCCCCCAAGGCTCGGCCACATCACAATCAGCAATGCCAAATTCCCCAGCACCAAGCCCGTGCACAAGCGTGGTCAAAGCGGGTTTACTTCAGCTCAAACTCAGATGCTGCTACCTTGCGAAGGCATGACAATGGGTTTAAGCAAAGAAGTTATCAATTCCCAGGCAGTTTGGAGAGAAAACAGATTTTTTTTTAATTGCATGCAGGAAATGGCTTTCATAGATGCTAACCACAGCTGGGCAATCTGTATAACCACAACATAGTTTCTCTCTAATAAATGGAGGATTTTTACCCATTGCATCACTGGCCACAAAAGAAAAAAAGAAGAAAGAAAGAAAGAAAGAAAGAAAGAAAGAAAGAAAGAAAGAAAGAAAGAAAGAAAGGAAAAAGAGAAAGAAAAAAAGAACCCACTCTATCTCAAAAGGGCGCTGCTCTTCTGTTCCGAGCGGCCTCAAGCCCTGCAGTCGCGTGTCCTGGCCAGCACGGCGGCATGACCACCACCAGGGCTGATGCCAGGAGAAGGTCTCGCCGAAACAAAGCTGCCAGCCTGCCAGGTGAAGAGGAGCGTGTCTGGGGAGGAAGAAAAGGAGCCACTGCAGAACAAACGGCAGCCCGTGGGCTCTGGCCAACTCCGGGGACCCTGGCACCCTGCTCTCCCCGGCTCTGCAGCTGGCGCCGTGAGCCCGTGACTGCCCTGGGGCGGGGGCTTCAGGCCCTTCCAGCCCGGCAGACTCAGCTGGGAGCCGGCAGACTCAGCTGGGAGCCGGCAGACTCAGCTGGGAGCCGGCATGTTTGTGACTCCCTGCAGAGGTGCAAGGAGGAAACTCAGAGTTTAGGATCACAAACGGTTTTCCTGAATGATGTGAGTGAAAGGAGGAGCCCAACCCCCAACAAACCCCCAAAACTACTTAGTCAAACTGAAGTGTGAAGATGATGGAAACAATAACCAAACATGAATTCATGAAAGAATATTTGGAAACCTCTTAGCGCTTTCTTGGGGGCAAGGGGGGCGGGGATACAGGACATGGTCACCACAATCATTTTGGCTTACTCCTGACTGTGCCCAGGGGACCGAACCCTGTACTATCTCTCTAGCCTAAGCTTCGTTTTATTCTGTAGCGCTGAGGCTGAAGGCAGGGCCACACGCAGGCGATGCAGATGTCCTGCTGGGGCACTCCATTTCCAGCTCTGCAGCAGCTTCCAGCCAGGGCACACACTTGCCCCTGTCCTTGAAAGTCTTTTCTAAAAACCCCTGGGCGAGGTTTTTCTTTGAGCCTCAAGTAACCAATTAGCAAAAGAGGACAATAATCCTCAAAACGAGGGCGCTGCGGAAAGGAGGTGGGACTCGGCCCATTTACTCCAGGCCTTCACTGTGCGCTCCTGCCGGTCACGGGGGAGACACAGCCGTGCCAGGCAGCGCTCCCTGGCGAGGGCAGGAGGCCCCGGGTGTGAGCTGGTGGAGGCTTCAGAGGGGCAGGAGAGGCTGAGGCCTGGGGGGAGGGGGACTGCCAGGGGAAGTGAGGGCTGTCCCGGTGACAATGATGAGAGCCCATCAAGCTGCTCCCCAGCCCGGCCTTGCTTTAGCCAGTTATAACAGTACTGTTAGAGACACGGGGCTTCCAAGGGGTGCTGCCTGCTCTTTTTTGGGAAGGCTGATAAATCAAATCTTTTAGTTTTTATTTTATGTATTGAATGTTTGCAGTGCCAGGCCTCGACTGGATCAAGCATGTGCTCGGCTGCTGAGCCACACTGCCAGCCCAAAGTACCAAGTACATTTTAGCTTTGTTCCCCAGACAAGCATTTGCATTTTGAAAAATCCCAAACCAAGAAAAGGTGCCAGGTGCCCCTTCCCCCTTTGCTGGAGCCCAGCCTCTCTGCCTGCAGACTGGGACTTCCCCAGTGACTCTGCGGGGGCCCAAGGCTTCGATGTCGTAGCCTATGGCCCTGGACTCTGTTTATCTGTTTCAGGGCCACACGCGTTGGTGTTTGGAGGCTATTCTCAGTTCAGTGTGTGGGGGTGAAACTTCCCTGGCCAAGGTCCCTGAAATCATACCTTCCCAACCTTCCACATTAGGCGGGTGACAAGCCCGTTGGCACTGGCCTCTCAGAACACTCCTCACTCACTGCCTCAGGCAGCGCTTTGTCTCAAATCCCCAGAACCGTCCCACAAGCCTGCTTAGATCTTGGGATCCTAACGAGCCCTCTATCCACCCTGGATCCTGTCTGCTTTGCCCCACACCAATTAGCATTTTATTTATTCATTCTTTGTTTTGGGGTCACACTTGGTGACGCTCAGGGGTGACTCTTGGCTCTGCACTCAGGAGTTACTGTGGGTGGTGCTTGGGTGACCATACGGAATTCCGGGGATCAAACCCAGTTCGGCCAGGCGCAAGGCAAGCGCCCTCCCCGCTGTCCCCACCACCGCCTTCAGGACCCGCCCTGTAGTTCACTTATTATGCTTATTACGTGTCTCTCTACATGTGGACATTCCACAAGGACTGGAACCAAAGCTTTGCTCCTGGGTCTCCCCACCACCCGGGCACTTAGGTGAACACTGAACAGGCACTTGCTGAAAAGATGCTGGGATGTACCTGAGAGACAATTCGGGGATTAAGGCAGTTGGTTTGCAGGTAGTGACACACAGCTAGAACGCGGCACAGAGACAAAGTGAGTGTATGGCTGACGGGAAAATAGAACTTGCAGACGTGTTCCCCATAGGATTGCCCCAACCTTCCAGGTAGCATCACCCGCCAACCAAATCAGGGTCTAGGATTACAAAACTGAGATGAGCAAGTGCGCTGGGGGTTGGGGAAAGACGAAGAAGCTGACTGGAAGCAACGGTCCTGGCACCGTGTGGTGGGGAGGTGCAGTGACTGTACATCCAAGCCATAATTAACAGTGGCTAAACTCATACCCAAATTACAAGAGAAAAGCAGCACTTATGACGAGTACCACGTCAGAGCTCAGAGAAAGTCAGCGTGCCTGTGCTCACCTCAGCCCGGCTCGGTAATTGCAGAGGGAGGCCGGGCTCGCAGGGGTTCAGGCGCCCCCTCGCTTTCCCCAGGAGCCCACCTGCCTCTGTCCCTCAGGGCGCACATGCTGTCCGGAGCACCCGAGTCTGCTAGCAGGGAGCGCGGCCCCCCTCTGGAGAGCAGTCGCCCGCGCCAGAGACCCTGGCTCCTTCCTCCCCAGAACCGGGAGCGGGTAGGGGCGGCGAGAAAGAAGACGAATAATCCCTTTTCTTTGCCTCCCAAACAGACAAACAAATAATAAAGCTTCCTGTCATTTATGATGATTTACAGGTACTGGTTCTTAGTAGGACAACTCTGCTAGTTACTAAAATAGAATCCTAAGTCAATAAAGATACTGATACTCACTTTATGGGCATAACTGTCATGAATCAATTATTCAGAATCTAATCAACTGATAAAATCACATTTCAAGATCTGCAGACCTGAGAAATGACCCTTAAAAGAGGTAGTCTAACAACTCCGAGCCCTGCTCCAAATCACGGGACTCACCAAGAGAAAAATTATTTGAGAGAAGAAATAATTTCTGGTTAGTGAGGGATAATCTGATTTAGAGGAGACTGTTTCTTTCTCTTGGAAGTCAAAGAGAAGTCAGCTTCCTTTAATCAATGCTGGTTTAGTAACAGAAGAAAATATTCCTTTTCTCCGAACTCTAAAATGCTTACATTAGGCTTAAGTACTTGTGTTGTTTTTCTGTCCTGGGCCATGCCCAGTGGGGGTTAGCGCTTACCTCTGGCTCTGCACCCAGGGATCAGTCCTGGCAGGAGGCAGGGGTTCACATGTGGTGCTGGAGACCCAATTTGGGTCGGCTGCAAGGCAAGCACCCTGCCCCTGTACTATCTCTGGCCCTCAAATACTTATTTTGGTATTTGGGCCTGCGCTCAGGGATCACTCCTGGCAGGCTCAAGGGAACCTATGGGGTGCTAGGAATCGAACCTGCATCAGCCACATGCAAGGCAAATGCCCACCTGCCGTACTATGGCTCGGGCCTTGATAAATACTGTCTACTGAGAAGTCTTCATTACAAAACCCCATTGCCGTGAGGGTAAGCCACAAAAAGGCAATGTCACAAATATAAGGCTAATTTTATTAAGGCTCTGCAGTGGGAAGAAAATGCTTTCTGGATAAAATTTCTGTCTGCAAGTGATGTTAACAAGTTAAAAATTAAATATAAGCTCTCGGTAGACTCTGCTGCTCATCTCGCGCCTTTCGCTTCTCACCTGCTAGGCACGAGAGCGTTAACTCATAAACGAGAGGAACACTGGTTCAGCTCCACGGAAAGCTTTTAAGGAGAGGGTCAATGCAAGCCCCAGACTCTTCGTTAAGGCATTAAGAGACAGGTCACGGCGGCCTCGGGGCCCATTTATCAGCAGGAAAGCCTCGGCGGGTAATGGCTGGCTGCTTCCTGCGCGACCCACAACTCAGAATGGAGCCGTCCGTGGCATTGTGAGTCTGTTTCCTGACTTGAACGGAAAGAAAATATTTTCCTGATGACTCTTCTTCTCTCAGGCTGGTGTTACACTTGGCCCAGAGGCCCAGCGGGCAGGCGTGGAGCATCTCCTCTCGGAGCACTTTCTAGCTCTCCTGTTTTCCGTTAATTATGCTCTTAACGATCCTGAGCACTGTGCTGAGTTACCGGCAAGGCATTAGCTTTAAAATAAATTTTAACGTAAATGCGAGCAGCGGCCTCTCAAGCCTGCCACAGCGCTGCCTGCTGTTCCTGACTGCGAATTCCCCCTCAGAACCCAAACTGGAACCCAAGGCCCTTGCTGACCCGTGCGAACCCAGGCAGCTCTGCTGGACTGTTTGGGAAGGTTTTCTTTTATCCCTTTGGGCCACACCTGGTGGTGCTCAGGGATCTTGTGAGCACTGGAACCGGGGCTCAGGCGCAACTGCATGCTAAGCAAGCACTGCAACCTTAGGACCCCCCAAATACCTGACTGGGGAGATGAGGAGAGCAGAGCTCCCGGAACAAGCCCTCAGCAGGGCAATTAGAGGCAGAGTTCCTGTGTCTTTGCCATCCCCCCTGGGAAAGTTTCTTTGGCCTTACTGAAAACCGCAGGTTTTAGCAATGTTGAAGGACAAAGAGAGAGAGAGAGAGAGAGAGAGAGAAAGAGAGCGCAATTTTCCACTCTTCTCTCCCAGCCCTTACCCAGCAGTGCTGACACACTTTCCACAGTTCCAAGAAAAGAAAGGCAGCCAATATGTTTCTGGAAGAGGCAACGCTGCTTCGTGATTTCTTTCCTTCTGCACGTTTATTTGAGACTAAGTGCTCTAGGAGGGCGGGATCACAAGGTCTTCGGACTCTCTGGCCTTCTGCCTCTGAGCTTCCCCTAGTCTCTTTCACCGTAATACTCTGGTGGCATTTTTTCGCTTTTTCACATTTTACTAGCCCACACAGCAACTTAAACAAGCTGCGAGCTTACTACCTCAAACCCACCGCCAGGACCCATGTGCTGAGGCTCTGCTAGGGGTTTTACCTCTGCACATGCTTTTAGGAAGCCTCGGATTATTTTTCCAGGGAGGGGATACACCCAGCAGTGCTCAGGGGCTATTTGTGGCTCTATGAGCCCTGGAGTCAGTGTTTAGGAGACCATGTGTAGAAATAAGGATCCAAATTGGGGGGAGCTGCATGCAAGGCAAGTGTCTTCCCTTCTGCTGTCGTAACTCAGGCCCAGATTTTTGTTTTGCTTTTAAATGAACCCCCTGGTGGAGCTGGGGGGGGAGGGTAATACAGTGCCAGAGACCCAACCCAAGCCCCCAACAATGTGAAGGAAGCACCTCAGTCCCTTGGGGTCTCTCCCTGAACCTTTACTACATCCTTTTTTTTTTTTTGTGGGGGGAGTGGCGGGCAGGGGCAGGGTTGACTCCTGTCTCTGTGCTCAGGGATCACTCCTGGCAGTGCTGAGAGATTCCATGTGGGATGCCGGGGATAGAACCCAGCTGGCCCCATATCCCTGTTCCTGTACGGTTCCTCTGGCCCCTGTTCTGGTTTTTACTTCCTGTTTGGGTTGTTCAGGGGACCAATGTCTGCACGGGAACTGAAGCAGGGTGGGCCGCAAGCAGGGCAAGTACTATCTTGCCGGCATGCCCCTCCGCCCCCACAATGGTTTTGAAAAACTGTTGTTCACTAGTCATAAATGTTCGCTGCCACTCCCATGTCACTGGTGTCCCCTGCCCTCCAGGAGAAGAGCCGCACCAAGACCCCAGTGCACAAGACTCACGGTGTCTCTGCTTCTGAACAGCTTTGGTAAGACCGTTCTCACTAGCAGACTTTCAGGAATGACAGCAGCAGTTCACTGGGGTAAGAGGAGCGTGGGTGGGGTGGGGGCCGCTGGCTCTCTACCTCCCAGCCCCAAGCTGCCCAAACTACACCCAGTTCTCTTCTGATGGTCTCACGTCTATTGATACGCCAATGCCCGACCTGTCCTCGAGACAGACTAGGAATCCTTTCTTTAGGCCTTTTCCTGGGAGGAGATATAAGTACTTGGCAGTTAGTGGCTGGGTTCCTTCTGCTCAAAGGCTTGGAGCACACAGTCTGCAGGTGGGAGGCTCGAGTTTGATCCTACACGCTCCCCTGAGCACCACCAAGGAGTCACCTCCATGTACAGGGCTAGGGACAGCTCCAACACCAACAGGTGAGGCCTCACTGCCCCTCCCCCCCAAGGGACCCTCATGCTTTGTTTGGGGGATATCCAGTGACTGTCACCTTTTGGAGATTGACCCCAAAGGAACCTTTGCCATTAGCTGAGACACTTCTGGTTGTTAGAACTTAGGAGGGTTGAGGGTCTGACCAGCATCTGAACATCCTGTGACACACGGCCACGCCCCTCCAGGACAGTGAGCCACACAGGTCAAAGGCGCGGGCTGCAGAGGCTGAGAAGCCCGCCCTGAGCAAGACAGGCTCTGTGCCAAGGGGGCACCTGCAGAGCCCCCGGGGAGTAAAACAGCCAGATGGAAGTCAGGTCCACCTGGGAAGAACCCCCCAAAACTGGCTTGGTCCCTGAGAGAGAGGCAGTCATCTCAGCAGCCGGTTAATAAGAGAGTCAGAAAGTGACATGAAATACTTTTCAGCAAAAACCCTTGAACACATAAAACTGAAAGCAGGAGGTTCAAACTACAACAACAAAACTTAAAAATATGCCTGCCGAGGAGGCAGGCTGGGGGCGGGAGGGAAGCTGGGGACACGGGCGGGGGACTGCCCGAAACTCAACCACGAATAACTTCGTGAATCAGTGCCTTAAAAACAAAAACATACAAATGCTGCCCATGTCTGCTGGCCACAGAGCGGGTGTTTCCAGACGCAGCCGCCCCGTTGCGGACTGCCTTGCTCTCGTGTGTCGACTCTGTTCTGATCCAGCAAAATGAAAAAGAGCCGCTCTGCCTCAGGAAGCCGAGAAATAAATGCTCAGCAACTGTTTCCAAGGCGAAAAGATCTGAGAGAAAACCCATACGGATGGGAAATAGCTGATGCAATGCCCAGACTCCTCAGGGAGCAGGCGCCCGAGCACGCGAGGGAAGCCTGGGGAGGGCGTAGTTCCATCACTGCTTCGATTATCAGCGTTCTCTTTGGGGTCACACCTGGTTTACTTCTGCCCATGCTCAGGGGATCCAGCTAGGCTCAGCCACATGCATGGGAAGCACCTTTCCTCGCTGTGCTAGCTCTCTGGCTTCTGAGCACAGAACTAGGAGTAGTCTTTGAGCACTATTGTATGTGGCTGAACCCCTCCCCCCATCAATTTATGTATGTATACTCTTAAATGTGATAGAGAAAGAGAATATCGTGACTTAAAACTTTTTTTTTCTTTTTGGGTCACACCCGGCAATGCATAGGGGTTACTCCTGGCTCTGCACTCAGGAATTACTCCTGGCGGTGCTCAGGGGACCATATGGGATGCTGGGAATCGAACTCGGGTGGGCTGTGTGCAAGGCAAACATCCTACCTGCTATACTATCGCTCCAGCCCCTGTTGTGATTTAAAAACTTGCTACTGAAATGAAACTTTGCTTTGATTTCAACTCTGAAACAGAAAATAGACACTCACGAGAAAATAGGGAAAAATCAAATCAAGGTGAAAGAGAATCCTTTTCCTACTGCTGATTTCTAAACTTTGACAAAGTTGTCTCACAGCCATGGAAGGGGTTAATGTTAGAGGAAGCTTAGGACTAGAGAGACAGGGCAGCGGGTAGGGCACTTGCCTTACAAGCAGCCAATGTGGGTTTGATCCCTGGCATCCCATACAGTTCCTGGGTACCACCAGGAATAATCTGAATGCAGAGCCAGGAGTAATCCCTGAGCACTGCCAAGTATAGCCCCCAAACAAAAAACAAGCAAGGGAAGTTAGATTAAAGACATCTGGGAATTTTCTATCATTTTATTTTTTGGTTTCTGAGCCACACTGGATGGTGCTCCATACTTACTCTTGGCTCTTTGTGCAGGGATCACTTCTGGTGAGTTTGGGGGACCATATGGTGTGCCGAGGATCAAATTCAGATGTGACACATGCAAGGAAAATAACCTACCCACAGTACGATCACTTTGGCCTCTTCTCTATCATTTCTTGAATTACTCTATTCTGATTATTCAATGCAAAGTTATTCTCAGAATTTAGCTTCTATTGAAAAATAAGGCAGAGGGGCTAGAGCTATTGCACAGCGGGTAGGGCGTTTGCCTTGCACGTGGCCAACCCAGGTTCGATTCCCAGCATCCCATATGGTCCTCCGAGCACCGCCAGGAGTAATTCCTGAGTGCAGAGCCAGGAGTAACCCCTGAGGATCGCTGGGAGTGACCCAAAAAGAGAGAGAGAAAAAAAAGCAGAATCAACAGCTAAATGGGATTCATAACATAACTGTGTTTATATGAAGTGAAAATAATTTTATCTGAAATGGACTTATTAAATCTTGATTCTTAAATAGGTATCTTTTAATATTATTTATTAGATGGGAAATAAAGTACTCCTGCCAAGAGTGGTGGTCTCCAGGAAAAGCATTTGTGCAACTGAGCTGCAAGCAAAATTATCTGCTTTTTCCAGATAAACCATAGTTATTCATGTTTGAGTACTTGGCAGACATTTTCTCACTGCTCAAAAAAAATGAACCAAGTAATAAGTCTGTCACTTCAAGGAGAACAACTGACAGTATTTACTGCCAATGTTAAATTTCAGGCTCCAGAACTCTGGAAAACTTCTGTGTATCACCATTGTGAGCGGGACAGTCTTCCAACCCTTTGAAGACTTTCTGACATGATGTGTGGTGATATTAATGAAGGTGACTTCTTAATACTCTATACCAAAACCAGTCAGGTTTAAAAGAGATTTGTGTAATTCAGTGAACTGAATTAATTAGTGTTTTCCAAATGACTAACAGGTTCTACAAATCATACATATTGCTAAAAACAAAATTAATTCAACGTGCATGTGATAATGCACAAAAGGAAAAAGAGAGAGAGCAAGAAGGAAACTGCCTCCCATAGAAGGAAGCTGGGGGTAGGGAGTGGGGTGTTGGGAGGGAAACAGGGGACACTGGTGGTGGGAAATGTACTGGAGGAGGGATGGGTGTTGGATCATTGTATGACTGAAACCCAATTATGAACAGCTTTGTGATGGTCTATCTCACGGATATTCAATTAAAAAGGTTAAAAAAAAAGAAGTAACACGGGGTTCATGTCTAGTTCAATGAGCTTAATCAGTGGCTGAAAAAACAGCAGCACTCCTACATCAAAATAACAAGAAGGTGCATGTGAGACCCAATACCTTGTTGATATGGTTTCAAAGTCCATATTATAAACTAAAGATGGACCTAAGCAGGGCACGAGCGGCAGGGCGGGGATGGCGGAAGGCCGGCGTGCACACTTTGTCTGCAGGAGCCAGGCTCCATCCCTGACACCTCATGGTACCTGGGCACCACCAGAAGCAACCCCCTGAGCACTGCTAGATGTGGCCCAAAACCAAACCGTACCACAGAAAGAAAGAAACTGCCACCAGGGACCAGGAAGAAAACACAAAGAACTGGAGTGCATGAGTGGCACGCCTAAGGCGCCCTGAATTCTGTCCCCGAACAGTCCCCTTGAGCAGCACGGGGAGCGGCACTTTGCTCCCTTGACTACTGCTTGGCAGCCCCCTCCCCTGAAAGAAACCACCATCATTTATATTTTAGTGTTTTATCACAAAATTATATGAAAAATTATCCAAACAAAATTATTCTATAGAAAGAATTCTCTCTCCCATCTATGTATATAAGCGAGATTGAATTTTCTCCACATAATTCCACTAAAACAACCTGTCAGCAGCCAGAGCGATAGTACAGCAGGTAGGACGCTTGCCTTGCATGCAGCAGACTCTGGTTCGATCCCAGCGCTCCACATGGTTCCCCAAGCACTGCTGGGAATGATCCCTGAGCACAGAGATGGGTAAACCCTGAGCACCGCCAGGTGTGGCTCCCAAACCAAACAAAAATGCAGTTTGTCAGAACAGGAAGAAGAGAGCAGCAGAGAAATCCAGTTACCTTCAATTAAGCCAGATTTCAGAACAGATAAATTCATGCTATTCTTTTTTTTTTTTAAATACAATATACATATTATGATAATACATAATCGACTCATTTTGCTATTTGAAAATAAGTATTCTAACCTCTTGGTTTCGATTTGTTACACTATAAATGACAATTATAACCCAATCAAAAATTCTGAAAAGCACAGAGGTCTTGAGAGCAGCTCCAGAGCTGCTGAAGCAAACAGTGGAGATACTGTGCATAGGGGCTTTTGTCCAATGGGGGTTGGGGGGGAAACGCTTCTTATTAACAGGGAATAATTTACACCACTGGCTCCAAAATAGCAAAGCTCTGCAGAGCCTGAGAAGCTGTGAAATGGAGTAAGTGTTGAATTTTCAGTCTGTGCACTGATTTTTTTCCTCTCCAGCAAAGACACTGAATGAGCAAAAGCTAAGGCAGAATAAACCCCACGTGACCTCAAGCCTCTGCCTGCCAAACCATGAGGCAAAACCGCTGAGCTTCAGCCTGGAATGCCACAGCCGCCCCCATCACACCCCTGCGCCAGCACTACCCCCAGCCCCCCACCCATCACTGGCTCCATGGCGCACCAGCGAGCTGCTCGCCTAAGCCAGCAAGACTCACCATCCCAAGCTGGTGCCAGTATTTCCTAAGGGCCAGCTGAAGCTTTCAAGGTTTTGTTTGTGTGTCAAAACTCACATTTGCATTGCTGATATGATGCCCCAAAGAAAGATGAAAATGGAGAGACAAGTGAAATCCTGTATACTTTCTACCTTTTCAAATACCGATCTTTGAATAAAGTTTGGAGTACCCGTTTTGTGGCTGACCCATACGTAAAAACTGACATCTGGAAGACTGAGAATTAAGTATCAGGGTCCTCATGGTAGATACAAGACGGCATGAGACCCTAGGCTGGAAGGCAGGGAATGGGTGGTGACATGTCTTCAACAGTTCCTTGGGGCCTACGGCAGGGGGCAGGTGGGTGGGTGTGTTTGAGAGGAGTGAAAATCTAAATCCTGCCCAGGGAACAAGAGAAAAAAAATTCTATGACAATGGGGGCTGGAGAGATAGCACAGCGGGTAGGGCGTTTGCCTTGCACGCGGCCGACCCGGGTTCAAATCCCAGTATCCCATATGGTCCCCTGAGCACGGCCAGGGGTAATTCCTGAGTGCAGAGCTAGGAGTAACCCCTGTGTATCGCCAGGTGTGACCCAAAAAGCAAAAAAAAAAGAAAGAAAAAAAATTCTATGACAATGGAGATACAGAAGGCATAAACAATTTCTATTAACTTTTGCTTTATAGAAAAAATTAACTGGGCCAGAGACAATGCGTGGGGAAGCAGCGGCCCCAGGCCTGCACGCACAGCTCCAGCCCCCTGAGCTACCTCTCTGGCCTGCTCCTTAAGAGCAATTTACACATGCAGAATTATACCCAGCGACTATCAGTGGCATAACCAAACTATGTTCATCATAAGCACGGCCCATGAATCGCATCAGTTACCCAAGCACCCAAGAGTGTATAAGAAAAAAGTAAAAGGTGGGGAGGTGTGTGCAGGGCTGGCGGATGGCTAAAGCCTCCTGTTTTGCAAGCATGAGGTCCTAAATTGGATTCCCTTTTTTAAAAAAATTTTTTTATTTATTTATTTTTTTAAATGGTTGGCTTATCAATAGTTTTTTTATGTGATAAAGGGACTTTCCAGATATGACAAAGTCAAAGATCTTGAGGTGGGGATATTTGCCTGTCCTATCCAAATGGCCCGATCAAATCTTTCTATGATAGAGGCAGAAAATCAGAAAAAAAGAATTAAGTGTAACAACAGAAGTAAAAGGGGTGGTGTGACCATAAGCCAAGAATCCCAGCAGTAGCCTGAAGCTAGAAGCAAAATGAGATTCTCCTGGGTGTCCACAGAAGAAACTAGCTCTGTTCAAACAGTGGTTTTAGCTCCATGAGCTCTGACCTTTGTGTAGATGTTTGATGCCACATTGTGACAATCTGTTACAACAGTAATGGGAAATTAATAACCACTTTTTTTTTTAAAGTCAGCAGAGTCAAGCTATTTAGTGGAATTAGCCTGGAACAATGATTAATGTTACATAATAATAGGGATGAATAATTAGAATCCATTGAACAACATTCAAAAAGTGTTACTCTATACTTTATAATGTGACTTTGTAAAGTCCTTTTAAATGCTGCAGTGATGAACTTATTCAATCGTAACTGTCATAATATTATTTTGGATATTTATAATATTAATGTAGACATCACTGTTTTTATGTGTCTCACTATATTTTGGGCTTAATCTTGCATATGATCAATTCTCTGCCAGTTAAAAAATTTTTTAATTGAATCATAGTTAAGAGTTGTTCATGACTGATTTCAGCCATATCATGTCCAACACCCATCCTTTCACCCTTCACCAGTGTACATTCCCACCACCAATGTCCACAGTGGGCCCCCCCCATGACAGGCACTTTTCTTCTCTCCCTCTCCCTCCCTCCCCTCCCTCATCCCATCTTCTTTTTTTTGGGCATTATGGTTTACAACACAGATACTGAGGTTATCATATATATCCCTTTACCTACTTCCAACACACAGTTCTTGTCCAGCGCGATCATTTCCGACTACTGCTGTACTGGTCCCTCCTCTCCCCTGCTGCCCTGGACCCTGGGACAGGCAGCTCAATTGTCTGCGGGCCCAGGCATCACAGGAGAGAGCCACTCCCTGTGGCATGTGTGCAACCATCACAAGTCAAGTGTTCGAGCCTGGCGCACACCAAACAAAATATGTGCAAGCCCATCACTGTAACAATAGCAACAACCAAAAGGGAAGTGGGGAAAAGAGAAAAGACGGGGCTGGAGCATGGGGGGCACCTGCCTTGAAACCCTGTAACCCAGCACCACATACGGTCCCCTGCACCCTGCCGGGAGTGATGGCTGGGTGCGAGCCAGGAGTCAGCCCTGAGCACCCAAAACCAAAGCACTGCTGGGACCAACAATGACCTTAAAATATTTTTTATTTACCTTCTCATACAAAGAAAATAAACATCCCACTCCCTCCCTTCTTGAATATTCTTTTATTTTCAGTACGACGATCAAGCGCAGGCCTGAAACAGGCAAAGCACACGTCTGACTACAGAGGCACGCTGCACCCCCACTGCGCCCCCATTGCACCCTCCCCGTGTGCTCTGGGTGTATCTGCACACTTGGCGGCAGCGCCCACGGGGGTGCCGCCCTGCTTCTAGGGCTGCGAACTCCACCCTGCCTGCTTCCACGCTTGCTGGCAGCACCTTTGGCCATGGGTTTCATACATTTCACGCTGCGGTGCCAGCCAGGGGCACACACTTCAGCTGCAGTGTCTGCACACAACTGGCTGTGCACCAGAGGTCACAACAGTGCTGTGGCCCCAGGGATCCAGCCAGCAGGGACTGGGACCAGCCACTGGGCGAGGGCGAGTGGCAACGGGAATCCACTCTCAGAAGCAGAGCTTTCTGTCACTGAGCCATCCTGGGACGAGTTTTAGGAATTTCTGTTTCTGCGCCACAGCTGGCATGCAGTGCTCAGGGTAACATGTGCCAAAGACTGAACCTGGGCCTCCCACATGCAAAGCCAGTGCTCCGGCTCTCCACCAACCATCTCCCTGACCTCGCCTGCACATCCTGTTTCTGTGCCAGCTGTCAGTCTTCAGGGCAGCAAACCCGGGACCCTGCACACAGAGCACACACTCGTCTGCTGAGCCATCTCTCTGGCCCTCTTGACATTCTCCAGTGTTTATCAGATGTGTCCTTCCAGTTTCGTTTCTTCTGATTTCATAGAATACATACTCTGTACTCTGTCACATATCTTTAGCACATATTCTATACATAGAGGTATCTTGATGTACGGTAACTGATTTTGATAATTCTGCCACAAATGCAAGGCTGTAGGTCACACCAAAGTTTACCAAAGGTTGTGGAGAGAAGTGAGAGAAGAGGAGTCTCACCAAGAGAGCGGGTTAATTAGCTGTTCCTTCTATTGAGAAGTCCTCCTGAACCTTCTCACCAGCTATGCCCTCCCCAGACAACCCCAAATGGTTATAAACTCTGAAATCAAACGTATGCACATGCTTATGTGTAATTTATCTAAGGAAGAGGGCTCCTAATTCATCCCAGACTTTCAAAGTTTGAAGATCCAAGGAAAGTTCATTATATTTTATATTCAGATAAACATCTGAATATACTTTCTATTTAGATAAACTACTTTATATTTAGATAAACATCAAAATGCACTATAACACTAGACAAAACCAGCAACCCTGCCAGATAATCCAATCAGTGAGGGGGAAGTACAGGTGAGAGCTAGAGCCCAGGGCATATCACACGCACCAGCCTGGAGACTCTGAGATCAACAGGACTCTAAGCCTGCTCAATTCTGAAGATAAAGCAACATATTCCCAAAATGACATTTAAGCATACTCAAGATCCTGCAAACTCATGCTTCATTTTACAAAGCGCTCATTATAACCCAGTGCAGCATGAATCAATTTAGTGAGTCACAACTAGTATTTTTTTTTTTTTACAAAACAATGAAATGGAGTATTATACTTTCATCTCGTTACACCAAAGTATCACGTTTGACTTCATACACTGGTGAAACTCTTGTTGTAGCTGCATGTGCATACTGGCAACAGAGTGATAACATAGTCTTATCATGTGATCATGGCTAAAACACCCCCTAAAACAGTACCCTGGAGAGGGCAATCCCTTACACATGTACACAAGGAAATGTTCACAGCAACATTTTTCCAATAGAAAAAACTAGAAATAATACAGGAAAACACAAAGTTCATGAAATATTCATGAACACCAATGAAATACTCATAAATTGGAATAGTGAATTTGAATGAACTAAAGCTATTGCATCACCATGAATCAGAGCTTGTTAAGTGAAAAAAAGTCACAGAAAAGTGTACATAAGAGTATTTAATTCAAATTAAAAAACAATCAAAACTAAACAAGGACTGCTTATTGGCATTCAAGTATATGGGCATTTTTTTTATATATGAAATATTTTTTTTCTAAGAAGTATCTTGGGGCTGGGGTGATAGGACAGCGGGTAAGGCAGTTGTCTTGCACATGGCTGATCTGGGTTCAATCCCCGGCACCCCATATGGTCCCCTAAGACCAGAGAACTAATTCCTGAGAGTAGAGCCAGGAGTGACCCCTGAGCATTACTGGGTGTGACCCAAAAAATTGAAAAAAAAAAAAATTAAAAGAAATATCTTGTAATGAACAGGAAAACCAAGCTCCATTATAAAGTAAGCAGCACTTTTGCTGGTTGGCCCCACTCATGAGTTCCCCGAGTTCAGATCTAGCCCTCCAGTAGTATTCTGCCTGACAAGGAACTGGGGTTCCTCGGACGGGAGAGGACTCCCGTCGGTTGAGAGAGTAGCGGTGCTCCCTGAGGCAGCGCAGCCAGGCTGGCAGGCACTTTAAGACTGTCAGAACCGAAAGGACCAAGAGCTGCTCATACAGACAATAACCTTGGTCAGAAGGGAACAATTTGAACATCAAAAAAAAAAAAAATCACAGTGAACTGACATCTCCCCCCCTCAAAACAAAAACAAACAAAAAAAACAACCCTAATTTTTCACCCCCCAGGGCTGGGAGCGAGGTCCAGCATAGGCCCAACACTTCCGTGCATGTTTGAGGCTCTGGGCGCCATTCCTGGCACTACACAAATAAGACAGCAATTTAGCATCGTGAGCGCTATGCTCGGAGTCTAAAATGGCTCTGCTCGCATGGAAAGGAACAGCAGCCCTCCTCCCCATCTGCGCAATCCCAACTCGAGCATAAGGGAAAGATAGAAATGACATGTGTGGGCTGCGGAGCAAGCTCAAAGCGCTGGAACACATGTGTAGCACGTGGGGGGCCCTGTCCAATCCCTGTCACCACATGGCGCCCCGAGCACTACATTGGGGAATAGCTTCTGAGCATCACTGGGTGTGGCCCCAAAGCAAAGGAGACAGCAGCAACAAAACTGCAAGTCATGTGACAACAACCTCCAGAGCATAATTAAAATCCCATCTAGCTTCCTATTAACTGCGAAAAGCCACCGATTCATCCCCAAACCAGAGAGTAATAAGCTTTATAATAATATTCAGAAAGGGCAAGTCTCAGTAAATGCTAACGTGTGTTAAACATTGTGATCTGTGGAGTCGGGAGGGCACACTTCTGACCGCATCAGGGCCAGCTCCGGCGGGAGCCCTACCTGCTGGACTTTCACCCTGGCCCCCCAACATTAATTTCTTACAGACAAAAACTCAACTTCTTCAATTCTGGACGACATTTTCCTGCTTGTTTTGATTTAGGTGTGGTGGTGCTCAGGATCAGTCCTGGCTCGGGGCTCAGGGGACCATATGGGATGCCAGGGATCAAACCCAGGTTTGGTCACGTGCAAGGCCAGCACCCCCCTCGCCCCCCCACTGTATTATTGATCCAGCCCACTGGATCAAACTACTTACATTGTCAAACTACTTACAGTCCCAGAGATGCAGTTTCGAGACCAAATGCATACTGAGCATGGCCTTGAGCCTGACTCAACCACAAGCTCCCCCCACCACACCACCGGGAGTGGGCCGTGACCCTGAGCACCACCCTATGACAAAGAAATAATAAAACAACCATTGCTAGTTTTCTTTCTATAGCTGCTATTAATTTAGCGTTAATGTGGGTGCCTACTGGGGGGGAGGGGACAACACATCTGGTAGTGCTCAGGGCTGACCCCTGGCTCTGTGCTCAGAGCTCACTTCAGGTGGGTTTGGGGGCCATACGGGGTGCTAAGGTTTGAACCTGGGTCAGTCATGTGCAAGGTGACTGCCTTACCTGCCAAACTCTCCAGCCCCATTTTTTTGACACACATATTTTTTTAGGGGGGGAGGGCTTTGGGGGTCACTCCTGGCTCTGCATTCAGGAATCACTTGTGGTGGTGCTCAGGGACCATATGCGATGCCATGGCTCAAACTTGGGTCAGCTGTACGCAAGGCACCACTCTGTACTATCCCTCCAGCCCCTGGACACACTCTTGAAGGTTAGTAAAGAAAGGCTGGACTCCCTCTGTACCGAGCCTCTACCCGTACTCTGTAAGTGCAGTCCTGTACACAGCACACACCTCTACCCGGAGATGCGCACTTTCAGAGAGACTCTGGCTTTCCTCCAGACTCAAAGTCCCATCAACACCTCCCAGAATGCTCTTGCTATCAGCGTTACAGAACTGGTGGCTGAGAACAGAGGAGGTTCTCACCTCAAGACAGGACGCCAGGCAGCAAGGGCAAAGGGGAAGCTTTTCCCCATGGGGAAATAGAGGGGCCTGGGCCCGTGCTGGAGGGAAGTGGGTATCCTGGTGATGGGTGCGGTGTCAGAATGATTGTGCATTAGCAGTTTCGTAATTCTCAATTTCTTTCTTTTTTTAAATTTGGGAGTGAGGGCTGGAGTGATGTGCAGCAGTTAGGTGCTTGTCCCAGGTTGGATCCCTGAGCGCCACCAGCAATGATTTCTGAGCCCAGTCAGAATAAGCCCGAAGCACAGCTGGCGTGGCCCGTCCCACCCCCAAATTACTTTTAAGAGGAGGAAAAACAACCCAGAATTTTAGGCCATTGGTTATAAAAACTCAGAAAGGAATAATAATTTGAACGACTCTGAGAATGGGAAGAGCTTACAATGCACAATAGACGGGCCCCGGCCCCGCTCCCGGCGCTGCACAAAAGGACTCGCGGCACACAGCATGTTCTCTGCCTGTCTGGCTGCTTTCGCAGTTGCTCAATGTCTGTTTCCTATTTGGTCCCCCTAGTTTCCTAGTATTTGCTTTCAGGACTTTTGTGACTGCTTTGTGCTCTTCCTTCTGCTATTCTGCAGCGTGTCACTATGTCATGAGCTGAAAGTGTGGCCGAGGAAAAACAAGTCAAAGAACCTGTCCCTGACCAGTAATCCCGTATCGACAGGAAGCTGTTTGTGTGAGGCAGAGATGCAGGCACTACACAAACGCCAGTGCCTTTCCCGGAGGTGCCGAGGCCACACACAGCAGGTAAGGATGGGGCACGACAATCTTCTATTTCCACTTCTCAGTCAGACAGTGACCAGGGCCAACATGTCCCCAACACAATACAAAGTCTCCATTCAGACAAATGGTTTTGCTTAGTCTACAGCAGTGGTTTTCAGCAGCCAGTCTTGGCCTGCAGAAGAAGTACTGCTGACAGTGATTTCTGACCGCGCGTGTTAAAGGGCTGGAAACCACCACTCTCGGGGGCAGGCTGCAGGCCAAGAGCACTGCTGTCCACACAGCTCCGCGAGGCCAGGCCTGAGGTGAGAACTCAGCCCACTGCTCTTTCGGCCAGCCGGCTCCGGGGCCCGGGAGCCGCGGGCAGGGGGCTTGCCTCGCATGCGGCTCACTAAGTTCAATCCCCACTGGGCCCCCTGAGCACTGCCAGAGTGACTCCTCAGCACAGAGCCAGGAATAAGCCCCGAGCACTGCTGGGTGTGTCTGTCCCCTGCTTAAAACCAACCCACCCCAAGCTCTAAGAGCCACCTCCCACCTTCCTTCCATGTAAGGCAACAATAAAGTTCTGGGTTTTCCATGATGGTCCCAGCATTTTTGCTTTACTCCTAAACATATCACATTTGATTCTTCTGGTTAATGAACCCACAAATTAAAAAAACATCTGTCTGAACAGGTGTGCTGGGGTTTTGGTCTGGAAAATATGCTTAGCATGGCTCAAACCCACACAGCCCAATAAAGAAGCCAACTTCAGTCTACAATACAAGCTGTGAGTGGAGGTACCTCCCTGAAGACCCTCTGTTCTTCATCCCACGCATAGCAAAACTATGCTCAAGGTCTGCTTATAAAAGGGACAAGATTTACGGTGCTATGAAACATTTACGGTGGGCCCACCTACCAGGCACTATGAACCTTCTCCACGAACTGTCTGCCGAGATAAGGTACCGAGACCTTAAACAACGGTACTGTACAGAATCAAAGGCAAAGGCAGGCGGCCTCGGTGCCCGCCGCAGGAGTTCCAGGAGCTTGGTTTAATGGCAGGGGCAGTCCTGTGTCAATAGGGGATTCCTGCAGCTGTGTGAGCCAAGGGTTGGCTCCGAGTCCAGCCGCTTGCCTGTGTCAAATCAGCAGGAGTGAGCCGAGAATACACAAGGAAACAGATGTAAGCTCTGGGTGAACTTCACTCAGGCACAAGGAGGTGCTTGGTGCAATGCTCTTTATTCTGACGGTGGAGTTAGGTTTGGTACCAATTCAAGTCCTTTTTTTTTTTTTTTATTTCAATGTTTGTTTTATTTAGAGAAAAGGATAAATAATGAGAAAGAAATATTTCAAATAGTAAAGAGACTTCTGGTTTGAAGGTCTGAGCACAAAAAAATCTTTTGTGGCCCCTTTTTGTGACACTCACCTACAACTCTGCTTACCCCTACTAGCTGCTCACATCATGCAGCTCTGGGAAACCAGAACAAATGCAGGAAGCTCTTAAGCCATGTGAAATGGTGCTTGGGCAGGATATCTGACTCACGGCAACTGTCCAGAACTGCTCCACACAAATGGGAACCTCACATGAGCTCCCCAGAGATCCCCTTTCATTCCAACAAGCTACTAAGAAACTAGTGCTAGATGGAAAATAGTGAACAGACTGGATTTATGCCCACAGGAACCAAGACTGGGGGAAAAAAAAGAGGTGAAAGAGGAAAGTATATACAAAAACCACACTTAAAAGCCACGGAAAAGTTAGAAAAGAAAGGAATGGGGCTGTGAGAGAGAATGATGGAGGAAACCATCTGACTAGAGTAGTTTGGGAAACATCTATTACTACGGCACCTGTCTCCCAAAAAAAGGGATTTATTTAATGATGCATCTTTTAAAAATTATGATTAAAGGCACAGAATATAAATGGGATTCTGAAAATAAGCCTCCCATCTCTGAACAAATTTTCTTTTCCCCCAAGATAAGCAATCCTGGTTGCTTAAGTATCTTTCCAGAAGTACACTAAGCCTTAAGTTCTCTCAAAGTAAGTCCCAGGAACCCTGAGATTTGTATTATTAACGTAGTATTTGTAGTAGTAACACAGGGAGTTACTCTAAATCCATAAAGAACTTACAATCAGAAAGTAACTGTAACTTAGTGTGCTTTCTGAAGTTCAATGATGGGAGAGCAACAGATAACAATGATTAACTCTGGACAAAAGAAAAACAAGTATTTGAAGGTGTTAGAAAGTGATTGATAACATGCAGAGGGAGAGGTCGAGTCAGCCCTCAGAAGAAGGGAAACCATATGGCAGCTGAGAGAGAGAGCAAGCTGCCCGGGCACGGAGCGGCCCCGAGACGAGAACTCATGTGGAATACTGCATCCTTGTCAGCTGATGAAATAAGAATACCAAGTCTGCAGCTGGATAATGAGGCCAGAAATCCCTTGCAGTAAGAAGATACAAGAGAGGGCCAGAGCGACAGTACAGCAGGTAGGACATTTGCCTTGCATGTGGCCAACCTGAGTTCTAATCCCCAGCATCCCATGTGGTCCCCGAAGTATTGCCAGGAGTAATTCCTGTGTGCAGAGCCAGGAGTAACCCCTGAGCATTGCTGAGTGTGACCCCAAAAAGCAAACAAAAAAAATATGAAGATACAAGAGAAACAAAATGTAAATAATATACAGAATCAATGAGGATACACAAATCAAGTACAAGGAAGTCCCACTGCACCCCACAGCATCAAAAATTTGCACTGCCACCAGCAAGGCTGGGAGAAGCAAGAAGCACAGAATCTCACAGTGCTGGTGCACTCACTTTGGAAAAATTTATCAAGCTTTTAAAATTTATTTTCTTGATTTCTGGGCCACATCCGGCAATGCTCAGGGGTTACTCCTGACTATTCACTCAGGAATTACTCCTTGCAGTGGTGGGAGTGGGGTGGGGGGGTGGCACAAGGGAAGCCAGGGATCAAACCCAGGCTGACTGTGTGCAAGGCGAGTGCCTCATTCACCCGCTGCACTATCTCTCCAGCCGCTTACATTTTCTTTAAATAGAAATTTACCCTACTTTACATTCGACTCTTAGGTATCAATCCAAGAGAAATGAAAGCAAATGGTCACACAAAGACGGCACTAAAATGTACGGCAACATTATTCAGAAGAGCCAAGATGTGGAAACAATCCAAATGTTTATGAAATGGTGAAAAGATGTACAAAAAAGCTTCGAGCTATACAAGAGTACATTATTCAGAAAAAAAAAAAAAACTACTGATATATTCTACACCATGAATGAATCTCAAAAGCATCATGCTAAATAAAAGGCAACAGACAGGATGAGATCATATCAAAAACCTTTTAAAAAGTATGACTCTGTTCATATGAAATTCCCAGAAGGGGCAATACATGAGGCTCGAAAACAGATTAGTGGTTGTCTGGTGCTGAAGGGGGAGCAGGATTAATTGCAAATGATCAGGAGGGAACTTTCTGGGTGATGGAAATATATTAAAGGTAAACTGTGGGGGCTGGAGCAATAGCACAGTGGGTAGAGCGCTTGCCTTGCATGCAGACAACCAGGGTTCAATTCCTAGCATCCCATATGGTCCCCTGAGCACTGCCAGAAGTAATTCCTGAGTGCAGAGCCAGGAGTAACCCCTGTGCATCACCGGGTGTGACCAAAAAGCAAAAAAAAAAAAAGCAAAAAAAAAAAAAAAAGACAGAAAGAGGGCTAGAGAAACAGTACAGTACAGTGGGTAGGGCATGCAGTTAACCTGGATTTGATTCCCGCATCCCATATGGTCCCCTGAGCATCACCAGGAGTAATTTCTGAGTGCAGAACCAGGAATAAGCCCGAGTATCAATGGGTATTGTGCCCTCCCCCCAAAAAAAACCCCCACCAAAATAAATAAATGAATAGAAAGAGGCAGGAAGCCAGTTCAGAGGGCTGGAGTTCTGCTCTGCACCCTGGATTCAATCGGTGGCGCCTCTATGAACATTCCCGAGCACTGCTAACAGTGACCCTGAGCACCATACCAGGTATGGCTTCAAAACCAACCAATCAGGCGCATATTCTGCCAGGGCCATGTGCTGCTTGTGCCCATGTGGCCGAGCACGTGGCTGAGCACAATGTGTCGCAGGCATCTCCCCTCGAGATGTGTACTTTCATGCTTTCGAGTCTAATGCTGGGATGTGTGTAGGGGCTCTCTCCGCCCTTGGACAACCCCGAGTTCTCTCTTGAATAAGTTACTCTCCCCCCTACCCACATACCTTCAAAAACCTCCAAATAAAGTCTATTTTACTTCAAAAACAAACAAACAAACAAAAAAACCACAAACAAACAACCACCATCAAAAACCCAAATCTGTTTTAAAAGAAATGAAATAGAGAGGCAGAGTAGGTCAGATGCTTGCCTTGCACAAGTCTGTTCCGGGGATCAACTGCACAGTCAGAGTAAGCCCCAAGCACTTCTGGGTATGGCCTCATACCCAAAGCAAAAGAGAAAAACGAGAACAGAAAGAACTGCTAGAGGGAAAAGGACAGAAAAATAAGATTTCAAAGATTCATCAGCCAAAGGCGGGAAAGGACCCGTGCCTCTCTCCACATTCAAAAACTAGCTGAAAGAATCCTTAAGATACACTAAGAAAATAAGTTTACAAAACATATCTTATCTTGTAGCATCAAGGAATTCTTATATTTTACAATAGCACTGTAGCACTGTCGTCCCATTGCTCATCGATTTGCTCCAGCGGGCCCCAGTATTGCCTCCATTGTGAGACTTGTTACTGTTTTTGGCATATTGAATACGCCACAGGATGCTTGCCAGGCTCTGCCGTGCGGTTGGGATACGCGGGTGGGATACTCTCGATAGCTGGAAATAATTTCTAAAGAACACTCCCACTTTTAAGAAACAAAAATATTTATAGTTGAAATGGCATATATTAAATAAAGTCTTCAAAGCCCAGCTTGGGAGTTTTGGTAGTGGAGTGGTTACGGCTATTTTTTTAGATAATATGTATGACACACAGGTAAGTTTGAAGCTGGGTGGTATATGTACAGAGATTTAAATTTTCTTTTCTGGGGGTAGGGGTGGGGTGGGGGTTTGGATCATACCTGGCTGTTTGGGCTTATTCATGGCTCTGCACTCAGCAATTACTCCTGGCAGTGCTCAAGGGACCATATGGGATGTCAAAGAGCCATCCAGGTCAGCATGCACAAAGCAAGTGCCCTATCCTCAGTATTATCTCTCTAGCCCCGCAAATAAAATATAAAAAGAATTAAAAAGATCTACCTCATAAAGTTACCTTGAGTACAGAATTTGACAATACAAAGAAAGGGTTCAACATCAACTTGGGCAGAAATTCATCCTCCTTCCCTATTCGCTTTCATAGCTGTCCTAAGTTTTTAATAAGAAAATGATTAATTTAATTTTATTTACTTTGGTTGTGGGGCTACAATGGGCTGTGCTCAGTGCACGAGTGACCACTGGAGGTGTTCAAGAAACCATGATGTGCCGGGACCAACTCGGGTCAGTGACACGCAAGGCAACTGTCCTGACCCCCGAGCTCTCTGAGAGTTCTAGGTCTCATTACAGATATCAGCACTTTCACTTTCCCATTTCCCCCCAGTAACTGAAGGAAGAACAAAACACAGAGTCTGGCTTTACAAAGATCAATAACAACACACAGAAATCAGTTAATGTCTTAAATTAAGATTTGGCTAAAGTATGTAGATGAAAAATCTAAGTATAACATATAGAAACAGGAATTGTTCATAAGTCAAATGCAATTATTAGCATTCATTTGTATAGTTCTTAAATGTTACACTGGTTTCATTAGGCATGGGAGTATATGTTTAAATTTGGGGAGTAACAATAATATAATTAAACATTATTGCTATGTCAAAGTCTTAGAGGTGGGTTTCTGCTTTACCTACTTTGTATAAATTTAGACACAAGGTGTTTCAGTCAGTAGTCAAGTTACTTTGCCAGATTGCTAGAGATACATTGTCAACACGCTTGCTTTCCTCGGAAAAGCAGAGAAGAACCCAGACACAGCCACAGGACTGGGAGCAGGGGAAAACGTGGGTTCTCATCCTCCCTCTCAGTCCCCTCTGCTGCTCAAGCATGGACTAAGAAGCCAGATCAGTTCCCAAATTAGCCTGCTTGTTTGACCTGTATGTTGTTTTAAAAATAGGAAAGGGGGTGCCAAAGAGATAGGAAAAAGGCTAAAGCTCTTGCCTTGCATGAAGCTGAACCCCAATTTTATTCCTGGCACTAAACCCCAACCACCACCAAGTGTGACCCCTGAGCAAAGATCCAGGAGTAAGCCCTGAGCACAAAACAAAACAAAAACCAACCTCCCAAATCCCCCAAACAGGAAAGAGGCTAGTGATACAGCTCAGTGTCGGGGCATTTGCCTTGCACGTTCAATTCCCAGCACCCACTGACCCCTGGCAAAAAAAAAAAAACAAAAAAAAACGGGGGTGGGGTGGGGAATAATCGACACAGATGCACATAAATCCAGAACTCCAACATCTCTTGAAAAACCCTAGGACCTGGTAATGCCTTCAAGAGGCAACAAATTGAATGTGTATGTGTTTTCCTCAACTATTTTTCTCTTTGGAACGCGTCTTTATTTGTAGTATGATAAAATACATGCCCCTTCAATAAGGTTATCAGATACATAATTTTTATTTCTGAGGACCTCTGATTGGCACTAGACTCACAGCAACAGTTCACTAATCTTACTAAATAAAATTAAAGATCCATTTTCAGAAATAAATTCATTTGCGAAAGAACCTGCCTGCAGCAAAATTCAAGATGGGACCTGCCTTTGCTTATTCTTTCATCAGATATGTCTAACATGAACACACACCATGCCAAGCACAGGAAAAGGCCAATTTCAAACTGGAAAGAACGAGCTGTTAAATATTCACGCAGCTTTATACTCGAGCCACACAGGATTTCTGAGTCCAGACTACTAATACTTTGAACTGGACAGCCCTTGGCTGAGGGAAACACTTCAGTATATTTCAGAGGTTCAGCAACACCTCTAATTGTTATTGACTAAATATCAGTAACATGTGCTCATCCTCCTCCTCAGGTTACAGCAACTGCAAATGTCTCCACATATGCTAAATGTCCCTAAGGACATGCTAAGAACTGACATTTAGAGTAGTAACAGTTGAAATGTACACAATTTCATTATCTCTCTACATATGTGTATATGTAAAAATATTTATAACATGATAATATACTAATTTCAATATCCTATATGAGGAGTGAATTTTTTGGGGGGAGAGGAGGCCACACCAAGCAGTGCTCAGGGCTTACTCCTGGTGGGGTTCAGGGAACTCTATGTGGTATTAGGGACTGAACCTGGGTCAGACGCATGCAAGGCAAGTGCCTTACCCACTGTACTATTTTTCTGGTACTTAATTTTTCTTTTTAATAAAAAAACAAATATATTTAGCAGCAAATATTTTAAAACATAGCAATATCAAGGCTAAGTAATAAACTTGAACAGTATTTCTATAAACTCACTTTTTATTTTTTGGTGAGAGGGTTGTTGGTCATATCTAATTGTGCTCACAACTTACTCCTGGCTTTGCACTCAGAGATCACTCCTGGCAGGGCTTGGAGGACCTTATAGGATGCTGGGGATTGAAACTGGGTCAGCTGCATGCAACGAAAAAGCCCTACGTGCCATACTATCACTCACACTCTGTAAACTCAAGATTTTTTTTTTTTCTTTTTGGGTCAAACCCGGTGATGCTCAGGGGTTACTCGTGGCTCTGTACTCAGGAATGACTCCTGGCAGTGCTCAGGGGACCATATGGGATGCTGGGAATCAAACCTGCATCAGCTGTGTGCAAGGCAAACACCTTACTCGCTGTGCTATTGCTCCAGCCCCAAACTCAAGTTTTAAATAACTATTATCGGGGGGGGGGGGGGGGGGCTGGAGCAATAGCACAGCGGGTAGGGCGTTTGCCTTGCACGCGGCCGACCCGGGTTCGATTCCCAGCATCCCATATGGTCCCCTGAGCACCGCCAGGAGTGATTCCTGAGTGCAGAGCCACGAGTAACCCCTGTGCATCGCCAGGTGTGACCCAAAAGGAAAAAAAAACAAAAACAAAAAACAAAAAAACAAAACAAAACAAAACAAAAAACCCCTATTATCTTGATCTGGAAGTCTTATGGTTGAGACTCCTCTGCAGACCAGGGAGGTAACTCAAGTGCTCAGCATATGAGAAGCTGAGTTCAATTGCTGGCACATGTTTTCAACATCACTGGAAGCCTTTATGTGATAAAGAACCCTCTAAGCTAGAGGATGCAGGGGGGAAAAGGGCAGAGCATGCAAAGGTTCATTAAGCAAAAAGAAGAATAAAATACTAATTAAACCTATACAAGTTTTCTTTTAACTAGTTTTTTTTTTTTTCTTTTTGGGTCACATCCAGCGATGCTCAGGGGTTACTCCTGGCTTTGCACTCAGGAATTACTCCTGGCAGTGCTTGGGGGACCATATGGGATGCCGGGGATCGAACCCGGGTCGGCCTTGTGCAAGGCAAACGCCCTACCCGCTGTGCTATCGCTCCGGTCCCTTTTAACTAGTTTTTATTTGTTGGGGCTGGAGGCAAGCTACCGAGAGTTTCGTGCCCACACGGCAGAGCCTGGCAAGCTACCCGTGGTGTATTCGATATGCCAAAAACAGTAACAAGTCTCAAAATGGAGACTTACTGGTGCCTGCTCGACGAGCAATGGAGTGATAGCACATCGGTTAGGACATTTGCCTTTCATGTGGTCAACCCAGGTTTAATCCCCAGCATCCCATCTGGGCCCCTGAGCACTGCCAGGAGCAATTCCTGAGTGCAGAGACAGGAGTAACTTCTGAGCATCGCCAGGTGTGACCCCAAAGCAATAAATAAATAAATAAATAAATAAATAAGTGTTCATTTATTTCACATTTTCCCAATCATTTTATAAATTAGTCTAACATTAATGAATAACACCATAATTTTGATAAATTATTTAGGAGGGAAAAGAGAAGAAATTTTAATTGAATTTGTTGTGCCAATAACTGTAGAAAAATTTCTTTGTTTTGGGGCTGGAGCGATAGCACAGCGGGTAGGGCGTTTGCTTTGCACACGGCCGACCCAGGTTCGAATCCCAGCATCCCATATGGTCCCCTGAGCACCGCCAGGAGTAATTCCTGAGTGTAGAGCCAGGAGTAACCCCTGTGCATCGCCGGGTGTGACCCAAAAAGCAAAAAAAAAAAAAAAAAAAAAAAAAAATTCTTTGTTTTGTTCTCTGAACACTTCTATAAGAATTATGACCCCCATTTATAGCTAAAAGAACTCCACAAAACTGAGGCTGGAGCCGCGCAGGACTGTCCAAGCCATAAGCACATATGATTATCCTCTATCTGCTTCAAAGATGGAGCAGGCAATAATACTCACAACAGTACTCTTCCCTCTACTGTAAAATACTAGAGGTTCAAGAGAATAACCTCTAGTTACAATAGCTCTAAAAAGCTTTTAGTCTAAAAACCTTTTCAGAGTCTGACAAAGAGCTAAGATGCCTCAAATAAGAAAAAGTTAATCTGGGGGGCCGGAGCGATAGCACATTGGGTAGGGCGTTTGCCTTGCACGCGGCCGACCCGGGTTCGATCCCCGGCATCCCATATGGTCCCCCAAGCACTGCCAGGAGTAATTCCTGAGTGCAAAGCCAGGAGTAACCCCTGAGCATCGCTGGGTGTGACCCAAAAAGCAAAAAAAAAAAAAAAAAAAAAAAAAAGTTAATCTGGCAGGAAACAAAATTCAGATATTTATACTTTTCGTATCAGTTCACAAATTCACAGCAATTCAACATCAGGCAGAGAGCAGAGGAATAAACCCTTACTTTAAGGCTCTAGCCAGAAGCGCTACTCTGCCTCACCAAAAAAAATTAAATAAATAAATAACATTAAAAAAAAAAAAAAAAGCTATCGATAGGGTCTGGAGAGAGAGTACAGCCAGTAAGTGCTCGCCTTGCACAGGGCCAACTTGAGTTTGATCCTGGCACCCTATATGGGCCCAAGTCAGACCAGGAATGATGCCTGAGCACAGAGGTAGGAGTAGGCCCTGACCACTGCCAGGTGTGGCCCAAAAAACAAAAGAACAGTTCACATCAACAGAACTTTCCATTTCTCGAAGGAAGCAATGCAGTTGCCTGCAAACTGGAATGGAATCAAAACAAAACAACCAAACCTCCCGAAACCTCAGACTGGGCTCTGAGCATCAAATATCTTTTCTGTGGCCCAGATCTATGAAAAGGCCAGAGAGGACCCAAGGACAGGCGCGCCGGGAGCAGCCCCCTGCGCTGTGGGTGCCCTTTTCAAGTGCTTGCAAATGTTCAATCTATTTCCCCTTCCAAGTTTAGTTTCATGGAAGAAAATAATACCAACTTTTTCCCCTTAAACCTGTCAGAAGACAATTTTTTTCAAGTAATAAAAATACATGTCTATAAAAAAATAGTCTAGTTCATATAAGAGTAGGTCCAGAGTGAATATAAACAAAAACAAAAAGGAAAAAGAGGAAAGGAGCTATAAAGAGTAATTCCAGCCTTAAAAGAGTTTGGCTTTGGGACAGAAGAGATAGTGCAGGAGATAAGGAGCCAACTGGGGGCTGACCCCAGCCAGCACACGTGATCCTCCAAGACTAGGGTGCAGGACCTGGCCCAAACACCAAACAAACAAAAATGTCAAACTTGGGAAGAAAACTCATAGGGCTAGAGGGATAGCAGAGCAGGCAGGGCACTTGCCTTACACATGGTCGAACAGAGTTCGACTCCAGCTCCATGTACCATTCCCCGAGGCCCTCTCCCCAGACCGCAGGGGTGAATCCCTGAGCAATGATGATGGGGCCCAAAAACAAAGAAGGAAAAACAACCAGTCCCACTTTAGAGAAACAAGGTGGCGTTACTCAACAAAACTCGCTTAGGAAGATGTGAGAGGAGAGAAAGAGGGGCAATGTATTTAAGGGAGAACCCAGGCTTCTCCAGAATGAAAACAAGCCAGCAAAGAGAACCAAGTTCAAGCGCGTTCAGGGAGAACATGGGCTTACAGGCCCCAAGGCCCCAAGTTCATATGCAAATTTTAAAGACATATAATTTAATAAAGTTTATAAACACAATTCATTTACTGCTCCTTACATGCAGCATACATTTATTTGTTTTGAGGCCACACCCAGTAGTACTCAGAGATTACTCCAAGCCCCTGGGGATCATAAATGTGAGGGAAGAGTGTGTGCAAGGCGAACGCCCTTCCCATTGTACTCTCTCTCCCACCTCTAAATTATCTTTTTGCTTTGTTTTGGGGTCACACCTGACCATGCTCAGGGCTTACCCCGAGTTTTGTGCTGAGGGACCCATCTGTGGCGCAGAGGCAGACCTGGGCTGGCTGTGAGCACGGAAAATGCTGCACCTGCTGCGCTGTCTGGCCCCCAGACGCAGCTTCCGGCTGAGCTCGTATACCTACTACCCTTGAGCATCTGGGTGTGCTAAGCTTTCCTCTTAGCTCCCATCTCCACATATACAAAAAACAAAACAAAACAAAACAAAAACACCAAAAACCAAGCGTGCATATCCCCTTCAAATGCTTGCTTGAGGTTCAAAGCCCAGCATCCCATATGGTCCCCTGAGCACCGCCAGGGGTGATTCCTGAGTGCAGAGCCAGGAGTAACCCCTGTGCATCGCCGGGTGTGACCCAAAAAGCAAAAAACAAACAAACAAACAAATGCTTGCTTGAATCTAAGTAAATCTGAGCACATGTGCAAGGGAAGGGAAAGTAAAGTCTCAGCAAGGAAAACTTATTTCAAAATTCTAAATGCAAACTGCTAACCCAAAGGGAGGTAAATTTTACAAACTAAGATTTTTAAAGGGCTGATGACTAAACTCCCAGACATGGACGCTGGGTTGAGGGACTGAACCAATTGCAGCCTGAAGATAATCCTCACCTCGCACACCTCGGCCGGAGCAGCTGCTCCCAGCTGTCCGAGACCCTCCCCTCTTCACCAAGCCACTCTGAAGTCGGTCACATGTGCTAATTGAGCAGGAGGCACATTTCCCTATCCACACTTATGGAAATGGCGTGATGACCCATTTCAACCCTCACAAACAGATGTTAAATTGACTAGAATTTATTTAAACAATCCCATTCATTCCAGCTGAATGCTCGGATTTTTTCCCCTCTCCCACCTTCTACCCCCGAGATGGCTAGTAAGATACGTTTTATAAATACTAAGAAGTTTATTTTATTTACGTTTGCCTTGCACGCAGCTGACCTGGGTTCGATTCCTCCATCCCTATCTGGGAGCCCGGCAAGCTACCGAGAGTATCCTGCCCGCACGGCAGAGCCTGGCAAGCTACCCATGGCGTATTTGATATTCCAAAAACAATAACAACAAGTCTCACAATGGAGACGTTACTAGTGCCCTCTCGAGCAAATAGATGAGCAACGGGATGATAGTGATGACAGTGATACAGTGATTTTTTTTTTAAACAAAAATAAATACAAGGGGTCATTTAGGAATTACTTCTCGGTCTGCCAGGGAGCGAACCTGGATCGGCTATGTGCAAGGCAAGTGCCCTAGCCACTGTACTACTGCTCCAGTCCCAGAAGCTTATTTTATTCTTAAAAAGGATGCGGGCTTTCCACAAGGTGATTCAATAAAAAAATAAAATTTAAAAAAAAAAAAGGATGCGGGTGTCGCCTTCCGCTCAGATATGATCGAGAGCTGCGGCGTGAGAAACGGACCCTCTGCTCCTAAAGACTTTGATCGAGAGGTCTTCTAACCCATTTTGGCACCAAGAGCGGCTTCTTGCAGCTATGCATCTAGACTGTAAACTGAGCTAAAATATCAGAAACCCAAAACCGTGCGGCCACACTCAGTCTCAGCAATGAAGAGAAATTACTAAATGATGCCTTTTCAGCAGGCCTGATTGTTGGGGGAAAATTCCAAACAATAATAGTGAGTTCTCTATTGAAATATTGAATGTTGTCAAAGTATAGAGAGAATAAAGGGAAGATTATTAGCTACTTAGGTGGGGGGTGGGTGGGAGGGGGGTATATTGTGGTTCTTGGTGGTGGAACATGTGCACTGGTGAAGGGATGGGGGTTTAAGTCTCAGTATATGACTGAGACTTAAACCTGAAAGCTTTGTAATTTTTTTCACGGTGATTCAATAAAATAAAAACTTAAAAAAAAAATTGTACTAAAAAAAAAAGATACCTTTTAGACTGAAAAAAAAAAAAAGGAGGCGGGTGCTGGTGTAAGTGTGTGGGGGATAATCAGAGAGAGAAGCGTCTTAAAAAAACGTTCACACAGTAGATATTATAATCTCTCCCGTCACCCTAGTGAGCATCACACATCATACTGTGTGACCCAGCAACCGTGAAGCCAAAATGTGTGGTAGCACCACAACCAATCCCCTCCCCAGTCACTCAACAGGACAAACATCAAAAATAAAGTCAAAATTTTATGCTGCAAGAAACTGGACAAAAGAGTTTGTGTCCAAAATTTGATTTTCATAAAAAGTATTGAAAAGGGAAACCAATGCATCACAACACACTCATAAAAGCACTGAAAAGGGAAACTAAAGCATCACAACTGGAGCAGTCTGGGGGCCATTCCGACCCCGGCGCCAACCAGCACTGTAGGGTGTGTCAGAGGCACTGTCGCTTGATACTGTGCCACAAGTGCAACCTCTTGTGCATTACAACCAAGGGTGGTTGCACTCAAGGGAACTCAGGGATTGGATCAAAAATAGAATAAAAACTAAACAAGTACAAAGAACAGCTGCTTAGGACTAAAGGTGCAGGAGGCTGGTAAGGGAACTTACAGCCGCCGCTATTGACTGGAGGGAACTTCCCTGCATCAGGGAATCGCTTCACATCTTCTTCTGGGTGGCGGCCACACAGATACAGATACCCAAATCTCTCCACTGTCTTTTTCTCTTGTTTTCCTATTTACATATGAGATGAAGATGAAATCTAGTTTTACTTATATCTCACCCTGCTTGTTTTCAATGAACATCCATATACCAAGATGTCTAAATTTTAAAAAAAGATGATGACAAAGAGAAGCTACAAAGTATGAAAGCAAACAGAGAAACTATTTCCCATGTTCGAGTGCAATCCGGTTAATTTAGTTCCAAAGGAGGAAAAACACAAAGTTCTTAAATGTGCTCCTAACCGGAAATCGGGGAAGTGACTGCCTGCCCGCTGCCCCTGCCCCCTGGCTCAGGTCCCCACAGTTCCAGTTGTCTTTGTAGTAAGCGCTCTAAGAAAGCAACAGATGCAGTCAGTCACCACAAACTGCCTTCACAACAACAAAAATATTGTGTCCAGAGACAGAATGTTTTACTGCCCTCTCCGAACCTTTCCTATCAGGATGCAGATCAACTTAGGAGTCACCAGCCACAGCCCAGCCACGTAGGTAATGGAGCGCATTCAATACACCTAATCCCTGGGACATTTTATCCAACTCCTATCCACAGGGAGAAGCCACAGGAAGGATTACCTATAAAGACATTCAAAGTCAAAAGCAGAAAAGGCTGAGGGAATAACAGCACATATTTCCTGACTAGAAAACAAGGCACACTTCAGAGAACGTGTCTCCTCTCACCAAGACATATACTGTGACATGTACTGCCACAGAAACACTTCCACAAGGAGACAAGCTCACGTAAAGGCAATAGCGGCGGCTGTAAAATCAATCACAAGGAACTACCCATGTGTCTAGGCTTGAACTAGGACCAACTGAACTGAAATAAATTGTCATTCCATGGTAACAGACACTGTATAGCCTGAGGTCAGTTACTTGCTTAACCAAAATTACTTTGCTTTTAAGATTAAAACTGATAAAGGACAAGAAAGACATCTGAGGTCATAGTTTATCCAGCTCTTTGTAAAAATGTAATCACTTATGAAAGATATTCACTTACTCCATGATACCCCGTGAATTATTCAGAATGTGACAGACTGCACATACAAAGGAGGGCTCTGCCTTCTGCTCGCAGAGTGGTGGTGGGAACCAGCGTGAAAGGACAGTATGGTATGGGCTCAAGAGGGCTGTGAGGAAAGGAGCGGAAGAGTGTTGCATGACACAGATGCTCAAAGGAAATCTCCTTGATAATGGGAAAATAAAGGAAACGGCTTCCCAAGTGTCCACAGCCAAGACATTACAGCAAAAGTCAACAGGTTTCAGTGTTGAGGCCTACAATGAACTTCATTCAGGGTTCAGAGAGACGGCAGAGTGGGCTGCACATGGCCGACCCAGGTTCAATTCCCAGCATCCCCTCTGGTCACCCGAGCACTGTGAGGAGTGATGATTCCTCAGTGCAGAGCCACAAGTAACCCCTAAGCATTGCCGGGTATGGCCCAAAAACCACAGAAAAAAAGAAGAAAAAAATTAGTGGTAGAATGCTATTTTGCATGTTTTAAGGGCCTGGGCTCAACCCCCAACTCCACACAAAAAACAAATAAGCAAATAAGTAAACAAAATTTAAGAACCAAAATCACAAGAGACCCCAAAAATTAAAAGCAAAATTTAAAAACCGCAACAAATCAGAGAGCATATTCTATCATCTACAGCAATGGAATCTAGCCAGAAGTCAGCAACAGAGACGGGACACCAGGAGAACCCCCAAACACTGGGAAACGGAACAATCCATTTCCAAGAACAGCGCACGGGCTCCGCAGTAACAAACACACACGCTCCAGGGCCCTGGAGGCTGCACAGGGCGGGCCAGGCCACAGCAGCCCGTGGCCCCCGAGCACAGTCAGAGGCAACCCCCAGAGCAGAGCTGGAAGCAGCACCCCACGCCCCCACCACACTGCCAAATGAAGCCCCCAAACTCTAAACACACATCAGAAAGAAAAAAATCAAGTCAATAATCTAAACATTCACCTTAAAAACGGATACTCAAATAAAATTAATTTAGGGATTACTGAGACGCTGATAAACTGAAAATAAATAGACCGAAAAAAATACTGGGGAAAAAAGAAAACCAATACAGGAACTGGAGTGATAGTCCAGTGGGTAGTGCGGTTTGCCTTGTATGCGACTGATCCAGATTCGATCCCCGGCATCTCATATGGTTCCCCCAAGCACTGCCAGGCGTAATTCCGAGTACAGAGCCAGGAGGAACCCCTGACTGTGGCTGGGTGTGACCCAAAAAAGCAAAAACATAAAAATAAAAAACAATACAGGGGCTGGAGCGATAGCACAGCGGGTAGGGCGTTTGCCTTGCATGCGGCCAACCCGGGTTTGATTCCCAGCATCCGATATGATTCCCTGGGCACCGCCAAGGGTAATTCCTGAGTGCAGAGCCAGGAGTGACCTCTGTGCATTGCCGGGTGTGATCCAAAAAGCAAAAAAACAAAACAAAACAAAAATACAACTACACAAATTACCAGTATCAAGGATGAAATGGTTATCACCACAAACCGCACCAATACCTAAGGAATTAGAGAAAAGAACTTTGCCCACATAATTTAACGTTAGACAAAAAGATAATTCCTCAAAAAAACTACTACAGCACACCCACTCTGAAATAAATAGACAATCTTATGAGCCTTGTAACTGTTAGAAAAGTCTGCAACTGATATATAAGCACACAAGGTTCATCCTTTAACAACATATTAGTGATCTCTTACAGAAGGGCTTAGTGGCCTGAATACAACAATCTTCACACGCTCTCCTCTAAGGAGACTTTTTTGGTAGCATTTTCAGTGGTTTTTCATTAAAAAAAAAAAAAAAAAAAAAAACCCAAAAACCAACATAAATTATTTTGGTTCTGCTTTGGGGCAAGGGTTGGGGTTTAGGATGGACACAAACATCCGAAATATGGTGGTGGGATTGGTGTTTGAATACTAAATGTAATCAGCTATTGTGAACTATTTTATTAAAAAAAAAAGAGGGGTCTGGAGTGATAGCACAGTGGGCAGGGCGTTTGCCTTGCACGCGCTCAACCCGGGTCCGATTCCCAGCATCCCATATGGTCCCCTGAGCACCACCAGGAGTAATTCTTGAGTGCAAAGCCAGAGGTAACCCCGGTGCATCGCCAGGTGTGACCCAAAAAGCAAAAAAGAGAAAAAACCAAAACAGAAAAGTCAAGTCTGTAACTTAACGATCTGACACATAGATTGGAGAGATAGCCAGAGGGTAGGGAGGGCGCGTGTCTTCGTGTCTTGCATGCTGCCAACCAGGGCTTGATCGAATATGATCCCCGAATATGATCCCCAAGCACTACCAGGAGTAATTTCTGAGCACAGAGCTAGGAGTAACCCCTGAGCATTGCCAGGTGCAGACCAAAAACAAAGTAACAATTCCCACACAGGGAGCTGGTGAAGTGGTGCTAAAGCATCTATTTCCCATGGATGAGCCCCGGGGAAGGAGTCTAAGAGATATCTTCAGGCCTAGAAGCTTTCAGTAAAGAATCTACAAACTTTAAAAGACAGAACTCACATTAATTTAAAGAGTATCTTACAGAAAACAGAAGAGACAGGAATGCTTCCTTATTCATCGCACCAAGTTGGCACTTCTTGATACTAACACCAAAGCTACTACAAAAAGGAAAGAAAGGGAGCCAGAGAGACAGCCTTGCCTTGCACACAGCGGAATCTGGCTTAATCCCCAGAACCCTGCTACCCATTATGATCCCTTTCTTTTCTTTTTTTGCTTTGGAGGTCACACCCGACACTGCACAGGGGTTACCCCTGGCTCATGCACTCAGGATTACTCCTGGCAGTGCTCAGGGGACCATATGGGATGCTGGGAATCGGACCCGGGTCGGCCCCGTGCAAGGCAAACACCCTACCAGCTGTGCTATTGCTCCAGCCCCTATTTATTTATTTGAAACAGAACCACGTGAGGCAGTAACAAAGCTTTCATGTCTGAGTTTCAGCCATACAATGATCGAGCACCCCTAGCTCTACCACTGCACATTTCCCACCACCAATGTCCCCAGTATCCCTCCCTGCCTCTATGGCAGACAATTTCCTTCTTTCTCTCTACTTTGGGCATTATGGTTTTCAATACAGAAACTAAGAGGCCATCATGTTTGGTCCTTTATCTACTTTCAGCACACATCTCTGAGCGATTCCTCCAACCATCCTGACTTAGTGATCCCTTCTCTATCCTAGCTGCCTTCTTCTCAGCTCATGAGACAGGCTTCCAACCATGGAGCAATCTTCCTGGCCCTTTTCTCTGCTGTCCTTGGGTTTGATACTATGTTATTTCATATTCTACAAATGAGTGCGGTCATTTGATTATGGTCCCTTTAGCACCGCCAGGAGTGATTCCTAAGTACTGCTGGGTGTGTTAAAAAATTTCCCAAAAATTTAAAAAAAAAAAAAAAAGCATTAAGTTAACTCAAAAAAATCTAGGGGGACTGAGAGAACTAGTTCAGAGGCCAAAAACGATATATCCAGGTCACACTGAGAAGGAGGACAGGAGGGTGCCCTAAATGCTGCAGCCGGCCCTGCCCTGAGGGCACATGAAGAGGGCCGTGCTGCTCATTCCCGCAGTAGCCACACCTCACTAGCCTCGGACTCACAATCCTGGCAGATGTGTGATCTCTGAAGCCATGGTTTCTGACTGAACATAGGCCGCAGAGGAGTTTAGGAAACCCAGGGTCTGACTCTCCAGCAACCGATTCCCTTGAAAGGAGACGTCAATCAGCTCTGATGAAGATTGCTAAAGAGCTCAGATACTAGAAGGCAGCAATATTAGGGGGTAAAGATGTTAAAAGTTGAAATTAAGATGAAGCTGAAAAGGGGTTTACAAATCAACAGATATGACAGATATTCACCTAAGAAAGTTATCAAGTATTCTGAGATCCAAAAAAGGGGAAAATCTCATCTTGAACACATTGTGGAAAACCAACAAGGAGAACAATGTAAATATTTGAAAGAGAGAAGAAAGGCATCAGAAAAAGCACAGTATTTTTGCTTTTGTATATTTGTTTGGTTTTGGGTCACACAATGCTTACTCAGGTCTTTTTCCTGACTCTGTGCTCATAGATTGCTCCCAGCAGGACCCTGGGGTTCAGTTTGGGTGGCAAACCCAGGCCAGTCTCAGGCAAAGCAAATGCCTTCCGCACTAAGTTACACTGTATTTTCATAAAGAAAATCAGAAGGATAGCAGAAGCAGCAGCTTGTATCTGATATGGAAAATGATTAACATTTATAAAACCTATTTTAAAAAGGTATTGAATATTCCTTTTCACAATGCTTCAAAGTGATCAGAAATACGTTTAAGTCACTTCAAACTCATCAAATCCAATGAGCAACTTTGTATAACTTTCAGGGAAACAAGAAAACAAAAGTAATACAAGACACCTTCCCTTAAAAAATACTGCCCAGGCAAGTTGCTTAGTTAACTAGCAACCACCCTGAAAATTTGGTTACGTATATAGGTATATGTATAGGTACACGTATAGGTACCTATATATAGGTATATACCTATATAGGTATAGGTATAGGTACAAAGCTGGTTCATCAATTACTGCTGGTGGTGCTGGGGACAGAACTGGGTTGGCCTTATGCAAAGCAAGCACCCTACCTACTATATTAACTCTCTAGTGTCCCCAAACATTTTCTTAACTGCCGTTGAGTATCTATATTTGCATGTTAGCTCTCTTCTATAGCCTGAATTCTCACCAGAATGGCCTTCACATAGCTCATTGACATTCTTAATAGCGTTTGTGATGGTTTCATTATGTTCATTATGTATCTGGTATTTAACGAGCTTTTTGGCATCTGGAATATTTTCAATCACAGAATTAAGTATGGTTAGTGCTTCTTTTGAGCCTTTCTCGTTCATCAGGTTGAGAGACTCAGAGGATATCTTGTTTGCTTTTCCAACAGTCTTTGTTCATCTTCTGCCATGGTAATCTAAAAGGAGCTTTTTTTGCATCTTGTCCTGTATGTAAAAAAAAAAAAATACTGCCCAGGGCCAGGGAGATGCTCAACGGATTAATGCACATGGTCTACATTCCTGAGAGCCTGGGTTTGATCAGACCCCCGTGCCCTTTGGTGTGTCCTCCGAGTAATGGACCAGCAGTTGCGCAACAGCAAAATCAAGAGCTCTGTATAGCTAAACGCAAAGAAAGAAGGGGAAACCCCTGGTACAGGACCAAAGGAGGAACTGAAAACCACAGGAGTAGCACATGAGCTGGAACTGGCAAAGTGGGGTGAGCAGGGCGGGGGAAGAAGTTTTAATAGCTTCCGGTCTGGGTTTTAGTATCCACAGGGCTCTAGAAGGTGAAGGCCTGGAATGCCCTCCAGTTAGGGGAAAACCTTTCCCTAACGGCCCAGAAAGCAGCAAAGCTCACTCCTCTGCTTAGGCAGAGTGACGGGGAACCAGTGTCTCCCTGGAACTGGAATCCCAGAACGACCATCACATGGATGTAGATCCACAACTCTAACTTCAACTAGAATATCGAAGGGCTTTCTTCTTTTTTTCTTTTTCACTCCAATCCCTAATATCTGAGCTTTAAGACTCTAACATATGGGGCTGGAGGGAGGATTCAATGGGCTAAGAGTGTGCTCTGCATGTGAGGTCTGGGTCTGACCCCCAGCACTGTCTGGTTCCCTGAGCACTATGGGGACCTACCCTTGACAGCCAAACTACTAAGTGTGGCCCAAAAACCAAAAAGGAAAAAAACAGCCCAAAGGGGAGGGGGCAGAGAGTTCAACCGGCTGAGCACATCCTCTGAATGCGTGAGGCTCTGCATGGTCACCCCAGCACCTCAGGGAATCACCCACCCTGAGGAGCTTTGGGTATGGTCCGAATGTGTCTTGAAAAATGGGCAGGACTCCCAAAGATGAGAGATGAGGGCAGCTGGGGCCGACAGGAGACCAGCATGAGCAGAGCCGAGAGAAGAGATGGGGTCCGAGATGGACTCCTCCTTTCTGGCTGACAAAGTGACTGGGAAAAAGATCTGGCTAGCTGGGGCTAAGGCAGGGCTCACTATTATCGGGCTGGAGAATGTGAACTTCAGTATGCAACAGGACCAAATTTTTTAACTACACAATCCCTCTGCCAAAATATTATGCAGTGGCACATAGGGTAAATGTAAGAAATGCTGTGTGGGTCAGGTATGGCCCCCAATAAAAACAATTCAGAACTCCTATTTCATAAAGATAGATATTTCTAGGAAAATCTAGTTAAATATCTAGTTAAGTCCTGCAGAACTGACATTCGCCTGGCTCATTCTAGTATGTTACTGTAAAACTCGGTGGGCCTCAGAGAAGCAGCAGGCATTCTGGTGAGCAACGCGGCCTGGAAAATGCTCCGGACCCGAGTCGGGGCCAGCAACACCGGGGGGCCGGAAGGAGGAGGTGCCGCCAGCACACCTTCTCCAGATGGAACCCTGGCGCCACTGAGCAGCAACTAACACGGCTCCAGGATTCGGGACTGGGACAGATCCGAGCCGCGCGGCCGCTGATGCGGCCGCGCGACCTTTTCTAACACCTGAGAACATACAATCTTTGAATGGAAAACTAATTATCAATTGTCTCCTTATTAGGGTTATCTTTTTTGGGGATATAACTTCCACAACAATAGTGAGTTTTGTGTTGAAATATGGAACTTAATCAAGGTGAAGAGAAAATAAAGTGAGGTTCTTCAGTTATACAGTTGGGGTGGAGGGGGGGGGGTATACCGGGGATTTTGGTGGTGGAATATGGGCACTGGTGAAGGGATGGTGTTTGAATACGGTATAAATGAGACATAAACCTGAGAACTCTGTAACTTTCCACATGGTGATAAAATTAAAAAAATAAATAAATTAAAAAAAAAAAAAAAAAAAAACTCGGTGGGCCCAAGTTAACCCAGTAGAAAAGCTGACCTTCAATTCAGACCAAAAAGCTGAGGCTGAGACTGTCAAGGTATGCTTTTTTTTTTTTCTTTTTGGGTCAGACCTGGCGGTGCACAGGGTTACTCCTGGCTCTGCACTCAAGAATTACTCCTGACGGTGTTCAGGGAACCATATGGGATGCTGGGAATCGAACCCTGGACGGCTGCGTGCAAGCCAAATGCCCTACCCGCTGTGCTATCGCTCCAGCCCTGAGGTAAACCTTTTTAGAATGGCTTTCAGAAAGGCCATCAAAACCAGATTCCGGGGCCAGAGTACATCGGATAAGGAGCTTGCTTTGCATTCAGCCAATCCAGGTTTGATCCCTGGCAACCTATATGGTGCCCTGAAGAGACTAAGTCCTGAGCACTGCCTGGTGTGGCCCCAAAACAAAAACCAAAAGAAAACAACAACAACAAAATCAAATTCAAAATCACAGACTCCTCTCAGGAGTACAGCACAGGCCGGCTGGGAAGCCAACAAGATGCTGTAGCGGCTGTTTTAAAGAAAACTCAACTCTGGGGAGCAAGCTACTAAAGATAAGAGACCAAGATGGAGGGGCTGGAGCACAGCGGGTAGGGCGTTTGCCTTGCACGCGGCTGACCCGGGTTCAATTCCCAGCATCCCATATGGTCCCCCGAGCGCTGCCAGGAGTAATTCCTGAGTGCAGAGCCAGGAATAACCCCTGAGCAATGCTAGGTGTGACCCAAAAAAGGGGGAAAAATTAATTAAATAAATAAATTAATTAAAAAAAAAGAAAGAAAAGAGACCAAGATGGAGTGCTTCGCACATAATGCTGCCTGGGTTGTTCCGATTCTCATTCAGGTCTGACAGTGCTGGTCATACACTACCTAGCCTGACAGAAAACTCTTTTTCTCCTTTGCTTTCTTCCACCTCACAAGCAGCTGGGGCTAAAGGACCCCAGCAATTTAAAGCGGAAGCAAACGCAATGCAGGGGTTTCCCCTTTCCATTCTCCAATAAGCAGCTATTGAAACTGAACAGTTCAAGGTCTGGCTAACAATCAGAAAGCTCTGACTTTTTAATAGTCTTACACACCCAGGATTACTATATCTAGAACTGAATACGTGTTCAGAATCTTTCATTTTCTCAATGAGAGAGAAGTACTAGTGCCCCCCACTTTGCATGCTCTCTCTCTCCCCTCCTTCTCTCTCTCTCACACACACAGACACAGTTTAGTCTAGTTTTAAATTATTTCAGTTTAAATGCACCATAGTTTCTCTTAGACAGCAGATTTTGGCAAAAATCAGAGGATGAAACTGAATATATTAAGTATTAAACTTCAGCCTGGATTTGGTCCCTGAAACTGGACACAGCTGCTCAGAAAAATTCCCTAGAGGCCAGAGAGAGATAGCACACTGGGCAGGGCACTTGCCTCATGGAGCTGACCATCTCTGGTATCCTATAAGGTCCTCTGAGCCTCAACAGGAGAGATCCCTGAGCACCGTGAGGACTAAGTCCTGAGCACCACGAGGTGTGGCGCAAACACCAAAGACCAAAAGAAAGGAGAAGAAAGAAGAAAGAAGGAGGAGGAGGAGGAGAATGAGAAGGAGAAGGAGGATTTATTTTAACCCAAACTAAGTAAAATAGTTATATGATATAAATCCTTCCATATAATTTTAGCCTTACATGAAATGGCAATAATATGGCAGTATCAGAATCTGATCAGAACAAAAAAAAAACATGGATTGGTATGCTTAGAACAAATGATATTCTTCATCGATGCTAAACTTTAGCAAAAGTAACTTCCAATATTAAGAAGCTAAGAGAAATGTAGTGTGCAGTGCTTTAAACTATTTGTAATAGTCTAAATTGACTGTCAGTTTCTCTTAGTATTTCAAAACTCAGATTTTTGCCTTAACTTCTAAATGACTGTGAATTAGCTTTTGTGTGTGAGGGGGGAGTGGGCGCACACCAGTAGTACTCAAGGCTCACTCCAGGCTCTGCACTCAGGGATCACTCCTGGGGGGGACTGGGGGACAATACAGGTGCCAAGGAGTGAGCCCAGGTCAGCTGCATGCAAGGCAAGTGGCTACCTGCTGTATTATCTCTCTGGCCCTGAGAGTTCCCTAACTTTGAGGACCTCATGCAGTGAGAAGAATATCTCTGTGACACTCAAACCTTGGTCTGTGCTTATATGTGGAGCGCGTGTGTGGGCAGGTGTAGCTGGGGTCTGAACTCTGACTTGTTCTTTCGGCAACATTGACAAATGCACAAACGTGTACAAGTTTCATTCTTGAGTGGAGGAAGGTCTTTTTCATAAAAATTTTCAAGGGCAGGAAAAAAGTATTTCTATTTTGCTTCCCCCCCTCTTGCACTTCCCTCTCCAGATCTCCAGCAGGGCGGAGTCCCAGCACAGCCTGTCAGTCCCTGCCACATTCCCCAGAGGAGGGAAATTTTCTGCAGGTTATGAAGACCCAGTAAACATCGTGACAGAGGGGAAATCCCCGGTGACTGCTGGGAACGGCGTGGAAGTGCGCCCCACCTCCCTGGCAGTGCCAGCAGGATTCCCTGTATCTGCTTTATTACCCAGCACTCACACTTCCAATTTGCACAAATTATGTGCAAAGGATTATGTAGAATTCTAACTAAAATTTGGGGAAAAAACCTTCATCACTAAAGAAATCATTATTCAAATTAAAGAATAAAAACCATATAGGTTTCTACTGGACCTGGAAAGATGCCTTAGAGAGATTTTGAAGTAAAAATACAAGTTGTAGATTAACACAGTAGGGCCAATTTTTCATTCTGCTGTATACAGGATTATGATATATTAACAGAATATAGGAAGGATTAGCAGAGTTGATACTTAATTAACAACAAACTGCCACTGGGCTTGGGGATGAAGAAACAGGGAGGTGGCAAGACAATGTTCTCCTTTTTTACAGAGAAAAATTAGTGGCAGGGCTAGAGTTGTGCTTGCCCTGTCCAACGCTTCTGGCACCATAGATGCTGGCTTGAGCATTGCCAGGAGTGGGCCATGAACACAGCTGGGTGTGGCCAAAACCAAACAATTATGTGGCAGGACTGCAGGTCAATTTACTTTCCTATTTGCAATAAATAAAGCTTTTGCATCTCAAGGAAAAAAATACAAAGAAAGTATCTTTCGCTTTTTAAGTTCAGTGGTAGACCTGAAAACAAAACGAATTCTAGTAATATACAAGTGTAGAGGCTATAAAATGCACAGAGAAATTTTATACCAAGAGACAAATCGAACCAAGCAAAGAAGAACGGGACGTACTAAAGTACCAGCCCAAGCACTCTAGGTTCCTGGGAGCCTGCCAGGCTAGCAGGAATCTTCCCCGGTGAGTAGCTGCCCTCTTGTGTACATCAGAAGAGTTTAACGTGCACAAAACAATTCATCAATAAGTTAGCACCATAAAGTTAACCAAAACAGTTCTGCTTCATTTTAGAGTGGTTGCGATTCTATTATTAACTGAAGGCCCCCATGTCCTTGTTCCCAAATCAATTTCCTATTATGAATTTCAATAAACCTTATGAATGCCAGAACCTGACCTAGCTATTCTCTTCCCTACAGTTCCAAGAAGCAATTTCCTATTTTACACCCAAAGGGATCTGACAGGAGGGAGGTTTAGGAATATAACAACATAAACCTTTCAAAGTTTGTAATACACGCAGGTGCCCTGCTCTTAAATTCATATATATTTTTTTTGAGCTCACTGGCACTTTAACTCAAGGCCGAGAGCAAAAGGCTGCTCTGCGAAAAGAAGTTCACCTCCTCACGGGATTGTCTAAAAACACTAGAATTAGTTCAACTCCGAGCAATCCTGAAAGCCACTAGGGACACTGCCTACTTTTGTTACAGTATTGTCAAATCTGAATCACGGCAGTTGTTCTATCCTGGTAACTGGAAATGAAAAAAGCTCTTGCTTTGGAAGCAGTATGATATAATAGCAGAATTTGGTTTCTTGATCCAAATGTCAAATATCCCCCAAAGGCCCATCCTCTCCTTCTCCTCAAAAAAAAAAAAAATCTACCTTTGGAGCCAGAGCAATAGTATAGTGTGTTGGGTGTTTACCTTGCATTCAGATGACCTGGGTTTGATCCCCAGCATCCTATATGGTCCCCTGAGCACTGCCAGAAGTGATTCCCGAGTGCAGAGCAGGAATAATCCCTGAGCATCACCTGGTATGACCCAAAAAGTTCTCCCTACCCCTGTTCCCCCCCAACATTTGTACAAATTCTCACCATACAAGGGAAATCTTTAAATAAAGACTTAATTGCAAATCCATTTATTCTGGACCTGTAACTATATACTTAAAAATCAGTTAAGTTTGGGCCAGGAGAAATAGCATCATAGATAAGAAGTTTGCCTTGCACATTGGCTGACCTGGTGGGTTTAAAACATGCTCTCCGGATTCTTGCAGCCATGCATTTTGACTGTGAACTGAGCTACAACCTCGTGCAGCCCGGGGAGAGATTTTTCCCTCTCCACCCCATTTTTCTGAGCGAAAATGGCAGCAGCGGCAGCAACCACGTGGTGAGAACCACCCTCTAAGACCCCTCAACCCGGAGGTAGGACTCTCTTTAGTGACGTAGCCTGTAGGTGGTCCTGGGAGGGGGGGCGTTCCCGGCGTGCCTTCCGCCCAGAGATGACCCGGAGCCATAGCACGAGAAGCAGACCCTCCGCGCCTAAAGACTGTGATCCTGAGGTCTCCTAACCCATTTTGGCACCAGAGCGGATTCTTGCAGCCATCCATTTTGACTGTGAACTGAGCTAAAATATTAGAAACCCAAAACCGTGCGGCCGCACTCAAAGTCTTCACTCTCAGCAATGAAGAGAAATTATTAGATGATGCCTATTCAGCAGGCCTGATTGTTGGGGAAAATTTCCAATCAATAATAGTGAGTTCTGTATGGAAATATGGAATGTACTCAAAGTATATAGAGAATAAAGGGAATATCATTAGCTACTTAGATGGGGGGTGGGGTGGGAGGGGGTGTATTGGGGTTCTTGGTGGTGGAACATGTGCACTGGTGAAGGGATGGGGGTTTAATCAGTATTTGACTGTGACTAAAACCTGAAAGCTTTGTAATTTTTTTCTTTCTTTTTTTCAAAGTGATTCAATAAAATATTTCTTTTAAAAAAAATTTAAAAAAAAGAAAGAAAAAAAAATAAAACATACATGCTCTCATCACTACCAAGAGTGATCCCTGAGCACTGCAGGTGTGGCCCCAAGACAAAAGCAACTAGTATGTGGTAAGATAAAATCAAATAAAACAGAGTACTAACGTCCAGTCTAGGGTTTTCTTGCCCTGGCACAAAGTACATCTCCTGAAGCCGATCAGTAGCAGCAGTTCCACCCTGAAGAGCCTCTTAAACACTATTTCTACATAGGCCTATCCTGGCTCACAGGGCAGCCTGAATACAAGCTGGGCAAGAGTGTCTCCTACTGTCATCCCGAGGGACAGGTAGGATTCACACCTTGCCTAGATTATCTACAGAAACAGCAACAGTTATTATTCCACAGCTCACAGATCACCACCTGTTCACACCTTCACAGCTGACTGATCAACAATTCACAAACATACCTTGAATCATATTCAAAGCGCAGGGGCCAGGAATGTGCTCAAGTGGCAGAACACACCTTGCATGTGCTTGTGAGGTTCTGGGTTCAATTACACACACACACACACACACACACACACACACACACACACACACACACACACACACACGGGGGGGGGGGGCGCGTCATCTTATTTATCTCTTATTTCCATCAAAAGTAATCAAATGGGGGCTGGAGCGATAGCACAGCGGGTAGGGCGTTTGCCTTGCACGTGGCTGACCCAGGTTGATTCCCAGCATCCCATATGGTCCCCTGAGCACCGCCAGCAGTAATAATTCCTGAGTGAAGAGCCAGGAGTAACCCCTGTGCATTGCCGGGTGTGACCCAAAAAGAAAAAAAAAAAAGTAATCAAATGCAGGGCTGGAGAGCTAATACAGCAGGTAAGGTGCTTGCCTAGTGTGCAGCTGACCTGAGTTCAATCCCTGTATGGGCCTCCAAACACCACCAGGAGTGATCCCTGAGTGCAGAGCCAGAAATAAGCCTTGAGCACAAAGTATGATGCAAAAACCAAAAAAGGAAACAAAAACAATGCAAAACAGCTCTCAAAAGTTTTTCCTAAGTTATAAAGTAGAAAGAATACTGAAAAGAACACCACCAGGCCAGGGCTGGCTGGGGGGTAGGAGGCACACCTCCAAATCCCAGTCTCACCACTCAGAAACCCTGGGGCTTCGAGGAGCTCATGGCCCCCCTCTAAGCATCAGCTTCCTGGTCTCGAAGGTGTACAAGGGCAGTGGCTACCTTTTCAAGCGCCTACATGGAGTAAATAAAATCCTGCACATAAAGCACCACTGGTACTTAAACTTGGCAGATAGCCAACAAATAAGAGCGATTTTTTTTTTTATACAGGGTAATAATTGGCCTGGAGTCATAGTACATTGGGTAGGACAATGACCCGGATTCAACCCCTGGCACCCCATATGATCCCTGAGCAATGCCAGGAGTAAGCCCTGAGCCACCAGGTGTGACCCAAAAGCCAAATAAATAATTTTTAAAAATAAAATAAAAGGGAAATAGAGAGATAGTACAGCAGGTAGGGTTCTTGCACCGCACTCAGCCAACCCGGGTTCAATCCCCAGCATCCCATATGGAACCCTGAAAACTACGTGGAGTGAATCGCGAGTACAGAGCCAGGACATCACTGGGTGTGGCCCCCAAACAAAACCAAACCAAAGAGAGGGCAACGTGACTGGGAATGCAGCTCAGGGGAAAGAACGTGCGCCCCCTGCGTGGGGCCCTAGGTGCAAATCCCGACACTAAGCCACCAAGGCCCAGACCTAAGTGGGGGTGTGGGGTCGTCTACTGTGGTCTAGAGTCCAGGCTGTTCACTCAGAGAACAAACCAGTGCAGCAGGAAACGAGGGCGGAGAAGGGGAGCCGGAAACACCTGAGCAGAAGGCCAGGCCGGACACCCAGGACAGGCCCCTGAGCAGGAAGCAGGAGGCCCAGCCGCCCGCCCCGCCCAGTCAGCACTGCTGCGGGGCCAAAGTACAGCAAGCAGCGGGCAGCCTCTCATTTGTAAAGAAAGAGCCATAATCCTGGTGCCTGTTTCAACTCTCCTGATTATAGAAACCGGCCAAATCAAAACAGCAAAGGGCAGATTTGGCCACACACAGTGTGTGTGAGTGCCTGCCTTGGAGGACCCGAAGGGAAGGGAAGGGAAGGGAAGCACCAAGGTTCTGCAACTGAGGGGACCCAGTGCTTTGTAACATGGTGTCAGGAGGAGGACAAAGCTGGCATCACGGAATTTTTTTTCTCCACTATACAAGCTGTCCTATGAAACGCAGGATCCTTAATATCCCTCATCCCGTCCACTACGGGCTGGGGACTCCCCGAGTCACATGGCCACAGAAAGCACTCTCACCACAAATTCTGCGACACCTCCGACGGGCAGCACCACAACCATTGAGAATAACCAAGTTAAATTCAGACATTAGTGGGAAGACCAAGACCGTCTATTTACAAACAGCAGTGAAGCAAGGCCAGGGCAGCCAGCCCAGAAACACGTCCCAAATTACCAGCAAACAGGAAATTTCACTAAGTAGAAAGCTTTAAGCTTAAATTAAAAGGCCAAATTTCTTCTCCTGAATCAAAGAGTTATAAAGGAAAAAAATGCCTTTGCTTTCTTTTTTCAGCTGTGGCTTTTCCTGTGTTCCTGGGCATTACAGTTTCCCACTGACGTCTCTCCCTAGAGCGGGCGCTTACCCAGAGAACTACATACACGCACTTCAAATCCAAACTGTGATGGAAGAAACCCAGGCCCGCAGCCCCCCACTGCTCGCTCCCACGCCAGGATTTCCTTAACAGCTTACTCTCCCACTCGAGAACAGACTGGAGCTGCCGCCGGACCCCACAAGCTCACACCCAGGTGAGTACTTAAGCAAAACAAAAACACAGGCCCACACCCACACCAACATTCGTTCATGACTGTTCACAGAAGCATTATGGTGAAAATGTGGAAACCATCCAGTGAATAGAAACACAAAAAATACAGTCCTAGTATGGACTACTATTGGGTATAAGAGAAATGAAATAGTTATGGATGAACCTGAAGACATGAGAAGTCAAAGAAGCCAGACATGAAGGACAGAGACATGCTTTCAGACACCTGAAGTGTCTACCGAGGCAGAGCTGGGGTGGAGGAAAGGCGGGAATGGAGACTGATGATATTTTAGCAGTGTAATGCAATGAGGAAGTGACTAGTTCCAACTCTGGCAAAGTGTGAGATGCCAACAAATGGTGTAATTTAAATTACTGAATAAATAAAAATAGCTCAATAAAATTTTTTCGTAAGAGAGGGTGAAAGCACAAGCACTTGAAAATTATTAAATTGCCAACATGCCATTCATGTATTCCGTCAAAGAGCTTCACTCAGCCAGAAAACACACAGCCCTGTCTGCCATGCTTACCCACTTTCTTCTAATTATCTAAATGAGTATAATTATTCCCTAAAAATACTACTCCCGAGACTGAATCTTGAAACGGGCTGACTTCCCTCTTTCTCGAAAGCTCACCCCACCCAACAGCCCGACAGGCAGCTCGGACGGGGAAGCCAAGCAGGCACCTCACGAGCTCAGTTTCTTAAGCTTTTTCTGACCATGGGCCTCGCTTTATTCCTGGGTGTGCCCCCACCCCGTTCTGCTGGCTGACCCCTGGAATCGTGCCACACGCCCACCATCCCTTTCTGTCTTTTACACCAGAGGCAGCCTTGGGGTACCCTGAAGGCCCACGGGCAGCCACCTGGCCTCTGGCTGAGCAATGCTGCTCCAGTGCAGCAAACCAGGAGGGGCAAGGGACGCAAGGTCGTGTGTCACATGTCCAAGGCCCTACGTGAAAATCCCAACAAACCGGAGTCGGACTCCTGCCTTCTGGGCTGTGGCGTGGGGTCTCTCTCACTGGATGGCGCTGAGAAAGCCTGTCCCTTCTCCCTGGGGGGCACACAGCAACCTGTTCTATCAATCTGCTCTTCTATCTGCCAAACACACGTCTATGAGGTTTAAGTCTTAACAAAAAGGTTTTTCTGGGGATACCTGAGGGTCCAAGATAACAAAACAACCCTGGAAAAAGTTTTGGTTTTGGCGGTCACATGGTTTTTCTTTTTTTTGGGGGGATAGGACTAGGCCTGGTGGTACTGAGGGCTCACTCCTGGCTCTGTGGTCAGTGATCACTTGCAGCGGGGCTCAGGGGACCACATGGCGTGCCAGGGATCAAACTCGGTCAGTCTCATGCAAGGCGAGTGCCCTCCCCGCCCAGCCCTCCAAGCTCTGGATGGTAATGTTTTGGTGTTTTTCACTGTTATGCTTGATTTCTATGGGATTATTTTCAATCAAGAGGCAACTTAATTGTTAGCTTTAAACAACCTAGGCCAGTGCTGGAGTAAGTAATATATGAATATATGTTGGCTGAACCGAACACAAGAGTAAATTCGGGGTGGAAAGCTAAGCGTCCCTTTACCCACACACACCGGTAGAAGCTGGATGCAAGTGAACTATAGTACAATAGTTTATTTCAAATAAACTGTTTATCTGAAAAGTTTATTTCAGATAAACTATTATACTAAACTTAAAGATGATCTTCTAGGTTTGTTCAGGAATTCAAACTACACGGTACGATACTCTTTCACATACAATTCTGAGGACTTTTACTCAGCAGTAGTGAGGTGAGAGTCGGGTGGGGAACACGAGTGAGAGAGGGTGTGGCCACAGGTGAGAGGAGGACCAAGAGCTGAGAAATCAAAACTAAAGTAATTTACACAATTAGGATAAGCATTGGGCTTCCTACCAGATGCACAGAGTGCTTCTTATCATCTCTGAACCAGGCCTCTAATTAAAACTGGGTGCCTGTGCATCCATTCCCAAAGTACAAACTCTGGCTTTTTATAGCTTAAGCACTGCGCTATTTTAAACATGGAGAGGAAATGCATTTTCAGCTACAAACATTTGCTCCTGTGAATCTGTTCTTATTTGCTAGCAAAGGATGTGGGACAGGATGTTTTACTCTCTTGCTCTGTTTTCCTGAATTGCTTAAATCTGTTTAGAAAGAAGCAAAATAAACAAATAGAGTTTCTGCTGGACAATTTCTATAAACTGAAGCAACTACAAAAATGGCAAAAGTGTGCAAAACTTTTTTACAGTATTAAAATACTTTTCCTAGAATATAAACTGATATCCTGCATATTTTTCTTTGAAAAGACTTCCCACACCATGAACAAACAGCCGGTAGCAGATACTGTCTGTACTGATAAACTATGGCCACTGAGGCCCCCAGAGCAGCTGAATCCCTCTTGGTCACATTTCCCCAAACACACTAACAACTGTAGGAGCCTTTTGGGCTGCATTTCAAATAAACCATTATATGAAACTTAAAGATGATTTTCTAGGTTTGTTCAGAAATTCAAAGCACACAGTACGATACTCTTTTTCTTTTTTTTTTTTTTCTGGCTTTTTGGGTCATACCCGGCGATGCACAGGGGTTACTCCTTGCTCTGCACTCAGGAATTACCCCTGGCAGTGCTCAGGGGACCATATGGGATGCTGGGAATAGAACCCGGGTCGGCCGCATGCAAGGCAAAGGCCCTCCCCGCTGTGCTATCGCTCCAGTCCCCAGTACGATACTCTTTCACATACAACTCTGAGGACTTTTACTCAAGAACTCGACAAACGTAGAGTCCCTTTTACACACATACAGTTATCTTATACATTACACTCAGCTTTCAAAGAAACTGATTTGGATCAAATTTCACTTTATCCCTTTATAAAGGACTGAGTTCTTTAATCCCACTGAAAGATAATTCACTTGAACAGGATTGTCTCTAAGCTACCAGATGTCGCTGGTTAGGAACAGACCGCAGAATCTTCTTCACTCCAGGAGGTGGGATGGCAGTGGAAGAGCAGGGTCAAGCCAGGGCGTCACACAGACGAAGAGCATGTTCTACCCCTGAGCCACTTCTGGGCCCAAGACTCTCTTCCCCATGGCCACTTAACCGGCTCCTTTGAGCATTCTAGGTCCCGACCCTGACTGCAGGCCAGGCCAGCCCAGCCTCGCCTCATCCATGTCAGTTTAGAGAAAATTCCCAGCCCCTGATATCAGTTCACCTGTGCATAGGGACAAAATTCCAAATATCAGTCTTTCTTTGATGAGTATCTGGTCGCAAGAATCTTGGGACTCCAACTTATCAAGGATCCCCAACCCCGGCGTCTTCTCTTAGAGATGTTCCAAGCTCTGGTCCCCACCCCTTCAATGTGCTCCCTAGCTATTAGGGTGCCTGTGCATCCAGGGGGTTTTTTTTGGAGTGGGGGAGTGTGGGGGATTGATGGGCCACACACAGCAGCGTTCAGGGCTTGGTTCTAGGTGCAGAGGTCACTACTAGTGGTGCTCAGACAATCACACGTGGTATCGGGAATTGAAGCCAGTTGCTGCACACAAGGCAAGTACCTTACCCACTGTACTATCTCTCCGACCCCTTCCTGGCATTTTTTTTTACCTTTCTGCATTTAGAGTTGATTAGAGTTGAGCCAAATCTCTCTCCCCTACTGCAACAGTCTATTCCAGTACGCGTCGCAGTTTGAACAAGGGACAGGTGTCTTTTCACCTGCATGCCTTAGTGGTCAATGGAGGGCAATGGCGAGAGAAGGGCAGGGGAGGAAGGGAAATCTGAGTGTTTATTCCCCTGGCAGGCCCCGGGAAGGGTCCACTGCTCAAGGGACAGTCCCAACTGCTGTCTGGAGGCCCATCCAGAGTTTTCTCCACCTGGCTCCGGGGAGCCAGGAGTCCAGCACCAGGACCCCGACCCTGTGCTATGTTTCCCCACTACTCTGAGGAATCAGACTCTCCTCAAAGGGCCTGCCGTGCGGCTGCTGTGAGGCTGCTGTGTGCCTCCTGCAGGATCTCCCTGATACGGATACTGGGTTTGGTTCTTCCTAAGAAAAGCGCGGACACAGAACATACACTGAGATTTCTAGTGATTTTAAGGACCTTGTGAAGCTGGCACTTTCCCCTGCTGTTTCATAATTATAGAAACAGGATTTGTTTCCAAATAATATCTCTAAGAATCAATAAGGGATTATTTTAAGAAGAAATACCCATGGAGAACAGAAGTAGAAATTGTACTGGCTGAAACTAAATATGCTAGAAACCTAAGATAGAGGAAATCTTGCTTTTATTTCCATCTTGTAATTACCCAGAGATCATTTTTATAGCAGCTAAAAAAAAAAACAACCCAAAAAAATAAACTTTTTTTTTTGTGGAGCCACACCCAGCAGTGCCCAGAGTTTACTCTCAGCCCATGCGCTGGGGGATCCCTCCTGGCAGAGCTCAGAAGACCATATGGGGCGCTTGGGATCAGACTCAAGTCTACTGCTTGCCAGGCAGGTGCCTTACCTGCTGTCCTAACTCTGCAGCCTCATAACAAGGGAAGAAATCTTTATTTTCTTCAAAGAAAAGGAACTCTAGTTTTCACCTAAAAAGAATTCAAATAATAGGGGGCTGGAGCAATAGCACAGTGGGTAAAGTGTTTGACTTGCACTCGGCCAACCCGGGTTCGATTCTCAGCATCCCATATGGTCCCCTGAGCACCGCCAAGAGTAATTCCTGAGTGTATAGCCATGAGTAACCCCTGAACATCACCGGGTGTGACCCAAAAAACAAACAAACAAAAAAAGAAATCAAATAATAGAGAAAGGGTAACTGCTTAAGTCCCAGTAAGATGTTAGAAGTGTTTGTAAATCAGCTTTCACCTTTTTATGGTCCTCTGAGGTCACTGCAGGTGGAAATACTCAGTCCAAACCACATTAGACGTTCTGATAAACTGCTGATATTCTCGTTCAAAAAAGTACTTTTTAAATATAGAGACTACTACACATACAGATCCATGGTCAACAATGCAAACCAAGACTTGCTTCAGACTAGAATCAAAATTAAAACCTATGGCTAATTTTCCTTTTCAGCTTCCACTTGGGCAAACACTCGTGAAAAGCAGCAGGGCAGAGCATCTCGTACTGCAACAGCTCCTACTGGGCCAACATGCCAGGCCTGAAGCTTACTCACCCTGACCCAGCGGGCAGCGACGACAGGGCTGAAGGGACAGCAGCCTGTGGCTTTTCTTTCTCATTTTGCTTGAAGAAGGACTTGGCTTCTTTAGAAGTGGCATCCACTTCCTTCGTCACCCTGTGTTAAGGAAGGAGACATGTCAAGGAATGAAGAGAGAGAAATAAGATCCAAGAATACGGAAGAAATGGTAACAAGAATCAATGTGCTTTTTTCAGATTCTGGCTGCAAAGCTTTATGATTAAAATGGACAACAGTTCAGGATAGCATTTATTTCCCTTACAAAATGAAACAACAACGAACGGATGGGCTGGAGTGATAGGAAAGAGGTAAGGTGCTTGCTTTGCATGTGGCCAACAGAAATTTGATCCTCAACATCCCATATGGTTCCCAGGGCCTGCCAGGAGGAACTCCTGAGTGCAGAGCCAGGAGTACCGCCCCCCCAGTATTGTCAGGTGTGGCCCCAAACCAAAAACAAATTAACAAAAACTCAACCACAACAATGAATGTAACATCCCGCTTTCTGAACTCCTGTCCCCTACTCAGTCACAATGAAATGCTCTCTAGAACACATGGCTGAATCACAGCTCACTTCTGGTGGCCAGAAGAAAGGCTGAAAAAGTTTCTCCCTCTGTACCCCACAAAGATCCAAAAGTGGGAATGGGAGAGGGAATATTTGAAGAAAACACTGGCACTATTTCAAGGAGAAAAACAACACACATAAACAACTGGAAATACCCTGCAGAAAGCTCCTCTTTATATTCCCATTTAGACAAGCCAAAAATGAAACACAGCTCCTTGAAATTAGATAAAATGGCATTAAAGTGAAAGTAGGAAAGCTGTATGACCGGAAACCCTTTCAATAACAGGACTGTAAATCACAGTGCCTCAATATAAAAAAGAAAAAAAAATAGAAAAAAATTAGAATTAGACTTAGAATTATCCAGTTTCAAACCTGGAAAGACTACCAAAAACTGATCCTAATAAAGCAAGTAAGAAAATGGATGGTGTCTGAAAATTCAGATAAAGAGTAGAGAATGCCTAATGCTTGCCTCGGCTTGTAAATCAACAACATATAAGGAATCGTGTTTAAATTCCAAGGGCAGGAGTCATAGTACAGCGGGTAGGGCACTTGCCTTGCACTCGGTCGAACTGAGTTCAATCCCCAGCATCACCTATGTTCTCCCAAGCCTGCCAGAAGAAAGCCCTGAGCACCAACAGGTGTGGTCCAGAAACAAAACAAATAAATGATTCACTTGTGTTGCATGCAGCCAACCAGGTTGGGCGCCATCCCTGACACCATATATTGTCCCTGAGTCCCAAGTGCAGGATCAGCTGGCGCCTGAACAACAACAATACAGTAAAAATGGCAGACAAATGATAGGTGAATATCACAAATGTTGTGTGTGTGTGTGTGTGTGTGTGTGTGTGTAGCTTTTGGGCCACAGCTGGTAATGCTCAGGGCTTACTCGTGGTCCAGTGCTCAGGGATCACTCCCGGAGGTGCTCAGCTCTGTGCTCCAGCTCTTTCAACTATCTCCTAGGCCTAGACAATTTGCGTGTGTGTTGGCAGGGTGAGTGGGGGCCACACCTGGCACGGCTTAAGGCTCACTTCCGGCTCTAAACTCAGGGATCACTCCTGGCTGGCTGGAGGGCGGCCAGGAGGACAGGATGACCACATGTGGTGCCAGGGACCAAACCCAAAAAGTGCCTTACTTTGTGTACCATCTCTCCGGCCCGGAAACCAATTTTCTTGTAAGAGCCATCTCACCCGTTACCTCAACCGTCATCCACAAGGGGCTGGAGTGATAATACAGCAGGGAAGGCATCTGCTTTGTATACGGCCAACCCAGACTCAATCCCCGGCACCTAATAAGGTCTCCCAAGCCCCACTAGGAGTGATCCCTGAACTCTACTTTTAATGAACAGGAAGGAAAAATCCAGCTATTAAAAATAAAGGTTGGCTAGTCCGAAAGTAGTGAGTGGTCGCAAGGTCAACCTAAAGTCAACCTGCAGCAAACTATAAACTAAATTAAAAATAAAGGTTGGGGGGCTGGAGCAGTAGCACAGCGGGGAGGGCATTTGACTTGCACGCGGCCAACCAGGTTCAATTCCCAGCATCCCATATGGTCCCCTGAGCACTGCCAGGGGTAATTCCCGAGTGCAGAGCCAGGAGTGACCCCTGTGCATTGCCGGGTGTGACCCAAAAAGCAAATAAATAAATAAAAAAAATAAAATAAAAAATAACTAAAGGTTGGGAGTTGGAACAATGTGTGACTAAAACCTAATCATGAACAACTTTGTAGTTGTGTATCTCATGGTGATATCAATTAAAAAGAAAATCTTCAAAGAGAACTAGTCATTATAATTTACTTCTACTATATCAAGTGGGGCCCCTTACAGGAAAAGGTCCACTATTAATAAACATTAATTCAAGTATTATCATTTTAACTTCATTTTCACTTACTCAAAACTTCCTGAGAAATCTTTATTTAGCCACAAAATTTCCATGACTTGTCTTTTCCATTTAGGAAAGGTTTAGCTAACTGACTGGACTGGTTATGTGATGATGAAGAAGGAAAAAAACCTTTTTTTCCCCTCATTCCCCCAAGACTATTAAGCTACATAAGCTACATATTTTTCAATGAAGAAAAAAAATAAAGCAATAAGATCCTTCTTGTTTGTTTTGCTTTTGTTTCTGGGCCACAACTGGCAGTGTCAGGGCTTACTCCTGGCTCTGCACTCAGAGACCGCTTCTGGAGGGCTCGGGGAACTCTATAGGATGCTGGCGGTTGAAGCCGGGTGCCCACATGCAAGGCAAACACCCTCCCAACTGTACTATCACTCCACACCAGCAATAAGGTCTTTCAACACAGAAAACTGGGCACTGATGGGGTAGCATAGCCAGTAAGGCCTTGTCTTGCACAGAGCAGACAGGAATTGGATCCCTAGAACCACACTTGGCCCCTAAGCCCCCAGCAGTGATCCCCATGCACTACCAGGGTGACCCCAAAACAAACAAAAAGAGAAATCACAAATACCTCATGTTAACATTATCTTACAAATTTATCCCACTCATCAATAGCTCTTTCTCATGTTTCTTTACTATTGTTTTTTGTTTTGGGGCTATATCCCGTGATGCTAACCAGTTCCTCCTGGCTTGGCACTACTCAGGAATCACTCCTGGCAGTGCTCAGGGGTCCATATTAAAACCTGGGTAGGTTGCATGCAAGGGAAGCATCCTGTACTAGCTCTGGCTCATCCTTCTCACATTTCTTAAGATGTAGCAATGCTCATAACTTGATGGGGGAAAAGAAAGAGAAAAACCACAACAGAATGACATCAAAAGAATAAAAATATTTTCAATTCACACACTGATGGTCCATCAAAAGGTAGTTCTCCCTGACAATGCCGGAGAGATACCACAGTGAACAGGACGCTGATAACCTGGGCTTGATCCCGAGAACTACATAATGATCCCCCAAGTACCACCAGGAGTTTAAGTACAAAGAAATTAAATCAGACATCAAACATTTTCAATTTTCCTTTAGGAGGAAGGCATTCTAGGGAACTTCTGCTTGTCCTATTAAGAGATCTCTGCAATGTATTTTTTTTTTTTAAGTTATAAGCATATCTTACTTCTGAATACAAAATAGGAAACAAATGGTGTTTGGCCACTTGCAACTTGTATTTCTTGATTTGTGTTAGACTCGGTGCTGCCCTCTTGTGACAAATGGTAAAAATTTCAGGCTCCAAGAAGACTCACCCAGTTATTTTCCAGTCCCTTGGCTTAGAGAAAACAACTAGGGCGGCACAGTGGGCAGGGCTTTTACCTTGCATGCTGCCAACCCGGGGTCGATGCCTGGCACTCCCTATGGCTCCCCCAGTCCTCCAGGGGTAAGCTCTGAGTACCACTAGGTGGCTGGCCAGCGCTTTCCTCTCCGAAGTTTTTACAAGTGCAAAGGAGGGCTTGAATATACCAAGGCAGAAGCGCCCGCCTGCCAGGGAGCAGCTCCAGCTAATCCCCGGCGCTCACCCACAGCACCAGTCTCTAGGCTCTGAATTCTGGAGCCCGCTAGCCCCCAAAGCCTCCAGGGTGTGCCGTCCTGGTGACAACTCTCGATGTGGGAGTGCCACAGCCAGAGGACAAGCCACAGCCAGCATGGATGAGAGGACTACAAGGGAAATGCGAACTCCTGGCAAGCAGCACAGCCAAAAGTGTGCGACAACCCACCCCCAGTCATGAAACAATAACGAAGGGGAGAAAATAAAAAGATAAACTGTTTAGTTATTCAGCCAACTATGTTTCTAACAGCAACAAGTTCACTAATTTAACTTTACCGGGAAATATGATTGCCCGTTTTATGGGAAGTTAATTAGTTTAACTTTTTCTGTAGCAAGAATGCTAAACTTATAAAGCATCTTTCATATATATGGGAAATAATGCAAACAAAGACAGGCTTAATTTTAAACATGAGGGCCAGAGAGATAGTACTGAAGTGAGGGCACCTGCTTTGGACATAGCCAACCCTGATTTGATCCCCTGCAAAACTTCCCCTAAGTACCGTGGAACGGTCCCAGAACACTGCCAGGTGTGACCTCTCTGGGAGTCCTATTAGTGTATCAATATTTTTAGTACTGTATCCTAGAATTTCTAAACTATGAAGATATGCCATCTGTGCTCTGCTGCCCTTTATTAACAATTCAGTAGTTTACAGTGTGATTTCTGGTAGCACTAAATACATAACCAAGGGGCCAGAGATATAGTTTGCAAGGCTGAGGACTCTATATGTTAGGCCAAACTGGATCCCTAACACCTCAAGGACCCCAAACTACTGCTGGAGTAACCCCTAGAGTAGGCTTGGGAGAGAATGACAAAATCATGTAACCAATTCACATTATAAAGAGGTACTTAACAAAACACCAAGATAACTAATTACAATCGTATTGGAGGGGTGGGGGTGGAGGGCACACCTGGCTATGCTCAGGGCTTACTCCTGGCTCTGTGCTCAGGGATCACTCCTGGCAGTGCTCAGGGAACCATATAGAGTGCTAGGGATCAAACCCAAGTCAGCCAGCAAGTTCCTTACCTGCTGTACTATCTCTGTGGTCCCGATTTTTTGGGTTTGGGGCCATCCCTGACAGTGCTCTACTGCTAATTGCTTGGGGGTCACTCCTGGTGGTAGTCGGAGGAACAAATCTAGTGCTAGAGGATGTACCTGGGCCTTCTCCAGGCAAAGCATGCACTAGGCTGGAGATCTCCGAAAGAGTGCCTCAGTTTAATCACCACTAACAGTGTTTTGATAGGAAGCACCAAGGAAGGCAAAGTATTACCTACTTTGCTCCAGAGTTGTCTAAAGTGATTAGTATGAAGAAACAAAGCAACAATCCAAACTGAGGGACTTTCTGAGATGCAAATGAATTTAAAAATATACATATATCAAGGAAATATTTAAAAGGCTTTAAAAAAAAACTAAGGAGCTGGAGAGAAGGTACAGAGGTTATGGCACTTGCCTTGCATGAGACCATCTTAGGTTCAATCCCTGACACCACACACAGTCCCCCAAATACTACCCAAAATGATCCCTGAGCACCACAGGGTATGGGCCCCTTCACCAAAAACAAAAAACGAAACAAAACAAAAACAACAAAAACCAAAAAATGAAAACAAAAACAACCTGAAACAAAAAAAGATTCTAATTTCAAGGAGACTAAAACTAAGAGCAGAATAATCTTGGCTTGAATACTGGATTAAATATTGGACCAATGTGATCAAATATAAGCATCTATCTTTATGAATTTTTTAAAATGGTCATTTTAGTTAAACAAGTGAGACTGAAAATGTACAGCTTGGGCTGGAGCAATAGCACAGCGGGTAGGGCGTTTGCCTTGCACGCGGCTGACCCGGGTTCGATTCCCAGCATCCCATATGGTCCCCTGAGCACCGCCAGGGGTAATTCCTGAGTGCAGAGCCAGGAATAACCCCTGTGCATCGCTGGGTATGATCCAAAAAGAAAAAAAAAAAGAAAATGTACAGCTTAAAACTAGCAACCAAATTAAGGGCTGGAGAGATAGTACAATGGGCGGGGCACTTGCCTTACATGTGGCTGATCTGAGTCCCCAGCAGCCCCTATGGTCCCCCAAGCACCGCCAGATGTAATTTAGGAGCAATTTCTGAGCTCAGAGTCAGGAGTAAACTCTGAACATCGTCAAGTGTAACCTGCAAGCAGAAAAACCCCTAGTCTTTTCTTTTTTGAGGGGAGGGGGCAGGGGAAAGCTTGAAACCATATCCAGGGTAGTCAGAGATCAATCACTCCTGGCAGGCTTGGGAGGCCGGAGATTGAACCCGGGTCAGCCACATGCAAGGCAAGCACCTTACCTGCTGTACTATCTCTCCAATCCAGAAAATCTTTTCCAAATGCAGCAATAGCAAACCACAGCATAACAGAAGTGATTCCAAAGAAACGAAGGCCAACTCAGGTTAACAGCCTTCATTCTGATTCCTCAGGACTCGGTTTCATTTTTGGTCATGCAGTGCTAAAAACAGCAAGTTGTCTGCAGGTGTCTAGGCAAACAAAGTAATGAATCCCTCAAAACTCTGGTGGTAATTATACATAAAGCAACTTAAGTTCAGTATCAGAAGAATTCTTTGAAAGAGTAATACTAGGGGGCTGGAGCGATAGCACAGCAGGTAGGGAGGGCGTTTGCCTTGCATGCGGCCGACCCGGGTTCGAATCCCAGCATCCCATACGGTCCCCTGAGCACCGCCAGGAGTAATTCCTGAGTGTAGAACCAGGAGTAAGCCCTGTGCATCGCCGGTGTGACCCAAAAAGCAAAAAAAAAAAAAAAAAAAAAAGAGAGAGAGAGTGAAAGAGTAATACTAAACTTAAAGACAAATAAAAACCCAACATATTAAAATTAGTGTACTGTGGCCTTAGAATGCAGAAAAAGCAGAACTTCTGTCTTCCTTTTTCTTTAGGGGCTGGGGCTGCACTGAGCAACACTCAGGGCTTACTCCTGGCGGTTGGTTGAGGTACCACATGCAGTGCCAGTTGTTGACCACATGAAAGGCAAGTGCCTAACCTCTATACTATCTCTGACACCTCTATACTATCTCTGACCCCAGAATCTATAACTGTTACCTGGCAAAGGAGCTATTGACATTAAAGAGTAGGAGAATAGACTGCAAAGGGGCATGAAGAAACTTTTAGGATGATGGATATTTACTCTCTTCATTTGGAGTGATAGTTTCACAGGCACGCGGCTTACTTGGGTTGATTCTTCTACCCCTCTCAGAGAGCCCGGCAAGCTACCGAGTATCCCGCCCGCACAGCAGAGCCTGGCAAGCTACCCGTGGCTTATTTGATATGCCAAAACAGTAACAACAAGTCTCACAATGGAGATGTTACTGGTGCCCGCTCCAGCAAATCAACGAGCAATGGGAAGACAGTGACAGTGACTTAAAAAAAAAAAAAAGAACCTAACAAGGCATAAATAAAAGACTATCAAAGAAGTCTACTGGAAAATACTGGCAAATCTATACCCACAGAGGGTGGTTAAGTATATTCAACTTGAAGAATTCAGGATCAGGCTTACGACCATGAAAACCATAGTATAGTATAGTACAAAAGCTTGTTTAATGCAGCTGGAAGAATGCCAAATATTGCGAACATAATTATTTTTGTATATGAGTGAATTCAACAAGAGGGCAACACGTGGGTCAGTTTCTTGATGACAAACATAACTGACATTGATCTCTATAGTATCACACTGACAACAAATGTGATTAAATACTGCAGTAGTATTTCCAATGATGCAGCTACAAAGCATATTAAAAAGTTTGGGCTAAGATACAAACTGCTTCCTTCAACAAAATAACCTTGATACCGAAAAATTTTTTTAAAACACTGTCCTTAGTGTAGTAATAAAAACCATGGGGGCCTGGAGCAATAGTACAGCAGTTAAGGCCCTTGCCTGCACACGGCCAACATGGTTCGATCCCTGGCCTCCAATATGGTCTCCGAGCACTGCCAGGAGTGATTCCCGAGGGCAGAGACAGGAGTAACCCCTAAGGATCATCAGATGTGGCCCCGAAACCAAAAGGCTAATAGTAATAGTGAATCATGCAAAGATGATTTTGGGAAGGGGAACAACTCCTAAGCAGTGCTCTGGAGGCCTCAGGAGCACCAGGGACAATTCTCAGGCAACCAGAGGCCCAGGCCACCATACTGATGCTAAGTGTCTCTGGTGCTGCATCCTGGAGGCCTGGGAGACCATGTGGCATCAGGACTTGAAACCAGGCCAGGCACGTACAAAACACGCAACCTAATCGCTGTGCAAGCTCCTGGCCTACACTCTACTTACATTTGATTTCTTTGGTTTTGGGGTAGTGCTCAAAAACTACAGTGCTTAGGGCTTATTCCCATCTCTGCGCTCAAGATATCAAGCTCGGTGAGTTCAGGGAACTATACGGGATATGGAGATCAAACCCGGGTCGACCGCATGCAAGACAAGCACCCGACCTTCAGTACTATCTCTCTAGCCTCCAAGAAAAATCCTAATGTTTTTTTCAACTCTTTTGTGAGAATTTTAGGGTTTTGGGGGGCCACTCCCGGCTATGCTCAAGGATCGATGCTGGTGGTGCTCGGGACTGAAGCAGGGTCGGCTGTGTGCAGGGCAAGCCCCTTCACCTCTGTACTCTCTCCAGTCCAGGCCACGATTCTTTTTTTTTTTTTTGCTTTTTTTGGGTCACACCCGGAAATGCACAGGGGTTACTCCTGGCTCTGCACTCAGGAATCACCCCTGGCAGTGCTCAGGGGGGACCATATGGGATGCTGGGATTCGAACCTGGGTTGGCCGCGTGCAAGGCAAACGCCCTACCCGCTGTGCTATTCCTTCAGCCCCCAGCCCACGAGTCTTACTTGACTTCAGAGGTTTCAACAGCGTTCACACTTTCTGGGGAAGGTAAGCAGAAAGCATGGCAATGCATTGAAGCAAATACTCCGCCTTACACTCACTCATTTCTCTTTGGCTAATCACTTCATCGTACTCTCAACTACAGTAACCCGGGAAAGGACTTTCTCATGTTCCCTGATAATTCACAGAGCCAATGTATTCCTCGAGCTCAAGTATAATCTTGTAAAATTATAGGCTGGGATGAGGACAGAAGCGTAGAGCCATTCAGGGAGAAATATTCTAAAACAATACTCTATTTTCTTGAATAACTAGTATCGAATTGTGCAGAAGCCATCTTACCTCACTTCTTCCCCAGCAAAATCAAACACCTTGGTGATTTTAACTTTTTCTGTTTCTTTAGGTTTCTCTAGGTCTTCTGCTTTGACCAACACTTTGCCTGAACTTGTCTCTTCAGTCTCATTTTCTCTCTATAAAAGAAAGAATTAGAGGCTTAAGTGATAACACAGCAGGTAAGCACTTGCCTTACATGCAGCTGACGCAGGTTCCATCTTCCGGCAACCCATGTGGTCCACCCCTGCCCCCAGCTCTGCCAGGACTAAGCCCTGAGCACTGCCCAGTGTGCTCCCCTACCTCCCCAACAAAAACAAAACAAAAAAGTTACTCTTCGGGCCAGAGACATGGTACAGTGGGTAAGGAAACTACCTTGCATGCAGCTGACCTGGGTTCTGTCCCCAGCACCACATACAGTCTCCTGAGCACTGCCAGGAGTAATTCTTGAGTATAGAGCCAGGAATAATCCTTGAGCATCGCCAGATCTGTTCCCCCCGCCCCCACCCCCTTAAAAAAAAAAAAAGAATTATAACGATGAATCCTATAAGGTGCTTGCCTTGCAGGCAACCAACCCATATTCACTCCCCAGTACTGCATGGTCCTGTCATTGACAGAGTGACTCCCTAAGCATTGTGTGACCACCCCCCAAAAGTACCAAACCACCACAGTGTTTGAAGTGTTTGGGGTGGGTTAGGGTCAGGCATGGAGGATAAACCAATCAGTACTCAGGGCTTTCTCCTGGGTCAGCAGCCACAACTGGCAGAGCTTGGGGACCATGTGTGGTGTCAGAGATGGAACCCTGACCGGCTACATACAAAGCAAGAGCCCCCTTGGGGCTGGAGCGATAGTACAGTGGGTAGGGTTTTCCCTTGCACAAGGCCGATCCAGGTTCGATCCTTGGCATCCCATAGGTTCCTCCAAGCACTGCCAGGATGATTCCTGAGTGCAGAGCCAGGAGTAACCCCTGTGCATAGCTGGGTATGACCCAAAAAAAAAAAAAAAAAAACATAAACAAACAAAAAACCCAAAGCAAGTGCCCCACCTGCTTACTTTGCCTCTGGTCCCAAGGGCCATTTCTAAATACTGCATCTCCAAACAGTTAAAGATCTATTTTAGTAATAAAGACTTAGTTCTCCCACCAGAAAGAATACTTTGCTTTTCATTTGGTAAAGTTATCATCAAAAACATCTAGTCTGGTAGCTGGAGAGTACAGTGGGTAGGGCTTATGCCCCATATACAGCTGACCCTGGTTCGATCCCTGGCATCCCATTTGGTTCCCCAAGCCAAGCCAGAAGTAATCCCTGAGTGCAAAGCCAGAAGTAATCCCTGAGTACTACGAGGTATAGCCCAACAAGAAAAGGGGGGGAAAAAAGGGCATCAAGTCTCTCTCTGCTGTGAGATACAGATCTCAGATTCTAAGAAAATCTACCTAGGGCCCAAAGTAATAATAGCACAGTGGTTTTGAATGCCTTGGCCTGCAGTACATAGTTAAGTTCGATTCCGGGGGCCACCACATGCACCAAAATCAATGTTGGCAGCTCTGCTATCCCTGAGTCCCACCACTGCAAGCGATTTCCAGTCACACATGAACTCAGACTAAGTACCACAACACAGAGATCCCCACACCTGTACAGTGCCGCTCTACAGGCAGTGACTGTGACCACTCAAGAGTGGTGGACACCAAGGCTCAGGGCCGGGGTAGAGCTCAGTGGGCTGGACGGCAGGCTTGGCACGCAGGAGTCCCAGGTTCATCCCAGGCACCCATGCTTCCCTGATCACCAAGTGATCCCCAAGAACTCGGGGTGTGCCCCAAACAACAACAAAAATCAAACATTGGGTATTTCTGGAGACATACCCCTCACAATCCTCTATCAACTTACTTGACCTTGTGTGCTGGGGGTCACCTTTGGTTTGGGTCCGACATCGTTGAGGAAGCTGGCCCACAGTTCATCCTCCTTCTTCTTTCTTGCATCCTCTGACCCCGTGCCCTTCTCCTGCTCTTCAACTGTCTCTTCCTCCTCACTGCTGCTTCCTTCCGATTCCTCATTGGCATCTTCCTCTTCCTCCTCCAGCAAGAGTCCACCTTGTTTTCTCTTTCTAATCACCAAAGGCCACAAGGAAACCAGGAAAAACCACGCAGACATGATTTCAGTTATCCCTTCAATTCCCAACAAAATGCTGAAGCCCTCATTAAATCTGGGGTTAACTGATTAATACATACATGGGGGGGGGGGGAACAGGCTGTGGCAGGGGAGGATGGGGTGGGGAGACGGGGAAATTGGGAGGGAGGAACTGAGTCCTTCTAGTTAACATTCCTCCCATTAGAATCAAGATAGTGCTGGGGCTGGAGAGTTAGTACAGGGACTAAGGCACTTGAGTCCCGGCACCACGTATGCTATCCCAAGCACAGAGCAGCATGAAGGAGACCGCACGTTTGAGATCGGCACTGCAAGTTCCCCCAAGAAAGTCAGGAGTGACCCCACAAACACAAAGTCAAGAATAGCCTCAGAGGCAGGGAAAGCAACCCTGACCCCTTCCGAGGTCCCGAGGGTGGCATCACCTGGCCGGAATGCTCTGAGCTTTCCTTTTTTTCCCTTTGGTTTTTTGTGTCTGTTCTTCACTGTCCACTTCATCTTCCTTCACTAATTCATTTACATCATCTTCACTATACTCTCCACCTGAAATCACAAAATAAGGTGGTCATACAAGAGGCATAAAGCTTTTTTACAACAAGGTAAGACATTTTCATTATGAAAAAGGATTTTATGGGGCCAGAGCGACAGCACAGCAGGTAAAGTGCTTGCCTTGTATGCAGTACAGTTTGATCCCTGGCATCCCACACGGTCCCCCGAGCACTGCCAGAAGTGATTCCTGAGTGCAGACCTGGAATAACTCCTGAGCAATGCCTGGTGTGACCCCAAAACAAAACACACCAAAAAATTTTGTTTGTTTAAAAGAATTTTACATAAGAGAATATTTTCTTTAAAAATCTAGGACCAGAGAAACAGTACGTTAAGTAGGTGTTTCCCTTGCACTGGCCCATCAAGCTCAACCCCTGACAATGCATATTGTCAGTCTCATGCATGAAGGAACCGGCAGAAGAACCCAGGTGTGTGGGACCTGGGGCCGAGACCTCCAAACCTGTTCGGATCAGGACTGGGCCTCTTCTGCCCAGATTCCTCATTTTTCAGTAGCTAGGCGGTCACACCCAGGGACTGCCCCCACCCCCAATCCCATCAACGGCCAACAACCAAAGACTTTAAAACCAAGCTCCCGGAAGCACACAGCCTCAAAGCAGCCACTCGGTATCTTATAACCTCGTTTTCCCTCTGGAAGAACCTGGCAAGTTACCGAGAGTTTCCTGCCCCCATAGGAGAGCTTCGCAAACTCCCCATGGCGTATTTAAATGCCAAAAAAGTAACAGTGATGGGTCTCATTCCCCTGACCCTGAAAGAGCCTCCAATGCAGCATCCTTGGGAAGGACAAGTAAAGAGAGGCTTCTAAAATCTCAGGGCTAGGACAAATGGAGACGTTACTGAGACCGCTTGAGAAATTCAACAATCAACCGGATGATGATGATGATGATGATGATGATGATGATGATGATGATAAAGCCCTGGGCAGAACCAGGGGACCCAATTCCCCACTCCCCAGAAAGAAAAGTTTGGAGTACTTTTCTTCCAAGAAAAATATGATAAATGAAAATACATATAACATCATGAAAAACAAGAAAGCATCAGGAATAAAGACTCTACCAACTTCCAGAGACAGATATCATATAAATGAGCAGATATGAACAACAAAACAGGCGTCTTAAAAAACAACAACAGGGGCTGGAGTGATAGCACAGCAGATAGGGCGTGTGCAGACCCAGGTTCGATTCCCAGCATCCCATATGGTCCCCCAAGCATTGCCAGGAGTAATTCCTGAGAGCAGAGCCAGGAGTAATCCCTGAGCATCACCAGGTATGACCCAAAAAGAAAAAAAAAAAAAAGATACATGGTTGTAGAAAGTGATAAGCAAAACCCTTTAAGTTCATATAGAAAAGTTTGCCTAGGGGCTGGAGCGATAGCACAGCGGGTAGGGCATTTGCCTTGCACCGGCTGACCCAGGTTCGATTCCCAGCATCCCATATGGTCCCCTGAGCACCGCCAGGGGTAATTCCTGAGTGCAGAGCCAGGAGTAACCCCTGTGCATCGCTGGGCGTGTCCCAAAAAGCAAAAATTAAAAAAAAAAGTATTGCCTATTACCATAGATTCTGGAATGATTATAGAATATTGACAGGACAGAATTATGGACCTAAGAAATTATCAATCACATCTCAGGGCAATGTGGCTTTTAGACATTCAAGTGCTCAATAAAGTGTTATTCCCATCTTCTACAGGAGATACTTTTTACTCATTTTACTCTCATTTTGGCGACACTCAAGGCCAGGGGTAACTGAGTACTAGCTTTCTTGTCTTGTGTATGTGAGATCCTGAATTTGACCAGTGGCATCACAAAGAGAAGGGAAAAAATTATCTCAAGTATTGATAATGCGTTGTTTTGCCAGGGACAGAGCTCAGTAGCAGAACCTTTGGCGTCCATGTTTGACACCCTGGGTTAAAGAGGCACCACCAAATTCAGAAAAAAAGGATCATCTTGGTGGAATCCAAGAGATACAAATAAAAAATCCAACAAAGAAGACAGAGAAAGGGTGTAATCTGTTTAAAGGGTGTATTAAACAGATGGTAAGGCTTTAGGGATATCACTAGTAAAATCAAGACAAACCTGAGCAGACCAGAAGCACTTGGACTTAGAGCCCAAAGGGAGAATTCTTGCAATTAGACTGAGTGCAGAGGGATTAAGACACTTGCCTGACCTGGGGTGGGAGTGAGGAGTGACCCTAGCACCTCTGAATGTGATCTAACAACCAGCCCCTGCCACCACACACGGAAAATAAACCCAAAGTGGGAGCACTTGATAACCTTTGTATGCCTACAGACCTTGAAAGTCACTGAGATAGTTCAGAGATTTCAGGTCAAATTAGATGTATGTAGCTACTAAACAATAAAATGGAAATCAGTAAATACATTTCAAAGATTCGGCTTTGAACAGTGTTCACATATTCATTATAAAATATGTGATCCGGGGCTGGAGCAATAGCACAGTGGGTACGGCGTTTGCCTTGCACGCGGCCGACCCAGGTTCAATTCCCAGCATCCCAGATGGTCCCCCGAGCACCACCAAGGGTGATTTCTGAGTGCAGAGCCAAGAGTAACCCCTGAGCACTTGTAGGTGTGACCCAAAAAGCAAAAAAAAAAAAAAAAAAGTAATCATGGGTCTGGTTCGATAGTCCAGCAGGTAGGGCATGTACCTTGCATGCGGCTAACCCGGGTTTAATCCCCAGCATCCCATGTGGTGCCCTAGCACTGCCAGGAGTGATTCCTGAGTGCAGAGTCAGGAATAAACCTCTGATTATCACTGGGTGTAACCCTTAAACCAAAACAAACAAAAAATACTGATCTTAACAGAGATTAAGACACTTGCTGTGGCCATCACCATGGTTTGAATCCTGAGACCATACATGGTCTCTGGAGCACAGAGTCAGATGCGGGACCCCTCCCCACAAAAGATACTGATCTAAAAGTGGAACAGGGATCACTCTGGACAAGAACTGAGTGCTGGAAGGAGGTAAAGTGATGTACACGATAACCTTTCAGTACGTGTACTGCAAACCACAAAGTTGAAAGGAGAGAGGAAGAGGGGAGAGAGAGAGAAAAGAGAGGAAAAATCAGAGAGGGGGAGAGAAGAGAAGGAGAGGGTGAGGGGAGGAAGGGAGAGATAGAGAAAGGGGAGGGAGAGAGACATATCAGAGAGACAAAGAGAGTGTGTCTGCCATACGGTCGGGCTGAGGTGGTGGGAGGCAACCAGGGACATTGGTGGTGGGAGATGTACACTGGTGAAGGCTTGGGTGTTGGAACACTGTGTGACTGAAACTCTATCATGAACAACTTTGTTACTGTGTATCATGGTGATTGATATAACAAACAGGACAAAGGCAGGCAAGGAAGTTAAGAAAGGTCTGAAGAATGGGGTGCCCTGGGGGGGGAGGAGGCAAGGGGGTATTAAAATTAGGTCTACTAGGAATAGGTTAAATAAATAGATAAAACACCAAATTGTGAGGGACCAGGAAAATAGTGCAAAGGGTCGTTTGCCTGCACGTGACCAAAAAGGGTTCGGTCCCCGGCATCACATACGGTCTCCCACAGCACCACAAGGAGTGATCCCTGAGCACAGTTGTGGCCCCCAAACAAAAACAAACCAATAAAAGTCCCCATCAAATTCTGAAAGAGGGGAGCACTCTCATCCGTGGGGAGGACTGCAAACGGGTAGTTGGGCCATGGGAACTACTCAATTTTTCAAGTAATCTTCAGAGAAGTACTCTACTCTCCTCAGATACATGGATGCAGTTTTTATGGCTTTTGTTTCTGCTTTTTGGGCTGCACCCAGTAGAATTCAGGGGTAACTCCTGTCTCCACTCAGGAATCACTCCCGGCAGTGCACGGGGAGATGACTGCCTGCAAGGCAAACACCCTACCTCGCTACCCGCTGTGCTATCACTCCCGCCCCAGTTTTTATTTTTTCTTTCAGATAAAAACTCTGGTTGCGGGGCCGGAGCGATAGCACAGCGGGTAGGGCGTTTGCCTTGCAGGTGGCGGACCCGGGTTCGATCCCCAGCATCCCATATGGTCCCCCAAGCACCGCCAGGAGTAATTCCTGAGTGCAAAGCCAGGAGTAACCCCTGAGCATCGCTGGGTGTGACCCAAAAAGCAAAAAAAAAAAAAAAAAAAAAACTCTGGTTGCAAATGACGATTCTGGTAAACTCCTTCTAACCAGTGTTGGACAAGAGTGCAGACCTCGGCAGGGATGTTCTGAAGATAATTTTCCACTCAGGACATAGTTCCCAGGCTGGCTGGGCCAAACCGAAATATGAGTCCTCACACGGTGCTCAGGGTACAGTCCTGGAGCCCTCCCGGCGGTGCTGTGGGTGGGGGTGATTCTTTGCAGTGCCGGGACAGAAACCAGGTCGCCGCTCTAGCACACACCTTCCCACAGTTACTACTTATTCCCCAAGCGACATTTCGGGAGACACTCCCAATGAGTGCTAAGGGCTGGCCTGGGTGGCCTCCCACGAAAGGGATTTATAGTTGTTTTTTTTTTTTGGGGGGGGGGTCACACCCGACGACGCACAGAGGTTACTCCTGGCTCTGCACTCAGGAATTACCCCTGGCGGTGCTCAGGGGACCATATGGGATGCTGGGAATCGAACCTGGGTCAGCCGGTGCAAGGCAAACGCCCTACCCGCTGTGCTATCGCTCCAGCCCCGATTTCTAGTTTGTTTGAGGGGGGCTGCACCCAGCATTCCTGGCGGTGCTGCGGGGACCATATGGGATGCTGGGGACTGAACCCGGGTCGGCCTCATGCAAGGCACGTGCCCTACCTGCTGTACTATGGAACCACACGGGATGCCGTGTGCAAGGCAAGAGCCCCGCCCGCTGTTCCCTCCCCAGGCCCCCGAAGGGTCTCAGGCGGCTCCTCCCAACCCCCCGCCTCCCCCCCCCATTCACTGGCGGGGCCCTGGGCTGGCCTGGGCTGCGGGCCATGATCCCGCAAGCAGCGCCAGGCGTCCTGGGTGCCTGAGCACGGCGCTGGGAGGAAGCCCTGAGCACCGCTGGGTGGGACGCCCCCTGCCCTCCCCCCCAAAAAAAGATAAAGAAAATAAGAAAATTCCGCTGCAAGCGGTGTGTGCCGAGGCCTCGCGCCAGGGGTCGGCTCCGGCGCCCACCCCCCGGACCCCTCAGCACCGCCAGGGCCACACACGGGGTGTGACCTAAAAAAAAAAACCCACGCCCCCCCCACAACAACAATAGCAGCAACAACAACAACGACGACGACCACGACGACGAAACCCGCGTCTGCAGGGAGGAAGCGCGCGGCCCCGGGTGCGGGCGGGCCACGTGCCGGGCCCGCGCTCCTCGAAGCCCGGGACACGCGGGTCGCGGCCTCGCCGGGCCCGACGCGCCTCACGTGAGGCGAGGCGCGGGGCGGAGCGGCTCACCCGACGGCACGTAGTCCTCGTCCTCCTCCGACGTGGAGAAGTCCTCGGAGTCGAATTCCTCCATGGCGCTGTCCCGCGCGGCGCCCGGGCCTCGGCGGCCCCCCCAGCAGCAAGGCTCGAGGCAGCGACCCCGGAGCAGCGGCGGCGGCGGGGGCGGCGGCGGCAGCGGCGGCGGCGAAGCCCCGCGGCGTGCGCGCAGGCGCAGAGGCGTCTGCGTGGTGGCTCGCGACACTTCCGGGCTCGGCGGGGGGCGCGGTGCATGCTGGGACTTGTAGTCTGGCCCAGCCCTGGGCGCCGCTGTGATGGAGCAGGAGGGGTTCGAGGAACTTAACCTCCCTCCCGTGGGACTGCGGGCCACCCCTCGTTCTTCATGAGTTGGCATTTTCGTGTTTTCTTGCTTGCTCAAATTACCTGTAACCCCCAAATCAATATTCCCGATGCTTTCTGAGGCTTACTCGCGGGCATGCGCAGAGGGTGAGAAAGTGGAGCCCGTGGAGCTGAGATTGAGCTGAACAGAAGAAATGCTTCCTTATTTCAGCACGCATAGTAAAATAAGTGAGCTCCGTGCAGTTTATTTAGTGATGCGTTGTGTGTATGTGCATTTTTGTGGATCATTGTTGTTGTTGTTTTTGGCGGGGGCGGGGGGATGTTTGCTTAAACTGACCCCCAAGCTCAGTACTTACGTGTTGTCTAGCGTTCTTAAGTGCAGGAAAGCTGTGATGCGCCATATGGAGAACACTCACGTTAGGCAAGCTTATCAGGCAGGAGAGGCAGCGCTGTTGTCCGTGAGTTCAACGTTAGTGAATTTACAATCCCACACATCAGGAAAATGGGGAAGCAAATTCGAGGACCTGTGTGTTAGGATCTGCTCCGGAATGTGCTAAAGCAAAGTCCATAGTGCGTGAGAAAGCTATGGAGAAGGGAAAAAAGCAGCTGAATTTATGGATTCGTGAGATGATGACTAAGGAAAGGGGGAAAAAAGAAGTGCGGTGAATGGCATTGGTGTGAGGCTGAAAACTAGAGGAAATATATGGTCACGTTACATAGAGGGGCAGGAAATGTTAAGTCCTTGGCTAGTACTGGCTGGCTTGCAAGGTTCAAAAGTTGGTATAGGGGCACATATGCTGCCTGAACCCATGTGCTGCTTGCGCCCACGTGGCCAAGCACATGCGGTGCCTGAGCACATGTGTCGCCCGCATCTCCCCTCTTGAGATGTGTACTTTCATGCTTTCGTGTCTAGTGCTTGGATGTGTGTAGAGCTCTCTCCCCCCTTGGAAAAGCCCGCGTTCTCTCTTGAGCGCGATACTCTTACTCTTCTCTCTCCCTCTTATCCCTTCCTCCTTCCCTCAAAAACCTCTAGATAAAATCTGTTAACTTCAGAGGGCTAGAGTGATAGCACAGCAGGTAGGGCGTTTGCCTTGCACGCAGCCCACCCGGGTTCGATTCCCAGCATCCCATATGGTACCCTGAGTACCACCAAGAGTAATTCCTGAGTGCAAAGCCAGGAATAACCCCTGTGCATTGCTGGGTGCGACCCAAAAAGCAAAAAAAAAAAAAAAAATCTATTAACTTTAAAAAAAAGTTGGTATAGGGTGAAAAATGTTCAACTTAAGGCACGGGGTGAAAAAATGTTCAATTTACAGCTACGAGGTGAAAAAATATTCAACTTATAAGTGAGGTGTTCTGTAGACCAGAAGACTGCAAATTGTTTTGTTTTTTTTTTTAAAAAATACTTGCTACGTGTTATGTTGGAAAAGGGATTTGTGGAAAAGCAGTCTTTCCATGTGGATGAAACTGGCTTGACAGGGTGTTGACAGATGAACCTATGGTCACCAGGTTCTATTTCACTCCAAATAGCAAGGTTGTGTGGAAGTCGATGTGGAGGTCTCGTTCTGTTCAGCAGGGAGAACCCTTTGTAGGGCGCAGCTGAAAGAACAGACGCAGAGCCCAGAGGAGGGAGAAAAGGCATTTATTCTATGGCAGTTACAGTATTTATACCTCCCTGTTGGGAGGAGGTGGTGCCAGGACCCCCAATAGAAATGCAGGGTGTGGCACGGGATTTAGCTAGTAATAAACAAATGCTGATAGGATAAGATCAGTAAGATTAGGAGTGGCAACCTTTGCTAGGTGTGGCATGGGGTTAGCTAGTGATTAAACAAATAGTGACAGGATAAGATCAGTAAGGTAAAATGGCTCCCTACAAGGTTGACTGCTTTTGTGCACCAATGCTAAGGGTAACTTTAAGTGCAAACCCTAATGGTACCTAGAACCCCAGATCCACAGCTCTTAATGGAAAAAGTGTGAAAAATATGCCAGTTTACTGAAGGTGGAGCAAAAAACTATGGATGACCTTGGCTGGGTTTCATAACTGCTTCATACCAGAAGCTGAATGCCATCACTAGGGAAGAGTCCTTGCCTTCAAGGTTCTATTACTTTTGGATAGTGCCCCACTCCACTGCTGTGAAGAACAGAAAAATGCCCACCTCAACATCAAAGTTCTTTTCATACCCCCCAACACTCTATCTCTCATCCAACCCCTTCATCAGGGCATCGTAAATGCTTTCAAAGCCCAGTGCACCAGGAAACTTCGTAGCATGCTGTTGAGCTCTGAAGGCCAATGAAGAAACTATTATGACGGACTACTGGAAGCCAGTCATTCTCCCCAACATGATTGATTACACTGGCACAGCTTGGGACAGCAACCATCAATCACTATTGGAAAAATGTCTGGCCAGCCTGCGAAATTCCAAAGGCTCCAAGGGAGTTACCAGAAATATCAAGAACAGTATCAAAAACATAAAGGCAGGGGCTCTAGAACAGTGGGGGGAGCATTTGCCTTGTACATGTCTGACCCAGGTTCTATCCCTGGCACCCCATAGGGTCCCTGGAGCACTGCCTAGAGCAATCTCTGAGGATAAAGCCAAGAGAAAGCCCTGAGCAACAGCAAGTGTTGGCCCAAAACTAAACATGCCACATACGAATATAATGCCAATTGCATGGTAAAGAAGGGAAGAGGGCTTTGAGGACATGAAGGAAAATGACATGGAGGCAATTTTGATAGAGAAGGTGATAGAAAGACCTTGATAAGATGGCAAAGCAAGACATTAGAGTGAGCCAGGGCCAGACTAGTGATGAAAGTCAGTCACTAAGACTTAGTCTCACCATGGCCAAAGTCTCAGATTGGAGTTCTGCCTTGGAAACATCTTCGAGGACATTTCAGTCAAGCATAGGGTCACACGCTGAGGTTCAAGCACCTCAGCCCCACATGCTGTGATGCTTCAGGACCTGAGGCATAAAGCCAAGCAGGAAAGGCTGACTCAGTGTTTGAGCCCGGGGTGGGGAGGTGACATTGTCTGCTCCGTCTACAAGTCACGAGAGCCAAATGCCACCTTGATGTTCTTCTGCAGAGTAAGATCCACTGCCCTGTCTCTTGGTTTTCCTGGGGCGAACCAAGGTTAAGAGATTTAACTGCACTGGGAACGGCCTGTGTGATGTATTCCTGTGGTTAAGATTTAACCACACAGGTCTACATCACCTCCTGCAGCCCATCGCAGCGAGATGTTAGTGAATGTTTTAATGGGACTGTAAATGCTCCCCTTTATTATTGCTTTAGGGGGCACTGGTGTGGACAGCATCTAGCGTATATGCACCGTACTGCTTACTGTGGGCGAACAGTGTACAGTAGGTTAGACTGGATTCTGCATCTGTGCTGCCTGTGTATGAAACATACATATGACTGAGGGAAAGCGTTGATGCAGTGCAATCTCAGTACCTGGGGAGCATTGTGCAAGAATGCTGTAATTCAAAGTGTTTTGTTGTAAATATTAAATCAGGTGTTTAATGTTTTCTTCTAAGAGTTTCATAGTTTTTTGTTTGTGTTTTGGAGCCATACTGGCATTGTCCAGGGCTCACTCCTGACTCTGTACTGAGATTATTCCTAGTGGCGCTCAGGGAGACCATATGGGATGCTGGGGATAGAGCCTGGGTCGGCTGGTGCAAGACAAGAGTCCTACCCGCTCTGCATCACGCCAGCCTGAGTTTCATAGCTTAATTCTTACATTTTGGTCTGTGAGCGAAAGAGATCTGTTATTTTGTTTTTTAAAGTTTTGAGCTATACCCAGCTGTGCTCAGGGACTATTCCTGGCTCCATGCTCAGGGGTCACTCCTGGCAGTGCTCAGAGGATCATAAACAGTGCTGGGGTGGGGATTGTTTGTTACCTTTTTTTTTTTGTTACTTTTTTTGTTTTGTTTTTGGGTCACACCTGGCGATGCACAGGGGTTACTCCTGGCTCTTCACTCAGGAATTACTCCTGGCGGTGCTCAGGGGACCATATGGGATGCTGGGATTAGAACCCGGGTTGGCCGCATGCAAGGCAAACGCCCTACCTGCTGTGCTATCACTATAGCCCCCGTGGGGTGGGGATTGAACCAGGCTCAACTGTGTGCAAATCAAGCACCTTACCCCCACTACTATCACTCCAGCCCCTGAAATAATTATATATATATGTATATACATATATATAATCTTTTAACACTTTCAGTGTAGAATTGTACAAAATTCTTCTTTTTTTCCCCAAAATTCTTGATGTTAACAGAGAATACACAAAGTAGAGTTAATATAAGACTCAGGTTAACATGAAGTACTTTTTTAATCACATCTTTGAACAAAAATTTTATCATAAATTAGTAAGAAGTTAATTTTTAACATAATAGAAATACAATTAAATATATACTTTAAGTACTAAGTTACAGAAATGTATATATATATATTTAAAAAAACAAAACTTGGACAACGGTTGCAAAATATTAAAATTCTTTGGCCACTTAAAAAATATAACAGTTCACAGAATTGAAAGTAATTCTTTATTGATAAACATTTATACCAGAATTAGAAATGTCAGTAGAAAAATAAAATTTAAATATTTTTTCTATTGTACAAAGGTTTGATCATTTTGACTGTAGCATTAGTGAAATAATCTAATACAAAAAGTTAGGCTGATTTTAGTCACAACCAGCCTAACAGTGCACAAAAAAAAAAAAATCATGCGTTCACAAGTATACACACACACACACACACACACACACACACACACACACACACACACACACACACACCATCCCCCTCTTTCTGTGGACAGAAAATGGCACCAGTGTTTCCTGCTATAGGAAACGGTTTCTTAGGGAAGGTTTGTGAGTATTGCATTGTGCATATGATCTAACCTTGGATGAAGAAGAACGGTCAAGAGGACCTTGAAATCAAAGCCACCATATATTTGAAACACTTAAAAATCTAAGAAAGGATTCAAAGGTTATCCTTTGCATGAACTTCTTTTTTTCACTAGCATAAATATTTCCTAAGAAGTGTTTTGTTGCCAAAAACAACAGCACACAAAATGCATCATGAACATTTTCTTAGAATGTTCATCATATGTCGTATGTGGACTTCCACGTTTTGATTAAATGTCTGTACCCAGAAATGCTGTGTTTGTTTTTAAGCTCTACCTGGCTGTGCTCAGGGGACCAGCAGATGCCAGGGCTCCAACACTGGATCCCCGCATGCAGAGCATGCACTCAGCCCACTGAACTCTCTTTCCAGCCGCCCAAATTTCCATATTTAGGGGCCAGGGCATGGCCCAGCACTGCAGCACTTGCCTGGCATCTGTGAGGTCCTGGGTTCGATTCCCAGTACTGTAAAACTTAATAAGCAAAACATGCTTTCCATATTAAATACTCAAGAAATCAAAGCTTTTCTTTTTCTTCTGGGGGCAAGGTTTGGGCCACACCTCAGTGCCACTGAGGGGCTACTCTCAGCTCTGTACTTAGGGGTCTCTCCAGAGAGTTCCCAGAGAACCAGATGTGGTGCCGGGAATGTGACCAGGTGCGGTCAGAAGGGAGGCAAGTGCCTTACCTGTACTATATTTCAGAAATCAACTTGGGGCTGCCTCTCTCCCCAACCAACCGAAAAAAAACAAAGTGGGAAAGCCGATAGACAGTTGGGAGAAGGGTACCTGCATCTGTCTCTGGGAAAGACAGCTGCAGGAAAAAAACACCCCCAAAAAATAGGCGGGAGAAAAGAAGACGTTCAATACAAATGCCAGGATACTATGTCTGAGCAGCCACCCCCAAATAATTGTGCATTTAGATAAGGAAATAAAAATCAAAAGAAAACCAAAACCCAGGGGGTGGGGGTGTGTGGATATTCTTTATCATTTAAAGAATTTCTCCCTGAAAATATCTTGAACTACCAAACTCAAGCTATACATATATATATAACGTATATACAGTTATTCACAGGATAAAGTTCACATACTGGGATGGATGAAGATACATTTTGTACTTGTTTTGTTTTTTGCTTTTTGAGTCACACCCGGTGATGCTCAGGGGTCACTCCTGGCTCTGCACACAGGAATTACTCCTGGCGGTGCTTGGGGGACCATATGGGATGCCGGGGATTGAACCCGGGTCGGTTGTGTGCAAGGCAAATGACCTACCGGCTGTTTACTATCGATCCAGCCCCTACATTTTGTATTTGAAAAAATAACTTTTTAAGTGGATAATCAAAATAGAGCAAACAAGATGAAAACAAAACAACTTTTAAAACGCATTCCTGCATGGCTCCAAGAGAAAAACAAGCAAACACTGAAATCATGGGTCAATATGCTAAAAAATTAATATACACGTGCTATTTGTGAGGTTCATTTCAAAAGAATGTTTTAGATGTGAACATTATTCAACAGAGACATCCTTAAACAGGATGTTTAAGGGTGATTAAAATAAATTTCCTGAAATAATGGTTGCAACATCCCCCAATATTTTAGCCATTAAAGATCACAGCTCCTTGATGTAAAAATGGAGCCTTTAACTAAAGACTTGAAATTGCCTTGAAAGATAAATTTGGGCTTTAGCGCATAATCTCAAACTTGTGAAAATATTTGCTATACTTCAATTGACAATTTTCCACCTTATCTGAATATATACTTCTGTAACATGTCTGTAATTTGTAATTTTTGTTTTGTTTTGTTTTGTTTGGGAGCCACAAGCGGCTTACTCTGGCTCCTGTAATTATTTTCTATGACTTTTCCTGATAAATCAGTTGTCCTGGCTATTTTCAACTGAACCCAGAGTTCATATTGCTTTAAAGGGAATAAAATATTTTTGTGTGCCCATGAGTTACTGGGCTGCTAGCCTTAGTCTCACAATAAAAACTTTCCTTTAAAAACATCAGATTTAGTTACCAAAAGGTACTGTGAAAACAGGTAACAGCATCCACTGTAGTCCAAGCAAAACAGTGTTAAGTAATAAGATACTTAACTGTCTGCAATCCTTTCTCTTTAGGAGGTCACAGTTTTCAGGGCTTTTAATTAGAAAAATAAAAGCAATAGGATAAAAATCAAAATCGCTAAAATTTGGTTTAAAAATTCATAGTAGTTCATTATCTTTCAGATGATAAATTCTCATAAGGGAAAATATAATGGGGACATGGAAGACAACCTGATAATCAAACTTCTGGCACTGAGATTGAGACCCCATGCTCTTTAAGGGGGCTGAAGATGCACCATGAGGCAGTCCCCCCAAACTCAGAGACCAGTACCCACTAACTCTAGGTAAAGATACATCTCAATATGTTTTCAAGTCATTAATAAGCACTGGGCACTAAGGAAAACTAACAGTGTTCAAAGTATCTTTCATAAGTGCATTACTGCCCAAAGAGGGTCAAAACCAATTTCTCTTAAAAATTTCAATGCAAGATACTTAATAAGTTATGTTCCTAATTAAATCCAAATAAAATGAACAAGATAACAGTGATAGAAAAAGGCCGTACATAAATTTTTTTTTGGGGGGGAGGAATCTCACTTTAGTTAGCTTATTTTGATAAAATGTATAAAACAACAAATTCACATCTCTTAAAATAATCAGAGGTCAAAAAGTTATCCATAAAAAAGTCTCATCATTCAGTAGTTAGTCTTTTTTTTTCTTTTCTTTTTTTTTTTTAGTCTTTTCTTTTAATAGTGGAATCATAGCCACTCTTAGTAGATTTTTATTCCTGTTACCTTCCCCCAAGTTTGTTCTCGGAGCTGTACTTAACTAAAACTTACTTTGGCATGAAGAAGTCTGCCAAATCTTGATCAGGATCAGATCAAGTGAGATGTTCATACAGTGTACTGTGCTCAGAAATCCATCACCATATCTCATAGTTCCTCTGAAATAAGGACACAGCACTGGTTCTGCTAACAAAACAGTACAGATTTCAGTAGCGGGTGCCAACCCAGAAGTACTGTTGGCCTGGGCTGGACAGAGGCGCACCTGTGTAACTGCTCACAGTAAAATCTAGCCAGGGAAGATTTCACTTGCTTTTGGTCGGGAAATCAGTTCCAAAAGACCTTCAATTCTGGGAGCTCCGTACTGAAGGGAGAGCTGGGAAGTTGTTCTTCACACACTTTTTCATTCAAGCCGCTGCCACGGGAAGAAGTAGGAAGACACCACATTCCACATATTTTCTTTTTGAGGATTCTAGAAAAGGCAGGCTCCACATCAGAGCCTGTGAGTGTGTGCTAGAGGGTGGCTAGGACACGGAGAAAGGAGACCACCACCACACAGAACGTCTGTCCCGTGCCTAAGATGAGGGCTTCAAACGGAATCATTTCCTTGCCCGCTGCTCGGTAGACCCCTGCGATGGCCGCACCTAAGAAAAAGTTCGAGTATGAAAAAAAAAAATCAAGGTTAGTATAGTTAGAGTATTAGCACTAGAACCCCACTGTCACATAGAGTATTCCAGATGTTTTTGTTTTTATTTGGGGGCCGCACCTGGGTATGCTCGGCGCTGATTCCTGGCTCTGCACTCAGGGATCACTCCTGGTGGAGCTCGGGAGACCATATGGGGTTGCCAGGGATTGACCCTGGGTCAGCTGCATGCAAGGAAAGTGCCCTGCACACTGTACTGTCTCTCTGGTCCTGTTCCAGATTTTTTCTTTTTGTGGGAGGCACACCCTGCAGGGTTCAGGAATCTCTCCTGGCAGTGCTCGGGGGACCAGATGGGATGCTCGGGATTGAACCCAGTTGGCCACATGCAAGGTAAATGCTCTCACCATTGTACTATATACCTCCAGCTCCCTGTTTCAAATTTCTTAATGTTAAAATTTCATTTGCGAGAAATCTTCTGTTTTCCCTGTTCTTCCTGCTACCTTAAGCTTTAAGCATTTCCTAGATGCCTTGCAAATCACGGATCTCCACTTTCCAGCATTAAAAAGGGGGCTTCTTAAAAGTGAGAGTCTCTAAGACTTACTGAGTAATATCACCTGCAAGTCAAGACTAAACTCCACAAAGACTACATTTTTTTTTCTTTTTGGGTCACACCTGGCGATGCACAGGGGTTACTCCTGGCTCTGCACTCAGGAATTACCCCTGGCAGCACTCAGGGGACCATATGGGATGCTGGGATTTGAACCTGGGTCGGCCGAGTGCAAGGCAAACGCCCTACCTGCTGTGCTGTTGCTCCAGCCCCAAGACTACGATTTTTATGTGGCCTGATTGCAAACTCAAGAACAATTTCTTTTCTTGCAGAAGTGATAATCTTCTGTGTGAGACTGAGCAAGAAACATTCCATGAGAACCCGGAGGGCCACCCCGTCCACCTTTGACTGTAGATGCACCGTTGCGTTCCGGAAACGGAGGAAACGGGTGGGCTGAGGATTCGGAAGGGGACTCGTCTACAGAGCTGGGAGGAGGTCAAAGGGCGTGCGAGAGCAGACTGGATTCCTGCCTGCTTTTCACCAAGGGTGCTTACCGTGTGGCTCACTTCCTTTCTGGAACGTGAGTGAACGAACACAGGCATCCGTAGTATCTCCCCCGAGACCCATCTCCACCCCAGTTGAGACTCGGCACGTGCCCAGAAAGTCAAAACTGAGCTAGTTTGGAGAGAACAAACCCGACACTTCCGGACGACCCTCCCTGCCAAACGGCTCCCTGGTGACAGCTCGATCATCTTTCAAATATTCACTGATTTCTCTGTTTAGGTATTTTAGAAAGTGTGGTTTCTGGTCCCATAGTCAGAATCCAGCTGGAGACACAAGACAGCCAGTGGAAACGTGGACACAGATTTGGAACAATGCGAAACAACACATGGTGTCTTGGTCAAAAAACGGTTTTATAACCGAGACAGGGAAGCACAGCAGTCTCCTTTAAGAAGAAAGAGCAATACTGACCATTGCCTGTGTGGCTTGCCTGCAACGGGGGACCCTGAAGTGCCCACCTCCAGGGGCCGTGAGACAGACAGTCAGCTCACGACGGAGAGACGAGTGGGGACGAGTGCCGTGGCACCCTTTGTAACTAAGTCCACAGTGGTGGGTTGAGTAGAAATTTTGCTAGGGTTGGGGTTGGAGCAATAGCACAGCAGGTAGGGTGTTTGCCTTGCGGCCGACCCGGGTTCGATTCCCAGCATCCCATATGGTCCCCTGAGCACCGCCAGGGGTAATTTCTGAGTGCAGAGCCAGAAGTAACCCCTGTGCATCACTGGGTATGACCCAAAAAGCAAAAAAAAAAAGAAAAGAAAAGAAAAGAAAAGAAACTTTGCTGGGGTCTACAGTAGGTTTGGATGGTGAGGAAAGCAGGAAAGGAAAAAGTGAACAGGAAGAGCAACAAAATGGGGGTCAGTGGGCTCTATGGTCCATGTACCACTGCGTTCTCTTCTCGCCTGGCCGAGACATAGACCGCAGGCAGGGGAGTCACCTTGGCACACGCGCAGCATGAGGGCAGACGTGACAATCACCATAACGTGACTGTGTGTTAGGGATGCTGCGAAGTTCCTAATAGGTAATTCCATTTACCGACTCATCGGCCACCATATGCAGTGTGGGGTATTATCCCTATCTTACTAAAATCTAAAGCAAGTGCAAGAAGTCAGTAATCCAGGCAGGGGACTAGAGCACTGGGTTGTTAAAGATAGCCATAGCGGGTGGAGTTAAAAATATTGCCAGAAAGCTAACAATAGGACAGCGGCCAGAGAAACATACAGGGGCTGCAGCACTGGCCTTGTAGGCAATGATCCAGGTTCAATCCCCAGTGGCACATAAAGCCCTGGAGCCAGGAGGGATGTCTGAGCACAGGGAGGGGGAAGCCCGAGCCACAGCAGGGTGTGGGCCAAAAAAAAAAAAATCTTCCAAAATATTACACTCAGGCTGGAGCAATAGTACAGCGGGTAGGGCGTTTGCCTTGCATGTGGCTGACCCAGGTTTGATCCCCGGCATCCCATATGGTCCCCTGAGCACCGCCAGTAGTAACCCCTGAGCATCACTGGGTGTGACCCCAAAATCAAAAAACAAAACAAAATATTATATTCAATTGCAGAGATGCCTATGGGCTCCTATGCTTGTTATTACTGTTTTCATTATCTACAGAACACAGGAACATGAGGCCACTCTGCTCCCCCAAGCCCCTCAAGCTCGAGGGACATGCTGTAAGCCAACAGGCTAGGCCAACGCACTGCACGTGGGAGGGAGGCCCAGGTTCAGTCCCCAGCACTACAGTGTCCCCCAAATGCCGCTGAGAGTGACCCTGGGGCACAGGTGCTGTGGCTCTAAGCCAAAAAGGTAGGTAAGTTTGCAGCAAGAAAAGCAGGTGCAAATGCGCTGGAACTCCCCGCCGCGTTTCTGGATTGGGAGGCCCCCCTCCTCCCGATCATGCGCACACGTGGGAAAGTGCCGGAAAGCGGACACCGAAACACAAACCGTGACTCTCGCTCAGCGGCGGGGGGACTTCTATTTTTCACCATTTCAGCATATATAAATGAGACATTTATAGCTGATGATAAATTTAAAATTATTTAAGCTTATCATTCTCACTCCTATGACATGGACAAAGTCAAAACCGAGACAGAACCCCTGGGAGAAAACTTATAGAGAAACATCTCCCAGTCCAGAGAGCGAGTACAGCGGGTAAGGAACTTGCTTTGCATGTGGCCAATCGGGATTCGATCCCTGGCATCCTACATGGCCCCCAAGTACGCGCCAGGAATAGCCCTGAAGCACTTCCATATGTGGCCCCCAAATCCAACCCCTCCCCCCAAAAGAATTTTGTTATCTGAGTGATTCTTCCATCCTTAGAGTAAGCACATCCACGAGTGGGAGTTTATCCCACAGGGCGGGGCTCATTCAACAACCCTGCGAGCAAGTCAACTGTTTGCAAAGGTCCCGGGGCAGGGACAGTAGCTTCCAGAAAGACAAATCTGTTCCTTCGCCTCGTGACCACACACACAAGCTGTATCTCAGAAAGCTGGACAGGAGCTTCTCTTTCACCCACCCTGATAAGGTGTGCAATTAATGGGAGCTGGGTGGGGCGGGGTGGCGGACAGGACAAAACATGAAAAAGAAGGACCCCGTGGTTAAGCCCTCGCCCTCCCCCCACCCCCTCCCTTGAACATGTGTCTAAAACTGGCCCTGAAATGAAGCGACTCATCATGGGAAACGTTCCGACTGGTATTTGAACGGCTGACATACTTGTCAAGACTCCAGCAGTGATTGGTCCCGCGATGCCCATCAACAGGATGCTTACAGACATGAACCTACCATATTTGTGATGTCTGAGGGTGAAGAGGGCCAGCAGTCCTGCAGGGACATGGAAGGAGAGCGAGGACACCAGTGCCCACAGGAACACACCGTACCACATCTCTGCAAGGAAGAGCAAAGGGGCGGCGGTCACGGGAGCCCCTGTCCGCCGGCGGCGGTGGGGTGGGCGCGATCAACAAACTCGGGCCTGCCGCAACGCTCGTTCCCGTACTCGTTCCCACCAGCACCCAGCCACGTCTGCTCACGTCAGACTCAGGAAGGCTGGAAGGCAGATCTCAAGCCGCTGGGGCAGAACTGAAGCAAACGAGACCAGCCCTGGACAGCAGGAAAGGGTCAGCCCCTCTAGCCTGGACACGGAACACACAGCACCCAAATTTTCAAGCTGCCGACAGTGGAAGTTACACAATGATGTCCTTCCCCAAATCATTTTCTTGGGGCTGGAGTGACAGCACAGAGGGGAGGCCACTTGCCCTGCACGGAGCTGAGCCGGGTTCGATCCCTGGCATCCCTTATGGTCCCCTGAGCATGACTAGAAATGATCCCTGAGCACAGAGCCGAGAGTGACCACTCAGCATCGCTGGGTCTGCCCTGCTTACCCCTCCCTGAAAAGAAATCATTTTCAAGGCAATGGAGTAAATATAAAGCCGGTGCCTCCTCTTAGAATACTCAAAACACAGCAAAGTTGGGCTTAAAGACCAACAGCACGGAAACGAGGGGGCAGCGGAGAGACGGAGCTGCCTCCTGCCCTGCGCGTCTCAGCGCTGGTCCTGCTGCCCAAAGAGCTTATCTGGGGAGCCGGGGGTGAGTGCGGGTCCTGCCTCTGAAAGGGACGGGCCTCTCGGTGGCGGGGGCGGAGGTTGTACTGATGCAGGTGCTGGTGGGGCAGTGGACCCACTGCATCACCGGCCAGCGATCTCCTCGTCTGTGATGTGGATGGGGCGGGTAGTGCCGTGCCGGGATGCCAAGTGCACATTTATGCACGCAGGCCTCGTGACACATGGTCTGATGCATCCACATCATGGAGCACGAAACAGTCACAGAAAGTCTGAGGGACCAGTAATGCGTGAGTGGCAGAACACACGTCTCCCATGTATGAGAGAGAGACAGAGACAGAGAGAGACACAGAGAAAGAGAGAGAGGGCAAGGGGGATGAGACATATTTAAAGTATAATCATATCACATGGTCCATATACAACTAAGTATACTGATACACTGATAAGTATACTGATGTGGTCAGATGCCCAAACCACAGTGAAAAGGAAGAAAGAAAGGATGGGCCGGAGCGATAATACAGCAGGTAAGGCATTTGCCTTGCACGCAGCTGACCCAAGTTCAACTCCCGGCATCTCATCTGGTCCCCCAAGCACCACCAGGAGTAATTCCTGAGTGCGGAGCCAGGAGTAACCCCTGAGCATCGCTGGGTGTGAAGGAAGGAAGGAAGGAAGGAAGGAAGGAAGGAAGGAAGGAAGGAAGGAAGGAAGGAAGGAAGGAAGGAAGGAAGGAAGGAAGGAAGGAAGGGAGGGAGGGAGGGAGGGAGGGAGGGAGGGAGGGAGGGAGGGAGGGAGGGAGGGAGGGAGGGAGGGAGGGAGGGAGGGAGGGAGGGAGGGAGAAAGAAAAGGAAGGAAGGAAGAAAGAAAGGAAGGAAGGGAGGGAGGGAGGGAGAAAGAAAAAGAAAGAGAAAGAAAGAAGGAAAAAGAAAGAGAAGGAAGAGAGAAAAGAAAGAATAAATGCATCTATGAACTTGGAGCGAAATCTGGGGAAATGTTTAATAAACATTCGCGATGTGCCGAGGTTTTGTTCTCTGAATTCTGCGCAGACTGGCTCGTAGATTCCCGACACGTGATGAACGCCCCGTGGGAGCCAGGCAGCCACGCCCTCGTCCCCAGGCTGCCTCTGGTGTATCACTACAGGAGACGGTTATTTCTGGATCCTGGACAGGGTTGCTGAGAATTCCCTTTCCATTTTGGCTTTTTCCGGCTTGCCTGCTCTGTTTAGCGTCTGTTTGGGGGCTACACCCGGCAGTGCTGAGGAACCATATGGCAGAATCTGGCCTCCTGCATGCCAAGTAGGGCTCCGTCTGTTGGGCGCTCTCTCCCTTTTCTTTGATTTTTTTTTTAAATGAGTTAAAATTAGGGCAGAGCAACAGGGCAGCGGGTAGGGTGCTTGCCCTGCACACAGCTGATCCGGGTTCACTCCTCAGGTCCTCTGAGCACCGCCAGCTGTGAGCCCTGAGTGCAGAGCTAGGAGTAACCCCTGAGCACTGCCAGGCGCATCCCTGAGTGCAGAGCTAGGAGTAACCCCTGAGCACTGCCAGGCGCATCCCTGAATGCAGAGCTAGGAGTAACCCCTGAGCACTGCCAGGCGCATCCCTGAACGCAGAGCTAGGAGTAACTCCTGAGCACTGCCAGGCGCATCCCTGAGTGCAGAGCTAGGAGTAACCCCTGAGCACTGCCAGGCGTATCCCTGAGTGCAGAGCTAGGAGTAACTCCTGAGCACTGCCAGGTGCATCCCTGAGTGCAGAGCTAGGAGTAACCCCTGAGCACTGCCAGGCGCATCCCTGAGTGCAGAGCTAGGAGTAACCCCTGAGCACTGCCAGGCGTATCCCTGAGTGCAGAGCTAGGAGTAACTCCTGAGCACTGCCAGGTGCATCCCTGAGTGCAGAGCTAGGAGTAACTCCTGAGCACTGCCAGGTGCATCCCTGAGTGCAGAGCTAGGAGTAACCCCTGAGCACTGCCAGGCGCATCCCTGAGTGCAGAGCTAGGAGTAACTCCTGAGCACTGCCAGGCGCATCCCTGAGTGCAGAGCCAGGAGGGACCCCTGAGCACTGCCAGGTGCATCCCTGAGCACTGCCAGGTGTGCTCCCCTCCCCCATGTAATAAGGGGCTGGAGAAACAGTGCTGGGGCTGAGGCCCTGATCTGCATACGGCCGACTCTGGCTCAGTCCTGACACCACATAAGCTTCCCCGAGCACCCTAACACTGGCCCCTGAGCACCGCCAGGTGAGGGCCCGCTCCCCCGCAAAATCATATAATATGAAGTATATGGTGATTAAATAGTAACATCCCAAGTTTAAACATTAAGTATAATTTTAAAAAACCTTACATAGTATGTGGAAAAGGTGCAAGCGCGAGCACACCTCTCTCTACTAGTGGAAAATTTCCTCTCCACTCTGCCGTGTCCTTTAGAAATTCCAGGCCGGGGTCAGGAGCAATGGCACAGTGGGGAGGGCGCTTGTCTTGCCTGTGGCCAACCCAGGTTGGATCTCTGGCATCCCATATGGTCCCCCGAGCCCACCAGGAGAAGCCCCTGAGCATCACTGGGTGTGCCCCTCCCCCAAACAGAAAGAAACACTGGCCCGGTCGTCCTCTGGGCCTCGGCTGTTTGGGAACCAGGTGGCCTCCTTTCCTTCCTGCTCCACTGCCCGGAACACCTGCCCTGTCGTCTCCTGGGCAGCCTGTGTCCAGGAAGTGCGCCTCGGTCAGTGCTGTGGCCCCCGCAAATCTCTCCCGTGTAGCGGAGCACTGTGGTGAGGGCAGCCCACACAGGGGCACAGCCCCCAAACACTGCCCGGGTCACGGGGAGCCTCGAACCTCCACATCTCCCCCAAGCGCAGAAGTCCTGTGACGCACCAGGCCTGTCCATGCCCTGAAGTGGACAAACAGGATGCAAATCTGTCCCTGCCCTGGGGTCACGGCTGCCCCTGGAGTCGCAGCCGGAAGCGGCTCCCTCCAGGCACCCAGAGAAGCCCTGGCCGTGAACCGGGAGGGCAGGTGAACTTCAGCTGACAGAGGCACGACCCAGTTCAGGACTCTCATCAAAGTGGGTCCAGACGGGGTGTGTCTAAGCGCGGCCAAACCGGTTCTCTCCCCAGAACATGTGCCCTGACCCGGCCAAAAGCGATCCCCTCCCATCAGAGCCAGGAGTGAGCGCTGGGCACGGCCGGGTGTGGCCCCTACCTCCTGGCTCTGCACTCAGGAAGAGGGAGAGCTCATCCGCATGCCCGGCCCAGCCACTGCAGGACTGAGACGGTGCCCAGGGCACCCGCCGCCTTCCCATACCCACCCTGCGACACTCTGCTCTTCTGCCTCCCGAACCTCGAGAAACGAAGTAAGTGTCTGATGCTGACGCCAGCCAGCTCCGAGAGAGACACCAGCACGCACTTGTTTCCGCCTGCCCTGGAGCCAGCTGGGCCACCCACCTAGCTGCCCGGTTTGCTAAAGACCAGACGGGCCCTTTGCACACAAGGCAGCCGGCGCCCCGAGAGCTGCTGAGAGGCAGAGGGGCACAGCCACAGGTAACCCTCAGTGTAGCCAGGAGCTACTCCACAGCCTGCATGTTTCTTACAGCGTCACTTTAAGTGGGAGTGGGGGGAAGCTTGATTATACTGGATGAGCAGGACAGTATATAAAGCACTTTGAGATACTTACAGGATTAAAATCACCATGGCATACCCGAATCAATAAGACACTGCTTACAGTGGATTTTCTTTAGCCTAATGTACCTTGATTTTTAACAAGTCACATATAAAAGATAACATTGTACTGGTGTCAGTTACAATGTAATGAACTGGTATTTGTGTCATTGCAAAATGATCATCACAGTAACATCACTGTGATATCAACACCATTTGGGGGGCGGGGGGCTTCGTGTCACAGCCAGCAGTGTTCAGCGGTGCTGAGCTTACTCCTGGCATGCAGGATCCGGCCCAGGTAAGCTGTGTGAAGCGAACACTGCACCTGCCGTGCTGTCTCTCTGGCCCCATCACCATGCAAATTTACAAAAGCTTTTTTACTGTGAGAAACTTTTAAGATTTACTTGCTTGGCAACTTTCAAATATGCACCGCTTATTGATTACGGTCCCCATTCCGTACATTACCTCCTCATGACTTATTTATTTGATAAGTGGAAGTTTATTGCACTTTAATTTGCCATCTATTTAATAGCCATGTATTGATCATCTTTTCATTTCCTTGGCTCACACCACGTCAAACAAAAAAAATTTTTTTCCAAATGTTTAAAATTTTTCTGGGCCACATCCTGGGGTGCTCGGAGCTTACTCGATGGCTCTGTGCTCAGGAATCACTCCTGATGGTGCTCAGGGGACAATACCAGGTGTCGGGGATTGAATCCAGCTTGGCTGCAGGTAAGGCAAGAGAGCCTTCCTGGCTATACTATTGCACTGACCCCATGTCAAAAAGTCTTTGTCTATACCTCTCACAGTATTTCTAGTCACTCTTTCAAAGCAGGTGCATTATTTTCCAATTTCTTTCCATCGGCATCACCTGCTGATGTTGCAGTATCAATGGGACAACACATAATAAAAGATACTAATTTCCGAGCAAGGCCTCAAGACAAGCCCGCCCCGCCCCCCCATGGGCCTCCCCTCAGCATCTTCAGTGGACTCCACGCTTCCGCCCGCACTACTGGACAAGCCGTTCCTCTGAGGCCAGGGTTCTCAGGAAAAACCACGTCAGTCCTCCTGAGAACTGCGGCTCAATGCCGGGCCACAGGGATGTCAGCCATGATAGCCTGTGTCACTGCCACGAGACGCCCCTCTCGCACCAAACGCCACGTGCTCTACGAGCCCATCTGTCGGGTATCCCACGAACCGCCTGATCCTGACACAGTGCTGGGCCACATCCTGCTTCCAAAACCCTCGCCCAGGGGAGGCCCAGGTACATCTTCTGTCCTTGCCGTTAGTCTCTGAACCCTGTTCCTGAAGCAGCACTGAGTCCTTCAAATTTCCAGGTGCCTCTGAGGGGTTCTTGGGTGAGGCTGGTCACTAGAGAGAACCATTGCGAGCATAAGCTTGGAGCTTTCAAGCCCACCCCAAGCTCCCCAGAGGGTCTGGGACTCCGAGTGGCGTTAATGTCTGACCCTGGGCCAGGGGGACGGCTTCACAGGCTGAGTGTGATCTCTGCACGTGGGAGGCCTGGTGTGACCCCGCCATGGACGCCTGCAGCTCAGCGTGGCCCTCCTCCCCCTAATGCAAATAACTGGTCCGCACCCCTATGAGGAAGCCACCTCAGAAATCCCCACAGTGTGGAGCTGAGGGGGCTTCCGGGCGGGGGAGCACCTCGGTGCAGAGGCTGGCAGAAGTGTGCGCCTGGCCACACCCTGACGGGGTCCAACCTCCCATCTACTCGCCACACGAAGCCGATCCAAGTACAAGACTTATGGCTGGGATGATGAAAATATACTAGAATTGATGCTGGCCTCAAATTCTGCAGATATGCTAACCCACCCCCCTGAATTGTACACAGTTTAAAAAAAAAAGTCAGCTCAGCCTTCACCTGCTCCAAACTCCCCAATATCGTCATGCCCATGGCAACCCCTCCCCGTGGCCACATGCCCCATCCCCCTGCTGGCATCCTTTGTTTCTTAAGCAAGTTGCTTTGCCCAGACACTTGTGTGGTCCATTTCTCATCTCCCCCAGTGTCCAGTACACAGCACTTGGGCTTCCTCGTGACCAGAAGCTAAACGGCATTCCACCCACACACATGACCACCACCACTCCCACCACCAGTCATATATGGATCCTTTCTCCACATGCTGACTTGACTTCTCCTCCCCACCAGAATGAAATTGCATTTTTCTGTTCATCGCCACATCTTTACTTGGTGCCTATAAAATAATGGGTCTGCAACACACTGAACAAATGTATGTAGAGTGAATAAACTGATAACTCGACTCCAGCAACAAGTGACATAACAAAAATAACAGTGGTGGGGCCGGAGCGATAGCACAGCAGGTAGGGCGTTTGCCTTGCATGCAGCTGACCTGGGTTCAATCCCCGGCATCCCATATGGTCCCCCAAGCACTGCCAGAAGTAATTCCTGAGTGCAAAGCCAGGAGTAACCCCTGAGCATCGCTGGGTGTGACCCAAAAAGCAAAAAAAAAAAAACCAGTGGTTTGGTAACTGCCTCCAAGATAACACTTCGACGTGGATTGTAATAAAATTCGTATCTACAGAAAGTTCAGGTCATCCTGATGCACATTTTAAGACTGTCTTTATTGACATTCAGAGTTATTTGAAAGGAAGATGACACCAACAGAAGAGATCTGCACAACTTGGAATAAAGAGGGTTAGGTCAACATTTAAATGCCTAATCCGCAAACGCAGGTTTTTAAAAAATCAATTCAAAGCATCCTGCTCCTGATAAACCACAGGATATTTCAGCGCGATGATTCGGCCACAGTGTGTTGGCACAATGTGTAGGTAACCTCTTCTACGGAGACAAAACAGAGCTATTCTAGATTCGGAACAATGAACAGGGCCCACTGTCAGGAACTTTGGGTGCTCGATCGTCCTCACCCCATTACAGATGGGACACCGCAGGCGAGTAAGTGTTCACTCACAGTGGCTTATCCCTCAGACCAGAGCTACCCTCGGTCCAGTTCATGCTTGTTGAATGAATAATCTACAACCCCCGACCCCAGGTTTATAAACCTGCGCTCGGGAGGCCTTAAGGTCTGAGAGGCAGATGAGACAACCAAAAGCCAGAAAGAACAGAATATCTGCACAAAAGACCACCCCGTGGGGCCATAGCAATAGTACCAACACCACCAAAAGTAATTCCGGAATGCAGGGCCCAGAGTTACCCCTGAGCATTTGCCAGGTGTGGCTCAAAAACAAACTAAAAAAGATCCCACTTGTGATTTATTACTTGCTTTAGGGTCACAGTCCTTTGGAGAGGTGAGATCAGATAAACAGCCACTGGGCTGACTGGCTGACTGACCGTGAGCTTAAAGGGACAAGACATTCTCAGACCTCGCCTGCTGAGACGCACTGGCCCATGGACATAGCCTGCAGGGGAGCGTTCTGTCCAAATGCATTTAATCAGATCTAATCGTGAAGGAAACACCAGCTTGACTTAGATTGTGGGGCAGTGTATGGAAAAATCAGCTCAGAATCTTCAAAAACCTCAAGAAAATGAAGCAGTGATTTTTTTAAATTTGGTCTATGGGCCACACCTGGCGGTGCTCAGGGCTCCTATGCTTAGGGCTAACTCCTGGCTCTGTTCTCAGGGGCCACTCCTGGAGATTCTTGGGGGACCATAAGCAGTGCTGGAATCAAACTGTCTGTGTGCAAGGCAAGCACCTTATCCCCTGTACTAGCTCACTTAACCTCCGTACTAGTTCACCAGCTCAAGAAAAAGAAGCAACATTGGAGAAGAAAGGATGTTTGAGAATAAACAAGACTAAAGACTTGACAACGAAATGCAATGTAGGTTATTTGATTAGATCCTGGAGTTGTTTTCTAAAAGGAAAAAAAAAAAGCTGTAGACAATTGTCAGCTAGGGAAGTCTAAGTAAGGCAAACTTATTAGATAATGCCCCGTCAAGATAAAATTATTGGGTGTGATATGGTTTTCTAGCTATGACAGAAAGTGCTGACTACTATTAAGCACCTAGCACCATAGCACCATCACTTCGACAAATTTCTTTCAAACAGCTCTGCAGAAAGAATGAAAATGTCATGTGCATGCACATAAACACGTTTATGTACATACCTGTACTTCTTTCTCTATACATTTACATAGTTATTAAGAGCTAGACATAAGATACACATACACGATAAGGCTTAGCTAAGAATCAAAATTAGCACTAAGGATACACGAGTCTTTGTCATACTATTCCGGTTTTTCAGGTTTGAAATTTTTCCAAACTGGGGTGGGGAGAGGTGCAAGGGAAAAAGAAGCCATCTGGTCCGTGCCCCTAGACTGCAGGAACATTTCATTTCTTTAGACAGTGTCTCCAGAACCAAATGTCACTGTCCAGAGCGGTGCCTTTGCAATGAGCCACGCGCCTCCCGCCCAGATGGTCAGGCGCGTCCGGAGCAAACACCTGCACCTCCCACCCCTAGCCTGTGTGTCCTCAGCCCTTCCGCCAAGCTATCGCGGGGAGCCCGGGGTAGGTGAGGAAGTGAGGGCGGGGCGGCGGCCGCGGGTTCTAGGTGCAGCCGGGGACCCAGACGTCGCGCCCGGCCCGCACTCAATCACGCCGCACTCAACCTGGTGCACCGGGCCAGGCCCGCCGTGCAGCTGCTTCTGCTCATTCCCGCGCCCCACCCCGCGAAAACTGTGCGCCCCCCCCTCCACGCCTCCGTGCCGACCCCTCGCCGCTTTCAGAGTCCGGGGCGGGAGCAGCCGAGTCCGGGTCCCGCACCGGTTCGGGACAGGCAGCAACAGGTCGGCGCAAGCGATTCCTCCCGAGAGGAGCAGGGGCAGCAGCGGGGCCGGGGGTGCAGGGCGCGGGGGGGCGGGGGAGTCCGCGATCGGGCGCGGAGGGCTGGGCACGCGCCCGGCAGGGACCCGCGCGACAGCCCGCCCCTGGCACGGAGGGACCGCGGGCTGCGGCGCCCGGCCGCGGCGGTCCATCCCGGGCCCGGGCCCAAGAGCACCAGAAGGGGGTGCTGACCGCGCGCGCCCCGCCGACCGGGGCAGCGGCCGGCTCGACGGGGCAGGGGCGGGCCGGGTCGGTACCTGGGAAGGCGCAGAGCGCGGTGGAGTTGGGGCACAGGGTCCCGTTTTCCACCCGCGGCACGAGCTTCAGGCTAAGGATCTGCTGCAGGAGCCCGGCCGACCCTCCGCTGCCGCCGCTCCCCTCGAGCTCCATCCCGCCGCCATCCACCGCCCGGGCGCGGCCACGGCCGCTCGGCTCCGCCGCGCCGTCCACGTCGCGGCCGCTCACCATCGACCACGGCCCTCTTCCTCCCACCCGACGCCGCTGCCAAGTGACGGCTCCCCCGGCCAATCGCGGGGCGCCGCGGCGGGCAGGGGGCGGGGCGACGGCCGCGGCCGCCCCTGACGTTGCGTAAGGCTCGCCGAGGCCCGGCTCCCACGCGCTGCGCCGCCTAGTGGGGCCCACTCGCTCTTTCGTGTCCGTGGGCGCTTCTCTGCAGCGCCACCCGGAGGAGAGCGCTGGAACTGCATGCGCTCCCGCGACCACTGGTCTCTGATCAAAGAGGCAGGAAGGGAGCATCACCAGCGCCAAGGCCCGCAGCACCGTCAGGGGACCCTGACGTCACCCGCCCTTGCACTGAACGGCGCGCCTAGTCGGCGGAGAACGACCAATGGGTCTCCTCGACCTCCAGAGCATCACTAGGCACCCCCGCCCCTTAGGAGGTATTTAAGAAAGTCATGGGCTGGAGAGGACATGGGGTTAAGGCGCTTGCCTTGCCCGCAGGCTGCCCGCTCCATCCCCCCGCCCACCATCTGGGCCCCCCCCAGGTGGACCCACGTGGCCTCCGAGCCCCAGCAGAGCATAGAGGTGATCCCAGGTAGCGTCACATTCCAAGGCCCTTGGTGGAACTAAGAATCGCTGGGAGGACCTCCAGGTCCCATAGCTCAGTGGCACAGCGCATGGTTTGCACCTGTGAGGCCCGAGGAGCCATCCCGGGAACCCCACAAGGTATGTTTCAGTTGCGCTTTCTGGGGAAGCTAAGTATGTACCCAGACGAAGCTTGAGTGGTAACAGAGAAAGATATGCGGTGCTAGAAATGGTTGTTTTCAGCGAAGTGTTCTCAGGAAGAATAATAATTGGTCTCCAACTATAGAGAAAATGGTTAGGACGTCTGAAAGTTTTTTTTTCGGTTTTTCGGGGGTCACATCTGGCAGTGCTCAGGGATTACTCTTGGCTCTGTACTCAGTGATCACTCCTGACAGGGCCTAGGGACTATATGGAGGCTTAGGCTAGAATCCGGATTGGCTGTGTGCAAGGCAATCATCTTACCTGCTGTACTATCTTTCTGGCCTTTGGAAGTCCAAAAGTTATTTTATTTTTTTGTTTGTTTGTTTAGTTGGTTTTTGAACACACCTGACTGTGCTCAGGGATCACTTCTGGAAGGCTCAGGGGACCATATGGGGGTACTGGGGAAATAACTCAGGTTGGCCACATGCAAAGCAAATGCCCTATCTGCTGTACCATCGCTCAAACCCCTGGAAAGCCAAAATTTCATGACAGAATAAAGAATGTTGTTATTTATTTTCTCATTGAGGGAAAATAGATCAAAAGCAATACAAAACTGAGTAATAAAACCACAAACATGCAAGAAAATTATGAAGCAAACATAAGTCAAGCAAAAACTAGTTTATTGTTATTTAAGAGATATACCCATCTCAACTTGTTTCATGTGTAGTGAGTTACAGAGTTATAGAGCTTTTATAAAACAAGAGTGAACATTCTCAATAGTCTCGGGTTAGTGAAGAGGACCTCAAACTAGATACAAAAAAACAATGATCATAAAGACAAGGATTGATACATTTCTCCAGTTTAAGTTAGGAATGTGTGTCTTTCAAGAGTTATCAAAGCAAAAAGACAAACTACAAACTGGGAGAAGGTGTTTGCAATACATGTAAGTCACAAAGGAATAGTGTCTAGAATACATAAAGCACAACTAGAAACCAATAAGAAAACAAGAGATAAATGACAAGACTACATACTTCACAAAAGAGAAAATACAAATGGCCAATAAAAGTAGGAGAATATGCTGTCTTACGTTCATCCATGAAATACAAAATGAAATCACAATAACACATCATTTGCCAGTCACCTCATGGCCCCAAAACCGAGAATGCCAGGCACTAGTGAAGTTCCAAAGCAACAGGTATTGAGATGTTTAAAAGATATTACCATCGGGGCTGGAGCGATAGCACAACGGGGAGGGCGTTTGTCTTGCACGCGGTAGACCTGGGTTCAATTCCCAGCATCCCATATGGTCCCCGAGCACTGCCAGGAGTAATTCCTGAGTGCAGGGCCAGGAATGGCCCCTGTGCATCACTGGGTGTGAACCCCCCCAAAAAAAATAAAAAAAGAAATAAAAAGATATTACCATCTTGGGAAAAGTGTTGCATGATGGTATGCATGCACCAGCAATTTCACTCCCCGGTAAGTAACCTGCAAAGTGTAGCGGGAGAGGTTTCCAAGGTCGTTCCCAGCAGCACTTTAACTGCAAGTAACCTAAAACCAACCAAGGGTCCATTCACAAGAATGGGTGGATAAAATTACACTATGGTTTGCAGTGTGAGAGAAAAGACTCTCTCTCATTCCCAAAATACTTTTTTCAAAGCATTCAATGAAGGAGCAGGCTAGAACAAGTGACCTCAAGTTCGCGCCAAGGCTGAGTCCTCAGCAAGACCTCACGGGCCCTCTCTCATGTCACGGCCTCGCTCACACTTTCTGTCTCAGCTCCCAACTCTTCTGGAGGCCGCTGCACCGACTGTCCTTCCGATGTGCCAGAGACATGTTCTCCTCGCGATTGCTCCTTCACCCGTCTCCTGCTCCACGAACTCCTCCTAGACACTCACCCCCTAATTACCACCCTCACCTCCTTTAAGCCTTTGCTCAGGGCTGAAAAGATGGCTGGACAGGCTCGACTTGCTTTGCATACAGGAGGCCTGGGTTCCACCCCCTTTACCAGAGCACCACCAGAGCACACCCCTGAGCACGGTCAAGCATGGCCACGACCCCCCCCCCCAAATAACTGTTCAAATGCCACTTTTCCAATGACACCTTCCCCGACAACCCCCACACCCCTACATTCCTACATTCCTCACCTCTGTGATCTGTCCCTAGTTTTGCCCTTCGTCCTTTCTAATCTCCTATATAATTCTTTCTGAAATGGGTGAATCCTGTCTCTCACCATCAGGATGAGAGTTCTGAAAGGGCAAAAATTTCCACTGCATTTCCTGGACCTAAAATTGCCTGGTGCCTCGTTGGTGCTCAGTCCACCATGTTTGTTGAATGAATGAAGGTGGGAAGAGGTGGATGCCACAAGGACTGCAGGGCCGACCAGAGCAGTTGGCTGGAGGACCTGGCTAGTGAGGCAGACACAAAGTCCTCAGGCTCTGGTGGCCCGTTAATCCGTCTGTGTCTGCAGCATCTCATGTCCTCTTGAAATTATTAAGAGTTTTATTTTTCGATCATCTTGACAGCACTGGAGGAGAAATACTACTCCTAGCTCAGTGCTCAGGGGTCACTTGCCAGGCCTACTCTGGGGATAGGGATCAAACACAGGTATCCTGCATACAAAGCATATGCTCCAACCCTTTGAGCTACCTCCCAGGCCCTATTATAATTTTTTGGGGTACTGTTGGGGAATAGTGCCTGGGGACCATGCTGTGAATGGGATGGAACTTGGGACCCTCACATACACCAGCTCTTGGAGCACCTTGACAGCTCTTTTCTTGATTTAAAAAAAAAACTTTATTTTTTGGAGAAATTTCCAATTTACAACAAAATGGAGGAGGCAGGGAACTCCTGCCTCTTTCACTCTCAGCATCCTGCCTGAGGAAGATACAGTCTTTACATTTTTACCCACGAGGAGGCAACAGTCTCCTGCATCAGGCCCCCAGAGCCCGCAGAGTGACTTGGAGTAGCATACTTTGTTACAAACACATGTCGCTGTGACTTTGTATCCCCCAATCTGCAACCCGCTGCTCTCTCAATGGCCTGCGCCTGCCCTGGCCTCTGGCAACCACTCATCTCTCCACTTTGTATTTGGTTTTAGGCTGAAGAGAGAATACAACAGGCTTTGCATGCAGGAGGCCTGGGTTTGAGCCCTGACACCCCGAACAGGAGTGACACCCCTGAGCACTGCTAGAGATGGCTGCCAAACAAAACATAGTTTGGCTTTTTAGAATGTCCTAAAGTTGAAAATATACTTATGTTTTCATGCTTATATAGCCTTATCAGATTGGGTTCCTTCACTTCTTCATGTTCTTTGAGGTTTGAGAGCATGTGTGTCTGTGTGTCTGTCTGTGTGTGTATCCACCCAATACTATTCCTTTAGGGAGGGGAGTGATGCTGGTGCTTTAGCCCATGCAGGGTGGGGGTTCCCGGTCACAGAGGGGGCAAGAGCATTAACACTTCGCCAGTCTAAATCAGTGCTTTTCCTTGAGCATAATTTCCTTGTGCACCTTTTGCTTTGTTTTGTTTGGGGGCCATACCCGGAGGTGCTCAGCACTAACTCCTGGCTCTGTGCCCAGGGATTATTCCTGGTAGGACTCAGGGACTATACGGGGTGCCAGGGATGAAACCCGGAGCAGCTGCTTGCAAGGCAGGTGGCTTGCCCACTGTGCTGTCTCCAGAGTCCTCAGGGCCCCTTTAAGTCTGACCTGCAGTCCTAGGAATGTTTGCAAATTCAGTCACCGCCTGGGGGCGTCTCCACGCTGGGAACTGTTCCACGCTCGGAACAGTTGCACACTGTTCCGAGGAGTCTTATCCTTCCCAGTCAGGGCAGCTTCTCCCAAGAATAGTCCTAGGGAGTCTAGTCTCAGAAGCGAGCCCTGTCCCCAGCCTCTTGCTCTTCTTATTCTTCTTCCTCCTCCTCCTCCTCCTCTTGATTTGAGCAACATCTGGTAATGCCCAGGATTCACTCCTGGCAGTGCTTGGGGGACCATATGGGCTTGAACCTGGGTCTGCCACATGCTAGGGAAGCGCCCTCCCCGCTGTGCTCCCTAACCCGCTGCCCTTCTTCCTCATGCGTGCTTAACTCTGACCTAGCCCTTGTTTACTCAAACCAGCGGTTTCCCTGATTCTCCACACACAAGTAGATCGCCCTGTCCCTTTCTTACCCTCTCTTACCGAGCAGCTCACCGCCATGGCTGCCTGTGTATCTGTGGGGCGAGTTATCTGGAATCCACTCACCCCCCGAGAGCCAGGGCTATGCCTGCTATTCACTGGGACCATGAATACAATCATCCACCATCCAACCCGAGAACTCTGCCCCATTTCAGGGTTGGGGGACCCTAGCGTCAGGGCTCTCCTGACCTGGTCACACCCTCATAGCGTGGTGAGTCACGTGGGTCAGCCTCACTCACACAGGTGGGATTCTCCCTGAGCCAGCTCAAGCCGCCTACCAGGCCACAAGGCCCAGCTTCGGGCCAGGCTACCGTCAGGTTTTGCTTTTGTCCTGAAACCTGACCTGAGTTGGCCCGATGCCTGCCCGGAACCCAGAGGACTAGGGAGCAAAGGTGGGAACCAGTGGCCCCAGCCTGGACCCTTTGGAGTCAGGTGAGATACGGAGTCGAGCGTCGTGGCCATCAACACAGCCTGTGATCCACCCCAGCAAAGAAGACTTGCGGGGTTGCCATGGTGCATCTGGGCTGAGACCCCTTGGGAACGGTTTTCTGGAGCCCCCGAGAGATCCGTGTCTCCTGGTTCTCAGCTTCTGGTGCCTGCTTAGCCTTCTTGGCGTTTTGCAGCCCAGTGCCAGCCCCGCTCCCCGACACCCCGAGACTCACTTTGTGATCTGGGGAATGAGCTGGCTTGTCCCAGTTCGGTTTACTTGTGAGCACCTAAGTGGCCAAGACAAAGGAGCGAGTTCAAGTCCTCGTCCAGGGACCCTTGTGTAGCCACAGAATTCCCATCCATGGATCCAAGGTGTTGTGTTTTTGTTTCAGGTTTGGGGGCCGCACCATGTCATTGCTCAGAGGGGGACTCCAGGCTCAGTGCTTGGAGAACCATGTATTGTCCGAGATGAGATCCAGGCCCCCGCGCACACATATCCCATCCCTTTGAGCCAGCTCCCTGGCCCCGAGATGGAGGTGTGATGGGGCTGGAAACTGCAGCACATTCTTCTTTTAGTCCCGGCAAGAACAGCAGTGAAACATGCCAGGGAGCCCGCCTTGGTCGAGATGCAGGTCCCAGTAAGCTGCAGCCGCCGGCTGGCAGAGACCCCCCTGGGATCCCTGCCACGGACTGAGCACTAGGGGGCGCTGCTCCAGCTTCCCAGTAACTGGCACAAGCGTTTCTGGGGACCTGCGCCAGTCCCTACTCGCCTCGGGGATGTTCTGCCTGCCGGGACTTGGGTCCGCTTCCCTGCCTGAGCTTCCTCTTTTCCTTTCTAGCTCTCCGAGCGCAGGACGAAGCTTCTGCGGCCAGGGCCAGGTGGTGCAGATAGCAACAGCCAAAACTCCATGGGCCCTCCAGGGACTCAGCCTGAAGGGACCCAGGCAAGGCAGAGCCCCACCCCCCTTCCTTCTGAGCGCTCCTGGGGGGCCTGATCCAATTACACTCATCCCCGAACACCCTGCTGCTAAGCCAGGCCTCCATCTGGCTTGCAGGCTTGCTGTCCAGGAGGCCGTTCAGTTTCGCCCAGAGCTCACCATTTTCTTATCCTGTAGCTGCCTCTACCTCCACCGCCCCCCTGTGTGTAAAGCAAATCAGTGGGAAAATCAAACCTTTTAAATGCAGAAGGCGCAACAAGCCCTTTCTAGAAGCCCAGCACTCCCTCTGTGGCCCTGACCCAAAAGCTCCCCATCCCGTGACCTAGACAAGCCCCTTCGCCTGTTTTTTACTTGTCAAACACTACTGGCTGTAAACTCTTGTTTTGTTTGGGGACCACACCCGGCAGTGCTCAGGAGTCCGTGCCATGCCAAGAATCCAACCCAGGCCTCCCCCAGCGGGTTGCATTCTCCTGCCCTACTCCTGGCTGTGCCACCTAGGCAAACGGTCATGTTTATTCATAGAGAAGGATATTTGCTGTGGACACATCATCGTTCACCCTACCCGGGCAGGTATGCAGGTGGGTGGAGTCTCCTGGGAGTGGGGGGTGGTAGAGAGAAGCGGGGGAGGGAGGGCATGGGGGGGGAGAGCACAAGATAGAAGGCATCTGATTTGGTTTGGTTTGGTTTGGGGAGGGTGGGTGGGATCTCACCCAGGGCATGAGGCACCAAGCTGACCTACATGCACACTCCCACCCCTATTGTCTGGTTTAATTTTTTTCTCCTCCGAAGTGCTGGGGATCAAACCCTTGCCTCACACACGTCAAACACAGCCAAGCTCACGCTCTAGCCCCGTGCCATCTCCCCAGCGGGCTGTCTGATTTCTTGATGAAGATACAAGTAGATGTAACTGCAAGCAGCTTTGACGGAGGGAGGCTGTGCAGGGGAGGTGCAGAGTCAGGGGTCAGCCAGTACCTCTCGAACCAGGCCGGGCCACACCTCTCCAGGAAGCAGTGAGAGGAAAGAGCACCGGTGAGCAGATGCGGCCCCCCCAAGGCCTTCTCTACCCCCAGAAGGGGAGGACTGAGTGCCACCCTCCAGGAGATGCGGGTTCAGCTCAGAGGAAACGCAAAAGACTTTTGGAGGAAAGAGGCAAGAGGGCTCAGAGCAAGGTCAAAAACCGAAGCAAGACGCCAGGGCCCCGGGCCTTGAGCCCCTTCCTGCCCCCATGGGTGGGGGGACCCCTCCCTCCGGGGCCCTCCAGGAGTGACCCGCACCCCGGGTGCCCTGGCTCCCTCCCCGCCCTACCACACACCAAGTTCCCGGGCCAGGTGAGCCCGGAGGACCCCCCAGGGCCTCGCTAGGGCCCGGGGTCGGTGGAGGAGGCCCAGCTGAAGCTGCTGGGGCCCCGGGGAACCAGCAGGTCCAGGGCGAGGTTGCGCTGCTCCTCTTCGGAGAACACGGGCCGGTAGCCCAGCAGCTGCAGCGCCCCGGCGCACAGTTCCTGCACCCGGCGGATCTTGGCGAAGGGCAGCGCGTGGCGCCAGGCCTGCGAGACGTTGAGCGCGTCCCGGGACGTGGTCTTGAAGGCGTCGTGGCGCGCGCCGGGCCCCGCGCCGTGCGTGATGTTGTCGATCCAGGTCTCGAGCTGCGGCGTGAGGCTGAGGCCGGCGAAGGCGTAGAGCGCCCGGATCTCGGGCAGTGGGGCCCGCGCCAGGTCCTCGAAGCGCACCAGGCGGTAGCGGCCACGCAGGAAGGGCGGCGGCTTGCGCGTGGCCGCCTCGGCGATGCGCACGTGGCTGCGGCACACCTCGCGCACCACGCGCAGGCCCGGGTCGGCTTCCACCCACGTGCCATTGGTGCCCAGCACGATGCCGTTGTCGCGTGCCAGCGCCTTGGCCGTCTGCTCGCGGGAGCGCAGCACGGCGCGAGGGTCGCGCACCAGGTGCACGATGCGCAGGTTGAGCGCGGGGTCGCTGAGCAGCGGGTAGAGCACCTGCAGGTTGAAGAAGCGCACCTCCTTGAGCACCACGTGGCTGTAGGAGCGGCAGGCGGCCTGCGCCCCGCCGAACGGCTGTCGCGCGCACAGCGGCTTGCACACGGCCTCGCTGCTCAGGGCGCCGCGCGGGAAGGCGCTGCAGGCGGGCGGCGAGCACAGCGCGCGGCTCACGGCCCACTGGAACAGGTCCGACAGGTTACGGCGCCACGGCAGGTAGGCGTCGAACACGTCCAGGTCGCACAGGAACACGGAGCGCACCAGGTCGCGCACGGCCATGTGCAGCGCGGGCGCGCTGCCCTGCGGCAGGGTGGCCCACACGTGCCATGCAGGCTCCATCAGGTAGAAGACGTCGGGGTGCTGGCTGAAGAGCTGGCCCACGAACGACGAGCCCGAGCGCCACGATGACAGCACCAGCACGTGCACGCGCCGCGGGCCGCCCGCGGGTGCGGGGGAGCGCGGCTGCGACACCAGGAAGAGCAGGAGGACCGTCTGCGCCAGCAGGAGCGCCGTCACCGCCGTGCTGGAGACACGCGGCAGCCACATGCCGTCGGCGGGGCCTGCGGGGACGAGAGCGCAGCCCGTCAGCGCCCGTGGGCTCAGCCCACCCGGCACTGGCAGCCGGGGAGACCCCGGATTGCACCTCCTGGGGCCTCCGACGCAGATAACGTCTGAGAGGCCGGAGTGATAGCAGTGGGGAGGGCGTTTGCCTTTCATTCGGCCAACAGGAGTTCAATCCTCGGCATCCCATAGGGTCCCCCAGCACCGCCAGGAGTAACCCCTGAGCATCGCAGGGTGTGACCCAAAAAGAAAGACACGCGCGCGCGCGCGCGCACACACACACACACACACACACACACACAAAATACACAACCCAAACCAGATAACGTCTGGGCCGAGCTCTTGGGGTGTGACGCCAAGGCCAGAGGTGACCCGTGGTTTTCAGCGACATTTACCCAAGGAGAATGGGGTCGCTTTTCCCTTTGTTTGGGGTTCACACCTGGTGGTACTCTAAGGCTTGTCTGTCTTGGTGCCCAGAGGTCACGCTGCTGGATCATGTGCAGGCTAGATCCCAGCCTCTGGAGTGCAAAGCATGTGTTCTAACTCGTCCAGGCCTGGGGAATATTTTTATTTTGTTTTGTTTGTTTGTGGGCCACACCCAGCTATGCTCAGGGCTTAGTCCAGGGTCTGTTGGGGATTACTCTTGGCAGGCCCAGGGAACCATACGGGCTGCCCGCGATCAAACTGGGTAGGCTCCATGCAAAGTATGTGTCTTACCCGCTATACTACTGCTCCAGCCTTGAATATTTTAAAAACAGAATTCTGGGCCACTTAAAACAGAGGGTAGGGAGTTTACCTTGCATGGGACTTACCCAGTTTGATTCTGGGCACCCCATATGGTCCTCCAACTAGCCCTAGGAGTGATCCCCGAGCACAGAGCCAGGAGTAAGCCTTGAGCACTGCTACGTGTGGTCCAAAAACAAAACAAAAATTTAATTCCTATCTTTTGCAGAAGAATTACTTAGAGGGGGAAAATCTTTAGTCATTTAACAAAACAGCTCGGTGGGGACTGGAATGGTGTAAGATCAGATCGCACCAGGCTCTGGCAAGTTGAGTCTCAGCCCGGGAACTTCTGAGCTTGTGATCTCCACCCCAGCACAACTCTCTCGGTGACCCGGTTCACCGTTGGCAGAGGGGCTAATCCTGGCCCTGGTTTATTAAGATGAGGGCAGGCTTGGGGGACGCATTGCCTGTCCCCGTAACTGAGGACTTGGCCTGTTGGTAGATGGAGACTCACTCTGGGATTTTCTTCCAAACCAGCAGCTAGAGCTTTGGGAGGCGCATCTTTCCAAAGGGAGGAGGGGCTGCAGAGGGGGAAGGAAAAGGGGGACACTGCCAGCCGCTCTCTGCCTGCCTACTCACCGCTGCCTGTCTGGGTCACAAATCCACGAGCGCAGGGCTGGCCAGGGGGCCTGGTATGGGAGCAGGAGAGAAGGTCCCGGGCAGTTCAGAGAGTGCCCACAGGGGACGGAGGAGCGGCCACTGCCAAGGGCTTTTCCCAAACAGTTGGCGGGCACAGGAGAGGGCTTCCTTGGAGCCGTGCCTGCCCCTCCAAAGCCATGCCCTCTAGGAAGCCCTGGCTGCCCCACGGCCTATTCCTGCTCTGTGAACCCCAAGAACGATTCCCCGCGCAGACTGGGTTTTTTTGGTTTTTTTTTTTTTTTTGGCTTGCTTAGATTTAGGGCCAGTCCCTAACCTTGGTGCTCAGGGCTGAGTCCTGGCTCTGGGCTGGAGTCACTCTGGGTGAGACACTTTCAGTGGTGGGGATTAAGCCAGTGGTGCTGTGGTGAGCAGTGCAGCTGCAGGCTGGGGGACAGGGCTGAGGAAGGCCTGGCCCTGCTGTAGAGCTGAAGTGGATGCGGGAGCCTCGGAGGGTCCACCCAGTTGATACCCTGAGGCCAACTATTCTTGGAATCTGGCATTGGAATCCGCATAGACACACACACTCCCCACTCACCCAATCACAGCATCTTCAGTGCATCTTAAGATTGTCACACAGGGGCCAGGGGAGCTGGCTCGAAGGGCCTGAACACATGCTCTATGTGCTAGGTTCAGTCCCTGGTAGCCTGGCTGGGTCCCCCAAGCACTGCTGGGAGTGACCCCTGGAGCACTCAGTGACCCCGAAGCATTGCCCAATGGGGCGGGAACAAACCAAAAAGCTTGTGGGTAGGGAGATGGGCTCGGCGTGTTTGATCCCCAACCACACACTCCCTGGCGCAGCTGGTGTAACCTGTCGGTAGCCCACAGCACAGCCAGGCTGTGACTCTGGGGGACACTGGCACCATGGACCCATGCAACTAGAGGACCCAGAGCTCAGACGTGCAGGGTGCCCCCAATCTTTGCAGTCATGAATTGATCCTTGTGCCTTGGATGGGGGGCTTTGGGGCACAAAGGTAGACCTGGGCAGTAACAGGGCAGGGCAAGGGGTTCAAACAAGTACCAGACATCAGGGCTGGTTGCCCGAAACCTTTGTCCAAAGAACCCCCTGATCGTGAAGGCCTGGCCCCTTCTCTCCAGTCCTTCTGCTGTGAGGCCGAGAAAGACCCTCACATGCACCATGACAGGCTGCATTTCAGCAAAACAAGCAGGAGGCCTAAGTCTCTGTTTCCCCCCAAAGACTGTCCTTGGCCGAAGCTGGAAATCCCCTCGATGCCTCTAGCCAGTCCTGTGATAAGTGGGATATTGGTGGGCACAGCAGGTGGGCACGACCACTTAGCTCACAGACTTGTGACTGCTTCGTCAAAATTCTTGGAAAACCTGCCAACGTTGCTTTTGTAACTGTGTAACTGTATGCCATATAATCATCCCTGGAACTACAGTCGGGGTCCTGGTCAAGACTCCACTGTGTTGGATGAGGCTTGGACCCGAGCTCGAGCTAGCAATAAAGGTTCCTTTGCTTTTGCATTCTCACTTGTGGAACTGGTCTCTCTGCAAATGCGAAACTCAGAACCCGGTTATAACACCGCTTTCTGTACTCTAATTTTTTTTTGGGGGAGAGGGGTGGGTCTCACTACCCTGACAGTGTGAGCCGGACAGGTCAGTGCTAGAGGGCACCTTGGCGTCTCCAGGGCAGAGTGCTGCAGGGACAACTGTGTCTGATGCGTACAAGGCTTCGCTTCCGCCCTTGAATTCCTTTATTTTGGAAGAAAGGGGTCTATGTTGTATGTTTTATTTCCAGGGAAGTTCGTACTCCAAGGTGGGATTCTATTTTTTTTTTTTTTGCTTTTTGGGTCACACCTGGCGATGCACAGGGGTTACTCCTGGCTCTGCACTCAGGAATTACTCCTGGCGGTGCTCAGGGGACCATATGGGATGCTGGGATTTGAACCTGGGTTAGCCGCGTGCAAGGCAAACGCCCTACCCGCTGTGCTATCGCTCCAGCCCCATCCAAGGTGGGATTCTAAAAGGACAGCTCAGGGCATCCCAGGCTTGTGTTCTATTTGTGCAAGTTAGAAAGGGCCCATCCCGGGGCTGGAGTGATAGCACAGCGGGTAGGGCGTTTGCCTTGCACGCGGCCGACCCGGTTCAAATCTCAGCATCCCATATGGTCCCCTGAGCACCACTGGGAGTGATTCCTGAGTGCAGAGCCAAGAGTAACCCCTGTGCATCACCAGGTGTGACCCAAAAAGCAAAAAAAAAAAAAAAAAAAAAAAGGGCCCATCCCCTGGCGGCCCATGCCAGTTCTCCCGGGTGGATGGACAGACTCTTATCCCCAGGGCCCTGACCACAGCTGTAAGCCTTAAGCACTGTCCACTCTGTGTTTAATGGTGATGGTGAAAATAATCCCAGGGGGAGGTGGGAGTTAAGTAGGCCACAGAAGGAATAAGAAGTTCCAGGGCCGGAGAGATAGCCCAGTGGGTAGGGTTTTGCCTTGCACGCGGCCAACCTGGATTCAATTCCAAGCACCCCACATAGTCCCCTGAGCACCTCCAGGAGTGACCCCTGAGTTCAGAGCCAGGAGTAAGCCCTGAGAACTGCCAGGCTTGGCTCAAAAATAAAAAAAGAGGGGCTGGAGTGATAGCACAGCAGGTAGGGCATTTGCCTTGCAAGCAGCCGACCCAGGTTCGATTCCCAGCATCCCATATGGTCCCTCAGCACTGCCAGGAGTAATTCCTGAGTGCAGAGCCAGGAGTAACCCCTGTGCACTGCTGGGTGTGACCCAAAAAGCAATAAATAAATAAAATAAAAAAGGAAGTCCCCCCCTCCTCTCCTTGACACCCAGGACCACCTTACAAGGCCGTCTCTTTTTCTCATCACTGGAGCTTTTGTCCTAACATCATTAAAAAGTCTACTTCCGGGGCCGGAGAGATAGTACAGTGGGTAGGGCGCTTGCCTCGCACACAGCCTACCCTGGCAGTCATAGGGTCCCCTGGGCACTGCCAAGAGTGATCCCTGACCACAGCTGCAAGCCCTAAGCACTGCTGCTGTGGCCCCCAAGCCAAACCAAATCAATCAACAAATAAAAATTCTGCTTTTGCCAGTCTGGGGCTGCAGCTTTGCGGGAGAGAGGCCCCGGATTCAATACCCGACACCACATGAAAGACAGCCAGGGCCAGAAGCTAGGACAGGGGCTAGAGCACTGGCCTACATGTGGCTGATGCCAGTTCAATGCCTGGCACCGCCTGGTTCCCCTGAGCATCACCAGGAGTAACCCCTGAGCATCACTGGGAAGCCCCCCGGAATAAAGACTGACGTTGGAGTAGAAGGGCTGCAAGCCACGCTGAGGGCTGAGAGGGCCGCAGGTTCCACCCCCAGAACACACGGCACCCCGGGCACTGCTGAGGAGGGTGTGGTGGGCCCTGGCTCTGCCCGGAATGCTCGGACCCAATACTGAACTTGGTTTTCGGACCACACCTGCGGTGCTCAGGGCTCGCTCCTGGCAGTGTTTGTGGGACAGTCTGTGGTGACGGGCTTCCCCGCTGCACCGTCTCTCTGGCCCTGGGCATGGGCTCTGGCCCCTGAGCACTGTTTGGAGCCTCTACCTGCCCCTCAAAAAGCTAAGTAACGGATGGAAAAGGGACAAGGGACAACCAGAAGGTTGACCCACATGTGCTGCACTCAGGAGCAGACAGAGCTGACGGCCCGCCGGGGGCCTGAAGGACGCTGGTCTCACGAGATGGTCAAGGAACCAGATGGCCCAGGGAAGCGGCCCCTCCCGCGGGGCTCCTGCGGGCCTGCCGCGCTGGCCCTGCTGTGCTAGAAGCTGCCCCGTCTCCAGAACCTCCCACCTGCTCCTTCCTCCTCGCTCCCCAGGCTTCCCACGCAGCCCCCCTGTTTCAGATGCCAGAAAACCAACGAGAGCGCGACTCCCTCTCCTGCACAGCGTGGGCCTGGCCCCGTGCCCAGAGCCCAGCACGACCCTTTCTCCGGATCCTCAAAGCACCAGTTCGCCCCGCGTGGCACCTGCACCCCTTCCGGCTGTGTGGGTTTGTGCCAGTGCCTGCCAACCCTATCCCTGGCGTCCCATAAGGCCTCAGCGCTGTATGGGCTGCTGGTCAGGGCCGTCACGTGCATTCCAGCCCCGGGCCCCTGTCTGCAGAGGACAGAGGCCTCCTGAGGAAGCAGCTCTCGCCCACACAGAGAGGCTGTGGGGCTCACTCACCAGCACCCGATCTGGGGTCAGGGGAGGGCACACGTGTCTCCTGCCCGGCTCCCCTGTCTGTGCTCCCGGGAGTGATCTCTGAGCACAGACCAGGAAGTAGCCCCTGAGCACTGCCAGGCGTGGTCCCCCAAATAGAAGCAGTGACCTCCCACCGTCCCTGCTGACTCCTTGTCCTGGGCACAGGAGAGCACTGCGGGCTGCAGAGGGGATCGGGCTTCACACACTTGCCTCGCGGGCAGCTGACTCTCGTTCCATCTCTGGCACCACCTGTGCCCCCCGCAACCCCCCAGCCCCACCAAGAGTGATTCCTGCGTGCAGAGCCAGGAGTAAGCCCTAAGCACTGCCAGGTGTGGCCCCAAACCCAAACCACCCCCCAGCTGGCAGTGAAGGAAGGAGCCGCTAGGCTGCCTGAGCTGTCGGTGGGAGAATGGGGTGGGGGGAGGGGCGCGACGGTTTTCTGGTTTTCCGTGGCAGGGCTGAGCTGGAGCCTGGCAGCCTGGCTCTCCGGGCGGTGCCTGCCAGGAACCCAGCTCTGTTGGCCCTTGACTTAGCAGCACACGCTGTCAGCAGCCTCTCCCGGCCTGGCAGAAAATCTAAGGGAGGGAAATCGAACACCAGACACAAATCCCTGGCACACACTGGTCTCCCTTTGGCAGCACCCAGAGGCTAGCTCATTCTTGGAGAAACCCCAAAGGTCGGAGAAAATGGATTTCCCATGAGGGGTCCCTCCTAGGGGCAAGCCAGCTCTAAGAGAGCCCAAGGCAACCGTGGGCTTGGGGGGCTGAAAAGGAAGAAAGGAAAGGGGAGAAAAGAGGAAGAGAGAAAGGAAAACAGCAAATAAGGTAAATGAAGCAGGGCAGGTGGAAAGGAATGAGGTGGCGGCAGAAGGGCAGAGTGAAGGCAGGGCGGACTGGGGCACCAGGAATCAGGCCTTCAAGGGTTTCCTCTGCACCAGCCTTTGCCCCGTCCTCTCGGGCAGGGTAGAGGAACCCTCTTCTGCAAAGGGTCATCAGGAGATTTGTCATCCTTTGTATAATAGAGTCATATAATACGCAGACACGTTATGGGAAGCCATTGAGCTATATACATGTCTGTCCCATCATGCCCTAGGCCAGATCACGTGACCACTGGGGCCTGATATTCCTGACCCAGCTCCAGTTCAATCCTCACAATGACCCAGGAAAAGAATCTGAAGCCTGTCCATGACTTATAGGGGTGGAAACTGAGGCTTGAGAAGCTAGGGCCTGGGGGCCGGAGTGAGAGTACAGCGGGGAGGGTGTTTGCCTTGCATGAAGCTTACCCAGGTTCAATCCCCGGCATCCCATATGGTCCTCCGAGCCCACCGGGAGTAAATGCTGAGTGTAGAGCCAGAAATAACCCTGAGCATCACCAGGTGTGGCCCAAAACAACAACAACAACAAACATCAAACAAAACAAGAGCAAACAACAAACAAACAAAAGGAGAGGAGGGGCCTTGCCTGAAGGCTATTAGCCACCGTCAGTGACTCAGCAGTAGAACCCTAGCAGCCTAAGTTTAGGGCTCTTCTTCCTGCAGGGAGAGAGGTGCCTGGAGGACCATGTGGTACCCAGGATGAGATCCTGGGCTTCCACATGCGAAGCATGCACTTCCGGCCTTTGAGCCGTTTCCCAGCCCCTGTGTGCTCAGCTCCAGAGAAGTCTTTGTGTGTTATCTTCTGGCACAAATGATAAAACATTTACACACAGCGGTGATGTCCACAATGTATGATACCAACTGTGTTACAAATACGTGAGGGAGAGGGCAGACTGGGGAGATAGCTCACAGGGTTGGGGGCAGGCTTTGCCATCAGGGGCCTGGAAAACAACAGCCTGGGGGATGGAGGGTTAACTCAAAGGGCTGGGGCACATACTGTGCATTTAAGAGGCCGGGCTCAGTGCTCAGAACCACCTGGTCCCCCAGGAGTAGCCCCTTGAGGACTGCCAGGTGTGGCCCCAAACCAAAAGACAAAAGAGATGATCACATTTCTCTAGAGGAGATGTACACTCCCACTTCCCTGTTCTTCCAGGAACCTGGCAGTCACCCACAAACTGCCTCTGACGCCACTTCAGCTCACTAACGGCCATGATCCAGAGACTCACAAATCTCAGAAAAGAGCAACAAGCTGCAGAGATGCCTCCAGACCCCAAAGTCACCATCCAGTTAAAATATGAACTCTAGCTGTATCACCCTACTTAAAATTTTAGAATTCCTGGAGCAACATCCCATACTCTATGCCCCTGATATACCAAGAGTAGCACACTGCATTTGATTGGGTGCAAAGTAGAAGGCAACCAATCTAGAGTAAAAATAAGTAAATAAATAAATTTAAATATATATATATATATATACACACTATATATGCACGCAAAGTTCAATCTGTAACATGTTAGTAATCTCTTATCTCTTATACAAGGGCTTAATGGTTCCATGGTGAGATACAACAATCTTCACACACTTTCCTCTAATGAAACTTTTTGGGATCATTTTTAGCAGAGTCATTCGTAGCAAGCAATATAAAATATATTATTAAGTCCTGCTTTGGTGGCAGGCTTTGGGAAGGGGATGGAAAAAATTACAATATGGTGGTGGGAAGGTACAGTACTGGAGGAATTGGTGTTGGAATATTGAATGTAATAAATTATTGTGAATAATTTTATGGCCTCCGCGATAGCACAGCGGGTAGGGCGTTTGCCTTGCACACAGCCAACCCGGGTTCAATTCCTCCGTCCCTCTCGGAGAGCCCGGCAAGCTACCGAGGATATCTCGCCCCCATGGCAGAGCCTGGCAAGCTACCTATGGCATATTCAATATGTCAAAATAGTAACAATTCTCACAGTGGAGACGTTACTGGTGCCCGCTCAAGCAAATAGATGAACAATGGGATGACAGTGCTACAGTGAACAATTTTATAAAAATAAAATCAAATTAGAAAAAACAGAAAGAAGGTATACAAATGGCCGATAAAGACACGAAAAGATGCTTCCATGCGTGTAGTCCTCAGGAAGCACAGCCCGAATTCCCACAAACTGTTCCCTAGAGTGGCTACCGAGGTGGTCGGTCACACAGCAGGCTGCGAGCTTGCTCTCTCCACATATGGGGGTCCCGAGATGCCCGGGCATCGTTGGGAATGACCCTTGAGCACAGAGCATGGGGTGGCCCCCAAATAAACAGAAGGTCAAGTATTAGCGAGAACAGCAAGTGTCAGTGAGAATGGGGAGAAACGGACCCTCTGGCACCCGTGACGGTCAGTAAAGGCACCGCTGCAGAGGGGACCCGAGTGGGCCGCTTCTCAAAAGGTTCGACATGGGTCAGCATCGTTCTGCTCCTGGGTCTCCCCAGAGGCCTGCAGCCTGGCCACTGAAGCACTGGTGCAATGGCCGGAAAGAGAGTGCAGGGGTGAAGGTGCACGCCCTGTAGCCTGCTGACCCCCAACTGCTACTTATGGGACCCTGAGCACTGGCAGGGGCCATTCCTGAACACTGATCTCAGGGTTCATAGCCCCCAGGTACCATCAAGTGTGGTCCCCAAAAAGTCTTGCCAAAAGGAAGAAAAACTGGTCTATGCACGTCCGTGTCAGTGTCATACACAAGAGCCGCTAATTTCCCAGTCCTACCCCTTGAGGAGTGGTGGACCTGGGGGAGGGAGGGGGGTACTCAGCTGATGGGACAGGGTCGCACAGGGCAGGCCTGGGGACTGCCAGCTGCAGCACCCACGCTGTTCCCTGCTGCCCCCACAGTGCTGAGGCACTGGGAACCAGCGAATGGGGTTTCCAGAGGGGGAACTTCCCAGACACAGGAATTCCGTCTCCGGCGGTCTCTGGAGGGGCTGGAGAGCGGGTGCAGCCTGCAAAGGGGCAGAGCCAGGGCGTGGCCCGAACCTCACGTGGCTCCCCAGAGCTCCACCCGGAGTGACCCCAAGCACTGGCCAGGAGTAGCCCCTGAACCCCACCACATATGGCCCCCAAACACAAACCAGTACAATGGGCAGGACATGGGAACAGTCACAGCGGTGCCTGGAAAGGAACCGGGAAGGACAGTGCCACTTCGTGGCGGTCCTGCCTGATGAGACCGTTCTTTCCCCTCGTGAGCGTCTTTGCTGCATTTCTCAGGAAGCCTGGGCCAACTTCTAATCCCCTGGGAATGGCGAATCCATTTCTGCGCACCGGGTGGAGGAGGCAGGGCTGGGCTTGGCCTGGTGCAGCGGTCAGCGGCTCCAGAACCCCGCCGGCCGGGGAAAGAGGGGCGCAGGCCTGGAGCACAACCCCCTCCTCCCCTAGGGAAGGTGCCCAGGTGTCCCTGGGCCAGCGGGCGTGTCTGCCACGTGGGCGGCTTCTCACCCGCCCTGGCTCGCAGCTGCGTGGAGGCAGCCAGGGACGAGGAGGTTGGAGGCCCGAGAGGTCTCTAGGAAAGAAATCACAGAAATCACATTCCCCGGGGGGAGGAGCCCAGGGCATTTCGGAGCAGAGGCGCAGACATGGACGCAGCCCCAGGCCCTCTCAACCCATTGCACGGCAGCTAGAGGGCCCGGAGGAGGGGGGACCCCCATACACACACTGCCCCACTCTGCAGACTCACACACACACAATGGGCGAAGGACAGGTGCGTGCCTGGAGCATGTTCCCGTGTTCCCCATGTGTGCCCTGAACCCTCTGGAATGTTCTCTGGGTGTTTTTGTGTGTGCATGGGGGTCTCCCCTGGCGGTGCTCAGGGCTTACTCCTGGCTCTGCGCTTAAGGATCACTCCTAGTGGGACTCAAGGATTGAATCTGGGTCTGCCCCATGACAAGCAAGAGTCTTACAGGCTAAGGGCTGGAGCAATAGCACAGTGGGTAGGATGTTTGCCTTGCATGCAGCTGACCAGGGTTCGATTCCCAGCATCCTATATGGTCCCCTGAGCACTGCCAGGGGTGATTCCTGAGTGGCTGAGCCAGGAGTAACCCCTGTGCATCACTGGGTGTGACCCAAAAAGAAAAAAAAAGTCTTACAGGCTGTACTCTTGCTCCAGCCCCCCCCCCCCGCCCAATTGACCTTTTTTAGCCTTTGATTTTGATTCATTTACTGTTTCTAGCAAAGTAAGTTGGGGGTGGAGTGATAAGACAGTAGGTAGGGCGCTTGCCTTGTACCTGACCAACGTGGGTTTGATCCTTGTCATGTCCTATAGTCTGAGTCCCAGGAGTGACAGCAGAGTGCAGAGCCAGGGGTAAGCCCTGAGGGCCACTGGCTGTCACCGCCCCACCTCCAAAAAGACTAAATTCAGAAAAGAAAATCAAAATAAATCTTCCCTACAAGTCAATGACTAAGTCAAGAAAAGGAAGACTTTTCCCAAAAGATTATTTCTTTTTGGTGATGGGGGTCACACCCCTTGGTGCTTAGGGGTTACTCCTAGCTCAGGTTGGAGGTCCACTGTACCAGAGTTAAAACTAGCTCCTCCCTCAATCTCTCTTGGTCCCTTTAATTTGTTTTCTGTGCCGGGGATTGAACCCACGGAGTCATAAATGCGAAGCAAGTGCTTTATCACTGAGCTCCACCTCTGGCCCAGGAAGGCTTATGATTATTAATTTCATTTTTGGGAGCTTTTTGGGTCACACCCGGCAATGCACAGGGGTTACTCCTGGCTCATGCACTCAGGAATTACCCCTGCTGATGCTTCGGGGACCAAACGGGATGCTGGGAATCAAACCCGGGTTGGCTGCATGCAAGGCAAACGCCCTACCCTCTGTGCTATCGCTCCAGCCCCGGAAGGGCTTATTGTTATTATTATTATTTTGGTTTTGGGGCCACACTCAGTGGTGCTCAGGAGACTTGGTGGTGCAGGGGATGGAGCCCAGGTTGTCTGCATGAGAGGCCAGTGCCTACCCCACTGTTCTAGTTCTCCAGCTCCTAGGAGGGAACCTCTGCGGAAACACTCAGGGCCAGAGCAATGGACTGCAGGAGGGCGTTTGCCTTTGCATGCGCTGACCTGGATTTGATCCCTGACATCCCATAAGGTCGAGGGAGCACTGCCAGGAGTAATTCCTGGGTGCAGAGCCAAGAGTGACCCCTGAGCATTGTTGGGTGTGACCCAAAAGCTAACCATACCAAGCAAACAAACCACTCCGAACACCCAATGGCCAAATGCAACATACGGACTTGTTATTCTGACTTGAATAACTGCAAGGAGTTATCTTTGCGGTAATCAGAGAAATTTTAATTTGAGCTGAGCATTAAGTGATATTGAGAAATCACTTTAATGCTATTAGCAATACCTGGAATACTCCTGTTCTGGAATCTTCCGGAAGCTGGGTAGGCTGTGCTTGGGAGGACCTTGCACCAGAATTCAAACTAGCCCCTTGACCTATCTCTCAAGTCCTTTTAGGTTCCCCCCCCCCCTTCTGTGCCAGGGATTGAACCCTGGGAGATCCACATGCAAAGCCTCAGGTCTGTGGCTGGCAGTAAGCCTGTCTCAAGCGGAGGAACGAGGGACAACAGCTTTAGTGTCCGCAGCACCTGAGAGATGGGGTGTCGCAAGTCCGAGCAGGCACAAGCCACGTCCACACAAGACAAGGCTCGCTCGGGCTTGCAGAGAAGGGCGGGAGGGCGCAGCGGGGGTTCGGGGCGCCTGCAACAGGCGCGGGACTCTGCGTCCCCGGCCCGCTCAGAGCTAAGGCAGCAGCGGCCACTCCTGCCTGACCCCCGCGGGACCCCAGCTCTGTGCTCGCGCTTCTGATGGAACAGGGCGGTGGCGTCGCATCTGCCCCGAGGGCGTCCTTCACATCCTTCACATCCTGGCTGCCAGCTCACTCACAGCCCTACCAGCCTTTTCGGTTTTTTCCTTTTCTTTTCATTTTTTCCGCTATATCGGTCACAGCCGGCGATGCTCCGGCCTGACACCTGGCTCTGCGCTCAGTCCCGGCGGTGCTGGTGCTTGGGGAGGGGGTCTTCGCCAGGGGTCGAACCCGCGGCGCCCGCGCGCGTGGCCAGCGCTCTCTCCCCGCCGCCCCTCCGCACTTTGTCCCCGGTCCGGCGACCTGCGTCTGGGCTCCCTCGCCGAGCGGCCCTTCCTCGGGGGTTCCGCGGAAACAGCCCTGGGAGAACTTTCTGGAGGAGCGGCAGACCCTTTGGAGCTCCAGTGTGCGGCCGGCAGAGCCCTGCCACCCTGCAACCCAGTCCCTGCGCTCCCCTCCCCGACACCCTGCCCGGCCCGCACCTGCGCCCCCGCGGGCGCCCACCTACCCGAAGCCTGGCGCCCTGTCCGTGCGCGCTTGGGGTCCCCGGCGCTCGGCGGCTAGTGACGGGCGCCCGGGGTTGGCGGCATCTGCGGGGCCGGCGCGCGCACAATGAGGCGCTTTCAGACGTGGCCGCGGGCCCGGGCGCGGGGGAGCGGCGGGGGAGGAAGGAAGGAGCCGGTTGGACCCGGGCGGACTCCCGCCACCCGCCCCACCGCGACCGGGGGGCCGCGCCTGGGCATCACCGGGATGTGGGCGAGGGGCGCCCAGCTGGGGCCCGGGGCTGCCCGAGGAGCACTGTTTGGCCCCGGAGGTCCAGGGACGCCCGCAGCGCCAGCCCTCGCCTCACCGCGGTGCACCCGAGAATGCAGTCTCCCCCTCCGGGCCCCGGGCGGGGGAGGGACGCCCAGGGCGCACAAAAGGCCCTTGTGAGGGGAACGGAATCTTCTGGTGCGTCTTCGCTCTGGGCCATCCTCGGGGAAGCGAAGGGATGTCAAACGCGAACCATTTCCCAGGCCAGGTCCCCCTGCAGCCGCCCGCAGCGCCAGGCAGGGCTGCGCCCACCCGGTGTCCCGGCCTCCACCCTGAGACGCAGGGCACAGCTGAAGCGTCCCTCTCTGGCCTGGGACACGGACGGATCTCCGACCTCGGGCAATCCCTGCTAGCTGGGAAAGAAGCCGCGGACTGCGCGTATAAAGGGCGCATTCTTTCCTGGGGGCTGACGGGCAAGACGAGGGAGAAGCCTTGAGAATGGATGTAAACTATCCGATTTAATAATTATTTTCGATGAGTTATCTTAAGGAAATAAAAACAGCAACTAGTATTTATACTCACGGTTTATAGGCGTGTTGCTTATGATGGGCGGGTGGGGGGAGGCGGGGAACCAAACACCATGAAAGATTAGAAGGATGCCAACAGCGGGCACCTCCGGTGAGGCTAACTTTCTCTAGGTTTCTGTAATCACACGTTTTCCCTAGTAAAAGAAACAGAACTTAAAAAAAAAAAAGACACGAACATATGGGGCCAAAGAGATATGTTGGGTAGGGTTCTTGCAGTTGACCCAGGTTCAATCCCTGGCACCCATTTGGTCCCTTCAAGCCCCGCCAGGACCCCTGTGCACCCTTCCTGTCCCAGAAAGTTAAAAAGCATGTATAAGGCCAGAGCAATAATGGTACGGGGTGGGGGGTGTGTGTGTTTAGACATTTGCCTTGTACGTGGCTGACCCGGGTTCAATTCCTGGCATCCCATATGGTCCTTCGAGCACTGCCAGGAGTAACCCTGAGCATCGCAATACCAAAACCCTGAAATATTAAAAAATCATGACCATGAAGAGAGAGCAGCAGGCAGCTGCTGCTGGCACGTGGACCCATGGGTTCCCGGGCTGAGGCGGCTGGCACTTGATTTGGCTTAATTAACACAGATTGCTGCGGGCGCTGCAGGTAAAACCTTGATGCTGGGATTTGAGCAGGCTTGAGTGGCCTCACCTGGTCCCAACAGCAAGCTCTCATCGGGCTGTCAGTGGGACTCTCCCTCCCGAGCGCAATTGCCGATCTGTTTACCTGTGGGTCAGGGCTCAGCCAACCCTCTGTGGGCGGAGCAAACGCTTTCATGCAGGTTGGATCCAGGGTACCACATTGTCCCTCCCTCCACCCCCCACTCCGCACAGCACCACTGGGTGTGGCCCCAGAGCAAGCGTGCTCTCTCTCTCTCTCTCTCTCTCTCACACACACACACACACACACACACACACCTATCTACAATTTCTCCCCTTTCTCCCCTCAACTACACGTTGCGATTCAAGTTCAGAAGTAACCAACATCTAATCTGTAAATAACTTGATATTCACTCAACGCAGTTGTAATTTTCCAGTCCCTGGTTTCCACATGACCTGTGGATTCCACCACATACTCATTTATTTGGGCTTGGACCCGGGACTTTTGCCAAAGAGCTAACAAAAGCTCCCGGTCTCTGGAGGGAGCTGGCAGAGCCGTGCTGCGGTGAGTAAGCCGGAGACGCGCGCACCTCTGCGCTCCCCGTTCTCTGTCCAAACCTCCCCGAAGAGGCCAACCAACCTTCCACCTTGAGCATTTTAATGAGAAAGTTAAAACATACCATTTGTCTTTAGACAAACTTGCACGAAGATCATGTCGTAAAATGTAAAGCTATGTTTACTGACACTTTTAGCCATCTTTGGGGCTGGAGCGATAGCACAGCAGGTAGGGCATTTATTTGCCTTGCACACGGCCGACCCGGGTTCGATTCCCAGCATCCCATAGGGTCCCCTGAGCACCGCCAGGAGTAATTCCTGAGTGCAGAGCCAGGAGTAACCCCTGTGCATCGGCGGGTGTGACCCAAAAAGAAAAAAAGAACTTATCCATCTTTCTGGATCTCATTACCTTGTAATTTAAACCAGAAACTATTTTTCCTTTTAATCTCAAGGAAAAAAAACAAACGAACTCTTGCCTATGAGAGGCCCTAAATGTGAAAGGAGAGGGCAAAGGTTTAGTGCACTGGAGTGCTTTGCAACAGCTGTTTGCGAGACTCTCAGTCAACCTGGAAAAAAAGGTTCCTGGCTGGGGGATGGGGCAGAGAAACAGTCCAGCAGGCAGGGCACTTGCCTTGCACACAGCTACCCGGGTTCAATTCCTGGCATCCCATATGGTCCCCAGAGCACTGCCAGGGGTAGCTTCTGAATCCAGAGCCAGGAATGAGCCCCGAGCACCACTAGGGATGGTTTCCCTCTCCCCCACCCCCCCAAAGGTACTGTGGTGTTGGAGAGACAGTATGTGGGTTAAGGCTCTGGTCTCGCGGTGATCAATCCTGGAACTCCATATGGTTCCCCAAGAACCTCCAGGAGTGACCCCTGAGAACAGAGCTAGGATAAGCCCTGCACACCACCAGGCGTCCCCATCCCACAGGGGGAAAAAAGGGGGAGTATTTTGGAAATAATGTTTCCTCCAAGGTAAACTGAGGCACACGCTGAGGGTGGACATGAGTCATGAACATAGCAGACATGTCCTTCCAGACACAAGCTCTTCCCTGTGAGGGGTGTTCTGCGTCTAGGGAAGCGTGATATCGGGAGGCCGGCTAGCCCTGCAGATAAGCCCACGGGTGGGCACCGAAGCCAACAAAGGCTCCTCTGTGGCCTTTTCAGGGATGGGGCAGAGGGGCCAGGTCCAGGCTGCTGGGGCAGGGCCGGGAGAAAGATGTGCTGTTCTAACCCCGACTCTCCCACGGCTGTGGCCCTGGGCAAGCAGACTGCACTGCTGACTTCGGCCGCTGTCAGAGTGGACGGGCAGAGGGTGATGGGCAAGGCACCCGGTCACCAGAGCTGGGCACGATAAAGGGCCACTGGCTGAGCTGCTGACAGTCTGGAGTCCTTGAGCCGCCCCTATCCCTGTCTGGGCCTGCTCCTGAGCGGGGGCGCCTCATTCTCCCCAGGAAAGCCCCTCACTCCTGGAAATAAGGAAGGGAATTGAGATGTCAGGAGCGAACATGTGATCCATTTGCGCATGTGTGTGTGTGTGTGTGTGTGTGATCCATCTGCGTGTGTGTGATCCATTTGCGTGTGTGTGTGTGTGATCCATTTGCGCGTGTGTGTGTGTGTGTGTGTGTGTGTGTGTGTGTGTGTGTTTCTCTGTCCAGGAGAGAGAAAGTCCTGCTTGACTAGAGGTGGGAATCTTTCCAAGATGTTTGCTCCTGAAATTTCAGTCTAAGGCAGAGAAGTGGTCAGGTGACAGCCCGTAGGAACCCCCAGTCCTCGATCCCGGCTGGGGCCGAGAGGTCAGGGGGATTCGTGGAGAGTAACCGAGAACCATCCTTTGTCTGCTGCACGTGTCCGGGGACTCAGTTCCGGAACGTCCTGGAAGGCCTTTCTCTGGGGACGGTGAGGTAGGCAGGCCCGGCCCAGCGCGCTCACGGGGTCCTCAGGCTAAGTGCTCCTTCCGCAGCTCACCAGGCGACAGGACCGGGACGGGGATGGTGGTCACCACCTGATTCTGAAACACGAATCTCTTGATTCTCTCAAATACCCAGAGGAAGATGAGCAGGATGCTGACATACTGGATCCAGGCGAATTTGATCATTTCCCAGAATCCTGGGCGATAGGTACACAGTTAAGGAGTCTGAGCCAGGCCTTTGGAAGTAAGTTATTCAGCCCAAATTGAGGCCGGAAATGGCAAAAATGCCACAGATACCCACAAGAAAAAAAAAGAGAGACAAGAGAGTATTACTATGTAAATAAGGATGACTTTGATCTAGAATTCCTCAGAAAGAAATGTGGCCAGGAAATGCCTTTCCCCTTACAGGAAGTACAGAAAAACCAGGTAACTTATGTGGGGCCGCTGCCTGCATGCAGATGTCTCACCTCCGTTCCTTCTTGGGACAACCAAGAAATGCTCTTTGCAGAAACTGAGCCACAGGTGCTCTTTAACTGAAAGGATATTCGATGACTTCCAACGGGTATCGGATCACAGCATCAATCACAAATGGAGCCTCGGCGGCCCTGCCCACCAGCCAGACGGGGTTGGGGACAGTCAGGACAGTGGTGACTGCAAGACAGCGAGGCAGGAACCCACCTGAGCTCTCTCTGGCCAGAGGAGAGCAACAGCGAGGCAGATACACTGACAATTCTGCCCTTCGAACCGGCTCCACAGACACGGTCCCAAAGGAAAGAGCAACTGACTGTGAAAAGCTGCCCACAAGTTATTTGGTAGAATATATGTCAAAATACTTGGGTGCAGGGCGTGGGAAGAGCCCAGGGGTGCATCTATAACTGCTCAGTGGCTAAGTAGAGGCACATTATGCTACCACTAAAAGCCATACTAATTAAGGCTTCATAACTGTGTGTTGTGAAATAATCATATTACAAAGTAAAAAATAAATAAATAAGTTGGATCCTGAATTGTGATAGCAGCAGTATAAAAAGGAAAAATAATCCTGCATTTGGACAAAGACAGGAAGGAGTAAAGAAAGAAAAGTTGACTTGATTTCAGAATTACTCAAACGATTATTTATTTCTGCCACACATGGCAGCGTGGGGGGGGTGACTTGTGGCTCTGTGCCCCCAGCAGTGATCAGGGCCCGTGGTTTATACCACCCTGTCCGGTTTTGAGATTACTGGCGGGGAGGGCCAAGGCTGTAACTCAGTGGAAAGAGCTCTTGCCTTACACATGGGGGGCCCCTAGGTTCCAGCCCTGGTACTGCAGAAAGAAAGGCGTGTATTTGGGGAGGTGGTCTGTGTGATTTGGGCCTCAGGGCTTACTCCCGCTCTACGCTCAGGTGGGGTTGGGGCACTATGTGGGGTGCCAGGGGAACCCAGGTCAGCCAAGTGCCAGGCAAGTACCTTACCTGCTGCATGATCTCTGCAGCCCCCAGACCCTTCACTTCGGGGGCCCTGCTGCTGCAGGGATACTGCTTCGGAACTGGAGGCTCCCACTCATCCGCGTCTGGAGTAGCCAGAATGTCTGACTCCCAAGTAATACTTTATCGGAAAACTCTGACCACCGGCCAGCCAAAGGTGCTGGGCCCAGCCGTGGACCCCCAGCCAACGGCGGGAAGAATGCGGCACTAGTTGAGTTCGCTGGCACAGGTCTGCCGACCCAGGTGGGCTCTTAGTAGCAGAGACCGGACAGACTCACGGGAACCGCCCCCTCTCTTCCCCGAGCAGCCCCTGCTCTGGACCCTTGCGGCATGATGAGTCTCCCCAGAGCCCCCCGCGACCCGGGAGGATATGGGGAACGTCCGCACGCGTCGGCCCCACTCACCGTTCCTCTCCTGGTAGGCGGCGACGATGCGGGTCAGGTCATAGTCCCAGGCAAAGGGGCTGGTCCCGTTGATGACCGACACCTGGGATGCGGCAGGACGCAAGGTGAGTATCGGGCAGCGGCAGCTTGGCTCAAGGGGTGGAACGTGTGCCGTGCGTGTGGTTCCCTGGGCTCTGCCACGAGCAGCCCCTCCACACCTCCGGGTGCTGCTCTGAGGCCACCCTCTCGCTCCTGGGGTCCAGGTCCAGTGTTAGATACCCCTTTCTTCCGTGTGGGTGGCCCAGCGAGGAGAGTGCCCGCCCTGCGCGCAGGGGCCAGGAGTCGGACGCCCGGGCTGCCCACAGCTGAGCGTGTGCTTGCAGTCTGATCCCTGGTGCCACATAGTTTCCCTGAGAACTGCTAGGGGTGAGTCCAGAGCACCCAGCCAGGAGTAGCCCCTGAGCACCATTGGCTGTGCGGCTCAGACCTGTCACCAAACAGAAAGGTGGGTCCCTGGCTGGTGAGTGGTGAGAATAGTCTGACAAGAGGGCACACTCTTTCTCCCTCCCCTCCTCTCCCCTTCCCTCCCTTATTCTCGGGGTTCATATCTTGCTCTCTGCTCGTGAGTGAGCCCTACTGATGCCCAGGGACCAAATGCCGGGCTGGGGATTCAAGCCAAGCCTCTTCTTGTATGATCTCTGTGGCGTGCCCGCACCCATCTATGCATGCTCCGTCCATCGGCCCGTCTCCTGGTGACCTCAGTTCTGTTGTCAACGTCCACTTGTCTTTCCATTTTGTCTGTTCACTAACATTATACCCTTATATTGTGCACAAAGCCTCGCAGTACTTGTCCTCCGGCATTTGCGTGAATCACTTCAGTTCCTTCCATTCCAGCTGTTCATTTCCTTCTTGTGGAGGGGTGGGGGTGTTGGGCTGCAGTCCGCAGTGCTCAGGGGTCACTCCTGGCTGTGCTCAGGGGACCATATGCAGTTCTGAGGTTCAGAACCGGGTGGGCGGCATGCAAGGCAGCATGCCCCAACCCCTCGAGTGTCTCCAACCCATCCACTTCCTTGCAAATGTCAAGGTTTCATTTTGTGAAGTACCTGAACAGTCTTCCATTGTATGAACATGACACTTCCGCATTGGTTTTTGGGCCACATGGGGCTAAGCACAGGGCCTCTCCCTCTGGTGCTCAGGGGGGCACAGGAGTGCTGAGGGTCGAGCCCGGATCAGCCGCGTGCAAACACGCATGTTACCTGCGCACTCTCTCTCTGGCCCCCAGGCCACTTCTCACACTCTGCCAACAGCACCCGGCTGCTTCTGCGTTGTAGCTGACGTAAACAGCATCAATAGACACTGGGTCGATATGACTTTCGAGGTTCATGTTCCAGTGTTCTCGGCTGGATCATCCACTGCGTGTGGCCCCCCCCCAAAAAAAAAGTTCATCTGGGGAGCCGAAGGGATAGTACAGCAGGCAGGGTGCTTGCCTTGCACACAGCTGACCCAGGTTCCGTCCCTGATACCACGACAGAACCTCTAGTCCCAGCAGGAGTAACCCCTGAGAACAGAGCCAGGAGTGAATCTGAGCACAGCAAAGGTGCCCCGCCCAGAAGGAAAAACCCTCAAAAAATGCTCCTGTGAGGAAAGTGAGCTCGCCAGTGGGAGACTGCTGGTCACATTGCTGCTCTATCTTTATCTTTTTTTTTTTTTTTTAAGATTTTTGGGTCACACCCGGTGATGCACAGGGTTATTCCTGGTTCATCCACTCAGGAATCACTCCTGGCGGTGCTGAGGGGACCATATGGGATGCTGGGAATCAAACCTGGGTTGGCCACGTGCAAGGCAAACACCCTACCCGCTGTGCTATTACTCCAGCCCCATCCATCTTTATCTTCTTCTTTTATTTTTTGCTTTTTGGGTCACACCCGGCGATGCACAGGGGTCACTCCTGGCTCATGCACTCAGGAATTACTCCTGGCCGTGCTCAGGGGACCATATGGGATGCTGGGATTCTAACCTGGGTCGGCCACGTGCAAAGCAAATGCCCTACCCGCTGTGCTATCACTCCAGCCCCCATCTTTATCTTCTTAAGGACACTCAGTCGCTTTCTCCAAGCTGGCTATGCCGAATGACCTTCCTACTGAAGTGCGCCAAGCTTCCTTCTCCTCCCCGCCCTCCTCCGCCGTGCTCGGTGCCCGAGACGTGGCCGTTCCTGCAGGCGGGAGCCGGTGTCTTCTGATGGTCTTAATTTCCACTTTCTTGACATGAACATTTTTTGCGGGCTTTTTCTTCTGGGTGAGGGCACACCTCACTGTGCTCAGGACTTAGTCCTGGCTCTGTTCTCAGAGATTACTCCTGGTGGGGCTCGGGGGAGCGGATGTGGTGTCACGAATGGAGTCTGGGTCAGCTACGTGCAAGGCAAGCACCCTACCTTTTCACCCCCCAGAGGAGCATCTTTGATTCTGGGCCACACCCAGCAGTGCCTAGGGCTTACTCCCGGTTCTGCTTTCACTCCTGGTAGGCTGGGGGGACTCTGTGGGATGCTGGGGATCGAACCCAGGGCAGCTGCATGTGAGACAAAAGCCTACCCCCTGTACTATCGCTCCGGTCCCTCAATTTTTTTTTTTTTTAATATCAAAGGTTCCAAACTTTTTTTTTTCTTTTTGGGTCACACCCAGCGATGCTCAGGGGTTACTCTTGGCTTTGCACTCAGGAATTACTCCTGGCGGTGCTTGGGGGACCATATGGGATGCCGGGGATCGAACCCGGGTCGGCCGCGTGCAAGGCAAACGCCCTACCCGCTGTGCTATCGCTCCGGCCCCCAGGTTCCAAACTTTTAGTTACAAGATGAATAAGATCTAAGGAGCTAATACTTAGAACAATCACTGAAATTAATGATACTGTATTACATGAATAAAATTTACTGAGAATGGAACTTAATGTTTCACACAGAAGCTCGATGTGTGAGGTGAAGGTCATGTTCATTAGACACAAGGATCCCTTTCACACGTGTATCAAACCCTCATGGTAAACGTTTTATTGTTTTAATAAAAGAAATTTACTTAGAGAAATATGAGGGGAGAGAAACACATGTTCAAGGGAGCACATGGGCTTCTCCGGAAGGGATGAAGCCCATGGTGGATAAGTTAAACCCGCTGAATGTTTTTTCTGATGGGGACTGAACGAGGGTCTCACATATGCAAGGCAAGTGCTTCACTGCTGACCCCATCCCTCGCTGACAATGGACACTTTATTAAATTTTTTAAAAATTGTTTTTGTTTTTGAGCTACACCCAGTAATGCTCAGAACTAACTCCTGGTTCTGCACTCAAAACACTCCGGGGTTGCACTGTGGTACACCTGGGCTGTCCAACTGCAGGGCAAGCACCCGGCCTGTGGTACGGTCACTCTGCTCCCTAATTTATTTTCAATTTTTAACTTTGTTTTTTTGGGTCACATCCGGTAACGCTCAGGAGTTACTCCTGGTGGTGCTCAGGGAACCAGTGTGGGTGCTGAGAACTGAGTCTGGGTTGGCTGCGTGAAGGTAAGCGCCCTACCTCCTCTACTACTGCCCTGACTCCAGAAGTATCTTCAGTTTCTCTTCCACACCTGGCAGTTCCCAGGGGTCACTTGCAGTGATACTTGGGGGACCACACAATGCTGGGGATTGAACCTGGGCCAGCCACACTCAAGGCAAGCACCTTAACCCCTGTACTATTTGGTTTGTTTGGGCCACACCCAAGTTACCTTCATAAACTGGGGAAGCAACAATAATGGGCTGGATAAATAGCATAGCAGGTTAAGGCGCTTGATCCCTGGCACCCTCTATGGTCCCCTGAGCCCACCAGGAGTGACCCCTGAGCTCAGAGTCAGGGGGAAGCCCTGAGCACAGCTAGGTGAGGCCACAAAATCGAAACCAACAAGAACAATCAGCAAAGCCTTCCAGAAGCACCAGGGTCACGCACGATCTCTCACGGCTCCCCTCCTTTGTCCTCCAATTGATGTTAATAGCCAAGATTCATCTGTTTATCTGGGACAACCCTTGTTTATGCTTATAATCTTAGACAAAATCTGTCTTTCATTTTCGAAAGCAGCCCAGGCCGTTTTACATGCCCCTCCCGAATGATGCCAGAAAAAACTCAGAGAGATGTGAGTTCTGGTAACCCCTGGCCCCGGCTTCATGGTGCGGGACTCTGGGGACCCGCATCCCTGTGAACCCGGCTCCGGAGGGGACGGGGGAGCCGCCAGCTCGCTGCTACCGGCCTGACTCTGCGGGCTCTGGGGGCGAGAAGGGCTGTGGGTTCTTTGATCACCGAGAGAGACGGCAACTACGGAAGCCGAGACTCTCCCCCTCACTCCCAGGTGAGGTCAGACAGGAAAGCCATGTGCTGGAGAGGGCGCGGGCTAGGTAGGCACTGGCCTTGCAGGCTCGGGTTTGAGCCCCAGCACCATGTATGATGCCCTGAGTACCACCAGGAGTGCTCCCGGAGCACAGAGCCAGGAGGAAGCCCTGGGCGCCGCTGGCTGCGGCCTGCACACGGGGCTGATGGCGAGGAGAACGCTCCTTCCTAGAGGGGGGTGGGCTAGGCCTGGCCGGGACAGGGACCTGCGCGGAGCAGCGGGGCCAGCCCGGGGGGACTTGCAGAGGCCCAGAGGGACCAGTTTGTGGACTGAAGACCCAAAGGGCAGCAGGGCCTGGGGGGAGACAGTACTGGGGAGCGGGAGAGGGCAGGGCAGGCCTCTGCAGGGACCGAGCTGACCATTACGTGCCACGTTAGACATCAGCGTCTTCGATCACACGCATGCGCCTAATTACTGGGGCTTACCATAAAAATACTGAACGCCCTCAACAAACACCACGACCTCCCAGTACCTGTACTGCAAGCCAGAATGCACAAACAGAAAGAGGGAGGGAGGGAGGAGGATGCCCCCCAGAGAGGCAGGCTGGGGGGGATGGTGAGAGGGAGAGGGGGACATTGTGGTGGCAGGTGTGCACTGGTGGAGGGATGGGTGTTGGCTCACTGCGTGGCTGAATCCCAACCATGAGCAGCTTTATAATGGTCTATCTCATGCTGGTTCAATAAAAATTAAAAAAAAGAAAAAAAAAACAAACCAGGGCTTAGTCTTATTTATTTCCTTATTTTGTCTTCTGGGCCACAGCCAGCTGTTCTCAGGGACAATCCCAGGCCCTGTGGTCAGGAGTGGCCCCTGGCGGTGTGTGCCGGGGACGGGGGTCCAGGTGCCGGGGACGGGGGTCCAGGTGCCGCTCTGGGGGCTGAACCAGAATCTCGGCAGCTGCCTGCAAAGCCGGCCTGACCCCCTGCGTCCCCTTCGTCTTTGGAAATGTTTCACACAAATTGAAAAGGTCACTAGGATACATTGTGTATATTTCTGAAAACAAAAAACAATTTGGTTCTTAGAGACCATTTTTCTTCCCTTTGCGAATGTAAATACAGATGCAGCTGGCTGTCTGTTTTGAAAGAATTCACCGCAAACATTCCTCAGAAATCCTCTTCTGTGATACTCACAGAGAAAAGTCATTTCTGACTTGCACTTCTTCTTCTAATGTTTTCTGGAGTGCTGCAGGGTGCTGGGGGCTACTCCATTCAGTTCCATGCTCCTGGCAGTGCCAGGGGACCCGGGGGTGCCAGGGATCAGCCCTAGGGCTCCAACTGGCTCCCATCCTTGGAGTCATTTCCCTGGGCTCGTTTCTTCCTCCCTAACTTGACTGGTGTGTGTGTGGGGGGGAGCGACAGCTGGTCGCATGCAGCCGACCCAGGTTCAATCCCCGGCACCTCAGATGGCCCCCAGCGCGTGGCCAGGAGTCATCTCTGAGGGCAGAGCCAGGAAGGACTATTGCTGCGTGTGGCCCCAAACCAACCAAACCCGACTCCACTGGGGTCTGGAGAGACAGCGCAGCGATGAAGGTTCCTGCCGGCCTGTGGCTGACCCGCATCAGACCACGGCATCACGGTCTCACTGGGAGTGACCCCGAGCACAGAACTAGGAGTAGGTGCTTGAGCACCACCGGGTATGACCCCCTCCCCCAAAACCAAACATAAACAATATGACGGAGGCCAGAGAGACAGTGCAAGGGCTCGGGCCTGACCCCAGTTCGTCTCCGGCACCACAGGGCCGAGGGTTCCCTGATGCAGTCCTGGAGGCACCGCCCAGGTGGTGCAGGCGGGCCCCAGCCCCGAGTGGCCAGAGCAGCAACGCACACTAAACTGCCAGGACACACCCCTGAGCTCCTGAGCACTGTCTGGGAGTGCCCCCCCACCCCCAACAAGGAGACACGGAGAGCGGGGCGCCCCTTACGTTGTAGCGCGTGTCCAGGCCGCTGGAGCCGAGCGGCTGCTTCTGCTGCAGTCTCAGCTCTCCGTTCACGTACACCTGGGCGCCGGGCACGGCGAAGGACGACTGCAGGTAAGCCATGCTCTGCATCACGAACATGGACATCCTCTGCAAGTACCGCAGGGAGATGAGTCAGAGCCCAGCGCTCCGCGCAGGGCCGCCCACACCCTCAGCCCTCTGCTCGGCCCCGCCCTGGCTGCTGGCGGCTCAGGTGAATCTACACGACCCCAGCGAAAGAGACTTGATTTGCCGGTGTGAGATCCCAAACAACGACACCATAGAAGCGCCTCCGCAGGGCGTGTGAAGGGAAAGGAAGGAAGGGCGGAGAGTTACTACAGGGGCTGGAGCGCGGCCTTTGCCCGCTGCCCACCCCGGTTCAGTCCCTGTCACCACCGATGGTCTTCCAGCACCGCCCAAGGGGGCCCTGAGCACAGGGCCACGAGCGACCTCTGAGCACTGCTGCTGGCTGCGGGCACGTAGTCCCGCCGTCTCCCCACTCCATAAGCAGCCAGGGTGAGGACGGGCAGCCCGCAGGCCTGACTCACGTGCAGCTGGTAGGAAAACGTCAGGATGAGCTGCACGCCCAGCACGTGCTCTGCCGCCCGCAGCGGCAGCTCCAGCCTAAAGTGCAGCACGTCCGGCTTCCCGTCCTGGTTCCGGTCCTCTTCTCTGGCCTGGGAAACCGGAGGGCACCCCAGGTCTACACCCGCGCCCACACACTGACGAACAGGGAGACGCGGGGGCGCCTCTGCCCCGGCAGCAGGCTGTGGGCTGGGCCCCCAGCTCTGGCCCCGTGGCACTGTCCCCGGGGCCGGCGGAGAGTGGGCTTACGGCGGCCCACAGTCAGGGGCGGGACCTCTGCAAACGCAGCCGCCACAAGGCCGGGAAGGGGGAGAAAGGAGAGGCAGGAATCGCCTTAGTGGGTGGGTGGGGGGCACGGCTGCCCTGGGCCCCTGGCCTCCACACCCCCCGGAGCCGCTGAGTGGGCAGTGCCACTGCCTGGCTGGCGTCCTTCTTCAGCTGTCTCACCTGATGTCATTGGCTTCTCTTTCCTCTCAACACGCCTGAGTATGCATGAACAGGGACGCAAACCGCCAGAGTTATCCTCAGCTCATATAAAAGTGAACTAGTGCTCTCTCTCTCTCTCCACCACACCTGGCAGTGCTCAAGAATCACTCCTGGAGGACTCGGGGGCCATACGAGGTGTCGGAGATAAAATCTGGGTGGGCTGTGTGCAAGGCAAGTGCCCTCCCCACTGTTTTTTTGGTTTTTTTTTTTCTTTTTGGGTCATACCTGGCAATGCACAGGGGTTACTCCTGGCTTTGCACTCAGGAATTACTCCTGGCGGTGCTCAGGGGACCATATGGGATGCTGGGGATCAGACCCGGGTCGGCTGCGTGCAAGGCAAACACCCTACCTGCTGTGGTATTGCTCCAGCCCCCCCTCCCCACTGTTCTATGGCGCTGGCCCTCAACTTTCTCTCTCACTGAGGCATCAGCATTTACAGTGGCACCGAGGTCCCTGCTTCATCGCTGAGTGTGACCCCAATCCCTCCAGCACTGCCCGTTCCCTCTCCCGGCTCTCCCCGGGGCTTGTCCGCACTGGGGCTGTCTACGCCCTTTCTGTTCCTTCATACTCTGCACAGGAGGGAGGTCGGGCGTTTATCTTTCACTTTGACTCCAGAGAAGTCACCCACTCCATGTGTTTTGGCCGTGGGCCACACCCAGCGGTGCTCAGGGGCCACTTCAGGTGCTCTGCTAGCTGGGGCACGGGGTGTCACTCGGGTGGTGCTGGGGGCGCCCACAGTGCCAGCGACTGAACCTGTGTGCCCCCACCCCATGCAAAGAGAACCCAACAGGAACCAGCCTGCGACCCCCAGCACTGGGCAGAAAAGTGCCCCGCGCTATTTATACCTGCTTTAGCCACAAACGTTGCTTGAGATTCTTAATGCTGGACCTCATCTCATCACTGATGTCGAGGCTTTACAGCCTACTGCATCTTTTAGCGCCAATCGATAAAATGAAAAAGGAAGCCGAGGAAAAGCAGCGAGGCATTAAAACTACACAGACCTTTATAAATTATGGACGTGAAAGCGGGAAAACGGAGTGGGGGGGGTGGACGCATGAGGCGGGTTCCCGGTCTGGAGAAGGAACGTGCTGGGCGCCAGCCCTGCCTCAGGGTGACCCTAAATAACGAGTCCTACAATGACGAAGACCAGACTGAAAGGATCCAAAAATGGGGGGAGACGGGAGGTCCTGGGCGCGCTGGGCACTGGCTCCACTCCCCGGGTCGGGGCTCCCCCTACCCTCTCTGCAGCTCTCTGTCTTCACTTCGCTCCCCTTCCCGCCAAGACCGTTACGCAAGGAAGACACTCCGTTCTTTGTCAGGCCAGTGGGGTTCAGGGTGGAGAGATCTGTTTCCCCGACCTTTCCATCGTTTCTCTGCTTCCAGACAATGATGCCCTTATCCGAGATCGGCTCACCTGAGAAACTACCCTCTCTTTTGCTGCCGGAGACAGCTTTCTCTGGCCTGTCCCTCCGTTCCCCAGGTGCCGGGAGGGCTATCTGTTACTGACGATCGGGTTACGGAGGCAATTATGTCTGCGCAATTATGAGCAGGACAGAAAGAGGCTGCCTTGTCTTCCCCGGGTGCCTTTCCCTCGCCTGGTATCCGGGAAGGGTCTGGACTCTCAGGCAATGGGCTCGTGAATCCATGCCTTCGGACTGGACCAAAAGACAAAGATCAAGTGTCTCAACTTGCAAGGGAGGAGAGCGGCCAGGAGGGAAAGGCCAGGACTCAGACCTAAAATACAATGTGGCCGGGAGGAACAGAGTTGTGCTTCAGCTCATCTTTACAATGCGCCATGGGGAAGCAGAGCGAGTATTATCCCCATTGTACAGATGAGAACATTGAGGCTTCGGGAATTTATTGTGAGGGGGCTGATAAATGGTGAAGACCTGACTTAAAACTATATCTCTGGGCTGGAGCAATAGCACAGCGGGTAGGGTGTTTGCCTTGCACGCGGTCGACCTGGGTTCTATTCCCAGCATCCCATATGGTCCCCTGAGCACTGCCAGGAGTGATTCCTGAGTGCAAAGCCAGGAGTAACCCCTGAGCATCACTGGGTGTGACCCCAAAAGAAAAAAATATATATCTGACTTTAAAACTTTGCAGGAATAATTGTCCTCCAGACTTGAAAAAATAAATAAAAAATAGGGACAAAACTCAAGAAGACATTTGGCAGGACACGAGAAAACCCAGCTCCATAGCTAGCTCAATGGGCTGAGTGAGTTCCGTCCCCGGGCAGGACGTACCACCCACAGCAACCCTGGAGCACTAAGCTCGGAGTAGCTCCTGAGTGTTGCCCAGAGGGGCTCAAACACCAAACCAAAACGCAGGACTTCTGGTCTGCACATTTGCTGGAGTGACTCCTTCACCCTCCTGGGAGAGAGAGTGGGCACGGTGGCATCATGAGTGTCACTGACGACATCCCCTCAGCATTGGTTGCCTATTTTTAATTTTTTTGAGGCGCCAGAAGTGTTTCCGGTGCTGGAAACAGACTGGCAAAGAACATGGACCCAGTGCCCACTGGCATGGAGCTCCTGTTCCCAGCAGTGAGGCCGAGAAGAAATCAATAAGCAAATCTATCCCCGGGGTGGTGAGTGCCCCGAAGGAAGATGAAGCTGGCTAAGATGAGGTTACGGCCAGGGCAGAGCTGAACAGAACCTCGTACAGGGAAGACTCAGGAAGATCTGGCTGCTGGCGACCGGAGGGCCGAGAGGAAGGGTGGGAAATGGGGCAAGGCAGCAGGGTGGGGGGCCCAGGTCACACCCGGCAATGCTCAGGGGTTACTCCCAGCTCTCACACCGGCAATACTCAGCAATCACTCAGGGGACCACAGGGGCTGCCGGGGATCCAACCCGGGTCGGCCCTGCTCAAGGCCAACGCCCTGGCCCCCAAGGTACGCCTTTTGTCTCTGCTGCTGCAGACACACAGATAAAACCCACCGTCCAACCCCATTCTACTCAAAGCAAGCTGACATACAACAGCGGTGTGCAGGCATGCGCCGAAAGAGCGAATGCTTTCTTGAGCATGACTGTCAAGGTTAATATCGATGATGCCATCCATTTGTCTGGCTAAGAGAACTTCGAAATCACACCCACCCCTTATTTATTCTTTTTGTTTTGTTTTGTTTTGTTTTGGGTCACACCTGGCGATGCACAGGGGTCACTCCTGGCTCTGCACTCAGGAATTACTGCTGGCGGTGCTCAGGGGACCATATCGGATGCTGGGATTTGAACCCGGGTCGGCCGCGTGCAAGGCAAACGCTCTACCCGCTATGCTATCACTCCAGCCCCCCTTATTTATTCTTATAAGCTCTATATGTGTTCATTTCAGAGTAAGTTTTGGGTTTTCTTGAGGGGGGCGGTGCTGTGTATGGACACCCAGCAACTCAGGAATTGCTCCTGGCTCTGCACTCAGGAATTACTCCTGGCGGTGCTCTGAGGAGACCATCGGGGATGCTGAGGATCAAATCCGGGTTGGCAGTGTGCAAGGCCAACACCCGCCCCGCTGTGCTATCGCTCTGGTCCCTGGGAACAGGTTTTATATCTGCTCCGATTCCTGTGCATATCCCAGGAGAGAGGCGTCACTACTAACAGTGATAATGTAGAGCTGCCTGGTGGTGGTTTGGGGGCCACACCCAGCGGTGCTCAGGAATTAAGCCTGATGGTACTCAGGGGAGCCTATGGGATGCTGGGGGTCAAACCCGGGTTGACCATGTGCAAGGCAAGCACGCTTCTGGCTGTACTATCTCTCCAGCCCTTGAACTTGGTGGTCTTTAAGGAGTTCCATTGAGGCTGAGGGAGGCTCCGGAGCCCAGAGCCAGAGCTGGGGCAAGTGCTCCTGATGCAGTGCTCCCTCCAAGAGAGCCACAGGAGCCCTGATCCTCTTGGTGAGTAAAGGAGGATCATCCTTTCTAGGGATAAGCAGAATCCACATGCACAGACCAGTAGGATAAGTATGGGCATTGTCACTGCACATCAGAGTCCATCAGAAGAGTAACTGCAGAAACTACAGTAATGCTCAAGGGTCTGAGCACCTGCAAAGCCATGCCTCTGAGGGAGAAGCCTCAGAGCACTGCTGGGTGAGGTCCCCAAACCAAAAACCCCACATAACCATTAGCAGTCATCCCCCTGCTTTCTCCTCTCCGAGTTCCCCAAGTGCTTGGCAAATCCCAATCTGTGTCTATCTGTTAACACGGTCATATCCTATAAATGGACCATCCAACACAGGGGCTTCGTGGCTGGACTCCAGTGCCCGTGTGACTAAGATTGTGCTACACTGTAACTTGGATTATGACTCTGTTTCTTTGGGGGCCTAGATACAGTATTCCATGTATGGGCGGATCACGTTTTCCTCCGCCTCCTCTTCCCCCTGTAACTCCCCCATCCCCTCCCTCTTCTTTTTTTAATTTTTGGGTCATCTGGCAATGCTCAGGGGATACTCCTGGCGGTGCTCAAGATCAAACCCGGGTGGGCTACATGCAAGGCAAGAGCCTTACCCATACCTATTAGTTTCTTGACAGACCTTTGGGTTGTCTTCACTTTCTCTGCTGTTATGAATAAGGCTGATAAGGACATCTGTGCACAAATTTTCAGGTAGACTCATGCCTGCAATTCTCATGGGTACACACACAACCAAGAGCGGAGACGCTGGCACAGAAGGTATCAGTATGGAACTTTCTGAGGAGCTGACCCCCCCCCCCCCGCATGCCCCCTCTCCATTCCCGTTTTCCAAAGTGACCGTGCCTTTCGGCTCACGGCCACAAGTTCAGCACCTTTGTGTCACATGCACAGGGCATGGGCCTGGGAGCTGTGCTGGCCGCCGGCCACACCCCGGCCAGGCATACGCAAGCACTGCAAAAAAGGGAGTGAGCCCCAGGAGCCCTGGAGCTAAAAAGATGGGGCAGTTCCCTGGCCAGGAAGTGCAAGCCCTAGTGAGCACGAGTGTGAGCACTGCAGAGACTCATCCCCCCCACCCCCAGCAAGCAGCATTGATGGTAACCTGTGTGCCTCAACCAAGAGTGTGGCCTCAGGGGCTGGAGGATAGCACAGCGGGTAAGGCGCTTGCTTTACACTCGGCCGACCCGGGTTCGATTCCCAGCATCCCATATGGTCCCCTGAGCACCGCCAGGAGTAATTCCTGAGTGCATGAGCCAGGAGTAACCCCTGTGCATTGCCGGGTGTGACCCAAAAAGGAAAAAAAAAAAAGAGTGTGGCCTCAGCCAGCACTGCAGCGAACAGCAACACACCAACACACACAAGCACCTCTCAACGCCGACACCACGGCTGCCATGAGCACAGACCCGGTCTTCGTGACAGCAGCAGCAACCGCAGTGATGGGAAGGGAAGGGAATGACGAATAAAGTTTAAATGTGTCTAAGTATTTTAAGAAAATATGCCGAGAGCTCAGGTAGAGAAGGGACCACCAAGTAAAGGGTGCTAGGAGGGCCGGTTCGGGATGGGAGATGCGGGCTGAAAGTAGACTATAGACCGAACATGATGGCCACTTAATACCTCTACTGCAAACCACAACACCCCAAAGGAGAGAGAGAGCAAAAGGGAATACCCTGTCACAGAGCAGGGTGGGGTGGGGGGAGGACAGGGTGGGGGTGGTGGGAGGGATGCTGGGACCATTGGTGGTGGAAAATGGGCACTGGTGGAGGATGGGCACTAGACCATTGTATGACTGAAAAGCAAGCACAAAAGTTTGTAAGTTTGTAACTGTACCTCATGGTGATTCACTAATAAAAAAAAAAAATCTGCGGAGGGAAGCTGGAGCTATAGCACAGTGTGTAGGGTGTTTGCCTTGCACGCGGCCGAACCGGGTTCGATTCCCGGCATCCCATATGGTCCCCTGAGCAGGGCCAGGAGTAATTCCTGAGTGCAAAGTCAGGAGTAACCCCTGATCACCAGGTGTGACTCAAAAAAGCAAAAAAAAAAAAAAAAAAAAAAAAAAGAGAAAAGAAAGAAAATGTGCCAAGGGACCGGAGAGATGGCACAGTGGGTTAGGTGTTTGCCTTGCATGCACCCAATCTGGCTTCTCTCTGCACATCCCACACAGCCCTGGCCTGGCGGGAGTGACTCCTGAGGGCAGAACAGGCCCTGAGCACAGTCCGGTGTGGTCCAAAAACCAAGTCAAACTGCAAAAAGAAAGGGAGCAGAAGGGGTGATGTTAGAGTACTCTGATCCCGAACCAAAGGCGCAGTTCTGGGAGCAAGTAGCCTCATCCAAGGGCCGGTTTGCAGGACGGGGACGCGAGCCAGGCTGGCCCGGGGGACACTCAGGAGGTCTCAGGCCCAAGCAGTGCCGTGGCTCCCACGTGCCAGGTGTGCACCCAGGACCCTGCCAGCGCGGGCTTACACCCCGGGCTCACATCCCGGCCAAGGCGCCCTTCTTCACCCCCTCTGACGATTTCGGGCCACCGGAAGAGACGGGGGGGGGGGGGCAGGGGCGGCCCCTCCCAGGCTTCTGGGCCAGCGTGGGGGAGGAAGGTGCCGCAGCGGCCCAGCTCCTAGGGGTTGTGGACAGCTGAGAAGAAGCTGGGCGACGGAGAGTTCACCCCCAAGAAGCCACCGGCGCTCGGGGCCGCGCGTCTCTCGTGAACCATTCAGGCCCACGCAAGGCTCCCGGAGCGGGGCAGGGGGTGTCCGTGGCGCGGCCCCCCGCCCAGTCCCCGGGGAGGGGATGATTCACGCACCGAGACGAGCGGGATGCGCAGGTGATCGCCCTGCAGGCGGTTGAAGGCGGGAAACGTGCTCCAGGCCAGGAAGCCGTCGCTGCCGGGCGCCAGCAGGGCCACGAGCAGCACCTGGTGCTGGAAGCGCACGCTCGGCTGCTCCTCGTAGCTGCTGCGCTTGGGCCAGAAGCCTGCGGGGCGGAGGGCGCGGGTGAGCGGGGTCCCGGCGCGCGGGGGGCGCGGGCGCGGGCGCGGGGGGCTCACCGTGGCTCCGGAAGGCCACCAGCAGCGGCGGGATGTAGGTGAGCACGGCGGCCAGCAGCAGGAACAGCGCGGCCTTGGAGCAGAGGCCCGCGCGGTAGCCGCGCTCGGCGGGGTGAGAGAAGAGCTCGTAGAGAGCCATCGGCGTGGAAGCCGGCGGGCGCTCCAGCCGCACGAACAAATTTGGCTTCTCTTGGTTGCCATAGCCTTGGTCGCCATGGCAACCACCGGGCGGAGCCAATAGCGAGGCCGCGGGGCTATCTGGAGGCGGGACCAAGGCTAACCGGGGCTGGGACAGGGGCGGAGCCCGCTCCCTTGTCCCCCTCTCCGCCCTCCAGGCCCCCGACCCCGAGTTTGAGCAGAAGCAAAACCCGGAGCAAGTGTGTAAAACAAGATCTTCATAAAAGGTGACTAGAAGCAACGGACTGCGTATATGTCAGCTAGTAGCCCCGCTGCGGCGCACGCTTTCGTCTTGCTGGGCACAGCACACCCTCCTCTGGAGGAGGAAAACACACAACATAAATGTGGGTGCAACCTAACCGGGTTCCTTTGTCTCCAAATGCTCTTTTGCTTCTCTTGACTTCATATAGAGAAACGGAACACAAATCTGTTTTTCAAGGAGCAAAGGGGCCTTCCTATGCAATTCTCTGCCATGCTCGGTACCTTGTGATGGTCACGTGCTTCATTGGCAGGATTTAATGAAATTTAGTGTCCTCCCCATAGATGAAATTGGTTTATCGCTTAATTGAATGCTTCTCACCCCCACCGGTATTTCTAATGATGCTGAAGGATTGGTTTGGTTTTGGTTTGACCCTGGTCCAAAGTTGAGTTCTTCATGGAAAGCCCGGCATGATGCCAATGGGCAGTGGAAGTGTGTGCTGAGTGAGTCCAAAGAGTTGGTGTCCCGTTTGTGAAGGCGACCTGGAAGTGGTTTTTTCATTTATTTTTAATTTTTTTTCTTTTTGGGTCACACCTGGCAATGCACAGGGGTCACTCTGGCTCTGCATTCAAGAATTACCCCTGGTGGTGCTCAGGGGACCATATGGGATGCTGGGAATCGAACCTGGGTCGGCCGCGTGCAAGGCAAATGTCCTACCCACTGTGCTATGGCTCCAGCCCCCTGTTTTTAATTTTTTAACTAAAATGAATGGTTTGAGGCTCTTCATGTTCCTGGAGCGAGCAGACACCATTGGGCTGCACTAGCATGCAACAGGGATGAAAAGACGTTATTGGCGCCTGCTCGAGCAAATCGATGAATAACGGGATGACAAGTGACAAGTGATACAAGTGATTTTAATTTTTTAATTTTTTAATTGAATCACAGTGATGGACATATTTACAAAGTTGTTCATGATTGGATTTCAGTCATATACTGTTCCACCAATTGTCTTTTTTTTTTTTACTCCAGCCCCAATAGTACATATTTTTGACTATTGGCATTTTAAAAATTTATTTATTTTTTATTAGTGAATCACCATGAGTTACAGTTACAAACTTATGAACTTTCATGTTTGCATTTTGTTTATATCCTTCCACCAGTGCCCAGTCACCTCCACCAATGTTCCCAGTATCCCTCCCCCCCTCCCACCCCATCCCCCCACCCCACCCCACGTCTGTGGCAGGGCATTCCCTTTTGTTCTCTCTCTCCTTTTGTCTACCACTTGTCCTTTACCAGTGTATTTTTCCCACCACCAATGGTCCCAGTTTCCCTTCTGCCCCATAATTTTTTTTTTTTTAATAAAGAGAAGAGCTGAGATCCTAACAACACAGTGAGAATCCAAGGCCTGCCCACCGGCCTTGAGTCTTTAGTAATGTCTTCCACCATAAAATGCTTCTGACATACCCAGTCCGGACAGAACTACTCATTCCTGGGCTGGAGTGACAGTACACCAACAAGGGCGCTTTGCCTTGCACAGGGCTGGCCTGGGTACAATCCCGGGCATCCCGTATGGTCCCATTAGCACCACCAGTAGTAATTCCTGAGTGCGAAGCCAGGAGTAAGCCCTGAGCACTGCCATGTAGCCCCAAAGCCAGAACCAAAATCAAACAAACAACCCCCAAACTATTCCTTCCTGCTTTCAAGGTTTCCTGAGGGGGTCTTGCATGTGGCTGCCCACGGTTCTGACGCAGGATCCCTCAGATTTCCCCTTCAGCAGGCACTGGGTTTAAACCACCCTGCAAAGTACCTACCTCTGCTGTCTAAAAGTCTAGTGCTCTGCAAATGGCTCCTCAGACAGGCAATGACATTATTAAAACTCTCCACAGGCCCAGGCAGCGCTAAGAATCTCGGCCAGAACACGCGAATAGCCCTCCTGGGCCAAGAAAGTATCAGCAGCCCCCAGGGCCTCTGAGCTACTGGCACAGCCTGCACCTGCCCAACGGGACCCTTAAACTCTGTGAACCATGCCCCAGTGCCTACAGGGTCGCACTGTAGACCAGTAAAATAACAGAAGGGGCTGGAGTGATAGTACTACAGGTAGGGAACTTGCCTTGCATGTGGCCAACCTGGGTTCGATTCCCAGCACCCCCTATTCAATAAATCAAAGTTTAAAAAAATAAAATGACAGAGAAAAAAATGGCAAATCCTATCTTGAGATGTTGGGATGCCCTAACTCAGGTGGCGACTAATAAACAGCACCGGCAGTCCTAGAGCAGGGACCCAAGCTAGTACTGCTGCGAAGAGAATCTAGAAGACTCCGCGATGACAACTGTCCTAGGATACTTCCTCTGACTCCTGGCTTCGCACTCAGGAATTACTACTGGTGGTACTAATGGGACTATACGGGATGCCCGGGATTGTACCCAGGCCAGCCCTGAGTGGCCCAAAGCAAACTTTCGTTTCTCAGCAACTTTGAATCTCATGCTGGTGGCCACGTTTCCATGAGCCTGTGCAAACCCAGGGACTCTCCACGGCTCTCACTGCAGAGACTAATACCTGTCATCTAGTTTTTGGCAACACTTTGGTACTTTGCACCGCATATGGTCTAAGCACTGTCAGGAATGACCCCTGAGCACAGAGCCAGGAGCACTGTTGGGTGTGGCTAAACACATTCCCACCCCCAGAAAAAAGGAAGAAATAATGAACTAAAGAAAGACATGAAGAAAGCAGGTAATGAGGGTCTGGGTAAGAGGCCTGCTTTGCAAACAGCCATGCTGGGTTCAATTCCTGGCACCCTATACGGTCCCTGAGTGCAAAGCCAGGAGTAATAAGCACTCAGCAACACTGGGTATGGCCGAAAACAAGAAACAAAAAGGAAATTGGGAATTAACTTCGGTTGGAGAGATAAAACAGTGGATAGGGCACTTGGCTTGCATGTGGCTGACCAGCAAATGATCTATGCATCTCAAATACAGTCCCCAAAGCACCACCAGGAAGGATTCCTGAATGCAGAGTCAGAGTCACGAACTGCATAGCTGGGTGTGGCCCAAAGCAAACAAAAAGCAGGGTATGACAGAAGACAGACACTGGACACCCTTGAGATCTTCAGAAGACAGCTGGAAGGCTGGCTCTTCCCTTGAGGGGTGCATTAAAAGCTGTTCTATGGGCAATGGCTTGCTCCAGACACAATGTCCAACTCTGTAAAGGGAAGTAGGTGTCCTGAGCAGTTTCTGCATCTTTCTCTGACTACCAGATGATAAGTGACCATCTTAATTTTTCAGTTTTTAAAGCTATTGGGCAGTTCACTGTGATAGCTGCATGGGCTGGACACAATCCTGGGTCCCCTGAGCAAGGCTGGGAGCAACTTCTGAGCACCAAGAATATGTCCAAAAACCAAAGACAAAACAAAATGAAAATCCATTTGAGAAATGGGTATTTTTATTTTTCATTCTCTAGTTGACCTCATGTGATTCAAGAGCTTGAAATATTTCTTTTCTGCATTTGAGATGCACAGATCATTTACTTATTCTACATCTTCCCTTGGATGCGTCTCTTGGCTAGCTCATATTTAATACAGCCAAAATCGAACTCTAGTTTTTTGCTTTGTTTTGTTTTCATGTGGGGAGAGGAAACACCCAGAGATGCTAGGGCTTACTCTGGGCTGTGTACTCAGGGATCATTTCTGTAGGGCTCAGGAGAACATATGGGGTGTTGGGAATCAAATCCCGTCTGCCATATAAAAATTAATCACCTTGGGGCTGGAGAGACAGCACAGCGGGTAGGGCGTTTGCCTTGCACGCGGCCGACCCGGGTTCAAGTCCCAGCATCCCATATGGTCCCCTGAGCATGGCCAGGGGTAATTCCTGAGTGCAGAGCCAGGAGTAACCCCTGTGTATCGCCAGGTGTGACCCAAAAAGCAAAAAAAAAATAAAAAATAAAAAAATTAATCACCTTACCCACTGTGCTATCTCTCTAGCCACCCAAATCAAACTTTTTAAAAAGCATCATTGAATTGCCATGAATTACGAAGTTACAAAGTTATTCATGATTGAGCCTCAATCACCCAGGCATAAACTGTTCCAATACCAGTCCCTTCACCAGTATTCCCTTCTCTCCACCAATATTCCTACTTTCCCTCCCACCTCCCGGGCTGCCTTTATGACAGGCACTTTTTTTTTTCTCCTTTAAAATCAACCCCCCCTCCCACCACCACCCTGGGTTTTTGTGGCACACCCAGCGATACTCAAGGGTTACTCCTGGCTCTGTACTCAGGAATTCCTCTGGTGGTGTTTGGGGGACTATATGGGGAGGTGAGAATTGAACCCGGGTTGGCGCATGGAAGGCAAATGCCCTATTCTCTGTACTATTACTCTGGCTCCTAAAATCAAACTCTTGATTCTCACAGTCCATCCACAAACTATTTCAGGAAACAGAAATGCATTAAAAATTTGTCTTTGACTTGGGACTTCCACTTTATATACACTCTCTCTGCAATTTTGGTCAATTACCTTCAAAATATATCCAGAATACAGCTGCTTCCCACTACATTCCAGATACCATCTTGATTTAATACCTTCCACTGACTTATACACTCCCCACAACCTCCCCCCCACCTCGCCCTGCCCCTCCACCAAACCCCTCCACTGACTTCTCATCCTACATAAAATCCCAAGTGCTTCCACTGGAGAGATCTCAACAGGCTGAGCAAGTGGAGGTCTGGGGTCAGTCGGTGCCACCTCATATTACACACATACTCTGTCCTAGAATTGCCAAACCTCAACCCCAGAGCACCGGGGCCTGGAGTAGTCCCTGAGCTCTGCTGGGTGTGGCCTAGAGCCCCAAAACAAACAAAGGCAGCTCATCAAGTAGAATTCAAAGCTCAAAACTGTTTTGTTGTACATCTCTTTGATCTCACCTCCTGACACTCTCCACTGCCCCCACTCTCGTCTGTGCTAGCTACCGGGGATCCTTCCTGTTCCCAGAATACACACTTCACCTAATTAGCATTCTGTCCCACCATCACTTACTTAGTCACCAGCCCTGCTTCATTTTTCTAAAGGGCACCTGGCATCCACTCTACTAGAGCAAAGCCCCCTAATATCCAGAACACCATCCACAACAATCAGGTCTAAGAGGGAAATTCAGTCTTTTCTCCATTACAAACAAGCAAGCAGGGCCCCAGGGTTTAGCTCAAGAGAGTGCATGCCTCACTGGTCTAAGACCCTGAATTTGATCCCTGGTACCACAGTGATAAAAACAAACAAACAGACAAATAAACAAACAAACCAAAAACACCCGTAACTCTGGCTGCCCAGAGACCGGCAAGTTGAAAATAACAAAGATACTTTTAGAGTGAAACTAGAATCCACAACATGCATCAGGAATTTCAATGGGAGGAAATGATGAAAGACGACGTTAAAACGCCAGGACAGCCTCATCCAGGGCACGTGGCGGATCATGTGCCCCATGAGCCCACATTCTTGTCACACAGTCACCTGCTCGTAAACAGAGGATGACCTGGCGCACACTGCCCTGCCGCCTGCTGGGAAGACAGCAATGACATCACTGGGAATGTCAGGACAGGCCCCCCCCCTCCTCCGGCAGGTGACACACTCCCACGCACGCACGCAGCTGGGCGTGGGGGCGGGGGTGCCCCTGAGGACCAGGGTGTCTTCGCCAGCAGAGCGTGGCTACTCCCCCACCGGCACACGGGCTGCTTCTCCTGGGCTGTTTATTCGTGAATCACGGGGCTGGAGAGATAGTAAAGTGGGGGGGGCGTTTGCTTTGCATGAACAACCATACCCAGGAGGGTCCCCCGAGCAGCACCAGGAGTAATTCCTGAGTGCAGATCCAGGAATAACTCCTGAGCACTGCCGGGTGTGACCCCCAAAAAACAAAAAATAAATAGATAAATAAATAAAAAGTAAATATTCGTGAATCAAGGGAGGACAGGGGGTCTGTTCAAACTCAGCCTCTGGATGCAAGCGGCCCACGGAGGCCTCCTCGCTGCCCTCCGGCTGTCCCTGCTACGACCTCTGCACGGCCCACTCTAGCTGCGGGGCCCACGCCCTCCCGGCCACGCCCGCCCTGACCCCACCAACCCCGCTGAGAGCCTCGTCCCGCCGCCCCCCATGCAGCCCGCGGCGCCCGCACCTGGGCAACCCCGCCGGGCTCTTCCGCGTCGGGCCCCGCCCCCGGCCGGCGCCGGAAGCCCCGCCCCCGCCCGTTGCTAGGCGCCGGCGCCGGAAGTCCCGCCCGCCGCGTAGTCTCCGTCGCCGCCGCCGCCGCCGCCGCCGTTGTTGTTGTGGTCGGTGCGCTGAGCTCCGCGGCTCCCCGGGCCGGCTGCGTCCTTCCCCGCCGCCGCCATGAAGTGGATGTTCAAGGAGGATCACTCGCTGGGTGAGCGCCGCGCCCGGGGGCGGCCGCGGGGGGACCGCGGGGGGCCCCCTCCCCCACTCGGGCCGGGCCGGGCGGGGCCGCGGTCGGCGCGACTCGGGCCCCCCCTCCCCGCGAGGCCCAGGCCGGGGCCCGGGGCGGGGGGCGCGGGGGGCGCGGGGGGCGCGGGCCGGGCCGGGCCGTCAGCCGCGTGTGTGTGCGTCTCTCCTAGAACACAGATGCGTGGAGTCGGCCAAGATCCGAGCCAAGTACCCCGACCGGGTTCCGGTGAGTGTCGGGACTCCCCGCCCCCTCGCCGCCCTGCCCCCCTCCCCCGCCGCCGCCGGTCGGGGACCCGTGCGGGGGTGCCCCCGGGCCCGTCCGCGGCCCAGGGGTCGGCGGCGGCCGCGCGGCCGCGGGTTCGGGGGCCCGGGGGGTCGGGCGGGTGCTGTTCAGGCGGCCCCAGTGCTGAATCCGCCGATCTAGGCCAGCCGCGGTCGGTCGGGGCTCCCTGGCCAATTATGTAAGGACGATGTTCTAGGACGGGCGACAGTGTCACTTTGGGGAGCAGGGGTGCAGGGAGACCGTCGCCGGGCGCCTGGAAGTGGCTCTGGAACTCCAGGACGTTGGTCTTGAACTTGGAGCCCGGCCTCTCTTCCCGGACGCGGCCGCCCCTTCTGGGCCTTCCCCCTGCTCGGTACTGAGTCCGGCAGTGTCCGCCTGCCGGGGCGGGGGGGAGGCTTTCTGTCCATTGATTTTTTAGAGGACATCCAGTTCTGTCGTTACGGCTCTGGGCTTGGGAATGATTTCCCTGGGGAACGAGCAGGAGGGGCAGATTTGAGACCTAGTTCGGAGAAGAGCAACAGGCCAAATGGGTAGTCTGGGTCTGGCCTGGGAGTGGCGGTTACCCCCCAGTTCCGATGTCGCCTGTGTTCCTCCCCAGACTGAAGGCTGAGCTGTGCTGGGGTTCTGGGGTTACAGGGTACAGCGGGAACCTCGTCCTGTCTTTTTGAGGCGGCCAGGACAGCATGGTGGGCAGCTTCGTAATAAGGGCTGAGATCAGGGATGAGAAATAGAATTGCTGACCACAAAAAGGCACTTACCGCTTCTCTGTAACACATTTATATCAGTTGAGCAGTATTCCTCAGCCTTTTCCCGATTATGGTCCCCTTCCAGCCTTGTTTTCCTTCCTGTGGATCCATTTGCCCCTGGTTTCATTCTGTGGCCCCCATTTATGCGTTTTTCACCTGGGGCACTCTTGGAATGCCCTGGGGTGCCTTGGGGGGGGTGGGGGGTGTTATCCCCGGTTATGCAGCGCTACTCTATGCTGTGGTTTCCCGAGCCTGGGTCACGTGTTCCCTCGTTAGGCAGTTAGCCACCCCCCACCTCCTTGCCCCCACTGAATCTGGTCTCGGACACTTTGAGGCCTGAGCCTCACAGTTGATTTTCAGTTCTGACCTCCCTTTGCTTCTCCAGGTGATCGTGGAGAAGGTGTCAGGCTCTCAGATTGTGGACATTGACAAACGGAAGTATCTGGTCCCATCTGACATCACTGTGGCTCAGTTCATGTGGATCATCAGGAAAAGGATCCAGCTTCCGTCGGAAAAGGCCATCTTCCTGTTTGTGGATAAGACGGTCCCACAGTCCAGGTGAGAGGTGGTGTTGGACTTGCCCATCCGCTTGGCTGCTTATAGAACTTGGTACTTGGGAGGGCTGAAAATGCTCTGTGGTCCTGAGTAAGGCTTTTGAATTTGCTGCTGTCCGGAGCTCCAGGAAAGGAAGAATGGTTTATAGTACATGGGAGTTAACTTGAGTTAAAAAAACAGGACAGGGGCTGGAGTGATAGCACAGCAGGTAGGGCATTTACCTTGCATGAGGCCGACCCGGGTTCGATTCTCAGCATCCCATATGATCCCCCAAGTACAGCCAGGAGTAATTCCTGAGTGTATGAGCCAGGAGTAACCCCTGTGCATCGCCAGGTGTGACCCAAAAAGGGGGGGGGACAGGACAAAGCGTGAACTTTTTATTTCTTGAGTATAATTAAATGCAGATGAAAATCTAACCTTAGATTCCCAAGAATTCTTTAAAATAGCTGAGGACTAAGACATGAGCCGTCAGTACCACTAAAGCCAAAAATGTGATTTCCTGCTGGTGGGCTGGGTCCTGCCCTTCTCTGTGCAGGCTCCTGCAGGCGCTCCCTGTCCACCTGCCTCTCCAGACTCAGCCACACCCGTGCTGCCTGATCCTTGAGTCTGATAAAACGGACTCAGTTTTGCAGGAATGGGCACTGAAGTTTCTTTGCAGGCTCACCCCTTCCCTCGTCACCAGCTGGGTCCGAGTGGCCCAGTAGCCAGCCTCGTGCTCTGCTGGTGCTGCGTGGGCGCAGCCTTGGGGATGGCTCAGGGCCGCTTCTCAGAGGGGCGCTGTGGTTCCTGCTGCGGGGGCAGCCCAGCTTGAGTCCCCTGTGCAGAGGAACATGGGCTGGCTGCTTCTGAATTCCTGGTCAGCCCTTTCCCATTACCGATCCAGGACTTCTAGGCCTTGCGCCAAAGGCGGCCCCTCTCCAGGAGCGTGCGTTCCCGTCATTGGTGTCATCCAGACCAAGTTTCATTGGTTCCATCTCAAAAGCAGAACCTCTAAGTGCTAAGCCTCCTGTTTGTTTGCTTTTGTTTTTGCTTCCTGGGCCACACCCAGCTGCGCTCAGATCTTACTCCTGGCTCCGAGCTCAGGGATCACTCCTGGCGGGGCCCCGGGACCATATGCTGTGCTCGGGGTTCGACCCTTTAGCCACAAACAGGGCCTTCCTTGGCATTCTCAGCCCCCCCCAGGTGCGTTCAATGTGGTCACGCCCTGTTGTTGAAAATCTTTTTTTTTTTTTCTTTTTGGGTCAGACCCAGCGATGCTCAGGGGTTACTCCTGGCTTTACACTCAGGAATTACTCCTGGCGGTGCTTGGGGGACCATATGGGATGCCGGGGATCGAACCCGGGTCGGCCATGTGCAAGGCAAACGCCCTACCCGCTGTGCTATCGCTCCGGCCCCCTGTTGTTGAAAATCTTTGAACGCAACCAAAGAGCCGAAGCTACTTTCCTATGGAAGGTAGATCCTTGGGCTCTTCGCCCCGCTTCCCCTCTACCAGTCTCCGCTATTTCTTCTTTGAGTGTTGAGGGGTAGGAGGAGAGAAAAGGAAGGCTCTGCCCTCACGCTGGCTTTTGCCTCGGCTGCCCTCAGGTTGACTGGTACCGGTAGGCCCAGTCGCAGTGGTGGTGCTGGGGGTGACTGCCTGCAGTGGAGGCGGCCCTGGGCATCTGTGGTCACTGCATTTCCGCCCAGGTGTGGCGGGGGAGGAAGTGGGGGCCGGGACCTGTGGCGCTGTGCGAGTTTCCGTCCAGCCGCTGGTGTCTGAAGGAAGCGGAAGGTGACTTCTGGAGACGCTCTGACGGCTCATCCAGCAGTTAAACTGCGGCAGGTTTTGGCAACCCCCCTCCCATTATTCCTGAGATAAAAATAGAACTGGAAATGAAAAGTGATTCTCAGGGCAGCAAGCGCTGCTTCAGAGCCATTTCCTCTTCAGGGCCACTGGCTGCTCCGGAGCCAGGCGTGGGCGCAGAGGGCCGGGCTCGGAGGGCTCCGTGGGCTCCGTGGGCTCCGGGCCCGGCCCGCCGGCAGGGGGCGAGGTTACATCTTCCGGCCCCGTCCTTAGTGCAGCGCCTCTGTAGTGGGGTGGGGGAGTTATTCTTAAAAACAAATCTCGGGGGGGGGTGCTGAGAGAACACAACAGCTGGGCAGCTTCTTTGCACGAGGGAAGCCTGGACTTACACTGCACCGGCCCCCGAGCACTGCTTGGAGTGACCCTGCGCACTGAGGCGGGAGTAGTCCCAGCTCCACGGCGCTAGATGCGGCAGAAATGGGAAAAAACCCCAAACTTGATCTGCACCAAGTCTAGTGCGGCCCCTGGGCTTGTGCTGACGCCAGGGCAGCTGCCCTGGGATCTGCTCCACTCCCCGAGGCTTGGGGTCTCCCCAGGCTTCAGGGGCACAAAGCCTGAGCTCAGAGATGGTCGCGGCCTGCAGGGCTCCCCCTGTGGTGGCCGATAGGTCTGCTGAGACCAGGAACTGCACCCGCCCCTCAGTCACTCACCCTGGCCTCTGGCTGAACTGCCGCCCAGGGCGTGGAGTGATCATCTGGCCCATGTCATGATTGGTGTGAGATTAATTCTAGAAGTAGGGGCCGCTTCCTGTTCCACTTGCGGCGTTCTAAGGAGGAGGTAGGCAGGAAGGCCCATTGCCGCTTTCGATTTAGCGCTGGGAAGTCAGATCCTCTGGTCGGCGACTCGCCAAAAACGAAAGGGAAACTAACTCCCTGGGTGCTGTCAGGCCTTGAGAGAGAAAGTGGGGGCACCCACTCGGCCAGGGCTTTCGAGGGGACTCATAGCACCAATTTGTCGGTGTTTCGTTTTGTTTAGAACACTGCCTTGATAATCCTGTTTAAAATAGAAACGTGAGTGCGTTAGTAAATAGCTCAAGATGTTTAACGTGGAATGTTCTGTAGGAAGCCACCTGTGCTATTTAGGTACGTTTTTCTTCTTTCTGGGTATGAGGAAAACATGGGACCATTCCTGGTTTCTTTTTTTTTTTTTTTGCTGATTAGTTACCGTTTATTCAATCTTCCATCTTTCTCATCTCCCGCACTCCCAGCTCTGTCCTCTCTCTGGATCAACTGCCACCCATTCCTGGTTTCTTGAAGAACAGATTTCTTTCAGCTGTAGAATAGTGTCTAATTGTATCAGAAAGAAGTTTGATAAGGGAACATCCAGTGGTGACTTTAGATTCCCGGGGCCCTTCAGGGCCTGGTGACATTGAGGTGTGACTTTAGGAGGCTACCGCACTGGCCGTGGCCTCCAGACTGCTCCCCATCTGTGCAGAGGTGAGTCTTGTCGGGAAAGCACGCGGGCTCCGGGCAGAGCGGGGGTGGGGCACGCAGCGGTCAGACTTGGTTGCGGGCCAGGAGCTGTCCACGCTGGTCGAGATTAGCCTCCCCCGTCCGCAGGCTGCCGTGTCCGTCAGACTGTTGCTTGCCACAGCCGCGAGGCAGCTCCTGGCTCCGGCTCCTCTAAAAGGCGTCTTTCCCACGGGTGGGTTTTTCACTGGAGACGTGGTTTGGTCTGGATCTGAACGGAGAGCTGGGGAGAGTTGGGGGCAGGACTGGAGAGATGCTTCAAGCTGAGTGCACGTGCTTTGGACAGGTCCCCGGGGTGACATGGTCCCCTGAGCACGGCTGGGAACAATCCCCAAGCAGGGAGTGGCCCCCAGCACCACCGGGTGTAACCTAAGCAACAGAAAACCAGAAATGCCCTGAGTTTTTGGGGGCAGTTGCGGTTCAGTTTCCTCTGTGCGCCGGGACCCCGCTGCGTCCTCGGCGGGCTGGCACCAAGGGATCTGCCACGGGCGTTCCCTGTTTCCTTCTGTGCCAGCCCGAAGGGGTGGGGGCGGCGGCCACAGAGTGCAGGTCCCGTGTGAGACATGAGGGGGCCGTCTGCAGCCCCTGCCATGACTCAGATGGCTCAGCAGCGGCCTGCCCAGCAGTAGTGCTCCCCTCAGGCCGAGGAGCCGGGCCTCACTAAAGGGACACACGACACGGGGCCTTCTGCGCTCACCGCCTGCTGACCGGCGGCGCCTGCCTCCCTGCACTTCGCCGGACTGTCCTCCTCACGCAACTCTAAAGGAATGTCGAAACGGTGTGTGGCCAGCTCTGACTCCAGGCCAGGTTACTCCGTCTTTATCTCCCTCCCTCCTCTCTCTTCCTCTCTCTCTCTCTCTCTCTCTCTCTCTCTCTCTCTCTCTCTCTCTCTCTTTCTCTCTCTCCTCTCCGCCCAGGGACGCCTCCCAGTCGGGGGTTGCTCGAGGCTGCTGAAGTGCTCGTAGCTCCAGCAGTGAGCAGTGTCTGTTTCCAGGTTCCTTGACCAAGGGATCCCCTGGGTGTAAGGACGTGGCGCTGCCGCCAGTGAGACCGTAACTCGGCTGTCAGTGCCAGGACTGGCCACTCGGAGGGGTCTCGGGCTGGCCCACCCTCACCGACCAGTCACAGCAGCTGTGCTGTGCAGGCTGCCTGGGGTCCATGGTTTGGTGGCCAAGAGTGTCCGGGTGGATGATCTCGCCCGGGTGTGGCCGCTTCCTGTGTGTGAGCATCAGAGGATGGTGCCCGTTTCGCAGGACGGTCAGTCCCCAGAGTCACCTACAGCGCTGAGCACGGCTGGCTGTCGTGGTCGGGGTCTTAAGACAGACGGCGGAAGCCTGAGTATAGACACTCGGCGGGCGGAGAGAGGTCCTGGCAAGTCGGTGTCTTCCAGAAAGACCAGAATCTCCTGTCTGGGGGCCGTTTCTCAGCCCGCTTCTCGTAGAGTCAGCATTTTTTTTGGTGCCAGGGGTCAAAGCCAGGGCCTTGTACATGAGAAGCGCGTGCTCTGAGCACTGCCAGCCTTAGCTGTGGTATCACAGGCTGATGGGGGCCGGGGGCTTGCATGTGGGAGCCCTGGGCTTGGTCCCGAGCAGCCCCGGTGTAACGCAAAACCGAAGGGACAAACCGGAGTCTGGGTCGGACTCGAGACGGCCTTGCTCGGAGGGAGGAGGCCAGAGGGGTGTCCCAGCTCTGCAGGGCTCTGGGGCCCGGGGGTCCCCCTCTGCTCACTGCCAGCCGTGGCATCTGTGCCACAGGAGTGATGTGAAGTCTCCTAGTAGCCTCATTCCAAAAAGAAAGAGGCCGGGTTGATTTCACTATAAGGGATTCGCCCAGTATGTGAGTTTTCGGTGTAATCAAATCAAGGTATTTCACTCTTTAAATACCGTCTTCTTTTGACTCTTGTATATGTTTTACCTTCAGCGCATCCCAGCTCAGATGAGTCGCATTTGAGTGCTGACTGAGCCGTGGCCGGTCTGTGGGGCAGGGCCTCTGGGGGCAGTGCTCCGGGAGCGGCCTGCCTTGCCCCAGGCTGGCCACGGCGGCTCAGGGCCAGCGTCCTCCGCCACAGCGCGCAGACGAGCGGGGACGCACCCCTTTAGGACCTGGCCGTGATTCAGAGCGGCAGTTGGTGCCCCCGCCGTGGCCTGGCCCCCGCAGTCTGACACGGCCTTGAGGGGGCTCCCAGGTCACAGTCTCGCTGCTGTAGCCTCACTCCCTACAGCTTGTGTGTAGGGAGTGCGGCTACATGCGGCTCGCATGGCCCACAGACACCCGGTTCCCCGATGGCTTGCGTGGCCTGCACACACCTGGTTCCCCGACGGCCCGCGTGGCCCACAGACACCCGGTTCCCCGATGGCTTGCGTGGCCTGCACACACCTGGTTCCCCGACGGCCCGCGTGGCCCACAGACACCCGGTTCCCTGATGGCTTGCGTGACCCGCACACACCTGGTTCCCCAACGGCCCGAGTGGCGCACAGACACCCGGTTCCCCGATGGCCCGCGTGGCCCGAGCCCACCAGGTTCCCCCACGGCCCACGTGGCCCGTGCACACTCTTGTGGCCCTCACACACCCGGTTCCCTGACCACCTGCGTGGCCCGAGCACTCTTGTGGCCTTCACACACCCGGTTCCCGACCACTCGCGTGGCCCGCGCACGCCCAGCCCCGGGTGTTACTAGGCTCCTCTGGAGCTGGCCCAGCCCGGTCTCGCGGCAGCGCGCTCCCGCCCACACGTTTAGTTTGACAGCAGCTATTTCTGACGCTTCCTAGGAAGGGGGGCCGGGCCTCTCCGGATCCCCCACGCAGAGCCAGAGCTTTCTGCGTTCATGTGAGGGAACGCGTCCCCCTCAGAGCCGCACAGCGTCCTGCGGGGCGGCTTCCCCCAGGCGAGCCGGGACAGACTCCCTGGGCTGCCCTCCCCCCCCCCCCCGTCCTCCCACGCCGGGCACCAGCAGACTCTTCGGGGCTGGAGGCTGGGAGCGCGCAGGGGGGCAGTGGCCTGGGCTGGAAGGCTAAGGGGAGGCCAGTGCCGTGGCTCCGTCCCACTCCCGTCCCGCTGCAGTGCCTTAGCTGTCGCACAGCCCAGACAGGCGGGCTGGGTCTGCGTGCCCCCTCCTCAGCGTGTCTGTGTGTCTCCCTCCAGCCTAACGATGGGACAGCTGTACGAGAAGGAGAAAGACGAGGACGGGTTCTTGTACGTGGCCTACAGCGGAGAGAACACCTTCGGCTTCTGAGGGCCGTGCCGGGCCGCGCCTCCCGCTCGAGTCCCTTGTACATAGCCGGCCGCTTTCCGTTCCCGCCAGAACCGCCCACGACAGACGCCTGTTAGTGCATTTGTAACTGGATTTAGTTCTTTAATATATTATTGGAAGGTTTTGTTTCCTTAGAGTAGTAAATTATCATAGAGTTTTATTTCGAGTTTTCTTTTCTTGCTCTGGCCTCATGGCTTCCCTCTCCCGGGAGCTCGTTCCTCCGGGAGCCGTGGAGATGTTTCCATTCGGGTTATTCACGAGAAAGGGAGGAGCCGACACTTACTCTGGATTATGTTTGAAACACGAGATGGCTAGGTATTAAAAGCATCCAGATGCGAGATGGCTAAGTATTAAAGCATCCAAATTAAATCCTTCGCAATCAGAATGCTTCACTAGATTTTGCCAACTGCCAATCATGTTGGACTGAACTAATATGTTCCTCTTTCTGAAACTATTAAATAATTAACAATAAAATTTCCTCTTATAAAGGCATTGCAGTGTCCCTGTGTGCGTTATTCGCCCGTGTTTGGATGGGTGTGAGAAGCAGGTCCTGCATCTGCTGCTGCCAGAAGGGTTTGGGCCTGGGGCGCGGGGTTTACGGTCTGGGGAAAGAGTTTCTATCACGAAGGATTGTTAAAGTGGTTAGCAGAGTCACAGCACCCCAGTACCACGGCCAAGACCAGGTAGACTCTGAGAAGTTCTGATCTCACCACGGCCTTCTCGCTCCCCTAACCCTCTGCCTGATGGGAAATAACTTCCGCTGCTTCTGTTTCTCTTTGGAAGTACAATTAGGTATGAACATTTGCCTTATTGTTTTTCTGCTGTGCTGCGGGTCAAACCCAAGGTTTCCATATGAAGGCCGGGCTTCCACCACCAAGCTTCTCCAGGCTAGTAGACTTGTTCTTATAGAGAAGAAAACATACATACTTTTGCCTTTTCATTTAGCAGGCTGTCTCAGTGTCCTTTCCAGAGGTTTGAGAGTCTTCATCTATTTTTCTATCAAACAGTATTATACTGTCACTCTATGTTTATCACTTACCTAGTTCCCCATCAGAGGTACCTGGATTATTTGCAGCCTTTCACTGTTACACAGCGTGTCGTGATAAACCACCTCCATACAGGGAAGTGCTGCTCTTCAATCCCTTTTTAAAAAAACAATTTTTTTTTTCCAAACCCACTAGTTCCATGATTTCTCATAAATCACGGGGTCAGAGTGACAGAACAGCAAGCAGGATGCTTGCCCCTGCATGCAGCCAACGTGGGTTCAACCCTGGGCACCAGATAGTCCCACAGCCCCTCCAGGAATGATCCGAGTGCAGAGATAGGAATCAGCGAGCACCGTGGGTGTGGCCTTCCCGCCCCCAAAATGGACAAAGTCACATGTATGTCTAGGCTTGCCAGGACAATGCCTCGAAAGATGAAACGTTTAATTTCCTAAATCTGAGCTGGAGAAATACTACGTAGGGTGCTTGCCTTGCACATGACTGACTGACTGACCCGGATTTGAGCTTTGGCATTCCATATGTCCCCTGAGCACCCCAGGAGTGACTCCTGAGCAACATCGTGTGTGACCTAAAAACCACCATAAAATTCTTCCTTTTTTTTTTTTTTTTTGAAGTAACAGATTTTATTTAGAGGTTCCTGAGGGAAGGAGGAAGGGATAAGTGGAAAAGAAAAAACAGTAGGAGTAACGCACTCAAGAGAGAACGCGGGCTTCTCCAAGGGTGGAGGAAGCCCCTACACATAACCGAGCTTTAGACACAAAAGTATGAAAGCATAAAAGTACACATCTCGGGGGCTGGAGTGATAGCACAGCGGGTAGGGCGTTTGCCTTGCACGCGGCCGACCCGGGTTCGAATCCCAGCATCCCATATGGTCCCCCGAGCACCGCCAGGAGTAATTCCTGAGTGCATGAGCCAGGAGTGACCCCTGTGCATCGCTGGGTGTGACCCAAAAAAGCAAAAAAAAAAAAAAAAAAAAAAAAAAAAAAAGTACACATCTCAAGGGGGAGATGCGGGCGACACATGTGCTCGGGCACTACATGTGCTCGGCCACGAGGGCACAAGCAACACATGGGCTCAGGCAGCATATGTGCCTAAAATTCTTCCTTTCTGTATTGGAGGCCAGAGAGCCGTGCAGATGTGACATCATGAAGAAGCGATCACCCAGCCATCAGGGGATAAGGAGTTCAAATCACTGTCAAACTTCCTTACTGGGAAGCAACTGAGACCTTGAGCTTTACTTCACCAAATTAATCATCCCATCCCGTGTTAGCTTCTTGTGATCAAAAGATGGTTTTTGTTGTTGCTGGCAGTATCTTTTTGATGCCCCCTACCTGACTCAAGACCACCTATGGTCCTCTTTGTTTCGTTGCAAACGTGTGTGTGTGTGTGTGTGTGTGTGTGTGTGGAGTGGGGAGGGGGGAGGGACGAGGGAGGGAGAGAGGGAGAGAGATAAAGAAGTATATTGTAAATCATGGGCCCTTAAAAACAAGTTGCCTCGTCACTAGCCCAGAAGCAGAAAGGCCAGACCCCCTTGGGACCCAAATACTGAGCTCCTTGGAGATGCAGAAGATGAAGCACCACCTAGAGAAGGGGGGAGCCCCTCGGCAAAGGAGCCGCTTCCAGAGGAAAAAAGCTCCGGTCGGAACAGGAAGGCCTGGCAAGAGCCCGGCGCTCCCCTCCGTGCCGACGCCCTTTCCACACAGACAGCTCCGGGCCCAGCAGGCCTGATGGCAAAGCCGCCATCCGCAGCTGTGGATGCGCTCCCGCGCTGTGGCGATCCAGCCCTCAGTGCAGCGTCTGTGCTGGGGGGATGCCAGTGTCCACGTGTGCAGGGGCCTGTCACGCCCTCCTAAGACCCTCATGTGAGGCACCCAGGAGGCAAACGCCTTTGGGGAACTCCCACTAATGGGTGTCAGTTTCCAACTGGAAGCAGGTTGACACTGACTTCCGGGCGAGCGAGATGCAGGGCGGGCACCACGTCTGTGCACGCGGCACCGTGCTGGCCGCAGCGGGACCCCCTCAGCCGGGTGGGGCTCTTCCCACTGCCCTCCCTCCACCTCTCCCTGTGCTGCCTGCCTTTTAAAGCAGCTTGCTTTCTTCCTAGTTTTCCGGCCATACCCTGCAGCCTTCAGGATTTATTCCTTCCTGGCTTTGTGCTCAGCGGTCACTCCTGGCAGACTCAGGGGACCATATAGGGTGCTTGGGGGCCGACTCGGGTTGGCTGCAGGCAAGGCAAGCGCCCTGACCCACTGTACTCTTCCTAGCCCCCCAAGGCAGCCTTCCCCGCGCTATGAGACAATACAGAAAGCTCCATCCGCCTTAGCAAGTCCTGTTCGAGAAGAGCATTTCCTCACGGCACACAGCTGAACATGTCTGGGAGGACGCTGGCCTCTGGAGTCACCAGTCAGCCTCCACCCTATCAGGGGCCCAAACTGATGGCAATGGCTGGGGAACCCGTCCGCAGCCGGGAGAACGGAGCAGGGCATACACACGTGAAGTCACTTAGCACTTCAGAGCCACCTGTTTGCGTCACAACCACATGCCCACAGATGCACGAGAGTAGAGGGAAGAAGGTTAAGTGATATCAGGGCCTTGCATGCGGCCGACCCAAGTTCAATCCCAGCATCCCATGAGCCCACAAGAAATAATCTCAGAAATATAATACCTTACTAGACGATGTAAGTAAGTCCCACAACCACACTGCTGCCGAGTGGCAGGAGACACCAAATTTGAGATTTATTTATATATTTGGGAGCCACACCTGGCAGTGCTTGTGGGACCATGTGCGGTTTTATGCAACTGGAGTCAGCCTTAGCCGCTGTTCTGTCTCCCCAACCCCCAAACTTGAGATTTAAGAAGAGAGACAGTCGCCAAACCACCCTATTAGCAGTGGCTTCACACTGCTGGAGGCTGGGGCACAAATAGTATGAATAAAGCATTACTCCTTCCTCTGGGAGCTTACCGTATGTGATAAACAAGTCAGCACATAATCAAATAATTACAAAGCAATGTAGTAAGTGCTGGAACAGAAAGTATTACTGGAATGGAGGAGAAAATAGCTATTACCTATAAAGATAATGGGGAAAAAAAAGCTCTATATGTAATATCAAGCAATAAAAATAGATTGGCAATCTTTCTTTTAAAATGTAGTTTCTTGGTTGGAGCTCTGTGCTCAGGGTCACTCCCGGCAGGCTCAGGGGACCATATGGGGTACCGGGGATTGAACCTGGGTCGGCCTTGCCGACTGTATGATCTCTTTGGCCCCAAATGGGGTTCTTGGTGTTTTTCGTTTTGTTTTGGTTTTTGCATCACCCTTGCTGTAGGCTCAGGGCCTATTCCTTACTCTGCACTCAGGAATCACTCCTGGAGGTGCTGCTGGCATTGATCCCGGGTTGGCTGTATGCAAGGCAAGTGCCCTACTTGCTGTACTGTCTCTCCAGCCCCTATTTTGTTTGGGGGCCACACCCAGCAGTGCTGAAGGCTTACTCCTGGCTCAAGGGCCCTACCTGCTGTACTATCTCTCCAGCCCCTATTTTATTTGGGGGCCACACCCAGCAGTGCTGAAGGCTTACTCCTGGCTCAGGTGCCCTACCTGCTGTACTATCTCTCCAGCCCCTATTTTGTTTGGGGGCCACACCCAGCAGTGCTGAGGCTTACTCCTGGCTCTACACCCAGGGATCAGTCCTGATGAGCTAAGGGTCATATGGAGTGCCAGGGATCAAACGTGGATCAGTCTTATGCAAGGCAAAAGCCCTACCAGCCATTGTATCACTCAAAAAACTAAGAAATTTTGTAAAGGCACAGGACAGGTGGGCTGAAATAGACCCCCTGCGGAAGGGGTGAAATCCCGCACGCCATCTGCACATCAGATCACAGGCTAGTATCCAGGTGCAAAGCTCCCACAAGTGCACAACCACCCATCCAAAATGGGGGAGAGGAGATGGACGCACACTTCTCCAAAGAGCACACAAGATAAGGCAGAAGCGGGGCCAGAGCGATAGCACAGTGGGTAGGGCATTTGCCTTGCACGAGGCCGACCTGGGTTCTATTCCTGGCATCCCACATGGTCCCCCGAGCACCGCCAGGAGTAATTCCTGAGTGCAGAGCCAGGAGGAACCCCTGAGCATCGCTGAGTGTGACCCAAAAAGACAAAAAGGATGAAGCAGAAGCAGTATGGAAAAGGCCTTCATCATTACTGGCTAACAGACAGATGCAAGGCAGGGCGATAGGGAGGGCATCTTAGGCTGGGAGAGCAGCTCCGAACAGACCAGGAAGCAGGCAGTGTTGGCGCAGAGCTGGTGGGAATGTGGCGGGCGTGTCGTCGGGGCAGCCTCGGCGAAGACAGTCTGGAGACTTCTTCAGGTCCGACCGGAGTTTCCATGTGACCCAGCGCGCACCCAAAGAACACCAGCACTCATTTGAAGATGTGCGCGCCCCTGAGTGCTCAGGGCAGCCCCGGAGCAGTCAGGGGGCACAGGGCCAGCCCCTCTCCTGTACCAGGCTGTGCACCAAGGCCTGGCACACACTCCGGGTCCCTGCGGGGACAGGACGGCCCCCTAAGAGCCGAGAGCCTCTGAGCAGAGCCAGTGCACCTTCGCTTGACCACATGGTGAGCACGAGACTGCCCCGTGTTAGCGCCTCTTCCCTGCAGCCGAAGCTGGAGGGTTCCACGGCCCAGGCCCCTGCCGGTGGCACTGCCTGCTGGGTCCCAAGCACCACAGCCAAGTGCGACAACGACCGAGTGTGAGTTCTGGGAAACGAGGCGAGCACGGCAGCCCCTGGCCTTCAGCTGACTCGTGAGCACTGGGCGCGGCGGCCTGGCCGCAGCAGAGGCAGGGGGTGGCAGACGCGGGCTCTAAGGGCGGGAGGACTCTCTCCTGCTCTCCACCGGCAGGCTGCAGTGGGTGGGAGCGGGCAGAGCACGGCTGCGAGAGCCTCTGGCGGGGCAAAGCTGGGGCTGCCACCGTGCCATTGCTGGGGTGTCCCGGAGAGGTGGTGCGGGCAGGCCTCGCCGTGGCACTGTGGTCAGGTGCCAGGGGCCCACCGCCCGGCTCCCCCGGCACAGGATTCAGTGCGCTCTTCTCTCCTGGCCGCTGAGCAAACGGCCGTCACAGTTTCCATTGTGCAGTTCCCTCTGCCTGGAGCCCAGCCCAGGCTCGGGGAAGATGTCTGGAACCGGCAGACGGGCCCCCTGGACTCCCGGCCTCTGCTTTCCCCATCGGCCACGTCCCCAGGCTGGGCGGAACACGCCTATTCGTCCCCGAAGCTGATTTCTAACCGGAATGAGGGGCAGGAAGCCAGGCCCAGCTTAGAGCCTGGGGGGGCAGCTGAAGGCAAGGATGACGGCCAGCCGCCTCCTCCCTGCCCCCAGCCCCGGTTTCCCGGAGAAGGGCTCTCTGTGCCCAGTTATGAGAAATCCTACCTGGGATCGAACACTTACACGGAGCATTCTAATTGGAACCACGTTTTGTGGCACAGGCGACAGGCTGGGAAGCAGAGGAAATACTTTCCCCCACATTTAATAGGAACTGGCCGAGTTGGTACTAGCACACAATTACTTGAAAGTCCAGACCAGAACCGATTAAACTCTACCAAGGAATTAGTAAGCACATGTGATTAAAAATGGAAATAATTTTTTTTTTGGCGGGGGGGGGGGGAGACGACTTAACACTCAGCAGTGCTCAGGGAACTTCTTGTTTGCCGGGGATCAAATCCAGGGCAGCCACTTGCAAGGTAAGTGCCCTATCTGCCATACCCTCTCTCTGGCCCCCAAGGACACGGTGACTTGTAAAAACATGTTTAAAACTGAGGGGTAATGACAAACAAAATGCACAGATCCGAAGGGTGGAGCTTAGTAAGTATCTACCCATGATGCTCCAGTGAGAACAAAACGTTTCTCAGCCGAAGCACAGGCTCTCCCTGCCGGGGACCCAGTGTGGGCCGCAGGCACTGCAGAACAGACCACGATATCGTCACCCTGCAAGGTCCCCGTGACCCTGTCCGCTCAGCCCCTCCTCCTCCTCTTTCCTCCAGGCACCAGCCCGTCCCCTCCAGAACTCAGGCTGGTGCTGCCTGCAGCTTGTCCCCAGGACGCCCCCTTGTCTCCATGGACAGAGCTGCCGGGAGAGGAAGCACAGAGGGAAGCTGCTGGCCTTGCAGGTGACCATCCGGCGCCACATCTGGTCCCCTGAGCACCTCCAGGGGTCACTCCTGAGCACAGAGCCAGGATGAGTCCCTGAGCACTGCTGAGGCTCCCAACCCCTCTCCCCCACACCCTGCTCTCCGTCCCCTAAAGAGAACTGCAGGAGCCCGTGAAAGTGCGCACGGACACCCTCTACTTGCTAGCAAGTTCCCTCCTCCTGCCGGCTCACGACGCCTTTAAACAGCCCGGTGTCCCCCCACCGTGCACGGCGGCCGGTGGCAGCTCGGGGGTAATAAATACTGCCCGCAGCCGTCCGCTCTCGGCCGGGGAGTGGAGCACTTTGGCAGGGCTGGCGCGGAACATTGTCTCAGAGCCAGAAGCTGCTGCCAGGTCCAGGTGGAGGCCACGTCCCCCTCCTCCCCCTCCCCCCACGGCCACGCCACAGCAGGATGCGCCCAGCTGGCAGCGTCCCCTCCCGCAGGAGCAGGTGGCCGCGCTGCCCCAGACGCTGAGCTCACGCTTGGCACCCCACAGCTCGCCGGGCCAGCAGGCGCCGTCACCCCAGAAACCACGCACGGAACAAACACCAAATGACTGAAGTCGGCCTCTCAGAATTCTAAAGAAAAAGGGAAATCATGCAGTCTTGGGACTGCCACTCGTGGAGATGGAGTGATGCGGAGTGGACACGTGGCCGTGGAGTCTGGGGCAGCATAAGGCCGGCGGTGGCCCCCAAGGTCAGACACGCTCTCGTCCCCGCAGCACCACCGGGGTATTTCCCGGGGCTCCTCTAGTTCTATATGCGTGCATGTGTGCGCGTGCGTGTGTGTGTGTGTGTGTGTGTGTGTGTGTGTGTGTGTGTGTGTGTGTGTGCTGGTCCACACCTGGCAATGCTCTGGGCTGCTCCTGGCTCCATGCTCGGAAGTCATTCATGGCAGTGCTTGGTGGGCCCACTGGTACTGGGACCGGAACTTGGGTCTCCAGCATGCAAAGCTTGTTTTTGGCCCACCGTGCTCTCTCCAGCCCTATTTCTGTAGTTGAAATAGGAAAATCTTTCTCCATTACTTTTTTTTTCATTTCTAAGACTTATTTTTTAAACAGGCACTGTATTAATGTCTTCAAGATTCTAATAAAATCTAAAGAGTATTCAGTGAAGTTTCCTTTCACTGTCGGGCCCAACCTTCCTCTTTGCCTCTGTGGCCCCATTAGTGGTTTCTGGGTTCCTACGCTGAGTGAGTACTGGCAAAGCGGACAGATTCCTTTCACTTTCTGTTTTTTGGAGAAGTGTTCTGGGTCTTGCCCGGCAGTGCTCAGGAATCACTGCTGGCGGTGCTCAGGGAACATACGGGATCGAACCCTGACTGGCCACATGGAAGGCAAATGTCCTACCCATTGCACTATCACTCTGCCCCCCCCAAGGACTTATTTTGGAAAAAAAATTTCAGGGCTGTCAGGGGCTTGGGATGTGCCCCAGTGCTTTGCACATGTGAGGCTCGGGGCTTGGGGTTTGGTCCCGCCACTGTGACACAAAACAAGAGACGGGCAGCTGGCTGGGAGGAACGTGTCTCACTTCTGTAATGTATGGGGGGAAAGTACTTGTGTTCTCACTCAGACTTGTGCACAACTGTTCAAAGCAGTTTGTTCCTCAGAGCTGAGAAGAGGGAGACAACCGCTGACCTAAACGTCCATCAGTGCTGCCTGGGCAAACAAGGCCTAATCCCGCCGTGGAACCGCAAGTTCGGTTCATGCCATACAGCCTGACTCTTGGAAACATGCAAGGGAAGAAGCCAGCCACAAAACACCAAATTCTCCATTGATTCCATTTCTACAGGAGGTCTGGAACAGAGAGATCTGTGAGACAGAAAGTACTTATCACTTTGGTGGAGGGTGGGGAGGGGGACAAAATTCGAAATGACAGCTAGTAGGCACTGTACCGGGTCCGAGAGTGCACTCTGCAACTTCCTCACGAGGAAGTTCTAAAGTTGATGAAGGAGACACTGCTTTGTGGGAATCAAAAACCACTAAACTCTAGGTGGATTTCATGATATGTGACTTCTATGTCAATAAAACTCTTTAAAAATACTTAAAAACAGAGATGCCCAAGAACCGTCCCCGTAGTCAGGGCGTTTCTGTTTTCAGTCAGCAGTTGGAGGGGAGGAGCTTGAGAGCCAAACAGAGGGGGGTGCACCCCAACGCTCAGGGGAGACGCCTCTCTTGGTCTTTCAGGAAGGAAACGCCCACCGAACAGCAGCAGGAACTTGTTGCCACGACGGCAGGTCGAGGTGGAGGTTGGCGGGTCCGGAGGGCTGACGGCACGCGGTGGCCACAGGTTCGACAGGAAAGCGGATATTGGCGGGCAATTCCCGAGACACTTGCCGAGCTGGCTCAGACGGCGGGTGGCCCTCCAGCGGAAGGAAGGCTGGACAGGGCAGAGGTGCCCTTCGTCAGGCAGAGTTCCAGCGCGTGCGCAGGGCCCGGCCTCCCCGAGGCCCACCGGGCACCAACAGAGCCCAGGTCCAGCTCCCGGCATGGCGCGTTCTGCTCCCATGTTTCAGGGAAGCGCCAGCCCCAAGCGAGGGCAGGTTCCGGGCATGGGCGAGAGGCCACGTTAGCCGAGAGCGTTTCCGTCCAGTGCAGGTTGTTCCGTGACGCAATTTCCTTCCATCTTGGGAGAGATGCGTAGCTCCGATAAATCACCAACCGGCCCCCGGCTCCCAAATCAGCGGGAACGTGGCGGGGGCTCTTCCCGGGGGGAGGAAGCGGCTCCCAGACTCAGGGCCCTGCACGCTTCCCTTCTCACCGGAACTGCTGGTACTCGGCCGGGTTCCTGAGCCAGGAGGCGAAGGCCTGCTTCCGGAGCGCGCTCCAGGCGTCCTGGTACGTGGAGGCGGCGTCCTTGTACTGCTGGTACGTCTGCAGCGTCTGCGCCCTAACGCACACACACCAGTGAGCAGAGGCTCTCGGGCCCGCTGCCCTCTGTGGCCCCGGGGGTGCAGGGGCCGTCAGAGGGTGCAAATATTACAAGACTCGGGAACAGGAGGGCTGTGGCACGCTCCGTGTCCTTCACGGAGTCACTGTAAGGGACAACCGTTGCTGGCACGGCGTGAGATTCAGGCCATGTCCCTGTGAGCCACATGGGGCACATGCCCCCGTGAACATGTGATAACAGGGGAAGCGTCCTGGGGGTGGGGAGGGCAAGCCAGTGGTGCCAAGGACTGACCCCAGGTGGCGGCTCTTCTGTGATCTCTCTGACCCCAAGGGTCCTACTTGCTGGCTGATATTTTTCTCGGTGCCGACCGTTTCCCCCAGAGGATCTGTATGTGCCTTTGCTCTTCTGGGTTTAGGCCAGAGCCGGCAGTGCTCAGGGCTTACTCCTGACTTTTGATTTTTGTTTTTTTGCTTTTTGGGTTATACCCAGAGATGCTCAGGGGGTTATTCCTGCACTTAGGAATTACTCCAGGTAGTGCTTGGAGGACCATATGGGATGCTGGGAATTGAACCCGGGTCAGCGCGTGCACGGCAAATGCCCTACCGTACTATCGCTCCAGCCCCTTACTCCTGACTCTGCCCGGGGATTGTTCTCGGGGGGTGGGGGGGGCACATATGTGATGCTGGGGATCAAACCAGGGTGGGCCGCATGCAAGGCAAGCCCTGACACCGCTGTCCTGTCGCTCCGGCCCACGCACCAGAGGATCTGGCCGTTAGAAGTCTCTCAGCTGCATTTCTCTGACCAAACTCAGGCACTTCCCATTCTCCCGTGTCCCGTCAGCTGCTGTGACAGCGCTGGGCAGTGCCTGTGACACTCAGGCCCAGAAAACAATCTCTGAGAAGGGAGTCTCTCCTTCAGCCAGCGACCAAAGTTGGGGCCGACTTCTCAGAGGCCTCAGCGCTGACTGGGCCCTGACCTTGCTCCCTCCGAGTCGACAAACGGAGAAGATCGAGCCTTACGGCCTCCCCCCAACCGCTTTCCCCTGACTCTGCTCTAACTCTTTGGTTTCTCACCAAGTTCTGAGGAGAGACCCCGGTCACTTCAGCAATGCTGCTCAGTCTAGCAAACAGTGATGTCATTTTACCCGAGTCCCAATTTCCTAAACACAGCGTCTGTCGAGCTGGAGACGGTTCAAAAGGCTGGAGCAGATGACCTGCCTGCAAGAGGTCCCAGCTCGGTGCCAGCACCCCCTGAGCAGAGCCAGGCATGGCCCAAAACAAAAGTAATCAAAAAAACTTTTTTTAAGGCTATGGTTAAAATCTCTCCTGGGGCCAAATAACAGTATAGTGGGTAGGGAACTTGTCCTGCAGGCAGCCGACCCATCTGATGCCCTGTCCCCCATGTGGTCCCACTAAGCGCCTCCAGGAGTGATTCCTGAGCAGAGCCAGGAGGAAGCCCTAGGCGCTCCCGGGTGTGGCCCTAAAACCCAAACCCAAACCCAAACCGCTGTGTCACAGGGTAACAGGCACAGCAGAAGCAGGACGGCTCCTGAGCACTCTGGGGTATAGCCTCACAAAACCAAAATAATCAGTTCCCTTCCCCACTCTGTCTGGAAACCTCAAAGAACTCTCCCTCCCTCGGAGTCGCCACCCGAGTCCTAAGACAGGCCGGGCCGACTCGCAACGTCGTAAGAGACAAAGGAAGTGCTTCTCTGACGCGGAACGTCCACTGAACGGCCACATCTGGGCAAGTGTAGTGGGGTTGGTTGGGGGCAGTGGCTGGCCTGTGGCTGAGGTCTGAACTGAGCGGCAGTTTTGGGGCCAGACCCCCGCCTGCCTGTACCTACACAGACCCCCGCCTGCCTGTACCTACACAGACCCCCGCCTGCCTGTACCTACACAGACCACCCCGCCTGCCTGTACCTACAGACCACCCGCCTGCCTGTACCTACAGACCACCTGCCTGCCTGTACCTACAGACCACCCCGCCTACCTGTACCCACACAGACCACCCGCCTGCCTGTACCCACACAGACCACCCCGCCTGCCTGTACCTACAGACCACCCGCCTGCCTGTACCTACAGACCACCCCCGTCCTCCTGATGCTCCGTGCCCCCAACCGCCAGCCCCGCACCCTGCACCACGCCGAGCGCCTCGCAGGGGGCCGTGAGGACGGCAGAGCACCGGCCAGTGAACGTGGCTCCCGGACAGGCGTCCTGCCAAACTCAACCATGGCGGGCACAGCTCGGCCAGCGGCGTCACCTGAGCGAGTCCGGCCACTGGTCCTCGGGGATGCTGGCGAGCAGCTTCTGGAACGACTGAAAGAGCTCGGCTTTGCAGATCCGGGATCTGTTGGGGACAAGACAGGGTGGCTATTTGCTGCGGACCCGGCTCTATCACGCAAAGACATAAAGCATCACGTGGGGTTCCCTTCAGAATGTTCCAGGGTCCCCATCTGGCAAAAAAAAAAAAAAAGAGAGAGAAAAAGAAAAACTTGATTTTCCAAGGCCCAAATTGGTTGTGCTGTCAGCAGTGAAATCACCACAGTGACATGCTGAAGTGGGATAAAGACTGGTGTGTGGTGACAGTCCCCACGCCCATCAGACCGCAGTCAGGAGAGCTGGGACCCGAGCAGCGTGGGGCCAAGGCCCCCGAGGGCAGCGGCTGAACCCCCCAAGCACCCCACAGGCAGCGCGGGCTCCAGAGGCCTCTGCACTCGTGTCAGGCTCCCTGGAGGCAGTTCAGAAACGTGGGAGCATGAGATTCCTTAGTGGTGCCACTGAACCTTGGCCCCGAGTGTCCCCCCAGCTGTGGTCTGACGGGATGTGGCCCCCTTCTTCCCCTCAGAGACGCAGCAAGGCACGGCGGGTGCGAGCGCCAAGTGGGGTCTGGTTCTTACCCCGTGGCCTGTACGTTCCTCACTGATGGGAAGTGCCTGCCCGGGGCTCGTCACTGCTCATCGGGGAGCCCTGAGCCTGTGTGGGTCTCCCTTCCCTTCCGGGAGATGCGGCTCCACACACTGGGAGACGGGCCGTGGGCATGCAGGAGGGTGAGGACGCTGTCACTCAACCAACAAAACCAAGAAACCAAGGGCCAGGGAGGTGGCTCAGAGAGCTGGAGCAGAAAAGCCAAAAAGCAACACACACACACACACACACACACACACACATCCCCGCTATCCCCATATGGAGCAGAAAAGCCAAAAAGCAACACACACACAAACACACACACACACACACATCCCTGATATTCCCATATGGAGCAGAAAAGCCAAAAAGCAACACACACACACACACACACACACACACACATCCCTGATATCCCCATATGGAGCAGAAAAGCCAAAAAGCAACACAACACACACAAATCCTTGATATCCCCATATGGTCCCCTGAGCACCGCCAGGTGACATTCCTGAGTGCAGAACCAGGAGTAAGTCCTGAGCATCACCAGGTGTGACCCCAAAACCAAACCAAGCCAAACACACACACACGCTCTGGCAGTGCAGCAACCGCTGGAGAGTGACTGGGAGCCGTGCCTGTGCCCGCCGTCTGCAGCCAGACAGCAACGCGCTCAGCCAAGGCCACCCGGGGAAGAGGTGACTCTGGGGCGGGGTGGGAGCACACCAGACCCCCAGAAAGCTCCCAGACCGTGGGGGGCGCACAAGGCCCCCCGCCCCCGCCCAGAAAGCACATGCACCGGGAAAGTGCATGTTAGAGCGTGTGGAAGCCGGAGGCTGTGGGGCCCGGGGCCCGGGAGCAGCGAAGCGCAGCAGCCGGCACCCCTGCACCCGGGTCAGCGGCTGAGCGCTGGTGCCCGAGGAGCGCAGACACGGGCCCCCACTCCTCCCGCTGACACCCTGTCTCGCGCCTCTGCCCCACAGTGGCCGTGCTGCTCTGCGGGGGCCGCCCGCCCGTGTCCCCGGAGGCAGAGACCACACAGGCCCCGCTGGCGCTTGCTGCCGCCGTCAGAGATGGCGCCCAGGGCCGCACACACAGGCGCGTCACGCCGAGACCCAGGTAGGAGCTCCTGAAAACGCTCATCGTAGGCTAGCGTCAGGATTCCCTCTCTGAAAACAGACGCTTCCCTCAAATCTGGCATATAAACGCTCACGGCAGCTCTGACTCACGATGGCCAAGAGGGAAACTACCCCAAACTCCCATTGATAAACATCGAATTACGGACGAACAGATGAGCCAGAGGTGCTAAGAGGACAGGCCAGTCCTACAAAGGAATGAAGGAAGGACACAGGTTCCCCTGCGGGTGAGTCTGCAAAACACAATCACGTCAAAGCAGCGGGACACACAGGGTCACTCACTGGATGGCTCAGAGACTTGACAGGTGCAGGGCAGATACATTCAGGGAGACGGCAGATAATCCGGGTTACCAGGGATGAGGAGAGCGGGAGGGGTGGGGAGTACAGGGGTGTTGGGGGGGGAGGGTGTGTAATGGCCGGAATGTTCTGGAATCACGGGAGGGGTCAGCAAACGTCTCCTGGCCCAATGGCTGTACCTGGCCTGAAGGCTTCTCATCCCTTTCTTTGTTGTCCCCTGGGGAAAGCCGTTCGCGGTGACATCCAGGGGCTGCTCGGGAACTGCGCTCCAGCTGACAGCTACAGGAGGGAGGTGCCATGTTACAGTGGTGCCATTTTCTGAAAATGCCCAAGGCGCCTTTTTCCATCTTTTTAAATTTTTTTTTGCTTTTTGGGTCACACACGGTGATGCACAGGGGTTACTCCTGGCTCTGAACTCAGGAATCACTCCTGGCGGTGCTGGGGGACCATATGGGATGCTGGGGATTAAACCCAGGTCAGCTGTGTGCAAGACCAATGCCCTACCCGCTGTACTATAGCTCCAGCCCCAGGATTTTTTGTTTGTTTTTAGGGACTTGCTCAGGGTCAAAGAGCATGACCTTGACCCAGCGTGAGTCTCCCCAGCCCCTCTTGGGCCAGTTTCCAGATAAAACCGTCCCAAGCAAGTGGAACCGGGTCCCTTACCAGCCCCACAGGGAACCAGCCGACCCGCGCCGTCAGCCCGTCTGGCCTGCACCGCGCAGCGGCTCTGGGCAAACAGCTCACTGGACTGCACGATTTTCACTTCTCGGACTCCGAAGCCGCTGGGTAAGGCTGAGACGTTCCTACACCTGAACGAGAGGGGAGGTGCATCTGGCTTAGGTGCGCCCCTCAGAGAAGAGGGGCATCTGCCTTACAGGCCACATCAGTGCTCCTGGACTATAAAAGTTCCTTTTCCTTTAGTTTCGGGTCACACCTGGTGATGCTCAGGGGTCACTCTTGGCCCCGCACTCAAAGTATAGAGATGCTCTGGGGACCTCTGGGATGTCACGAATTGAACCCACATCAGCCGTGTGCAAGGCAAGCCCCTTAACTGTTGTATTCTCTCTTCAACCCCAAAGTTTATGATTGTTTAAAAAGTTGGGGCTGGAGTGACAGTACAGCCAGCAGGGCATTGTCTCGCCAGCAGCCGGCCCGAGTTTAATCCCCTGCACCTCCTATGGCCCCCCAAGCCCCACATGGAGTGATCCCTGAGTGCAGAGCCGGGAGGAAGCCCTGACACCACCACGTGTGGCCCAAAACCAAAGGAAAAGGAAAAAAGTTCCTATTTTTCCGCAATACTAGGGACTGAGCCCAGGCCTGACGTGCCCAGAGCAAGTATTCCACCACTGAGTTATAGCCTGGGCCCCGTAGTTTTCATTTTCTTCCTATGCATCATTTTTTAGGTGTGTGTGTGGTAGGGGGGGCACACCCAATGGTGCCCAGGGGTCACTCCTGAGGGGGCTCAGGGAGCCATTTGGGGTGCTGGAACCTGGGTCGGCCATATGCAAGGCAAGCATCCCACCCGGCCCCTCCTCTCTTCACTAAAGATGCCAGCCCCGGCCTGGCCACCGCCCGACCTGCCTCCCTAGGAGCTGCGGGACTGCGGGCAGTTCCTGGCTCTCTGGGCAGGCGCTGCCCGGGCCTCACCTGCCGGTCAGCGCTCTCTGCATGGCCTCCTGGCTGTACGGGCACTTCCCGATGACCACGGCCGACAGGTAGACAGGCTCCTCCAGGAAGTGCATCAGCAGTGCCCCCTGGCACCCGAGGACATTCCACCGTGCCAGCTTGTCGCTGCAGGACATGGAGCGGGTCCTGTCCCCCCGGCCCGGCTTCACCCGGAGCGGCCCCACCCGATGGTAGGCGGCCCCGGGCAGGTGCGAGTCCCCCGCCCCTCCGGGCACGCACTTGGCCCCCGTCCGATACACGTCCACCACTGCGGGCCGGCCGGGGCTGGCCGGGGCCTGCCCGCTGTCCCGTGGGTGGGCCGCTTCCGAGGCAGGGGGCTCGGGCTCACGCCTCATCCTCTTGTTCGCAGGCTCTTCGGGGCCTTCGTGGGCACCCGTCTCCGCAGAGGGGGTCCAGGCGCCGTCTCCGCCGACCGGACGGCACGGCTGATCTTCCGGCGCCAGCATGGGGATGATGGAGGCGTCGCCACCTGCACACATGCCGTCCCTCAACCACGGGCCTCGCCAAGCCGCCACCGTGGGACACCGGGAGCCACCGGGGGAGCCTCACAGCCTGTCCGCTCCCCCCGGGGCCACATCCGCCCCGGGCCTCTGTTGGGAATGAACGTTGTGCAGGGTCCCGAGAGGACGCGGCTCCACGGCCCGGGCACATGATCTGCAGGGGGAGGCCGGGCCGCGCCCACACGGCCAGCACCAGCCTCACGGCCCGGGCTCCGGCCCCACAGCCTCTTCTACACTCCGCGGGGCAGGAGCTCTGGGAGGGGGCCGAGAAACTGCAGTGTTTTGGGGGAGGGTAACGCCCTGCTGCACTCAGGGGCTGCTGCTCCCCATCCTGTGCTCAAGGACCAGGCTGGGGTCAGGCTGCCTGAACTCTCTCTTTCTCTTTCTCCAGCCACAAAGAGAATTTTTTTTTAATGTTTTGTTTTTTGGGCCACACCCAGTGGTCTCGGGGTATTCCTGGCTCTGCACTCAGGATCGCTCCTGGCGGGCTTGGGGCACTCTGTGGTGCTGGGGATTGAGTCCCAGTTGTCTGCATGCGAGGCAGGTGCCCTCCCTGCTGCACCATCATTCCACACCCCCGAGATGGAATGTTTTACCAGAATATTTACCAGGGACGTTAGGCCAGGACTTCTCCACTTCCATGTCACCTGCACTGAGGACCAGACCCCTCATCCTGGGGGTGTCCTTAGAAGCAGATACCAGACACCATGAGCTCTCATGTCCCCAACCTGAACCTTTCCAAGATCTCCAGACTGCTCTCTGGACCAGGAATTCATCCTGAAACTGGTGACTTCAGTGGAACGCTACCTATCCCAAGATGCCTTGGAAAACAAAAGCATTTGACCGGGGCTGAAATGACGGTACTGGGTGGGGCTCTTGCCTTGCACGTGCCTGACCCGGGTTTGATCCCAGGTACCACAGAGTGTCCAGAGCTGCCAGGAGAGATCCCCGGGCACAGAGCCAGGAGGAAGCCCTGTGTACAATTGGGCGTGACTCAAAAACAAAACAAAAACAAAACAAAAGCGTGTGTTCTATCTCACAGTTAAACACAGCTTGCTGGCACATGTTCCAACAATCTAGAGACTGCAGTGACCACCCATTGGCCTTTTCCCTTGCTGGGCAGCCGTTTCTGACCGACTCCGTGTAGGAAACCAGGTACAGCGCCCCTGGAGAAGGGAGCCGCTGCTTCCAACGCGCTCCTCGCGGGTGGCGCTTTCCCAGAGCGTCAGGAATCCATCTGCAGCCCCGACGGGCGAGAGGGAAAGCAGGAGATGGAGCGGCGGGAGCGTTGCCAGTGGCTGGCTGGCAGCTCTCCAGAGCCCTCACAAGGTGACACCGACTCTGGGTGGTGGCACTGACGGGGGCCATCCCCTACTCGGCAGCTCTGAGATTTGATTCTGACAGATGCCTAGACTTGGCGGCTGACTCACGAGGATCAAATGCACAAAGGTGCAGTGGCTGTGCAGACACCCATCGTAAAGGGAAGGAACGCCAGGGCGGCGGGCGACACTCCCGGGGCTGTTCTTTCTGCAAACTCTACCTCCCAGCTGGCGGCGCCCGCTGATGGGTTTGAACCACAGTCAGTCTCCGAAACTCCCAGATCGTAAGAGCAGGAAAGGGCTGCTTTGTATTTTTGTTTCATGTGATGGTGGGGATCAAACTCGGGTCCTCCTGCATGCAGAGTCTGAGCCCAGCCACCGGTGCTAATGTGTCACTTTTGAAGTCTGATACCCAGAGGAAAAGTTTATGTTCTTTTCCCAAAGCTTTCAGGGTGAGGCTATTTTACTGCCATCGCTGAGCTGTCTAAAAAGGAAGAAATTCTTCCCCCTTGTCAAGAAAAAGAGAAGGCAGAAACCACTATCTGGACTGGGTCTGATCCTTCTGCCTCCTGGACTCATCAAGACTTATTTATCCCAAGGGGCTGGAGTGATAGCACAGCGAGTAGGGCGTTTGCCTTGCACGCGGCCGACCCGGGTTCGAATCCCAGCATCCCATATGGTCCCCTGAGCACCGCCAGGGGTGATTCCTGAGTACATGAGCCAGGAATAACCCCTGTGCATTGCCGGGTGTGACCCAAAAAGAAAAAAAAATAGAAGACTTATTTATCCCTCGCCGGGGCCCGAGAGAAGTATAGCAGGTAGACGTCTGCCTTGCATGTCTACCTGGGTTTGATTCTGGCATCCCTGAGCCTACCAGGAGTGATCCCGGAGCACGGAGCCAGGTCTAAGTCCCGAGCACCGGCAGGTGCAGCCCCTCAAAAACAAACAACAAAAAGATTTAGCCTGCGCTGCCCATGGCTGCCCCTTCTCCCGGCTCTCAGGGCCAGACAGAGGTCCCTCTTTCCTCGAGGGTGGGGGGAGGCACACTGGGGGCGCTCGGGGCTTCTTCCTGGCTGGGTGCTCGGGGATCACCCCTGGTGAGGCGGGGAGGGAGCCACGCGGGAGGTGAAGCATCTTGCCTGCTGTGCTCCCGGGGCTGCTCCTAATCCCCGTCACACGGCAGCAGACAAGCAGGAGACGGGGCGGCCTCAGGCAAGGACGAGACGGGCCTCAGGACAAGCCACGGGAGAGGCAAGGCTTTGGCTCCCGAGTCCCACGTGGCTCTCGGGCCTAGAGCAGGGGCTTGAAGTTTACTGTCCTGATCAGCGCCAGAGTAACAGCGCGGCCCCCCTCACCCGCCAGCGGAGACCAGGCACACTGACCTTCCCGCAGAGCCCCGCCACTGCTCAGAGCCGCGGCTCTGCCAGCACTACGGGTATGCATTTTTGCTTTTTCAGAGACGAATCAGCGATTCAGACAGAAGGGGGTAGATGACGCAACCCCCGCCAAAGGCTTACGTACAGGGCGTGTGGCTGGAGAAAAACACAAATGAGAGGCCGGGCCTGAGTCTCCACTGCCCCTTCCGCGTCCCCGGGACGAAGATGCTCTTCCCCTTCCCGGCCGCCGCCAGCTGGAGCTGATGGAGGAGGTACCTGGCGGGGTGCAGATCATGAGAAGGAACCACCGAACTCCACGGGACAGACGGGACGAGACGGGCCGGGGTCACTGCTGACCCCTGGGCCCGGGAGAAGCACCCAGTATGGCGGCTGGCTCTGCTGAGTGCGGGCGGCCGTGAGCCAGCACTGCTCCTCCCCGCCCTCGCCCTGGCCTCACTCTCCGGGGCCAAGGACTCACCTCTGGAAACTCCTCTTGGTGATGACCTCAGCGTGGCTGTCGTTGAGGACATCTCCTGGGGCAAAGGGACACCAGGTGAAGAGGCCTGGTCTCCAGAGCGGAAGGCCCCGTTTGCCCTCACGCAGGGAAGCCCCGACGGGCGGGTCTCAGCTCAGCGCAGCCCCCCACACTCCCGGGGCTGCGGGGGCTCTGGAGGATGTTGGGCAGCAGCTCCGGCCTCCACTCCCGAGGGCGAGTCACGTTCTCTTCTCCCCGCTCCCCCTGACAACATCGATCAAGTCCCGCAGGGCTCAGTGCTCAGGGCTGACTCCTGGCTCTGTGCTCAGGGCTCACGCCTGGCTCTGTGCTCAGGGCTCACTCCTGGCTCTGTGCTCAGGGCTCACGCCTGGCTCTGTGCTCAGGGCTCACTCCTGGCTCTGTGCTCAGGGCTCACGCCTGGCTCAGTGCTCAGGGATCACTCCCGGCTCTGTGCTCAGGGCTCACGCCTGGCTCTGTGCTCAGGGATCACTCCCGGCTCTGTGCTCAGGGATCACTCCCGGCTCTGTGCTCAGGGATCACTCCCGGCTCTGTGCTCAGGGCTCACACCTGGCTCTGTGCTTAGGGCTCACTCCTGGAGGTGCTCAGGGGACCATATGGGGTACCGGGGATTGAACTGGGGGCGGGCTATGAGCTACCTCTCCAGCTCCCAGGGAGCCTCTGGGAGGTGGCCTTGGCTCCCCCTTCTGTCCTTCCCAATGGGGCTCCCTCCCTGGGCCAGGAGCAGTGGGTCTGCCAGGCTCTGCACGCCGAGACCCGGCTCAGGCTTACCGCTCTTCCTCATTTTGGACTGGCCGATGCATTTCGTTCCTGTCCCCATGGAGACCACTTCCTTTGTCACTGCGGGTGGGGGGGATGGACCGTTACAGCTCTCGGAATCGGAACGGTTCCCAGAGCTCTGCTTCCAAGTCTGCACCCGGCTCCCTAGGAGTTCCCTGGGCGCACCTGGCCGAGGCATCCCGCGGGGTCATCCAGGGCCTGCAGCGAACAGTGCCCCCTGGCGGCAGCTGCTGCTGCTGCTGCTTCTGAGCTGGCCCCGGGGCTCACCTTGCACAGGTCTGTCCGGGCCATCGCAGGCCAGGTCCACAGTGGGCTGCACCTTCACCACCGCCGCTAGTAACGTCCACTCGCGGTCGGGCTCCGGCTTCCCTTGCTTGGGCAGCCGGGTCTCGTAGTGCTCGTAACACAGCCGTGCAACCTCGTCCGCGGTCCACATGGTCTGAGTCGCTGCCCAGGCCCTGGTCAAAAGCCACAAACATCAGGTCAGCAAAGAGCAGAGCTTCGCACCCATCTCTGGCCCTTCCTTCCTCCTACCCCCCAGCTCCTTTCCCCCCGAATGAAAAAAATCAAAGCCCCAAATCTCCGAGACCCCAGTAGGCGATTGACAACTGCGTCTGTGGCTCAAAACCCATCAGGAGGGGCCGGAGCGATAGCACAGCGGGTAGGGCGTTTGCCTTGCACGCGGCCGACCCAGGTTCGATCCCCGCCATCCCATATGGTCCCCCAAGCACTGCCAGGAGTAATTCCTGAGTGCAAAGCCAGGAGTAACCCCTGAGCATCGCTGGGGTTACCACAAAAAAAAAAAAAGAAAGTAAAAAAAAAAAACCATCAGGAGGCAAGCGTGTGGCTTCTAAGTGGGGGCACCGACTCCCTTGGCCGGACCCTCCTCCCACGAGGCCTCCCCTACCCGGACTCTTCCTGCCTCTCAGAAGCATCTCCCTTTTCCTAATCTCGCAGCAGAACTCTACCCCCCTCTACAAATCCGCTGAATCCCACGGCTGCCCCCGGAAACACCATTTCTCCTAGAGTCTCAGGACACAGCCGTGAGCATAGGGCTCTTACCTCCCCCGTCCTGCCTGGCAGGGCTGGAGGCAGCGGCCCTGGAGAGCCTTTCTCAGCCTGAGCTCTGGCTTTGTGCCACCTAAGGATGACAGTGGTTGTTGACTTGTTTTCACACCGGCGATGCTCAGGAGTCAGGCTGATACTGGTGTAGCTGCGGGGGCACGAGCGCCCTGCCCACCGCTATCTCTCTAACCCCCTTCACTTGGGTTCCCTTATCTCTCCAAACAGGTCTAAAGAGGGCAGGAGACACAGTACAGGGGTGACTGGGTATGATCCTTGGAACTTCAGTTTCCTATGCCCTGCCAGGAGCGATCCCTGAGCACAGGGCCAGGAGTAAGATCTGCATTTTCTCTATGTAAGTCTGTCCCTGGGTCCATTGGCAGATGCTCCCAACCAATTCCAGTTTGGTGTGACTGGATTCCACTTGATTTTTGCGCAGTCAACTCTTAGACAATGTTCTTTTTTTTTAATCTTTTTTTTTTTTTTTTTGCTTTTTTTGGGTCACACCCAGCAATGCACAGGGGTTACTCCTGGCTCTGCACTCAGGAATTACTCCTGGCGGTGCTCAGGGGACCATATGGGATGCTGGGAATCGAACCCGGATCGGCCGCGTGCAAGGCAAATGCCCTCCCCGCTGTGCTATTGCTCCAGCCCCAGACAATGTTAATATACCTTGACAGCCCCAAGTACAAGCCCACCAATGACATACATGGTGACGGTAAATCCGACCACGGATTCAAAGCAAAATTCTGGCAGGAACGGAGTGACTTTAAATTCAGAATCATAAGTCTTGGCTAAATCATAAATCTGGGTTTAAATCCAGCATAAATCTTGGTTCTGTTGAAGGGACCAAAAAAAAAAAAACCCAGAAAAAAACCCCAAGGGAGTGGCAGAATCCTCTCTTTGGGTGGTGGTGTACTCATTTCTGGGGCCATCACAGTGTGCTTAATGAAGGCAGAAACTCTGCGTCAAGCACTGCGGGTTATAGCGCCCCCTACCCGCCACCCCTGGAAATATATTAAAAAACGGATTACATATTAAAATAGATGAAATGTTTCTTCTATTTAATAATTAAAATTAAATTTAATACATAGAAAATGGATATATGGGGTCCACTGTAATTCAAAGTCACTCTTTTTTGTTTTTTTGCCTTTTGGGGCACACCCGGCAATGCACAGAGGTTACTCCTGGCTCTGCACTCAGGGGACCATATGGGATGCTGGGACTCGAACCCGGGTTGGCCGCGTGCCAGGCAAACGCCCTACCCGCTGTGCTATCGCTCCAGCCCCTCGAAGCAACTCTTTTTCTGGATCTGGAATAAATTTATAAGGCAAAACAGATTCCCCCACACCAACAAGGTTCCAACTAGCCAGACACTCGCCCAAAGCAAAGCAAAAGGTGGAGCGGCCGGCGTGGGGGGCCATTCGGCCACTGCGGGCCCGGCGACCACGGCACGTCCACGAAGCGGCCCGGCAGGAGGGACGCCCCCCGACCCGGCAGGGAGAGTCAGCCGTGTACCCCACTCCGCGCGCCCCGCGATCGCCCACCGCCCACCTCCACAGCGCGCGCTCTCCGAGGGAGCCGAACCCGCGGCGCAGAGACGTGACGTCACAGAAGCGGCGCTCCCAGGCCCCGCCCCTCAGGCGCGCGGTGCACGCCGGGGCTTGTAGTCCTTCCGCGAGGATTGCCCCTGGCACGTGGGTGTGGGCTGTGTCCTGTGAGGCACGGAGGGGTGAGCGGACTGCAGTGGAAGATGACTTCAAACAGCGTGGGGCGATGCAGCTCGGAACTCGAGTAGTGGAGCTCAGAACGCAGGTCAGAATTTGTCTAGAGAACTGTTTTATATCCGTCGATCTCCAAAAGCAGTTTTGACCAGGTATGTAATTAAAATTTTTCTAGATGCTATGTTTCAAAAAGTCTAACAAGTGAATTAAATGAATGCTTATTACCTTTGAGCGACAAACAATGATGTTCTGGCCCTATGAGATGCTAGAAATTGTTTCTTAATTAGCCCACTATTTCAATGTATGATCAACACTCTAAGAAACTATTGTGGTATTTTATTATATATACACACATATATTGGCCACTTGGGTCTGGTTTTGTTTTTTTAGCTTTTTCAGTCACACCCAGCGATGCACAGGCTTTACTCCTGGCTCATGCACTGAGGAATTACTCCTGGCGGTGCTCGGGGGACCATATGGGATGCTGTGAATCGACCCCTCCTCGGCTGCGTGCAAGGTGAATGCCCTACCTGCTGTGCTATTGCTCCAGCCCTTGGGTCTGTTTTTGTTGTGTGCAAGGAATGAACCTTACTTATCCACTGTACTATTTACTACTCTGCTCCTGTTGGATATTGACCCTAAATGCTGGAAGCTTCACCAGTGAATTGCTCCTTTTTCTCCCCCCACAGCTTATAGTGCTCTTACGAACACTCCTAATCCCCCCAAGTCTATCTTGAACCTTTCCTTGTGCTTTAACCTTTCATTGTTAGCTACTATGGCTTGGTTACTTATAAAGTCAAACCTGGTGATTCCAGATTTTATATTTGCAATGTTACTTGCTTTTCCTTATTTTCCTTTTAAATTTGCCATACATATTTTACTATAGAGCAGTATTCTTTGCTTAAACACAAAGACCGTTAATGCTATGCCCCTAATAGTTGGGAGTTGACTGACTCAGGTATATCTACTCCTGTGCATCCATCGGAATTATGACTCAGGCTTCAGTTTCTAACACCCCAAAGAGAGGGCTCCTGCCATGGGACTTGAATGGACCCAGGGCGAGCAGCAAAGCTACCCCAGCACAGAAATGGGATGATCTGGAAGGATAAAGCACGATTTTGATGCAAGCCATTATGACTTGAGACAGGAGCCCCCCTGGGGGGAAGGAGAAGCTAAACCAGCCCGAGGACTTAGTCTGGGGTTTACAGTAAAAGCCTTGCTCACCCTGGGAGCCCAGAGAACTAAGTTTCCTTGCTACTTATGGGACAGAAAAGCAAATAGATGCCCCTGGGAGACTGAGCAGCTCCTGGAGTTAATCCCAAGAGAATTGCCTCCACCAGAATGCGTTACCTCTGTAAATGACCAATCACGCCTGCATGCAGTCCTGTACCCCAAACCCTCAGTTTTTGTATAAAGGCTATTCAGTTCTGGAAGTCAACGGGCCACTTTTACCATGTGAGTCTCTTTGTTCCTCTGCTGGGGAGGAGGTGGCTCTTAGCCACCAAATGTGTGGCGCACTTGAACTCACAGGTGGCATCCCTGGGTAGTCATGAAGTCTCTTATTCTCTCCCATTAAGTAGTTTTGGGGCCACACCTGGTGGTGCTTGGGGTAGGGGTGGGGGACATGACAGGCCTATGGTGGCAGGGACTGAGCCTGGAGCTCCTGCACATAAAAAACACACGCCCTGCACTCCCCAGAGTACATCATGGGCTAGACCACTTACACATCAGCCCTATTGGCCGCACTGGACGAAACCTTCAGGTTGCTGGAAATAGGTATTTTGTCAAGAATCCAGAGGCCTAACCATCCAGTAATTATGTAGACCTCAATTGCTGAAGATGAGAAAATTCTCTTTTGATTTTTGGGCCACATCTGGCAGTGCTTAGGACTTACTCCTGGCTCTGGATGCAGGGATCAGTTGGGGAACATATGGGGTGCGGGGGATTTAATCTGGGTCGGCAATGTTCAGGCAGGTGCCCTCAGTGCTGTATTATCTCCAGCCCTAAGACTCGGTTTTCTTGCTGCCTCTTGGAAGATCATTGGCTTGTCCCCACCCTTATTGCTGGGGTAGAAGCTTCCTCCAAAACTAAGAACCACTTTCCTTGACACATAAATCTAACGTGTGCCTGACTCCCTCTCATGTCTTTAAAACAATTCTGGCCGGAGAGATAGTACCAGACTTGGGGTACTTGCCTGACACACTGCCAACCCCAGTTCAATCCCTTGACAAGTATTTGGTCCTCTGAACAGCACCAGGTGTGGTGCCAAAACAAGATTTTGATTCTGAGGGCAGGGCAGGATATCTGTTCTCGGGTTCACCTTTGGGATTAGTACCGTCAGTATCAATCTCCACAGTAGAATCCAGCACCAATATTCAGTGCAGCCAGACCAAAGAGGTGCTCAAAGTGAAGTCCTCGGGGGTCTGGAGAGAGCGCAGTGGGGAGGACACTTGCCTTCAATGTGGCCAACCTGAGCTCCCTCTCTGACATCTCATATGGCTCGCTGAGACCCCCAAGTACAGAGCCAGGAGGAAGCCCCGAGCACTGCTGCCTGCAACCCCCAAACCAAGTATTAAAAGGCCCTCTAGTCCTGAAGGTCCTTTCCTCAGACCTGTCTCTATTGTCTCCCAGAAGAGGTATATGTTCCCTACATCTCTTTCTCAAAACAGCACCTACCATATTATCCTACTTAATTAGCATGTAATCCTCCCACAATACGTCTTTTCACGGATTCCCTTAGAACAAAGCCCAGCACGGAGCAGGTATTAATGTCTAAGTTCGTTGAAGTGGTCTCACCCTAAACATTTATCATGCCAGCAGTGTGAGAAGACAAACAGCTGACATTCCAATGAATTCCTCTATCTCTCTGCTGGAACTGATCTAAATGAGATAGTCAAGTGGGTAGTAATATGCAAGAATTCCCTGGTGGTCTTTGATTGACCTCCTGCAGAAATGCAAAGACACCCGAGTTAAAGAATTTGTAGTTTTAATTTTCTAGACAGAAGTGCCAGTTGCTGTGCTTTCCACGGCGTCAGAGGCTGCTACGTTTTCCTTCTTGTCTTCTGGTTTCATGGCGGGAAACAGAAGTACTTCCTATAGGAGAGAAATAGTTTGAAGTCGAAAGCTCAGCTCTGTCTTTCCCAACTATCCTCCATTCTTTGCCCTCGGAGTAGTGCTAGCACCAGAGTTCTGTGCACCCCGCCGAAAGCACAGATGCATTCTCAGAGCTGGGGCCACACCGGTGCTCCTAGGGGTCAGTATGATGTAGGCATCGAACCTGGGCCTCCAGTGCACAAAATGTGTCCATGGGCCCTTTGAGTTAGCCCAACTGAGGGCCTCTCACGATGAGAAGATGGAGAACTAATGTGCCTCTGGCCCCGCATTTCTCTCCGAGTCTGATTTCCCCATCAGCCCTTACCCTCAGGGGGTGGGCTTAAACCCCGGGTCTGCCCACTCCTCCTTCCTCCCAAACACTTTCACTGGCCGCCGTGTCCAGCCTCCTCCACAGGACTCATCAGGGTGGTGGACGCTGTGGGGACCCCGCTACCTTGATGTTGTTGGAGTCCGTGAGGAACATGGTGACGCGGTCGATGCCCATGCCCCAGCCGGCCGTGGGCGGCAGCCCGTACTCCAGGGCAGTGCAGAAGTTCTCATCGATGAACATGGCCTCGTCGTCACCAGCTGCCTTGGCCTACGGGAGTGGATCCAAAAATGGGGACACGGAGCCAGGCTGCGCCATTTCTCCATGTCTATCCTAAGAAACTCAGGGGTAACCCATCTGGGGATGCTTGGAACACCCAGATTTCATGGGGAATTGGTTTCTGAGCACCTCCAGATGGAGTCATCTCCCCAAGACCTGGAGATTAAGATTGCACAGAAATGCCTGAGAACCCTCCATGAAACACCTCCGCGGCCAGGGGCGCTGAGCACTCAGGGAGGCTGATTTCCAGGCCGCCCAAGAGTCCTCATTTCCTCAGACACCCAGCAACGGCAGAAACAGTGCAGGAAGCCAGGCCGAAGGGGAAAAGTCGGGTGTATGAATCTTGATTGGCTTCTCACCCCCAGCCACACGGCTAAATGTACCATCTAAGAAAAATGATGCTCGCTAGGCCAGCGTAATTAGCTGGTCTCTGCTTGAGGTCTGACTTCTCCACTGAGGCCGGGGCTTCGCCCTTCACCCCTGGGAAGTCACACTTCCCAGGCGCGCTGATGAACGCTGCGTTTGCTCAGATTCTCTCTCACCTTGGCCTGTTCCTCAAAGAGCTGCCGCTGCCGCACGGGGTCATTGAGCTCGGTGTAGGCATTGCATATTTCCTTCTTCATGACGAACAGCTCAAAGCGCTCTGTCAGGCCCTCTTTGGAACGATGCCTGGGGGCAGGAGACCAAAGGGGAGGCTGAACACACAGGCTCCCTCACTGAACGGCACCTGCAGCTCCTGAGCTGACAGGAAGGTCGCTCGTGTAACCTGAGGCCACGTGCCCGTCAGCACCTGGTCAGAGGTGCAGGAGTTACTGTCCTTGCACCAACCCGCCGGCAGTGTGACGACCGGGGCACGTGGCTCAGGTGCCCACAGCCACCTCGAGCCCCCCCTCCCCCCACGGACTCGGACTCTGGCTCTGGCCAAGAGCAGCAGCTGTGCCCAGGTTTGTTCCTCGGGGAAGCCAGCTGCCGCCCTTCAAGGAAGCGCTAGCGAGAGCACAGCAGGGACGGTGCCTGCTTTGCAGCTGACCCAGATTTGATCTCTGGTGCCCTGTATGGTGCCCAGAGCCCTGCCAGGAGGGATCCCAAACCCAAAACCAACCAATCAAAGTGTGAGAGGAGCCGTGGGGATAACACACAGGGTCGAGCATTAGCTTTGCACGTTGCCGCCCTGGGTTTGATCCCTGGTATCCCACGTGGTCCCCCAAGCACGCCAGGAGTAACCCCTGAGCATCACTGGTGTGACCCAGAAAGCCAATCTTTCCCCCCAAAAAACACAAAAAACCCAAAACAAGAAGGCAAGAAGGGGAGGGGGGGAAAATAAAAGCCTCTTCCAGTTCCCTTAGCCACATGACACAGGGCGGAGACACGGCCCAACGTGCCCTGAGAATGAGTGTCTTCTCCGGTGCAGGGACTCGAACCCAGGGCCTCACACACGTAAGGCAAGTGCTCTGCTACTGAGCCCCCCAACCCCAGTAACAAGGGGCTCACGCGGCAGGAAGTGCCACGCTTCGTCTTACCACTTGGCCAAAGGGCTCATTATTTGCGGGTGGTCACAGATGAACGTCGGGTTGATGCAGGTCACTTCCAGAAACTCCCCAACCAGCTGAGGGGGAAAGCAAGTCGAGTTAGCCACCTGAAAGGCACGGTGACCCGCCCAGCCTGTGGAGGAGTGGCCTCGGCGATCCCCCACACCGGAGGGTCAGCTTTTCCCTGAGCCAGGGGACAATTAAGAAGCCACCACCGGGACTATATGACAGAGCCCAGCACCGCAGGGGCGCAGAGCTTGGCAATTATCCTGCTTCAGTCTGTAGGAAACCCTAGAAAGTGGTTTTTCAGGGTTGAGGTTATTTAGGGGGTGCAGGGGCTGGGTACCCGCGGAGGGCCGAGCCCTTCACCTTATCTAGGAGTCTGGCCGTGGTGCGAGGTGGCGGGCACTCCACCTCTTTGGCCACACAGATGTCATCCAGGATCTTGCGAGTCTCTGTGGCACAAACACACAGGTTAGGATGGCAGGCGGTACCCAGCCCCAGGAAGTCCGTAAGAGAAGGTGTGGGGGGACCTCGCCCACACCCAGGTTAGGGCAAGACCGGGAGAGACAGGCCCGCGCGTCCCTCTACCTTCAGTGTCAAACAGTTTCGTTTCCGGCAGCTTCATGCCCAGGGCCTTCTCCAGCTCTTCGACCATGCTGATTCTCCGGAAGGGCGGGGTGAAGTCTATCTCACAGGCCTGGCCCTCGGGGCCGTCCGGATGGTAGATGACCTTGTAGCTGCCCGTTATGTGCTTCACCATCCCTGAGAAAGGATCTGGTGGTGAGAGGCCCAGCATGGCCCCTGCAAGCTGGCACAGCCTCAGACGGCCAAGAGTCGCGGCTCACCTGAAACCATCTTCTCCGTGATCTCCATGAGGTCGTGGTAGTCGGCATAGGCCATGTAGAACTCACACGTGGTGAACTCAGGATTGTGTGTCAAGTCGATGCCTTCATTCCGGAACTGACGTCCGATCTCATAAACCCGGTCGATGCCACCAACCACCAGCATCTATAACACATGGCCAGAGTCACTCCGCCAAGCCTCCCGGCCTTGCGACAAACGTCTACCTAGGCTGGAACCTGGTGTTGAAAGCTCAGCTGCGCGTGCCTGTCTACCAAGACGCCCAGCGCCTTGTTTAGGAGCTTCGGTGAGTCATCATTCTCTCTGGCCGATGTGAGGAGAAGCCTGCAAGAAGCCACTTGGGGGTTCAGGTGCACATACCCCCGTGAGACTTCAACAAGAAACTACTCAGATGCAAGTGCCAGAGAACTCACCTGGCAAAGGGGTGAGAGGTTTTTAGCTGTCAGACTAAGTGGAGGGCGAGTTGGAAACTGTTTGCTATCAGACTGAATACGATGGAGCAATGGTGTGAGTGGGGCTCGTGCCGGGTGACACGCAGTGGGAACAGGTGGGATCGTGAACACTGTGCGATCAAACCCGAGCCTGCTCCTCCTGGAGATTAAGCTCCAAAGGAACTTCTTTACAGTTTTTCTGTTGCTCAAACTAGTTTTAGTAGGTCCTGTTGTCTGCAACTAAGAATTTTATTTCAAGGGATTTATGTTCAATTTCCAGAGGTTAAGCTCTTCTACAAAAAACTCAATGTCAGATGGAATCCAAATTTCACAGCTTGAAGACTACAAACTTCTGAATATGATGGGTGCCAAAGCAAGCAAACCGATAGCGGTCAGAGGGTCTGTGCCCCAGGAAAGAAGATTCTCTTGCCTTCTGGCCTGCAATGTTTTTATGGACCTTGTAGAGAAGATCTAGAAGCATTCAACATACAAGCCTGTCAAGTTCAAATTTCTCCCGCTAATGTGCCCACACTGACACCCTGACCCTCCTCTCTTGGAGATCGGCTGCCCCGCCAATGCTTCCAGCTTCTGCTCTTCTAGGAAAACAGCGTCTTTTTATTACCTTATGGTAGAGTTCTGGAGCAATTCTCATGTACAGATTCATGTCCAGCTCATTGTGGTAGGTGATGAAAGGCTTGGCCACAGCTCCTCCTGGGATGATGTTCATCATGGGCGTTTCGATCTACCAGGGGAGAGACTGGTTCACAGAGGCCCTTACCAGAAGCCTGGGGACAGATCAGTGCATGTGACAATCTAAGCCTGTTATACTCCCAAGTGAAAGTTAAGTTCGTACCAATGTGTGAGGAGTAAAAGAAAGATGTAAATATCTTGACTTCCTAGCGTCTTGATTTCATTAATATGGCATTAACATAATGCTGAAAGCTTTTACAAGCTCTAGATGCTATTATAAATGGAATAGGGTACTCGTTCTTAATAGAGTTCAGTCTATAGTACTGTTGAAGTTTTATTCCCTTTGACTAAATCACTTTACTTCCTAGAAATCTCTTCTATACAGCAGCCTGCATATCAAGAGAGAAAATAAACTTGGCAGCCTTAGAAAGGACTCTCATGAAACACACTTGAGCAAAAGGCTCCAGAACGTACTCAACGTGTGTGGCAGTTTCATCCTGAGTGACCGTCTTTCATTAAAGCAAAAACAGAAAAAAAAAATTCCTGTAACACAAGTACACTTAAAAAACCAAAACCCTACAAAATTCCCAAATGATCTGATACGATACTGGGACGGCCCTCTAGCCTATCCATCAGTTCCTGCCTTCCTAGCCAGGGAACCAGGCTGGACAGAGACCCTGACAGGGGACCTGGTCCCGGAGCCGGAAGGACAATGACACGAGCTGTGCCGTGGACGGGGCAGGCAGGGAAGCATCTCATGAGCACGCAACTCACGCCCCCACCTCTAGGAATCCCAACTCATCCAAGAAACTTCTTATATACGTGATGATCTTGGAGCGGATGATAAACTTCTGCCTCACGAAGTCATTCAGGATCAGGTCCAAGTACCTCTGTCGATACCGGGTTTCCTACGAGGAAAGCAGCAGATGGAGAGAGCGCGCTGGCAGAGAGGACTCTATCATATCCGCCAGAGCTACGGGCTCCCAGCGCTTACCTTGTCTTTGAGGCCAAAGTGAAGATGCGGCAACATGTGCAAGCAAGGCGACAGCAGAGTGATCTCGTACGGGATGATGCTCAGCTCGCCCTTCTTGGTTTTCCCAGGGTTCCCCTGAACTCCAATTATGTCTCCCCGACGAAGCTTGTTGTTGATACGAACAAATTCTTCTTCTGATTTATAATTCCTGAGTGAAAGGAGAATGTCATTACAAATTTGGAATTCCAAGTTATTCCAAATTAATGCCAACCATGGAACATTCTTTAAAACCAGTCAAGTGAACGTGAGCTGTATTACCTCTTTATTTTTGGACCACACCTGGCAGTGCCAGGGAGTGAAACGGGCACCTACATGCAAAGCTTATCACCTTTCATGTTTAGCTGCTACCTGACCCAGGATAGCTAAGACTCTTACCTCACCACCTCCCTCCTTTGCTCCTGAACTCTTAGTACCACAGGAGTAGCCAGCCTGGTCTTTCTCCCCGACTCTGCTGCTTTGCGTCAGCCTAAGATGCCTAAACTGGCTGCTGTGTGAATACCTGGAGTTGGCCATGACTTGCAATTTCACCCCCTCTCCTCGAAGGTCATAGAAGATGAGCTTTCCCCCGGAAGCTCTTTTCGCATGGATTCTACCTAGAAAAAGAAGAGCAAAAATACTGGTAGAATCAGAGGTCATTTCACGGTGTCGTTGTCAAAAAGCCTCCCTTGAGGGCTTTCCTCAGGGCATAACAAGCATGCCAAGTCCTGCCGTTCTTTCACAACAACCAAACTGAAGCTGTCAGGAAGTTCGGGCTTTAGAGCTGTCTACTGGGGGCCAGCTGTCTTCAGTCTCCCAGCACTGCTCTGTGTGTCCCCTATCAAAGGCCTCCCTGGACTCCTGAAAGATGGGGGTACAGAGGCGACAGCAACTTCAGCATCTTCCTGACCTCTCATATGAAAATAGAAAGCAGAGGCCAGACAGGACCGCAGCAAATAAGGAGCTTGCCTGCTGTGTGGCCTGGTATTCGGGTTTGGACACGGGCATGGAGTGAAGTGTAAGCCCCAGGCACAGCTGAGAGTGAAGAGCCATGCCAATGCCATGAACATACTCAAGGACTCAAACTGACAATAAAATGAAGTGACATATGGAAAAATGACAAGGAGAAAAGGCCTTAGGGTGACGAGGAAGATAAAACTGAAACTCAAGTACAGGGACAGGGAGGCAGTAGCGGGTCAGTGATACACGGGAGAGCAGGCAGTGCCATGGACCCATCTCAGGTCCCCTGCACCTGTCAGCCATCTCTCTGGCCCCTGGATGTGCTCACATTTCTACAGCTAATAGTTTCATTACCTGGGGTGGGGAGATGCAATAAGGGTAACATTTAATATTTTAAAAATAGACGATAACACACAGGATATTAAATTCTAAATGAGGATGATCTACAACTAATCTATAGCAAAACATTTTTCCTGTGTGTGGGGGTTGGTTTGGGGGAACCACATCCGGCAATGCTCAGGGATTACTCCTGATGGTGCTCCAGGGACTATACGAGATGCCAGAGATTGAACTGGGTCGGTCAGGTGCAGAGCAAATGCCCTCCCCACCGTACTATTGCTCTGGCCCCTAGCAAACCATTCTAAAGCTACAGTTTGGAATATCTGAGAACCTGGGGCCTTGGCATTAGGCTTGGAGTTCACCCCAGAAAATCCCCCCTTCTCTAAACATTGCGAGGAATGCCACTGCCTGCTAGACTTTCTCTAGACAGGTATTCTGGCTCAGTCCCAGGAAAGTAACTGTAATAGGTTACTTGAGAGCAAACGACACCAGACTGGCATTCCTGTGTGCCCGTCCAGAGGCCTGCCACCCCAGCGCGCGGAACGCAGCAGATTTCCTACCTGCCACCCTCAAAGTGATGTCTGTCAGGTGGTCTCCAGGCTGCAGGTGACTGTATTCCTGGATGAAGTGAGTGAGCGAGACATCTACATGGAACTTGTGTGGGTAAGGGTCTTCCCCACTGACCTTCAGTTGGTGGACTGCTTGACTGCGGATCTTGTAGTATTGCTGAAAAGAACAAACACCACTTTGGAGAAGCTGGATGCTGGCAAACCAGGGACCCCCGAACAGAATATTCTGTTTATCTGACTGAATTTTGTCTTTTGGGCCAAACCCAGCAGTGCTAAGGGGATCATATATCCCAGGGGTCAAACCCAAGTCAGTTGCATACTATGCAGGTACTTTCGGCTGTGTGCAAGACAAATGATCGTACAAAAGATAGCAACCACTACTATCTCTCCAGCCCCCTCTACTAAGTTTTTAAACTAAGCCCTCTAGATCACTGTAATCACAGGATTAATTATGGAGTGGGCGTTTCCCTTCAAATATGCAGGGTGGCTGCTTTTAACCAAAACAAATTGGGTTTCTGTCCAAGCTAAGGACAATCGGGTATGTGGCTTTGTTGACCAGCTTTGTGGACTCATTAGCATGGCAATCACTGTTCATCTCTCCAATCACTGGCCACACACTCACCATATCCGGCAGGCCCAGGTAAAAAGGAATATTCTAGGGTAGCATTGAGCCAAGTTTTTCTGATGTAACCACTAAGAAATGACGCACATTTGCAGCTGTAGTGTGGATGCCTCAGTGCAAGTAAACAAATATGGCCGTGCTCCCACAGAATTATTTATCAAGAGGGTGGATGACGTGGGGCGCAAGGGAGGATCTGTCTTGGGGAACAGCGCAAATCTCTAAGGTGAATCACCTTCTCTGGGCCTGCTGGAGGCCCAGGAAGAAGAGGCTGGAGCACACGATTCTCCCAGTACCGCCCGGAGTTCAGGGTCCGCTGACTAGCCCGATGGAGTGGCGAGCCCACATCTGTCCCTCTGCAGGGCCTCGGCCCACTGTCTGTCCCAGTTCCTACTTTTCTTCTTGGTCTCTGGTCCCACGGAAAGGACTAGAAGCCTCATCATAAGATTCCCAGAGCCTCAGCTACCAGTGGGGGTCCCGGGACTCACGTTGGGGTCCAGGGTCTCCTCCTCAGCGCCCACACCATTGTCAGTGGTGTGGTTGGTGGCCGCAGCCGTGGCCTGGCCCAGCTGCTTCTCACTGAGCTCCTTCTGCTTGGCCTCCTTCTCCGCTACTTTCTTCTCGGCTTTCAAGCGGCGCTTTAGCTCACTGTTGGGAAGAGAAAAATGTTTAGCATGAGGTTTGCCTCAAAGCTCTCTAGTACAATTTATCCCACAGCCACTTCCCACACATGTGATCAGCCTGGGGCAACGCTGTTCCTCGTTCTGTAGCTCCCGCCTCCACCCCAACACCTCCCTTTCGGGTCTCTTAGTCACTAAGAGGCAAAAGCAGTGGGGAGGGGGGATGGGGGAGAGTAAGCTTAGAACTAAGGAGTGAAAGACTTAAGTCTCTATTTTGGTCCGTGATTCTTGGCATTAGATCCCAACTAAAATTAGACTGCACCAGGACAAAGAAAATCCTCTACTAGTTTACATTTAAAATAGAAAAATGGGAAAATGGGTTATCCCAGAAACCAGCAAGGCCAGCTTCTGTGCGCAGGGCGCTCAGCCTTGGCTGCAGCAGCCCTGCCTCCCACTGCCCTCCCCCCGCCCCCCTAGGAATCAGTCAGGGGGAGCTGGGGCAAAGGGCGCCTGAGCCCGAGACACCACTGACAACCTGTCCCTAATCTGGCCTCCCCACGTAAAGCCCCAACCTGACAATGAAACGGGCAGAACTACACGTGGCACTGGACGGGGGAGAGATGCCATCTCCGGAATCTGGATGTCTGATTACCCCCACCACCAGTTATGTGGCCCCAGGCAAACAGCTAAGCTTCCGGTCTGTAAGATGGGAGTAATGATACTCCCATTACTCCTCCCCTTTCCCGTGCTGCTGTGAAGACCGAGACAAGGTAAAGGAACGTTCCTGGCCCTGACATTTGGTAGGTGTGCGAACAGGAACTAGTGTAAGTACTATCACTGTCTTTCTTGTTTGGGGGTGGGCTGGGGGGTGACACACTTCTCCGGAGCTGCTTCGGGTATGGTGGTGCTCTGGGGACCACGGGGAGTGGTCAGATGAGCCCGAGCACAGAGCACACACCACAGCCTGCTCAGCGTCTGGCTCTCCTCACTGCCCTCTCCATCCGCACCAGGATTGAAATCTGACAGATTTGGATATATTTCTGATGAAATTCTTTGCTTTCCAAACTTGTTATTTGTGACTTAAGATTAAAAAATTGAAGTGATGGGGATAAATGGTATGCCTTGTGTCTGAACCCAGAAACAGACCTGGATAATAGAACCATGGCCAAAGGCCCAGCCCTGCCTGCATACGGTCTCTTTAGGGTACCATTTTAATTTCTCAACAAATTTAGAGTTTTAAAGCTTGGATCTGAAATCATCTTTACAGAAAACAAATGGAGGGTTTCTCTGAGAAGTAAGAAGATTAGGTAACATCTGTTTTGTGGCAGTGGTGAACAGACATCCCCAAAAGAATGAGGCCGTCATGCTGGATGTCAGTCACTGGGATGTCAACAGATAATAGCCCTAGTCTCCATTCAACTAGAATAAAGCAAAAGGAAGAATAAAAAATCCTAGGGAAAGACCTTAGACTAGATTCCAGGAAGCCAGAAAAAGGAAAACAGCCCATACTAAGAATTCCTTATCGGGGCCAGAGCAAAAATACATCTAGTAGGACACTTGCCTTGCAAGTGGCTGACCTGGGTTTGATCCCTGTTACCCAGACGGTCTGTGAGTCCACCAGGAGTGACCTCTAAGAAGAAAGCCAGGAGTAAACCTTAAGGAAGCTGGCTGTGCCTCCCTCCCACCCCCAAAACAAAACAATCTCTTAATCATAGAAGGGTTTTACTGTCCTAGAATAAGGTCCACAAAGTCATCTCCAGAATCTGGAGAAGGAGAATTTGAAACGCGGAAGTGGAGAAAGGCTATTTCCTTCTCAGCAAGCACGGAGGCTGAGCCTAACACCTGAGAACTAAGGAAGGGAAAGGCTTTCGCTCCCACAGCAAGGAAGAAGGTAACAGGCACCAACCTTCTTTTATCAGAAAGTGGCTTGTCCTTGTGACTCGCTGTGAAAGGAGCAAGTTGACACAGTCGCAGCTCCCTCTGCCCCCACTGTGCCCAGGAGGGTTGGCGCAGGGACCCCCTAACAAGCCTGACAGCCGCTTGCGTCAACATGGCAGAACACCCTGGAGCTAATTACCACCACCTAACAGGAAACAGAGACGTCGTGTGAGACGGGGTGCCCGGTGCAGTATACCCACCCGCGCGCCTGCCTGCCCTCCTGACTTGGTGGGGGTGGGGGGCCCAGCACAACCCCTCAGAGTCCCACTTAAGAGCCCGACTGACTTCAATCCTGTAACTCCCTCACACGCTGCTCAGTGCTGCTCCTGCCAAGAGCTCAGGCGAGGCCCCGCTTCCCATGTGTAAGGGCTGGCGCAGCCTCACCCAAACAGAAGGGCGGGGAAGGGACGGCTCAGCATCAAGCACTGGCTGCTTGGCTCGACTGCAGTCCCAGCAGCTCGGCTGTGGGGGACCCCCAGCAATCTGGCCACTGCAAGCCAGCAGTGTGAGCGCTGCAGTTTAGAAAGTGGGTCACAACTGGCAGGCAGTGGTACAATCGCTACAGTTAAGAGTGTGTAACTGGGGCTGGAGTAATAGTGGGAGTGGGTAGGGCATTTGTCTTACACGCAGCATCCCATATGGTCCCCTGAACACCAACAGGAGTAACTGCTGAGTGTAGAGCGAGGAGTAACCTCTAAGCACCGCCGGGTGTGGTCCCCAAACAAAAAGCATGCAATCCCCAGCAAGCATCACAACCAAGTCTTCCAGCCCTACAGCCAGGCCGTGACAGCTCAGTCACTGCAGGAGCAGCCAGGACGGTGACTAGGGAAGGGGGAAACAGGCAGCTCTCACTTCCTACCATGACATTCTCTCAAGATGAAGTACTAGGTCACAAAGCTGGCAAAGGAAAGTGTGCCCTGCCCCTCCCCCAAACTGGGAGTAGCGCTTCTGGCCTTTGAACACCATGGGGGTCCAAGTATCTTTGGGAGTAACCCCAAGTAGAAGGAAAAGTTAATTATACAAAAAATATATTACCCCAGCCACCAGAAGAACATACAATACCACCAGCATCTTCTATTTGAGGGCCACACCCCGCTGTGCTGGAGGCTCCATTCTCAGAGATCTCCCGGGGAGTGCTCAGGGGACCATAAGCACTGCCAGAGATGGGCTCTAGGCCTTTAAGAGCAGTAGCTATGGGTCGGGGTCAGAGAGATAGTCCAGGGGGTAGGAATCTGCCTTGCACAAGGACGACCTGGGTTTGATCTCTAGCATCCCATGTGGTCCCCTGAGCTCAGGGGACCACTGTCAAGTGTGCCCCCACCAAAGAACTGTGGTGGCTGTAATTTAATAAAATTCAGGAAGTAGGAACTTGTTTAGGACTCACCTGCAATTTACAACCCTAAAACTTAATGACTGATGTAAGAGATTAAAAGTCTCGGTCAACTTCTTTCCCCAAAGCGGAAACCCCTACGCACAGGGGAGTGATATACTGAGCTACTATCGAGCTGTAGATTAGGTCACTTCCCTTTTCTGGAATATCTATCTCATAAACCCGTAGAGGAAAAAAAAATTTTTTTTTTTTTTAAATAGGAGTTTCCCCCAGGAGTGATATATTGAGCTACTATAAAGCTGTAAATTAGGTCACTTCCCTTTTCTGGAATATCTATCTCATAAACCTAGAGGGCAAAACAAAACAAAAACCAAAAAAAAACAGGCGCTTCCCGCAGATGCAGGCAGCGCAGGGCGCACAACTCGGACCCCTTTGGCTACCTCTCTGCACCCCTTAATCATTTAGTCAGCAGAGGATGGGAGAGTCCACAAGAGGACAGAACCCTAGTGCACCAAGTCAGCAGTTCTGTGTGGAACCCACTTCTCCCGGGGGACCCCGAGATTCTACTAGCTATGCCCGGCCACCCCCCCAGGGCTGAGAAACACTCCCTGCAACCAAGGCCTGTGCTCGGTGCCTCAGGGAAGGTAGTATTAAAGGGTGTGGGGTGGTATTAAAGGGTATGGCCAAGTAACACAGCCACAGGACTGATGCCTTTAATACACTCCTCTGAAACGCCAACGGGAGACTCAACTCCCCCCGCCCCACCCACACCTGGGGGCTCCGAGGCTTATTCTGGGCAGGGTGCTTAGGGATCATTTTGGGCGGCGCCCGGGGGGTTAGAAGGCAGTGCGGGGCCTGGGATGGAACCTGGGTCGGCCCCTGCAAGGCAACCGCTCGCCCACGGGGCTCTCCTAGGGGCCCCACGCTTAGCACGGGAACCAAGCTCGCCTCTTGGATCCCGGCCTCCGAACCCCGGCTCCGTAACGTTTGCGCGGACCCCCGAGATGACCGCCCGGCGCCCAAACTCCCCCGAAGTCCGTCCCTGCCCTAGCAGACGCCAATTACGGGCCAAGAGTTAGAAATCGGTAAGCACGGGGTGGTCCCGGCGGCGCCGCAATTTGCAAATGACAACCACCCTCCCCCTACCATATGCGGGCGCTGAGGTGAGGAGAGAGGCTGCTCTGCGCCCATCCCCCGCGGGCTGTGCCCTCAAACCCGGCCACCCGCCGTCCCCGAATCTCCCCCCCGGGTCGGGGCACTCGGAGCCGGCAGCGCCGACCCTACGGGTGGAAATCGGAGCGTTTCTCCCGCCTTCCTTCTCGGGACGCTGATCCCGAGGAGGACAGGGAAAGAGTTGAGTTTCGCTTTGCTCCCCAGGGCCCCCTCCTCCACCACCCTCCGTCGTCTCCCTCGGGAAGGGCTCGGGGGTCCTGGGCCCCCGGCACGCGGCTCCCGGGAGCACCCTTGGGAGCCCGGGGCACCCTGGGGGCTGTAGTTCCGGGGCGCAGCGGCTCCCTGATCGCGGCGTGTCCAGACCCACGAGTCTCTCAGGCCGGCCTCCGACACCAGCCGCGCCGGACTGAGCCGCAGAGACGCTTCCGCGCGCTCCCGCTCGGTCCCCCGGGGCCTCCGTGACCCGCCGCGACACCTACTTTTTGCTCAGCTTGGGCTCCCCGCCGTCCACTTTGGCCGCCTCCGCCTGCACCGCTGCCATCTTCCCGCGGGTCCGACCTGAAAGGAATGAAGTCCGGCCCGCAGTTTCCACGGCGCGCGGCCCCGCCCCGGATTCGGGGGTCACGGGAGGAAGTCCCGCCTCTTCCGGGGCGGAGCCGGCATCGCGCAGGCGCCGTCGTAGGCGCTGCTTGGGGGCGGGGCGCCTGAGGACGGCTTCCGCCGGCTGCGCGCGGGGAGCGGCTGGTCGCCTTCCCTGAGGCGAACGATCGTTGGCCGCGGGGGGTGGGCTTCTCTTTCGGGGCGGGCCATGGCCGAGGCGCTGGAGCTGGGCAAAGACCCCAACGGGCCTTCCCACTCCTCGACCCTGTTCGTGAACCCGGATGGCTCGTCCATGTCCTTCTACGTGCGGCCCAGCCCGGCCAAGCGGCGCCTGTCGACGCTCATCCTGCACGGCGGCGGCACCGTGTGCCGGGTGCAGGAGCCGGGCGCCGTGCTGCTGGCGCAGCCGGGCGAGACGGCCGCCGAGGCGACGGGCGACTTCATCTCCACGCAGTACATCCTGGACTGCGTGGAGCGCAACGAGAGGCTCGAGCTGGAGGCCTACCGCCTGCGCGCCGCCGGCCCCGACGCCGCGGCCGCCGCCAGGGCCGAGCCCGAGCCCGAGGCGCTCGCGGGCCGCCTGGCCTTCTCGGACGCCGACGACGTGGCCATCCTGACGTACGTGAAGGAGAACGCGCGCTCGCCGGGCTCGGCCACGGGCACGGCGCTCTGGAAGGCCATGGAGAAGAGCGCGCTGACGGCGCACCCCTGGCAGGCGCTGCGCGACCGCTACCTCAAGCACCTGCGCGGCCACGAGCACAAGTACCTGCTGGGCGACGCGCCCGTCAGCCCCGCCACGCAGAAGCTCAAGCGCAAGGCCGAGCAGGACCCCGAGGCGGCCGACAGCGGGGGTGAGGCCCGCGGCCGCCGCCCCGGAGCCTCTGCGGACCCCAGTGTGTGTGTGTGTGGGGGGGGTGCGAGGGCGCCCCCCGCAAGGACCCGTCCTGCTGCTCACACCCAGCCCTGGCTGGGGGCTGGTCCTGAGAGGAAAGGCGCGCGCAGAGGGGATGGAAGGTTCTGGCCCCCGCCAGCCCCACCTGCTGCCCTGGGAGGGGGCCGGGTCGCTGTGTACAGCCTCAGTGGGGGCGGGGTCGGGCCCACCCAGGACCCCGGTTTCAGCCCTGCCCCTGCCTGTGGGCCGGGAGCACAGCCTGGAGCACCCCTGAGCACCCCTCTCCCGCGTTCTGGGCGAGCTTTGGAAGTCGGGTTTCGGCGGGAGGGCGTGTCCGCTTAAGGACGTCCTCTGAGGGGTTCAGAAGCCGCCTGGCCTGGAGTCTACCCGGGCTTGTTCCCGCATTGCTCACGGCACTGCATATGGTTCCCTTGAGCACTGCAGGCTGTGACTTCCTCCGCGGGAGGCCCCCCGGACCCCCCCACCCCCGACCTCCAGGGTCTTGTCGGTTGGGGCCCCTCCCTGGACCTTCCCGGTGAAGTGAGCGTTTAGCTCAGTGGAACTGGACGTCAGGACTGGGCTTGGACGACGACTGGTGCTGCAGAAGCCTTCGGGGTGCAGCCCAGAGACCCTGTTGGTTGAGGAGATAAGCCTCTCCTCCACTTTCCCGTTATCCCTGCGGCTCTTTCACATAATTGGTAACAGTGGAAGTCTGAGGAGCTAAGTTCCTTTCTTCATTCCGAGAAGGCCTCAGTTACCAGCCCGAACCTGTCTCCCTGGGAAGATGTGTTGGTATATTCTTTGGGATGTGATCCTGGGCCTTTTCTCTGCCGGCAAAAGGGTGGGTGTGGGCAGCCGCGGCTGGGATGAAGATATCTGGTCTTCCAAGTGGTGCTCAAGGGCCCTCCTTGGCAATTCTTGGTCTGGACTGTTGGGTTGAATGCTGGGACCTAAGGAAGTGGTGCTGCTCTGGCCTTGCAGTGCCAGGGACGACCAGGGCCACCCCCAAGGGTCTGGGAGACCTCCAGGACTATTGGTGATGCTTAGGGAAATCAAAGTCGATACAACTGACTATTAAGACTTAGCAGTTAACTTTTGTTAAGGGAAAAGGAATAAAAAGCAAAGGGGAAGGGGATGTTTAGCTTTCAGAGACCCTCTTTTTTTTTTTGTAGCTGTTTTGTGTGCATTGTGGTTGTACCTCTAAGAAGCACCTAACCTGTGATTTGAGGGTGGCCAGCATCAGTGATCAGACATAGTTATAAAGCCTTTCTTTACCTGCCTCTGTAGGGTCAACTGAAGACCTTTCTTAGCAGTCAGTTTTTAGCAGAAGCTTAGTTGGAAAAAGAAGACTTGGACAATTCAGCTTCTCTGTCCACCTACCTGTTTGCTTTTCTTAACAAGCGGTTCCTTGGGGCACCCCTACTTTCAGATCTGCTTCCCATAGAACCCAGCTTCTTTCACAGTTGTGTTAAATTGTAAAATGAAAACAGCAGAAAAGATGACTTAAACGGAAGTTTCCTTTTACATGCCAGAATCTGGGCGTCCCCTCTGTTAGATTCCCAATACTTGCAGGAGTATTTTGCTACTCTCTTATTCCCCCCAAGAGGGTGCTTGGTTCTTTTAACTTCACAAATACTTGTTTTAAAAAATAAAACAACCTAGGAAAAGTATGTCTTTGAGGCAAGTAGAAATTATTGAACATATATATACACATATATATGTATATATATATATAGTGTGTGTGGGTGTGTGTGCACAAACATTCCTATCCCCTTTGCTCTTTATTTTTCCCTTAACAAAAGCTAAGTCTGTAATAGTATTTTTTTTTCTGATCTAATCAAAGATAAAAACAGACACAGTTACCACCCAAACTTAACAGAATGTGCTTTTTGGTTTCTGCAAAAGAGGCTAATTCCAATCTGGTGCTGTTCACTTCATTAGAGCCACAGAACAAGAGAACTCCAGACTTGCCAGAAGAGGAATTTATTGCAAAGAAAGACATCAAGGAGAATGAGGAAGCAGTCAAAAAGATGCTTGTGGAAGCCACCAGGGAGTTTGAGGAGATAGTGGTATGTTAACAGTGCTTTTTAAAAAGTTCTTTCTCCTTTGAAGTTGATCACCTGTCTCCCGTTTTTGGCCTATGACTTCTGCCAGTCTCTATGTCTCCTCTTTCAAACACCTCAGACCCAACCCAGAGAGGTAAGGGAGAGGTTAAAGATGAAGAAGGAACGTAGAAAGCAGGACTGATCTAGACTTGGGGCATGTAGTTTTGAGTTCCAGGAGTTTTGAGTTCCAGGACAACAACTTAAGGGTAGGGCATTTGCCTTGCACGCCTGGGTTCGATTCCCAGCATCCCATATGGGCTCCTGAGCACCGCCAGAGGTAATTCCTGAGTGCAGAGCCAGGAGTGACCCCTGTGCATTGTCGGGTGTGACCCAAAAAGCAAAAAAAAAAAAAAAAAGGGAAAAATTGTTTTCCAACAGTTTAAAGATTTCGCGTATGAGGAGTGCCCTCTTTAATTTTTTTTTCAGTGTTAAGGAATGAAAAACTGTTTTTCTTTCTTTCTTTTTAAATCTCCTCTCCCCAGTAGTGCTACAGCCCTTTGAAGTTATCTCCCCAGTCCTGGATTTCTCTCTCTCTCTCTTTTTTTTTTTTTCTGTTTTTGGGCCATACAAAGCTGCAGAGATTACTCCAGGTGGTGCTTGACCATACAGAAGTGGTACAGGGATTGAACCAGTGTTGGTTGAATGTAAGGTGCTATACTATCTATCTGGTCCCTGGACTAATCTTTTGAAAATGTTCTTATGTCTTTAAGGGAAACAAATGTAATGTTTTAAAAGTAATTTGCTGTGCTACATCAAGTTTAACTTTTTTTGAAACTATTTTTTAGCTTTTCCATATTCTCTATTCAGTCTAGCTTCTAATAGCTCAAGTGCTTTGTTGGAATCCCATATATAATCATAGAGAAAGGCAGAAGTTACAGAATAATGTGAAATTTTATTATTATTATTTTTTGCTTTTTGGGTCACACCCAGCGATGCATAGGGGTTATTCCTGGTTCTGCGCTCAGGAATTAGTCCTGGCGGTGCTTGGAGCACCATATGGGATGCTGGGAATTGAACCCAGGTTGGCTTCACACAAGGCAAATGCCCTACCTGCTGTACTATCACTTCAGCCCAATAATGAGAAATTTTTTAAAAATCCTCAATTATACGTGTCTATTTGTCCCAGAAAAAAAAGGACCTTACAAATGCTGCTTTATTTTTTTTCACAGAAAATAGACACATTTATTCAAATTACACACTGAAGGGCAGGGAAGAGCTACTGACTACAGATATTTCCACATGAAAATGCAACCTTATTTTAATACTAAGAAAAATTGATTAGGCCTCTATCTCAAAAGGAATACTATTTAAGTGTTTGTAATTGGTGCCCTCCACCTTTCTCAGAGAGCCGGGCAAGCTACAGAGAGTATCTTGCCTGCACGGCAGAGCCTGGCAAGCTACCAGTGGCATATTCAATATGCCAAAAATAGTAACAAGTCTCAAAATGGAGACGTTACTGGTTCCCACTCGAGCAAATCGATGAGCAGCGGGATGACAGTGACAGTAATTGGTACATTAAGGAATGCAGGATTTATGGATTATTGACTTGTGATGTGATTTATTGTTAATTTTTTCATTTTCTATAAACTTTTAAATGTTCTAAATACTTCTCAAATGACTTAACAGGTCTCATTTCACATATCATACTTTGTACAGTACCTAAATGTAGTGTCCAGGTCCAAATATATTCATACAGTGTTAAATTAGTTTTATGTACTGTCATTGACATAAAATGTAGTTCCTATTCTTACAGAACTCACATAATCTCAGTGATGTCACACTTAATACTGTAGTCATTATGCACACACGTACACTTGTGTATGTGTATTCCTTGCATATATATTTCATATTCAGTATGTCTTAACACTTTTTTTGTAATGCCATAGTTAAACACATATATGCATGTGCAGGCACATAAATGTTCCTCACCTGTAGATACACTTCCTATCTTCCCCATCATGTGTATATACATCTGATTTAAGTAAATGTAGGAAATAACATATGAGAGGTCATAAAGGAAGTCTAGGCTGATTGGAGTGAAAAGGTCAAGGAGGTGGGCTAATTAGGACAGATCAGATACTGCTGAGTAACTGAAGTGGTCCAATTTCTTCCTTTTTCTAGGTGGAGGAGAGTCCTGATTTTGAAATACACATAACAATGTGTGATGATGATCCTCCTGAAGAAGACTCAGAAACACAGCCAGAGGAGGAGGAGGAAGAGGAAGAAGAAAAGGTTTCTCCCCCTGAGGTGGGGGCTGCTATTAAGATCATCCGACAGTTAATGGAAAAGTTTAATTTGGACCTATCAACAGTTACACAGGCTTTCCTGAAAAATAGCGGTGAGCTGGAGGCTACTTCCTCTTTTTTAGAATCCGGTCAGAGGGCTGATGGGTATCCCATTTGGTCCCGACAGGATGACTTAGATTTACAAAAAGATGATGAGGTTACTCGAAATGCATTGGTCAAAAAATTTGGTCCTCATAATGTAGCTCGGAGAATTGAATTCCGAAAGAAATAATTTGTAATACTGTGAATAAAGAAAACTATGTGGCAGATGAGGCAATGAAAAAGATTTCTGTGGCTATTGAACTTTAGAGGGTTTTTTTTTTGGTGTGTGTGTGTGATGGTTATCAAACTCAGGGCCTCACATGCGCAAAGCGTATAACTCTACCACTGAGCCACATCCCTGCCCAAACTTCAGAGATTCTTATTTTGGAGCTGACCCTTGTCTTTCGGCCAATGCTATCATTGCTGTAGAAATGTTAGGTTTTGTACCCAAGCAGAATTGTATAGCAAGATAACAAAAGAAATTGATACACTTAGAGCTCTCTCTAGCAGTATTAGTGTGTTTGTGAATGGATAGATCTAAGCCAGGTTTACATAGTAGTAAGCCTTTTCTGGAACGGTGTCACCTCTGTTGGTGACAGGAGCTAGTGAAAAAGTCAAAAGGAAAATTAGGAAGATAGATTTTTTTGTACATGAATAAAGACTCTTGAGATTTGCAGAAGCTTCTCTAGGTTATAATGGTTTCCAAACTAAGAATCTGGGAATAGGGAAAGTTAACGAAACCTTGAGTACTCTCAAATCCCAGTGAGCTCTGCTTTGAAAACTCCTTATTCCTTTAGCTTTAATATTTGGGATCCCTGCTTCTTGACTGTTCTTTTCTTGGAGTATTTGTCTGTTACTTCTGTAATATATGTTTCTCTGTAGTTCTGCAAATCACACAAAACTTTAGAAGTCTCAAGAATAGCCTTATTTGGTTAGTAGTAATGTACTCTTATTTATTGAGGATAGTTTTGTGCTGAGGATTGTGCTAGACTTAAACTAATGCTGATGTTCTTCTTCGTTGTATTGTTTCATTCCTGGAAATAAAATTTTGTATACAAATCTTCAGCAGGTGTCTTATTAAATTCACAAAACCTTTTAGAGATGGACATTTATTAGAAACAATAAAGAGGTTCCATTTCAGAGCCAGTGGCCTTTAGGAAGAAACTAGTTTTGATGAGTGGAGCAATGAGAAGATCTGCATCTGAGAGCCCAGGGGAGAGGAGCAGCTGGGAAGAGCAGGTGTGCCAGATGGCGTGCTGCACCACGTCCACTCACCAGTCCAGCCACCGGCAGGGGCACCACTGCAGGTGGTTGTATGAATTATAAGACACATAGCCAGCTTCCTTGCTGACGAGAAGGAGGGATACAACTGATTATTTGAGAGTTGTTCCTTGAATGGGATAATGGTTTCCATGCCAGCATTTTGAGATCCCCAGCATAAGTAAACATTGTTGGCCCTAGTAGGTGAGGAGAGAAATGGGGGAGGCTGACAAGAGAATTTATTTACAAGTGCGCCCTTCATGGGCTTTTTGTCTCACATCCCTACTATTGTGTTCTGGAACCATCAGTTCCATTCAGATACCTTAACTACTGCTCTTGGAGGAGCCTAGCTTAAGTCCAAGTACTTGATTTTTTTAAAAAATATTTTTACTGGGGCTGGAACGATAGCACAGCAGGTAGGGTATTTGCCTTGTATGTGGCCGACCCAAGTTCGATTCCCAGCATCCCATATGGTCCCCTGAGCACCGCCAGGGGTAATTCCTGAGTGCAGAGCCAGGAGTGACCCCTGTGCATCATTAGGTGTGACCCAAAAAGCAAAAAAAGAAAAAAAATTTTTTTACTTTTTATTCATAAAATATTATATGTATTCTATACAATGGAATACTATGCAGCTGTTAGAAAAAATGAAGTCATGAACTTTGCATATAAGTGGATCAACATGGAAAATATGATAAGTGAAATGAGTCAGAGAGAGACATAGAAAGATTGCACTCATCTGTGGAATATAAAATAACAGAATAGGAGACTAACACCCAAGAATAGTAGAAATAAGTACCAGGAGGTTGACTCCATGGCTTGGAAGCTGGCCTCACATTCTGGGGAAAAGGGAGCTCAGATAGAGAAGGGAACACCAAGTAAAATGTGGTTGGAAATCTCGCGTGGGAAGGGAGATGCATGCTGAAAGTAGACTAGAGACTGACCACGATGGCCACTCAATACCCCTATTGCAAACCAAAACACCCAAAAGGAGAGAGAGAACAAAAGGGAATACCCTGCCACAGAGGTGTGGGGAGATGAGATTGGAGGGTGGGAGGGATGCTGGGTTTATTGGTGGTGGAGAATGGGCACTGGTGAAGGGATGGGTTCTCGAACATTGTATGAGGGAAACATGAGCACGAAAATGTATAAATCTGTAACTGTACCCTCATGGTGATTCACTAATTAAAAATAAATTAATTAAAAAAATTTTATGTCTTAATTTTTGTTTTTAGTCCAAGCCCAGCAATGCCTCAGGAGTTACTCTGGGCAGTGCTCTGAGGTCGTTTGGGATGCTACAGATCGAACCTCGGTCAGCCCACATGCAAGGCAAGCACCCTACCCACTGTAGTATCTCCAGCCCCAGTATTTTACTTTTTAAGTTGTAACAAGTCTCACAGTGGAGACATTACTGGTGCCCGCTCGAGCAAATCGATGAACAACGGGATGACAATGCTACAGTGAGGAGGTTATTTTTCATTTTGGGCTACAATTGGCAGTGCTCAGAGCTTACTCCTGGCCCCTTGCTCAGAGATAATTTCTGGCAGTTCTCTGGGGACCATCTGGAGTATCAGAAAAATGGTTTACCAGCTATACTATTTCTCCAGCCCCCCAGTTTTTAAAAGGTAGCTTTTTTGGGGGGTTGGTGATGCCAGGATGAAACTACTCCTATAAAGCATATACTCTCCCTCTGAGCCACATGCCTGCCCATGTTTAGTAATACTAGCATAAACAATCCAGGGGAAACTGGTTCTTCTCTCATAAGACTAAAATACAGGTCCCTCACTCCAACTTTGCTGTGGCTGGTTCCTCGGAGAGTTTTGCTGGTGATCGCTTTGGCTGTAGAGGCTGCAGTAACCTGTGTCATCTTGGGGAGATGTCGGCCAGAATGGAGGGGACAGGGTCTCTCCAGAGGCCTGAGGGTAGCGGCCCTGCTGTGGCTGCCTCTGATAGGAAGGCCAGGGGTGCCCAAGGCTCCCAGGACCCTGCATCTGCTCCTGATGGTATTCCCAGGTGCTTTCTCCTTGGTCGTGAGGATGGGGAGGCTGCTGAGGATGACACTGGTCCCCACAATGCTGCTGTCCCTCCTGTTCCATCTGTGCGCAGGAAGCATAGTGGGGAAGGAAGGGTCCAGTGAACTGCCTTGCCTCTACTCCTGCCCATTCTCCGTCAAAATACTGCACAAATGGTGTGAGACGCTGAACACGTGTGGCTGAGCTGCTACCGGGGGAAGGATAGGCAGAAGAAGGCCCATTTCCTCTATCATTTTGGCAAACCCCAAAGCTGGTTTGATTTGCAATGACGCCTCCAGGTGCTGGTCCCTCCTGCTGGGAACAAGCAGCTCCACTCACGAGAGACCCTTGGAGGTGAGAGGCGCTCTGCATCTTGGTGGAGTTGGGAGCTGGAGGTCTGGCCTGAGAGTCCTGGGACACTGGCATCTTGTTTTCCTGTCTCCACCTGAGGAAGAGTCTGCGTCTCTCTTCTAGTGCAAGTCTGGCTCTCTTGTTCTGGAACCAGGTCTAAAAGGAAAAGACAAAATCGTTTTGCCAAACACTGATTATATTCTTCAGTGCATTACTAAATCCCGGGACCTCTTCTGCCTTTTTTTGTGGTAGTGTTTTCTGACAGAAAAACTTGCTCCGGGACCAGGTCTGTGGTTAGGGACTGGGGTGGGGGCGGGTGTGCGGTGGGAAGGGGTCGTTCTACACTAGCTGCACTTCTGCCGACAGTGGCCCTCGTGGTTGGCATTAAACAAGATCATTTGGAATCTTGGTCCCGCCTTGCTGTCTTGCCACCCGTGTTCACAGAGACAAACCGCCAGGACGGCCAGCTGTGCCTCCCACACATTGTTCCTGCAGATGCTGCTTTCCCCAGGCTGCCATCGTGCTGACACCCTTCCTACCCCGTACTTCTTGACACCACACCCACTACTTTGTTTTATTTGGGGGCCACACCTGGTGGTGCTTAGGGGCTATTTCTGACTTCACTTACTCTCCAAAATGTACTAAGACGCTTACTGGGGGAGATAACTCAAGTGATGGAACACATCCCTCCGGTGATCTGAACCGGAGCTCACTTGATCCCTGCCACACATTTTCTTCATCCCACCCCCCCTTGCAGAACCTCAGGATATGGCCACTGAAAAAAAATCCCTTATCAGTCCTAACCACCTCTCCTGACTAGTGTGCTAACATATCCATTCGGCTACAATAATATAATAAAGACATTAAACAAGAGAAAAATAGGGGCTGTCCCAAGCAATCGAGAGGGTCACCAGGGCCAGATCCAGCTGTAGGTGGGGCACCATGTGGCATCAGTCATCCCAGGGATTGGATCATCGTGCGCTCCACCCCTTTGAACTAATTCTCTAGCCTGAAGCACAGTTTTGTGATAAAAATGCTATCATAATGCTTCACAAGACTTTGTCTATTTTTCATATTGTGTTTATGCCACTATCTTCTTATAAAATTCACCCTTTCTAAGGAAACCCGTAAGATCTAGAACTTACATAAATTATAAACGCTTCACAGTGGAATTGTTTGGCCAATTTTTTTCTAGTTTCATAATCAGGGTAAGGGCTTTGTGTAAATTCTGCTTTTAACTTTTGCAATTGTTCTGCACTAAATCGATGTCGGACTTTTGTTTTTCGTTCGTTCTTTGTTTCTTCTTCCTTGTCAGAACCCTTGTCATCTGGCTGATCTGCAAAAATGAAGTGGAGAGGAAAACATTGGAAAACGGGTTAGAACCACATCAAAAAAATGTATTTCAGAACAGGGGTTTATAAAATAAAACCGTGGCCTAGCCTCTTAGTCACACACAAGAATCAAATGGCATTCTAACTAGGAATCAAAGAGCCCCCTCCAGCCAATGGGATGTATTTGTAACTATAGCTCTATTGAAACCTCATTCCCATTCATATTGTCTGTGACTGCTTTCAAGCAAACAGCGGCCAAATTAAGTAGTGACTTAAGCTTGCTGATGAATCACAAAGCAAGCATTTACTCTCTCAGATCAGGGAAGTGACTTTTAAGAGTGATGATTAGAGAAAGCCTTGCCACTTCCGCTCTGATAGGAGACAAGTAAGTGGGCTACAGTTTGCAGGTGGGGAGTGTCAGAGTGGAAGACTGAGGGCCTTGCAGGATTCTGAATGTCAATTCTAGGATAGGTATTGATAAGTCTTTGTTTTGGACCTGTCCAGTCAAGGGTCAGGTCTAAAACAGAACATATCAATACTTATATTCATTTCAAAAACCATTCACAAACCAGTAAAACAAACTGGAGCCATAGCACGGCGGGTAGGAAATTTGCCTTGCAAGTGGCTGACGCAGGTTCGATTCTTCTGTCCCTCTCAGAGAGCCCGGCAAGCTACCGAGAGTATCCCGCCCACACGGCAGAGCCTGGCAAGCTACCTATGGCATATTCGATATGCCAAAAACAGTAACAAGTCTCACAATGGAGAGGTTACTGGTGCCCGCTCGAACAAATCAATGAACAATGGGACAACAGTGCTACAGTGCTATAATTTTGGACCTGTGCCCTATATTTCAAGTGTAAAGCTTTACTTTCAATAGCTTTCAAGCCTTTTTTCCAACCTTATTCTTTTCTTGGTTCTTTTATTTGTTTTTGTGCCACACCTGACTGCTCAGGGCTTACTCCTGGCTCTGAGCTCAGGGGTCACTCCTGGTGGGATCAGGGGACCAATGGGATGCTGGGGATGGAATCCAGCTGGACCACATACATTGCATGTGCCCTACCCATTGTCGTATTGCTCCGGCCCATCAACCTCATTCTTTTCTCTTTGTGGCTTTTAAACGATTTTAATTTTTTAAAGTTTGCGTAAAATAAAATAAATTTTATTTATTTGGAATTCAACCTGGGCCCTCATACAGGAAGGACAAGGGCTCAGTAGCTTGGCTCTCCTGCCCCAGTTCTTCTGCACTGGATTTCTAGTACGTTCACATTCCCTCAGTGAGCTCCCTCCCTTGCTCCAGCTCACTGCACTGTTTCCGTGACACTTCAGGACATTTGTGCTTAGGTGCTGCTCTCCTCTGGGATGCCACACCCTCTCTCACCTCTCTGCTCCCAACCTCCCATTCTTACCTCAAAACTCACCTTTTCAGGGTGGTCTTACCCCACCACCTCACTTAGATAAATGTGATCATTTCCTGGAATCTCATCGTTTTCCTTGCTCTAGTTGCAGTTTCTGTAGCATGCTCCTGCTCTAAGTTACTAAATGAGCTTTCTGATTTTCCCTCCCCCTTCCAAACATACTTCCTCTCCTCTGAATGATGGGAAACTGCAGAAGCTAGTATTCTTATCTTACTTATTGACGTTTTCGAGAAGCCTAAAATGTCAGTTTACAAAAGTGGACTTTCGGGTCAGACGCTGAGTAGTTGAGCATCACTTCGAGTCGCCTGGGGCTCGAGCACTATTTGGGAGTGCTGCCCTACCCAAACCCACACCCCTCAAAGTTAAAACAACAAAAAAGGCAAACCAACATGCCTTTATTGTAATGGAAATTGTCCTGGAACTCTGCACAAAAACAAACATCCCCAATAAGTATATAATAAATCCTTCTCCCTGCCCTGCAAGGCCTGGGCGTGGGAAGTGTGCCAAAGGCTGACCTTTGCTCTCTCTCAGGAGTTATATATAGTCCTAGTCACTAATAAACTTTTATTTTTGTTTTGGGGGCCACCGCTGGCAGTGCCCAAAGCTGATTCCTGGCCCTGTGCTCAGGGGTTACTCTTGGTGAGGCTTAGGGGACCCTCTGTGGTAATAGAGAGCGAATTCAGCTTGGCAAGTGCCTTATCTCCTTTGGCTCTTAATACATCTCGAAAGAATGAACTAGAACAACATTGTCTAATGAAGCTGATGTTCAGCCGTTAGGAAAGCCCTGCTGGGTCTGGAGAGAGTACAGCAGGGAGGGTGTTTGCCTTGCACCAGATAACCTGGGTTTAGTCCCCGGCATCCCACATTATTCCCCACACAATGCCAGGAGCAATTCCTGAGTGCGGAGCCAGGAGTAAGCCTGGAGCATCGCTGGATGTGGCACAAAAACAAAAAAAGGAAAAAGAAAAGCCCTGAGTCCAGGCTGGAAGACTCCAGGAACTGCAAGGTGGAGGTCAATGGAGGGGCCGCTGGGAAAGGAGGAAGTTGAACAGTGATGGGAACCCTTGAATGCCTCTGGAGAGCAGAGCTGTGACCAGGGGTGGATGCCTGACACACCTTGTCTGTGCCAAGAAACTCGAGTCTGACGAAAGCGCGTCTCCAGCACAGAGCCAGGAGGAGCCCCTAAACACCATCAGGTGTGTCAACACCCACCTCGTCACCTCCAGTAATCCCGAAACAGAAGAGCAAGGTTTGATGAACACGTACTGATTTCAAAATCACAAAGCAGCAATAGTAAATAAGAAGTGTGGTTCTATTGGCCTAACTTAATAATTTTCAAGATTAAACCATAATGATGTACTTTCAAAAAAAAAAAAAGAAGTGTGCTTCTGACACAAGGGTGTATCTGTAATTTAGAAATAAATATCTGGAGGGCTTCCCAAGCAAAGGGGGTTGGGTCCTCTATAAGAGAACCAGGGCTGGATGGGTGGTGCTTAAGGGGCCTCCAGGGCTATACCTGGTGGTTCTTGGGGGTGTGGATGTCTAGGATGCTTTGTATGTGCAGGGCACAGGATCCAGCCCTTGAGCTACGCCCTGCACCCTGCCTGGTTTTAGACAGAATAGAATTGAGAGGTAAGAAATGAAATTCCTTCCATTTTCTGTCAATTGATTTTCTTTCTTTTTTTTGGGAAGGGGTCACACCCAGCAATGCATAGGGGTTACTCCTGGCTCATGCACTCAGGAATTCCTCCTGGCGGTGCTCAGGGGACCATATGGGATGCTGGGAATTGAACCCGGGTTGAGCGTGTGCAAGGCAAATGCCCTCCCTGCTGTACTATTGCTCCAGCTCTGTCAATTGATTTTCAACAATAATGTGAAGATAATTCAGTGGGGCCAAGAACAGTCTTTTTTAACGAATAGTGCTGGGGCTACTGGCTATTTAGAGAAGAGAAGGGAATAAAAGTTCATTGGAAAAGGAGGAAAGAAGGCAGTACTGACTCTCTTGTTTTAGACCAGGGGTGGGAGTGGAGTAGGGGTGGAAGCTTTTTTTCTCCCAGGGGTCCTGTGAGTATTTAGAACCCTGTTTCCAGGCCTCAAGGCAGACAGGCTGCAGGCTGCAGGGCAGAAACAGGTGAGCTGAGTAGAAGGACCCCTACCTGTTCCTTCACGGGCCGGCCCAGACCTCGTGTGTTTGCTCCTCTTCCACGGTTTGGATCCAGAGCGGGACGTTTCCAGCCCCTGCTTCAGAGCAGTTTCTTCCATCGCTCCCTGAGCGGGTCCAGGAGCAAGCTCTAAGCACTGCCGGGTGTGACCCCCTCAAAGCAAAACAAAACAAAACAACTCTGAAGGATGCCAGACCCTAGGGGGGACCTCAGGGGAGAAACCAGCAGGAGCAAGATGCCAGCCCCCACCTCAGCCCCCCACCCCACCCTGCAATTAGAAAAGGAAAAGCTGCTCAAAGTTCAAATCCCTCTAACAAGCCCACGGCAACAATGACTTATTATTATTGGCTTGGAGGTTACACCCAGTGAGATTTAGGATTTACTGCAGGCTCAGTGCTCAGGGATCACTCCTGGCAGTGCTTGGGGGACCCTATGGGGGGTTGGGGGCAACCACACCAGGGTTGACTGCATGCGAGGCAAGTGCCTTAGGCCCGGCAACACCTCTTAGAAGCACAAGTGCCAGGCCACGGGAACTTGAAGAGCCATACATAACCCCTTCCGGAGGCTGTGTGGGGCTCTCGCCTCTCTCTGGAGCACTGGAGCACTGTCATCCCATTGCTCATTGATTTGTTCGAGTGGGTTCCAGTAACATCTCCATTATGAGACTTGTTGTTACTGTTGTTTGGCATATTGAATATGCCATGGGTAGCTTGCCAGGCTCTGCTATGTGGGCGGGATACTCTCGGTAGCTTGCCGGGTTCTCCAAGAGGGATGGAGGAATTGAACCCGGGTCGGCCACATGCAAAACAAAAGCCCTACCAGCTGTGCTATTTCTCCTATCTCTCTGGAGAGGTTTTTAAATACGCTTCCTTTTCTCCTTCCCTTTTATTTAATCTACTCTTTAGTTTTTGGGTGACGCCCGATGGTGCTCCTGGCTCTGCTCAGGGATCACGCCTGGCCAGGCTCAGGGGACCATATGGGTGCCAGGGATCAAACCCCATCTGCCAAATGTAAAAACGGTGCCCAACTGGCTGAACCATTTCTCTGGCTCTCTCCTTTCCTTTTAAATAAAATGTCTTTGCTTCACCATGGGTGTCCGGTGTCACCTGACCGCTGCCTTGTAAGTGTTGGGACCTAGTGTCCCTATTGCATAAGTGCTGCCTGAAATCTTTAGCAGTCTTGTCCTTCCCGCCTTCCCCAGCCAGGCCCAGGGGGCTAAGCAGGAGGTCAGAGGTTACTGGGGCCACCCGCTGCGTGCTGACCCCCCAACGGCATCAAGAAGCTGGCTGCGGGACCTCTCACCAGAGGCTGACCAGAGGCTGCTGTTCTTGGGCCTTTGACATACAAATTGTATTCAGACGGTGTGTGCGGAGGGACCCGGTGGCTTCTTCCCCATCAGGCAGGAATAATTCTGGCATTAATAGAGTCAGAGGGCCAGAGCGACATACAGTGGGCAGTGTGCTTGCTTTGTATGTGACTGACCTGGGTTTGATTCTCGGCACTACATATGGTTCCCCCAATTCCGGCCAGGACTGATTCCTGAGTGCAAAGCCAGGATTAAGACCTGAGATTTTTTTGGCTACTGTGTGTGGCCCAAAATCCAAAAAAGGGAAAAATACTGCTCAGAGGAGCAAGGCAAGAATGAGTTGCTTCTCACGGATCCTTGGTGGGACCTTTTCATCCCACCCAGGATGCATCAACCTAGAGCGAGCCAGGATGTTTTGAGACCTTCATTTTGGAGAACAGGGCTAAGTTTCAACTTCTGAGCAAAATCACAGCATCTCAACTGTTACATGTTTGTGAGGCAAGGAAAGAAATATCTACAATGTGTACACTTGTAAGCCTGTTTAAAAGCTAACGATCAAACAAAACTGGGCTTGCTATTCTATAGGGCTACCGGGATGTTCTCTACCACTGATAACATCCCCAGCCCAGAATTGAACACTTGAGTGCCTAATTCTATTGGAAAAAAACCTCGGGTCTAATTCTGTGCCCCAGTGTATTGCTCTGTCCACCAGCAAAAAGGAATACCACAACATTCACTTGTAAAAAAGTAAAAGATCAAACTGTACAAAAGTCTAATGCTCCCGGAAAAGAATCTAAACCCCCAAACGTTAATTCAGCATGAAAGACACTTACTGGTGGAGGGCCTAGAGGAGCTTCCGTGTCGAGTCTTTCAACGGAGGACAAGGCTGAACTCTGCAGCAAAACCATTTATTCTTTCACGGGAACCCACCCTAAACGTCTCCACCCTACTAATTCCTTTCCGGGTGCAGTAGACAGTTTTGTTTGAATCTTCTCTTCCCTTTCTGGAGCAAAGATGGTTTTTCTCCTCGATTCGCTAGTGGAAGCCTTGTTCCGAATGCAGGGAGGCCTTTGGGGCCGAGTGAGTGGTCCGGAGCCTGGTCAGCACTGGCCCTGGTCTTCCCACTCAGATCTGAGGGACACTGCTTTTTCATTTCGTTTGGTCATTTTACTTTTTGGGGTCCCCAGCCCTACTCAGGGCCCCCAGGGATATACTTGTTTGTGCGCACAGGCAACGTGGTACTGGGGATCACTCAGCACTGCAGCCCTTTGAGCTGTCTCCCTGGCCCCCAACTTTAAGATTTTTTTTTTTTTTGTCAAGTCACGGTGAATTACGAAGTTATTCTCGATTGAGTTTCTTGGCTTACCATGTTCCAACATTGTAAGTTGAATGCTGCGCTAGGGTCCATATCCATTCACTAATCCCCAGTTTCCCTCCTAATGCCCTTAAGCTTTAACAAAAAAATCTTATTTTGTTTTGGGAGAACTTCTGGGACAGAACCTGGTTACATCCCACCGTGCCAGGGACTGACGCAGGCCTCTTGTGTCCAATCCCACAAGCCTGCACTCTAGCCCTTGAGACATCTTCCCGCCCACGAGGCTTTGTTTTTTTATTTTTAATTTTAATTTTTATTTATTTATTTTTTGCTTTTGGGGTCACACCAGGCAATGCACAGGGGTCATCCTGGCTCTGCACTCAGGAATTACTCCTGGCGGTGCTCAGGGGACCATATGGGATGCTGGGAATCAAACCCGGGTCGGTCACGTGCAAGGCAAACTCCCTACCTGCTGTGCTATTGCTACAGCCCCGAGGCTTTGTTTTTTTTTTTTTCTTTTTGGGTCACACCCGGTGATGCTCAGGGGTTACTCCTGGCTCTACACTCAGGAATTACTCCTGGCGGTCCTCAGGGGACCATATGGGATGCTGGGATTTGAACCCCGGGTCAGCCGCGTGCAAGGCAAACGCCCTACCCGCTGTGCTATCACTCCAGCCCCACCGAGGCTTTGTTTTTTAAAATATTTTTTGGATCACAACTGATGATGCTCAGGAGTTATTCCTGGCTCTTCAAACCTGTGCTCAGTTACACACTACAGAACCATTGGATTCTCTTTGACCATAATTCAAAGAAACCACAACCACTAACTATGTGAAGTGAGTACACTAATTAAATAGCTGGTTATTAGGGGCATAGGATATACCTCAGTGGTAAAGGTCATACTTTGTGAAATTCCACACGCTCTTGAGGAGCTGTGAAATTCCCAACCGTAGGGCTGCATAAGCGCCTCACTGGAGCGGGGATTACACATGAAAGGATGTTCGCGGGCTCTCCGGGCAGCTCTCTCTCTCGCCGCCTGTGTTCGGTGCTCTCGAGCTGCTTCTCCACCCGGGACGGCTATTGCCTTGGACAGAGGAAGAAAGAATGAGGGCCAAGCTGGTTGCTGATTAGTTGCCATTTATTCAATCTCTCGTCTCTCCCAGCTCTCTCCAACCCTCTGTGTGTGTGCGCGCGCGCGCGCGCGTCTGTCTGTCTGTCTGTCTAACCGTGCAATTCTTTCTTCCCACTGTACCTGTCTCCCCTATCTCTTTCTCTGCTGTCTCTGTAACTGTCTCTCCTTCAATCAATCCCTTCATCAATCAATCCACCCAACCATCAATCCATTTCTCTCACCCTTTCTCCCTGCAGCCGCTCTTTTTTATCCTCTCACCACGCCTCCCCAACCACGCCTCCCCAGGGGAAGGGTGATCAAAAATGTTTTTCCAGACATCCCGACCACCTGTAGCCCACAAGGGCAAAACAGCCCTTAAGATGTGTTTCTTCGATCTTTAGATCTGCAACATAATTGTTCGAGCAGGCACCAGTAACGTCTCTCATTGAGAGACTTATTGTTACTGTTTTTGGCATATCCAATACGCATGGGTAGCTTGCCAGGCTCTGCCACGCGGGCTCATACTCTCGGAGAGCAACTTAATTAGCATCTTTAATTCTTCCTAGTATTTACCATTCTGTATGAACACAATAATAGACACTTTTAGGCTTATAGGGTGACTCTCCTGGGGACATCTTACCACAGACTCAGACTAGAGTGCTCAGACTAAATCAAATATTCCTAATCCCAACAGGGTCTAAATCTAATTATTTTTTATCATGACAGAATTTGTCCATGACCAAGCTCTTAACTTATAGTTAAGCATTAGGGCGCTTTGGCCAGGCCCATTTTAATGCCAGAGTAGTTCATAGCTCACCGCTTGCCCTGGATCTGTCCAGTCCCTTGTCAGGACCCTGCTTTCGGGGAATCTAGGAAGTAAGGGCAACTGAGGCTTAAGTCGAGAGAGCAGATGCCCAGGAGGTAATATTGTCTGGAGTCAATCAACTCCCAAGCCACAGGCTTGTATTTTTAACTGTCTTCCTGTATCCATACAAAAAGCAATTGCTCTGAAATAACTAACCGTGCAAAGGACATTAAGGAGAAGAGAAAGACAATATTTACAAGTCAGGTCTGATCAGGAGACAAAGGTAATTTACTGGTTAAGGGGCAATCAACAAACACAAGCTTCCAGTGGCCAGGGAGGAAGGACAAGCCAACATTATCCTACAATACTTCTCATGCAGAAAGCTTGGGTTTGATCCCTAATACCACCCACTCATGCCCCCCCCCCGCCATCTCCCCAACACAAACACATTTATACACACAAAGAACAAAATAAAAAACAAACAACCCAACCAACCAGATAACTATAATATTAAATTTTACAACTTAAAAACATTATTTTGCCCTTACACTTTACATAAACACTGGTTTATAAAGTTGTTTATATGATTTGTTTCATACATTCAGTATTCCAACACCTATCTTACCATCATTGCACCTTCCCACCACCATTATTTCCAATTTTCTCAACCACCCCTTAAGTCTGCCCCTATAGCAGGACCTCTAAAATTTATTTTATATTGCTTGTTGTAAATAGTTTGCTGAAAGAATGATCAAAAAATGTTTCCTTAGAAGAAAGTTAGTGAGGATTGTTTAATCTCACCATGGAGCCCTTAAGCCCTCCTCTAAGAGATTACTAAAATGTTGTTATAGATTAAGCCTCTGTATTTATATTTTGTCAGTTGAGATTGGTTGCCTTCTACATTACATCCCATCCAATCTGGTGTGCTACTCCTGGTTTATCAGTGTTGTAGAGTTTGAGATGTCTCGTGGCCGAGAATGCAGCCTTATACTTCAGGAAGTCCAAAATTTGTAAGGGGGTGATACAGCTGGAGTTAATTTTTCAATTGGGGAGTGCCTTTTGGGCATGTTCGTGACTTCCAGGGCTTCCAGAATTACAGGGAAATGGGAGGAGGTAGTCCATCCCTGATTCCATGAAAGCCTGGAGATTTCAGTCACAAAATATGCATATCTGGGGCTAGAGCGATAGCACAGCGGGTAGGGCATTTGCCTTGCACGCGGCCGACCCGGGTTCGAATCCCAGCATCCCATATGGTCCCCTGAGCACTGCCAGGAGTAATTCCTGAGTGTAGAACCAGGAGTAACCCCTGTACATTGCCGGGTGTGACCCAAAAAGCAAAAAAAAAATGCATATCTGAGTTTTTCAACAGATTGAGTTTTGGATATGGCTCATCTTGTGCAGTAGAGTCCAGCCGGGAGCATGGTGGCATTGTGGAGTGTGGAGTGTGGAGTTTTTCAGCTTTCAGGCTCTGTTAGGGCAGATGCTGGGCTTTCCTGACCCCATCCGTGCCTTGGATGACTCAGCCTTGAGTGGGGTCCAGAAGAAACTCTTGAACGTGCACAACTTTATACTATAAGAAAAATCACTGATATTCTAAAATAGTGAAAATGTATGGTATGAAAGCTTATAAAACAAAAGGATACAACCCAACAAAACAAATTAAGAAAAATGTCATAAAATACTTTATATCTGTTTAAATGAATATGCAGAAAACTCAAATACAATGAACCTTGCAAAATTCTATTACAATGGAAAGTGAAATTTGATGTGTAGTGCATTATTTTGAAATTTGAAGTCAATACTATTACAATTATCAATACACTATATGACACAAGCCACAGATTATTTTGACCAAGATATAGTTGTCTATAAGCACCGACATTCAAGTAAAGCGTGTTTTGAGTAGCAAAGAATATATATATTTTAGGGGAGGATACAGCCGGTGGTTCTCAGGAGGGACAACTGGCTATGTGCTTTGGGCCAAACCCAGTAGTGCTTGGGGACCCAAACACAGCGCTGGGATTTAAACCACTACTGTGGCCAAAAAGCCACAAGCCAGGCAAGTGCCCTAACCTCTGTATTATCTCTATGGCACAAAGAATATGTTTGTAGTATTCAATTGATTCTGTGAAAATAGTAAATTTTGTGAATAAGATTATTAACATATAGTGGGGATAAGGCAAGTGCCTTAAACCCTGTCCCTATCTTTCCAGCCTCTACAGTATCTTATTTAATGAATCCAGTTAAAACCAATGATTGCTGCCATCTCTCTCCTTGTCAGTGGAAGAAACAAATTCCCGGAGAGGTTTGGAGTTTATCCTTAAGCCCCACTGATAAGTTATGCAGGAGAAAGAGCCGAGAGCCATGTATCTCTACCCTGATCTGATCTTATGAAATAATTTGTATTATTATTTTAACACTGTCCAGAAAACAGAAAACTGATCCATGGAACAACATCACTTAAAGCTATGCTACGTGGAATTTATGACAACAATAAAAATGTACTTCCTTGATGTAAAAAGAGAAGTGGCAGTGATGATTTATTGTGTACAGATGTTGAATCATAATGCAGCCCATCTAAAATTTATGTAATGCTCTAAAATCAAGGTTACAGTAGAAGTCTACTTTAAAAAGGGGGCCTTCAGGGGCCAGAGATATTACAATAGGTAGGGCGCTTGTCTTGTATGTGGCCGTCCTGGGTTCAATCCCCAGCACCGCACATGGTCCCCTAAGCTCTGCCAGGAGTGATCACTGAGCGCAGAGGCAGGAGTAAGCCCTGAGCACAGCCGAGTATGCGCCCAAACAAAACAAATCAGTAAGTAAAAGAGGACGGGGTGCCTTCAGAGAATTCGAAGTCAGTGAAAAGGGAGGGCTTCAAGGGCCAACTGCTAGCTTTGTGTTTGGTTTTGACTGTGTAGATGTGTACATGACAGGGAATGTGGCTATAATAACTTGGTAATTTTGAGTTGCAAACTGTATCCACGCAACTCTCTGCTCTGGGCGACCTCCGGCATCCTAACTGCTGAAAACAAATGTTTTATCTAAGGAGCTGCCTCAAAACAAAATTTTCCAGTCAAAGTCCACGCTCACCCTCAGCAAAAACGTATTTTTGTCAACTGCAAAGAAATGTTTAAGGCAAATCATATTTGTATAGAATTTTTTTTGGGGGGGGCCACACCTAGCTGTGCTCAGGGCTCAGTCCTGGCTCCGTGCTCCGAATCACTCCTGGTTGGACTTGAGGGACCATGTATGGTGCTGGGGTGCAAACATGGGTGGGCCACGTGCAAGGCAAGCGCCCTACCACTGTACTATTGCTCCCGCCTTCCTTCATTTCTGAAGGACAACTTTGACAGAATATTCTCCTGGCACATTGAATAAACCATTTCACTTTCTCTGTCTTCTAAGACTTCCTTTTACCACCCCCATCCCACCTCCCTCTTTTGGTGGGGAACAGGGGTCTGGGACATACCCTGTGGCACTCAGGTTCCATGCTGGGGTAAGTCCTGGTGATGCTCAGGGAATATGGCACTGGGAATCAGCTCCAGGGCTCCAGCATGCAATTCCTGTGCTCCAGCCATGGGCCTTTCTCTTATCCCGGAGAAGGTAATTTGACTCATCTTTTCTTTTATCGGGCCACAGCCAGCTTTCAGGGCTCACTACAGACTCACTCCTGGCAGTGCTTGAGGGACCGTATGTGGTGCTGGGGAATCGAACCCTGTCTGCTGCTTCAGAGAAAGTACTCTTCCCTCTGTACTATCTCGCCAGCACTTGGAGGTAGTTTTATTGAAGTGATGGTGGGAACAAATAAGTTTATTGATTTATTGATGTTCAGATCTCTCCCCAGATGCACAAACAACTCAGTTATTATCTCTTGAAATAAATGTCCTTCCCCCTTCTCTCTTGCCTCTCCCCAGAACTCTTTTTTAAAATTTTTATTTTATTTTATTTTTTTTATTGAATCACCATGTTGAAAGTTACAAAGCTTTCAGGCTTAACTCTCAGTTATACAATGCTCAAACACCCATCTCTTCACCAGTGCATATATTCCACCACCAAGAATCACAGTATACCTCCCCCCAGCCCCCACCCAGCCACCCCCCCAGCCCGCCTGTGTAGCTGATAAATTTCACTTTACTTTCTCTTTACTTTGATTATATTCAATATTTCAACAAAAAACTCACTTTTTTTTTTTTGCTTTTTGGGTCACACCCAGCGATGCTCAGGGGTTACTCCTGGCTTTGCACTCAGGAATTACTCCTGGCAGTGCTTGGGGGACCATATGGGATGCCAGGGATCGAACCCGGGTCGGCTGCGTGCCAGGCAAACGCCCTACCCGCTGTGCTATCATTCTGGCCCCAAAACTCACTATTATTATTTGGAGTTACAGACAATTCTCAAAAAATTAGAAATTGAACTTCCATCTGACCCAGCAATACCACTCCTAGGAATATATCCCGGAGAGGCAAAAAGGTATAGTAGAAATGATATCTGCATTTCTATATTCATTGCAGCACTATTTACAATAGTCACAATCTAGAACTCCTAATAATCATGATGTTTGTTCCTAGGGCCTAGTTCACCCACAAGGCCCTCTGGGTGCTGTGGAAGAGAAAGGGGAGTCTCTGGGCTTGAGAGATGGTACATGTTTAAGGCACTTGCCCCATGTGCCACCCACTCCTTTTTTTTATTCAGGCACCGCAGTCCCCGGAGCACCTTCTGGAGCAACCGAAAGCACAGCGCCAGGAGTAGCTGCTGGGGGTGATCCTAATATTCCCCCACGCCCCAAACAAAGGGGGTTCTTTTTTTTTTTTTCATCTTGGGTCACACCTGAGCAGGGTTTACTCCTGGCTCTGCACTCAGGAATCAGTCCTGGCGGTGCCTGGGGGACCATATGGGATGCTGGGAATCGAACCCGGGTCGGGGGCGTGCAAGGCAAACGCCCTACCCGCTGTGCTATCACTCCAGCCCCAAGAAAGGGGTTTCTCTGCAGGACTCCCGCACAGCTTGGTGCCAGGAGCGCCTCACCTCCCCTTTCCCAAGGGAGAGGGCTCCGTGGCCAGTTCTGCCCACACCTGTGCCCAGGGCCAGTGCTGGAAAAGTCCCCTGAGCTTTCCCCAAGCACCCCATTAGGAAGGGCGCAGTGAGGTCCCCCCGGCAGGATTCTGATGACCTCTGCAGCCAGCCTCACGGGCGTGCTCGCCCTGCACGCCCTCCTGGGCCCTTCGGCCTCGGCCCAGCAAGTTCAGCCAAGCCCTGCAGCAGCTTCGTGCACCCGGCACCGGCGCAGGAGGGGTCCTGGCGCGGGACAGGCTCGGGTGGCCCAAGGGAGATCCCGCTAACGGCGGGGCACCTGGGCGAGGGGCCCCAGGGAGCCAGGACCACCGAGGGCACTTGGCGAGACCGCCTGGCGCGGGCTCCGGTGATGCATCCCTTGGCCCCTGGGCCTGTGTTCTCGCGATACCATCCCTTGCCCCCTGGGCCTCTGTTCTCGCGACACCACCCTCTGCCCGCCCGGCTGTGCTACTGCGATGCCATCCTCTGCCCGCCTGGCTGTGCTCTGGCGATACTCTCCTCAGCCCCCTCCACCCGTGTTCTCGCGATACCATCCTTTGCCGCCCCGAGCTGACCACGTGCTTCGCCGAGGCCTCTCAGGCTCTGAGCTGGCCGGTGGGGCACCTGGACACGTTGTGGCTAGATCCCCGAAGGACAGGGTGCCCGCGCCCCGGGGCGATGCCCTCCTGGGGGCGCTGCCGCTGGCTCCTGACCCCACCCTGGCTGCAGGCCCTCTGGCGGCCTGGCACCCTGGCACCGAGCGACGGCTCTGCCCGCTGCAGTGTGGGCGGCCGGTGGCAGCAGGAGGTGATGCCGTTGCCAACCTTCCCCAGCCGTATCCCCTCCCGGATGGATCCGATGGGCAAGCCGGCACTGGAAGTTGGTGGGCGTGGCCCCAACCCGGTCTGCTGGGACTAAAGGACAGGTCCAGACTTTTGAGGAGCCCCTGCCTCTGGCCTTTGCTGCCCCCGCCAGACCCTCAAACCCTACACCAGGCATAGGGTTTCCACTTAGGTCAAGGGGTGTGGAGGTGAGCCCACATTATTGGATTCGTTCTCAGGACTGCGCACTGATGCAAAGCAGGGATACTTGTCAGAAAAAGACGAGAGACATGATTGAAGGCCAAAAAACCAGGGATACCTCTTTTATTGGGGTCTGGGGGTGGGCATGAACGGGTTGGAGCTATACCTGGTGAGGTTACTCTGGCTCTGTACTTTGGGGACGGTTCCCTGTGGTGCTCAGGGGACTATTTGGTGACCGGGGTTGAACCCCAGTCAGCCACATGCAAGACAACCCTTTAACCTGGGTACTTCCACCCCAGCTGAGCAGGGATCCTCCCATAGCTGGTTCCGTGGGATTGTGTCTCCAGGGAGAGAGGTGGCAGGTGACTGGACTGAGCGGCTGTGCGTCTCGGAGAGCAGATGTGCCGCTGTGCGTTAGACCCAGTGCCCTGTGTCCCTGTCCGTGTCCTTGTCCCACAGGTGTCACAAAATGATCTTAACCCTCAGGGTCTTCAGACACTCTGGGTGCTTTTGTTGTCCAATGACTTATTTTCCCTCCTTTTGAAACATTTTTTTAAACATAAAGAATTGTGATTCACAAAGTTATTGATAGTTGAAGTTTAGCCATATCATATTGCAACGTCAATCCCACTACCAGTGTCAACTTCCGTCCACCAGTGTTCCCAGGTTCTTTCATACCCACGCCCTCCTCCCCCTCACCCCCACCCCACCTTGACAGGCACATTTCAGAGTTCGGTGGTTTCAGTTTAGACCTCTTGCTGTCAGTGTTGTTGAGTCTGTGCTTTGGATATGTGCTTTGGATATTCCACTCTCCCAAAGTATTTTTTTTTTTTTTTTTGCTTTTTGGGTCACACCTGGCGATGCACAGGGGTTGCTCCTGGCTCTGCACTCAGGAATCACTCCTGGCGGTGCTCAGGGGACCATATGGGATGCTGGGAATCGAACCCGGGTCGGCCGAGTGCAAGACAAATGCCCTACCCGCTGTGCTATTGCTCCAGCCCCATCTCCCAAAGTATTTTTTTTAAAATTATTTATTTATTTTTTAATTGAGTCACCGTGAGAACAGTTACAGGGCTTTTAGGATTGAGTCTCAGTCATACTATGCTCAAACACCCATCCCTTCACCAGTGCACATGTTCCACCACCAATAACCCCAGTATAACCCCCCCCCACTCCCCTTCTGCCTGTGTGGCAGATGATTTTCACTTTACTCTTTCCTTACTTTGATTACATTCAATTTTCGACAGGAAACTCACTATCATTATTTGGAGTTTTTCCCCCAACAGTCAGACCTGTCAGAATGGCATCATTAGATTGTATGTTTTCTATTGTTGGTAACAAAGAGCATAAGATGTTGCAGGGTCGTGAAAGCGGCCGCCCGGATTTGGAATTCTGGTATTAAGTCCAGAGGTATTTCTGCCCGCAGCCGCTGCATTCCGAGATTGGTTTCTGTGGCGCTGGGATCATGGCTGTTCAGGAGCGGAGGAGCTGTTCATGGGCGACCGCTCGGGGTCTCGTTTGGGCAGGAGGCAGGGCCGGTTCTGCCTCCCCCATCGCAAGATTCCCCATGCATCCCATCCCATCGCTGCAAACTCCTACCTCTCTGTCCAATTGTTTCTGAATGGTGGTGGTTGCCATGCTGTCCAGGGGGGAAAAGGCCAAGGGACAGAAACCCTTCCCCCTCAGGGCTGCACGGGGCTGTATCTTAGTTCAGAGCCCAGGAGTATAACTGCCAGCAGCCGCTGTGTTCTGAGATTGGTATCTGTGCCTCTGGACACAGAAATGGATGCTCAGGGGTGGCGGAGCCATTCCTGAGCATATATTTTGTGCAACAGGAAAGATCGCGTGGCCGCTTATGCAGTTTGGAGGTGTCCCAGTCTCGCATACCAGAGCCGTGTTAGTAGAAGCTCAGTGTCGCCGGGGCTCCATCTGGAGAAGGGAGTCCTGGCTGTACCTTCTCCGTCTGGCACCCCGGTGTTGTGGGCCCTGTCTGGGGTCCGGAGCAATCTCCATCTAGCGATGCTTGCCAGAGTGGCCTGAATTTTTCACTGCTGGTTGTGGCAAGATGACGCTGAGGGCGGGTTGAGGCCCCACTCTCCCAAAGTATCACGCTGACTGTTTTTAAAAGTTTTTGGGTTTCTCCCAGCTGTGCTTAGGGCTTACTCCTGACTTTGTGCTCAGAAATCCCTCTCGGCAGTACTAGGGGGACCATCTGCGGTGCTGAGGAGCCAACCCATTCAGTCTCGTTAAGCACCTTACCAGATATCCTATCTCTCCGGCTCCTGTTTTTCAATCCACTTTTGATTTTAGATGTGGGCAGTTTGTAAAGACATTTATGTTCCACAGAAGAAGGCCAAGGCAAGGGAGGCTAAGAGGCCAGCTCCTCTGCTCTTTCTTCTCCATTTCATTTCAGGTGTGCAGGAGAACTGTCGTGTACAAGAATTATCCATTCTAGGGGTCGGGGCGATAGTACAGCCGGTAGGGCACTTGCCTTGCATGCAGCCAACACTGACATCCCATTGGCCCCCTGAACACTGGCAGAAGTAATTCCTGAGGACAGAACCAGGACTAACTCCTGAGCACATCTGGGTGTGGCCCCCAAACCAAGAGAACATTTGTCCATCCTTTGTTGGGCAGATGTTGTGTGCTTTGCAGGTAGGAGCTCCAGTCTGGTTCCCGAACCACAAGGTCCCCCTTCTCCAAAGTGAGAGAAAGAGAGGAAAAAGTGTGGTCAGAAGTTAACAGAGCCGCAGCCGCAAGGATGCTGATGTTAGCCTCGACATAAGTGGATTGGTAGTTCCAGAGAGGGGCACAGAACAGTGGTCACTGCCTGCTCATCTCCTTAGAGATGATGGGACATTTCTAAAATTGGCTGGTGTGGATGACTGGAATTCTTGAAATATACCAGAATCCACGGGAGTGCACACCTTTGAGTTTCATGAAGCCTAAGTTCTACATGTTAAGAAAATCACAATGAAAAAGAATGACTTGAATATTTATGTCAAGTGTCTTTGACCAGAAAACATTTTAAGGCATGCGTTTTATTATTTTGTGAATAACTATAATCTTGGAAATGAGAATATTGACAAAGTTTGGAAATTTCAAATGTTGCAAATAAGATGACTTGATTATGTTGAAAATGAAGAGACATAATAACATTAAGAAAGCCTCTGGTCGATGCAAAAGAACGCAGTAGAGATGACATCTGTACCTATATATTCATTGCAGCACCGTTCACAATAGCAAAAATATGGAAACAACCCGAGTGCTCTGAAACAGATGACTGGTTAAAGAAACTTTGGTACATCTACACAATGGAATACTATGCAGCTGTTAGGAGAGATGAAGTCATGAAATTTGCTTATAAATGGATAGACATGGAGAGTATCATGCTAAGTGAAATGAGTCAGAAAGAGAGGGATAGACATAGAGGGACTGCATTCATTTGTGGAGTGTAGGGTAGCATCACATGAGGCTGACACCCGAGGACAGTAGATACAAGGGCCAGGGGGATTGCCCCATAGCTGGAAGACTGCTTTATGAGTGGAGGGGAGAAGGCAGATGGAATGGAGAAGATATCACTAAGAAAATGATGGCTGGAGGAACCAGTTGTGATGGGAGATGCATGCTGAAAGTAGATAATAGACCAAACATGATGACCTCTCAGTGTCTGTGTTGCAAGCCATAATGCCCAAAAGTAGAGAGAGAGTATGGGGAATATTGTCTGCCATGGAGGCAGGGGGAGGATGGGAGGGGGGTATACCCAGGATATTGGTGGCGAAGAATGTGCACTGGTGGAGGGATGGGTGTTTGATCATTGTGAGATTGTAACCCAAACATGAAAGCTTGTAACTATCTCACGGTGATTCAATAAAATTTAAAAAATTAAAAAAAAAGAAAAAAAAGCCTCTGGTCAGCCCCAAATATATCCTTTTTTTTTTGTTTTTTTTTGGGCCACACCCAGTGGTATTCAGGAGTTACTCCTGGCTCTGCATTCAGGGATCACTCCTGGCAGGCTCCGGGGACCATAAATGATGCTGGTCAAGAGCAGGGCTGTGCTCTCTCTCCTAATTACTTGCATTATTAGTCAAACAAAGTGCATCCATCTAAGCAACAAAATTCTACTTATTCGTTTTATTTATGGCCAAGAGGTATTGTGTCTGAGGCTGGAGAAATAGCACAGCGGGTAGGGAGTTTGCCTTGCATGCAGCTGATCCAGGTTTGATTCCCAGCATCCCATATAGTCCCCTGAGCACTGTCAGGGGTAGTTCCTGAGTGCAGAGCCAGGAGTGACCCCTGTGCATCGCCAGGTGTGACCCCAAAATAAAAAACAACCCCCCAAAAGAGGTATCTGATTCTGTATTCTATTCATGGCAATAGAATAGAAAAGCATTGCTCCAAAAATTATGAGAATATAATAGTTCACAAAGCACTAGAGTAATAATGGCAATAGTAAAACACCTTTTATTAAGAGTAAATTTCTGTTCGTCAGTATTTTCACAGTACCACATAATTATTATATTGATAAAATAGAAATATTTTAATATTAATTTATATTTCATGACTTTACATCAATGAGTCTAGATGAAATTATGTTAATAAACTATAACACACTTACCATAGAACACACAATTATAATCTAACATTTTTATTGTCCTGTTATCAAAATGATAGTGATCATTTCATTCAGGGTTACTGTTTTACTTAAGGTGCTTTGACATCATTCTGGTTTTCAAAGATTGCCATGACAATTTTCTCTTGCTTCAGACTTGAAATAAACTAACATAACACTAAATACTGTTTCTCTAAAATTTGAATTTCTTGTCAGGGCACTGCAGGAAGAAATGTAAGTAGGAATTAATATCAATCATACTTTATTTCTAACATTCAAACCTAGAAGTGAAAAATAAAAAGTAAAGTTCTCAAGAATAGAAATTTGTTAAATACAGTGTAAATAGGTCATCATGAAATATAGCCCTTTGTATTCGGTCCTGGGATCCCTGGCACAGTTGTTTCATATATGTTTTAATTTTTTTGGTTTGATTTTGGTCACGTCCAGCATGCTCAGTGCTTACTACTAGCTCTGCTTAGTGATCACTCCTGGCTGGCTTGGTGGATTTTATGGGATGCGAGGGATTGAAGCTGGGTTGGCCAAATACAAGGCAAGCTTTTGCATCTGCACCTGCTCTCTCTTCTTTTCTATTTTTAAAGAAGTATTATTCACAGCCTGTTCCAAGTGCACTGAGAAAGTACAAACGTGTTATCTTAGAGATTGTGCTTATCTGCTGAAACTCAGGTTTTATATTTTTATTATTCTTTTGGTTTTGGGGTCACACCCAGTGATACTCAGGGGAAATTCCTAGCTCTGTGCTCAGGAGTCACTCCTGGCAGTGCTCGGGGGACCATATGGAATGCTGGGGGATTGAACCCAGGTTGTCTGCATACAAGCACCTTACCCACAGTACTGTTGCTCCAACCCCTAATATTTTATTTTAAGGTTGTTTCTTTCCCCCACTTCTTGGCTTTTTTGGTGTGTGTGCCATACCCGGCATTGCTCAGGGGTTCCTCCTGGCTCTGCACTCAAGAATTAGTCCTGGCAGTGCTTGGGGGACCATATGGGATGCCGGGGATTGAACCCAGGTTTGGTGCATGCAAGGCAAATGCCCTCCCCACTGGACTATCGCTTCAGCCCTATTTTAAGTCTTCTTGAGTATAAGCACTTATTTAACAGAAATGAGATTTAAAAAAACTTCGGAACAAGCCATGAAATCCCACTGAGCAGCTCTCAGTGCCCTCTGGAATGTGATCGCTGTGCAGTGGTAAGGCCTCCCGCTGCTCGCAGCAGACTCGGAGACACCCTGAAATTGAATTCAACGTTACATCAGAATCCATAAACTCACCCCTGCTCTGGCAAGAGAAATGAAACTAGAATTATAAAGATGTAATTACAAACAGCATCAAGAGAGCTGGAGGAGGCGGGAGGGCGGGAGCAAAAGGGCCTCCGAGGAGCCTGTGCTTTGCATGGGGGGGCTCCAGCTTCCATCCTTGGCACCTCCTGGTGTCCCAGACACCACTTGAGGTACCCCTTGAGCACAAAGCTGGAAATACCCTGAGCACTGCCAAACGCCCTCCCCCCCACACACAAACCCACATCAAATTGGGGGACGTAGTGGCTAGACTAGTGTGCCGTGGGTGCAGTATACCTTGGCGAGGTATTTGCCAGAGCCATACTGGGCTGTTCCTGGACACTGTAAGGCCACGTGGACACTTTCCGTATTGTGCGACACTGCAGGTGTTTCCATCCTGAGCCACCTGCCTCACCTGGGTCATGCCCGAGGCCCTGAGGTCAGGCTCAGGTGCAGCCTGGCCCAGAAGCTCCAGGCTAGAGCATGTCTCTGAGGAACACCCAGCTGCCCGGGAACCCCGCTCTCAAGAGCCACTCCTTTAGGGTTTGTCGGGGACATGGCTGCCAGGCTCCAGTGCGACCAGAGGAAAACCTTCGCTATGGAGCCAGGGTGTCCGGGTGCAAACAGAAATGCGTCTTGGGCTGTGGGAGCAAGCTGTGCTTTCTCTGGGGCATGATTCCCCGCCTCCTGCTTCCCCAGGACTGTGTAATTCGTCTTCAGGAACAGATGGATGGATTAAGAGACGCTTGGAGACTTTCTTCCTGGTCTCACTTGTCCTTGACAAGGTCAGAGAGCTGCACTCCCACATGTATGTGCACTCCTGCCTTCTATACGCACAGTCCTGCCTTCTGCACACACAGTCCTGCCTTCTGCACGCACAGCCCTGCCTTCTGCACGCACAGTCCTGCCTTCTGCACACACAGCCCTGCCTTCTGCACACACAGCCCTGCCTTCAGCACACACAGTCCTGTCTTCTGCACACACAGCCCTGCCTTCTGCACACACAGTCCTGCCTTCTGCACACACAGTCCTGCCTTCTGCACACGTTGCCTTCTGCACGCACAGCCCTGCCTTCTGCACGCACAGTCCTGCCTTCTGCACACACAGCCCTGCCTTCTGCACACACAGTCCTGCCTTCTGCACACACAGTCCTGTCTTCTGCACACACAGTCCTGCCTTCTGCACACACAGCCCTGCCTCCTGCACACACAGCCCTGCCTTCTGCACACACAGCCCTGCCTTCTGCACACACAGTCCTGCCTCCTGCACGCACAGCCCTGCCTTCTGCACGCACAGCCCTGCCTCCTGCATGCCCTCTTGCCTGCCATGTGCACTGTTGCTGCTGCCTCCATCCTCCTCTCTCTGCTCACTTCCCGCTATCTGCGCTCACGCCTGCTGTGTGCCCTTTCCACAAGACCGGAAAGTAGTTTGTCTTTTGAAATTATTATTATTATTATTTTTTGTGATGCCAGGATTGAACCCAGACCTCACACATGGAGGATAAGTGCTGTACCACAGAGCTGCATGGGCAGCCCTGGAATATGAACTTTCCTTTCCTTTTTTTTTTTTTTTAAACAATCCTCTCAGCACCTGAGATCTGGTTTCCTGTGTATGTGCCGTGCCGATAAACCGCAGCCCTGCGCGCTCTGTGGTGTGACTGATGTCTGGGCCCGTCCCCAGCACCTCAAAGGCCTGCTGTTGTGTGGCCGGTGGAGAGCCGCAAGGAGTGGGGGGCAGCTGCCTGCCCAGGACTCCCGCTAAGTCGCAGTGATGTCCACAGGGCACAGCGCTCTTCCTCCTCTTCCCACCCGCGTCATTTTGCCTGGGGCTGGCTCAGGTGGAGGCACGAGCCTCTGTGTGTGTGTGTGTGTGTGTGTGTGTGTGTGTGGTGGTGTGTGTGTGGGGTGGTGGTGGTGTTGGTGGTGGTGGAGTTTAGCCTGAGGCAGATGAAGTTTTGTTGAAAGCTTAAATCAAATTACTTTATGGACGCAATCAGTCCAGGTTTCAGCTCTGGCATCCCAATGCTGCCTTTTTGCCAGCACCGTCATCTGTTGAAGCGTGCACCCCAAAAGGCTGGTTTGAGAGATGGCCAAACCTCTGCAGGAGCACTCTGCCCTGCATGCTCGGAGCCCAGGACGAAAGCCGGAAGTGGCTGAATCCACGCACAGGGCCCCTGGGAACTCCATAAGGAGTCGGAGAGGGAAGTGGAGGCAAGTGTGTTCAGTCTCTAAATAAGTATCCAGGAGGGGCCCCTGAGCGCAGAGCCAGGAGTCAGCTCCGCCCACTGCTGGGTGTGTCCGAGCCCCACCCCCCCACAGTGTTCAGACTACTTTCTGCCTCAGTCGTATTAGTCTTAGAGCCGCAATCAGTTCCACTCTTGGTGCACAGAGTAAACTGTGTCTTTCTAGTCTCTCCAGCTGTAAGACCGACTCATGCGGAATCTGCAGTACCGGGGTTCAGGCGCTCGCCTGGCATCTGCAGTACCGGGGTTCGGGCGTTTGCCTGGCATCCCACTGACCCAGCTTCTGTCCTCAGCTCCGCATATGGTCCCCACTGGGGCCCTCCTGAGCACAGAGCCAGTAATAGCTCCTGAGTTCCTTCCTGGTGTGGCCCCCAAACCAACCAAATTCTCAGTACTTACGGGAGCTTAATAAGCACCCATCAAGGAAACAATGTCCGTGTTTCCATCGCCGGGAAACGGGAAGGATGCCAGACACCCCAAATTCCTTCCCAGTGAGAGTCATTTATGAAACACTATCTTAGAAATTAGAATTCTATTGAGCTTCATTCTGAGCAAAATTGGAGCAAATGTGTCCGATACTTAGCAATTGTAGTGAAAACAGTTGCAGGAAAAATCTAAAATTACATCAGAAGGGAGAGAAAAAAAAATTCCGTTTCAGTGTAAATTCTAATGACAAAAATAGCCTCTAAGCACTATCAGGAAATCAGATAAGATGGAAACAAATTACTAATGCAATCATATTTATATAACGTACATTAACTGCTATCCTAAACATTATAATCCTATTAATTCTCCATTTGAGATTTGCACCCTTAGTTAAATGATAGCAGTGGAAGCAGAAAGAGAGAGAGAGGGTGGGGGGAGAATGAGAGAGAGAATGAGAGAATGATTAAGGGGAAAAGCAATTCTTGCTATGATGCTGATTATTTTAGTGGACTTGTTATCAAAAACAGGCACTATTAAATAACAGAATAACATGGAAACTCTCCATTTCAAGAGTCAGATGAAACTAGTTAAGCTCTGGGCTGGTGCGTAGCTCATGGGTCCTCAGCCCCCGAGAGGGGTGGGAAGAGCCCTGCTCTTTAAATTTGAAGGAGTCTGGATGCCAGTACAGGCGGGCGCAGGTTCAGGGGTGGGTCTGCCCTAGCGCCGGGGAACGTGGAGCGCAGGGCTGGCTGAGCTCCTCCTTTGTTTTTTTAAAATATTTTAAATTTTATAAAGTAGTTCACAATATCTGATTACATTTAATATCTGAACACCAATCCCACCACCATTACCCCTTCCCACCCCCATATTTCGGATGTTTCCATCCTTAACCCCAATCCCTGCCCAAAGCAGAACCAATAATATATTTCGTATTCTTTGTTATGAAAATCCGCTGAAAAAGTATCCTTAAAGAGTGTGAAGATTGTTGTATTTCACCCAGGGGCTATTAAGCCCTTCTATAAGAGACCATTAACATGTTGTTGGAGGTTGAGCCTTGTGTGCTTTTACATATATATATATATATATATATATATATATACATCTATAAAAAATTTTCCCTCTGGGGCTGGAGCGATAGTACAGCAGGTAGGGTGTTTGCCTTGCACGCGGCTGACCCGGGTTCAATTCCCAGCATCCCATATGGTCCCCTGAGCACTGCCAGGAGTAATTCCTGAGTGCAAAGCCAGGACTAACTCCTGTGCATCACCAGGTGTGACCCAAAAAGCAAAATAAAATAAAATCAATTAAAAAAACAATTAAAATTGTCAGCAATGTGAAAAGGTTCCTTTTGAACAGGTCTGACTTGGGGGGGGGGAACTCCAAATAACAGTAAGTTTTTGTTGAAATATTGAAGGTTATTAATGTAGCAGCCACCTCTCTGGACTGTGAATTAAGCAAAAGCCCCACGCTGGCCGACGCAGCGTGGCGTACACCATACTATGAGGTGCGGGAAGGGGGATGAGGGGGAAAAAAAATGGAAAAAGGAAAAAGGAAAAAAAAAAGAGTTATGTACTGGTAGCAGTGGGGCTACATATCATTTCCAGCAATGGAAAACTAATTATCAAATGCTTCCTTGGTAGTAGGTCTGTCTCTCTTGGGTGGAAACTCCAACAACTATAGTGAGTTTTGTGTTGAATTATGGAATGTAATCAAGGTAAAGAGAAAATGGAGTGAAATTCATTAGTTATACAGTAGGGGGGAGGGGGTGGGGGCGGGGGGTATACTGGGGTTTTTGGTGGTGGAATACGGGCACTGGTGAAGGGATGGGTGTTTGAATATTGTATAACTGAGACATAAACCTGAGAACTTTGTAACTTTCCACATGGTGATTTAATAAAAAGTTAAAAAAAAAGAAGTGAACTATATAATTCAGGCAGACCTATATGTAACAATATTAATGAAAAGAGAGCTGTTAGAGAAAAGCCAAAGAATCAAGTGCACAGGGAAAGAGAAGGAATCCCCTACTATTTTAAAAAATTTACTATTGACATCTAAGGTCCACTATAATTCATGTAATAATTGTGAATTCTTAAAAAATAAATAAAAACAAACAAAAATCCCTCCCCACACAAAAAATTAATGCCATGAGCAAGGCAGTGGTTGAGTTCTGGAGGTTTTTGGCTGCTGGGGCTGGGTCACTGGGGCTGGGTCCCTGTGGCGGGGAGGGGTCTCACCTGCTCCCCTCCGGGGCACCGGGCGGTGAGTGTCACGCTATGCTCCCTTCCTTCAGAGGGTGTCTCTCCCTCGTAATAGGACACAAGGACCCACTCATTAGTAAGTGCCAGAGTTTGGTTTTTTTTTTTTTTTTTGCTTTTTGGTCACACCCAGTGATGCAGAAGTTACTCCTGGCTCTGCACTCAGGAATTACCCCTGGCGGTGCTGGAGGACCATATGGGATGCTGGGAATCGAACCTGGGTTGGCTGCGTGCAAGGCAAACGCCCTACCCACTGTGCTATCGATCCAGCCCGGAGCGCCAAAGAGTTTGCCTGTGTCAATGTCTGTGTGGAGAAAGTGTCCCGGAGGGCTCTGTTAAGTGACTTCCTGAGCATCTCACTGGGGTGCCCAGGACCCCCAGTCCCCTTGCCCGGCCCTGTGGTCTTCCTCACCCCGGGGGAGGTTTGGGGCTTTCTGCTGAGACCCCGCTGAGGGGGGCTCTGTCCCCAGAAGGTGTTCGTACTTGCACACGCTTCTCCCGGCCTAGCACAGGAGAAGCAGCCGGGTCAGGGGCGGTCCCCAGCTGCCCCCGCGCCCCAGAGCAGAATACTCTTTTGCAAGTGTGGAGTCGGCGACAAGTGAAGGGCCTGCACGGGGTGGGGGGGGGGGAGCAGAAGGCCCGGGGTCAGCGCCAGGTGTCTTGAACTTAGTTTTTGATGATGCAAACTTAGTTTGCGACAGCCTTGCATGAGGGCGCCCCGGTGCCCAGACTCAGTGTCGAGCTGAGCCTGGCGTCGGGGCCCGAGCACTCTGCTCCAGCTGTGAGTGTTGTGTGACGCTGACAGTGCTCGGGGACCCCGCGATGCTGCATGCAGGACAAGTGTCTTGCCCTGCGTACAGCGTCTGGGCCAGGCGGGCGATGCCTTTCAAGCTGCAGGCTGAGGGCTGAGGGAGGAATTAGCGTGCTCATTTCCTCGCTCACAGGATCACCGTGCTCCTGCCTGCTGTTGGGGCTCGCAGAGAATTGCGGGAGCTACGTGGCCTTTTTATTTTTCTTGGTGAGAGGCAAAATTCATCCCCCGTTGTTCCGTCATGGCCAGAAGCCAATGTCCTGTTAAGAAATCGGAACCCTGGAGGACAGTGAGCTCGCGGTGGCTTGCAGCTGGCCACGAGGTGGCAGTGCTCTACAAGCAACACTCCTTGGCCCCGGGCGCGCTCTCCGGTGCAGCCGGTACTAGCGCGGCGCACGCTAGTCTGTCCCATCCAACTTTATTTTGTTTTATTCCTCTACCTGTGATCGTGGAATTTTTACCTCGGCATACTATTTCTAAACATTTTTGCCTAAGATAGCCCTTGTGGGCTGGGGCGATAGTGTCGTGGGTAGGGTGCTTGCCGCGCACGTGGCCGGCCGGTGCTGGATTCCCAGTTCTCCATACCGTCCCGGTCCCGAAAGCACCACCAGGAGTGACCCTTGAGTGCGGAGCCAGGAGGAAGCCCTGAGTACCAGCGGGTGTGGTGGCCCCCGACCCTCCCCAGTTAGCGCTGGCTCTAAGATGGGGTGATGGACAGCTCACTCCTCACTCAGCCACTGGGAGAAAGCAGGCAGAGAGGGTAGGGAAGCTTTCTGCCTCTCGATGGATTAAAATATATTTATGAAAAATCTTTTTTAAAAAAATTTTTGTTTTTGTTTTTGGGCCACACTTGGCAAATGGGCTGGAGCTATAACACAGCGGGTAGGGCCTTGCATACGGCTGACCCAGGTTCGATTCCTCCGCCCCTCTCGGAGAGCCTGGCAAGCTACCGAGAGTATCCCGCCCGCACAGCAGAGCCTGGCAAGCTCCCCGTGGCATATTCGATATGCCAAAAACAGTAACAACAAGTCCCACAATAGAGACGTTACTGGTGCCTGCTCTAGCAAATTGATGAGCATCGGGATGACAGTGACAGTGACAGTGACTTGGCAAATTCTCAGGGGTTACTCCTGGCTCTGCACTTAGGAATCACTCCTGGTAGTGCTTGGGGGACCGTATGGGGTTCTGGAGATCGAATCTGAGTTGGCCACGTGCAAGCCAAGGGCCTTGCCTGCTGTACTATCACTTGGCCCCAAAGGATCTTAATTTTTTTTTTGTTATTTTTATGTCACTGTGATTTACATAGTTATTCATCATTGAGCATCAGGCATTCAGTGTTCGGACACCTGTCTCATCTCTGTTGTCAGCTTCCCTCCACCGGTCCCTCCACCCTCATCTGTCTCTGGCTGGTCTTCCCTTGTGTATGTGTGTTTACATCTTGTCCATCAAGTCAGCCCAATGTGTTTTAGTCTTTGTCCCTCGGGGACACGGAGACCTATCAGTGAGTCATCCCCGCTGTTTCCTGGATGTGCCTGGCATTGAGCACACCTGTGTGACACGTGCCTTTCACCTGCAAACGGAAGGAAATTCCTCTCCCAATAAATATTGGAGTTCCAATTGCTTTCTTCTTTACTCACACAAAACAACTGCTAATAGAGATATGCTTTTTTTAAAAAAAATTAAAAATTTGGGGCCATAGCCAGCAGCACTCAGGGTCTATTCCTGGCCTGTGTTCGGGAGTGACCCCTTGCAGTGTCCTGGGGCTCATGAGACTGAAGCAGGGTCAGCAGGCCGAAAGGTCGGGCCTTACCCTCCCTCTTGGCGGTGCTTCTGCGGGACCATATGCTGGGATGGTGTGCGCGTGGCAACGCCTTACCTGCTGTATGAGCACTCGGGCTGCTCCCTCCAGCTCTTAAGTTGAAAATCTCATTTCCAAGGGGATGGCATTGGGGCTTCTAGCTCGGGGGAAAAATTCTTCCAGTCCACATGGTTTGTGATCGCTTGTTCTGGCAGCACCGGGAGGGTAGGCCCGGGCACAGAGATGAGCAGGGATGTTGCCCCTTTGTTACCACACGGGTGCTCGTGCTGTTGGGGTTCCCAGAAGGGCACTGTGTTGGCCCTCCCGCTGCCACGTGAATGTGGTGCTTCTGGCCCGTCTCCCGTGGATCCCTTCAGCGTCAGGATTCATCAGTGACCGTTTCTAAACTGCAGGGACGATGTGAACAACACACACCTCAAGACCTTGAGTCTGAATTAGTATCCCGAAGTCTTAAAATAGCCGCCTCTGAAGTGTTGGTCAGCTGGGGAGGGAGTGGGCCTGGGGCCCAGGGAGCAGGGAGGGGTCCATTGGCGGAGAGTGTGGTGTTGGAATTCTGTGCATGAGAAACCATTACTAAGCACATTTATAAACCACAGAATCATAATTAAAAAAAGAAACTCTTAGGGGCTGGAGCAATAGCACAGCGGGTAGGGCATTTGCCTTGCACACGGCCGACCTGGGTTCGAATCCCAGCATCCCATATGGTCCCCTGAGCACCGCCAGGGGGTAATTCCTGAGTACAGAGCCAGGAGTAACCCCTGTGCATTGCCAGGTGTGACCCAAAAAGCAAAAAAAAAAAAAAAAAAAAAAAAAAAGAAACACTTAAAAAGTACCAGTCCGACATGCTGATCCCCTGCGCCCCCACCCAGACCCTGGGCCCGGGCGCCAAGGTCACCTCTCTTTCCTTCCTCCCGTGTGTGATGGTGACACAGTTCAGCAGGAGCTTTCAGGACTCACAGTTCTTGGAGTCTGTCTTCCAGACAAAATCGCAAGTGTCCCCCCCTCCCCTGCCCCCACTATGCTATAGCAGGATTGCAGCTTGTGTTCCGGTTCTGAAAGCAGAAACCCAGAGCTAGCAGGCCTGGGCGGGCACCACCACACCCAGTGGGGGGCTTGTGAAAGCTCCTGCCCGCTGCTGAGTCGTTTTCTCCTTCTCATTCATCCCGTGGCCTTCCAACGGCGGTTCCTGAAACACTTCTCACGGCACCGTGCTCCTGGCATAGGAGTGTTCTGCGGGGCTCTGGGGACCGTAGGGCGGCCCTTGACACTGTCATGCCTGTCCCTTCCTCTCAGCAAGACCTGGCGTGTCCTCCATGGACCAGGGTGCGAAGCGATTTACTGACTCACACTCCATTTATTTTCTTTCACTCCCTTCCCCTCCCGAAAGCGGAGTGCGCCTGAGGTCAGGGATCTTGTTTCTCTGGCTCCAGATCCCGTCACACAGTGTCTGGCACAAATTGAGTCTTCAATGCAAATTGTTGATGATGTGAATAACGTGTGTCCCGGTGCCCGATGCCCTGTCCGTCGTCGCCATCAGTATCACAGCATGAATCTGACACAGTACCTAGAGTTGGCAATAGGGCACTGGGAAATTCAATATCTATTCGAGGGCAGAGTTCTGAATGTGTGACTGACCAAAAATATGACCAACACCCACAAGGCCTCTTTGGACCGTGAGGCAGGAGTTTAGTACCATGGCCTGGTGTCTCGGGGGTTGGCACATGTCCTGACTCATCGTGATGTTGATATTAAACAGGGGCAACTTTTGGGCTGTATCAAACCCAGAAAGTTAAAAAAGCAAAGCGTTTATTAACCCCTACTCGGTTACTCAGTCCTACCAGACTCCGGTGTGTTGTAGGAACAGGCCCACACAAAGCAGATTCAAGTCGAGGGCCTGATTAAATACAAATTTATTGTTCAAGTTGCTCCTGGATAACTGGCTGGCTATTCCTTTATATCTGAAATTTTACAACGAGGATGGCTTGGCAGAAAAGGATGGCTTCATTAAATAAAACCCCTTTGGGTGACTCCCCGTGGAACCTCCTGAAACTTCGGACTAACACGGCTCTCTAATAAACTGCCTCTGAGAGAAGGACCTCGGGAGCCCTTTCATCTGCCCCTTCAAAATCCCAGCAAGAAACTTTCTCACGGAAACAAGTATATGCACAAAGTAATCTTTTCTTCTTATCAAAATGGGATTAAGTGTGATCCAATGCTTAGATGGTTCAATTTAGCAGACTAATTTTTGAAGTGGTAATCGCTGTCAGACATGGCACTTAAATATATCCCATTCCTCAAATTTCTTAGTTTTTCATTTCACGCGAGTATCCCCTCTGCAGAGCCACCATAATAGAAAGCTTTTCAAAACGCTTTTGCTGGCGTTTTCCCTCTGAGGATGGTGGTGGTGTTGTCATCAGGAATTGGAGACTCAGAGGGCATGATGGGAAGATGAATGGGCCTCAACCTTAGAAGTGTCTTGGGCTCCTGACTTTGTTCTTTCCCCGAGGCGGAATGAGGTGAATATAGAATATCTTGCAGTTGAATAATTCGGGTTGCTTTTAGGCAAGAAGTTTTGTGATGTTATAAAAATTGAGATCTAAAAGGAAACTTAACCTTCAGTTCATTCTTTTGATGTATTTTGCCTGCAGCGTGGTGCTAGGACCTGTTATCTCAAATAGGCAATATAAAAATATCTTTCTAATTCACTCCTACAGTTGAAAGATTCTCATGGATTGAAATTACTGTGATCTATCAAAATTCTCTATGTTGTGGAAATAAAATAAAATCACATGTCAGGCGAGGAATGATGACAACAATGGACCAGCTTATTATGAAGCTTAAAATGAAAATGCTCTATTGGTAACACTATTGGACTTTTGAAAGATGGAGAATACGTGTCAAAATCAGAGGAGCTGCAATGTTCTACTCAATCTTTTTGATGTGGCTGGTTTGCCCCATGCTTAAGGCCGAACTGTTGGAGTCACAAGCAGTATTTGGTTTAATTGCATGTCGCGTTGTTGTTGAGATGTAATTCTCATGCCATGAAACTCATCATACTAAACTGTATAATTCACTGGTTTTGAATATATTTACTGGTACCTCAAACATAGTGATTGATTCCAGAATATTTTCATCATTTCCAAATATAATGAAACGTACTCTCAAAGATGAATGGACATTCGAAGATGAATGTCCTTACTGGCCCCGGGGATTTGATTATTCTGGACTTTTTTTTTGTATAAATGGAATCATATAACATATATGTCTTATCTTGTTGGACCACTTCCATGTAGCAATGCATTTGCAGATGCATCATGCTGCCTCTATATCAACCTTCATTCCCTCTCATCCAGAGGTCCGTTCAGTTGTGTGGTCAGACCACAGCTTATTCATCCTTCTATAAGTTGACGAACGTTTCCTGTTTCCACTTTTCACCTCTTCACAGTATGAATAATGCTGCTGTGAACATTTGTGTGTAACTTTATTCGAACGTATGTTTTTATTTTTCTTGAGTTTCCCACAGGAAGTGAAAGGGTTGGGTCATGTAGGCCCACTATGTTTAACTAACAGCCCAACTATTTCCCACACTGGTTGTACAATTTCACACCCCTGCCGGCAATTCTAGTTTCTCCACAGTAGTGTTAGTACATACTATTTTCCATTTTTTAAATGACAGCCATTTGAGTGGACATGAAATGGTGTCTCGTGATGGTGTTGATATTTAATGAATGCCATTAAATGCCCTTTTGCCTGCGTATTTGCTCGCTGTCTCTTTTTGAATCCTTTCCTATTTTACTTTTGGGTTACATTGGGTTACACTGACATGTAACCAAATAAAATTTGGGTTATTTGTCATCTTACTACGAATTGTAATTATTTTTTATTTTGGGCACTATATATTAATAAGATATCGATTTGCAGGCATTTTCTTGAATTCTGCGGTAGATAATTTTGATGATGGTGTTTTACTCTCTCTGTACCGGGAATGCAGACTGTGGATTTCTAGGGCTCCAGCTGAGACAGACAGTGGAGGATGGTACTCAGGTAAGTTGAAACACCACAAAACTTGCTTTTCAAAATGTCTATTTAGCCATTTTGTTTGAGCCATACTCAGCAGTACTGGGGGCTCCTCCCAGTTCCGTGCTCAGGGGTTGTTCCCAGTGATGCTCAGGGGAACATGCAGTGCCGGGGATTGAACATGCATGCAAAGTATGCTCTGCCCATTGAGCTTTCTTTCTGGCCTCATGTTTAGTCATTGTCTTATTGAACAAAGTCATCTTGCGGGTTTATTCAAGGTTTTGGTTATTATCCAGAGTTTTGAAAAGAGTTGATTTTCACAGTTTTGGTCAATTTTTTGTATTACTTTAAAAGTCTTAGAGGTTCCTGGGGCTGGAGCAATAGCACAGCGGGTAGGGCGTTTGCCTTGCATGCGGCCGACCCGGGTACAATTCCCAGCATCCCATATGGTCCCCTGAGCACCGCCAGGAGTAATTCCTGAGTGCAGAGCCAGGAGTAACCCCTGAGCATCGCCAGGGGTGACCCAAAAAGCAAAAATAAATAAAATAAAATAAAATAAAAGTCTTAGAGGTTCCTGTTCTGACATTGTCATTGGTTTCACCTGAATAACACCTGATGTATCACAGTGGAATGAGCACTTTGGTTTTATTTTTTTCCATACAGACTTTCCCAGTCAAGTGGGTGCCATAGAAAGACTGATTCAGGCATCCTTTAGGCCCATCACCACAGCTTTTCACTACAGAGTGTTCCTTCTTGCTATTATAATTCATGAAGTTGGGGATCAAGTAAAGCCTAAGAGTTGGCCAGTGGGTTAGCCCTTTGTTCTACCCAGGACAAAACTGCCCCCTTCTCCTGTAAAGAGGTGTGGACTGCCTGACTTCATCTCGTCGGGAGTTCAGCCTGGAGAAGGCTGCAAGTTTGAACTCAAACAGAAATACTCATTGCAACTCCTTAGTAGTTTTTCTGAGTTTCCTCACTCAGCAGTTCATCCTCATGAGCTTTTTTCTTCTTTTGAAGGCCAGTGGCTTAGTCCTGGTGAGACTTTAGAATATGCGAAAGCACAAGGTTCCCGCACAGCTGCGTGGCGTTTCTGTGAACTTAGATCAGCCTGGGCATGATTTGCAGGTTGTGAAAACCCTTAGTCACCAGGAAGCAGCCGTAGTTTGATCTGTGAGAAACTTTCACGTAGAAGACCCATCCTGTCTAACTTTCTCAGTTCATTATTGAATCATTCGGAGTCAGGTGGCCTCAGGGATGAATTTTGCAAAATCACAGAGAAAACAATGATTTCCAAATAGAACATTAGTGCTAAAATGGAGCCTATGAACATACACTAGAAGCACTTGCTCCGTGGTGCTTTTTTTTTTTTTTTTTTTGCTTTTTGGGTCACACCTGGCAATGCTCAGGGGTTACTCCTGGCTCTGCACTCAGGAATCACCCCTGGTGGTACTCGGGGGACCATATGGGATGCTGGGAACTGAACCCGGGTTGGTCGCGTGCAAGGCAAACGCCCTCCCCGATGTGCTATTGCTCCAGCCCCTCCGTGGTGCTTTCTAGCGTTAGACATTCTACAGTGTGTGTCTTACTTTGCTAAGGCCAACAAGTATCATGAATGGGGTGGCTAAGGCGATGAAATTTATTTTCTCACAGTTCTTAAGATCTCAGGTCAAGGTTTGTGCAGGTTTGGTCGCTTCTAAGACTTCTCTTCTTAGCTTATACTTGACGGCTTTCTCCCTCTGTTACCACATGGGCTCCCCTCTGTAATGCTACCAGAATTTCCTCTTCTTATAAGTACACTAGTGTCACTGGATTAGCATCCACCATAATGACTTTATTTTAATTTAATTACCTCTCTAATAACCTTACCTCCAAATGGAGACAATATTTCAAGATATGAGGGGGTGGGGGTGTTTAGAATTTCAACATGTGAATTTGGAAGAATATACTCTGTCTATAACAGTCTTGCGATGGGAAAAATACGTGAAAGTTTTTTCTTTCCTAAAACGAATAGGAAGCTCACAAGGGAATTCACACATACTCATACTTGTCACAGACCTCACTTGTAAAAACTGATGGCTACATATTCAGGATGTTTGTAAGCCTGTTTTTAAACTGTCAATAGATTGAAATTATTGTTGAAATCATTAGAATAGTTTTTTAAATATTTGGCCATGAAAATAGGCATAGGCATAAAAGACCTTTTATTTCATTCACTGTTCCACCCAGAGCTTGTTTTCAATAACATCACTGCCTGTATGTTCTTTTCTTTTCTTTTTAAAAATTTTGTTATGTCCTTTTTTTGGATAGAGCAGGTCACTTGAGAAATCAGGTTTTTTTTGGTTTGTTTTTTAAGGGGTGAGGGGCCAAAGAGATGGTACAGTGGGTAGGGTACTTGCCTTGCATGTGACGACCTGGGTTTGGTCCCTGACACAGTATATGGTGCTCCAAGCCCGCCAGGAATGACTCCTGAGTACAGAGCCAGGAGTACTCCTGAACACCACTGGGTGGCCCACAAACAAAAATAAATAAATAAAAAGGAATGAAAAATGGAAATTGGGGCTGGAGTGATAGTACAGCGGGTAGGGCATTTGCCTTGCACGCGGCTGACCTGGGTTCGATTCCCGGCATCCCATATGGTCCCCCAAGCACTGCCGGAGTAATTCCTGAGTGCAGAGCCAGGAGTAACCCCTGAGCATCGCTGGGTGTGATCCAAAAAGCAAAAAAAAAAAAAAAAAGAAAGAAAAATGGAAATTATGTGAGTTGATATCTGCATAAATCACTAATGAAGATTTCCTCTTTCAACTCTAAGAAACAACAAACTTGAAAGTCATCATACCATTTTTTACCATAAGAAGCAAATAACCAAATGGAAATCCATAGATTTCAGACCAATACAGAGTTAAAACCTTTGAAACCATCAGAGAGTTGAAATCACAGGTCAGAACATCACCCCTCTCTGCTAAAGTCAAAAGACAGAGAATAACTGCCCGTCCGAGCTTATAGGAAGCAGAAGCTGCCGAAGCCAGCAGCTGGGAAGAGCACTTAAGTAATAATTGAATTGAAAGATTGCTGAGAGTCTGTGTGAGAGAATAGCATGAGAGGGAAAGTCTCCTGCATGCCCACTCAGGGAGAGAGGCACGCTTTTGTAGGTTTCATTTACAGGAACCCAATCAAGTCTTGACACTTGATTGGGAAAAATACTTGCATTATGCAGGAAGAGAATAAAAGTGATCATTTAAAAATATATCCAGCTATTTTTTTTTGCAGAGATTTGGGCCATACCCAGACGGGCTGAGGTTTGTTTGGGACGAGGTGAAGTGGGGGTTGTCACTCAAGATGGTGCTCAATACTTGTGGTGTCAGGAATCAAACCAGGGTTGACCACATGCATGTAACCCCTGTGCTGTCTCTCCAGCCCTATCCAGATAGTTGGATAGCTACTTATAGAGGCGTGTTCTGAAGGGAAACTGCTTTCCCAGAGCCTTACCTGCCTGGGATGGACAGCCCCATATCACTTAAAAAGGGTGGGGGTTAGGCTAATAAATGTTTTTGTCTGTCAAAGCCCATGTGAGCGAATGCACCTGAAAACATTGGAAGTTCAAGATTATTTCCTCCTTGCCTCCCAACACTGCATCAACAGGGCCCCACTATAGTAAAGTAAACTACAATGGACAGAGTTTCCAAGATGCATATTGTATTTAAACCTGAGCTCTTAGGATAGCCCAGACTTCAGGGAGGAGAAGTATAAATAGCAGCAAACAAGCCAGAGGAAAAGGAAACCCCTGATTGACAACTATAGCAAACTTGAAATCAAAGTTCAACCAGAGAACATAAATTGCTCCAATCATGCTCCAGTTCAATTCTGATTACAAGATACAGCATTATCATGCTTTCAACTAAAAATGACAGGCATTCTAAAAGGCAAGAAAATAAATAATCTGGGGGGAAAAGGCAAGTATCGGAATGAAAGTCATGTATGTCACAAATAATAGAATTATTAGATAATTGAAAAACAACAGTCATGAATGTGCTGAGGGCTCTCACTGAAATAGGCTACATGCTGCAATGAATGGGGATGGTGGGCCTAGAGCTGGACTGTCTTGGCAGGAATGAAAGGGAAATGCTACCAAAAATCCTGGAACAGAAATGAAGAATGCTTTTGAGTCTCTTTTACAGAAAATTTAAGGACTGTGGGACAGTTACAAATCATGTAGCACAAACATGATGGGAATAATAGGAAAAATTAAGAGAAGAGCAGAATAAAAATTGAGGTAGTGATGAGAACTTTTCTGATTAATGTTGGGTATACAAGACAGACCAAGAAGCTTCGGTAATGACAAACAGGATAAATAACAAAAAGTATGTACCCATATCTCATATATTTAAACTACAGAAAACTGGTGGAAAGAGGAAGAATTTGGGAGTGTGAAGACTTACTTATAGAAATTACTTAAGGATCACGTTGATGGGGGTATGGTGCCAAGAGCAGATCAACCTGTACCTGCAAGGTGAGTGCATCAGCAGCCTGGTGGTGCCTTCAGACTTCCAGATACCCCAAAATTGCTGCTGTGCCTTTGGCCGGATCCCCACAACTTGGGGCCAAGTTTACAAAGAAATTAAATGGCCAAAAGTTAGGTATGTGGGAGCCACACCCACAAACCACCTCTGGCTCAGCTATGCAAGCTCATTTATTGGACTAACTTCGGAGACCCATATATCTCAAAAGAGATCAAAAGCCGCAGTTAGGGCTGGCAGCGTGGTGCAATGTGGGCAAGTGGGCACACCCTGCAGGGCATATGCCGATAGTTTATTTCTCTGGAAAAGATGGAAACAGGGCCATGATCCAGAGACACACAGAAGAATCTGAACCAAGCAGCTCACTGCAGAGGTACCTCCAGACTTTGAGTCAGGCCGACTTCACCAGGGTGCCTCAGACAGGGGCAGGCGTCATCCCTCCACCTGCCCCCTAAAAACTCTGGTGGCCGCCAACTTCCAGAACCCAATGAGAAGTGCAGATATGCAGGTGCAGTGATGACAAACTCCAGGACTCCAGGGATAGGGAATGGACCAGTCCTTCTCATCCCCCCACTCCATCCCCATGGAACCCTGGAGGTCACGCCCACAAACTGTCTCCAGCTTCTGCTTGAGCTCCTTAGCAGCCATGATCCAGAGACACACGAAGGAATGTCCAAACTGAGCAGCTCGCTGCAGAGATTTTTCCAGACCCTAATTATCTAAAATTTTAGAATTCCAGGAGTGTGCGGCCACTCTTGCAGCCACGCAATATCTAATGCTATTCATAACAAGCAATAAAAAAGAGTATGGGAGAGATTGTCTGCTCTAGAGGCAGGGAGAGGGGTGGGCTGGGGAGTGGATACTGGGTACTTTGGTGTTGGAAGATGTACAGTGGTGGAGGGTTGGGTGATTGATTGTTGTATGACTGAAACTTAAACAAGAAAGCTTTGTAACTATCCTATCTGATGGTAATTAAAATAATAATAATAAAATAAATAAGTAAAATTAACATTCTGAATAAAAAAATGTAATGTGGAGTTCAAACCCAATTCAATCAGCTTAATCAATGGCTGAATAAATAGCAGTACTCCTACATTAAAAAAAATGAATCCCGTTGGTGGGGCCAGAGTGAGGGTATAGTGGATAGGGCACTTCCCTTGCAAGTGGCTAACCTAGGTTTGATCCCCATCACCCTATATTGTCCCCTGAGCACTGCCAGGAGTGATTCCTGAGTGCAGAGCCAGGAGTAAGCCCTAAAATTTCCAGATGTGGCTCAAAAAACACTTCTCCTCCCAATTATGTTGGAACTCTTTGTCAGATGTCAGGTGAACAATGAGTGCTTAGTGAAATGTATAAAGTGTTCAAATGAAAAAAAAGGCTCACCAATTTAGAATTCTGTATCCAGATAACTGACTGTTAAGGCGAAAGAAAATTTATATGCTGAAATAAAACAGGAAAATTGTTGGCCGTACACTTGCCTTACAGCCTGTATTGAAATAAGTTATTGAGCACTAAAGAGATAACCCAGTGGGCTGGGCACATGCAGTTCTATATTTACAAATATTTGCATGCTGGAGGCCTGGATTTGATTTCCAGAACCATGTGGCATGTGGTACTAGGAGTGACCCCTAGGCACAGAGCCTGGCGGAGCCCCTGAACACAAGCAGATGTGGATCAGAAACAAGGAAACCCAAATGGAAAATGAAATCCAGGAGGAAGAAAAATGGGGAAGATGGAAACACACGGAGAAGAAAAGGTGCAACCAGAAGAGTTCCACAGGTGATAGGGTAGTTTCACCCAACTGCGTGTCTGCACTCGCTTTCAAAGTGAATGTCTGAGACAGAGAGAGCAAATGCAAGCAAAGTGAGGCACTGATCATGCAGATCAAAGGGCTACACTAATCAAAGCAAAACTGCAATAATTGTTGATTTTAGGTAAAGCCGATTTCAGAACCTGGAAAATGACCAGGAATAAATGAGGTATTGCATTATAAAAGCAGAGCTGCCTTTCTAAGAATCCATAACAGTCTGTAACATGCGTGCTTCTAACAGGAGAGCATTAAAGCCTGCAAAGTAAAAAACTGGCAGAACTGATCACTGAAGATCTCATGGACAATAGAAAGATCCTATGAAATACTACATGCAGTTCTGTATTTACAAATTTGACAATTTACATAAACTAGATCAGTGAACAGAAAGTACCAAACTCAAACAAGAGGAAATGGGCTATCTAAATAGACAATGAAGTATTTTGAATCAACATTTAATAAAATCCCACAAATAAAAACACCAGTTCTAGATAATTTCATTGATAAACCCTAATTAAATTTAAGGAAGAAGGGACACCGATTCTCTGCAACCTCTTCCAGAGAATGGAAGCAGAGGGAACACTTTGCAACATCTTATAAAGGTAGCTTCGCACTAATCTCCAAACCAGATAAAGACATTATAAAGCAAACACCAGACCATTATTTCTTCTGAACCTACATGCAAAAGCCCTCTGTACAATATTAGAATATATTTATTTTACCCCAGTTTATCTAAATACCATGGATTCCAAACTTGTTCATGATGATTTGTTAGAGGTATTCAATAGTCAACCCCAGTCCCACACCCCTGTGGCCTTAGCAGGCCCAAGATGATTTATTTTATACTGCTTGTTGCCACTAATTGGCAGATGGAAGTTTCAAAAATACTTTGGTAAAAGGAAATTATGAAAATTGTTGTCCCTCACCATGGGGACATTAAGTCCTTGTCTGAAGGTTTACTAAGTAGTTGTTGCTAGTTGAGCCTTCTGTTGATTGAACTTAGTTGGTTGCTAGATTACATTCTCATCCAGCCTGGTGTGCAACTGGGATGTAATTGAGTTTGGAGATGTCCAGAAAATCCAGAATATTTAAATGGACAGTGAGCTTACATGACTGTGGCAGTGGAATGTGGGTGTGGCTGCCGGAACTTTTGGAAGAGGTCACTCACCCTGACTCTGAGAAGGCCCGGAGTTTTCAGCCAAAAAGAAACCCAGTGTACCTGAAATTTTCAACAGCTTGGCATCTCTGTGGAGCTCAGTTGTGAGTCAATGGGGTCTGGCCATAGGGAAAATATTAGAAAATTTAACCTGACAATGAAGAAAATATTATACATTATATGGCCAGGATGAAACTCAATAGTACAGCGCATGTCTTGTTTATGTGAGTGTCTGAGTTCAATTCCTGGAAACACACACAAACACACACACACACACTGACAAATATATCAGCATGTATACATACATTATCATGATTAATCATGAAGTTGAAATTATCCCAGTTACATGTAGCTAAAAAAATAAAAACCTCACAATACTAAAAGCTGGTGAGAATTTGGGACAATGGGAATGTTTACCCTTTGCTAGTGGAAATATAAAATGGTAAATCACTTTGAAAGACAATTTGTCAAAGCTAGACTTTTACCATAGATCTAGCAGAAACCATGTTCGGAATTATTAAAATGAGTTGAAGACTTATGCATACATACACACACACACACACAAGACTCCACAGAAGACTTTATGGCAGTTTTGTTCATAATTGCCCACACTGGAAGTACATGAGGGAAGTGGATAAAACAAACTTTTATCCATTCATACAATAAAATATTATTTAGTGGAAAAGACCACATCACAAAAATGACCACATCACAAAAAGATATGGAAGACTTTTGTTTTCGTTTTTGTGTCACACCCTGTGGTGCTTCGGAGTTACTCCTGGCTTGATGCTCAGGGATAACTCCTGGCAGTTCTTAGGGGACCATATGGGGTGGCAGGGATTCCATCCTGGGTTGGCCATGTACAGGGCAAGGGCCCTTCTTGTACTATCTCTCAAACCTTGTGTATGGGAGAGTCTTAAATGTATATTTCTTAATGAAAGAAGAGAGTCTTAAAAGGATAAATATTCCATTATATGTGTAATTCTTAAAAAGTGTAGGGACATTAGAAACTGTAGTGATAATAAAAAAGATTAGCAGTTGGGAGGGGTGTAGGAGAAGGGAGGAATGATGAAAAGGTGAAACAGGAGTTTTAAAAGACAGGCTATTCTCTATGATACGCTAGTATTGGTTATGTGAGATGTTTTCAAAACCAATAGTACTATACACCTCTATTGTAAGCTATGAACTTCACTTAATAATAATGTACCCACATTGCTTCACTAACTTTAATAGATATAATTCATGAATGCAAATGTTAACATGATAAAACTGTTACAGAGAGGAATCTATGAAAATTTTGTATTATCTGCTTGATTTTGTCTATAAATTTAAGTTCTCTAAAAATCTATTAATTTACATTAATTAGAAAAAGCAAAGATGTAGAATAATGTCTGATTTCAATTTGTTTGTGACATTCCCAGAAATCTGTTTTATTCAAACAAATGCCAGTTTTGAAATAATCAGATTGCCCAAAAGAGGGTGCCAAAGACATACAAAGATACTTTCTTCAGAATGGACAATGAAACAATTAATAGAATAAAAACCCAGAAGACCTTAGTATAAGTCAACACGCGCTACACTTGTCTATGGCTTGCATGATTTGGAACATTTTCCTCAGTGCTCAGACCCTTTCTCTGCCCCCTACGAGTGATATTTTGCTCTCTTTGAGGGTCTTATTCATCCTAATGATATTTAGGCTTTTTAAATTTTTCTGGCCACACATGGTTGTACTTAGGGCTTCCTGCTGGCTCTGCACTTAGGGCTTACTCTTGGTTCTGCACTCAGGCTTCGCTCCTAGTAGGCCCTGGTGTGGTGCAGGGGAGTGAAACCAGGTCAGGTGCATGCAAGCAAACGCTTTACCTGCTGCACTATATCTTCAACCCCAGGCCTTCAACACTTTACCCTTACTTTTTTCTCTTCCTAGGACCCTAAGGAGCTTGTAATTCATGATTATGAATCAGTGCACCGACATTACCTCTTGGTGAGTAATTTTGTCAAGGAGTCTCCTTGTTGGAGTAATAATATCATGGGTAAACTAAGTTTCATTTTTGGTTATATTGCCTTTTTTGTATTTTAAATACATCTTTATGCTTTGTTGGTCATAAAAATGTTGAAAAATGTGTAAAAACATGCTCTCTACTAATCAGATGAATCAAGTTCAAAGTGGAAATTCACTTCATGTCATTTGCAGAGATGATACCTCTTAACAAATTGTCATTTAACTTTCTAAATAAGTTGAGAGCCCTGATGTTTGCTAAGTATATAAAGTATGCGAAGGGATTTATCCCTGTGAGTTGGCTTTAATATTTGCCAGGGAGATGAACAGGAGGAAAGTGATTCACAGAACCAGGCAGGTCCAAGGAAATGCCGAAAGGTAGTAGTTACGACTTTTCTGGCAGAGAGTGGCAGGAGCTCCGGGAGATAGTCCTAGGTCTTCATCATCATGAAGAGATGGAGATAGCTGTGAACGTGGACTTGACCAGTGGCAATGGTTAACAGCCACAGGGTTGGCTCATTGAAATTTGCTTTTTAGAAAGAGTAGATCAGCAATTATAAAATCATGCTGCATCTACTGAGAACCAGTCTCTCTCTCTCTCTCTCTCTCTCTCTCTCTCTCTCTCTGCTGGGGTTACAGGCAGTGGTGCTCAAGGTTTACTCTTGACTCTGCATTCAGGGATCACTCCTGGTGGGGTACAGGGGAGCATATGGTGTGCCAGGGGTCCAATCTGGACAGGTCATGTGCAATGCAAACACCCTACCTGCTGTTCTACCGCTCCAACCCCTGAGATCCACTCTTGAATATGTTTCAGATTCCGCACTCTGAGTGTAAGTTGTTGATTTTTTTAATTTTAAGAACTATGCTTGAAAAATGGAGAAATATTTTTTAAGATTTATTATGGCTTACTATCCATGAAATAGCCAGTCACTGTGGCAGAGAAACTTGCATGTATTCAAACTAGCAACAGTGATGTGTACGCTCACCCTCAAGAGCGAGATCAGCAGCTAACAGAATTGAATGCTTTTCTTTGTGCCAGGTAGCATGTGAAGTTTTCTACTTTTCCCACGTTCACCACTGTTTGTGTGTTACACATGAGGGAAGTGAAGCTTGGAGAGAATCTGTAATTCATCTCGAGTTCCAAAGCTAGTAAATGCTACGGCCAGGACTGGAATGAGTATCTTCCTAGCTGCAAAGCCTATTGCTCTGAAGCCGTCGTAAGCTCATCCCCATTTTTTTTTCTTTTTGGGTCACACCTGGCGATGCACAGGGGTTACTCCTGGCTTTGCACTCAGGAATTACTCCTGGCGGTGCTCAGGGGACCATATGGGATGCTGAGATTCGAACCCGGGTCGGCCGTGTGCAAGGCAAACGCCCTACCCTCTGTGCTATTGCTCCAGCCCCTCATCCCCATTTTTTTCTGAATCATTTGGGGGCAGTTATAAGCATGCAGCTATTTTGAGAATCTCCTTATTTAATTTTTTAAAGTTTATATTTAGGGGGCTGGAGCGATAGCACAGCGGGTAGGGCATTTGCTTTGCACGTGGCCGACCCAGGTTCGATCCCCAGCATCCCATATGGTCCCCTGAGCACTGCCAGGAGTAATTCCTGAGTGCAGAGCCAGGAGTAACCCCTGTGCATTGCCGGGTGTGACCCAAAAACCAAAAAAAAAAGTTTATATTTAGTTTGTAATTTTCTGCAAAAGTTGATTGCTGTTATATCATTATTTTATTCATATTAAAATTGGTTACCAGTTCACATGTACTGAGAGTGGACATCACTATGTTGTATTTGTGGCAGGATTTTATGATCTCCGGAGTTTTAATAGGTTAATGTATAATGCTGCTGCCATCTGTCTGTCTCTGTCCACCCAGCCATCCATTCCCCAATCATGCATCTGTCCATCCACCCATCAATCCGGCATTTGTGAGATGCGCAGGAGTGTTAGCTGATAATCGGTATGTGCTTTGTCCCTTCTCGTGTCAGTGTCGCGCTTACCAGCTAGTAACCCCCCTCCCCATATCTCATTAATATCCTGCACACAGCCCAGGTTTATGTGAGTTTCCTCTCTGCTTTGACGGTGTCTCCTCAGACCTCCTGGTGTCTTCTGTGTCCTTTGCATTTAGTTGCCCCCCTTTGCATTTAGAAGGGGAGATAGAGAGGATTGAGCACCCAGTACTTAGCATCTTAGCCTGGAACTGGCACACGTCACTAGGCCTCACATTCCATTGATGAGAACTCGTTACTTAGAGCCTAGCTGGTGGCTTCTCTCTCTCTTTCTCTCTCTCCCCCTTCCTCTCTCTCCCCTACCCTCTCTCTCCCTCTCTCTCTTTCTCTTCCCCTTTCTCTCTCCCTCTCTCTCTCTTTCTCTCTCCTTCCTTCCCTCCCCATTCTTTCTCTTGGTTTTTGGGTCACACCCAGTGATGCTCAGGTTTTACTCCTGGCTTTGCACTTAGGAGTTCCCCCTGGCAGTGCTCGGGGGACCATATGGGGTGTCGGGGTTTGAACCAGGTTGGCTGCATGCAGGGCAGGCGCGCTGCCCGATGTACCATCTCTCCAGCCCCTGGGCAGTGTCTTTCTCTCAGCAAATTTAGACTGCGGGGGAGGAGTGTGGGTCTTAGTCAGTCCCTTGTCTCTGTCCAGTCACTGTCCTGCTGAAGGATGAAAATGAGAGTGCGTGGCAAAGGGGGAAGTGCTGTTGGAGTCTTAGGTGATGATTTAACAAATAGGAATGAATCGCAATGAAAAACAAAATAAATCTGTTGGCACTGATTTGACATACGGTGCCAATCACACATCATCTAGTTTTTCTTCAGGCTTCTGAAGAGTATTTGAGTTGTCTGGGTCCCTACCCGTGCTTGCTGAAGACCCCCCTCCTCCAAGAGTTGAGAACTGCGGAAGGTTCTCGGCTCTGTTTAGAAAGGATCCAAAGGGTGTGAGAGCAAGGGCTGTGATGTGTCACTTCTTCAAACATCTTAGAGGCCGCAAAGCCTTGCCTCCGTGTATTTAATATGATCTTTGTGACCTTAGATCACTTGTTTCTTTGGGACTCGCGGTTCTTGTCCTTTCACTCTTATTTTTCAGAGCTAAAGTGATCATTCTTCTTAGATTATAACTTTCTTCAGTTGTATTAAATGTATAAAATAGCATATTCATTACGCAAAATTTTTTTTTCCTGCCTTAAGTAAAACTGGCAAATTAGGATACAGATATTGCGACTGCTTGCGGGGGCAGGGGAGTGCTGTTCCTTCTGGATCCGCTTCACACCCCACCCCGAAGTCTCTGTGGAAGATGATTGGAGAAAATGTCATTTTCTCTTATCTCTTTACATTGCTGGCATGTCCATTTCAGGTGCCGTTTCAATTAACGGTCTAATCATGCCCTGACACTAAGATGCCGGCACCTCTGGGCTGTGGGTGATAAAATGAGATGCATTGATGGAATGGATAATGACATTCAAAGCAGAGACAAGAAACCAGATGAATCCGACTCCATGGCCTTGGAGAAAACAATTGACCCATTTCTGTGCAACTATGGAATGCCAAATATTGACAATATTAACATTATCAAAATACCATGAATAAAATCACTTGACATATCTTAGAACTGCCCCCAGAGGACTTAACATCTCAAAGATCATGAAATAGACCAAGATTTTTATAGACATTAAGCAAGAATGTGACCATTGTAGCAAACAATTTTTTTTGAAATGAAATAGCTTTATTTAGGGAATATGAAAAAGGAGGGGAGGAAAGGGCAGGAGGAAGAGGTGGAGGAGGGAGGGGAGGAGAGAGAGAGACAGAGAGACAGAGACAGAGAGAGACAGAGAGACAGAGACAGAGAGAGATCAACAAGGATTTCTCCTTGGCACTGGGGCAGAGGTAAGGGAGATAAGTCAGGGAAGGGGACACAGGTTAGTGGGGAGGGGAATGTTCCTGCCGCAGAGGCAGGTCGGGGGGTGGGAGGGAAACTGGGGACACTGCTGTGGAGGGTAGTGGGCACTGGTGAAGGGATTGTTGTTGGAACAGTATATGCCTGAAACTCAAATCATAAATATCTTTGTAACATTGTAATCCACAGTGCTTCAGTTAAAAAAAATCACAAAAATGCCCCACAAGACTTGAGACTCCATGGGGCTGGAGCGATAGCACACTGGATAGGGCGTTTGCCTTGCATGCGGCCGACCCGGGTTTGATTCCCAGCATCCCATATGGTCTCCGAGCACTGCCAGGAGTGATTCCTGAGTGCATGAGCCTGTAGTAACCCCTGTGCATCGCTGGGTGTGACCCAAAAAGAAAAAAAAAAAGACGAGACTCCACTGGGGAGAAGGCCAAGGACGCACCATAAAGTAGAAAGAAAGGACTCAAGACACCCCAGGCAGAGATGTGGTGATCCCAGGAGGGGGTGATGCATAGCAGATAACTTAAAACACAGGATTTAAATGGTTACACTATCAGGGATATTCACTGGTCACTCCTTGAGGCTATAACTTTTATTTATTTGAAGCAAGATAGTTTTTTTTAAATTGAAACTTATTTAGAAAGATGTGAGGGGAGAGAAGTGGGAGAGAAAACGCGGCTCCTAGGGATAAGCAGGCGAGATGGGGTTGGAGGGAGAGCAGGGGCTTGAGGGGGAAGCTCTCTGTTCTGACTGTTCAAAAGCAGAACCGGGACAATTATTGTTACAGGTTATGTTGTATGCACGTTTTAATGACAAGTCACAAAATCTTTATGGTTTGAGACTTCCAGGTGACTCTTTGAGGTTGTTAGCGCCTGGTCATGCTTCCTGTCTCTCAAGTACTAGAAAACACGCACACCCGAGCCGTAATTGGACCCAGCAAACGAGCTGTGGGCGCCCACCGCTGCTGTCCCTCACTGCTGGCTCCGGCTCTGCAGACTGCCCTGCGCTGAGGCGGGCCAGCCTGGGATTGCGGGTGGAGCGTGTCCCCGGTGCGGGTGGCTTTCATGCAGTGGCGTCCTGGTGACCTTCTCTCTACGGTTGGCGTGCCTGCAACAAGCCAGTTAGACTGGGCAAGGCCGGCAACCCCCTGCAGAGGGTGCATCGTAGACTCGCCCCAAGTGGCAGGACCAAGAACTTCGGGCCCCCAGGAAGCCCGTGCTCTCCATACGAGAGCACCGCTCACTAGGGGGCCGGGCCCAAGTTGGAGAGATGCCTAGGGGAGTGGAGGGGCAAGAGGGCTGCCCTGGGGAGGACCCGGGCCGGGGCGGGACCGTGCTCACTTGGGAAGGGTGGGGGGCGCTGGTTGGCACAGCCCAGTGCCTGGGCCAGCCTCACCCATTCGGTCCCTCCAGGAGGCCTGTAATGAGTGTGTTTACAGACAGCTTGAGTGACAACAGTCCCCCCGCCTCCTAGGAAGCGCTGAGAGAGATGATTTTACAGTATTTCCTCTCATCAAAGTAACACACGCTGTCTCTCGCTTCCTGACACAGAAAATTGCATTTTGTCACCCATTTGTCAGTTCTTAGAGATTTTAAGATAATTAAAGAACATTATAGCAGGTGACAGCTGTTGCTGAATGCCGTGTTGCTAGTTCTTCTGCTCGTTGGATGCCCATGAATCTCGGATGATGATAGCTTGGTGCTCCAGGTTTAATTAGCTGGTTGTTTGGAATCTGTCCGGGCTCTCAGGTGTGGGGCGAGCAGGCTTGCCGCGTGCGGGGCCGAGCCGGGCTGGGCCCTGGCTGTTGGCCTTGGTCTGAGCTGTTCCGGGAGGACCCCGGACCCGCATCACACCCGGCACCAAGGGCCGGCCGGGCTCCGCAGGGCACAGCTATTGATTGGTTTCCCGATGTTCTTGCTTCTAAGCAGCCTTTTGATTGAGAAATTTATTTTTTGATTAAATCTCCTCCAAGGCCACCTCTTCTATTATCTAGCACCGCAATCATAATCCATGCGGATTTCCTTCCAAGTCAGTTTACCAAAAATTTCCTGACCTGCAGGAGAGAGCTCCAAAGGGTCTCAGCTCAGCCCCCTTCTATCGGGGACGTGTCCTTGTGTCCCCAAGGCGTCTGAATGCCTTCACACTGTGCTCTGCCGCTTTCCCCTTTTATTCTCTGTTTTCTAACAATTTGTTTAGGGAAAGAATTTCATTAAAAAAAAATTACCCTCATGGTTTTAAGTTTGCATCCCCTCTTCGTACTTGGGTTTTCAATCTTAAAACAAAAAACTGGTTTCAGGCATAAGATAAAAAAAAATCCCTCTTAGGTGAATGCTTTTCCAACAATGCTTTCTGAATCATTAAAATTAATAAAGTAGAAGGGCATCACTTTTAATTTTAGAGCCGCAATGAGAGCCTCCGCTCCTGGTTGGAACAGACATCTGTTCACACCTTTGTTTGTTCAACATTATGCTCTTTTCCTGAGTCCTTTCTCCTCCTCAAAAATAATTTTTGTGTTGATGTGACATTGCATTCTACTGTATAGGTTTCAGGGGCACATAGAAATAAGTCAGCACCTGCACGTAATATGCTCAGTTTACTACTGAAAGTTAGCTCCATCCTTTACCACACAATTGACCTGTTTGGCCCAATTTATCTACTGTCCTTCCCGGCTGGTTGCATTGACTTTGGACTTTTGGTCTAAAGGCTTCTATTTGTCTTACTCAGTTTCATTAGTCTCTTTCTGTAACTAGCTCATACAGTGTTTGTCTCACCCCATACACTCCCAGTCCATCCACGCTGCTGTAAGTCACGGGATTTCATTTTCATTTATTTTTGATTGAGGCTGCTAAAATTTCAGCATGTGCTCAGTCCATTGAGCTCTCTCTTGGGCCCTCTTGGTTTCTATTTTTTAAAATTTTTTTGCTTTTTTGGGCTAGGACAAATGGAGATGTTACTGGCGCCCGCTCGAGCAAATCGATGATCAATGGGATGACAGTGATACAGTGATACAGTGATTACTTTTGATAACTGAGTAGCATTCCATTGTACCTACTTACCACCCCTAGTTTATCCAACCATTTAAATGGGCACTTTCCACCCCTGGATTATTGTAAAAATTTTTGCAATGAATCCAGGGGGGCATCATTGGGTAAATGCCTTGAAGTAAATGCCTTTAACTGGATCCCTTTCTGCTTTTTATTCTCAGGTCAAACACCTACTAGGTGTTTAGGTCTTCGCCTCTTCTGTGAAACCTCCTGAGTGTCCATAGTGGGCCTCAACCCCCTTCCGTTGGTGCTGCTTCCCCTGCCCACTGCGAGTCCAGACCCTCTCCAGCTTAGCGGCTCCATTTGAAGGGCCTTATCGTTCCATTCTCCCTGATGCAAGGATGGTATTTTGTGAGACTTTCTTAGAGACAAGTTATAAATAACGCTATTATTCATTCCAAGGATTCTAGAAAGTCCCATCAACTCACTAACAGAGAGCCTCCGTGGACAGTTAGCAGCAGACTCCGACTCCGCTGCCTCTGATTCTTATATTGCTGCGTCCACTAATCCTAACAGATTATACCACAATCTCTACCTTATTGACTCAGAAGGCCATTAGAAGGCCTGCCTTAGTTTGGAAGGATTCTTCTTCTATCTCCTTCCCATCTTCTGTTGAAGGTCTTATAACTTTGGTTCAAAAGATTAGTTAACTACATGTGTGAATCTTTGTTGATTCTCTTATCTGTTAAATTTCCTGATAAAAAAATTCTTGCATTATTCTCACACTATTATTATTATTATTGTAATCTAAAGCCCCTAAATAGGATTATGTGATTGACCAAATAGCCATCTTGCTGATATATATACATGTTAGTATATATGTATGTGTACATATATATGTATATACATATATATACATAAGACTATATATGTATATATATCACTATCACTGTCATCCCATTGTTCATTGATTTGCTTTAGCGGGCACCAGTAACGTCTCCATTGTGAGACTTGTTACTGTTTTTGGCATATCGAATACACCACGGGTAGCTTGCCAGGCTCCGCCATGCAGGCGAGATACACTTGGTAGCTTGCTGGGCTCTCTGAGAGGGATGGAGGAATTGAACTTAGGTCGGTTGCATGCAAAGCAAATGCCCTACCTGCTGTGCTATTGCTCCAGCCCATATTTGTATAAACATATAAATATATCTTTTTACTTTTTGAGCCACATTCAGTGATGCTCAGGGTAACTCTTGGCTCTGCACTCCAGAATTAATCCTGGTGGACTCGGGGACCATATGGAATGCTGGGGAGCAAACTCGGGTTATCTGCATACAAGGCAAACACCCTCCCCACTATACTATGGCTCTGGCCCCATTGATATATTTTTACAAAGTGCCTTGGGTTTTGAATTGATGATTAATTTTTGTCTTGGGGACCATGCATGGGGTATTCCCCAGCTCTGTGTCCAGGGGTTTGCTCTCAGCAGTTCTAGGGGACCATGCCGTGCTGGGGGTGGAAACCAGGCCTCCCACTGCAAAGCATGTGCTCAGCCCATTGAGCTCTCTTTTGGGCCCTCTTGGATTTTTTTTTTTTTGTGCTTTTTGGGTCACACCCAGTGATGCACAGGGGTTACTCCTGGTTCTGCACTCAGGAATCACTCCTGGCGGTGCTCAGGGGACTTGCTGGGTTTTTGTGCTACGGAGACCCACTGGCCAATGGTTTAGCCATTGTTGTGAATAATTGTGGCGTTTTCATTATTTTGTTATTGTTGAACTTATTTTCCACTTGGTCAAGTTTTATAATTTAACACTTAGGTTTCTATCTGCTTTCTCCTGACTCCAAGAATGAAAATGAGAACAGCAACAACAAAAAACCGCTATCTCAGCCCAGATTTAAAAAAATCTCAACAATAGTGAGACTTGGCAATAGTGCAATGGTTAGGGTGTGTGCTGAGCCCCCACCCAGCAGTTCCAGTCCCCTGTCACCAATGGTCCCCCCAGCATTGCTGGGTGCAGCCCTGGGGGCACTGGCAGCCTTATGGATGGGGAACTGGAGTGTTTCTTTCCACACAGACAACCAGGCGCCCCCACGCTGGCTCCGTCTCAGAGCAGGGCAGAGGTGGAGTTGCAGGGCAGGGGGTTTTCGTGCAGGGGGCGGGTCTGTGGAAGTTGCTGGACCTGGGGTCAGCTGGCCTTGGAGGTTGGAGAAACACCGAAGCCTTCCCCCGCTGTTATTTTGCCTTTCTTCTTTGACTCAGAAGGTAGAGGAATTAATTAGCTGTGAAATGACTCAGGGCAGAAACAAAGATCAAATATGAAGGGAATGCAAGGAGAATAAATGCAAATGCGTTGGATAGCCAACTCCGGAATGTGTAAGGCAAAAGATGAAAACCAAGACCAACAAACAAAATAACCCAATGGACACCACCTCCAAGTCCACAGCATTTACATTGTGAGTGAAGTGGCAGACTGATAAATCACCAGAAGTTGGATAGGTTTCAGGTATTCCCTCCTTGCCCCCCCTCAGAGCCTCCTCCCTCAGCTTACAAATAAAATATTTAAGGAAAACGAATACATGGTGGAAATCAATATACAATCATTGAAGCAGAAATTATTGGAGGAAAACAGTGCATACTGGAGTATTCAGAAGAAAATCAGCATTACAATTTGCCTATCATTATATATGAACCTATTAAAATGCAATTTGCAACTTTCATCTGCTTGCGTATCATTCCCTCTCACAAGCAGGTATTGGCAGCAGAACAGACGTATTAACTATGTTCCAAGTAGTGTTAATTTATTTTTTCTCATATCCCCAATTACCTCAGTATATTCATTTTGATTTAAAGACCCAGAGCACAGCTTAATTTTAACAAATAATTTAATTTAAGAGAACTATTGAATTCTACCACATTGTATTTTTTTTCCTGTAGAGTACTGCCACATAAAGTTGAATTATCAAACTTTGCTTTCTCTTATTTCTAGCCTTTTTTCCTTCTAGGACTTCTTTGTCCTTTTCTCTGCCAGGAGAAATCTCTGTTCAGTTTTCTTTTTTAGACTGATCAGAAACCAGTCATTTTAGTTTTATTTATTTAAAACCTTTAAAAAAATTTTTTAAAAATTTTATTTTTATAGGTTTGTTCACATTTATTGATTGCATTCAGTATTTTAGCACCAATCCCACCACTGTTACACCTTCCCACCACTATTATTTCAAATTTCCCTACAACCATTCAAGCTTGCCTCTCACAGGCAGATGCTAGATAATTTGTTTTCTATTGCTTATTATGAATATCATGAGTGGCCATGCAGTGTGGAATTCTAAAACCGTAAGTGATTGGGGTCCAGAGACATCTCTGTAGGGAGCTAATGCATTCGAGATGCATTTGTAAGTCTCTGGATCAAGGCCATCGATGGCTTAAATGGCACCCAGAGGCAGTTTGTGGGCGTGACGGCCAGGACTCCGAAGGGGTTGGGAGATGGGAAGGGACAGCCCTTCCCCTCCGCTGCCATGTGGCCTAGAATCTTTGGTCCCTGGTCCCTCCTACCTGTGGTTTTCTTCTGGATGGTTATGGCCAACGGGGTTCATCTGGAGTGGGCGGAGAAGGGACACCCGCTCCATCTGAGGTGCCTGGGTGAAATAGGCTCCGCACAGGATTCAGAGAAATCTCTGGTGAGCTGCTGTCTTCCAGGATTCAATGCTGAGTCACTGGATCAAGGCCGTTGATACACTTTATTTAAAAACTTTAAAAAAACTCTAAAATAAAAATTTAAACTTAAAGAACCATGATTTCCAAAGTTATTGATAGTTGAGTTTTAGGCATATTATTTTTATTTATTTTTATTGAATCACTATGAGAAAGACCCTTACAAAGGTATTCATGATTGGGTTTCAGTCAGACAGTGGTCCAACACCCAGCCCTCCACCAGTGTACATTTCCCACCACCAATGTCCCCAGTTTTCCTCCTGCCATTTTCTCTCCAGCCTGACTGCATGGCAATCACTTTTCTTTTTTCTCTTTCTCTCACTCTTGCTCTTATTTTCTCTCTCTTTCCTTCCGAGCATTATGATTTGCAATATAGGTATTGAAAACTTATCCTGTATATCCCCTTACCTTCTTTCAGCACTCAGTTCTTGTCCAGAATGACCATTTCCAACTGTCATTGTCATTGTGGTTCCTTCTTTGTGTTTTAAGCATATTATATTTTAACATCAGTCCCACCACCAGTGTCAGCTTCCCTCTACCAGTGGTCCCATATTCCCTCCCCACCCACAACCCTTCTCCAATCTCCCGCCTGTCAACTTGACAGGCACACGACAAAGTTCCAGTGTTTGCTGCTTAGGTCTCATGTTTTCTGTGTTGTCATATCTGTGTTTTGGATATATGCTGTGCCCCAGTATCACTGAAGCCCCAAAGCCTGTTCACCCGTTACTTCCCATTCTCTTCTTCCCTCCTTGATTTCTTTTCTTCTCCATCCTTCTCTCTAAATACTAGGATCAAAGGTGACCAAAACATCCCCCCCTTACTCCAATACATTTCCTCATTCAGTATTCTATAGACCACAGATAAGGGAGACCATCCTGTGAGAAATAGTCATTTTAGAAGTAGCTGCCCTTAGAGGACAGGTTGGGATTCAGTGCCTGAGAAAACCACTGATACATCAGTTTTTTTTTAAATTTTTATATTTTTATTGAAACACTATGAAAAAAGTTACAAAGCTTTCAGGTTTAAGTCTCAGTCATACAATGATCAAACCCCCATCCCTTCACCAGTACCCATGTTCCACCACCAAGAACCCCAGTATACCCCCCTCCCACCCCACCCCCCAGCATGCGTGGCTAATGATCTTCACTTTATTCTCTCTATACTTTGAATACATTCAATATTTCAACAGAAAACTCACTATTGTTATTTGGAATTTCCCCCCAACAATCAAACCTGCTGAAAAGGCATCATTTGGTAGTTTGTTTCCCATTGCTGAGAATGAAGAACATATGAGCTGTCACGGCCACGCAGTTTTGGATTTTTGATATTTTAGTAATTAAGTCCAGAGAGATTTCTGCCAGAAGTCGCTGAAAGAAAAGGCCGAGAGTTAGTGGTTAGTAGGCCTCCGGGATCATAGTCTTTTAGGAGCAGAGGAGCCGTTTCGTGTGTGGCCGCTCCAGATATCATCTGGGCGGAGAGCGTCTGATACGTCAATTCTATTTTTTTTAAATTTTATTACATTGAATCACTGTGAGAAAAAAAATATACAAAGCTTTCAGGTTTAAGCCTCAGTCATACAATGGTTGAACCCTCATCCCTTCACCAGTGCACATGCTCCACCACCAAAAACCCCAATATACCCCCGTCCCACCCAGCCCCCACCTAAATAGCTAATGATCTTCATTTTATTCTCTATACTTTGAATACATTCAATATTTCAATAGAGAACTCACTATTATTGCTTAGAATTTCCCCCAACAATCACGCCTGCTGAAAAGGCATCATTTAATAATTTCTTTTCATTGCTGAGAATGAAGATTCTATGAGCTCTATGAGGTTTTGGATTTCTGTTATTTTAGTTCAGTTCACAGTCTAGATGCATGTCTGTAAGAAGCCGCTCTGGGTGCCAAAATGAGTTAGAAGACCTCTTGGATCATAGTCTTTAGGAGCAGAGGGTCTGTTTCACGAGCAGCAGCTCCGGATCTTATCTGGGCTGAGGGCGTGCTGGTACCGCCCCCATCCCATGATCGCCTATGAGCCACAGCATTGCAAAGTTCCTACCTCTGGGTGGAAGTCTTAGGGGGTGGCTCTCGCCACGTGGATGATGCCACCGCTGCCATTTTCCGAGCAGAAAAACAGAGTGGAAAGGGAAAATCCCTTCCCGGGCTGATACGTCAATTCTTAATTCCAGTAATCTCTTGACTTTAATGCATAATGACCCTGTCTATAAATTTGTGTCTTTTAAAAAATCATTATGAACTTTTTACTGTGGCATCATAGTGTACAATAATATCAGACTTGCTATTTTATAGGCACAGAGCACGGTGCTGACCCCTCTGCCAGTGACTTCAGAGCCTCGTTCATTATGGGTATCATTATCATCTCGCACAGAGCCACTGTCCCTTCCTGCAGCCCCGCCCCCATCAGTCTCTGTTTCTGTTGATCCTGTCTCAGGATTCGTTTGCCCTGGGGACTGTCTAATCTCTTTGTTTCTTTATGAGTGAGATCACTGGTCATTTGTCTTTTTCTTTCTGACTCACCATGACCCAAATTTTTGTCTTGAGGTCTTTTCTGTTTTTATTGTCCACATTTGTGCTGATTTTTCCTTGCAGAGATGTACTCTGAGTTCATGAAATGCAAACGTTTCCTTTTCACGCCCAGTGGTGTTGGGGACGGCAGTGCTGGGATGGAACTCAGGGTTCCTGCATGTAAAGCGGACCCTCCTCCTCCGCCTCGGTTACTGCAACTCTTCACGCTGTGTTAATAGAAACTTAAAGATAGCATTCAAGAGTTAATTGACGATGCAGAAGTTGTTACGAAGCTTTTTTTTTTGGGGGGGTGGGGATGGCGGGGTCTTCCTAAGCAGTGCAGAGGGTTCCTGGGGACTCTTTGCACTGGACTGGGTGGGTAAGGCCAGCACACGTTGTGTGTAATGCCAGCACACATAATGACAGCACGCAAGGATGCATTGCTGTCATCCTTAGGCCTGTGTTCCTGGGACCCACCAGGGCTTCCCATGGTGTGCCGTGGTTTAGAGTAGGGTCTGGTGCCTGTCAGACATGCCTTGACTTGTTTGGGCCACACCCCATGGTGCGCACTTACAATTCTGTGCTCAGGTATTACTCCTGCTGCTTGGGGGATCATATACTTGCTGGGAATTGAACTTGGGTTGTCTGCATGCAAGGCAAGCATCTTAGCCCCTGTACTATCTCTGGCCTTTTAATTAATTATTTTTGTGAAGCAAGGTAGCTTTATTTGAATTTTCTTTTGCTTTTTGGGTCACACCTGGCAATGCACAGGGGTAACTTCTGGCTCTGCACTCAGAAATTCCTCCTGGCGGTGCTCAGGGGACCATATGGGATGCTGGAAATCAAACCCGGGTCGGCTGTGTGCAAAGCAAATGCCCTACCAGCCATGCTATTGCACCAGCCCCAAAGCAACGTAGTTTTTATGAAACAAAACTTCCTTAGAAGGATGTGAGGAGAGAAAGAGAGGAAATGTGCTCAAGAGAAAACACAGACTTTTCCAGAGTGGAAATACTCAAGCAAAGGAACAGGTAAGTAAGCGAGGTGCATGCTTAAGGGGTGACATGGCTGGGAGAGCAAGCCTTCTTAACTTACTTTTATAAGATAGGATATATCTCTCCAAAGTTTGTTCAAGTGAACTTTATTATTTTCTTTTTTTGTGGAAACCATGGGAGAAATTTTTTTTCTGGATGATTACTAAAATAATTATCTTTTTTTTAGCTCATAAAACTCTAGTGTCATTATGGCATAAAATAAAAATTTTAAAAAGCAAAAGCTATAGCGAAGCAATACATCTACACCACCAGTAATGCTTCCAATAATCAATCTAGCCAAAATTATGCTGACAGAACAAAGTGATTTGGATTGTAGCTGCTTTAATATCAATCTCATTATTCCTGCTTTTTTTTTTTTTTGTAACAACAACAACAGAGCATGCACTAGCAACCAGCTTAAGTGCCGTATGCTAGATGGAGGGGACAGACTTGGGAAGATGCACGGAGTGACTCTGCGAACAGTGCTGGGGCACAGTCGGGGCAGGGCCAGTTAGAAGCATGCCGAGGGGTCCAGCTCTCACCTGCTGGATAACCCGGGTTGTCTTTGGAGTCGGTCATTGCTCTGGAGGTGGAAAATCAGTGGAATAAGACTAAGGCTAGTTTTAGAACGGGCCCCTCCACTTGCCATGGGGATGGATTAGATAACCGGGACATAAACCCTTCTTGGGAAGGAATCCATAGATTTGGTCACTGTGCCTTACGATTTTTTTTTTTTTTTTGCTTTTTGGGTCACACCCAGCAATGCACAGGGGTTACTCCTGGCTCTGCACTCAGGAATTACTCCTGGCGGTGCTCAGGGGACCATATGGGATGCTGGGAACTGAACCTAGGTCAGCCACGTGCAAGGCAAACACTCTACCCACTGTGCTATCGCTCCAGCCCCCACAATGATTGGTTCTTGACAGCAAACATGGGAGCCGTCTCTAGTTCTTATTCCTCAATGCCTGGCCGGTGGAGCTTTGAATGACTGCAAAGTAACGAACGGCATGACACGATCTTTCTCCCTAAATAGTTTTACTCCAGGTGTCTTGGTGTAGGAATATTTGCAGTTACATAGCCAGGTATTTTCTTAGCTTCATAAATTCATGCATTCATTTCCTCTGGGAACTTTTCTGTAATTACTTCTCTGAGCGGGTGTTTTGTTCTCTCCCCCGACCCACTTCTTCTTCCTTCTCCCCTGCTCTTCAGATATATCCGTTAGTTTTATCTTGCCTTTCCTAATGCAAGTGAAGAGTTCTCGTATTGTGTTTTCTCCTGTTCACTCTTTTTTCTTTTTGGGTCACACCCGGCAATGCACAGGGGTTACTCCTGGCTCTGCACTCAGGAATTACCTCTGGCGGTGCTTGGGGGACCATATGGGATGCTGAGAATCGAACCCGGGTTGGCCGCATGCAAGGCAAACGCCCTACCCGCTGTGCTATTGCTCCAGCCCCTCCTGTTCACTTTTTTTGGGGGTTTGTTCTTGGACCATGGGACGTGCTGGGGGTCACAGCCACCAGTGCTTTGAGGACCACGTGGGACTGGGGTCAGACCCTGTGCTCAGGCCCTTTGACCCAGCTCCCTGGCACTCTCCTTCCACTAGAAACAATTTTCCTCTACTGCCCTACAGCCCACGGGTTCCATCCTGCACTCCTGTCCTGCTTCCATAGTTTGTCTTTGGCGTCTTTATTTTACGTATTGATCACACCTTGAATCACTGTTGTTGTTTAGAACTTCAGCTTTCACCTTAGGTGTGACTCTATTTCTGACCTCATTATTTTTTTTGTTTTGTTTTGTTTTCTCATCAGTTTCTCTGAGCTCCTTCTGTAGTTGGAGCTGCTTTCCTGAATTTCCTTCTGCCTCTTTGTGTTTTTGGGTTTATCATTATGGCAAATTCAGCCTCTTTCTTTTTTTTTCAATTTTTTAATTTTTATAAAGTCGTTCACAAAAATTTCTTACATTCAATAATACAACACCAATTTCACCACCATTATATCTTCCTACCACCAATATTTCAAGTTTCCCCAACTACCCAAGCCTGCCCCAATAGCAGGCCCAAAATAATTTATTTTATATTGCTTGTTATGAATAATCCGCTAGAAATGATCAAAAAAGTTTCCTTAGAAGAAAATGTTGGAGATTGTTATATCTCAGCCTGGAGCCATTAAGCCCTTGAATAAGAGATTTTACTACCTTGCTGTTACAGTTTGGGTCTTGTGGCTAATATATACATAAATGTATATTATATGTGTATATATGTATATTACATGTATATATACACACACACACACACATTTAATTGACCTTCTGCTTTACACCCCATCTGATGAGGTGTGCTATTCCTGGTGTATCAGTGGTGTAGAGTAGGAGATATCCAGGAATTTTAAAATTTTAAATAGTTGATACAGCTGGAGTTAAGTTTTTAACTGGATGGTGACTTTGGGGTTGGGAGGCATCTCTGCAACTTATTGCTCTCTTCCAAGATTTATTCATGAGACTCTGGATCATGCTGGCCCCTTTCTGACGGGGACACCCGGATGGTAGAGACTGGAGCTTGGGGAGGTATTAAGAAAGCAGGGATGTCGGAATCCTCGAGTTCTAACTTACCATATGTTGTTGGCAAGGGGGGAGGGTCTTTTTCAGTTTTTTACTTTAGTTTTTTTTCCTGTTTTTAATTTTAATTATTTGGTCCCCCTACCCCCCACTCCCCAGCTGAAGCAGTCACTTAGGGAGCTACCACTTTCCCAGCAGGTGGCACTGGATTTGATGAGAGGAGATACGATTCTGGGGCGTGGGGTGCTGGCTGGCCCCAGAGGGCACTCATTCATTTTGATTTCTTCTTGGCGGTTGCTGTGTCAGCAGGTGGGGTCGCAGCGCACAGGCTCCATCGCCTGCTGGGAATGTGCGGGGGTGTGTGTGGGGGGCCTGTTTGTGACTCTGGAGCCCCTCCTCGCTGCCGTCCAGACCTGACATGTGGCAGTTCCTGTTCCTGGGGCACTCGAGGGAGCGGAGTTTAGTCCACACCAGGGGCTCGGGCCTGTGTGGAGTCGCCCAGCCCCACTGCGGTGCTCCTCGTGGGTCTAGGGGTGGCCCTTTCTCTCCCCCCCCCCCGTTCTCTCCCCCACCCCCGTGCCATGTGGCCCTGCCTCGGCCTCACCTCCCGGTGTCTTGCTCTACCCCCTTTCAGCCGGTGAACCCCAGGTGCCCGCAGTGTGTCCTTTATTTCATTCCGTGTGGGTCTCTGGGGGGGGTCTCTCTGCCTCACCCCCAGCCAGGGGGCGCTGTCAGGACCCCATCTTCCCGGTCCATGCTGGTTGATAACCTTGGGGCGCAGGGACCAGTCTCCCGGGGTGATCTTGGTCCCCGTCTCCTAGAGGCTTTTCAGCAGAAGCAGCCAGGGAGCCCGGGACGGTTGGCGACAGGACTGTTGGATTAAAGGAGAATGGAGTTCAGCATTTCACCATGGAAGGAACTTTTGCTTTTGTGCTGCTGACATGCAAGGAGGGAGGAAATGTCAGTTTGGCCGGAGAGCATACAATTTTTATATCTGAAATGGAATTGGGCTGATGGATGATCTATGAGCCCTTTGAACCACGCAAGTCTGATTCCGCTTACAGCCACAGAGGACCGAGAGAGCTGGAGCCAGACGAGCTCCGGGGGTGCGGGGGGGGGGGCGTCTGAAAGAGCTTGGGCAGGGGGCCTTCTTGGGAAGGGAATTGGGAGGGGGCGGAGACGCAAGCGTGTTAAACCGGCTGGTGGTTTATCGTGACTCCCAAAAGTCCCCAGTGCCAAGTTTCATCAACTCTCAAATGATCGATCTTTGCTCCCAGTTTGGTGTGCAATGTCATGTGGCATAAAGTGGCTATTGTTAAATGTCCTCACATTTAGGGACAATAGGAACAATATGAAAATTAGCCATGGGCAGTGTTCCCAGCCATATACAATTATGGGTATTTAAAATTTTTAGATGCAAATTAAACCCAAAGATCTTTGTAAATAGTGCCAACCTGCTTCCAAATAACATGTTGCAGAGATAGAATAATTTTCCATAAGTGCCTGAACCAGCAACAGTGGCTGGCACATCTTAGATGCTATTCCGGAAGAGTCTGTGGTCTTGACTGACGAGAAAAGCAGTCAGGAAGAATCCCCCTCGCTCTCTCCCTGCGAGACAGAACATTTGATGCTCAGTTTTTGAAAAAGAAGCGACTGACTTCAGAGTGATGGTCTGGCACTGTGTGAGTCAGAGCATCGGAACTAGACCTTCGTTTTCTTTAGTGATCCTTTGTGTTAACTGATGCTTCCTTCCTCTCATCGCCAGGGAGTGGGGATGTAAAAGTCAGGAATGTTCTGTCAGTAAACAGGCACATGTCAGAAAGAAAGAAAAACATTTCTGCACAGTGTAAGAAAAGGGTTCTTGCAGGCCTCACAACATCCAGGTATATTTGTGATTCTATGTGCATGTGCCTTGTTTTATTTTATTTTTTTTGGTGGTGGGGGGATAGAGGGGGGGAGTTGGCCTGTACCTAGCTGTGCTCAGGCTTTTCCTGGCACTGTGCTCAGGAGGGACCCCTAGTGGTGCTCAGGGGAATTCTCTTTGGCGCCACAGATCAAACGGGTTGGCTGGATGCAAGTTCTTTGCTTCTAGTTACTGTACAGTAACGTTCAGTTACTGCACCCACTCACCGCCACTGCAGTGCCCTCGACCTCCACCACTGTCCCTCTGTCGCCTCTTCATCTCCCCACCCCCATCTCCCACCACTGGGTAATCTGAGTTTTTAAACTCAAGGCCACGGGCTTGTCATTGTGTGATTCTGTTCCCCATGTTTTGCTTCTCTGAATGCCACGGGTGAGTGAGCTCTTTGGTATCTGTCCTTGTCCTTCCGACTTACCTTGCTTCTCCAGTTCTGTCTATACTTCAGTGAACTGCACGGTTTCATCAACTTGTTTTTGAGTGGCCGAGTGGGTGGGTGGGTTTGGGGGACGTGCTCAGGGGTTCCTCTTGGTTCTGCACTCAGGAGTCACCCATGAAGGTCTCAGGGCACCATGTGGGGTGCCAGGGATTGGCCTAAAATTGCTCCTTGATAGGCAGGGCTCCCTGTTTTAGATTCTGTGCCAAAATATTATCTAGCATAGTCTTTATTTTATTTTATTTGGTCCTTGGGCCATACCTATTAGTGCTTAGGGCTTACTCCTGACTTTGTTCGTAGGCTCTCTCCTTTGTGCTCACGGGACCATATATGGAATTCCAGGGCTGGAACTAGGAAGGCAAGTTCCTCAGGTGCTGTAATATCCCACTGGCCCTAAGCATAGATTTTAAAATGAGACTTATATACATACTGTGCCTATAAATGAAGTATATATATATATATATATATATACATATATATAAGACTGGAATGTGTATCTATATACCCATCTTTCTTTGTGTATCATCACACATGTATATCACTGTCACCCCTTTGCTCATTGATTTGCTCGAATGGGCACCAGTAACATCTCCATTGTGAGACTTGTTACTGTTTTTGGCATATTGAATATGCCACAGGTAGCTTGCCAGGCTCTGCCATAGGGGCAAGATACTCTCTGTAGCTTGCTGGGATCTCTGAGAAGGGCGGAGGAATTGAACCCGGGTTGGCCATGTGCAAGGCAAATGCCTTACCCACTGTGCTATCGCTCCAGCCCCACACATGTATATATATGTATATATATACATATATATACATGTATATACATATATATGTACTGTACATGCATATGTATCATCAGTATTTTGCTATTCAGCCTTTAATTTGATTTAAATATATATTTCAAGTAAAGCCAGAATAAAGAGGCTTTGTTGTTATTCATCAATATGAATAGTTCCTGTTTTCTTAGTCAACAATGTAATAGTTTCCAGCTGGTTATCTGAAGTTTTGCTCTTCTGAAGCATGCATTCCACCTTATTTTTAAAAATATATTCGGGGCCGGAGTGATAGCACAGCGGGTAGGGCATTTGCCTTGCACGCGGCCGACCCGGGTTCGATCCCCGGCATCCCATATGGTCCCCCAAGCACTGCCAGGAGTAATTTCTGAGTGCAAAGCTGGAGTAACCCCTGAGCATCGCTGGGTGTGACCCAAAAAGCAAAAAAAAATATATATATATATTCAACGATTTGGTTAATAAATTCAATTTTTGTAGGGCCATATCCAGTGATGCTAAGTGGGCGTGGCTTCTCCTGTAGTCTCTGCTCCAGTACTGCAGTTCTGGGGTGGGGGTGCTCAGGCTGGGCCCGAACTGGGGGTCACCATTGCATCTGGTTAGGACTCGCACTACCAATTGAGCTGTCAGTTTTTGGCCCTTTTATTTCTTTTTCCTGCTGTTGTTTTTGGGCCATATCCAGCAGTGCTGAAGGCTTACTCCTGGCTCTGTGCTCAGGGGTCACTCCTGGTTGGCTCAGGGGACCATATGGGATGCCTTAATCGAACCTGGGTCAGCCGCCCCTGGCATCCTGTCTCTTTGGCCCAATTTTAATTTATTCTTAAGGAACCTAAAATCTGTGAGCATTTTCTGAGCAAGGCTGTTATCATCTCGAAAGAGAAACCAGTACTATTTCTGTTGTACATTCTATTATCGTCAGTTTTGCTAACCATATACACTAGGTTATTTGGAACTTACTTTTTATCTGTCATTTAAAAGTGAAATTCCTGGCATATTTTGCTCACTTTTGTATGAGGTTTATACAGATCTGAGATCAGCCCTCTCGAAAGTCTGAGAGGATGGCTGCATGGGGAGTCGGGCTTAGGGTCACTTGTCACGAGAGGTGGAGAACACAGCAATCTGAACTCGACTCATCAAGCCAAGTCTCGTTCCGCTAGAAAGCAAGACCCCTCACACAGCAGGGACCGTGTCTGATAGAGCAGCCGCCAGCCTGAGTGGGCCTCGGACATGTCAACTCTTTGAGGTGATCCTGTATTAGCCTGCCCCGTTGGTAAATGATCAGCTAGGACTACCCAGGGATGGAAGGCACCAGCCCACACAATATCTCCACTCCTGTATTTAAGGATTCATCTAAAATAGGATTTTTGTCTTCTATGGTCAGGACAAGACAAAACAGATTTTTAAAGCTTTGACTTCAAATGGCTAAAAAAACAAAAGATCCTAGAAGGATGTCTCCAGTTCCCCGAAAATTTCTAGGGAATACTGTTTAAGCTCACGGGGACTTTTTTCTTCCCTCCCCAGAATGTTTTTTTTTCTTTTTCTTTTTAGGTCACACCCAGCAATGCACAGGGGTTACTCCTGGCTCTGCACTCAGGAATTACCCTTGGCGCTGCTCAGGGGACCATATGGGATGCTGGGAATTGAACCCAGGTCAGCCGCATGTAAGGCAAACGCCCTACCCACTGTGCTATCACTCCAGCCCCCAGAATGTTGGGTTTTGTGAACCTTGTTTTGGAAATAAAGGGCCTTTTCCCTTCTCAAGACTCCCACAGAATCTTGCCCTATATATTCACAGCGTGTGAACTTGAGATTCAGATTGGACGGGGTGGGCTGCTGCCCAGGTGCTCCTCTTACCCCTCATAGAGCTCTTAGACCTCCACAAGTTCTGCTTACTTTTTATTTTTATATAAATTTTGTTTAAATTTTACTTTCATAAGGTTGTTCACATTAATTGATTACATTCAAATATTTCAACACCACTCCCACCACCATTACACCTTCCCACCACCATCGAATTTTCCCACCACTTTTTTTTTTTTTTTTGCTTTTTGGGTCACACCCGGTGATGCACAGGGGTTACTCCTGGCTCTGCACTCAGGAATCACTCCTGGCGGTGCTCAGAGGACCATATGGGATGCTGGGATTCGAACCCGAGTCGGCCGCGTTCAAGGCAAACACCCACTGTGCTATCACTCCAGCCCCCTTCCCACCACCTTTTAAGCCTGCCGGCCACAGGCAGATGCTAGATCATTTATTTTCTATTGCTTATTATGAATATCAGGAGAGATTGTGCAGCCGCTTTTGTGGCCGCATGGTCCTGGAATTCTAAAATTGCAGACGACTGGGGCCCAGAGAGATCTCTGTAGGGAGCTAATCCATTCTGAGATTCATCTGTGAGTCTCTGGATCAAGGCTGTTGATGCGCTTCAATGTCTCCCAGAGACAGTTCATGGGCGTGACAGCCAGGACCCTGAAGGGGTCAGGGGACAGGAAGAGACTGCAGGTCCCTGCCACCACCATGTGGCTTGGAGTCTTCAGTCCCTGGTCCCGTGTACCTGGGTTCTTCTTTTGGAAGTTTGTGGCCACTGGGGGCTCTTCTGGAGTGGGCGGAGAAGGGACACCCCCTCCATCTGAGGTGCCCCGGTGAAATCAGCTTGGCTCAGGGTCCGGAGAAATCTCGGGTGAGCTGCTGAGTCTCTCTGCTTCCTTTTAAAGAGACATGCTTGCTCAGCAGAACTCATGTTGGCCATTGGATGGACACTCGTTAAGACTTGCTTGGCAGATCTGACAGGAAAGAAAAACCACACCAGCCCTTTGTGAGAGAAGGAAAGAGTCACTCCAGATGGAGGACAGCCACTTGGAACATGGCATTCTGTGTTTCTCTCTGCGGGCCCCGCTGGGATCTGAGGACCCTCCATAGCAACTGTGATATGAGTGAGGAGGGAGCCCTGGCCCCAGGACTGCAGAGGGACTCTTCAGTTTAGTAATCACCATCATTACTAGCGAGGCACCATTCCCTCTGGCCGTTAGAGTGACGGACCATAAAGAAGGGTATCTCTAGACCAGAACCCCCTTTCTGAAGTCACCTCCTGGTCTGGCGGAGCCCCAGTAAACCCTGTGGGGTCCAAATTCAGGATCAAAGGGCTGGAGAGAGTCCAGAGGCGAGGGTGCTTCCCTCGCCTGTGGCCGACCCGGGTTCCATCCCGGGCACCGTATGATCCTTTGAGCATTGCCAGGAGTAATTTCTGAATGTAGAGCCAGGAGTAACCCTTGAACATTGCTGGGTGTGACCCTAAAACCAAAAGAAAAAAAGATTCAGGAGTGAAGCTCTTTACCTTCTTAGGAATATAGGGGGAGGGGGGGCGGTGTCTATCACGTTAGTGCAGTTGTGGATTCTAGGCCTGGGCGAGCAGGGCAGTGTCTCACACCAGGCCCAGGGATTTTTATCCATTTTTTTTTTCTTTTTTCTTTTTGAGTCACACCCGGAGATGCTTAGGGGCTACTGCTGGCTCTGCACTCAGGAATTATTCCTGGCGGTGCTCGGGGGACCATATGGAATTCTAGGGATCAAACCCAAGTGAGCTGTGTGCAAGGCAAGCACCTTACCCAATGTAGGATCACTTTGGTCCGAGGGCTTTAATAATATCCTTAAAGTTATAGCTACACCACCAGAATTAATCAAGGAACTTGGAAATGCAGATTATTTAGGTAAACCTGAGATCAAACACAGGGTAGAAAAATGGCTTTTGTCTGCCAAGTAAATTAGGCGAGCTCAATTTAAATCCTGGACAAAAAGATGGTCTTGTGGGGGAATCCAGAGAAATAGCCTGTTTACCAAAGAGAACAGAGCCTCAAATCACTGTTTTCTCATCTCATGGAATATTTAAATTTATCACGTTGAGTTTTCTCTTATTTAACATGAGGAATTGCAATAAAATATCCAGGGAGGAACTCTAAATGCATCCATCATTAAGCCTAGTGATTTTTTTGGTTATTGTTACTTTTTTTTTTCCTTTTTGGGTCACACCTGGCGATGCACAGGAGTTACTCCTGGCTCTGCACTCAGGAATCACTCCTGGCGGTGCTCAGGGGACCATATGGGATGCTGGGAATCGAACCTGGGTCGGCCACATGCAAGGCAAACACCCTACCTGCTGTGCTCCAGCCCCGGTTATTGTTACTTTTGGGCTATACCTAGCCGTGCTCGGCTGACTCCTGGCTCTGCACTCAGGGATCATTCCTGGTGGGGCTGTGGCGTGCTGGGGATCGAACTCGGGTTGGCTGCATACAAGGCAAGTACTACTGCTCTGGTCTCAGTCTAATGAGTTTTTTTTCTTTGCTTAATAATAAGTACATTGTCCTTGGATCTGATAACATCATATTGAGTTTTAAAAAGAAATCTGGAAGTTCCTTTAATTGAAGATGCATGTGCAGATCTACTTCTGATCTCTCATTGTAGAAAACAAAATTCAGAATCAAATTATATAAAATACAGAATCTCTAAAATTTTAATTGGGAAATAGTTTCCAAATAATTAAGAAGTACTTTTAGTTTGCCCTCCATGGATAATTTAATGATGCAAATAGGCAGTTGATATGATTCAATTGTATTTAACTTAATTTTAAATGGTGTTCTCAAATATAATGTTAAAAATAATCAAGTTTTACTCTTAATATGATATCCTCAAATGGTTATGCTTCAGAATAGATTTTACACAGGAAACATGTTTGTTAATAAATAATATTTAAGAGTCATAAGACAAATAACATTGAATTTATCTACTGGAGTTAAACATGTAAATTTATTAAATAAAAATTAGCAAATAAAATGCTGTAGCACTGTAGCACTATTGTTTAACCATCCCATTGTTCATCAATTTGCTCGAGCAGGCACCAGTAACGTCTCCATTGTGAGACTTGTTGTTACTGTTTTTGGCATATCAAATACACCACGGGTAGCTTGCCAGGCTCTGCCGTGCGGGCAGGATACTCTCGGTAACATGCTGGGCTCTCCAGAGGGATGGAGGAATCGAACCCGGGTCGGCTATGTAAAATGCTATGTAACTATTTTTGGCTGCCATAATATGATTTGATGTGGAAGATCATTTTTGGTTTTGTTTTTGGGCCTCACTTGGTGGTGCTCAGGGTTTATTCCTTAGGGATCACTTAGGGATCACTCCTGAGGGGATTGGGGTGTCACATAGGGTTCTGGGATCAAACAAAGACCAGCTGCATGCAAGGCAAGTACCTTACCCACTATGCTATTTCTCCAGCCTCAGAAGATAATTTTCTTACATTAGACATTTATTATAATTAGAAATTAGAAATTAGAAATTTAAGGGGCCAGAGCAAGAGTACAGCGGGTAGAGCATTTGCCTTGCACATGACTGACCAGGGTTCATACCCTGGCATCCCATATCATCCCCCAAGCACTGCCAGGAGTAATTCCTGAGTGAAGAGCCAGGAGTAATCCCTGAGCATCTCCGGGTGTGGCTCACAAAAAATTAAAAAAAATAAACGAGTTCTGTCCAATAGAACTTCCTTAGATAATAGTAGTATCCTCTAATACAGTGTCTGTTGTACTAAAATGAGAACAGTAGGACTGAGGAAGTAAATGATGTATTTTTACTTTTAATCACATGCATTTAAATTAATGGCATATGTTTACTGTTTGAAATAACAGTTGTAGACTGAAAAAATTAAGACACTGAAAGAAATTGTGATCATTAGAGATTTAGAGAATTGGCACGTTGTCATAAATACTGGAAAGCAGTAATGTTAGCACAAATAAGGCTGACAAAGGATGACATTCTTTTGTTATTTATAAAACACCTTCTTAGCTGTTTTATAGAGTCTGGACGGTATTTCACAGTTGGATCTGAGATCATTCCTTAGCAACACGCCACACAAACATCCTAGACCCCCGACAGCCACGGGCACCGTATTGGTGTCTCTATCCTCTTTCCAATTCTGGCCTATTCCGTCTGGACCATGTTAATGTCAGAATCTGTATCTGGTTCTTTGAACTGTGGGTGTCTGACAGTCTACCACATAGTGAGTATAATTAGATGCACACTGAAAGCCGGAAGGACGTTGGCTGTGTGCGCCTTGCCTGTGGCTTAGAAGGTAAGCGGCCCCATCTACCCAGCCTCCCGACCGCTAGACTTTGCATCTGTTTATTCCTTTAGTTCTCGTCAAGCAAAGTTAAATGGGAACTATACGTATAATTTGAATATATTATTTATAAATGCTATCACTTTTATGCGAGCCAAAAAAAGTTCACGGTGACTCTCCCCTCTGTCGACTTGCTGGCTTAGACTTCTGTGTATGGTAAATGCTAAATTTATGGCTAAGAGCTGTGAAGCTTATCCACTTGGAAGGGATGTGAATTTTCTGGAATGAGTATGTAAAAAGTCTGAGGAAATGTATGCATAAAAAAATGTGTGATTTTTCAAATTGCCTCCACTTAGAACAAGAGCAGCCTTAGATCGACCGTGTCTGTAGTGACAAGGAAGCCAGCATCGGCTTGACCATCTTTCTTTCTTGGTACTCGGCATTCTCCTAATTAGAGGAGCCTTTGTCTCCTTTTCCTTATTATACTTTTTTTTCAATGTAGCAGTACTGCTATTTATTCTTATTATACTTTTGAGCTGGTGGCACTGGCTGACTTTTAACCCCAGGGAAGTAAGCAGCAAGTGCATTGAGATGTGCAGAAGAAGACTTTTCTTCTGGGGAGTGGGCATCTGGGGAACTGGTATTCATTGCATGCCAAACTGAATCCCCTTGGTCTCCTCGAGAGCCTGGGGGGCTCAAGTTCTGCACTTGAATCTTTGAAATACCACGACAACCTTCGTGGGCAAGGAAGGGAAGACAGTCACCGTGGAGATGGCAGTGGGCTTTGTACTTACATTCACGGACTTCAACTTCATTTAGTTTTTCTCCTAGTAAGGAACTACATAAAGAATATGTAGTTGAGGATATGGACTGGTCTAGCCTTTTGGGAAAATAATATGGACATTCCTCAAAAAGCTAGAAATTGAGTTTCCCTATGACCCAGCAGTACCGTTTCTTGGAATATACCCTGGGGGACCAAAAACACACAGCAGAAATATCACCTTGCTCTCCTCTGTTCATTGCAGCTCTATTCACCATAGCCAGAATCTGGAAACAACCTGAGTGCCCGAGAACAGATGAATGGATAAAGAAACTAGGGCACATCTACACAATGGAATACTGTGCAGCTGTTAGGAAAAATGAAGTCATGAACTTTTCTTTCTTTTTTTTTTCTTTTGCTTTTTGGGTCTCACCCACCCATGCACAGGGGTTACTCCTGGCTCTGCACTCAGGAATCACTCCTGGTGGTGCTTGGGGGACTATGTGGGATGCTGGAAATCAAACCCGGGTTGGCCTCTTGCAAGGCAAACGCCCTACCTGCTGTGCTATCATTCCAGCCCCTGAAATTTGCTATCGGATGGACACGGAGAGTCTGATGCTGAGTAAAATGAGTTAGAAGGAGAGGGACAGATACAGAATGACTGCATTCATTTGTGGTATATAAAAATAGGTATAGATGTAGACTAATATCCATGGCCAGGGAAAACAGGGACTCAGAGGACTGGTCAATGGTTGGAATCAATCACAAGTGTGTGTGGGGCAGAGCGTAGATAAGATAGAGAAGGGACCCATATGACAATAATAGCGGAGAATGACCCTGCTGGACGAGAACTGAGTATTAAAAGTAGGTAGAGGGATATTCCTGACCAAATCACAATGCCCAAAAGGAGAGGGAGGGAGGGAAGGAGGAAGGAAGAGAGAGAGTGAGAGCTAGGCACATGCGCACATGAGTGCATGAGAGAGAGAGAGAGAGAGAGAGAGAGAGAGAGAGAGAGAGAGAGAGAGAGACAGGAGGGGAGGAAAAGAGACGGGATGGTGGTGGGTGATGAGAGGGAGACTGAGGACATTGGTGCTGAGAAATGTGCACTGGAGGGATGGGTGTTGGAACACTGAATGAAACCTATTCATGAACATCTCTGTAAGGGTCTATCTCTTCACTAAGAGATAAAAATTTTTTCAATAAAAAAAATTAAAGTAGAGGAGCATGGTTCTTTTGTGTGCTGCTGAATATAGTTTGGTGCAGGTTGGATTGGAATGGCTGATCTTCCCGAAGAATCTGCAGTGTCGTCCCTTCTGTTTCATGGGTTTTGGTGGATAGTTTCAGAGATAGTTTTTAGGTAGTTCCCAGATCAGGGCATCTTGCAGCAAGTCAGAGGTGGTGCCACGTGGCCATTCCAGCAGCCTGGTACAGGTGGGGAACGACAGCTTCCTGCAAGTAAGTCTGCCCTGCCCTGCCGTCCCCTGACCGAGACCCATGACATGGTGCCCGTGGTGTTTGAGCCTCCCTTCCGTGCCATCCTGGTGAGCAGGCCGCTTCAGCCTCACGGTGCGGGCACCCCCATCCGAGTTGTTCTGACATTTTACCCGCCGAAAGTGGAGCTTCTCTTTTTCTCGCTAGGTTGAAGTCACTGTTCTCTTGCGGTGACATTTAGGAACTTGGGAAAACATAGGAAACAGCTGTTTGCAGCAGTGGGCGGGCAGGCCTGTGATTTGGGGAGAGGCAGGAAGTGATGAGAGCCCTACGGCTGCTCTGGCTGCAGCTGGCCCTGGGGGCTCCGGGAAAGAGCCAGTCTGGGTGCGGTGAGTCCCGCCCCATGGGGATGCCAGAGGTTCAGGTGTGGGGAGGAGGATGTTGGCAGCATATGCAGGGCAGAGTGTCAGAGAAGAGGGAGGGGAGCTGCAGAAGGTGACTCTGAAATCCAGAGGGAGCCCCTGGAGTCTGCCTCGGAAGGAAGCTTCCCCGTGGCAGGAGGCACGTCCTGGGGCAGCACAAGGAACAAGCGGGAGCTATAAAGTAGAACGGATGAGTTGGGTGCCCTGCGCCCTTCAGCTAGAACTTGGCCTTTGGAGTAAGCGCAGACCAGGACTGACTTACTAGGGGAAAGGTGAGTCTAATCCAGCCTTCATAAAATATGAGCACAAGCTCATCTGAAAGTTATGGGGGCAAAGCCTGACACCCAATGACATAACACTTGAAAGGAAGTTAAAAGATGTGAAGGTAAGAATATACAGTTATACAAGAGAATTGTTCATAATGTATTATATGAGCTGGAGCGATAGCACAGCGGTAGGGCGTTTGCTTTTTACTCGGCTGACCCATGTTCGATTCCTCTGCCCCTCTCGGAGAGCCCGGCAAGCTACCGAGAGTATCGTGCCCACACGGCAGAGCCTGGCAAGCTACCCGTGGCGTATTCGATATGCCAAAAACCAGTAACAATGTCTCACAATGAGAGACGTTACTGGTGCTCGCTTGAACAAAATTGATGAGCAACGGGATGATAGTGACAGTGACAGTGATTATATAACATATTTGAACAGATACATATGTAATTACAGCTAACCAAGAGAAAAAATGGGCAGTTGACATGTATTTAGAAATAGGAAAAGTGATCATAATTAGTTCAAGTGCTTTGAAACAGTTATTTTAGGACTGGAGAGATAGTACAGTGGGTAGGACATTTGCCTTGCACGCAGCCAACCCAGGTTCTATCCCCGGCCTCCCATATGGTCCCTGGAGCACCTCCAGGAGTGATCCCAAGTGCAGTGCCAAGAGTAATCCCTGAGCTGCCAGGTGTGGTGCAAAAGCTCAAAAATAAAACTTAGTTACTTTTTTTTTAACTTTTTTTAAACACCATGATTTTCAAAGTTGTTCATGATACAGTTGTTGTGGGCATCTGATGTTCCAGCACCAGTCTCCCAGCTCAGTGGCCTTCCCTCTGCCATTGTTCTCATTCCCCAGCCACTCCCAAGCCTGCCCTTTTAGCAAGCATGCAATAATTTGTTTTTATGTTACTTGTTACAACTAAATGGCTAAAGGAATTGTCAAAATACTTCGGTAAAAGAAAGGTTACGAGAATTGTTAACAGGGTTGTTAAACCTCTGTCTGGGGATTTATTAAGCTGTTTGTTGCTCGTTGAGTCTTCTGTGTCATTATTATTATTATTTTTGTTAAGTTTAATTGGCTTCTACTTACTTTCACACCTCATCTGGTGTTTTCCTACTGGAATTTCAGTTCTGTGGAATTTGGAGGCATTGCATGGCCACTTCTGTGGCCGTGTGGTCCAGAAACCTCAGGATCTGTAGAACGGGGATGATTCTTCAGAGATACTGAGTGAAGCTGTGAAGTTAGGCCATAGGCCACTGGCGTGGTGGCAGTAGTGGCGTGTGGGGTGCAGCAGCCGGGGCTTTGGCAGGGTGGGACACGGCCTGACCCCTCTGGAGGGCACCTCAGAGTTTTCAGGGACTGGGTGGACCTCAGTGTGTCCACGAATCTCAGGAGGTTGGCTTGCACCTCCTCGGAGACTGAAGTTACGAATCTGAAGAGCAGAGCTGGTGGGTGAGTCATTGGTGGCGGCTGTGGGAGGTGGGCGTGGCTGCGGGGTCTCCTGGCTGTCCAGGGGGGTGAACCCCAGTTATTCTAAAGCATTCTGTCTCAATGTTCCCTTAAGAATACTTGAAAAGAGAATGGAAGATGATCAAAATAAAACACAAACCACTGAATGTCGAAGTACAATATTTGAAATGAAAAATCTCAGTGTTTGGGGCTACTAGCAGACGTTAAGAATGGGAAGACCAGAGAATTTGATGATACACAAGAGCAGATGATATAAAATGTAACACAGAAAAAAATGTACATGTGCAAAAAAAAAAAGACAGACAGAGGCCCTGTGACTTGTGGAGCCATTATCAAATAGCCTGATTTAGATTTAATTGGTGTCCTAGAAATGCGGCATTGGAATTGCTGAACAAATGATGGGCTAAAGAGTTTTCCAAAATTAATGAACTCTGTATAGTCCACAGATCTAAAAGTGTTAATGAACTCAACCAAGCAGGATAAATATACAAAGAGAAAGCAGATGGAACCACTCACATCATAATAATATCCTCCAAACCAGTGATTTAAACTTGCCTTCGAAGCAACCAGAGAGAAAAGACACATTACAAATTGGACAGTAGACGAGGGATAATTTCCGATGTCTCCGTAGTAACTATGCAAGTCAGGGCACAATGGAATTAAATCTCTCAGTGCTGAAAGAGAAGGGGAAACTCTTGGGGCTTTGGCTTTATTTATTTTTGTAACTTTGAATTATAAAGCCAAAGTATCATTTAAAAGTGAAGGTGCAATAAGGGCTCTTCTAGACAAATGCATGTAGGACTTGTCACCAGCAGATCTTCGGTAAAGGAGGAACCGAAGGAAGTTCTTGGGCTGAAGCGGAATTGATAGCTGGTGGAAAATGGGACCTACACAAAGGGTTGAAAGGAGCTCCTGAGTGGATAAAATTGATGCAGAAAAGGACTGCGATCTTCCACTGGTCGCTAGCAGAATCAGGAACAATCGATTCTACTTCTTCTTCTTCTTCTTCTTTATTTAACCAGCAAAGTGTTTTAACACAGGCTTACCTTAATTGAGTGAAGCCCACAAGAAGTGCTCACAGGGAAAAAAAGAAAACACGGCAGCAACGCCAAGGGTGCTCACCCCTGAATTGAACTCAAATGGTAGAGGAGAGTGACAGGCGGCAGGTGGCAGGGGGTTCGGGTCTGCAGGCAGCTCAGGCTGGGCGAGGTCACCCAGGAGAGTTCAGGGGAGAACAACAAAAACAGGGACCCCGACTTCTTACCAGGCGCTGCTCCCCCCACGGGCAACGTGTTCAGGGTTCAGCGGTCACTGTCCTCCGTGGTCGGTGCGCTTAGCTTATTCCCTGGCTCCGAAAGACTCTTCCTGTCTAACGGGGCGAGTCTTGAGAGGGGTCCTGCTCCTCCCCCTCGAGGCAGAAACAGGCCTGCTGCAGGCAGCTGCCCCCCATCCAGTGCTCCCCGAAGGCTGCCTGCGCCCACCCCAGGGTGCTGCACTTGCTCCCTGAGGATGGAGGCCGCAGGGCTTGCCCAGGGGTGACAGTGACGGCCACAGCATCTCTGCCGTTAATCGATGCACGTGTGCTCCGGGCTTCACTCTTGTGTGTTTTGTTGTTAGTAGGTAATTTAGGGGTCCGGAAATGCTCACACATTCCCCCATGGATGTAAAGGGCGATTCTGTTCTCATTCCACCGTTTCCTTGCAATGCAGGGCTGGTGGCCTCGGAGACCCCTTTGGATGGCAGAGGGAATCTGCTGGTGGTTTGAAGCACCTGTAAGGTTGTTGATGCTCCTCTTACCTCTCTCTCTCTCTCTCTAGCTTCTAAATGTTTTTATTCTCATTATAAATAAAACAAAATTACACAAAATGATAAATAGGTAAAGGGAAAGAAATAAAAGTCAATCATCATACACTTTATACAAAACCACTTTTTTTTTCTTTTTGGGCCACACCTAGTGATGCTCAGGGGTTACTCCTGTCTCTGCACTCAGGAATTACTCCTGGCAGTGCTTGGGGGACCATATGGGGGACCATATGGGATGCTGGGAATTGAACACGGGTCAGCTTCGTGCAAGGCAAACGCCTACCCACTGTGCTATCACTCCAGCCCACACAACCACTCTTGACCAGCAAATAACATATAGCAAGAAATCAGTAAGACTTTCTGCAGAAAGTGGGAAATGAAAGGAGTATCCAATAAAGAGCCAAGTTAATAATTTAGCCTAAGTGTAATCCTGGCTGCAGCAACAGAATGACATCTGAAAGAAGGTTTTATTATTTGAAGTCACCTCTCTCTCTTTCTCTCTCTCCCCTCTCCCTCCCTCCCCACATAAACAGTGTCCCCAGCTCCTTCCGTGGTTGGCCTTCTTGCCTGTCCTGCTGCTGTTTTGGAATGTTTCTCTTGCTTTGCTAGGCCAGGAGATGTCCGTGGGGTCCAGGAGGCACCTCAGAATAAATTAATTAGTTGCATTAATAAGATTCAAAAATCTCCGAGTTGCTTAGCAACATGGTGCGCGCTCAGCTCTCCCTGAGCCCGGGAAGGGAGGTGAGTGGCCGCTGGAGCCAGCCCGAACCCAAGGTCCTTTCCCTCTTGGCCAGCGCTGCGTGTTCCCAGCAGCCGCTTCGGAAGGAGGATGAAGGGGAACCAGGCAGCCGGGCTCAAGCGGCTCTTGCGGACGAGAAAATCCACTCTGATGGGCAGCCTAGAACTCGCGCCACTCACCTGAACTAGTTGATGAGAGTTCCGCGTGTCATCTTCCCCTGCGGATTTCTCAAGACCACAGCAGATATTTAATAAGGATCAGTTGTTTCGGCCACTTTCCCACAGGCTGTGTGGGGAACCCGAGCCCAGCCCGTGTTCCGGGAGTGGGTGTCCCAAGGGGGCTGTGACGGTGAAGAGGGAGGAAGGGGGGATGGGGGCAAGGCGCGGGGCTTTCTGTAAGAGGCTCATCCACAGCGCCAAGGTCACGGTGCACAGCTGAGGGTCAAGTGATTCTGTTTCTCTAGACTGTGCCGATGTGAAGGGAAATCTCTTTCTCTCTTAAAACATTCAATTATTCCTCTCTTTGGAAAGACGTGAGGGGAGAGAGAGGGAGCGGTGCGTGTTTGAGCATGAGCACAGGCTTCTGGAGTGGAAAGGCAAGCAGAGAGACAGACTAGCGAGCGAGCTGCGTGTCGAGGGGAGAAACGGCCTTGAAGTGAAGACCCCATTATTTTTTGCTACCCCAGGTTTTGCCAGCCCTGGGCTTGGGGCTCACTCCTGGTAGTTCTCCGAAGAACATATGATGCAGGGTATCAAACTTGGGCCTCCCACACGCGAAGCTCCGGGTCAGCCCACTGATGTGCTCACAGCGAGACTGTGATGTCTCACCTTTACTGAGATACTTGGCTCACGGGATAGTGTTAGGGCGCGGATCGAGATCTCCCTATAACGACAAAGAGACTCCAGAGACTGCAAGCAGCAAGCAGGGTTTATTGTAAGACTGGCTAGCCAGGGTCCAGCCGCCTACACGGACACGCAGGTCCAGCAGGTTGGGCAAAAGACCCCGAGCTTCTCCAAAGGAGATCTTATATAGGCCTTCCCCGGTCGTTACAGCAGAGCCCGCGCATTTCATAGCCAATAGATTTGTAATATTCAAACTTTCTTAACCAATCCATTTAAAAGGACATCACTCCTTAGCCTATGGTTTTAGAGATCAGTATTCGCGCCAATATTCAGGAATGTCCCGGTTCTGGGGCCAGTCCTAGGTCCTGTGATACGGGTCATGTGATATGGGTCTGATTATCTGGTCTGACCACCACTGTTCTTGCGAACTGGGGTGCCTGTATCTGAATTCCTTGCTCAGGGGCAGAAAATCAAGTTATTCTAGAATGCGGGCTCCTGTAAAAAGAGTCTTAAGAAAGCTAAATAGATTCTTGTGTTCTGTCCTGGGCCCGATCCTCACAATAGTGCTCTCGTGAGGCCAATGAGATCTAGGCTTCTGCAGCCACGGGCGTCCCGGAAGGCCCCGTGATCACTGTTTTCCCCTTTCGCCACATGTCCTTCTTTGTTTTTTAGCATGCCTCCAGCGAGAAGCCCTTCTACCCCCACTTCCGCCCCTCTAGACAAAACCTTTCACCCGGACTGTTATCTGACTGCACACAACTACTGCATGTGTTTGTGTCCAGCAAGGCATTTGTGGGCAAAAAATTTGAATGCCCTGCTTTCTGAGAATAACCAGCAGCATACTAGCAGCTAGAATGTCATTAATGAAAGAAAGTAGTGTGGAAATATGAAGACACATCCAAAACAACTTAGAATACTGATAACTTTTTTTTAATGTAAGAGAGATCATCACTAGAAAAGGTGTTATTAGTCTAGTTTAGACCTCCTTGGATATATTATATTAGATATTGTAATAGATAGTGTACACTATAAATATTTTAAAGTGTGGATAAAATTTTCCATGCAAGATTTTATAATGATGTTGAAATAGTGTTTGAACTTTCTTTTTCTTCTTCATCTCCATTTCATCTCCATTTCTGTTTCTGTCTCCTCCTCCTCCTCCTCCTTCTTCTTCTCCTTCTCCTTCTTCTTCTCCTTCTTCTTCTTCTTCTTCTTCTTCTTCTTCTTCTTCTTCTTCTTCTTCTTCTTCTTCTTCTTCTTCTTCTTCTTCTTCTTCTTCTTCTTCTTCTTCTTCTTCTTCTTCTTCTTCTTCTTCTTCTTCTTCTTCTTCTTCTTCTTCTTCTTCTTCTTCTTCTTCTTCTTCTTCTTCTTCCTTCCTCTTCTCTTCCTCCTCCTCCCTCCACCCTCCTTCCCCTTCTTCCTCCTATCTCCTCTTCCTCCTTCCTCTTCTTCCTCCTTCCTCCTCTTCTTCTTCCTCCTCCTCTTCTTCCTTCCCCTCCATCTCTTCCTCCTCTTCCTCCTTCTCTCCTCCCTCCCCCCTTCTCTTCCTCTCCTCTTTTTGGCTTCCAGTGGTCCAGAATATGGGATAGGCCAAACAGCTACCTAAGAGGTGCTCCCTTAGGCCAGATTGTAGACTTGGGAGTTTTGACTTCACAGCTATTGTAGAAGTGGCATGAGAACCAAAGAGAGGGTGAACTACCTTATGGAAAAAAAAACCCCTTTAAACATAAGTTTATTCTTAAATGTGCATTGTCTCCCCAACACTTCATTCTAGCTACTCTTAGCAATGGAGGCTAAAAATAGAAACCAGACATCTACACAGGAGAGGAATTAAGGCTGACTGTAGGATAACATTGCCAGAGGTAGCTTAAGTTTATTGGGTTGTTCCCATCACAGTGCTCCCTTTCTTCTGTGTTTATTTGTAACTTCTTTCTTTGTGCTCTGTTGACTTGTAAATATTGTTTTTCTCTTCTCCTTGCGTTCTTTGCATAGTTTATTGAGAGCCATGTCCTTTTGTATGGGCACAGGAAGACACTAGTAAATGCTATGCTTTTGTAACCTGGGAGTCACTTGACTCTAAATGATATTTTCCTCCTGGGCATCTGTTCTCTCTAAGCCTCAGCTGCCCTTACTTCCTAGCACCCCCAAAGGCAGGGTCCCGGCCAGGGACAGGATGGATCCAGGGCAAGCGGTGAACTGTGTGCTATCCTGGCATCGAGATGGGCCTGGCCAAAGTGCCTAATGCTTAACTATAAGTTAAGCGCTTGGTCGTGGACAAATGCTGTCATGATCCAAAAGCTAATAACTAGATTTGGACCCTGTTAGGGTTAGGAATGATTAATCTGGCCTGAGCGCTATAGTCTGAGTCTGTGCCAAGATGTTCCCAGGAGAGCTGCCCTAGAAGCCTCAATGTATCTCTTACTGTGTCCAAGCAAAAATAACTAGTATTTAGATGTTGATTGAGTTTTTGGACTGAGGAAAAGAAAAAAACACCTTAAGAGGTATTTAGCCTGGGGGCAGTCAGGAAAGGCTTTGGAATACCTCTAGGTAGTATTTTTCCTTTGAACCTGGTGGGCCCTAGGGAGGGGCTTTCTTATGTTGATTTTGCTGGGTATAGCTTGGGCCCAGAGTGGCCTGTTAAGGGTGGAGAGGCTAGTGAAGAGGAAACAGAATCCAGAGAGTTGGGATCCAGGAATAGGGGCTAGGAAGGAAAAGAAGCAGTCAGAGTCAGAATTCAGAGAGGAGAGAGAGCAAGCCCAGGTTGCCAGATGGAGCACGGAGAGATGAGCGGGAGAGACAGGAGGAGACAGGAACGAGGGGTGTTAGGGCCTCCAAATGTTAGGGCGCGGATCGAGATCTCCCTATAACGACAAAGAGACTCCAGAGACTGCAAACAGCAAGCAGGGTTTATTGTAAGACTGGCTAGCCAGGGTCCAGCCACCTACACGGACACGCAGGTCCAGCAGGTTGGGCCAAAGACCCTGAGCTTCTCCAAAGGAGATCTTATATAGGCCTTCCCCGGCCGTTACAGCAGAGCCCGCGCATTTCATAGCCAATAGATTTGTAATATTCAAACTTTCTTAACCAATCCATTTAAAAGGACATCACTCCTTAGCCTGTGGTTTTAGAGATCAGTATTCGCGCCAATATTCAGGAATGTCCCGGTTCTGGGGGCAGTCCTGGGTCTTGTGATACGGGTCATGTGATATGGGTCTGATTATCTGGTCTGACCACCACTGTTCTTGCGAACTGGGGTGCCTGTATCTGAATTCCTTGCTCAGGGGCAGAAAATCAAGTTATTCTAGAATGCCGGCTCCTGTAAAAAGAGTCTTAAGAAAGCTAAATAGATTCTTGTGTTCTGTCCTGGGCCCGATCCTCACAGGGGCAGTGTGAGGCTAGAATTGGGGGCTCAGAGAGACTGGAGCAGGCGCGTGGAGAGAACAGAATAAATAGCAACTGAACAATCAACTGGCTTGGCCCTCGTTTCCTATTCCGTCTGCCCCATGGCCTGGGCTTCAGGGCTACCAGTTTAACAACAACAGCAACAGCGACAACAACAACAACAGCAACAACAACAACAGCAGCAACAACAACAACAGCAACAATAAAATCAGCGTGTGTAGAGATTTGCTCTGAATGTGCATATCATCGTTATCAACTTGATGAGTGTTTTATTTTTTGACAAGTTGATAATAGAAGGATGAGGAAGTATATTCCAAGAGTACATTAAATGATTTCTATGGTCGTTGTTTCAGTAATATATATTTTTGGCTGTTGGGCCATACCTGGCAGTGCTCAGGGTTACCCCTGGTTCTGTGCTCAGGGGTCACTCCTGGGGGCCTCAGGGGATCATGTGGGTGCCACAGATGGGGTGTGGGTTGGCTACATTAAAGGCAAGCACCCTGTGCACTAGACTGTCTCTCCTCTTCAGGTAACTTTTATGGTATAAAGTTTATTTTTGTTTCATTTTGTTCATCCATTTGTTTTCTGGATTGTTTTTATTTATTTTTCCTGTTTTTTTTTTTTTTTTTAAATTTCTTGGTCAGACCCAGCGGTGCTCAGGGCTTGTTTCTGGCCCCGCAGCAGGGATCACTCCTGTCAGGGCTCCGGGGACCATACAGGGTGCTGGGGATTGAACCTGGCTCAGTCGTGTGCAAGGCATATATGAACAGTGCTGTCTTTCCGGCCTGATGCTGCTTTTGTTGTGGGAAAGTTCTTGATTTGTTTTGTGTGTTGGGGCTACACCCAGCGCTTTTCCTGGCTCTGTGGTCATGAGTGACTCTGGTTGTTCTTGGGGGACAATACGTGGGACCAAGGAGTCACACTGGGGTCGGCCACAGGAAAGGTAAGCACTTTAACCCCTGTGCCCTCTCTGTGGCCCTTGTTTTTGGTGAAACCTATTTGCAACTACATTAAATAAAACTTATAGGTGGAGAAATTTTACTTACCCTTGGTGCAGAGACATACAAAGCTATCAGAGCCTTGGATTAATTGAATCACCAAGATTAGGTGGTTCATTGTGATACTGCTTAGACCTTTTCCCCTTAGGAACTATCAGTGACATGGCTTGGCTTTGAGAGTTAAGTTCATAGTTTGTCTAGCCTGAGATGCAGAGCAATAGGGTATAGACTTAGAGGAGATGGAATTGTTTCTTTCCATTCTTCATTTCTTTTTTTCTTTGGGTCACACCTGGTGATGCACAGGGGTTACTCCTAGCTCTGCACTCAGGAATTACCCCTGGAGGTGCTCAGGGGACATATGGGATGCTGGGAATCGAACTCGGGTCAGCCGCATGCAAGGCAAACGCCCTACCTGCTGTGCTATTGCTCCAGGCCCCATTCTTCTTTTCTAGCAGAGAAGATCTGCAGGCGTGTGCCTCAGGATCCCTCCTTGGTAGAGTTGTTTCTCAAGGGCGCTTCTGCAACTTTTTTTCTTTAAAGATCAGAGTGGAGAACTTGAGTCACACAGTTCATTAAGTGGATGGAAGTACCTAACAGAAGGAAGGGGAATATTCTGCCAGAGGGAACAGATATCCTGGAGGAGTGAGGGGTGTGACTTTGGCTGTGTGTTTAGGAGAGATTTTCTTCTATCCAACTTTCTCCAAAACTCTGATGCGTAATTGGACCCTATTTATTAATTGATGGTGAGATTGTAACTCTAGATCTAGTTCACATTCCCAGAAGTTATGCAAAGCTTTATAGAAATATACATAGTCATTAAGCAAGAGAAAGGAGTTTATAGACTTTTGTGACTTCCATTTTTTTTTTCAAAAAATTTTGGGCTATACCTGATGGGGATAGAACCTGGGTGAGCCAAGTGTACGGCAAACACCCTGCCTGCTATACTATCTCTCCAGCACCTTCCATTACCATTTTAATACCCAACCCTCAGTTTTCCTTAAGGTTGACTCAAATCCTTTGTGTTGTAAGAAAAAAATATTTGTTTCTGATCTTAGATTGGAGATGGGCAAACAAGCATTTATTCATGGCTCTATGGGTGATTTATATATAAATTCTAGGCAGATACATCCTTTATTCAGCCTTCCATCGTCACTTTGAGAAACTCCTGCTAATTTTTCTTATAAATAACGTATTATGCTTCACACCATGTCTCTTTGTCAAGTCCCCCACGTAACACACCAGTTGTTGTGCTGTGAATCAGAACAAAGTCTGCGTCATGAACTCTTTCCTAGCTTGTGTTCACGAAGGTTTCTGGGTTTTCCCCCAACCCCATTATATGTGTCTAAAGCCATTTCACCCCCTCTTGTATTTGTACAGCCTTTTTCTCTCGAAAGGGATTACACCCACATCTGTTTCTATTAAACACCACTCTGCTAATCGTCCCCTTTCTCCCAGTTGTCAAGGGCACTCCTTTCTTCTTAATTCTGTGTCCTAGACTCATCTTTATGGAGATTTATCTGGGACCTGCACTGAGGAAATACATTAAAATGTAAATGGTTTCTAAACATTCCAGACACATTTGCATCACCCAAATTTGGCCATTTGCTTGTTGGGTTAATGTTCCTATTTCTTAAAAAAAGAAAGTATTTGAAAATTAATCACTATCATCTCAATCAGATGGGGTTATTGCTGGGTGGGAGGGGATAAGACAGTTGGAAGTTTATGTGTTATTGTTCGTAGGGAACAGTTAATTGTGCAGTAAAACCCACATCTCACTTTTTGTTCTTTCTTTACATTTTTTTAAGGAAAAGGTTCTCTGTGATTTATTTGAAAATAAACATGTCTGTAAGACTTCGTTCCTGGCTGTTGGAGCATTTGGCCCTTCCTTTTTGCTTCAAGTGGCTTGGGACAGTGCTTTGAAGCCTGCGGTGGTTAAATGGGTAGCCTTTCCTCCTCCATCCTGGGGCTGCCAGGATTTCACTGGTAAAAAGGGCAAAATCCTGGAGATTGGGAATTGAGAGTAATTCTGCTCCCTTCAGAAACCAGCGAGGTTCAGAGAACAGTTTTCAAGGTCGTGCCATATGGGCGGGAGAGGTAGGCCAGGGGGCTGGGCGCTTGCCTGGCATGCGACTGATCCAGGTTCCATTCCCAGCATCTCATGTGGTCCCCTGAGCACTGCCAGCAGGGCCACGAGTGAGACTGAGCCAGGTGCGGCCCAAAAGGCAAAGAGAAAAGAACAGAAGATAGTGCGGAGTGATAGGACTCAAAACACGTGGGTTTAATGAAGTGATGTTTACGAAACCGAGAACCAAGGGGGTACCACGGAGTGGAAAAGGGTCAGTCGAGATGGCGGCGTAGGTAAGCAGTGTCTCTGGAACGGGTTTTCCAGCCCTTAAAGCCCCTCTCCCCGCACCCTTGGGAAGCAACTGTTCCTCATCGCCCGAGCTCACATCTCCACAGGCGTCTCTGGGCACTCAGCGCTGGGTTCCTGGGCTCTGGCGCCCGTGAAGAAACTGGGGAAAGTCGAGACAGGCCTCAAGAGGCTGCGGATGGCGAGGCCGAAGGGCCCTTCCAGGTAAGGTGCAGAGCTCTAGCCGACCCAAGTCAGTCTATGTTAGGAATTAAAAATGCGAAATAACCTACGTGTGTGTTATGCACAATCATTCATAGACACTCAGACACACACAGAACCAATGTGTAAAGCAGAATACTCCATAAAAACAACCCTCAGAAATGGGTAATTCCAGGGGCTGGAGCGATAGCATAGCAGGTAGGGCATTTGCCTTGCACGCGGCCGACCCAGGTTCGATTCCCAGCATCCCATATGGTCCCCTGAGCACGGCCAGGGGTAATTCCTGAGTGCAGAGCCAGGAGTAACCCCTGTGCATAGCTGGGTGTGACCCAAAAAGCAAAAAAAAAAAAAATGGGGCATTCCAAAAGTATACCGAGGCATAGGATTTATTTACTTCTTTCTTCCTGATTTCAATATTTATGTAAGCCTACCTCATTCAATGCTCAGTTGAAGGAGACATTATAGAAATAAGTGGCCAAATAGCTTTTAGAACCTAGAATTAGTTTGGAGCAAATCTTCTGTTGGGCACACGATTAAGATATAATGAAAGAGCACTGTAGCACTGTCGTCCCATTGTTCATCGACTTGTTCGAGCAGGCACCAGTAACGTCTCCATTGTGAGCCTGGTTACTGTTTTTGGCATATTGAATACGCCACGGGTATCTTGCCAGGCTCTGCCGCTCGGGTGGCATACTCTCGGTAGCTTGCCAGGCTCTCCAAGAGGGCCGGAGGAATCAAACCCGGGTCAGCCGCGTGCAAGGCAAATGCCCTACCCCCTACCTGCCGTGCTGTCGCTCCGTAATGAAATAGCCAGGGTTTATTGCCTTTCAAATGCTGAAGCCTATTGTGGGTCCCACTGACAAACTGTCATTATTAAAGTTTGTCTTTTGGGTGCTTGCTTCTGAAACAAAAAAAAAATACAGCGTGGGCAAAGATGATGGGTGATGGATCCTTCTCAGGACCATATTTACTTGAACAATAGAATCTTTTGGGGGTAGAGAAAGGTGAGAGGAAGGAAAAGAGAGAGAGAGAGAAAGAGAAAATCCATGAAATATTATAGTATGTTAATTTCCTTCCAGATGTCAGAGAAAAACAGCAAGAACAGTTTGTGTTTGATATGTAAAACAAATGACTGCGATGAGGGAAAAGGAAATAAGGGCATTAAAGGAATCGCAGTGGCTTATCGGAGATGAACTCCTCAGTTCCTGTTTACTAGTGGCATGGGTTTGTTTCTCCAAACATGCTCCGGCTCTGTAGAGATTGTTTAAAAGGTTAGCTGCCATGACCCGGGCATGGCAGAGGGATACACAAGATGTGAATGTCTGCAGCGCATGAGTGCACATAAAAGGGAAATGTTTGAGCTTGAGAGGCGGAAGCACCAGGACGGTGTATTAGAGCGAAATGTTTCCACTAGTTCCACTGAGAGCGTTTGATGGGTTGTTTGCCCAGACTAATGAAAGGAAGGTTGTTTCCCTTATGTGGATCGGGTAGATATAAAGTAAATATGACGCCCCCTCCCACCTCCCCCCCACCAACACACACCAAATGAGCCTCATTTTGGGCATCATGTGTTTGGTTCACCACGGGGACGCTGATTTATAATTATCCCGGTGGAGCCCAGAATTGGGGCCAATGGATACTCGCCTCCCATTTTCTTCTTGGGTGCTCAGTGTCTCATGCGACCCTAACCACCACGGGGCAGGCGCGGTCACCCAGCGGTGAACGTGCCTTTCTAGGTCACTGGTTCCGGCACAGCGGTGTTCACGGAAAACAGTGTCTAAAAAAGGGGGATTTACATTCAGGACGGATGGCAGAACTGGGAGGACACTAGCGTGGCTGACCTGGGTGGTTAACTCTAAGTGAGGCCTGGGCGTCTCCACGTTACCTCCCAACGAATGGAAAACAGCACTCAAGCTTAGATGTCCTGATAGCCAAGTCTGTTAAAGTAAAACGTCTACCATGGTGGCATCATGGTGGGGGGGGCATAAAATAATAAAATGTATTATGAGCAGCAAGAGAAGGCGTGATGAACATGTCCTCTTTCATTCTAAATTCTGTTTCCTATTTGATTGGGAGGGAGTCCATTAGAAAAAAAAAAAGATTTGAAATTGAGATCTTCCAGGAACAGCTCAGCACCTGTCCGTCAGAGCGTGCCGGCCATGAGCTGCTGCCCGCCGCTGCCCTGCGTTCTAGGAGCGGGCACTGCCCATCCTGAGCTGGGCACGCTCAGCCCCGAGGGCATTCAGGTCGTGGACACCTGGTTTGTAAGAGGATTTTGTTTTCCTGAAGCCACAAGATCAATTCTGGAAGAGAAGTCAAATCTTAAAATGAGTGCAGGGCAATTTGCAGAAACATCTTAAAACACAGGCATGGGGAGTCTTGAAATAATCAGGAAGTGCAATCTCGAGTTGGGAGATTGGGAGAGAGGACCAGAGAGAGAGCAAGGTTGTTAGTGGTTGATTTGCTGAGTCACATGTAGGGTGATCCAAAGAATGCTATTTACTGGGGGTACAAACATCTAATTTTATACCCTTCTGAAGCCAGTGATAAAATATAAAATGGATATTTTATTAAGACTGAGAAGGAAAATGAGATATTTTTGCATATTCTATATTTTACAAGGTTTTCTTGATTAGAGCCTCTCCATTGTGCGGGTGTGAGGCTTTGAGACAGCCTGGACCCCCCTGCGGCTGGCTGACGGGCTCCATTCTGTCCTCCAGGTCTGCTTTTCTCTTTCCTGGTTCTCGGGCCGTACCGGTGGGGCTCAGGGGGGTTCCTGGCTCTGTGCATAGGGATCACTGCTGGTGGGCTCAGGGGACCATCTGGGATGCCGGGGATTGAGCCCCCGTCAGGTGTGTGTGCAAGGCAAGCGTCTAATCCACTGTGCGATCACTCCAGCCACCCATGTGTGTTCCTTAGAACCTTTCACCCCGGCCCCGGCTCTTGCCCTGTCTCAAGATCCTGAAAGATGCTTTCATGCACTGTGGGCCTTGGTTCCAGTCAGGTCGGGTTGGGAGTGCAGGTGTGGGTGGGTCAGTGTGGGCGAAGCTTCCTGAACGTGGCATGCCCAGGAAGTCACCCTAGGCAAGTGAAAAAAAAAATCAGACCCGCCGAAAGGATTCCGAAGCTTCTCAGACCTTCCCATCACTCAGTGATTTTTTTACTTGCTTTCCCAGCCAGCACCGTGTCAAACACTAACCCCAACCTGAGTGCTCAGAGCTTTTCCTCGGGGACAAGTCGGCAGTTTTCTCAGATTTACTGCACCTGAGTAAATCTTTTTTTTGCACGCACTCTTTTTTATTATTTTATTTGAAAAAGATTTTTAAAAAATTGAATCACTGCGATGTAGACCCTCATAAAGCTGTTCGTGATTAGGTTTCTGTCCTACAGTGTCCCAACATCCATTCCTCCACCAGTGTACACCCAGACAGTTCCAATTCTGTCCCCCCCTGCCCACCTCTGTGGCAGGTACTTCTCTCTCTCCCTCTCTCTGTAGGATAACATAGCCTCAGTAGTTTAGGTTTATTGGGTTACTCCCGTTACAGTGCTCCTATTCCTCTTTGTTTATTTGTAGCTTCTTTCTTGGTGTTCTGTTGACTTGTAAATAATGTTTTTCTCTTCTCCTTGAGTCCTTTGCATAGTTTATTCAGAGCAAGTCCTTTTTGTATGGACACAGGAAGACTTAACAAATGTTATGCTTTTGTAACCTGGGAGTCATTTGACTCTACATGATATTTTCCTCCAGGGCATCTGTTCTCTTGACCTAAGCCTCAGCTGCCCTTACTTCCTAGCACCCCCAAAGCATGGTCCCGACGTGGGACAAGAAGGACCCAGGGCAAGCGGTGAGTTGTGTGCTACCCTGGCATCGAGATGGGCCTGGCCAAAGTGCCTAATGCTTAACTATAAGTTAAGAGCTTGATCATGGACAAATGCTGTCATGATCCAAACAGTGATAACTAGATTTGGACCCTGCTAGGGTGAGGAATGATTAATCTGGCCTGAGTGCTGTGGTCTGAGCCTGTGGCAAGATGTTGCCAGGAGAGCTGCCTTGCAAGCCTCAATGTATCCCTTGCTATGTCCATACAAAAATAACTAGTATTAAGATGTTAATAAGTTCCTGGACTAAGGAAAAAAAAAAAACCTTAAGAGTGAGGAAGGGCTTTGGAGTGCCCTGCCCTCAGGAAGGGCTTTCTTATGTTGATTTTGCGACCTGGCTGGTTGTAGCCTGGAGGGTAAGGTGGGAGAGACAAGTAAGTAGGAGGAGAGAGAGAAGCCAGAGAGAGAAGCAGCAGTTGAGCAGTAGATCCAGAGAGAGGCCGGAGCTGGGAGTGCGGGAGATGAGAAAGATGGAAGATTGAATAAACGGTAACTAATCAGCAACCAGCTTGGTCCTCATTCTTCCTTCGCCTGTCCTTGACCACCGGCTGTCCCGATCCAGTCCACACACTGCGGTTCCAGAGCACCGAACGCGGGTGGTGAGACAGAGCCGCCCGGAGAGCCCGCGAGTGCTCACCCCCCTCAGCGTTCTTTAGTTTTTTACATCTCTCTCTCTCTCTCTCTCTCTCTCTCTCTCTCTCTCTCTCTCTCTCTCTCTCTCTCTCTTTCTGTCTCTCTGTCGCTGTCTCTGTCTCTCTCCCCTTTTGGGCATTACTTCTTCCACACACTCTTTTTTCTTTTAAAGAAAGGATAGTTCTATACAATTTATTGTTTCTCTCAAACACACTGTGACACTTGATACTATGAATTTTTTTTAACATGGTAATTTAAATATAAGTTTATAAAAGGATATATTTTAAAAGCATGCATAATATTCTACATACTATTCTTTTTTTCCTTTTTGGGTCACACCTGGTGATGCACAGTGGTTACTCCTGGCTCATGCACTCAGGAATTACTCCTGGTGGTGCTAGGGGGACCATATGGGATGCTGGGAATCGAACTCAGGTCTTCTGCGTGCAAGACAAATGCCCTACCCGCTGTATTATTGCTCTAGCCTCATGTACATACTATTCTTATTGGCCACATTAGAAGCATTTTACAATAATGAGCTTACTAATTCAAATAACAGCTCCGCTTACCCAGTGATTTTTTTAAATTAAAAAAATTTTAAGGTTTTTTTTTTTTTAACTCACTCACCATGAGATAGAGCATTACAAAGTTTTCATGGTTGCATGTCAGTCATACAATGTACCAACACCCATCCCTCCACCAGTGTAATTTCTCAGCACTGGTGCCCCCAGTTTCTCTCCCACCCCTTCAAGTCTCCCACACCCGCCCTGCCTCTATGGCAGGCATCTCTCTTCTCTCTCTCTTTCTCTGTTTTAGCTTGCACACACTCTCATCCCTTCAAGTGGTGAGCCTCGGAACTGGGGTTTGGGAAGACACAGACACATGCTTTACTGTCTGTTCCAGCTGCCTTGCTTTGGGATGTCGCCCCGCCATGAGGTGGCCGTCTCAGCATCTGCTGAGTCCTCAGAAAGAGGACTGCCGGGGCTGGAGCAATAGCACAGCGGGTAGGGCATTTGCCTTGCATGCGCCTGACCCGGGTTCTATTCCCAGCATCCCATATAGGTCCTCTGAGCACCACCAGGAGTGATTCCTGAGTACAGAGCCAGGAGTAACCTCTGAGCATCGCTGGGTAACCCCACGCCCCCCCCCCAAAAAAAAAAAAAGAGGACTGTGACGCGTATTTAGACTTTCAAACGTAAACTGGAAGATTGCTAGGTGCCAGACACTCCCCTGGATGCTGCAGGCACCCCAGGGAAGAAAACAGATAACAGAAGGTGACATTTCAGCCAGAATTTAAAAAAAAAAAAGGTGAGGAAATGAGGTAATACTATTCCAGGTCACCAGACAGGAAGGACTGAGCAGTTGGCAGTGAAGTCACATCCTTGAGGGTCACTGAGAAGGGAATGAGTTGATCTCAGAATGAGCCAGGACATGCCGAGAGCGGCAAGCCTGGGCCGGGGATAGGGTCTGACCTCCTTCTGCTCCTTTGAAATTAGATTCTAGAGAGGAAGCAGGAGAAAAGTCGGGAGGCTGAGATGGTAATTCTAGAAATTTCTAGAAAGAGGTTGATGGTGTTTATGCCACGGTAGGAACAGAAGAGGTAGCGGGCTGCGCCAGCTTCTTAACAGACTCGAGCTAATGGGGTTGCTGAGAGGGGCTGTCGGCGGTGATGGGGGAGTAGCCGAAAAGGCCCGCAAGGTTCGTGGCATTGAAACACACTAGAATGTGTCACCAGATGGAAGAACAGGTTTGGCCATTCGGTGCTTGTGTTACGGAGATGGGTGAGAACGGCTGGTAGGGCGTTTGCCTTGCATGCAGCTGACCAGGGTTTGATTACTGGCATCCCACTGGTCCCCTAAACACCCACCAGGAGTAATTTCTGAGTGCAGAGCCAAGTGTACCCCCTGAGCATCCCTGGGTGTGAAGAAGAAAAAAAAATGTTGTTGCTTTTGCACCATACTTGCCAGTGCTTGGTGTAACTGCCAGCATGTGCCTGGGAGTCAGTCCCAGGGCTGCGCAGGTGACTGTGCAGTGCCAGGGTTTGAACTCAGGGCCTCATATGTGCAAGGTAAGTGCCCTCTCATCCAGTCACATTGCTACTTCTGTCAATTTGGACACAGAAAGTTTGAAATACTCTTTGCCATTCAAGCAGAAGTCGGCAGCGAGGGCGGGCTGAGCACTCTGAGAATGCTGGTGACGCTGGAGATCTGATGGTTTGGGATCTCTTGGGGGCCACCCAGCAGTGCGCAGGGATCACTCCTGGTGGTGCTCAGGGCACCATAAGGGTTGCGGAGGATTGAGCCCAGGGCAGCCACATGCCAGGCAAGTGCCCGCCCCTCTGCGCTGTCTTCCGGTCCTGCAGGCACCTGCTGATGTTGACTCTGCCCTTGGCTCACGTCCCTCAGTGTCCCGAGGCCGGGGCGAGGAGGATCCTAGGGGAAACGGAAAGGCCATCGAGGAAGGGGGAGAACAGAGAGGCTGTGAGGAAAGCTGTGAAGGGTCGTGTTTCTGGCCGCGTTGCTTCCCAGTCAGCGTGTGGGGAGGCAGGTGAGGGCAGGAGCGAGCACGCTCTGCGCCTCCGTCTCTCACCCGCCGCCCCTGAGGTGCTTCCACCTTTTCTCACTTTGGGATTTGGGGCGTTCTCTAGTCCCTTTTATTTCCACTTAACGGTGCAAACTGTCTCCTCTCTGGGACTCCTCTGTTACATGCCCCTAATCGTAACCGACACACGCTTGTAGCGTTCTCTTCTGCAGTTGCTTCCTAGAAAGTTCCGGTGGGATGCAGTGGGGACTGTGACAGACGTGACCGTGTGCAGCTCCGCCACGTGGCTCACCACCTTCCCAGCCCACAGCACAAGTTTCCTGACTGCTCATTCGCTAAGATTTATGTTTGTTTGGGTTTTTTTTAAATTTTATTTTATTTATTTATTTTTTTACAGTTACAGATTTATACATTTTTGTGCTCATGTTTCTCCTTTACAAAGTTTGATAACCCATCCCTTCACCAGTGCCCATTCTCCACCACCAGTAAACCCAACTAAGATTTATGTTTGAAGGGCGTTAGCAGTACCCACCGGCCCCCGTCAAATAGACACCATCTCCAAATTCACAAATAGTTTCTAAAAACCCTAATTTGTTAACCACAGCTGTTGACAAAGCTGAAATCACAACCTGTGCGATCAGGTTCCCTTTTGTGTGATTTCCACAAGCACATTCCCCCCCCCCTTTTTTTTTGCTTTTTGGGTCACACCCAGTGATGCTGAGGGGTTACTCCTGGCGGTGTTTGGGGGACCATATGGTATTGAACCTGGGTCGGCTGCTTACAAGGCAAATGCCCTAATTGCTGCACTATCGCTCTGGCCCCCCACAAGTAATTTTCTAGAGAACTACAAAGTAAGGAGGTCTTTCTCTTTCTTTCTCATCCCACCTTGGAGTTGATCCTGCTGAATGAACAGGCGGCTCACCTGTGTGTCTTGAGTATGGATGTTTCCCTTTGTGTCCCTGCCCTGGGGTGCTGCCCGTGCCCTGTGTGGACTCTTCAGAGACCCCTGCTCTCAGGGGGAGGATTCCGCCTGAGAGTAATTCCTCTTGGTTTTGTGCATTGCTCGTTGTTGAGCTCCTTGAATAGCGTTCTTGTAGCGGGATCTTCAAGCAATCGGCTTGTCACATGGTTTGAGCGTGCACTTCTGTCTTGCTTTCCCTTTGTAGTTCGTGCTTAAAGTTTGAGAAATAACGTTTTGATAGGACTGGGCCTGATGTGTGTCTCCTCCATGGGATGACTGAATCGTGGCTTGCCTGGAGGGGCACGAATGAGTGCCCGGGAGGGCCGGGGCATGGGGGGGCTCTGAGCACAGTCCTGGAAATCTGCCTTCTTTGATTTATTTTTAACTTTTCTAGCAGGTAATTCCGGACCCCTGGGAAATTCATCTAACTTCTCTCTGCTTCTCTCCCTTTATTGCATGCACCAAGGGAATTGCATAAGTGATACATTCAATTTTATTTTCATCTCTGTGGAAAAGGCATTGTCTATTCCTAAGGTAATTCTAATGATTAATATTATTTCTAAGGCATTGTCAAAAATAATCTTTGTGGTGATCCCATGAATGGCGTCCAATGTTTGTGGTGCCAGTTCCTACTCCAGAATCTACAAAATTCTACTAGAGAATATAAAGCTTCTCCGAAAAACCCTTGATTAGGATTCAGGGTGTATTCGTCCACTCATTAGAAGCTTGGGCTCCAAAGTTGAAAGGAAATCAGGCTAGTAATTTAAAAACTTACTCAAAGGATAGGTAACACACTCTATTAAAACAGAATTAAAGAGCAATTGATAAGACTTTCCAGCTCAGATGTAATAGGACACAGCAGACAAGTGTACATGTTGGAAAAAAGAAAAAAATGACCTGGGAAAATTTTAAATTAAAAAAAAAGGGGGGGCTGGAGTGATAGCATAGTGGGTAGGGCGTTTGCCTTGCGCGCGGCCGACCCAGGTTAGATTCCCAGCATCCCATATGGTCCCCTGAGCACTGCCAGGAGTAGTTCCTGAGTGCATGCTGGGTCTGACCCAAAAAAAGAAAAAAAAAGTATTTTGAAGCTACTGAGAGTTATGGGGGGAAATTCCAGGAAGGAGAGAGGCGGGGGGATGAGTTTCCCCCTTCTGGCATTCACAGAGAGCCAAGAAGTGAGTATTTTTAGCACGGCCTTCCAGGGGCGCTTTGGAAGCGGGTCGGGCGGGAGTTGGGAGGCTGGAGTGGACGCTGCCAAGGCAAGGCTCTCGCCTGGCCCCATCACTCCCGGTCTACAGGAGAAGCTCCACCAGTTTACAGTAGTTCCACGCAGAGATTTTGGTCAGTGGCATGGCGCGCACGCTTCATTCCGTGCTTCATTCTGTGCCATCAGGGTGAGACCCTGCTGGGCGCCCAAGGAGTTGGGGTTCCGTGCACCAATGTATGGCCCCATGTGTGAGTAAAGGCCACTTTAACTGCTTACTCTGGAAACTTGCACCTTTATTCTGCAAGTAGATCATTCAGATTTTTTTTTTTCATTGAATAACTTTTGCTTCTAACATTGTATTTTAGGTTGTCAGAATGACTCATGTCTGTTTAGGAATAACACACACACACACACACACACACACACACACACACACACACACACGATCTCACCGGAAGTCTGACATCCATCCTCCACCATACAGTTGACCTCTCTTTGCTTTTGTTTTCACTTTGGGTCACACCTGGCAGTGCCCAAGGCTCATTCCTGGCTCCATGCTGGGCGGGGGGTTCTCTGCGAGCAGTGGTTGGATTGGTTGGGTGACCATACGTGATGCTGATGACAGCCATATGCCAGGGAGGGCCTTGATCCCGTACTATGTCCCTAGCCCACAGTTGATCCCACTAATCCAAGTACTCATCCCTGGGTCTCCTACTTTTTTAAAAAAATATTTTAATTTATTTTTTAACTGAATCACCATGAAGCGCACAGTTACAAAGATGTTCATGATTGAGTTCTAGTCATATAATGTTCTAAGGTTCTAACAACCTTCTCTTCACCAGTGTACGTTTCCCACCACCAGTGTCCCCATTTTCCCTCCCGCCCCCGTCTCAACCCTGCAGCCTGCTTCTGTGGCAGAGACTTTTTTCTCTCTGTCTCTGTCTCTCTGTATCTGTCTCTGTTTCTGTCTCTGTCTGTCTCTGTCTGTCTCTGTCTGTCTCTGTCTCTCATTTTCCTTTTGGGCACTGTGGCCCTGCTTTCTGATAAACACCACTTTGTTGTTATATTCCAAGAGTTTGCATTTATTTCTTTCAGTTTCTTTGTATTTCACACCTTTGTTTTACTCTTTATGATCCATCTCACTTAGCACAATACCCTTCATGTGGTGGCAAATGGGGCTGAGGGGGAGGGATTTCTCATCTTTTTTTTTAATATTTCATCTTTTCTTTCTTCTTGGCTGAGTAGCAAGCATTCTACTGCATCTGTCTGCCGCATCTCCTTTATCTAATCATCTGTCACAGGGCACCGAGACGGTTTCCCACTCTAGGCTGTTGTGAGTAAGGCCGTGATGACTGGGGGCAAGTCATGGGTGCTTGGAGAAGCCGGTCCCTCCCTGGCGTTCTCTGCACCCTCGCTTCCCCTCGATGTGCATTAAAGAAGTTGGTAGTGAAGATGAGAAGGTGTGAAGCAGGAGGGAATAAATATTGGTCTTAAGATACTAATTAGGACCCAAGTTTTGCAGTGATTATTTTATATTTCTGTCACCTCAGGACTTCTGGAGGGCAGCTGGGCTAATTCACAAACTGTAATTCACCAAAGAAATCTAAGCTTTTATTTTCTAATAAACAGTGGCGAGTTTTTAATTGGTAATTAGAAAATGATTATACCTTGCGTAAAAACCACATTTCTTTGACAGTATTGATGTGATTATACAATTACATTTCGAATTAACTTGAACAATGTTCAACACAGGAATTCTATTTCCTATCTGATTTTCCAGGGATTTTGGGTCCAGTCAGGTTTGGGCACCCTTAAGTAGGGGCACACACATTCCTAGTTTTGAAGTAGATTCCCTACTCTTCCCAGTGCTCTTGGTGACATAGGGCGTGGCAGGAAGGATTTAATTTCATCATTCAGTCTTGATTTTGTACATAATTCTTTTCTCATGATGACTTAATTCAAGATCTGTAATTACATGGAACAAATGACTATTGTACATGACATTGCTTTCTATTTATGTACTAAGGACATTTTGTCATTTATCAAGAACTACAATGAGTTGATCAAAGAAAGTTTCTTCTTCTTCTACTACTGTAGCACTGTTGTCCTATTGTTCATCAATTTGCTTGAGCAGGCACCAGTAACGTCTCCATTGTGAGACTTGTTACTGTTTTTGGCATATTGAATATGCCACAGGTAGCTTGCCAGGCTCTTCCGTGCGGGTGGGATACTCTCTGTAGCTTGCCAGGCTCTCCAAGAGGGATGGGGGAATTGAACCTGGGTCAGCCACATGCAAGGCAAATGCCCTACACGCTGTGCTATAAAAACATTCTACTACTACTACTATTCCAAAATGACTACCCAAATGATCCAGTGATTTACTGAGAATTCCGAAGTGAATCCAGACACAGCCTTGGAGAGTTATTCGGATTTGAGATTTGACAGAGTCCAAACAGTGATGCGTTCGTAAATTAAAGAAGGTGAGAACCCGCTGGGGACATTTGAGGTAACTTCATCTGCTGTCTCTTAGGCTAAACTGGCGTCCATGGGAGTTTATTATAGATCTGTCCGTGTAGGTGTGAAATCGAACCGTCATGCTACGATCCGCCTACTTCGACCTAAATGAAAAAAGCAGCTTGTGCTGTGCTGTGTATGTGGTCACTGGACATGTATGAAATGGCCAGAACTGCTGTGGGCCACAGTGGTGGACACACAGATGAGGGTATGACAGTCCTCAAGCTAGCTGAAATGTCTTGGTCTGGGATCTGTCCTGACTCAGGGGTTAGGATTTGTCCTCACCCCGGGAAGGGGCAGGGCGGTGAGGCCAGTGAAGACACTTTCCCCAGCTCACTGCAGCCTTTGACAAGTGAGAATGGTATAAACGCCCAAACTGAAGTTTGAGCTGGATTATTTATATCATTCTCCATGGCCCATTAAGGAGAATGCGCTTAGATCTTAAAACACCAAAACGCTTTCCCCTGGATCAGACATGTACTAATTCACTTAGACCTGTGCTCCCCCCGGTGGGGCCACAGTTGCTGTTTAAATTTAAATTTGTCAAAGATGGGGGGGATAAAGGTGTATCTCCTTAGGCACCCGATTGGTAGCTGCCGGTGGCTAATGGACACGTCATTGATCCACACAGCGTAGAACCTTTCCACCTCGTAGACATTTCTGTAAGGTAGCACCATCAGACAATTCACGGGCCTCTGAAGGCACCTAGAGATGTCCTTTCCCCTTCGGTATTGAAATACTTACACGATCACCCTTCCCGCCAAAAGGGCATGGAAGGCTTTTATTTACTCATCTACTCTGTGCGCCACAAATAAGACCAAGAAAGGAGGAACACATTCCTCTTACTTGATTTCAAGAATCTCAGTATTGAAGGGATTGCGAGTACCTTCCCTTCCCACGGTCGGATCTTTGAACTGTCACTGTGTTGTGAGTGACAACACAGCAACGCTAGGAAGTGACAAATCCAGAAGGAGGGTGGAGACCAGCCTGGACCCGTCGGTGATCTCTCAGCATTTCTCTGGGTCCGGTGGCAGGTTTACTTCTTTCCTTTTCCGCAGTACTGTAATTTTAGTAACATCAAATCTCAAGGAGATGATTGAAGGTTCTAAAGAAAGTGTACCTGAGAGTCACTTTCAAATGAGGTTAGTGGGCTGAGCCCCCAAGTGTTCAAAGAAGGAAATTTTCGCAGCACCGCAATTAATGGATTATAAGCAATACGAGATGATATTTGCAGAGACACAGCAAATTGCAGTTTGTGTGGGCTTTCCGAGTGAGCGACGTGGGAGTATAATCACATGCAGCTGCCCTTTAGGCTCTTATTTCAACTTCTATGTTCAATATACTAAAAAGGCAGAACAAAACTTGACTGTATTTGAAGAGATAGTAGGTTTGATCCTGCAGCCAGGAGAGATTACATCCTAAAATAGCCTGCAGCCTGAAGGATTTACCCAGGATTTGGGGGCGTTAGTTTGGAAAGCTCGGGTTAAACAGCAGAATGAGTAACGTTGGGAAGGTTAACCTACTTTCCGTCTCTCAAGGGCATTTTTTCCTAGAATAAGAGTGGAATTGAACGGAGGGTTGTTTGTAAGAAGTCATGAAAAAGGAACAGGGTTTGATTCACCAGCAGTTTCTCCCCAAACTTCATGTGAGGTCGATATACCTTTGATTTAAAAACATTGCCATCTCTCCTCAAAGCCGTCTTCTCCACACTATTGATTTCCCTGTACTCGAAGGTTGGTTTCCCGAGACCTCAGATTCTAGGAGTAGCCTTTGTGTCTGTCTCTCCTCTGCAGAGGCCAGCGGGGACTTCCGTGTCCTTACAGCAAAGGGAGTTCTTGAGTTTCCACTGTTGCTATGTCCAGGCAACCCTGGCTGCAGTTTCCTCGGCCTTCAAACAACTCTCTATTGGCAATTGTCTGCCATGGAGGGAGGGGGAGACGTGGGATGGGTGCAGCGGATACTGGAGACACTGGCGGTGGAAAATGTGCACTGGTGGAGGGATGGGTGATTGATCATTGTATGTCTGAAACTCAAACATGAAAACTTTGTAAGTGTTGCTCATGGTGATTCAATAAACAAACAAACAAACAAAACAATTCTCTATTGGCCCGAAGGCACTGCACCAGTTTGATAAGTTTGACAGCTACCTCATCTCACTTCTTCCAGTTACCACTTTTGCTATAAATTGATATTTATAATACAAATCAGATCATCGGTTTATCAGGTAAAGCCCTTCCTTCCTTCTTTCCTTCCTCCCTCCCTTCCTTCCTTCCTTCCTTCCTTCCTTCCTTCCTTCCTTCCTTCCTTCCTTCCTTCCTTCCTTCCTTCCTTCCTTCCTTCCTTCCTTCCTTCCTTCCCTTTTTTCCTTCCTTCCATCCATCTTTCTTTCCTTCCTTTCTTCCTCTTTCTTTTTTTCTTTAGGTCACCACCTGGTGGTGCTCAAGGGCTGCGCTTGTGATGTCAGGGATTGAACTCTGGGCCCCCACGAGCATCACGCGCACTCTTGCGCCCTCCTGGCAGCTGCCTGTTACCGCATTCGGAACAACCTCTAAACTCGAGAACCCACCGTGGATTTGGACTATTTGCTCTTTCTCTGACTCTCCAGACTCAGTGCACCCGTTAGCGTTCCACCTTTTCCTGTTTCTTAGAATTCATTTGCTCACGGTTTCTTTCATTCCCTTACTAGTTATGGATTGAGACTGTTCTGGGGTCTGTCTGAGTGAGTTACCCACGCTAAAATCATTACCCTTTTGGAGTTTATGTTCTGTTAGTCCTTAAGAGTGTTTTCTGGGGGCCGGAATGATAGCACAGCGGGTAGGGCGTTTGCCTTGCACGCGGCTGACCCGGGTTCGATCCCCAGCATCCCATATGGTCCCCCCAGCACCGCCAGGAGTAATTCCTGAGTGCAAAGCCAGGAGTAACCCCTGAGCATTGCTGGGTGTGACCCCCCCCCCCAAAAAAAAGAGTGTTTTCTGGTGTGGTGAGGCAACTAGTCTGCAGGCCAAAGGGGGCAGGTTATAACATGTTAGAGGGTGACAAAGGCAAAGGAGACAGGCAAATCAGGGAAGGGCGCGCACAGAGTTGAAACTGAGGCGGGCAGTGAAGGCAGGGTGACCCGGGAAGCTGAGGGTTGAGTAACGACTTGGTGGGAGAAAGACCACCCCGCAGGGGCGTGTGTGAAGAGGATCGCAGGCCCAGAGCGGAGCACACGCAGCATCCTCAGTGCACCTGGAATATTCTAGAGCAAGCAAGCAGGCCATAGCGCACAAGTAGGGCACATGGTGGGGAATGGGCGGAGGAGGGCGCCAGGCGTGTCCAACCGAATCGGCCCTGCAGTGAGGTGAGAGGCCAGCAGAGGGTTCTGTGCAGGGAAGTGACATGATCAGATTTGGGCTCTAGAGAGATCTCTTTGACTTCTGTATTAAAACCAGAAGGACACATAAACCCGTGGAATGGAATTGGCAGCCCAGAAATGAACCTGTGCACACACGGACAACCATCCTGTGTTTGCCCTCACTCAGTGATCTGCCCTCAGGGAAGAGCGCCCCCCGCAGGCCTGGGCAGGTGCAGCCGTCAGCTTGGGACATCTTTTCACCTGGCACCTCCAACACGCGTGCTGCAGTTCATACACGGACACTCACTTTTGCAGTCACCAGCTTAGCATTTTTCTCTTTATGAAGATGCAGTTTCCTTGAGGACAAGGCACGCTGGATCCCCCTTTCCACACTTCCTTCTCTAGCACCTAGGCATTCACACATAACAGGTGTTCATTTATTATTGAGTAAGAACAAGTGCAGGAGCAAGTGAGCAGGAAAGTGATTTCTTTGTCACACATCATTTTCTGTTTCTGAGTAATCATATGATCAAGAAGAATCATATCACGATCAAGTATAGGTAAAATCTAAAGCTCTGGATTAACATGCTAGTTTCTGTTTGCATGTAGATGAATGAAATCTAAAAGCCTCAATTATTTCAAGGTCCTTGAAAGTCAGACCAATATATTTCCTTAATGAATATACGATGCTATGTAGAGATCCTATTTTAATTTTTTCATCAAGCATTAACTTAATTATTTCATTATTAATTACATAGAAATAAACTGGCTTGTAGTTTTTAACCTGCTTCTTATACTAGATATTACTTCTATTGCTAGTATTTCTTTTTTTTTAAATTAATTTATTTTTTAATTAGTGAATCACCGTGAGGGTACAGTTACAGATTTATACATTTTTGTGCTCATGTTTCCCTCATACAAAGTTTGAGAGCCCATCCCTTCACCAGTGTCCATTCTCCACCACAAATAAACCCAGCATCCCTCCCACACCCCCAGTCCCATCTCCCCCTACCCCACCCTGCCACTGTGGCAGGGTATTCCCTTTTGTTCTCTCTCTCCAATTAGGTGTTGTGGTTTGCAATAAAGGTGTTGAGTGGCCATTGTGTTCAGTCTCTAGTCTACATTCAGCACGCATTACCCTTCCCCCGTGTGGCCTCCAACCACATTTTACTTGGTGTTCCCTTCTCTATCTGAGTTGCCCTCTCCCCAGAATGTGAGGCCATATTGCTAGTATTTCTTTAAATAAATAATTTAACTTGATTTCAGGACTTCAAAGAACTAACTCAAATTTCTAAGATATGTAGCTAGACTATAGACAAAATATTTATATCATCTTCCACTTGGGAGAAATAAGCAGACAATGCATTTGTTATGTTTCTTTCTTATTTATTTATTTGGACATTATTTAGTCTTTTAATTGCCAATGTATAACAAATAGTTTCTCACACTCTGCATTTTAATTTCAGTAAGTTATATAAGACAACATGATATTGAAATACTGTTAACTTAAAATTTTTTTTAATTGAATCATAGTGACATACAGAGTTACAAAGTTGTTCATGATCGGGTTTCAGTCATATAATGCTCCACACCTGTCCTTGTACCAGTTACTTTTCCCACTACCAATAGTCCCAGTTTCCCTCCCACTCCGTTCCCACCTGCCTCTATGGCAGACACTTCTCTCTCTCTCCCCCCCTCCCCTTTTGAGGAGCCTTATGGTTTGCAGTGCAGATAATGAAAAATTATTAGGTATGTCCTTTTACCTACTTTCAACACTCAGTTCCTGTCCTTATTGTCATGTTGGTCCTTTCTCTATCCTAACTGCCCTTTGGCAACCCCCTGCCTCCTCCAACCATCGACCAGTCCTCCTGGCCCCTGTTTATCCTGGCCTTGGATATTAATCTCATGCTACATATGTATATATGTGGCACTGTAGTACTGTTGTCCCGTTGTTCATTGATTTTCTCAAGCGGACACCGGTAATATCTCCTTTGTGGGACTTGTTACTGTTTTTGGCATATTGAATATGCCACGGGTAGTTTGCCAGGCTCTGCTATGTGGACAGGATACTCTTGGTAGCTTGCCAGGCTCTCCAAGAGGGACTCCAAGAGGGACTGAGGAATCGAACCTGGGTCGGCTGTGTGTAAGGCAAACTCCCTACCCACTGTGTATATATGTATATTTTCTTATTTATTTCATATTCCACAGGTGAATGCAATCATTCTATACCTGTCCTCCTTCTGACTCATTTCACTGAACATGATACTCTCCATGTATATCCATTTATAAGCAAGTTTCATGACTTCATTCATCCTAACAGCTGCATGGTATTCCATCGTTTCTCTGTTCTCAGGCACTCAGGTTGTTAACAGATTCTGGCTACTGTCAGTAGTGCTGCAATAAACATAGAAGTGCAGATGATGTTTCTGTTTCTTTTTTAATGCATTAATTGTTTACCAGTGCCTACTTAAGGGATACTTTTTGCAGATATTATGCCAGATCTCTGTTCTGAGCCTGACTTTTTATTAAAATGAGATATTTCTACATCAGGGTCAACTTATGATACTGAATTCTTCATGCAAAGATGGTGTGATTTAATGCCTTTGATTTCTGGTAAGATAATTATTCTTTCATTCTTGTGATAATTGTTTACACTGCTGGCAACCAGTGGGAAGGAAAGAGGATGTAAATGGATAAACGACAATTAAAGAGTATTTGATTTGTCCAAGTGACTCCACAGTGAAATGTGACTTAGCATGAGTTACAAGTCGTGTCAGCTGACCAGTGTTATGGCGCTCCTGATGTGAAACAGACGTTGCAAAAGGAGAGGATAGAGAGCAACCCAGGTGTTAAGATGTCTTTGCATTTGGTATCTCAGAGTTAATTTGCTAAGATTATTTTTATTTATTTCTAGTATTTCTTTTATAGGGGTCCCACGTAGCAGTGCTCAACGGAGTGCTGGGTGCTCTGGGGGGCATGTAGTGCCAGGTGCTCAGTTGCTGTGGGGCCCCTAGGACTCCATCCAGTGGTGCTCCAGGGGCCATGCAGCCCTGGGGAATCAAATGCAATGCCGTGCACATTTCAGGCATTTGCGCTACCATTTTAATCCATGCCAGTGTCCAGTTTTAATTCTTCTGGTGCTGGGGATGGAATCCAGGGCCCTATACAAGCAAAAGATGTGCTCTACCACTGCGCTACAGCCTTCACTTGAGTTGTAGTTTTTCTGGGGGGCCACACCCAGAGATGCTCAGGGGTTACTCCTGGATCTGCCCTCAGGAATCACTCCTGGCAGTGCTTGGGGGGACCATGTGGGATGCCAGCGATTGAACCCGGGTTGGATGCGCTCAAGGCAAGGGCCCGTCCCGCTGTGCTCTTTCTGACCCCCTGCATTTTATCTTTAAGAAACATCTCTCAGGCCCAGAAAGAGGGTAAGGGGGAAGGAACACGCCTGACATGGGTTTGATATGCCATACCATGTATGGTCCCTTGAACACTCCCAGAGAGTATAGTGCCAGACATAGCCCCTGAGGAACACTGGCGTGTCCCCAACCCAGTCTTCCTCCAAAACTCTTTCACCAGTCAAAACTGCCAGAGGTAAGGAAAAAAAATTTTCCTGATTCCTCTGTGACCTGTAGACAGGATCTGTGCTCGGGTCTTTGGAGCTGTATCACTGGTCCTCATGCCATTTGTTTTTTTTAAATCAGGTTTTCTGACTTACTAAGGTAAAGATTAGTCTCTGTTGAATATCTCGTAGTACGAAGGGGGAGGGTGGGGCATTCTGATTAGTGATGAAACCTTATCACCCTCTTCAGATGAAAAAGAGTCCAAAGAGACATCAACAAATCTCCCTCCCCAAGATGCCACCAAAGACATGTCATTCGTTAAGGAATGTCCAGCTCATTGCAATGGCTGAAGAGAGATTGATGCCTGGAGGAAATTTTCACATGAAACGTGAAGGAGTAGAATGAGACCACTTCAATTCAAAGCTGCTATATGAAGAAAATAAGAATTGAGAACCAACGCATTTCAGTTGATAAAAACTCCAGCAAAAACATCTTGAAGGGATTTAAATAAATAAATAAATAAATATATATATGTATACACACATATATGTAAAACCCCACCAGAACCCCAAAACATAAGAACTTAAGAACGAAAATGAACAGAAAAGAATTGTCACTGGAGTTGGCTGAATTTAGGAAATTGAAGCTGAAGATGCAGCTATGTCAGAAATAGCGATTGTAAATTAACTTAAGGGGGGACTCACTTTTTTTTTCATTGAATCATAGTGAGTACCGTTATAAAACTTCTGTGTTTGAGTTTCAGTCATACAATGATTGAACACCCTTCTGTATACATTTTCCTCTACCAGTGTCCCCAGTATCCATCCTCCCCCCACTTCATCCCACCCTTCCCCCTGCCTCTATGGCAGACAATTGCCCTCTTACTCTCTGTACTTATGGGTATTATGGTTTGCAATACAGATTGCGTGAGGCTTGTCCGAATGTGTGGAGAGGGGCCTTGAGCATGGCTGTAGCTAGGTTCTGGTGGTCTTCAGCTGCTGGGAGCTCTGCTCAGGGTGGGGAGGGAAGCTGGAGCCCATCCCCTCCGAGGGGTCCCGAAGAAGACAGCCAGGCATGCGGGTAAGAGATTCTTTGCATCGCTCTCTTCTGGGAGCTTGCTTTTAAGTCTCTGGATATTGGCCGTACCGGCAGAGGAACCCAGGTGTGTGTAATCCCATCATCGGCCAACATCCAGAGACTTAAAAGCAAGCTCCAGAAGCGACATCTTATAACTTTCTTCTTCCTCTGGGAGAAACTAGCATTCTACTGAGAGTTTCCTGCCCACATGGGACAGCCTCACAAGCTTCCCATGGTGTATTCATATAGCTAAAGCCAGTAACAAGCCGGATCTCATTCCCCTGACCCTGAAAGAGCCTCCAATGGCATCGTTGGGAGGGCTGAGTGGAGAGAGGCTTCTAAATTCTCAGGGATAGGACGAATGGAGAGGTTACTGAGCCCGCTCGAGAAATTGATGATCAACGGGATTTCGTGATCGTGATCGTGAATACAGATTATGGAATGAGAGGCCATCATGTTTGGTCTTTTATCTACTTTCAGCACACACCTCTCATCCCAAGAGATCCCTCCAGCCATCACTGACTTAGTGATCCCTTCCCTATCCCAGCTGCCTAAGGGGAAATTGACTTTTAAGTGAATAAATATTTAGCAAAAGAACTTTTATTTTAATTAAATTAGAAAATGTTTTGAACCACACCTTGTGGTGTTCAGGACTTATTCCTGGCTTTGTGTTCAGGGATTTCCCATGGTGGGGCTTGGGGGCCGTATGTGGAGCTTGGGTGTCAGACCTGGGTCTGCAGTGCGAAAGACAAGTACCCTACCCACTGTATTATCTCTCTGGCCCCTAAAAAAACTTTTAAAAATGTCAGGGAAAAAATACTAAAGCTAGATAAAGGAAGAATGAAGTGACTAAGAGAAAGAGTCGAAGAGATCTAGGTTCTTAAATAATTCTTTATCAGCCTATTCCCTCTCGGAGAGCCCGGCAAGCTACCGAGAGTATCCCTCCCACATGGCAGAGCCTGGCAAGCTACGCGTGGCATATTCAATATGCCAAAAACAGTAATAACAAGTCTCACAATGGAGACGTTACTGGTGCCCGCTCGAGCAAATTGATGAGCAACGGGATGATAGTGCTACAGTGCATCAACTGATTGTCTAGTTATCATTTATTCCTATATATCTACACATGTATATATTAGTACCATGTATACAATTACATATTTTTAACCATTTGAAAGTAGATTTAATGCACCAGGCCTTTCATCTCTTAATACTTCTGTATGTGTTTCTCAGGAATAAGGCTGTTGTATAGCTAGAGTAGAACTGTTCAGTTCCGGGAATTTAGCATCAAATCACACCGCTGTCTGTCGACTCTCTGTTACATCAGTTGCTCCCTTAGTACCCTTCTTAACTATGTTTTTTCATGGTAAAGAATTCAGTTTAGAATCACATACTGCATTTAGACACATTTCTTCAGTTTCTTTTAATCAAAAAATATCCTCAACCCTCCTTGGTATGTCACAAGAAAACACAGAATTATCTTATAGAATGTTCTTCAGTTTGGATTTATTTCTTGTTCCTTTTTCAATGAAGATTCAGTTTTCATGAAGTTTCAGTTTTACAGGATAGAAAAGAAGTTCTGAACATTGGACTGACAGCAGTGTGAATATAGGCAACACCGTTGAACTGTGCATCTTGAAATGGTTCAGGTGGTAAAAATTTAATTAAAAATTTAATAAAAAATTAAATTAATTAAACATTTTTTCAGGAATGTTTATTGAGACACCATGATCTACAAAGTCGTTTATAGTAGAGTTGTTTCAGGCATACAAGATTCCAACACCAGTCCCTCCACCACTGTCCCCTTCCCTCCACAAGTGCCCCCAGGTTCCCTTCCATTTTGACAGGCATATGAACAAATTTATTTTGTATTACTTAGTCCAACAAAGCTTAATGGCAAATAGAATTATCAGAAAATAATTCAGTAGAAGTCAATTTGTGATGATGAGCTGCTATCTGTTTTTAACCTTTCTTAATCCCGTAGAGGACAACCATATGCACCATCTGAGTGATTTCCGTACTCAATGCCACGTGATAGGAAGTTTCTCCTTCCTTAAAAAATTAAGGGAACTTTTAATGCTTCCGGCAAAACTGGTTTCAAGGCTATGAATTCCCTAAGCCTTTGCCTGTCCATGAAACTCTGCATAGTTCATTCAAATATGAGAAATAATCTAACTGGGCAGAGTATATTGGTGAGGTATTTATTTATTTATTTATTTATTTTGAGTTTTTGTACTGTATCTTTCCATGGTTTTCTACCTCGGAAGGGTCTTATTTGATAGATCTGTTGTATATCTTATGGGATTCCCTTTGTATGTAAGTTTCATTTTTAAGATTGATGCATTAAGTATTCTCTCTGTCTTTGGATTTTGTCATTTTGAGCCTAATGTGTCTTGGAGTTTTCCTAATAGGGTCTATTTTTTACTAGGACCTTTTGGGCTTCTTGGATCTCGGTGCCTGTAAATTATCAACTCTGGGAAGTTCTTATCAGTCACTTCTTTAACTATTGGTTCTCTATCACATTTGCCTTCCTGTTCTTCAGGGACTCAGATGAATTCTTCCATTGTTCCTCTTGAACTCATCCCATATTCGCTGGTATGCTCTTCATTTCTATTCAGACTATTTTCCACTTTCTGCTTTTCGTAGCAGTTTTTTTTTCCTTCTCATCTTGGAATACCTCGATCTTTTGCTCAGCTTCTGTTATTCTGCAGTTCAGAGCATCTATTGACTTTTTTTTCCCCGGCATCACCTATCATGTTCTCCATTTCTGACTGTAGTAGTTTTCTCATTTGAGTCATTCTTTCTTGTGCTTTGCTGACAACTTGTGCAGTTGCCTCTTTAAACTCACTGAACATCCTCCTCATAGTGTCACTAAAGAGGATTTACAGGTGTTCGTGTTTTTTTTTTCCTTTTTGGCTCACACCCAGCGATGCACAGGGCTTACTCCTGGCTCATGTATTCAGGAATTACTCCCGGCAGTGCTTGGGGGACCATATGGGATGCTGGGAATCGAACCCGGGTCGGCTGTGTGCAAGGCAAACGCCCTACCCGCTGTGCTATCACTCCAGCTCCTGTTCTTGTCTTGAGTGATACTGTTTCCACCCATTGAGTGCGGTGGGCTTCTGTGTGTTTTCTCCACTGATTTTCTAGTGTTCTTGCTGTTGGGGGGTGTGTCTTTGTAGTCAGCTCCCCTGGGAGACACTGAGGGGTTAAGCTGCGGGCTGCTCTTCTCTGCGCCGGTGGAGTGGAGCAGGGAGCAGAAGGTCGGGCAGAAACCGTGATGTGGGCCCTTCATGTAGTGCAGCTCGGGTGTGGAGCCTGCCGGCACCCACCTGGTTGGGAGGGACTGTCCTGCAGTTCTGGGCTCGGCTGGTGATGCTGGCTGGAGGCGAGCCTCACCCGGGCCGGGGCAGCTGCAGCCGCAGCTCCTGAGGGTCTTATGAATGAATCGAGGTCGCGCATGTGGGCCTGGAGTACAGCTTGCTTCATGTCAAGCAGTCATGTCTGGAAGGCCGGTTGTCTCTTTTCATTTATTTCTCGCTTCTTTTTGTGAACTCGTCTTCGTTACTTATTTAAGTTACCTGTTTTTTTTTTTCCAATATAACTATTTCATTTTAGTATTATTTATCAGTAGGGGAAGATAATCAAAGACTATGTATATATTGTCCTTTCCATCAGTCCTCCTCTCCAGTATAAGTTTAAATGTTACAGTTTAACTCAGAGTTCTTGTCTGACCCAGCCATCACGGTCTTGGTTATGGAACTGTGATTCATCCTCCAACTCCATCAATCCTTCTGTATTAGTTGCTGGCATTGCCTTGTGTAGAAGAGCTTTTCTTTCTCTTCCTATTAGTTTCTTGTTTGCTATTAAAATGCATCTATGGATTTCTATTTCACTAAATAGGTTATAATCTGTTGCTGTCTTTTTTATTTAATGCTCAAATGATCTAAGGTTTGTTCAATGGAAGCTCCTTCCCACTGCCTCTGTGAACTTCTAACTGGTTCCCTCATTTTTTTCGACGTTGGTCCCCACTACCCCCCTACCCTGAGACTCTTGGACATTCCAGGAATAGCATTTCAAAAGCCAAGTGCTAGGGGCAAAGCTTTCTGGTGATGTCATTGGCTCCAGGGCCCATGTTTCTCTTCTAGTTCCAGTTCAATCATTCAGGATTGTTTTTGGGTTTCCCTCATTCATTATGATGGAGACAAGATTCTCAGTAAGAATATTTCCTTATTTATTTTGTCCTGCAGTACACACATAGCAGTTTAAATATATGAACAGTGTCAAGTGTTTCCAGTGTGGTTGTGCCAATTAGCACTCCGTCCGGTAGTGCATGTTATTTCCAATTCTTTACATCCTTGTAAACACCACTATTGTCATTTTAAAAAATGTTATTTATTTGTAGCCATTCCAGTCTGTGTACAGTGGCATATCATTGTCATTTCAATTTTTTTTTCTTTTTGGGTCACACCCAGCTATGCACAGGGGTTACTCCTGGCTCATGCACTCAGGAATTACCCCTGGCAGTGCTCAGAGGACCATATGGGATGCTGGGAATTGAACCCGGGTCAGTCGTGTGTAAGCAAACGCCTTACCCGCTGTGCTATCGCTCTAGCCCCCTGTCATTTTAATTTTATGTTCTCGATGACTCCTGAGATTCTAACCAATTCATTTAATTTATCTGCATTTGGTTTTTCTTCTAAAAAAAGTATGTTTACTTTCCCTCCTGCTGCTAGTTTGGGGGCATCTTCCTCATTCTCTTTGCCACCTCAGTGGATTCATATTTTCTTCCATGTTTTATTATAAAACTTTAATTATCTTGCTGCTCCTATTTAGATCTTTTAAACGTCTAGACCGCTCTTTTTGGGTTGCTGTTTGTTTTGGGGCCACCCCTAGCAATGTTCAGGGATTTCTTCTGGTTCTCTGTTCACGAATCACTCCTGGTGGTCCTTGGGGGACCAAATGGGATGTCTAGGATTGAACTTGGTTGGCCGAGGACAAGGCAAATGCCTCACCTGCCATACTATTACTTTCCAGTAATCTTCTAGAATGTTTCTGTGTGTATAATTTCATCCGTGGTGAGATCTAGCTGATGCAGTGCCTTTTATAGAGACACTGTTCTCTCTCTCCCTCACTGGAGTACCGCTTGGTGGAAATTCCCATGTCCATGTTTGTGTGGCTTTTCTTTGGGCTCATTCTGGTTCATTGGGATGGTTTTCTGTGCCAGACCAGTGTCCTAATGACTCTAGTTTTATAAATCTCATATCTACTAATGTGACTGTTTCAACTTTGTTGACTGTCAAAATTGTTGCAGATCTTTGTGAGTGTTCAAATTTACAAATACATTTTGACCTAAGTTTTTCATTCCCCATTATATTAAATTAGAGTTGCGTTTTTCCATGTGGATGGTCTTGAGGGCATATGCCATTTTATTTTATTTTATATTTTTCCCTTTCCCCCCCCCCTTTTTAATTGAATCACTGTGAGAACAGTTACAAAGCTTTCAGGTTTAAGTCTCAGTCATACAATGATCAAACACCTATCCCTTCACCAGTACACATATTCCACCACCAAGAACCCATAATACTCCATCCCATCCCCCACTCTGCCTGTGTGGCAGATGATTTTCAGTTTACTCTCTCTTTACTTTGATTACATTCAACTTTTGACATAAAACCCACTATTATTATTTGGAATTTTCCCCCAACAATCAGACCTGCCGAAAAGGCATCATTAGATAATTTGTTTTCTATTGCTGATAATGAAGAGCATATGATGTCTCATGGCTGCAACAGTGGCCGCACGGTTTTGGAATTCTGGTATTTTAGTAATTAAGTCCAGAGGTATTTCTGCCAGCAGCCGCTGCATTCCGAGATTGGTTTGTGTGCCCCTGGGATCATGGCCGCTCAGGAGTGGAGGAGCCATTTATGGATGGCCACTTGGGGTCTCTTCTGGCCGGGGAGCAGGGCCGTTCCCCGCCCCCCCACCCCATCTCGAGATTTCCCGTGTGCCCCATCACTGCAATCTCTTACCTCTCTGTCCAATTGGCTCTGAAAGGTGGCGGTCGCCATGCTGCTGCAAAAGGGAAAAGGCCAAGGGACAAAAACCCTCCCCCTCTCGGGGCAGCATGGGGCCGTAGCTTAGTTCACAGTCCAGGAGCATTTTGAGGGCACATGACATTTTAGAAGGAATAATTTTTCCTGTAGTATTTGTCTTGAAATGACCTCCCTTTAGAGCATTTTCTAGATCTCACAGTAAAGTCTTTTTAAAATTTTTGGTGAAGAAATATATATATATGTATATATATTTCATATATAGACACACATATATGTGTGTTTGTGTGTGTGTATTGGTAACGATAATCTAAAAAAAACCCTCATTTTATTCTACTTATTGGTAGATAACAAGGAAAGCTTTTCATTCTGACATTTCTTCCATGCTCAGCCAAGAACTTCCAAGATGAACAGAAGTGCTGAAAAGGTGCTTTTCATGCACTTTCAGCCTTAGGAACTACAGCTTCGATCTTTTTTATCATTTAAATATGATGTTTGCTGGAGGTATTTTGTAGATCCTCAATAACAGACTCCTGTCAGATCCTTCTATTTATAGTTTGTTAAAATTTCTATAATGAATTATTTTGAGTACTTTTCTGGCACCTATTCAGAATATCATGTTCTTTTTTTCTTTCTTGTCAGTGTGGTGAAATGTTTGGTTCTGCTAATGTAAAAACAGCCTTGCATTTCTGGAATAGATGCTTACGGAGTGTCATGAGTTATCTATTTTATATATTTGTGGATCATAATGAACTCCATTATTCACCTATATTCATGAAGGATGTTAGTTTGTAATTCACTTTTCTGGTGATAGCTTTTTCAGAGTTCATTATGAAAGCTGGGCCGGGGATGTAGCTTAGCAGGACTGTGCTTGCCCTGTGTGTGAGAGACAGTGAGTTCTAGCCACAGCGCTCCAAATCCCAGTGCCACAGCCAATGTACAGTCCGTTGCTCCCCACAGCCAAGTGTGAGACCATCGCCCCGTGTTTGATCCCGACCTCGCAACAGCCACATTGACAAAGCGAAGGGAATGGCTGGGTACGAGTGTTGAGCTGGCCTCCTTAAATGGACCGAGGCATGTTTCCTCTTGATTTATGAATAATGCAGGATGTGGGGAGGGGGGAAGTTGAAAGTTGAAGGTTCACGCTTGTGAAGGTTGAATTCATTCTCCCAGCTTCCTGTCTCCCTAGCCTTGGGGCTGCTGGAGTCGTGGCTGTCTTGGTAGCTCCCTGCTAGCTTCAGCCCAATGTTCTCTGTATTTTATTCATCTTTATAAGACTTTCTCGGTGAGAAGTTCATTCGACTGTGGGCTGGTCCCTCAGAATTGCATGTGGAAGCCTCTCCCTTGTTTTTAACCCCATCTCTGTCTCCTGTTATTTTTCACGAGGGTAGATAGATCAAGAATTTTTTCAGCTGGTATGTTACAAGTATTCATTAGAGACTTTCAGATTGCGGTCTGTGCTCACCTTCTCATGGCTGAGTGGCTTAGGAATGAAGAGGAATATTTACTGAGACAAATGCTTCTGTCAGCTTGACAATGCTCTTTTCAGAGTGGGTGCCTCTCAGAGCGAGTTCTGCATGGTTCATTGCCCAGCTGCTGCCCTATCCTCATCTTTTAAGATTTGCTTTAGATGATGCTGGTCTGCAGAACTTTCTGTTTTCTGCCAAGTACAAGCTTTAGTTGTTTTTAGAAGTTTTGGAAAAGCTAAGGAACAGGTTCTTCTTGGCCTCGCTTAAAAAAAAAAAAAGATGCTCACTTAAATTTTGGAGACTGCTTAATTTTGATAGACTCTTTTAGAAATATACTCTGGATAAATTTCTTGGAGGAAGTTTTTTTTTTTTAAATTTTTTATTGAGTCACCATGTGGAAAGTTACAAAGTTTTCAGGTTTAAATCTCAGTTATATAATGCTCGAATACCCATCCCTTCACCAGTGCTCATATTCCACCACCAAGAATCCCAGCATAACTCCACCCCGCCCCCCCACACCCCTAACCCCCCCACGCCCCTAGCCCCCCCACCCTAAGCCCCCCACGCCCCTAGCCCCCCCACCCTAAGCCCCCCCGCCTGTGTAACTAATAAATTTCACTTTACTTTCACTTTGATTGCATACAATATTTCAACAAAACTCACTATTATTGTTTGGAGAGTCTCTCCCCTAAAGTCAGACCTGCTGAAAAGGAAGCATTAGATAATTTGTTTTCCATTGCTGAGGATGAAGAGGTATGAGGTCGAGTGACCACACTTAGCGGCCTCTCAGTTTTGGGTTTCTGTAATTTAGTATTTTAGTAACTAAGTCCAGAGAGATATCTGCCAGAAGTTGCATCGTTGCCAACTTGTACTTCTCAGTTACATTATATTCCACATATGAGTGCAATCTTTCTATGTCTGTCTCTTTCTTTCTGACTCATTTCACTCAACATGATACTTTCCATGTTGATCCATTTATATGCAAATTTCATGACTTCATGTTTTCTGACAGCTACATAGTATTTGGAGGAAGTTTTGAGGGGGTTTAAAGTCAGACAGCAGGGCACAGTACACAAAATAATTGTAAAAAAGGTAAGTCAAATGTTGTAAAATGTCACAGGAAGTGATGTCATCAAGATGGCAGAGTAGGCGGCCCCCACCCAGGGACCTGCTTGTCCACAGTAACCTGGCAGCCATCTTTGGACAAGAATCCCTTTGTGGGAGCTCCGGAATCTCAGGAGAAGACTGTGGTGAGCTCAAGACCAAGGAAGGTTGTTTTGAAAAGGCAGTCAACTGTGACTGCAGCTCCTATAGACCCAGAAACTGCCTCTTCGCCCTGGAATGCCTCTGGCCCTCTTTGGCATTGGTCCTTCTCTCAGAACTGTCCACTAGCGGACCTTATAGGAAACATGGCTATCCAGGCCTTGATCCTAGCTGTGAACCTAATGAAATAAGGATATCTCCTCAGTTAGAGGTGTTGGGTCTCCAGTTCACATGCAAAATGGAAAAAAAAAACACCCCTGTAATTGGACCCTCTGGTTTTACCACTTACCAAAAACCCACTCACCAACCAAACACCAACACCCAAATAAACTGCCAGTCCTCGTGGATTAAGGAGTTCAATGTAAGATCTGAATCTGTAAAACTCCGAGAGGAACAGATAAAGATGATTGTGTTGCTAACCAAAAGTGTTAGTAACATAAGCATCCCAGCTAGAGATGGAATAGCATCAAACTCGAAGGCATAGCTTCTGCATAGCAAAAAATCCGACAAAATAAAAAGACAGATTATGAAATGGGAGAAAATATTTTCAGACCACTGTTATCTGATAAGGTATTGATACCCGAGATGTCAAAGGAACACATCATTCAATAGCAAAAACCAGCTATCCCAATTTAAAGGGGGGCTGAGGACCTGAATAATTATTCCAAAGATTATATGCAAAGGCCCAACTGGTATATGAAACATGCTCAGCCTTACACATCATCAAGGAAATGCAAATCACACCCACGCTGATGCCAGACATGGAGCTCAGTGGAAGAGTGCCGCCTCTATGTAAGATTCTGCACACCATGAGAAAAATCAAACCAAACCCAAACTATAAGAACAGCAGCAACAGCCAACCCTGCCATAAATGATCACCTCACAGCTGTTAGAATATCATCAATTTAAAGATAGGAGATTTGAAAATTCAAGTACACTGTTAGTGGGAATATAAATTGTTATTGAAAGTAGAAAAATTGGGGCTGGTGCAATAGTACAGCGGGTAGGGTGTTTGCCTTGCACTCGGCTGACCTGGGTTGATTCCTAGCATCCCATATGGTCCCCTGAGCACCACTAGTAGTAATTCCTGAGTGCAAAGTCAGGAGTAACCCCTGAGAATCACTGGGTGTGACCCTCCCAAAAAAATAGAAAGTGTAGAAAAATTAAAGTTAGGGTTACCGTATGATCTGACTTCTGGTTATACATCCAGAGAAAATGAAAAATGTATCTCCAAGAGATACCTGTGTACTCGTGTTCACTTATAGTAGTCAAGATATGGAAACTACATTCATGTCCATCTATGGATGAACAGAAAAAGAAAATGTGTTTTATACAAGATGCATTGCTCAATGACAGAGATACCTTCTGAGAAATGCATTGGTAGGTGGTTATGTAACATAAACATCCCAGAGCAATTACGTACACAGATGGTATAATCTGTGACAAACCAATAATATATGGTATAGGCTTTTGGGATAATCATTGTATATATGGTCCATGGTGGCCTAAATGCAAGGAGCATATCTTGGGATCTCCTTCAGTCTTAAAAGGAAACCTGACATTCATAGTAACATGGATGAGTTTAAAGAAAGTCCTGCTATATGAAATGAACTAAACACAGAAGACAAACACTACAGCATCTCATTTACACACGTGATCTAAAAATTTAGACTTACATAATCAGACACTAGCACATTGGTTGCCAGCAACCAGTATGGGTGAGGAAAATTTGAAGATGGTGGTCAGAGTGTGAAAATTTTCAGTTTTGTGAGGAAGAAACCTGAAGATAATGTAAAGTCTGCTTGCTATAGTAGAGCCGGGTAGAAGCCCTGAGAACCACTGGGTGTAGCCTCCCAACCCCCCCAGTCCAAAACTATCTCAGAGGCTTAAAATTTGCTCAGGACATTTTAAAGAGTATGTAACACACACAATACTAACTATGAAGTGGTGGAAGTGTTAATTAACTTGATTGTGGCAACCATTTTACTATATATACATACAAAATCATATTGCTTATATTTTTTTGGTTTTATGACTTCACTTGGTGGTTCTCAGTGCTTGGGGGACCATGCAGTGCTAAGAAGCGAGCCTGGGACTCCTTCATGTAAAACTGCTCGATCCTTTTGAACCTTCTGTCCCAGTACACCTTAAAATCACATTGTGTAGCCTAAATATATACTATTTTTGGTCAATACTGCCCTAATAGTTAAAAAAAACCCCAAATTGAATCTCAAGACTGATTATTGATTTCTGGTAAAATTATCTCATAAATTATCTCACAGTAGCAAATTTACTATTCAGACACTGGTTCTTTTTTTTTTTAAATGTTTTCAACACTAAACTATAAGTCTTCAGTCCATGTAATTCAGTGATGATAATGTTAGTAGCTACCTCAAATGTACATACTTTTTCTCACCTAAGCAAGAATTAGTTAGAATTTGTAAGTGATCACTTCTTAGATACAAGTTTCTTCTTACATATGATTTTCATGAGCAAAACATAGGCTAATTGTACAAATGAGTTTCATTCTTCTTTTGGGAAAATTTTTAGATGTGTGCCATTTCTCCAAGGTAAGAACAAGAGAACTTGACGCTAAGCCAAGTTTTATCTTAGTACTAAGATTCCTCACACAAAGCCATAATGCTAGAAATACTCAGAACAGATGTGGGTTTGAAATGTGACTCTGGTAATTACTACCCAATGTCTGATTTGCAAAATGTAGATAATAGCATCATCAGAGATGTTCTTTTGGGAGGACTAACTGGGGTGATGTATAGGAAAGTGTTTACTACAATAATCGGTGCATAGTAGAGCAACAGCATATTTATAAAATTTCTTGTCTCACCAGAACAGACATTTGCTGTTTGTGTCTGATACTCATTCCTTTGCTTATATGTTCTTGAGCCTGTCCCTCCTCCTCTGCCATCTGTTACTACTTTTCCTAGAGACAGCCACCCTGCCCACTGCCATGATTTCCTAATTCCAACCTCTCCACTGGCACTTGGGGTATAGCTATGGTTTTCTCTCCAAAAATTGCTCCACCCACCTCCAGTTCTGCTAAGACTCCTCCTACCGTTCCGTTCCCTCGCCAAGTACTTTTTTTTGGAAGAGTAATCATCACTTTGTCTCCATTTTTTTACTCCCTGTTTTCTGCAAGACTCAGTATAAGACATTAAAAATTTTTTGTGTTTAAATTGAGAAACTTAATTATTTAAAAACTGTTTTGGTTTTCTAGAAAAATTGAACAGAAAGTAGAGAAACTATATACTTATAATAAAACTTCACTTATTTTCTTTGTAGGGGGATTTAAGCTCTACATACAGTGCTGATTTCTGGATCTGTGCTCAGGAATGACCCCTGGCGATGCTCAGGGGACCATATTCAGTGGCAGGGGTTTGAACTGGGGTTGGAAGGATTCAAGGCAAGCACCTTGACCCCTGTACTATTTCTTTGGCCTGTTAGCGTATACTTTGTAACTCCTTGGAAGGGGTTGGAAGGATGCAAGGCAAGCACCTTAACCCCTATATTATTTCTTTGTCCTATTAGCACATACTTTGTAACCTCTTATATATAAAATGAATATATTCTTCATCTATATAGTACATATGTTAGAATCAGTGAACCTAAAATGGCACATAATTGTCAATCAAAGCCCATGGTTTACATTAGGATTCACTGTGGTATAAGACAGTTTCAACTTGAGATACTCAGCTGAAACCTGCTAATCACCCTAGGTACCTTTTCCTGCCTCTCATTTCAGTAAGTTCCAACTCATTCTAAATCTATATTGTTTCTGGATTACATTTAGCCATGTCCACCTATCTTTGAATTAGTCTAATTTCTGATCTAGTCAGCTTCAGTGTGAGCTATCGTTAGTCAAACAAATATGAATAATTGTTAATTGCTATTGGCTTGAGGTACCAGGTTATCACTTCCTAGGTCTCAGTATGAGTACTTACTATGGAAACTGGGAATAACTAAAGAGTAATTAGCACATTTAAAAAATGAGACACATGATATATGTATTGTGTATCTATATATCTAAATAAATATATATAATTTGATTTTTCTATTTACTTTTATTCCAGACCATTCTGACCATTGATGCTAATGTGCCTTTTATAAATACTTCTTGATGTTTCAGAATTCTTCGCTTTCAAGGAAAACTCAGAACATATTTATCTGATATCTGTTTTATGAACGGAATCTTTTGATTCTCTCCAGTTTGAACCTTTCCCACATTCATACTCACCTTCTATAAACTCCGGTTTAGGCCACTAAACATCTTTGCTCTTCTCTGTATAGCTCTGGTTGCTATCTTCCTTCCTTTTGCCAGTCCACTGTGTGATCCTAGAATGAGGTTAAGCATCATTTGCTGAAGTGCTTGGTATAGAAAACAGGAGAGATATCTTCATATTCCTGAAGTTCTTTTTTTTTTTTTTTTGCTTTTATTTGGGTCACACCTGGCGATGCTCAGGGGTTACTCCTGGATTTGCACTCAGGAATCTTTCCTGGCAGTTCTCAGGGGACTATATGGGATGCTGGGAATCGAACCTGGTTCGGCCGCGTGCAAGGCAAACGCCCTACCCACTGCGCTATCGCTCCAGCCTCTCCTGAAGTTCTTAAGAATATAATAATATGACAGCATAACACTAGATAAAAACTGTGATTTAAGGACACTTTTCTGAAATAAAATGATGCGTGAATCTACATGTTGAATCTAGTTAATGCATTAGACTTTTGTGACAAAGAAAATAGTCCCTTGGACAGCCAGGCACTAGTAAGTGACAGTACAAAGTTGCTCTATAGCACTTTCCTTCTTTCTCTCTCCCTCTCTCTCTCTCTCTCTCATTCCTTTTGGGCATTATGGTTTGCAGTATAGGCACTGAAAGGTTATCCTGTATATCCCTCTACCTCCTGTTAGCACTCAGTTCTTGTCCAGCACGATCATTTCCAACTGTCATTGTCATAGTGGTTCCTTCTCTGACAGACTTTCTATAGTGATATCTTAAGGTAGATGTTAGTAGAGTAACATAATCAAGGCATTCAAGGTAGAAAAATGAGAAAATGGCACCTTACTGAGATAAATGGACATTTAAGAATGGAACCGACAATCAAACGAAAATTTTTTTGAGAACTCTGGGAACGCTTCTCCATGAGCCCTTTCTAAAGACTCTACTAGGAGTCTTTTCAAAGATATAGGTCTAAAACCATGATTTTTAAAGAACAGGGGAGTGAATAACATGAAAATAACTTACAAAGTCAGCTAAATCCATGAATGGGAGCTCTAGATGAAAAATAAATGGATATGGTCAACATGTAAGTTTCCCATAAAAAAAAGAGGAGAATGGGGAAAATGTGGACTAAAATCTGTGTTTTAGTAAAATGACAAAGATGTCAATGCATATCTGATTTGTTTCCTTGCTGGTAAAGCAAGTGTAAAGTTTATAAACCAGTTAGAAATGTGAATATTGATTTGGTATTTGATAAGTAATTATTATAAACATGTTTTAGAATGGTCCTGTAGCTTTTAAAAAATGACGATGTCATTAAAAACCGTATACTGAAATATTTAGGATTAAATAATTTGATGTCAGGGGATTTTCTTTTAAATATTTTGGTGGGAGGGATGTGTAGGTTATACTGAAACAAAAGTAAACAAAGTAGTTTTAGAAGGTATGTGGGAGTTATGTGAGAATTCTTTCATTCATACTATTTTATGTTTTTTGGATTCCATTGAAAATTTTCATATAAACAATTAACCTTTAACTGATAGGACTTGTAGAGGCAGGGACATCTCCACACTGGAAAAGTGGTGACAGATGGTCATTTGGTTGGTAGAGAGGGAATTATCAAACTACAAAATGACAAAAACCTTATTAGACCTGTACAGTTTAGCGGAAGAGAAAATACACATCAGAGATCCCTGAGGATGTGACGGTATTACCCAAGGGTGTAATGATTAATCTTACAAAGCAAAGACACTGAGTAATCGAGCACCCGGTGGGTTGGGTTTTGCAGTCTGTTTCCGAAAGCAGAGCCTCAGGACACACAGTCTGCAAAGTTTTCATTACCATCCTGTCACGTTGGCAGTGTCTCCGCAGACGGTGTGATTTGATCCAGAATCCCCTGACACTTTGGCATATGCCTGCGATGATGTAGTGACCGTGGAAATGCACTTTTCAGGTCTCCATCACGGGAACCTGCTACCAGGAGCGGGTTTGAGTGACAGCGCCAGATGCTGCCACGTTAGTCCCTCCACATCGCTCACGCTGCGACCAGGCTTTTTCCCGGGCTGCTTTCCGTCAAGACAGCGCCCGGCGGATGCTGCTCGCACCCGCACGTTACTGCTCAGCACAGACTTCCTTGAGCAAGCAGGGACGGTCCGTGGGTCTCCTTGAAGTTTCCTCGGCGGGGCGGTGGCCGAGAGCTCGGCCTGCCCAGGCTTTTCGCTGGTGTCCTTTCGCGGTGCCTGAGTTTCCTCTGCTCTTTTGTCCCGTCCCTTCTCATCCTCAAAGCAGTTTTCCCGTGTCTACTCCTCGCTGGCTCCAGCTTCTGGGAAGAATAAACTGATAGATGCAGGTTGGAAAGAGTGGTTGAGGACATCCTTACGCTCCGCTGAGTTGCACGGAGTCTTTTGTTTTTCTATACCAAGAAGGTAGTCAAGGAGCTCAATGGGGAAAAGTCTGTTTACTTATCTATCTATCTATCTATCTATCTATCTATCTATCTATCTATCTATCTATCTATCTATCTATCTATCTATCTATCTATCTATCTATCTATTGCTTTTTGGGTCACACCTGGCGATGCACAGGGGTCACTCCTGGCTCTGCACTCAGGAATCACTCCTGGCGGTACTCAGGGGACCATATGGGATACTGGGAATCAAACTCAGGTCCACCGCGTGCAAGGCAAATGCCCTACCCGCTGTGCTATAGCTCCAGTCCCGAAAAAGTCTATTTAATCACACCAAGATTTCAAATGAGTTCTGACTCTTGGTAGAGCTGGCCAAGGGTCACTGAGACTTGGCTCTGGATTATAGCATATGATGAATTTCCATTGCAGCCCTGCGAGCGCTGGGTAGTTGCCATTTTCTGATCAGGTAATATGTAGTATATATTTTTTCTAGATATGCAAACGGTCCTCTTTTTTTTCTTTTGCTTTTTTTCTGGCTGGAGCGATAGCATAGCGGGTAGGGCGTTCGTCTTGCATGCGGCCGACCTGGGTTTGATTTCTCCGCCCCTCTCGGAGAGCCCAGCACACTACCGGGAGTATTCAGCTCCCACAGCAGAGCCTGGCAAGCTACCCGTGGCATATTCGATATGCCAAAAACAGTAACAACAAATCTCACAATGGAGACGTTACTGGTGTCTGAGCAAATCGGTGAGCAACAGGATGACAGTGATGACAGTGACAGTGCTGGAAGTCCAATTTATTCTCAGCATACACACACATACACACACACATAAAATGGAATTAAAACTTCATTTTTTATAGTGGAAAAAAGAAGACAGATACTCTTGCCAAAAGTTTTGATGTTTTTCTTTCATGTTTTTCCTCAATCCTCATAGATACTCTGGACAAAAGTTTTGATGTTTTCTTCATGTTTTTCCTCATACCACATGAGCAATAGTTCATTTTACACATATGCAATCAGATTGTGTTAATCTGTGTAAAGTTGGGATTTATAAATTTCCCAATTTTAAGGCTTTACTTGAATTCTAATAATTTTGTTTAATTGCATATATAGAATATTATTTAACTCATAAGTAATATATTTGGTCCACATTGTTTTGTTGTTAGATTGCCTTAGAAATGCATTGTGGCATATTTATGAAGACAAAAGATGTTGTTCATGTCAAATGTTCTATTTTAATGTGACAGTTCATATAATCCCAGTGGTTATCTGCAGGGCCTTTGTCCATGTTCAGAGATGCACATTTATTCGGAAGTTCAGTGCTGCTGAAGAAAGGACACTGGATTAGAATTTTATGCGCTGATCTCGGCAGTCTCCCTGGGTAAGTGCTACCAGTCTTGCATTGCTGTTTCTTAGCCTGTCAAACAAGGTAGTTGGACTACCCCCACATTTTTGGAGCTCTTTTCTAAGGACCATCTTTATAAATGTGCTTTTAGGATCAAGAAATTTATTCAGGGGCTGGAGCAATAGCACAGCAGGTAGGGCATTTGCCTTGCACTTGGTCGACCCAGGTTCGATTCCCAGCATCCCATATGGTCCCCTGAGCACCGCCAGGGGTGATTCCTGAGTGCAGAGCTAGGAGTAACTCCTGTGCATCGCCGGGTGTGACCCAAAAAGCAAAAAAAAAAAAAAAAAAAAAGAAAAAATAAATTTATTCTAAAGCCTGCATACAAGGGGAGGGTTATTCATACTTTAATTAAATTTTAGCAGCGAGGCTCAGAGAAGCCTGTGGAGTCCAAACAGCAGCAGCATCAATAGCAGCAGACAGACAACGGAGAGTTTGCTTTATCCAAACCTTCAAAATTTCAAGCCCTGTCCTGAGTATCTGCTAACACTGCACGGGCCATCAAGAAGCCCCGGAATTAGGTGAGTGTAAGTCTCCACACTCTGACCTGCTTTGCAAAGCCTCCGAAGAAAACCCAGGAGTTAGGGGCCTGCCACGGTGGCTCACGCTTCAGGAGGCCGAGCTCCTTTGGATCAAACTGTGCACACAGTGAGAAATTCCGGACTGCTCAGAGAACACGGCGGGACTCAGGGAGGCTAATGAACCTGCTTTTGTTTTGTTTATCGACAGCATCCACAGCATCCACGCGTCCTCTCGGAATATTAGGAAGGCTGCATTGACCTATGCATGGCTTGCCCTTTGCAATCTCATTTGGACTCACTCTTTGGTCTGATGAGGGTGGTCTCACTCGGCTTTACATTTTCTCAGGAAGTGGCTCCCTCATTCACGTTTCAATTCCGGTTCCGTTTGCTGTGTCTAGCCAGAGTCTCAGAAATGAAAATGATTCTGATTCTGATTTGTGGTGTTTTTCTCAATTGTCACTTAATGTTACATAAGAGTTCTCTCTCTCTCTCTCTCTCTCTCTCTCACACACACACACACACACACACAGAGTTTGGGATCCCAGAAGTCTTTCTGTTTGAAGTCTTTCTCTCCTTGTCTGTTCGGTGTTTTTAGGCAGAAATGATTCAGCTCTTCAAATCATCCATGGGGCATCTGAGAAAGACGGCCCCATCTCATGTCTTACCCTAAATCGCTGTATCTGCTCACAGTGCGGCAGAGAAGTGAGAGGAGACATAGGCTTCCATATACAGTGTTAGGAACTGTATTTTGTTCCCCTAAATTCATCTGAAGTCCTAACCCCGAGCAGCTCAGAATGTGACTAGGGAGATAGGGTCTCTAATGAGGACATTCACGTCAGTCCTAGTGTCTTCTGAAGAAGAGATAAGGACAGAGGCACGCAGAGGGAAGAAGGTGTGAAGACACGGGGAGAAGATGGTTGTCTGCCTGCCACGCAGAGAGGCCCTGAGGAGAAACCAACCCTGTAGACCCCTTGATCTCTGATCTCTAGCCAGGGTTTGCCCTGGCAGCAAACCGAAGACTTACATGTATTTTCTTACCTTCCCATAGCCAGGTGGGGAAGTGGCTTTGCACATGTGATTCTTTTGGCTAGAGGAACCAGTTCTTAAGTTGATGCGATCATGTGGTGGTATCTCTAGCATCATTTCTAGAAGAATGATCGATGCAGCAGCGTCTGGATAGATACCTATCACCCACGTGAATGGTGTGCCTTTTCCTGGAAGCTAACCATTGCCTGCGCATGCAGTTCTTCCCATCACTTCTCTGGCAAAAGAATGTGATAGAAATGTTGAAAAGTACTTTGTTGTCTGTTATAGTCTTGGCTCAGCTGAAGACCTAAACTCTCACCTCAGTGCTGAATTGAAATGTCCTGGGAGCAATTACAAATGAGTCTGTTGTTGCTGAAGGACATTTTGAGACTGAAGGTACGAACAGGCACTTTCTAGTGTTCCCACATTCTAGCAAGTGGTTTATCCACTTGGGCTACTGGATGTTTTCTGGTACCTTGTTAAGTTTATTGCCTTTCTGGGCTATAGGAGAGAAAAATCACTTCAGAAAAGCTTTGGGCAGTACAGTACAGGCTCCTGTAGACACTTTTTTGCCTTATCTTCTAATCCCAATACATTGGCTCAGCAGATTAAAAAAAGAAAATGTTAACACTCTCTTTCTTTCTGTCTAAACATGTTTAGTCTCTTATTTGAATTGACTTCACATCTTTGCTCCAAAATTTGATTTCGAGCTTCTATTAAAGCTAATCCAAAATAGAAATCATTATTTTCCCTTGATTTAATGTTGCAAAGTACTTGTGTTAGCATATGAGCACTGTACCGTGTTCATAATTGTAGTTTCATCTAGGCCTCAGTCCTTGGTTTCATCTCATTTCTTTCCATATATACATATATATGCATATATATACATTTAAATTTTACTTTGATTTTTGGGCTACATCTGGCAGTGCTGAGGGTTTACTCCTGGCTCTGTGCTCGGGGATCATTCCTGGTGAGGTTCAGGGAACCATATTTGTGCTGGGGATATAATCTTGGTTGATTGTGTGCAATGTAGCACCTTACCCACTGTAGAAATGCTCTGGCTCTCCATGTGGATATATGTAGAGAGATATATATGTTCATCTCTGTCTCTGTCTCTCTGTCTTTCTCTCTACCTCCATCCAGGAACAAAGAAAACGACAAATATGATGTGATATAAGAACTACAAAGGAAAACAAATTGAATGATATATATGCATAAAAACACATATATGAAAATATTCTGCAAAGCTAATTACGGTTGGGCAAAAATAGTGCTTCAGAACCTCCTGACAAGTCTAGAGGGAAAGAAAGATTTAGTTTTCAATTTGTAAGAAAAAAACATTTATTAACTGTGACCCGGGGCAGATTATATAATCGCCTTGTGCCTCAGTTTCCTCATAAATTAACGGGAATGAAAGAAGTAACATCTTTATATTCCCTATTAGGAAGATCAAATCAAATGTGCCGGGGGCATGCCATTTAGAGCAGCGATGGACTCAAAGTACACACTATTTAAGTGATTTATTTTTTTTATTCCATTAAAGTAGAAAGAAACACGCGTGCTAAGGAAATTTCACAAGGACTGGAAACTTCCACATAGTGTCTCATTTGGCCAAGGGCCAGTGAGAGCTGAGGTAAAAAAAAGTCCACTCCTGAGTTCTCTGTTGCAACACATTTATGGGAGTCCTGGAATGTTTCCTTGACTCATCTCTCCATAAGCACCGAGAAGAGAACTCAGGGGAAGCAATTTTGTAGCAGACCAAGATAATATGTTCCAAACCCGCAATGTACTGATGATCAGGCTTGAGCGCCCAGATTATAAAGAAATGGATGGCCTCATTTCCTTCAAATAACCCTTCATAAATTTCACTGCTCTTATCTGGGCATTCTCGAAGTCTTGTAGTGGAAGCATGGTGTTAGAGTTTTTGATCAGGTTTCACATGAAAATCCTGCATCCTGTCGGCAGAGTTGTTGTTGGGGGGGTGGGTTGCGGTTAGCCTCTTGTAGTATTTTTTGGTCAGTAGCAGACACGTCTCTTTTCATATCCTCGTTCTGCCACTGGCTGTCTTGGGATCTGGGGAGATAGTCCTCCATTAACACGAGCACCTTGAGTGATTATGTAGTCAGGAGTATGGATGAACATACATTTTTTTTTTTTGACTTGTTCGGTGGCTGCGTTGAGCATCCACAGATGGGGAGAGTAATAGCGCCTTTCTTACACGGTTTCGGTAGCAATTAAGTGCATTTTGAAACACAGCAATGAGCACACCATAAGTGTTTAATAAAGGTTACCTGTTGTTCAGCCTTTAAAAGCATCTCCTATTAACTACTGCACACAATACGTCTTAATTGAATTCACACTGAGTGAAAAGTGGCAGTTTGGGGGACAGATTTTTAGAAAAGATTTTTTTCAGCACTTTTCACAAACAAAATGCAAGTTGTTCATCTAGACCTTCATTAACATTGTTATTATAGAAGCAGTACTTGGGCCTTGTACAAGATTAAAAAGTGCATGTGAGCAAAAATATGAAGTAAAATATACATTCCCAAGGCATTGAGATTGACATAGGGATACCCATGAGCACAGCCACCTGCAGCGTCCTATGAATAAATGTGAGTAACATTATATAAATGCATATATCTCCAAGGATGTATTTTGGAACAGTCATAGGTGCCCAGAAAACTTGACAGAAAGGTACAGAGATGTCCCATAGTTTCCTGCCCCACGGGTGCCTTAAACCCCTCCTCCTGCTACCAGGATTATGGACCAGCGTTACTACTCTAACACGGAGCGACACCCCCAGCTGATTCAGAATGTTTGTGTCTTAAGTCATTCTATTTTGTCCTACTATAGATAGCAAAATGCAAAGATCTTAAGTTCAGTGATGTTGAGCGCACATAGAAACTTACAAAGATGAAGATAGAGACTCCCATCACTTCAGTGGTTCTGTGGGCTGCTGCCCCTCAGAGCACTGCAGTCGCACAACAGGCAAACTTATTTCCGAGTTCTGCCATGACCAATTTTGATTGAATATGAGCTCGATATACATGGAATGATAAAATCTTAAAAACGGGGACAATACCCAGCAGTGCCTGGGGGCTGGAAGGGACATGCAGGTCCCACAGCTGAACGCAGGGCATGAGCCACATCTCCAGCCCACAAGGAAGTACGCCTGGAGGTCTAGCTTCTTTCACCAAATAGGGCATCTTTGACAAACGCCCTTGTTGTGTGTATTAATGGTCCACTCTTGTAACCGCTAAGTAGCAGTCCACTTGGTCCATTTTCCGTCTCATTCCTTCTTTTGTCGGAGGGGTTAGTAATGGTCTCTCAATTCTGATACACTGTGGGTAAGTGGATAAGTGGATAAATGAGGCCTGTGTCTCCTTCCCCCAATCTGGCCTCTGTGACTGCCGCACAGGAGGAACGGGAAACTTCTTCGGGTCTCTTGGGAGACTGTGCTCTCAGAACCCCGTCGCTGTAGCGTGGAGCTGACCAGGCTGCCCCCTCAGAGATGCAGGCAGAGAGGAACTGCAGAGTCGAGTCATATTCAGTTAATTTTTGGGCTCCGCCCGGTTTGATCATTTGCATTTTACTTTAATTTTACCAATCCCTCATTAGGTCTATTGTCTCTGAATCCATGTCGTTTATCTTTTAGTTCTTAAAAATCATACTTAGAAAACCGGTATTTGTCTGCAGTGGCCGATAGTAATCATCGGTAGGTTTACGTCAGCTGAATTTTGGCCTATTTCTTATGGGTCAGTTTACCTGCTTTCTAACACAGACATGTTTGTGGATTCCAATCATTAACAATCACTGAAAAGTGAGTTTGAATGCACATTTCCCCTCCCCCCCTTCAAGGTCTGGGAACTTGCTTCAGTCGCAGCCAACTCGGGGCCTGTTCTCTTTGGCTCCACTTCCCAAGTCCCGTGCTGGGCAGAAGCTGTTTGCCGTCCCGAGTTTACATCTGATTCCAGCTGTGATTTAAGAGCTCTTACTTTGTTGTGTCCTTTAGCTCAACCCACAACTTTCTTCACTACTGTTGCTTCAACTGAGGGACAAATAAATCTCTTTGATTTCCTGAGGATTTGAACTCGGAGGGGTTTGGTTTTCAGTGTAGCTGGTTATGATTCACTTAATGGATTCAATGGTAGCAGGCCCCTGGGATCTGAAAACCAGGAAATGGCTAAAAATTTTTAGCCCCCCACCCCCCGCGCCTCCACCTTGCCCTCATAACTGTTTCTGCTATTTTCTTAGAAAAATTTCTAGGGGTTGGAGGAGTGAAGGGGCAACGACCACTTTCAGCTATTTTCTCGGTGTATTTCAGCCATCCTAGCGTCCACTTTTCTGTGCCAGTGTCGCTGTCGTTAAAGCTGCTGGCTTGTCCTCGACTCTCCCCCGTGTCCCTCTCTGGCTAGTTTGCTTATCCCCAAAGCGAAGATTGGACTTCGCCACGAAGCGTGGACGCGTCTGCCACCCTGGGCCGTCTGCAGAACCGAGCCCAGTCAGGCTGCTTTGCAACCACTGCTCTGGGAGGGCGTTCCAGAAGCTTCTCCTTCTCCTTCTTGTCATCCCCAGGGGAAGGAGGCTCTCCTGCCTCATTCCACACCCTGCCCGGACACAGAACTTCCCAGCCTGAAAGCTCTTCCTTTTTCCTGGTGAGGAGCTTGGGCTGGGATCCCCTGGGAGCTGTGTAGCGTCTGGGCGCCAGAATCATCCAGCCAGGAAGCAGAGACGCTGAAGCTGGAGCTGTCACGCAGGAGGGTGTGCGATTCTCTGCAGGCTTTTCTCAAGGGAGAAAGCCAGTGTGCAATGTCCGTGGACGCAGGCCACGGCCACTGCTCCCCTGAGTGGAAGTGACGGGGGCGGGGCTTTGCCGGACGGTGCTGGCCGGTCTCAGTGGGAGAGACTTGACGTTCTTCCCTGAAGGGCCATTTCCTTGGCCATCAAGTGCTTGAGACACGCTTCTCAGCCTGGACCAGGCAGGCTCTTCTCAGGGGGGTTTTCCGGGAAGCTCCACCTGGTGCAAGATGGGAGTCTCTTTGCCATCGGGGCCTTTGGGGGTCTGCGAGGGTGCAGAGAGGCTGCTGTCATTCTGCGCCACACGCTCGCCTGCGACTCTGGGGAGCCCTGCTAGACACCTGGTCCCCCGGAAGTTGCCCTCTGAGGTGGTTACTTCCATCCCCTCCCTTCCTCCGCGCTTCGGTCCCAGTACCCTTCTGGGGGCATCCTGGGGGCTGTGCTGGCGCAGATACCGCGTCTGTCACAGCTGCGATCTGCTCACCCCACATAGACACCAGCTGGACTGTTAATCCGGCAAAGCACTCGTGCCCCTGCACCGTGACTGGAGAGACCCCCTCGGCTTTCTCAGCTCAGCCTCACAGCCTCAGTTTTGTGGCTGGCGCTGAAGGGTTTGTTTTCAGTAGCCTTGGTCTGTTCCCTTGCTTTGCTGCTTTTCCCTTTTGTCTGTCCCCCCCCCCTTTTTTAAAATAAGTTTTATTGGATCACTGTGAGATACGGACTGGAGTGATAGCATAGCAAGTAGGGCATTTGCCTTGCACGAGGCCAACCCGGGTTCGATTCCTCTGTTCCTCTCGGAGAGCCCGGCAAGCTACTGAGAGTATCCCGCCCGCACGGCAGAGCCTGGCAAGCTACCCGTGGTGTATTTGATATGCCCAAAACAGTAACAAAAAATCTCACAATGGAGACGTTACTGGTGTCTGCTTGAGCAAATCGGTGAAAAACAGGAGACAGTGCTACAGTGCTACAGTGAGATACAGTTACAAACTTGTATGATTACATTTCAGTCATGCAGTGCTCGAGCACCCAGCATATTTTCCACCACCACTGTTCCCAGTGTCCCACCCACCACCCCACCCCACCCCACTCCCTGCCTCTGTGGCAGGTACCATCCTTCTTACTCTCTCTCTAATTTTGGGCATCATGATTTGCAATACAGATACTAAGAGGCCATCCCGTTTGGTTCTTGATGTACTTTCAGCACGCATCTCCCATCCTGGACAATCCCTGCAATCATCATCTACTTAGTGGTTCCTTCTCCATCCCAATTGCCTTTCCCCCCAGCACGTGTTTTCCCCAGCATGTGGGGTCGGCTTCCAAACCATGGTGTGATCCTCCTGGCCCTTGTCTCTACTGTTCTTAGGTGTTAGTCTCATGCTATGCTACTTTATATTCCACAAATGAGTGCAGTCCTTCTGTGTCTGTCCCTCTCTTTCTGAGTCATTTCACTTAGCATGATACTCTCCATGTCCATCCACTTATATGCAAATTTCATGATTTAATCTCTTTTAACAGCTGCATAGTATTCCATTGTGTAGATGTACCAGAGTTTCTTTAACCAGTCATTTGTTCTCGGGCACTTGGGTTTTTTCCAGATTCTGGCTATTGTGAACAGTGCTGCAATAAACATACAAGCTTTGCTGCTTTTCCCTTTTGTCTGTTTCCTTGCTTTGCTGCTTTCCCTTTTCTTCTGGTGATGGAGTCCAGGACCTCACACATGCTCTGTGGCTTCACCCCACAACCCAGCTTTGTTTCTTCATATACCACATATGAGTGAAATCAGCCAGTATTTGCTTTTCTCCTTTGCACTTATTCACTTAGCGGGGCCCCATTCAGTTCCTTGTTGCAGCAAAATGCACAATTCCATCTTTCATAGTAGCCAATTAATACTCCTTTCCTGTCTACCTGCCCACATCCTTCTCCGCTTATAGGCGGTACATCTTGCTGTTGTGAATAGCACTGTGATGACCACAGGTGTGCATATATTATTTTCAAGTTAGAGTTTTGTATTTTGGGGATTGATTCCCAGGCGGTGGAATTCCTGGATCACATGCAGTTTTATTTAATTATTTTTTTCACAAATCGTCATGCAGTTTTCCATAGAATTTGGATCTACTTCCATTTCTCACCAACAGTGAATGAATGTGGATCCATTTTCCCCCACCCCCTTTCTAGTTTTTTTCTTTCTGGACTAAGTTCTTTCTCAAGGTTTTATTTACTTATTTATTTTTAGTATTGCACATGCTATTTTATTAACATTTTTTTTGTCACTGTGAGATTTACAAAGTCATTGATGATGCATTTTCAGGCATACATTATTTCAACACCAATCCCTTCACTAGTGCCCACTTCCCCTTTCAATTTCTCTCCTTCCCTCATTTCCCTCCAACCCACCAGTCTGCCTCTATGAGGTTTTATTTATTTTTAAATTTTGTATTTATTTATTTTTTATTAAAAAGCCGTGATTTACAAAGTTACTGATAGTTGCATTGTAGGCCTACAATAATTCAACACCACCCCCTCCACCAGTGTCAACTTCTCTCCACCAGTGTTCCCGGGTTCCCTCCCCATCCCGGCCCCCTCCCCGCCCCATCTGTCAACTTGACAGGCACATTATAAAGTTCCAGTGGTTGTGCTCATGTTTTCAGTTCTCTTGAATCTGCGTTTTGGGTGTATGGCTACACCCCTCACTCATATATCACTGGTATAACTGAAGCCTTGATGCCTGTTTCACCAATTGCTTCTTGTTCTCTTCTGCCCCCCTTGATTTATTTTCTTCTCTGTCTGTTCCTCTCTGGGGTTGAAGATGATCTAAGCATCCGTGAGGGGCTTTGTGTAAATATAAGGTTTTGCATTGTGGATCCCAGTACTGTCGCCCATAGGGTTTCCGACATAACCCTTCACCAGCCTTTCCGCACCACCGTCTCTTCCTGGTTGATCTTCCTCCACCATTCGTTGCCCCTCCCTGCCCTCTCCCCCATCCCCTTCGGGTGGCATGTTTCCTACTGAAGACCGGTTCTCATGTTCTTCGTTTCCATTGTCTCCGGGTATTCTTCTCCCTCTGCAATGCTTCGTTACGCCCTGCATGTGAGAGAGATTATTCTGTGTCAGCTTCTCTCCCTCAGTCAGGCCGCTCAGTCTGAGATGACTGAAAGGGCAGGAGGGCACTTTGCCTGCGGGGGCCGGGCATGCCAGCCCAGGCACTGCAGGGTCTAAGCACAGCTGGGAGTGGCTCCCAAGCACGGCCAGGTATGACCTTGCCCCGAAAGTAAACCTCAGTGTTAGACTATATTTATTAAATAGATGCAACTTTTGTTTTTAATCCCTCATAAAACTAAAAAATATAAGCATCAAAATCCTCACAAAATGAGGACTGAAATAATACTTAAAGATTACTGAATTTATAGAATAATAAACAGTACTTAAATATTACTTAATTTAAATAATGCTTAAATAATAACTTACTACTAGTGACATAATAAATGTGAACTTGCGTTGAAAGATGTACTAATTGTACTGAGATGTAAGGACATTTCATATGTCTTTGGGATGTGAAACAATGATTGTATTTCCCATTTGTAAACCTCATTATGACTGGTTTGGTCATTTGTATGTTTCAGAGTTTTATGTTTGCCATATTGTAGGCACATTTTATATTAACTCACTAAGATGATATAAATAACATGGGATAGAACTTTTAAGTCTGTAAAGCATTTTCCCAAATGCCATTTAAAAATTTTTTTCAATGTCACCCAGTTTTTACAGCCAATATATGAGGAACGTGGTTCACAAAATGTGGATTAAATGAACAGAATGATGTAACTGGTGCATGGTTAAGGGAGACATCTTATGGTATCTTACTTCCATGCCCTTTACAATATGCACTTATTTATTTATTTATTTATTATTTGCTTTTTGGGTCACACTCAGCGATGCTCAGGGGTTACTCCTGGCTCTGCACTCAGGAATCACTCCTGGCGGTGCTCAGGGGACCATAAGGGATGCTGAGAATTGAACCTGGGTCGGCCTCGTGCAAGGCAAATGCTCTACCCGCTGTGCTATTGCTCCAGCCCCCTGATATGTACTTATTTATGGGAACTCTGTGACCAATTCTTCTGGAAAGCAAAGAAAAACAACTGCTCTAATATTGTTTATTATTATTTTTTGATTTAAGATTCTTTGTCTTGTTTTAAAAAATGATTAAATAGAATAGCTTTGAAAGATGAAAGTGGGGGTCATGTCAATTTCCTATTAAAATGAATTTAATGACTTTGCATATTAATATAATAAATGTCAGCACATAAATGTAACCTATAATAAATTGTTTAAAAATTTAAAACATTTAAATATATAACCTATAATAAATTGTTTAAAAATTTAAAACATAAAAATGTGTTTAGGGGCCAGAGCATTAGTGCAGCGGGTGGGAGAGTGTTTACCTTGCACACAGCTGACCCAGGTTTGACCCCCGGCATCCCATAAGGTCCCCGAGCACCACCAGGAGTAATTTCTGAGTGCAGAGCCAGGAGCAACCCCCGAGAATTGCTGGGTGTGACCCAAAAGCAAAAAAAAAAATGTTTAATGACTCTATATAAATATTAGAAAAAGTAGTGCATGAACACCCAGTTTTATTCTCTAGAAATACCTAAAAGCTCAATTATTTCTTCTTATGTTCACTAAAATATTTCATGTAGTCTTTGAAGTTTCTGGTTCAAAAATCTCCTGTGGCATATACCCTAAAATTTTAAGCCCAAATAAAGGAAGATGGGGAATTTTAGTTCAGGTGTGAGTTTTAATTTCATGAGCTATTTAACTGCTTCCAAATAGAATTTCTCGGTAGCCAGAATTGAATACAAAGGTTTTCTTTGCTATGGTTTCCACTTAATTTGAAAATGATTTGGATGACAGAGAAGGGCTCCTCTAAACACTACTTCTAGACCCTCCTGAGATGTTTTCCCCGCCACTCCGTGTCTGCTGTGCGCAAGTGGTGTCTTGCCCCCTCCCCACGCTCCCCAGCAGGTCTACGATGCCGCCTTCCTTTTGTGTGTGAAGTATGTTTTCACTGGAGATTCTGTCTAAGTCTGTTAAGCTTCCTCCTCCTGATGCTTTGGAAAGTTACTGCAGTTCTGATTTCCTGCCTCGGCAATGGGCTCTCTTTCATGGCCAAGTGGATGAGTGCTTTCATTTGGAGAAATTCAGCAACATTCCAGGTCTCCAGGTAATAGTGGAGAGACGCTGTTCGAGGAGCTTCCTAACGGCGTCAGGAGTTCTGGACACCTCGGCATCTGCGAGACGGGGCCCTGCAGCTGGCTGTTCCGGTGCAGGCTTGAATGGCGCTGAGGCCAGCAGCTCACGCCTGGGCACAGAAGAGCCTGGCATCTGTCACCACAAAGGTTGGTTGATGGGGAGGACAGGGCAGGCTCACCGGATCTGGTATCACACAGGTCTCGCCTAGCCAGTTGGGTACTGGGCACCTCTTAGTCCCCCCCTGCAGCCTCCAGACGTGTCCCCAGAGGAGCACTTGAGTATTGCTGGGTGTGGACCCGCGCACAACAGATAATGTCTTACCTGCGGACACTCTTATAGTGGTCGTCAGCTTGTCTTCCTCTCCCTTCTTCCCGCCCAACCTCCTCTCCCCAGGACATTTGTCCCACTGGACAGGGTAGACCACTGGCATCCAGTGGCATGCGGGAGCACACCGCCTGGCCCCCAATAGAGAATCACCCACTGCAAAATGCCCAGTGCCACGGCTGAGAAGTCGCACTTTAGCAATGCCTTAAGATTCCTTTTTTGACACTATCATAAGTGATACTCTTCACAGGACTTCAGAGCATCTGGTAATTTTCTTATTTACTTAGAATTTTCTCCTTCCTTGACTATGCTGGCCATCTCTATTTCATCACAACTGCTCCAAGCTCCACAAGACTTTTTCTTTCTTTCTTTCTTTCTTTCTTTCTTTCTTTCTTTCTTTCTTTCTTTCTTTCTTTCTTTCTTTCTTTCTTTCTTTCTTTCTTTCTTTCTTTCTTTCTTTCTTTCTTTCTTTCTTTCTTTCTTTCTTTCTTTCTTTCTTTCTTTCTTTCTTTCTTTCTTTCTCAAAATCATCTCCCTTTCCTTAAGGTTGTCTTCTGAGGTTTTATTTTGTTCTAGTGCTGGTCACGCATCCCTCTGTGCCTTCATTCCCTTGACCCTCTGGATTGGTGTCATGGAATCAGCTAAAACCACCTCTTGAAGGAGCGGCCAGTGCAGGAAAGGGAACTTGATCATTCAACCCCGTCTGCCTCCCACTTCTTTCTCACACTTGGGCGCCCCTGAGCCCCTGCGTTATTTATTATTTATTCATCTATTTGGGGGAGGGCACGGGGATGGGCCGAGGGCCTCCCTGAAGCAGGGCCCTGCCATTCAGCTTCTCAAATGCCAGGGGCGCCCAGGAGTCGAGGCATGTCCAAGACCCGCTGGGCCCGCGGGGTCGGGGCTGAGTGGCAGCCGGGTGCTGGGCCGCAGAGTCTGAATCCTAGGAGGTGAGATCCCGGGCCTGGGGCCAAGCCCTGGAGGTGAGCACTGGCAGCTGAGGCAAACGGCACTTGTGGGACCCTCTAGTCTCTGAGAAAAGGGGGTGATGGAAGTTTGTGGAGGCAGGTGGGGGAGGCATACCCTACAGGGTGGGAGCTGCAGGGGAGGAGGCGGGGTCTGAGCGCATGGTGGGAGGGAGGGGGAGGCCGGGGTGGGAGAGCCCCCGGGGTGGGGGAGGTCCGGGGTGGGGGAGGCCCGGGATGGGGGGTGGGTGGGGAGGATGGGGGGGGAGAGGCACCGGGGTGAGGGAGACACGGGGGGCGTGGGAGAGGCCACGGGGTGGGAGAGATGGGGTGCCCAGGGCGAGACCCCGGGTGGGGGAGTCCCCGGGTGGGAGAGGCCCTGGTGGGGGGGGGGGAAGCACTGGGTGGGTGGAGGCCGGGAGGGGCGAGGCCCGAGAGCCTCAAGGGGGCCCCAGGAGCTCAGGACTTCCCCCGAGCTGTCCCAGGAGCCCCTCCGCGGGGTTCACACCTCGACGTGGGGGCAGCACAGCTGGGGGAGGAGAAACTGAGGCCCGGCGGTCCCAGCGCGCGAGTATGACTCCCTGAGCCGAGTCATCGGAGGGGGGCCGTGGCCGGAACCTGTGTGCGGACCCGAGTGGGCCCCACGGTGCCTTCCCGCCCACCCCCAAGCCCAGCAGCGTGTGCAGAAGCCAAGAGAATCAGGCCCTTCTCTCTCCTGATGGTTCAAGGCCTGATATTTCAAGACACTCCTAATTCTTCTCAGTTTTCATTATTGTTGCTTTTGGCTTTGGAGCACGCCCGATGGTGCTCAGGGCCGACTCCTGGCTCTGTGCTCAGGAATCACACTCCTGGCAGGGCTGGGGGACCATTTGGGATGCCGCAGCTTAAACCTGCATTAGGGATGTCCGCCGTACTGTCCCTCTGCCTTTAGACATTCAGAATTCTCAGTGACTCCTCACCCCCCAGCATTAAATTAGATGCTGGTACAGGAGCACTGTGGCCCCCAGCCTATTTCTCTGGAATGGGTCGTGTTCTCTTACTGGTGATCGGAAAGATCAGCTTCAGAAAATGAACTCTTCATTATAGCTATAGAGCATGGAGATATTTATTCTAAGGAATACGGTGCTCCAAGGAATTTGTAGACATGGTTTACATATGGCACAGTTCTTTTTTTGTCTTTCACGTTTATTATGCACGATAAATGCTGTAATTGAACCTCGGCATGCGTTCGCCTTTTGGTGACCCATACTTATGGCTGATTCCTGGAATCACACTAGTGTCGTCTTCATTACATTTTCGAGAAAGCATTTTGCTCCTTTTTGTGTAATGTATAATGTCTGTCTTCATTACATTTTCCTAGAAAGCATTTCGCCAGTTTCTGTGTAAGGTATATTTAGAGGAATTCTCAGCCAGCAGTGGGTTATCTCTTTTGGAATCATGCAGCAGGTTACAGTTTAACATATTCACTATGGAATCAGTTGATAAAATACAATTTAACACTTTGTTATTGTTGTTGTTGTTCTTGGGCTACACCCAGTTGTGCTCCTCGTGGTTTACTCCTGACTCTGTGCTCAGGGATCACTCTGGGTGGGGCTCGGAGAACCATGTAAGGTGCTGGGGATTGAACATGGAGGGGATGCTTGCAAGGCAAGCTCCCTCCTAGGTGTACTATTACTCCAGCCCCAATTTATGTATTTATTTTATTTTTTATTTAAAATTTTTAAAAATTTCTTTTTTGCTTTTTGGGTCACACCTTGCAATGCTGAGGGGTTACTCCTGGCTCATGCACTCAGGAATCACTCCTGGTGGTGCTCAGGGGACCATATGGGATGCTGGGAATCCAACCTGGGTAGGCTGTGTGCAAGGCAAATGCCCTCCCCACTGTGCTATTGCTCCAGCCCCTCCAGCCCCAATTTAACACTTCCTTAAAAAGAGCAGAAAATGCCCTGGGATCCACCCATCATTTTGTCTAAAATCCTTTCTTTCATATATTACAATTCCTTAATTGTGGCTTATAACATTTTTATTCTTTGTTGCCCGCCTTTAAAATCTGTAGGGAATATATTCCTAATCCGCTGTGCTTTTCTTCTCCATCATACAAATTTATCTCTGAGCAGCCAGAACCAGATTGTAAGCTTTTGTAAGGCTGAAAGCACATTTTATATTTCTTTGCAGCACATCAATGCCTTTAATAGGAAACAGCAAATGTGTGTTTGTTGATTTGTCCATTGTGAAAATTTAATACAGGGGAACTCAGAATACCTAGACGACATGCCAGATTTGGCAAACTCTTTTAGGATTAAGCAAATTCTAAATTTGAAAGACCCCAATCAATCAATTCCCAATGTGTGCTTAAAGATGTAAAATCCAAAAAGTTGTTATGAAACATAAGTCTTTTCATGCCTGGTTAAGATTCAGCTTTATTTCATGAAATCTGGTCTGTTTCTTGTAATAGTGGAGGTAAAATCATGGAGATGTAACTGTGTTATTTATAAGCAAAAAGACATGCAGACATTTACTGCCATGTAGTGTCCCAGGAAGTTGCTTTATTATTATATTATTATTTTAATTTATAAGAACATATAAATGTGCATGAAGAAACTATTTGGAGTTATCAAGAGAAGGATCAATACTGGCAGTTTTCCATTATATATCACATCTTTAATACAAAAAATTTCAGCCACTTAAAATTTTTTAGCACCTTTGAGAGGCAGGCAATAAGATCGTAGGAATCTGAGTTCTGATATGAAGCAATGGTCTCAATCTCAGTTGTTTCAGCTCATGACAATTGTTCCTCTTTCACCTGGTATTAATTTCATCATGTAAAGATCAAATGGCATCATCCAAAGGATTGTACTTTGTCAACAAGGCATAAAAATGTGAACCATTTTTTATTGACAGTTCAGGAAAGGATCAATAGTGTTTCACATAAGAAACTGCTTGGAAGTGTGAAAAACCTTCCATTTTGTTGTGGAGGTTGTGTAGCAGAGATCAGATGTGGGCTGTGGCTTTGGCCACCTCTAGGCCATCCATGACTCCCAGGAGAGTACAGGTGGCTAAGTTGTGACTGAGGAGTTGAACCCTGTGGTAAGCTAGAACTAGTGCTTCCTTTTTCACCTTCTCCTGCATGGTGGTCTTGGAGCAGTCATTTATTCAGCGGGAACTGACTTCCCCTATGGGACCTGTCCCAAAGGAACATGGCCTGTCCCCAGAGGACCTGCCCCAAGATTCTCCCTGTATTCCATTGATCACTATGTGGTCTCTCATATTTAAGGAGAATTATTGAGTCCTGGGAGGAATACCAAGGATGTTGTGGATATGTTCTTCAAACTCACTTTTGTCAAAATTTAGGATAGAGAGAATTACACCAGCCTGTCTTATTTAGTGAGCTACATCATATATTTTCAAGCCCTTGAAAGATTATTTTCCTGTTCCTAGTTGGATTCTACTTCAATCTTGTGATTTTGGTGCTTTGCTTGTAGTGTATGTGTGTGTGTGTGTGTGTGTGTGTGTGTGTGTGTGTGTGTGTGTGTGTGTGTGTTTCCTAAGTTTTAGAGATCAGTTTGGCTCTCCAAGAAAATTCTATATGTTTTTCTCTTTGAGAGGATGACTTGTCCCTGTATATCCTGTTTACTGCTTAAAAAGATGGGGAATTGTTATCCCGTAGTACTTCTCTTGACTCCTTTATTTGAGCTTTGGCATCTTTGCCATCTTAAGGAATTCTCTAAGCAATAGGCAAATACTCCTTTCCACAGTTAAAAAATAACCAGACCTATGACTTGATACTATTATTAGCATGTATCCCTTTCAGGGGCCAATTATCTCAGCAGATGATTAAGTTTTATCTCAGGCGTCCCAGGTAAGGATTTTCCCAGCCTGCTTTGTGTCAGTCCCCCAGGCACCTCACAATCACATCTTCTCTGGTGCTCCTATGAGCTGGCTGCCAGGTGCAGCCTACTCTTCCAGAGAAGGATTAGCTCATTTGCATCCATATGTGTTTTGTCATGTAGAAGGATTGGCAGGGAAAATTGCTGGTGGTATAATTTCTTGCTCCCAGGTGTAGCCAACCCTCTCATTGTGAAGTGCAGTGGGCATATTCTGAGTAGTCGCCTGCCAAAGAGAGGGTCCTGTTGCTGTGGAGTTTCTAGAAAAAACACCCGAGTCTCTTCTGTAGAAGTCTCAGACTTTCCAGAATTGAGGGAAGGGGGTTGGAAGGAGTGATCATTTTGGGAAGAAGTATGCCAGTGTGTGTATTTCACAGAAGACCTAGGGAAATTCAGCTGGCAGGTCTGCCAGTGACATGGCATTTGGGAGAGAATGTTTGTGTGATTGTTGCTGCATTGTTGGATTAAAGCCAGCCTCGGTTGCTGACTAAAGCCAGCGCTCACCAACCTTTTGGTGAGAACTTTGCTGGCTCTTGAGAACCCTGTGCCCTGGGACCCACATGGTAATGGGCAGCTCCTCATGGCATTTTAGATCCCTCTCGTCCAGGACTATGAGCCGGTTGGAAAAATTCCCATCCTTCTTGGCCAGAGGGGAGAGTCTATTCAATGCTGATGTCATCATAAAACAATGTATTGTGTTGGTTGCATCTTGATTACCAAAATGTTCATAATAACTGCTCATCAATTTATTAATTATGGGGAACTTATATAAATTTATAAAAATTTATAATTATAAATATGGAAAAAGTCTTTTTTTTTTTTGGTGGCAGAACGCATTCAGGCACCACTATCAGGTTTGGTTTCAGATAAGTATCAAATTTCTTTGATATTTATCAGAGATGTTGGTAAATATTCTTTAGGGACATCTTGTATGTGAATTGCTATCAGTTTGGAAACAATGTTATAAACTTGAACTTGCTGTATTATGGATGTTTTTCTAAGAATCAGCCCTTTGTGCCAGGAGATTCAGGGTCTAGAAGAATTGGAAAGGGAAGTAGAAACTGACTCAACATTATGTAGTTAAAGACACACTAAATTGTGATTGTGTACGCTCCCAATCCCTGCTCCCCAGTTGCACCCTGCTCAGAGCAGCTGCTGCCCAAGGCCAAGGCCCTGGCCTCCAGGACGGAGCCTTTAGGTGGACAGCAGCGGTCTCTGCTTTTACTTAGAAATTGCTCAGTGGTCAGCTTTGCGCTTGTATCTCCAATTCAGCAGGCATATGAACCGTTTCTCAGTCCATCTTACAGTTTGAGTGACAATATGGTGCATTTAATCTATAAGAGCGTAAGAACAATCCATAAAAACATTCTAAAAAATGTTTAGAACTCTTTAGGTCATTTTTTTCTACCTAGGAAGCATTCTGCTTACATGGGAGCTAAGACATGGAATGGATAGAAATTCTCCTTTCAACTTGGATGAAAAAGGTTTTGTGTTATGCTAAGCTTTGGGGGTTAGATAAATGGCTGCTTTAAGGATAGGAATTCTTGGTGGAAAATTCAATACCCATGTTTAGATAAAGCTCCCTCCTGTTTAAGTAGCTCTGGGTGTTTAGTAAGGCATTCCAGCTGCGCCTGTCCGTACGCCTGCCCTCTTAAACGTAGCGAGGAGATGCAGACTCCATGGTGTTCTCTTGGGGCCCCCAGGGTGGTCCCTATCTCCGTTTCCTGATCTTCTTTCCAGAACTGCCACTCCCCGATGAATTGACTTTTCTCCTCAGATTGCTCTTGAAGTACCCACAAAGCTATGAAGGAGATGGGCTTTTGTCATTGGGAAATCATTACTGGGTATAGTTTTGGCCAGAGTAGAGCTTGTTTTCATTCAAATGAAAAATTGAATTTAGGAAGGTAAGAAATCCAGTGGTATTCTTGTTTTTGCTCAAAAACCTCCATATCAGTCGAGCCTCACCCATGAGTGAATCCACAGAAAACCCAGGTATGCAGGACTTGCGGCTGAAAACTCCAGGTTCAGTGGGACCAGGAATGCGTGACCTCCCCCCATCTTCCCCTGTTTCCAGCAACTTGGCAGTCATGCCCACAAGCCACCTCTGGCTGAATCCATATAATCTCATCAATGGCCATAATCCAGAGACTCAACAATAAATCTCTCAGAAGAGAGCTCAAAATGATATTCCATAGCCAGACCTCCAGACCCCATGCCAGGCTGTTTTATCCAGGGCAACCCAGAAGTGGGCAGGTTGAGGGTCCTCCCTGCCCCAAAGGAGCCATCCCTGGCAGAAAAACTTCAGAACTCAGCCACTGCCAGGCTCATGGCCACTCTCCACACACTCGGGTCGAACTTCACCCATCAGTGAACATATTCCTGGCCTGTGTGGCTGCATTTGCTGTTGCGACATCTCATACTTTACACCACTAATATTCCAGGAGTAGTGCACCACATTTTATGTGGTTTAAAGTAGAAGGCAACCAATCTTATAGGGACATATAAACATATATGTATATATATATACACACATACATATATAACACACACACATATATATGTATACATATATATATATTTGTTTGTTTTGCTTTTTCGGTCACACTCAGAAATGCTCAGGGGTTACTCCTGACTATGCACTCAAGAATTACTCCTGCGGTGCTTGGGGGACCATATGGGGTGCTGGGGATCAAAATCCCAGATCGACCGTGTGCAAGGCAAACGCCCTACCAGCTGTACTATTGCTCCAACCCCAGGGGTGAATATATTTTTACATATATATATATATATATACATATTTGTATATAATCATCATCATCATCCCGTTGATTGTCAATTTTCTCGAGCGGTCTCAGTTACATCTCCATTCATCTTAGCCCTGAGATTTTAGAAGTCTCAACCTTTTACAGCATGTTAGTAATCTCTTACAGAAGGGCTTAATAGCTCCTGGCTGAAATACAACAATCTTCACACACTTTCCTCTAAGAAACATTTTTTGGGTCATTTTTAGTGGATTATTCATAACAAACAGGACAAAATAAATTATTTTG